>NC_091832.1:57602385-58852385 GCF_037783145.1 Equus przewalskii | reverse complement strand
TTCCCTGTTTTACAATGAACAGGTTCAGATAAGTGAAATGACCAGGCCAACGTTTAGACAACCGCCAAAATTCAAACCCAGATCCATTTGGCTCCAAACGCCGTGGTTCTTTGACAATGCACTTTCCTCCAAAATTTTTAATTCCTAAAACATTATTTTACCAATTCTCACAAAAACTCAGGAAAAATGCAAAAACTATCAGATTTAAGTAATATTTTCCAGCATAGAATTCCAAGAGGACAATTATTTTTTTCAGTATTTTAAAGATGATGTTCCACTTTTTTTTATTTTGTATTGTTTCCAATGAGAAATCTGCCATCATCCTTATCTTTGTTCATCCGTACATGACGTCTTTTTATCCACCAGCTGCTTATGAGATTTTTCTCTTTATCATTAGTTTTTAGCAATTAGATAATGATACACTTTGGTATCGTTGCCTTCATATTTCTTGTTCTTGGCTTCTTGGAGTAGAATTTACAGTTTTCTTCAAACTTAGAAAATTTTTTGCCATTGTTTCTTCAAGTATTATTTCTGCCTTTCCTCTCTTCCTTCTCCTTCAGATACTCCAATTAACCATTTATTAGGGTAATTGTAGTTGTTCCATAGTTTACCAATGCTCTGTTTTTATTCTTAGTCAATGTGAGTTTTATTTTTGTTTCTATTGTTGTCTTCAAGTTCACTAATTTTTTTCTTCTATGATGTCTAACCTGCCATAATTCACACCAAGTGGATTTTTCATTTCAAACATTATGGTTTTCATCTCTTGATTTTCAATTTGGAAATTATATATATATGAAATATACATATATGCATATATTTATTACATGTCTCTACTATCATGTTTAATCTTTTCTTTAGCTTTTTGAACTTATGGAATAGAGTTTAAATGCCTTAGTTAATGTTTCTCTACGTTAATTCTAACATTTATGTCAGTTATGAGTTGCTTTTGATTGATTAATTACAGGCATATCTCAAAGATATTGTGAGTTTGGTTCCAGATCACCACAATAGAGTGAATATTGCGATAAAGTAAGTCACATGAATTTTTTGGTTTTCCAGTGCATACAAAAGTTATGTTTACACTATACTGTAGTCTATTATGTGCAATAGCATTATATCTAAAAAAAATATATATTCACCTTAATTAAAAAATACTTTATTGTGGAAAACTGCTAGCCATCATCTGAGCCTTTAGCTAGTCATGATCTTTTCAGTGGTGGAGGGTCTTGTAAAACAATGTAACATCTGTGGAGTGCAATAAAGCAAAGCGCAATAACACGAGGTATGCCTGTGTCTCCTCATTGTGGGTCACGCTTGTCTGTCTCTTTGCATGCCTGATCATCTTTGATTGGATGCCAGACACTGTGAATTTCACCTGTCTGGTGCTGGATATTTTTGAGTTTCTGTAAATTGTCTAGAGCTTTGTTCTAGTTATAGTTATATTACTTGGAAAAATTTTATCCATTCACATCTTGCTTTCAAAATTTGTTAGGCAGGTCTGGAGTAGTGCTCAGTCTAGGGCTAATTATTTCTCACTATTGAAGAAAGACTTTCCTGAGTCCTCTGTTGAATGCCCTGTGAATTCTGAGTTTTTCCCATCAGGTTTGCAGAAACAGTCAGCTCTGTTGTCAGCTCTGCATGAGCACTGGGTAGTGCTCCCTCTAATTACTTTAAATATCTCTCCCTCAGCCTCAGGTTGTTTCCTCACACAGATACTGAGAGGGTCGCTCTGTAGGTCTCTGGGGTGTCTCTCTGTGTAGCTCTCTCCCCTCTGGTACTTTATCCTATGAATTCCAGCTACCTTGGTCTCCCCAAACTCTCGGATCTGTCTCCTCAACTCACAGAGTCTGCGGAACTCCACCTCAGTTACTTCTCCCTCTGCCATTGCCTGGAAATCTCTCAGGGCATGAAGCTTTGGAAATCATAGGACTCAATTCATTTGTTTCCCATCTCTAAAGGAACAAATCCTTCACTGACTAAAGTTCAGAGTCTGGAATATCATTGTTTCACATAATTTGTTTGCTTTCTTTTTGGTTGTTTCAGGCAGGAAGTTAAATCCACCCCCTGTTATCTTGGCCACAGAAAAACTCCCTTTGCTTTTATTTTGGAAGACTATTTTTACTGCATATACAATTCTAGGTTAAGAATTATTTTCTTTCAAGAATTTAAAGCTGACTTTAAAGTCATTTCCTTCTGATTTTCGTGATTTCTGTTGAGAAGTCACTTGTCACTATCATTGTTTTTTCTCTGAAGGTAAAATTCATTGTTTCTCTGACTATTTTTGAGATTTTTTCCCCTTCTATTTAGTTTTCAGCAGTTTGGCTATGATTTTTCTAATTGTGGTTCTCTGGTATTAGCCTTGCTTATGGAACAAGGAGTTTCTTCAGCTGATGAGTTGATGTTTCATCAGTTTTTGAAAATTCATGGCCATTATTTTTCCAAATATTGCTTCTGACTCCAATTCTGCTTTCTTCCACTTCTGAAATTACAAGTGAGCCTCTTAGACCTTCTCACTGTGTCCTGCATCTCTTATACAATTTTGTTTTCAATTCTATTTGCCCTTCAGTAAGTTTATTTTAATTGCCCTGCTTGTTCACTGATGCTGTTCTCTGCCATGTCTAATATACTGTTAAACAGTTGTTAAATCATCAGTTTCAAATTTGTGAGGGTTTTTTCTAGAATTTCCATTTGATTCTTCTAATATATTCTATTTATTTGGTGAAATTATGTCTTCTATTTTCTCCATATTTCCAGTATATTCCTCAACATATTAACCAAAGGTATTTTAAAGCTATTACATGCTAACTCCAACAGTTATTTCACCTGTGGGTTGATTTCTATGTTCTGTTTTGTCTCTTGGATTATGGTCATAGGGTCCCAATTCTTGGCATTCCTAGAAAATTTGAATTGAAAGCCAGACATCATGTCTTTAAAAATATGCTCTACATGATGTTATCTTCTTCCAGAAAGGATTCATCCTTTCTTATGTTAGGCAGAGAAAATGGGGATCTAAACATCATAATCTAATCATAGTCCTAGCTATACTCAGAGCTATACTGTCGGTTATTTAAGGCTCTGTTTCACTCTAGTTCACTGTACTCATAGGGTGCAGCCCTGCAACATTTAGCCTGCAACATGAGAGCCTGCAGCGGTCATCAGGTCCTGTCTCCCTGAAGATTCTGAATTCTCATCTTTGCTCCTGCAGCACCACAAAACTGTGGAAAATTCCACTTTGTTTTTGGCTTCACTTTTTGGTTCCAACCCCACACAACTTTAGAATTCAGCATATGTCTGGAGGAGGGAAATGGCCATGTGTTTGAGGCTTCTCAAATATCCAATTTTGTCACTCCAGCTCAATGAGATCACAAAAAATTAACTAGTTTCTCTCTTTACCAACAGCTGCCCTCCAGACCTCAGCAAATCACGGAATCTTAGCCTACAGCTTGCATGCAAAATAGTCAAATGCCTTCAGGAAAAAAGTGGCTGCAGATCCTTGAGTCACTTCTGTATATTTCTCCTCTCCCCTGGAACTTAGTCCTGTGAGTCCTCAGTGCTTTAGGGGTTCTCTTTGCCTCTAAACATGCGTTTTTTGTATTTTATCTAAACTTTATAATTTTTTTTGGCAAGTGCTTTGGTTTCCTGCAAAGTTTTCCATCCTACCTGGAAGAGGAGGTTCTTATATTAAATTCTTTTATTTTGTAGATTTATGGTTTCATTTCAAGAAAATTGTTTTTACCTCTTTTATTATAGATTTGAAAGATTTGTTGGTTCCATTTTTTTCCTTTTAATTGCTTCAAGTATACTGATTATTCATATGCAGGATCTAAGTTATTTATCCCCATGTCTTTCCTCTTGTTTTCTCAACCCTTTCATCTGCATAGTGCATGCTTACCTTACATCAGCCCTCCTTTTCACTTCCAAGATGCTAGTTTTTGTTTTGCTGATTCTAATTTGGTTTTAATTACATCAATTTTACTGAATTTTCTTCATATATCTCCAACAGTTTCCTTTTCATTTCTTTTTCTCCTTTTTTGAACTCAGGTATTATGAAGTCAACTTTTCTTTAATTTCTTTGGGTAAAGATAATAAAATAAAACAGCTAAATTTTCTATTGCCTAGAGTACATCCAATACAATTTTTTGTTTTATTTATTGTTTTCTGTCTCTATGTATTTATATCTATATCTACCAATCAATCTATCTATATAAAATGCTATATTTTACTCATGCTGTTTGGCTGTTTCCACGTCTTTGTTTTTGTTGTTTATTTCTGAATTCAGGTTAGCTCTAACCAGCTCAGCCTTTAACTCTTAAGTGAAAAAATGATGGAACATCTTTTCCTACTTATTTCTCTTGAAAACTATTATGATCTTCTCTCTTTGCCTACAAGGCTGCGTATTAATAATTTATATTCTCTATTTAGTCATTCTTCTGTTTGAGGAAGGTGGATAAGGCACTGGAACTTTGAACAGTCACATCTGGGAATGCTGTTGCTTTCCTTCTGAAGAGGACCTGAGTCAGAATTGAACTCCAGCCGGTTGGGGTAGGCATCCACGGTTTTCAGCAGGCTCCCCCTCTTTGTAATAATCTCCCCAGAGTTCAAAGTCTTCTTTTCATTCCTGAGCCAGCACTTATTTTTCCACATATATAAGTCCAATATCATCCACAAAATTTATGTGTATCTAAACAATGCCCCTGCTAGTTAAATAGCCATGTCAGAGGGGAAAGAAAGGCACCATATCATGGTACTCTTCCCCTCCAGCCTGCTCTCTGGAGGTAAAGGGTGTTCTCCTTTCCACTTTCCCAGGCCACCAGTCCCTGACTTCCTGAGCTGTGAATACTGATGACCTCCATAGAATTCCCTCACCGTAAATCCTCCAGAACTGGGGAGCTCTGTGTAGATTTATAGCACTAACTGTAACATTAAAATTAAGAGTATCTGTTAACCAGAAGCCACAGTTCCAAGAGTGGGAGAAGATATTTGCAACACCTATAACTAATAAAGCTATTAATTTGAGAATTTATTTAAAACTTCAACAGATCAATAAGAAAAAGGACCATCAATAAATAAATGAGCACAAGTCTTTTTTTTTTTTTCTGCTTTATCTCCCCAACACCCCCCCCCCCCAACCCCCCGTACAGAGTTGTATATCTTAGTTGCAGGTCCTTCTAGTTGTGGGATGTGGGACACCGCCTCAACGTGACCTGACGAGCAGTGCCATGTCCGCGCCCAGGATCCGAACCCTGGGCCACCAGAGCAGAGCACACGAACTTAACCACTCGGCCACGGAGCCAGCCCCCTGAGCACAAGTCTTGAATAAACACTTCAAAAAAAGAGGATCTTTAAATAGCCAATAAACATATATAAAATGTTCTTTGCTCCTTAATTACCTAAGAAATGCAAATTAAAACTGTGGTGAGATAACTCTAAGCCTTCTAGAAGGGATGACATCGAAAATATTGGTAACACTGAGTGTTGACAGAATGTGGACAGGAACTCTCATACTCTCTATTGAGAGGACAAATTGGTACAAGCCTTTTGGAAACTGCTTTGGCTGTGTCTACTAAAGATGGACATAATTACCTTATGACGGGCACTCCGCTGCTAAGTAGAAACCTATAGTAGCTTCCTATGGCTGCTATAACAAATTGCCACAAACCTAGTGACATAAAACAACACAAATTGATTATCCTACAGTTCTGGGTCTCACTTAGCTAAAATTGGTGTTGGCAGAGGTGAATTTTTTCTGGAGGCTGTAGGGAGGCTCCATTTCCTTGCCTTTTCTAACTCCTAGAAGCCTTCTGCCTCCTTGGTTATAGCCCGTTTCCTCCATCTTCAAAGTCAGCCTCGTCGGGCTGAGTTCTTCTCAAGGTGCCATTTTTCTGGTTTTCTTTCCGCCTCTGTCTTCCACTTATAAGGACCCTTCTGATAACATTGGGTCCATTTAGGTAATCTCCCCATTTCAAGGTCAGCTGATTAGCAACTTAATTCCATCTACAAACTTAATTACCTTTTGTCATGTAACCTAACATATTCACAGGTTCTGGGAGTTAGAATGTGGCCATCTTGGGGGATGGAAGGCATTGCAGAAACTCTTGCACATGTAAACATTTATATGTTTACAACATATACAAGGCAGCAATTACAAGAAAGTTTATAGTAGGACTATTCAGAAGAGCAAAAATCTTACAAAAACAAATGCCCAATAATTGAGAACTAGATGACTAAATTGATGCATATTCACACAATTATATAATAATCAGCTATATGCAACAATATGGATGAACTTTAGCAATGTAAAGTTAATTAAATGTATATATATCAGCAGGCCAACCCAGTGGCATAATGGTTAACTTCGTGTGCTCCACTTTGGCAGCCTGGGGTTCACAGGTTTGGGTCCCCAACACAGACCTACACACTGCTCATCAAGCTACACTGTGGAGGAGCCCCACATAAAATAGAGGAAGATTGGCACAGATGTTAGCTCAGTGACAATCTTCCTCAAGCAAAAAGAGGAAGACTGGCAACAGATGCTAGCTCAGGGCTAATCTTCCTCACCAAAAAAAAAAAGAAGGAAAGAAAGGAAAAAGTGTGTATATATATCTATCTAAAGTGTGTATATATATATATCTAAAAGTGTGTATATCTGTCTCAGAAGAATACAGACAGCATGATACTCATTTTGTAATATTAAAAACACCTAATATTTAACAAATTATGATATTAATGTTTTAATATTATAAAATATTCATATATCCCTTCTAGAGGCACATACATATGTATAATATGTAGTGTGTGTATAGTAATTATATCTATGAATCCATATATCTCTAGCTCTCTATCTATTTGTTGTTAGTGCCATTGCATCATTTCTGACTCCTAGGGCCATCCTCTCACCTTCCACTTCCTGAGAACTTTCCGTGGATTCACAAGGTAAAAACTATTTTCATAATGATACATTTGCCCTTTTTCACTGCGTTGATATCTTCACTAATGTCCAAAAGCAACAGTATTCCTGATCGTGAATCAAGGAACTGACAACAAGTTGTACTATTAAATATGGAATTCTTCACTGCCAATCATTCACAGTAATATAAAAGAAGACATGCCAGTTTTACTTAAGAATGTCCTTGATGAAGTCATAAAAAGTTTTATTTTTATGAAATCTCAACCCGTGAGAATACATCTTTTTAATATTCTATGTGAAGAGATCGGAAGTGCACATAAAGCACTTCTGATATACATTGAAATGTGATGATTATTCAAGAAAAAGCACATGTGGAATTGTTTGATTTGCAAGCTGAACTCAGCACGTTTTTCATGGAACACCATTTTTTTCTTGAAAGAACAACTTATAGACATACTATCATTATTCAGATGTGGACATTTGGCAAGCATTTCTTGAAAATTAATAAAGTGATTGTGTCATTTATAAAATGATTTTATTTATTAACAAATGGTAAAATTTGAGCTTTCAGGGAAAAATTAAAATTTCAGGAAACATACATCCACTGCCATGAGCTGAACAGCTTCCCAAACTTAAAGGTTTTTATAATGAATTGGTGATGATACTGGTGAATCTGATTCTTTGACATTGTACAAAAAACTGTGTGAGCGTTTGGTAAATCTGTAGAACGTTTTCCAAGTGACCCATGTTTGATGCTACAAAATAAAGCACGAGTAAAAGAGCCACTCAAAACCCAATGGCTATTAATACAACAGAGTATGGAAAGTTCATTGATTTGTTTACAGATTTCACATTGCAACTGATCTTTAAAAAATTGCGACTTGTCAAGTTTTGGACTGGTGTCAGAGACTATCCACGATTATCTGAAAAGGCTCTTAAAATAATTCTCTCTTTTCCAATTCCACATTTGTAGAAAGCCAGATTTTCTTCATATTTTTGTTGGTGGTGGTGGTGCAGTCAAGTGGATTCTGACTCCTAGTGAGCCTGAGTGCAGCAGAGCAGAACCCTGCTTGGTCTTTTTGCGCCATCCTCTCACCTTCAGGTGCTATATCAGACAAATCTCAGTTGCTATTCACAGGGTTTTCATGGCCCATTTTTCAGAAGTGTGTGGCCAGGTCCTTCTTCCTAATCTGTCTAGTCTGGAAGCTCCACTGAAACCTGTCCACCATGGTTGACTCTGCTGGTATTTGAAATACTGGTGCTATAGCTTTCAGCATCACAGCAACATGAAGCCATCACAGTATGACAATCAACAGATGAGTGATTCCTTGACCAGAAAATGAACCCAGAATGTAGTGGTGAGAGCGCTGAATCTTAATCACTAGACCACCAAGGCGGGCTTTTCTTCATATGCTTCGACCAGAATGACATTGCCACAGATTGCAGAAGCACCTAGGAGAATGTACTTTTTCTCGTACCTTACCTTCTTTAAAGTATACAGGATTGTAAAAAGCAATAATTATAACATTGTATTGTTGTGTTTATAACATGAGTATATGGCAATCTATATCACAATAATAGCACAAAGAGGTGTGGGGATGGAGCCATACTGGAACAATGTTTCCATATTTTACCAGACTAAACTAGTATGCAGATAACATAGATTGTGATTTGCTATGTATTGTGATCCCTAGAGCAACTACTAAGAAAATAACTTCAAAGCATACAGCTAAAAATCAACAGATCATTTTAAAAGATTCACTAAACATATTTATTTAACACAAAAGAAAGCAGTAAAGGAAAAGTAGTAGAACAAAAAGATAGGGGATATATAGACAACAAATGGCAAAACGGCAAATGTAATCTAACCCTCTTAGCTACTACATTAAATGTTAGTTGTCTACACGACCCAATCAAAAGGCAGAGATTGTCCAACCAGATAAAACGGCAAGATTAGCTATATGTTCTACAAGAAGCACACCTTAGATTCCAAGATACAAATAGGCTAAAAGTAAAAAGATTGGAAAAGATAAACCATGGACAAACTTCAACTATAAAAGAGCTGTAGTGGCTCTGTTCATGTCAGAAAAACAGACTTTATGACAAGAAGTGTTACTTAAGACATACGTTTTATAATGATAAAAGAGTCAATGTAACAGGAAGATATACAAATTATAAAGGATATTTACCTAACAACAGAGTGTCAAAATATGTGAAGAAAAAAATGTATATGTATCTCAAAACATCACATTGTGTACTTTAAATATATACAATTATATTTGTGAATTGTTCCTCAAAAATGTTCAAAAAATTAACAAAATTTAAAGGAAAAATACAATAACAGTTGGAGATTTAAGTAACCCCCTCTCAATAATTGAAAATAACTTGGACAGAAAATCAGCAAGGACATAGAAGAATTGAATAATTCTATTAACCAACTCAATTTAATTGACATATATTAAGCATGCCACCCAACAATTTCAGAATACACATTATTTAGAATATGCTAGGCCATAAAACAAGTCTTAGTAAATTTTAAAAGGATAAAAACATTCAATATAGGCGCTTTGACCAAAATGGAATTACGTTAGAAATTGACAGCAGACAGAAATCTGAGAAATCCTCAAGTATTTAGAAATTAGGCAACATATTTCTAAATAACCTTTGGGTTAAAGAAGAAATCACAAAGTAAACTTTAGAACATTTTGAGTTGAACTGAAATGAAATCACAGCATGTCAAAATTTTATGGGATGCCGCTCAGCAATACTTAGAAGGAAATTTACAGCTCTAAATGCCTGTGGCAGAAAGAACAGAGTTCTCAAATAAATAATCAAAGCTTCCACCTTAAGAAATTATAAAAATAAGAGCAAATTAATCCCAACGAAGCATAACAAATGAATAAAGAAAGATAAAAACAGAAATGAATGAAATAAAAAACAAAAATGATAGAGAAAAATCAATTAAATGAAGACTATTCTTTGAAAAGATCAACAAAATTGACAACTTTCTATCTAGATTGCCCAAGATAAAAAGAGAGAAAAGAAAAATTACCAAAATCAGGATAGGAAAATGAGATCTTCACTAGAAATCTTCCAGAAATTGAAGACTTTCAAGTGAATATTTTGAACAATATTATGTAACAAATTAGACCACTTAGATAAAATGGAAAAGTCCTAGAAAGACACAAATTAACAAAACTGACTCAAGAAGAAATAAGAAATATGGATAGATCTATAACAAGTACAAAAATTGATTCAGTAACAAAATATCTTCCCACAAAGAAAAGCCCCAGATGGCTTCACTGTTGACTTCTTTCCAACATTTAAAGAAGAAATTATACCAATCTTTCTCACACTCTTTCAGAAAATAGAAAAGAAAGGGCCACTTCCTAACTTATTTTCTGAAAGAGTGCTACCTCGATGCCAAAGCCAGATAAAGACATCACAAGAAACAAAAAGAAAGACATCAAAAGAAAACAAAACAAAACAAATTAAGATGAATATATGCATAGATGCAAACTACTTGATAAAATATTAGCAAGCCAAATCCATCATGATAAAGCGGGATTTATTATTAAATACAAAGGTTGGTTTAAAATCTCAAAATCAATTACTGTAATTAACCATGTGTGAGATAATAGAAAATATGTATCTTGGTCTCTGCCCCCAGTTCCTGGCTCAGAGCTCCTAAAACCCTTGTAATTTCCTAAATGATAAGAGCACTAGGAGCATCTGTTGTTCTAATGAAGTGACTCTGGTGGGCTCTGGATGGGAGCTGGTCACCAGAAAGACCAAGCCACGACTTGAGGCTTGGAATTACCAACCCCACCTTCAAGTTCTCTAGAGAGGGTAGAGGGGCTGGAAATGGAGTTGCTGGGCCATCACATCTACATGATGAAGCCTCAGTAATCCAAAAAGAATGGGGTTCAGAGAGCTTCTAGGTTGGTGAACACACCCATACCGGGAGGGTGACGCACCCCAACTCCACGACGACAGAAGCTCCTGCTCTTGGGACCCTCCCAGATCTCAGCCTATGTATCTCTTCATATGGCCGTTCCTCTGTGTCCTTCATCATATCCTTTAATAAACTAGTAAATGTAAGTAAGTGTTTCCCTAGGTTCTGTGAAATGCTCTAGCAAATTAATTGAAACTGAGGAGGCCATGGGAACCTCTGATTTGTAACCAAATTGGACAGAAGTTGTAGGTGTCCTGGTGACCTACTATTCGCGACTGGCATCTGAAGTTGGGGGCAGCCTCATAGGACTGAGCCCTTACCTTATGGGATCTGATACTATCTCCAGGTAGACAGTGTCAAAATTGAGTTAAATTGTAGGACATCCAGCTGGTGTCACAGAGAATTTCTTGGTGTGAGAAAAAGCCACACCCATTTGGTGACCAGAAGTGAAGTGTTCTGTGTGAGTGTGGTGTAGTGTGAGTAGTAAAGGAGAAACACAGGAGAAACTCGGGAATGAAAGATTGGGTTTTTCCCTACGCAGGAGGTGTAAAAGAGGGTTTTGCTAACTCACCATGTTAATAGAATAAAGGCTGAAAATTACATGATCATCTCAATAAATTAAGAAAAAGCACTTGAAAATATCTATCAACCATCATGTTCAAAAACTCTCAAGACACTAGGAATAGAAGGAAACTTCCTCAAGTTCATAAAGGGCATCTGTGAAAAACCCATAGCTGACATCACACTTAATGGTGAATGGTTTCTCCTTAGGAGAAAAGGTAAAGATGGCTGCTTCCACCTCCTATACAGCAACATACTGGAGGTTCTGGCACTTCATTAGGGAAAAAGAGTGGGAGGGGGAGGAGAGAGACAGGAAATTGAAAGCATCCAAATTGGAAAGGGGGAAGCAAATCTTTTTTTATTTGCAGAGTACATATGCTGGCTATAGAAAATCCCAGGGCGTCCACAAAAAAAAAAACAAAAAAGAAGTAGTGGAAGTAATAAATGAGTTTGATTTGGTTACAGGATATAAGATCAATGTACAAAACTAGATATTTCTGTATACTAGCAGTAAACAAGCTGAAAATGAAATTAAGAAAACAATTCCATTCACAACAGCATCAAAAAGAATGCACTTAGTAATAAATTTAACAAAAGAAGTATAAGACTTGTACACAGAAAGCTGCAAAACATTGTGGAGAGAAATTAAAGAAGATCTAAATAAATGGAGAGACATTTCATAGACCGCAAGATTCAAAATTATCAAGATGGCAATTCCCCCCAAATTGATCTATAACTTCAGTGTAATCCCTATCAAAGTCCTAGCAGGTTCTTTTGGTAGAAATTGATAAGTTGATCCTAAAATGTGTACGGAAATGCAAAGGACCTAGAATAACCAAAGCAATTTTGAAACAGAAGAACAAAATTGGAGGACTTACATACCTAATTTCAAAACTTACTATAAAGCTACAGTAATCAAGATGGTGTACTGTTGGCACAAGGATAGAAATATGGATCAGTGGAACAGAACCGAGAGTTTTGAAATTTATGGTCAATTGATCTTTTACAAAGATGCTAAGATAATTCAATAAGGCAAAAAGTAGTCTTTTCAACAAATGGTCCTGGGACAATTGAATAGCCATATGCAAAAAACAAAAACAAAAACTGAACTTAGAGCCTTAAGTCACACTATACACCAAAATTAGCTGAAAGTGATCCATAGACCTAAATGTTAAAGCAAAACCTACAAAACTTGCAGAAGAAACATAGGAAAAAGTCTTCATGACCTTGGGCTGGGCAAAAAGTTTTCAGATACAATGCCAAGAGTATAATCCACTAAAAAACTGATATGTTGAATGTCACCAAAATTAAAAACTTTCGTGCTTCAAAAGCTACCACTAAGAAAGTGAGAAGGCAAGCCATAAACTGAGAGAAAATTTTGCAAATCACATATCTGATAAAGGACTTGTATGCAGAATATATAAAGAACTCTTCAACTCAACAAGAAGGCAAACAACCCAATTTGAAAGAAAAAAACCGACAAATTATTTAAATAGACATTTCAAAAGAGAAGATAAATGAATGGCTAATAAGCATATGAAAATGTACTCAACGTCATTAGTTATCAGGGAAATGCAAATTCAAACCACAATGAGATATCACAACACACCCACCAGAATGGCTATTAAAAAAAAAAAAACAGACAATAACAAATATTAGCAAGGATGTGGAGAAACTGGAACCCTCCTACCTTTCTGGTAGTAACGTAAAATGGTTTAGCCACTTTGTAAAACAGTGTGGTGTTTTTTAAAAATATTAAAAAGAAAAAACTTATAACTCAGCCAATTCTACACCTAGGAATCTATGTACATGTACAGACATGTACATAAATGTTCTTAGCACCGTTAATCATTATACTCCCAAACTGGAAATGATCCAGATTTTCATCAACTGGTGAAATGGATAAACAAGATGTGGTATATCCATACAACAGAGTACTACGTAGCAACATAAGGAGATGAGCCTCTGATATATTCTGCAACATAGATTCATGTCACAATCATTATGCCAAGGAAAAGAAGCCAGACACTTAACACTACCTATTATACTGTTAATTTACATGAAAGTCAATTTACGCAAAATATTCAGAAAAGGCAAATTAACAGAGACAGAAAGGAGATGAGAGGCTGACGTGGGAGTGGTGATTAACTCCAAAGGAGTGTGAGGGAACCTTCTGGGAGGACGGAAATGTTCCCAAACTGGATTGTGGTGATGGCTGCAAACTAAAAGCTTACTAAAATTAAAAAAAAAAATCATTGAAATGTACACTTACAATGGATGGATATTATGGTATATAAATCATACCTTAATAAAGTGATTAAAAACCTAAAATTCTTGTAAAGAAATAGCAATTCAGACACTGTTATACACATTTAATGATTCACTTTTGTTGGAAACTACACTAAGCTTTTGCCGTCCTACAAAGCTTGAGAGCTGTGATTGTTGTTGTTCTTAGGGACTTTCCAGGGAGCCCAAATATTTGGGGTTTTTAAGAAGCAAGTGAGATCATGGATCAGCTAGTATCATGAGACAAAAAGGAGTGACAGACCTCCTAATGCCCTGCAACGGGGCATACAAAATGTCCCCTCCTGGTGGATTCCAGGCCTCTCTAGAATTAGATCATTTCAGAGCACAGATTTTCCCCAAATGACCATCCAGCCAGAACAAGAGATGCAATCCGAGCAGATGGTTTGAGCCCGGGAGGTCTCATGTCAGCTTTGGAATCCAGTTGGCTTCCTCCATCAGGGCTATCTCAGAAACTCTCATTCCCTGAAGATTCTCACCATGGCTGCTGACTCTTAGTTGGAGAAATGCTTTCGGAAATGAGAATGAGAGAAGGGTGAACAGAGACAGAACTCCAGTCTGCGGCAGCCAGTGTGGTCTGAGAATGGAAAACTACCTGCTCAATTTCCTGGCTGGCAGGAAATCTTGGTGCAGTTGAGAAAAGGGTATAATTTAGTCAGAAGTCCTGGGTTCATGTTCTGGCTCTGGCTGTGTCACTTGCAAGCCATCTGACCTTGGGCCAGTTATTTAGCTTCTCTAAGTCTCAGCTTTCTAAGTTTTAATAAGAAGATGAGTAATAATGGTGCCTTCCTCATATTTATCAGCAGCACGTTCATTTAGAGAGAACGTATGTCAGCTCTGCTCTGAACAAAGCAGAGTGAAGTCAGTCTGAGCTTTGCCCTGAATCGTGGCACAATCTAGGGTGTGTCTCTTTTGCTTTGTTTTCCCTAGGAGAACACACTTGCCCAGAGGAATTTAGTTTTCACTAGGAAAACACTTCTCCCCCTACCTCATGAGTTACTCCTTGCCAATTCCTTTCCTGATTCCTCCTCTTTCCCCAGACATCTAAATGTTGAGCACGCCAGGGCTCAATCCTCGGTCCTCAGTTTCTCCTATCCAGTGCCACTCCTTCAAATACCGTCTCTATGCTCATGCCTCTTAAGTCTAAATATCTTTCCTGGAATTCTCCTCTGAGCTCCAGACCCTTATATACAACTGCCCTAACCAACATTTCTACTAGGATGTCTATGAGGCATCTCAAAATTAAAGTGGCATACTTAAACTATGAATTCGTTCACTTCATCCCAAATCTTTCCCTTCACCTCAAGCCCTCCACAAAGCAGGAAATGGCATTACCATCCATCCAATTGCCCAGAGGAAAATTTCTAGGAGCTATCTTTGATCGCTTTCTCTCTGATCACTGTCTCTTTCATCTCTCCCCACATCTGCTCTATTGGCAAGTCTTATCAGCATTGAAGTCAAATTATATCCAAAATCCAACTACATCTCACTATTCCCACTGCTATGACCCTAATCAAAATCCCCATCATCTCTTACCTTCTAATTTGTCTCTCTGCATCAGACATCATGACCCAACCCCTACCCCATAGTCCCCAGTCTCTCCCTAGTATATTTTGTCTTCTTGACACCATTTATTAGGACCTGAAAATATCTTGATTATTTGTTAACTTGTACAGTGTTTTTGTGCTCAACCCTTCCTTGAAAGTAACAGTTCTTAAGGTAAGATCTTACTTCTTCCTGTCCCTGCTGAGTACCTAAAGCATCTCTAGGTGCTGCTATGCATTCAATGAACATTTGTTAGTGGACAGGTAAGGCTGCATGACTTCTTAGGAGAGAGGTAGAGAAGACATATTTTCAGTGCTAGTTGCTTTATTTATACCATGACCTTGGTATAGTTACAGCTTATTATGACTTTTGATTTAGAATATTAATGCCTTGATATAATGTGCTGCTGTGGTTGTTGAATTTCAAGGTCCAAACCTAGATTATCAGACACATTTTCAGGGTGTTTACAAAATGAAAGCAGAAAAATAAAATAAAAAACAAAAACAAAGTTTAGGATTGATTATACCCTTTCTTTTCCCAGCTTTATTGAAAAATAATTGATGTATAACCTCGTGTAAATCTACAGTGTACAATGTGTTGAGTTGATTCACTCTTATACTGCGAAATGATTACCACCATAGCTTTACTAAATACCTCTATCACGTCACAAAATTACCATTTCTTTTTTGTGGAGAGAACACTTAAGACCTACTCTCTTAGCAACTTTGAGTGTATAACAACTATAATCACCATGTTGTACCTTAGATACCCAGAACTGATTCATCTTCTAATTGGACGTTTGTATCCTTTGACCAACATCTCCTCATTTCCCCCGCCCCCCAGCCCCTGGTAACCACCACACTATGTACACTTACCCTTAAAACTGCAGTGCATGGCTTCTCAGCATTTTGAACTGCTGAATTCATCCTAGAGTTTCTAAAATGGTTTCACACTTACATTGACAATTAATTCTGGAAAAACTCTGATACTTAATAAAGACGTTAAAACACACCCACAGACACACACTCACAGTCACACCTAGTGAGACTTCACACAGTAACTCTAAAATTTTACACATTGCTAGAGCCATTTTTTGTAAACTATTGTCCCAGAGACCACCAGAAATCTTTGCCTATTCCAAGGTCATGAAAACACTCTCCTATATTTTCCCCCAAAATATTTATTATTTTGCCTTTTACATTTAAACCTTAGCTCAATCTGGAGTTAACTTTTATGCCTAGTGTGAGGTAAAAATCAAGATACATTTTTTCCATACGAATATCCAAATGATCTTGCAATACTTATTCAGAAAACCATTCTTTTCCCACTGCATATCAATGTCCCCTTTGTCATAAATTGGGCTTTTTCCTTTCTCTCATTTTTTGTCTCAGGTGTAGAGAAATACTGATTTTTCTTGTGCGTATATTAAACTTGTATACAATGACCTTGCTAAATTTACTAGTTCTAACCATTTGTATTTAGATTCTTTCAGATTTTCTAGTTTTGTAACCTTGTTATTCATGGATAATGACAGTTTTAGCTATTCTTTTCCAATTCTTACACCAAAAATTTGTTTTTCTTGCCTGATTGCACTGGTTAGACCTCTAATACAATGTTGGATAGAAGTGGTGATAAAGATACACAGAACTTGTCTTATTCCTGATTTTATGAGAAAAGTTTTCAGTATTTAACCACTGAGTATGATGTTTCCCACGGAGTCTTTGGGGACAGGCATTATTTAACAGAAAAGATAGCTTCCTTTTATTCCTAATTTACAGAAATATTCTGATCATAAATAGGTGTTGAATTTTTTCAAACACTTTTTTTGCATCTAGTGAGATAATTATGATTTTCTCCTTTTTTTCTGTTAATGTCATGAAAAACATTATTATTATTATTAATATAATTATTTATTTTTTATTTTTGACCCATCCTTTCATATCTGGAATAAACTTTCTTTTTGTGTAACACTGAATTTCATTTACTAACATTTTGTTGAAGATTTTTGCAGTATAATCATGAGACTGTTTTGTCATTTTTCATCTATCTTTGTCATACTTTGGAATTAAGTCTATGCTGGCTTCATAAAAAGATTGAAGGGTTGCCTCTTTTTCTATTTTCTGGAAGAGTTTGTGATTGTCGGTATTTCTTCCTCAGATGTTTGGAAGAAATCATCAATGAAGCCATCTGAGTCTAAGGGTTGTTTCGTGAGAAGGTTCTTATTTATACTCAGAATCAATTTCTTTGCTATAGGACAATTCAGGTTTCTTGTTTTTTCTTCTCTCAGATTTGGTAAGTTGCATTTTTTGAGGCATTTGTTCATTCTTTCAACTTGTTGAATTTATTGTAATAAAATTGTTCGTAAAATCTTATATTTCATTATCTGCAGGACCTATAGCTCTGTTCTTCTTTTCATTCACGTTATTGGCAATTTCTTTTTGTCTCCTTTGATCATGATTGATTTTACAAGAGCAAACAATTTTACAATTGTTTTTCAAAGAACCAATTTTTGACTTTGTTGATTTATTTTATTTCATATTTGTTTTAGATTTAATTGATTTCTACTTTAATTATTTTCTTTGTTCTACTTTCCTTATGTTATATTTGCTCTTCTTTTCCTAGCATTTTGAGATGGAAACAATTTATTTTTACCATTTTAATTCAAATATGTTCATTTAAGGCTATAACATTCTAATAAATTCCATGCTTACCTCCATTCTACAAGTCTTGATAGGTGATATCTAGTGTTGGGAATAATTAAGATCTAGTCTCTTTAGCAAGTTTAGTGTTTATAAAACAAGTTTGTTGTCTATAATCACTGTACTGTATATTAGTTGGACTTATTTATATACTAATTGCAAGTGTGGACCCTTAAACAACATCTCTCCCATCCCCCCACCCACAGCCCCTGTTAACCATCATTCCATGCTCTGTTTAGTTGAATTTAGTTTTTTAGATTTCACATATAAGGAAGATTATATAGTATTTGTCTTTCTCTGCCTGACTTATGTCACTTAGTATAACGTCCTCAAGGTCCATCCATGTTGTTGCAAATGGCAGGATTTCCTTTTTTCTCATGGCTGAATAGTATTCCACATCTTCTTTATCCATTCATCTATTGATGGACACTTAGGTTGTTTCCATATCTTGGCTATTGTGAATAATGTGGTAACAAATATAGGAGTGCGCATATCTCTTCAATAACCTGTTTTCATTTCATTTGGATATATATCCAGAAGTGGGATTTCTGAATTGTATGGTAGTTCTATATTTAATATTTTGAGGAACCTCCATACTGTTCTCCATAGTGGCTGAACCAGCCTACAATCCCACCAAGAGTGCACAAGTGTTCCCTTTTCTCTACATACTCACCAACACTTATCTTATTATCTCATGTCTTTTTTGATGATAGCCCTTCTTACAGTTGTGATGTGATATCTCTTTGTAGTTTGGACTTGCTTTTCCCTGATGATTAGTAATGTTGAGCACCTTTCATGTACCTGTTGATCATTTGCATGTCTTCTTTGGAAAAATGTCTATTCAGTGCTTCTGTCTATTTTTCAATTGGATTTTTGTTGTTATTGAGATGTATGAATTCTTTATAGATTTTGGATATTAACCCCTTATCTGATACATGGTTTACAAATATTTTCTCCCATTCCATAGGTTACTTTTTATTTTGTTAAGTGTTTCTTTTGCAATGCAGAAGGTTTTAAGTCTGATGTAATCTCATTTGTTGATTTTTTTCTTGTGGTGTTTGTGCTTTGGTGTCACATCAAAAAGTCATTACAGAGACCAACGTCAAGAAATTTCTTCCCTATGTTTTCTTCTAGGAATTTTATGGTTCAGGTCTTATGTTTAAGTCTTTGATCCATTTAAAGTTAATTTTTGTGAGTGGAGTAAGACAGGGATCCAATTTCATTTTTCTGCATGTGTTTATACAGTTTTACCAACACCATTTATTGAAGAGACTAGCCTTTCTCCATTGTATGTTCTGGGCTCCCTTATCAAATATTAGTTGACCATATATGCAGGAGTTTAATTGTGAGTTCTCTATTCTGTTCCATTGGTCTATGTTTCTGTTTTTATCCCAGTAGCATACTGCTTTAATTGCTATAGTTTTACAGTATAGTTTGAATTCAGGAAGTACGATGCCTCCAGTTTTGTTCTTCTTTCTCATGATTGCTTTGGCTGTTCAGGGTCTTTGTGATTCCATATAAATTTTAGGATTGTTTTTTCTATTTCTGTGAATAATGCCATTGGAATTTTTATAGGGATTGCATTAAATCTATAGATGGCTTGTGTAGCGTGGACATTTTAACAATATTAGCTCTTCCAATTCATGAACATGGGATGTCTTTTCATTTGTTTGTGTTTCATTGTACAGATCTTAAATTTTCTTGCTTAAATTTATTCCTAGGTATTTTATTGTTTTTGATGATATTGTCAATGGGATGTTTTCTTTATTTCTTTTTCAGTTGTTTGATAGTGTATAGAAATGCAACTGATTTCTGTGCATTGGTTTTATAGCCTACAACTTTACTGAATTCGTTGATTAGATCCAACAATTTTTTGGTTGAGTCTCTGGGATTTTCAATATGTAAGATCCTATCATCAGCAAATAGTGACAATTTTACTTCTTCCTTTCAATTCAAATGACTTTTGTTTCTTTGTCTTGCTGGATTGCTCTAGGTAGGACTTCTAATACTATGTTGAATAAGAGCAGTGAGAGTGGGCACCCTTGTCGTGTTTCTTATCTTAGAGGAAAAGTTTTCAACCTTTCACCATTGAGTATGTCATTGGTTGTGGGTTTGTCATATATGGCCTTTATTATGTTGAAGTATATTCCTTCTATACCCAAGGTATTGAGAGTTTTTATCATGAAGCGATGTTGTATTTTGTTAAATGCTTTTTCTGAAACTATTGAGATGATCATATGATTTTTATCTTTCATTCTATTAACGTGATATCATATTGATTTGCGTATGTTGACCCATCCTTACATCCCAGGGATAAATCCCACTTGCCATGGTGAACAATTCTTTTAATGAGTTTTTGGATGTGGTTTGCTAATATTTTGTTGAGAATTTTTACATCTATATTCATCAGGGATATTGGTCTATAGTTTTCTTTTCTTGTATTGTCCTTATCTGGCTTTGGTATCAGAGTAATGTTGGCCTTGCAGAATGAGTTTGGAAGAGTTTTCTTTTCTTCAATTTTTTGAAAGAGTTTGGGAAGGACTAGCATTAATTCTTTAACTATCTGATAGAATTCACTAGTGAAGCCGTCTGGTCCTAGGCTTTTCTGTGTTGGGAGGTTTTTTATTACCGATTCAATCTCCTTACTCATTATTGGTCTGTTTAGACTTTCTATCTCTTCCTGGCTCATTCTTGGTAGGTTGTATGATTCTATGAAATTACCCATTTCTTCTGGGTTAACTGATTTGTTGATGTATAATTGTTCATTGTAGTATCTTATGATCTTATGTATTTCTATAGTGTCAATTGTAATTTCCCCTCTTTAAGGTCTGATTATATTTATTTGAGCCTTCTCTCTCTCTCCCTAGTTAGTCTAAGGTCTAACTAAAGGTTTGTCAATTTTAGTTTAGCCTAAATAAAGGTTTATTAATTTTGTTTATATTTTCAAAAAACCAGCTCTTACTTTTGTTGATCTTTCCTATTGATTTTTATGGTTTCTATTTCACTTATTTCTGCTCTGATCTTTATAATTTCCTTCCTTCCGCTAACTTTGGGCTTAAGTTGTTCTTCCTTTTCTAGTTTTTTGATGTGTACAGTTAGGTTGTTTATTTGCGATCTTTCTAATTTCTTAATATGTGCATTTATCCCTATAAACTTCCCTCTCTGAACTCCTTTTATAGTATCCCATAGGTTTTGGTATATTGTGTTTTTCACCGTTTTGAGGTATTCTTTGATTTCTCTTTTGATTTCTTCTTTGGCCCATTGTTCGTTCAGGTGTATGTTGTTTAGTTTCCACATATTTGTAGATTTTTCTAGCTTTTCTCATGTTGTTGATTTCTAATTTCCTACCATTGTGGTCAGAAAAGATGCTTGGTATGATTTCAGTCTTCTTAAATTTGCTAAGACTTGTTTTGGGACCTATCTTATGATCCATCCTTGTGAATATTCCATGTGCATTTGAGAAGAATGTGTGTTCTGCTGCTGATGGATGGAATTTCTATAGATGTCAATTAGGTCCATTTGGTCTAATGTATGGTTCAAGTCCATCCTTTCCTTGTTAATTTTCTGTCTGGTGGTCTATCTATTGTTGAAAGTGGGGTATTGAAGTCCATTACTATTATTATATTGTTGTCTATTTCTCCCTTCATATCTGTTAATATTTGCTTAATATATTTAGGTGCTTCAATATTGGATGCATATTTATTTACAATTGTGATATCTTCTTGATAGATTGATCCATTTATCATTGTATAATGACCTTCATTTTCTCTTGTTACCATTTCTGGCTTGAGGTCTATTTTGTCTGATATAAGTGTGGCTATTCCCACTTTCTTTTGGTTTTCACTTGCATAGGATATCTTTTTCCATCCCTTCACTATAAGTCTATGTGCATCCTTAAGACTGAAATGGGTCTCTTGCAGGCAGTATATAGTTGGGTCATTTTTTTAATCCATCAAGCACTCTGTGCCTTTTGATTGATGAATTTAATCCATTTACACTTAGAGTAACTATTGATATGCAAGGACTTACTAATGCCTTCTTATTAATTGCTTTCTGGTTGTTTTGTATTTCCATTGTTTCTTTTCCCCTCTGTTTCTGCCTACCTTTGTAAATTGGTTATTTTCCATGATGGTATGCTGTGTTTCCCGGTGTTTGGTTTTTTTTTGTTTGTTTGTTTTTTGTTTTTTGTTTTGTCTTTTGTGGATCTACTCTAGGTTTTTGTTTTGTGGTTACCATGGGGCTTACATAAAATATCTTATAGATAAAACAGTCCATTTTAGGCTGATAGCAACTTACCTTTGATTGCCTATAAAGGGTCCCCCATTTTACTCCTACCTTTTATATTATTGATGTCACAATTTGCCTTATTTTATGTTGTGTGTTCATTAACAATTTATAGTAGGTATGGTTAATTTTATCCCTCTTTTCCTTTAATATTTATACTATAGTTGAGTAGTTAACCCACCATCTGAATACAGAGTTATAGTTTTCTAAGTCTGACTGTACATTTTTCACCTTTTACCAGTGTAGTGTGTACTTTCACATGTTTTCATGCCACTGATTAGCATATTTTCATTTCAGCTTGAAGAAGTCCTTTCAACATTTCTTACAAGGCAAGTCTAGTGGTTGTGAACTCCCTCAGCTTTTGTTTTCCTGGGCAAGCCTCTATTTCTCCTTCATATCTGAAGAATGCTAAGTATTCTTGGCTAGCAATTTTTATCTTGGAACACTTTCAATATGTCATTCCACTCTGTCCTGGCCTCTAGAGTTTCTGCTGAGAAATCTGCTGATAATCTAATGGGGGTTCTTTTGTAGGTTAGATTCTTTTTTTCCCTTGCTGCCTTCAAAATTCTTTCCTTTTTCTCTCTTTCTTTTTTTTTTTTTTTTTTTTTGGCTGAGGAAGATTCACCCAAGGCTAACACTAACTGCCAATCCTCTTATTTCTTTTTTGCTTGAGCACGATTAGCCCTGAGCTAACATCTGTGCTAATCCTCCTCTAGTTTTTTGTATGTAGGACATCTCCACAGCATGGCTGGTGAGTGGAGTAGGTCCATGCCCAGGATCTGAACCCACTAACCTGGGCCACCAAAGCAGAGTGCACAGAACTTTAACCACTTGGCCATGGGGCTGGGCCCCAAAATTCTTTCTTTATCATTGATTTTTAACAGTTTCATTGTAATGTCTCTTGGAGAAAGTTTTTTTGCATTTAGATAATAGGGTGATCTATTATCTTCATGCATTTTTGTGTCCAAGTCTTTCCTCAGGTTTGGGAAGTTCTCAGCTATTATTTCTTTAAATGAACTCTCAGCCCTCTTCTCCGTCTCTTCTTCTGGAGCTCAGATTATTCTAATATTTGCCTTTTTGATGTAATCTCATAGCTCACATAGGCTTTGTTTGCTCTTTTTAAAATTTATTCCTTATTCTCTTCTGTGTTATTTCAAAATTCCTATCCTCCATTTCACTTTTTCTATCTTCCATCTGGTCTGCCCTGCTACGTGTACTCTCTATTGCATTCTTCATCTCGTTCATTGAATTCTTCAGCTCCAAAATTTCTGTTTAGTTCTTTTTTATAATTTCAATCTCTTTGGTAAAGAAGTCATTTTGTTCATATAATTTATTTCTGGTTTCTTTGAGTTGTCTTTCTGTGTTTTCTCATAACACATTGAGTTTCTGCATAACAGCTATTTTGAATTCTTTATCAGTGAGATTGCAATATTTCATGCCTTTGGGCTTGGTTGCTGAAGAATTATCAATTTTTTTGGTGTCATATTTCCTTGATTTTTTCATATTTCTTTTAGTTATGCATTGATACTTTCTCACGTCAAGTATAGACATGTCCTTAACTCTTTGCTCATTGCCTTCAGTAGATGGGGGATTATGTCCTATGGTATTGTTATTATCTGGGTTTTTGTTCTGGGTTTTGTTTTGTGAAATTATACCTGCTCCACTCTTCTTGCTCCCTCTTATGACCGAATTTTTAAGCTTTTACATCTTGGCTATTGGAAACCTCCCTTTTGTTTTCCAGAAGGTGGTGCTATAGCTCAAGTTTGTGGCTTCTCTCTTGCCCATCCACTGTGGCCTGTTTTCTGAGCGGTCTCCCTATCTGCTGGAGCTCGCCCTGGTGGACACACTCAGGAGTGTGCACAAAGAGCCAGCTGCAGAGTGAGGGGAGGTATGGGGTTAACACTCAGTACATGGGGGTGCTTGTAGACCCAGTAGAGAGATCCCTGGGGGTCGTACGCCCGGATGCTCATGGGTGAACTTCCTGCCAGGCACAATCCCCTTAACGCAGTTTGAAATTTTTACCTGCCTCTTTCCCAATGTTCTCCCTCCCCTCAATCATAGAGTTCCCACCTTAATATTCCAGGTGCTGGTACACAGAAATGGGTTTCTCCAGCCACATCCCACCCAGCTGGGTAGCCAGGCACTCACTCATTGCTTTCCTTTTCCCTGTAGGAAAGGCTACCTCCACCAGATAAATCAGCTGCATTCAGTGTTTCCTTAGGGGAGGGGTAGTACCAGGGAAGTTTCCCATACCACCTACACTGTGACCAAAGTTGTATTTTTCTTTTTCTCCAAAGGTGTTCTGGAGTCTTCCTTTGGGAATGTTAGACTTCTGCAAGTTGTCTCTCGTGTGTGAGTGCCTGCCTGTGTCAGCACTCACCTGATTTTTGCCCAACAGTGGTAAGAGGGGTCTAGGCAGTTTTGCTGCCTCCACTGATTCTGCAGCATGAATGGAGATGTGTCTGTCTCTTACTGGATGCAGTGGTGGGCCAGACTCCTCTTGGGTCCCTTGAAGTAAGGTGCTGGGTCCCAAATCATCCCTCAAACCACTTGTCTTTGTGAATGGATGTCTAATTCATTGGTTAAAAAGGAGGACTGTCAGGGGCTGGCCCTGCGGCCGAGTGGTTAAGTTCGCGCGCTCCGCTGCAGGTGGCCCAGTGTTTTGTTGGTTCGAATCCTGGGCGTGGACATGGCACTGCTCATCAAACCACGCTGAGGTGGCATCCCACATGCCACAACTAGAAGGCCCACAACGAAGAATATACAACTATGTACCGGGGGGCTTTGGGGAGAAAAAGGAAAAAAATAAAATCTTTAAAAAAAAAAAAAGGAGGAATGTCTTATGCTGACATGTTGCGGACATCACTTCTGTGATGTCAATTTTAGCCAATTAATATATTCTTTAGTTTTTATTTTCATTTCAACCTTATCTTTGAATTATGTAGAACTACACTGCTTAACTTCCAAGCAGTAGAAGTGTTTTTTCTAGTTATCATTTTATTATTAATTTCTACCTTAATTCCATTGTGGTCAGAAAACCTACTCTGAATTATTTCAGTCACTTGATATTTATTTATGTTTTTTTTATGGTCCAGTATATATCACCAATTTTGATAAATGTTTTGTGTCTTTGTTGGATGTGATCAGATATCAATTAAATCAAGATTTTAACTGTGTTGTTCAGCTCTTCTGCATGCTTATTAATCTTTTTAATCTCATTGTTCTATTGGCTATCTAGAGAGGTGTATTACAGCCTCCCACTATGACTTTGGAATTGCCTATCTATCTTTTGGGTTCAGAAATTTTTTGTTTTATATATTTTGAAGCTATGTATATAGAGCATATAGATTTATAGCCCCTTTATTATCATGAAATGAAACTATTTCTTGTAATGCTCCTCGACTTAAAGGATTCTTTGTCTAATATTGTATAGCTTTTTTCACTTACTGTTCACATTGTATATATATTTTAAATCCTTTACTTTCTACCTTTCTGAGTCCTTATATCTTAAATATGACTCTTGTGATAAAGATAAAGTTGGATTTCTTTTTTATCCAGTCTGACAGTTCTCTATTAATTATATCACTAATTATTGATGTAGAATTGTTTATATTTACAAATTTATATTGGTTTTCGATTTGACCCATCTATTTTTGTGTTCCTTTCTTTTTGTCCTTTCTTGCCTTCTTTTAGAGTAGTCAAATAATTTTTATTAATCCATATTTTCCATCTCTTAGCTTGTTAGTTATACTTTATTTTATAATTTTTTAGCGACTAAAACAATCATCCCTAACTTATTTCAGGCTAATAAAATACATTGCCTTACCACTTCCATGATACTGGCAGAAGCTTGAATCTTTGAATTCTATTTACCAATCCCCACCTTTCATGTTATTATTGTTATGCATTTTAGTTCTATATATATTTTAAATTCCAAAAGACATTATAGTGCTGCTTTGTACAATATGTATTCTTTTATTTTTATGCACACGTTTACTCTTTCTGGATTTTTTCTTTCCATTTTGTATTTTATATTTCCATCCAAGATCATGTTTCTTCTACCAGAAGAACATCCTTTCATTATTCTTTTCCTGAAGGCCTGTTGGCAACAAATTCCCTCGGTTTTCATTTGCTTCAAAATATTTTTATTTCGCTATCATTTTGAAGGATATTTTACTGGGCTAGGATTCTAGATCGTCTCTTATTTTTCTTTCATTGCTTTAAAGATGTCACTACATTATCTTCTGGCTTACATCATTTCTGTTGAGAAGTCAGTTGTCATTTTTATGGTTGTTCTCTTGAAGATAACGTATTTTTTCCCTTCTGGCTGCTTCCAAGATTTTCTGTGTCTGGTTTTCAGCAGTTTTACTATGATATGCCTATTTGTGGTTTTCTTTGTGTTTCTCTTGCTTGAGGTTCTCTGAACTTCTTGAATATGGGAATTGATTTTTGTAAGATTTGAAAAATGCTCATTCAATACTTTTTTGAATATTGATTTAGTCTCATTTCCTTTTCTTTTCCTCTCCTTCTGAAACTATAATTGTACATATGATAGACACTATGAATGTGTCCTACATGTCTCTTATGCTGTGCATGTTTCCTTTATTTGTCTCTTGGCATTTTGCCTTGTCTTCAAGGTAACTAATTCTGCTCTGTCTAATCTGCTGTTGAAACACACATTTCATTATTAATTTCAGATATTGTATTTTTTGAGTTCTACAAGATCCATTGACTCTTTATAATTGACAGTTCTTTCTTGAAGTTCTGAATCTTTCATCCAGTCTGTCCACGTTGCCTCCATTTTATGTGGCATATTAATTATGATTCATCTAAAGCCTCCTATCGGCCACCTCCAAGGGCTGATCCCTATGTGAGTCTGTCTCTATTTGTGTCTTAAAGTCTAGTTTGATGTTGGTATATCTTCACCAGCCACCTTTTGGTTAGTGTTTGCATAGTTTCTTTCTTATTATCTTACTTTCATCCTTTCTGTCTTCTTATATTTAGTACATGTAAGTAGCATAGAGTTGGCTTTCTGTTTAAATCCATACTGGCAATGTTAATGTTTACATGGTGGAGTTATATTTTCTTGCTTCTTTTTATGGTTAGTAATTTAAAATTTTTCATTTTAATTAAATTTAATCAATTCAAATACTCAACATTGTGTATTTAGAAAAAGGAAAGAAAAGAAGTTTCACATACTGTTGCCTCCCACGGGAGAGGATTTCTTTGTTCTCTGTTGGGTGGATAAATTAAAGGGCTGACCACCTCAATCCAGTCAGGGATTTAGTTGGATTATGGCTGTTTTTGGAGTCAAAACTCAGATGGATTCAGTTTTCCTCCCACTGACCTTATTTTCTGGGCATGGCCGTAGCAGGCTCCTGCTTGAGAGCTTGGCAGGTCTCAAACTCCTCAGCCTGGAAGGTCTGCAGGAAATTTGGGGTTCCCAGCCTCTCACCTCCAGTAGCTTCAACCTGGCACTCACCTTGCGGAGGATGTCAGTGGTGATCTTGAGGCAGATTTTTTCTGTTAGTGGATCTTTGTTTCCCAAGCATTAGGAACTGCAAGATATTTCCCTCTGGCTTTTAAGAAGATATTAATCTAGCTTCCAGACATCCACTCAGCTAGAAATTGTGCACTTGGGGCCTTCTCAAGTTTCTCCTCGAGATGCACACAACTACTGAAAGCCCTACTGGTTTCCCTCTGCTCCTATAGATGATGTCTTTCTGGAATGAGTCTGATTATCAGCCTGTGGTCAGAATTGTCAAATGTCCCCAGAGGAGAGGAGGGACAAAAAACTGTTGGCAATATCAGCTCATTTCATAACTTTGCTGATTCTCTGAAATTTTAGTTTACTCCTCATTGATCTCACAGCTTTCTTATGCTGTGATTTAAAAAAAAAATTCTTGCAAGTTTTTCTATTCCATCCTGGAGCCCTGTTCCACCATAACTTAGAGTATACTATCCAGGAGTGAAAAGTAAGAGATGATTTTTTCAATGCTACTAGAAAAGAAAATCCCCTGCCCCAGGTCCCCAGTATCCATCAGGATTTTGCTTCCACATTGCTGACGGTAATCTTCAGGTAAGATAATCATGGTATATTCAAGTAATATCATGGTTTTCCTCTCAAATATTAGTCATAAGCATGTCATAGCTATTCTCTTAAATAAGGAAAAGGAAAAATTTGAACCTGGATTCTTAAGAGAGATTATCAAGTAAGGAGAGAGGTACTCAGAGTTAATGCAAGTTTTAAAAGAATTATCAAAAGGTGGATTGAAGTAGGAATTGTAAGGTTGCAGTTTGACACTGGACTCTGCTCTTTACGGGGTTACAATGGGAAAGCCACTTATTTCTCTCGTCTCAGTTTCCTGGAATTTGAAATAAGGTTTGTTTGACTCTAAAACCTGTACTCTATCCACTACACCAATGCTGTCACAATTGCACGTAGAGGAGCCCTGCCTTGTATCTTGTCTGTTTAAAACAGGCTCCAATGCAATGAAAGTACTAGAAGATAAGTGTGGTTTTTCTGGCTGCCATGAAAAATGGATAATTGTCCTCTGAAATTATTTAATCAGTGCTAGAATAGAATGAAAATGGAGGACTCAGGATTAAGGAGAGGCAAAAAGGGCTGAGGACAGTCAAGATCTACCTTACTTTGTCCTCCCAGCTAAGAGGGTTGAAAATCTGCAAATCAAGAGTACTGGAGCTGGACAGAGGATTCCCATGCCCTTATGTTTCTGGGGAGCAGGGACTGCCCTAAGATGCCATGGAAATCAGGCCAGGGAACTGGAGCGGGATGTGAGGACAAAGCACAACATAGCTCAAGTGCCTGTGTCAATTCATCACCACTCTCTTGACCTAGTTTATGGACCGTCAGTCTGGTGGCCTCTGCTGCAAGAGAAAGAAACCTAACACATAAACACAAATTGGGGAAGGAGAGCAGAGCTATTTGGGACAGGAGACAGATTAAGAAATGGAAATTTCTCTCTGTGGATTTTAGCCTGTTTCGTTTTCCACTTTTGTATTTGAGCTATGCCCTGATTCTTTCTTGTTACCAGCCAGCTAGGGTATTTGAGCACAAGATGACAGAGACTCAACTCCAGTTTCATTAATTCCTTCTGGGACAGAAGGAGTAAAGTGAGGCCTGGGCTTGTGCCTTCATGCAGAAATTGATTAGACTCTGGTTCTCTTTAGAGAGAAGAACTGAAGTCTTCTAAAAACGTTAGACCTAGTCTCCGTATTGAGCTTGTTCCTTTAATTCACTTTTTTCTGAGTACTCACATGGAATTCTGAAACTCCATTCACCCTCTGAGCTGGAATAAAGAAGATTGATGGCCCTGAAACAAGGCAGGCCTGTGATGATAAAACAAGCAATCTGATCAAGGCCAAAGCAGATTGAACCAAATCAGCCTGTTCCCTAAGTGGAGTTAGAAATGAGATTGAGGAGTCAGTCATTCTAGGTACGTCTTAAGAAAATTGTCTTTATAAGTTAGGAAATTCTGATGACCAAGGACTTCTCAAGTGTTAAGTCATTTTATCCTCTTAACAACCAAATGGGGGAAGTACTATATTATCATCCACATTTAATTCTGTGTGCCAGATTCTAGTTTTGATACTCAGCACCATGCCAACCCTCCCAACCTCTCCCAGGATTGCAGTGACTGACATCTTGGAAATCTTATTTCCCAGACTCTTTCTATAACAGGTGAGTATCTGTCCATGGTCTCTGATGTCTTTGATGCCCCGGTTTCTTCCTGTATGAAAGCAGGATTGGGGCCAGCCTGGTGGCACAGCGGTTAAGTTTGCATATTCCACTTCAGCAGCCGGGGGTTCACCAGTTCGGATCCCGGGTGCGGACGTGGCACCACTTGTCAAGCCATGCTGTGGCAGGCGTCCCACATATAAAGTAGAGGAAGATGGGCACAGATGTTATCTCAGGGTCAGTCTTCCTCAACAAAAAGAGGAGGATTGGCGGCAGATATTAGCTCAGGGCTAATCTTCCTCCAAAAAAAAGAAAAGAAAAGAAAAGAAAATTGGATTAAGTAGCCCCAAGGGCCTCTCCCAGTTCTGTCATTTGGCGAATCTAGTACCACTCACTTCTCTTGGTTTCCATTACTTGACTCTTCTTGTTTCTCCATAACAAACATTTGCAGAAAGTGTTGTCCTTTACGCAAAACTTTTACATATATCTCCTTGAATTCTCACAGCCTACTGCAAAGCTGTAGCACCAACTCCTTTTTAGAGACAAGGAAACTAGGCTGAGAAATGTGAGTGAACTTTCCCTGAGGGTGCCCACTTTAAAGTCCCTGCCCTCCACTCTACCCACATGGCCTCTCACTGCCCCTCTCCCTCTGGCCACCCTGCTCCTCTGTTTTCTCTTGCCAGCCTACTGTGGGCCAAACCCAGGGCTTGGGTTTTGCTCTCTGCTTGTTTGCCAGGAAAGCAGCTCCATCAGGAGCTCACCCAATTCCACGGTTGTCAATTACTACCTGTTGGGAGATATTCTCCACCTCTAGCTCTTAGCCAAAATTTTCTCTCCTCCTTTCATGCAAGGCAACGTATGATTTTGTGGGTCCTAGTAATTTTTGCTTTCCTGGGTCCATCCTGAACCAATATGACCTCATCTTAATTTTATTATATTTATAAAGATTCTGTTTCCAAATAAGGTCACATTCACAGATATTAGGAGTTAGGACTTGAACATATTATTTTGGACAATACAATTTTACACAGTATAATAATCAACATACTTAAAACCAGTGATTAAGAGAAAATCTTAAAGGCAGCCAAATGAGTGGAAAAATTATGTACAGGAGATGATAGCAGATTTTTTATTGGGAGCAATGCAAACCAAAAGAAAAGGACAATGAAGCAACATCTTTAAATTACTGAAAAAAAAATTATGTGAACCTAGAATTTTATATACAGCAACAATATGCTGCATGAAAAAATGTGAAATAAAGACTTTCTTAGACATACAAAAGCTGAAAGAATTCATCATTACCAGAACTGCACTAAGAGAAACTTTAAAGGAAGTCCTCAAGCAGAAGGAAGATGATACCAGATGGAAATATGAATCAACCAAAGGGATGAAGAACACTAGAAATGGTAACTATGTGAGTAAATATAAAATAATTTTTCTGTTATTTAAATCTTCTTATAAAATAATAACAATGTTTTGTGGCGTTCCTAACATGTAGAGCAAAATGTATGAGAACAATAGCATAATGATCAGAAGTAGAGAAAAGGAAGTACACTGTTTGAAGGCACTTATAGTATACATCAAGTGATGTACTACTAATTAAAGTAGATAGTGATGAATTAAAGATGTATGCCATAAACCTTAAAGCAGCCACTAAAATAATACAAGCAAGAGACATACCTAATAATCCAACAAAAGAGATAAAATGGAACTGAAAATAAACCTCAATATCCTCAAAGAAGAGAGAAGAAATGAAAAGAGGAACAAAGAGCAAGTAGGACATGCAGAAAACAAATAGAAATATGGAAGATTTAAACCTACCCATATGAATCATCACACCAAATTTAAATGGTCTAAACACCTCAATTAAAGTCAGAGATAGATTAGCTTAAAAAACACAACTCAACTATACGCTGCATATTGTAGGAGAGGAAGAACATTTCCTCTATCCACTCTAGGTCCTTCTGCCTGGGCTATGAATTAAATTGACATCAGACAGAACAAGAGGAAAAAATCAAACAAAGATTTATAACACGTATACGTGGGAGAGACTCAGGAAAACTAAGTAACTCACCAAAATGACAGAGACTCTCATCTTAAATACCATCTTCAACTAAAGACAAAGGAGGATGTTAGGGGTAGTGGTCTGGGACTTCAAGGGGGTGGAAGGCAATTTACCTGGAGACAGAAATGTAAATAGGCCAACTATAGACAACGTGACCTGAGAGACACACTTACATTACATTACAGTCGTCTTATGGCATTAGCTCCTTCCCGGAACAGGTCCTTCTATTTTAAATTCTCTTAGGAGTCAAGGGGAAAGTCAAAGTTTCTTTCAGAGTCTTTTGTTCTTAAAAATAGTCAAGCCAAAGAGACACATTTTGGGGTGACCAATTCTGATCTCCCACAATACAAACTCACTTTAAATATAAAGATACAAATTGATTTAAATAAAAGGATTGAAAATTATATATCCTGTGAACATTAATCTAAATAAAGCTGGAATGACTGTATTAATACAAGACAAAGTGCATTGCAGAACAGAAAATATTACCAGGGATAAAGAGGTTCTTTTTATCATGATAAAAGGATCAGTTCATCACAAGGATGTGAGAATCTTACATGTTCTTCTCCTAGTACAGGAGTTTCATATACATGAAGCAAAACTTCAAGGAGAAATAGACAAATCCACAATTACAGATGGATATTTCAACACTGCTCTCAATAATTGATAAAACAAGTAGGGAGAATATCAGTAAGGATATGGAAAACTTAAACAACACAATCAACTCAACCTAATTGACAATTATAGAACATTCCATCCAACAAAAGCAAAATATACATTCTTCTCAAGTGCACTTGAAAGATTTACAATAGACCATATTCTGGGCCATAAAAGAAATCTCAATAAATTCAAAATTCAACATATATAAAGCAAGTTTTTTTTAAACAATGGAATTAAATTAGAAATTGATAACAGATCTCTAGAAAATATCCAAATATTTGGAAACTAAATGACACACTTCTAAATAACCCATAAATCAAAAAGAAAATTAAAAAGTATTTTGAACTAAGTGAAAGTGAAAACACAGCATATCCAAATCTGTGGGGTGCCACAAAGGTAGTAGAAGGAAATTTATAGTACTATTATAGGTATCTATATAACATAGATATCTATATTATGAAAGAAAAAACAGTCACAAACCAGTAATCATAACTTCCAACTAGAAACAAGTAAAATGAAAAGAAAAGTAAGGCTAAAGTAAGCAGAATAAACAAATAATAAAGATCAAAGTAGAAAACAATTTTATAGGAAATATAACATAGAGAAAAATCAATGAAACCAAACATTGTTCATTCAGAAGATCAATAAAATTGATAGGTAGGAAGACTGATTAGGAAAAAAGAGAGAAGAAACAAATTACCAATATCAGGCATGAGAGAAGTAACATCACTAGAGATTCTATGGTCATTAAAAAGATAAAGGAATGTATATCAATAAATTTGATGACTTAGATGAAATGGGCAAACTCCATGAAAAGCAAAAACTACCAAAGCTTACTCAGGAAGAAATAGTTAATCTAAATAGCCCAATATGTATTAAACAAATTGAATTTGCAATTAAAAACCCACTCACAGAGAAAACTAAAGACCTAGATGGTTTCACTGGCAAATTCTATGAAACATTTAAAGAAAAACTAATACCAATTCTAACGAACTTTTCCAGAAAATTGAAGAAGAGGGGATACCTCCCAAGTGATTCTACGAGGACATAATTACCCTGATACCAAAATCACACCAAGACATAACAAGAAAACTACAGATCCACATGCCTCATAAACATAGATGCAAAAATTCTTAAGAAAATTTTGACAAATCAAATCTAACATTATATAAAAGAATACTGTATCATAACCAAGTAGATTTATCCCAGGAATACAAGGTTGATTTAACAAGTCAAAAATCAATCAATGTAACTCACCGCATTTACAGACTAATAAAGAACATCCATATGATCATCTCCTAGTTCCAAAAAAGCATTTGACAAAATCCAACATTCATTCCTGATAAAAACTTTCCACAAACTAGGAATAAACTTGAAAAAGAGCTTCTAGGAAGTATCTACAGCTGATATCATATTAATTGTGAAGGACTGAATGCTTTCTCCCTAAGATCAGGAACAAGACAAGGACATCTACTCTTACCACTTCCATTCAACATTGGACTCGAGATGGAGTTCTAAATAAGGTGTGGGAGTCGGAGGCACGTAAATTGGAAACAAAGAAGTAAGACTGTCTCTATTCGCAGGTGCCGTGGTCATCTATGTAGGAAATCCTATGGAAACCACAAAAAAGAGATTAGAGTAACGAGTTTAGCAAGGTGGCAGTATACAGGATCAAGGTGAAAAAATCAACTGTTTTTGTACAAATTGGCAATGAATGATTGGAGAGTGAAATTTAAAAAACAATACTCTGGGCTGGCCCAGTGGTGTAGTGGTTAAGTCTGCATGCTTCTCTTCTGTAGCCTGGTGTTCACAGGTTCAGATCCCAGGCATGGACCTAGCACTGCTGGTCAAGCCAGGCTATGTCAGCAACCCACATAAAGTAGAGGAAGATTGGCATAGATGTTAGCTCAGCGAAAGTCTTCCTCAAGCCAAAAGAGAACGATTGACAACAGATGTTAGCTTAGGGCCAATCTTCCCCCAAAAAATAAAAACAAAAATACCCACTATAACAACTCCATAAAAATATGAAATACTTAGGGATAAATCTAAAAAAATATGTGCAAGACCTATACACTGGAGACTACAAAACATTATTAGGAGAAATTTAATTAATTAATTAATTTAATTGAGTTATATCAAGTTCATGGGTTGGAAGACATAATATTTTTAAGCTGTAAATTCTCCCCAAATTGGTGTTCTGATTTAATGCAATCTCAGTTGAAATCTCAGCAGAATTCTTTTTTCTTTAGCTTGACAAGCTGATTGTAAAATTCATATGGAAGCGCAAAGGATGCAGGATAACCAAAAGCAACTTTAAAAGAGAACCAAGTTGGAGAACCTACACTGCCTGATTTTACTAAAGGTTATGAAGTGATTTAATACTCTATAAAGTTGCTATAAAATGAAGATGTTTCCTATTAAAGCTCAAGTTTCCAGAGAGAGGCTTAAAACCAGTTGTATCACACCCAGTTTGTATGCAGATCCTTCCCACATCTCCTCCCAGAAGCCCACTTCAGTCTTCCTCCCAGGGCTTCTAGCAGCTCACTGTCTTGGGGCCTCAAGGACCCTTCAAAGGTGGCTTCAAAAGTTCAATTCCTGTACAATGGTTTCAAGTGAACTTGTCAGGACCAGAGAACTTATGTTCCAACTGTTCACAGCACTTTTTTCCCCTTAAAATAAAGAACAAAATCAAACTTTAGAGAAATTTAGGGACTATTTGTGCTAAATGATGGAAAATGACCATTGAAGTACCTTACTTGAAACCAGAGGAGGACTTTAACTTCTGAACTTTCATTAAATTTTACTATTCACACACTGCATGATTTTAAGACTTATCTAGTAATCTATAGTAATAAAGATAGTGTAACATTGGCATAAAGATAGACAGATCAATAAAACAGAATAAATTGTCCAGAAATAGATCCATATGTATATAGACAATAGATTTTCAACAAACGTGCAAATTCAATTCTTTAAGAAAGGATTATTTTTTCAGCAAATGGTGTTGGAACAATTGAATATCCAAATGCAAAAAAAGAACTTCAATTTATACTTTATGCCACATACAAAAATCAACTCAAGATGGACCATAGGCCAAAATGTAAAACCTTAAACTATAAAACTTTTAATCTAAGGCAAAGATATCCTAGATATAAAATGAAAAGCACAATCCATATAGTAAAAACCTGATAAATTGGACTGCATTGAAATTAAGAATTTCTGTCTTTGAAAGACCCTGTTAAGAGAATGAAAAGACAAACTACAGACTTTGCAAAATAGATACCTGATAAAGGACTTGTATCTACAATATATAAAGGACTCTCAAAACTCAATATTAAGATAACAGGAGACTGGTGTCAAGATGGTGGTGTAGGCAGACTCTGAAGTCACCTCTTCCCACAGATGCAATCAATTTACAATTTGGAACAATTACCCCTGAGAGAGAACTGAAAACTGGATAAAAGGAACCCTCACAACAAAGGACGGTCCTGACTGAGGTGGAAGAGGCAGAAATTCCTTTCTGGAGAGAAAAAAAGCCACCTTCACAAGCCACAGAGCTTCATGGCTGGCTGGGAGCAATCCTAAGGTATGAAGCCTTCCCTGAAGGAGTGGGGGACTTGACCAGGGGAGCATTACTGCTATAAGCTTCCTTTGGACTCAGCACAACTGAGACAAGTCTCATAATATCTGGCTTTTCTGGCTGTTAACTACAACAGGAAATACCCCTAGAAAAGCTATGGGACATAAGGAGAAAAAAGCCAGCTCTTAAAGGGCCCACACACAAATTCACCTATTTTGGAAAGCAACCTAAAATCACCAGAAAGAAAGGTGCACAATCCTTTGTTGAAAAGAGACTCATCTGATAGGCTTTGGCTGCATCTCAGTGAGAGGTGAGACCTCTCCAGGGACTAAGACATTGGTGGCAGCCATTATTGTGACCTAGTACAGGTGTGCTGACACAGATGCTGGTAGATGCCGTTGGAGTTCTCCTCCTGACCTGTTAGCCCAGGGTCTGCCCCACCCACTAGAGTGCCAATTTAATTTAGTTCAGCCAGAGCAGGCAGCCTGCCCTAGGGACTTGTCCCACCCAACAGCAAGCCCTCGGGTAACTTGTGGGTCTGCACAGATGAGAGCCTGGATTTTCTGCAGGCAGATGAGTGGGTCTGCCTCTGCAGGGCAGGGCATGTATGATGAGCGAGTGGAGTGTGTGTGGCATTGGTGAAGTGTGTTGGGGCCTCCTCAGTGAGGTGACTCTGTCTGCTTCAGGACACACATAGCCCACACAGGGGTCACTCTTGGAACATTTGGAACTGGTGACAAGAGGGAAGCACACTGCTGGGCCTCACAAGGCATCTCTTACATAAGACCACATCTCCAAGATCGAGAGACACAGCTGACCCACCTAATACACAGATATAAGCACGGAGAAAGAGGCAAAATTAGGAGGTAAAGGAATATGTTCCAAGCAAAGGAACAGGACAATACGCCAGAAAAAGAACTAAATCAAACATAAATAAACAATCTACCTGACAAAGAGTTCAAACAAAATGTCATAAGGATGCTCACTGACCTTGGGAGATGAATGGATGAACTCAGTGATATTGTCAACAAAGAGCTGGAAAATATTTTTTAAAAATCAGAAATGAACAATACAATACTGGAAATGAAAAATTCACTTGGGGGACTCAATAGCAGAGTAGAAGAACAGATCAGTGAGCTGAATGAAAGACTAAAGGAAATCACCCAAGCTGAACAGACAAAAGAAAAAAGAATTAAAAAGAACGAGAACAGTCTAAGGGACCTCTGGGATAACATCCAGCACACTAACATTCGTATTATAGGTGTCTCAGTAGGATAAAATAGAGACAAGGGGACAGAGAACGTATTTGAAGAAATAATAGCTGAAAACTTCCTCAACCTGAGGAAGGAAACAGACATAGAGGTACAGGAAGCACAGAGAGCACCAAACAAGATAAGCCCAAAGAGGCCCACACCAAGATACATTATAATTAAAATGTTAAGAATTACAGATAGAGAGATAATCCTAAAAGGTGCAAGAGAAAAGTACTAAGCTACATAAAAGGAAACCCCATAAGGCTACCAACTGACCTCTCAGCAGAAACCTTACAGGCTAGAGGGGAGTGGCACAATATATTCAAAGTGCCGAAAGGAAATAACCTACAGCCAAGAATACTCAACCCAACATGGTTATCATTTAGAATGGAAGGAGAGAGAAAGAGTTTCCCAGACAAGCAAAAATTAGAGTTTATCACCAAGTTATACAAGAAATGCTAAAGGGACTTATTTAAGTGGGAAAGAGAAGACCACAAATAGGAATAAGAAAATTATCCAAAAAAAAAAAAAAGGCAATAAAATCAGTGGTAAAAGCAAGAATACAGTAAAGGTAGCAGATCAACCACCTATGAAGATAATATGAAGGTCAAAAGACAAAAGTACTTGGGGCTGGCCCCGTGGCCGAGTGGTTGAGTTCGCGCGCTCCGCTGCAGGCGGCCCAGTGTTTCGTTGGTTCGAATCCTGGGCGCGGACATGGCACTGCTCGTCAGACCACGCTGAGGCAGCATCCCACATGCCACAACTAGAAGGACCCACAATGAAGAATATACAACTGTGTACCGGGGGGCTTTGGGGAGAAAAAGGAAAAATAAAATCTTTAAAAAAAAAAAAAAAAAGACAAAAGTACTAAAATTACCTGTTTCAATGATAAGAGGATAATGTATATACACACTCCCAAAAAGAGGTTAGATATGATATCAAAAACGTAAAATGTGGCAGGAGGGGAGTAAAAGAATAGAACATTTAGAAAGAGGTCAAAGAAACCGTGAACTCAATATAGATTGCTATATATGTAGGTTATTATGTATAAACCTCATGGTAATCACAAACAGAAAATTATAATAAATACACAAATAATTAAGAGAAAGGAACCCAAACATAATACTGAAGAATATTATGATAGCAATCTAACAAAAAATGGGCAAAAGACTTGTACAGACATGTCACCAAAGAAGATGCCTAGACGGCAAATAAACCCATGAAAAGGTGCTCAAGGTCATTTGTTGTTAGGGAAATGCAAATTAAAACCACAGTGAGATACCACTGCACACTTATTGTAATGTCTAAAATCAAAAAGACTGGCAGTGCCAAGTGTTGGTAAGGATGTGGAGGAACTGGAAATATCATATACTGCTGGTGGTAATGTAAACTGTTACAACCACTTTGAAAAACAGTGTCAGCTTCTTAAAAATTTAAACATGCACCTATCATATGACCTAGCCATTTTATGCCTAGATATTTACCCAAGAGAAATGAAAGCATGTGTCCATGAAGAGACGTGTACATGAATTCCATAGGAGTTTTCTGTGTTATGGGCACAAACAAAACAATCCAAATGTCCACCAACAGATGAATGAATAAATACATTTTGGTATATCCAACAATGAAACACCACCTAGAATAAAAAGGAACGAGTCAATGAGACACGCCACAGCGTGGAGAATCGCAATATAATCATGCTGAGTGTAAGAAGAAAAGGAAACACAGAGAGAGAGTAAACACTGTATGAGTCCAGTTATATGCAATTTTAGAAAAAAACCAATCTATAAGGACAGAGAGCAGATTGCCTCAGGGCTGGATTGGGGGAGGAAATGGGGTGGGAAGAGGAGGCCCAGAAATGAGGGATTATAAAGAGGCATGGCATACTTTTGGCTTAAAGGATATATTTATTATCTTGATTGTGGTGATGGTTTGATGGCTATATACATACATCAAAAATTTATCAAATTCTGTATTTTAAATATGTATAGTTTTTTGTACGTCAATTACATCTCAATATATCTTTTTTTTTTCAATATATCCTTTTTAGAAAAAAAATGAAATCCACAGTAAGGTAACTGCAATTTTAAGAAAAGCATCAACAATAAAAATCAAAGGCCCCAAAGGGGTCCCAGGATGTGACCCTGTAAGATGGCTGAAAAGATGAAAAAAAGGAAAAAAAAAAAAAAGGTAACAGCCTCATGCAATCAGGGTGCTAAGATCAATTGCGGATGCTCAAAAAGACAGAAACCCACTTTGTTGGCATCACCAGTCTTCATGCCCAGAGTCCTCATCATAATGGTCAGCTATAAGAAGTTGTTATAAAAATATATCCTTCTTCTTGTCTTTTTTCAGTTCCTCCAAAATGAGCAAATGAAGGAATGAATGAATGAATACTTGAATGAATAAAAGAGCAATGAGAAGACGATCTTAATGTCGTGGAAGAAACTCTCTGATGTACGAGTGAATTTTACAGGTGATCAAACAGCCTCAGTTCAATTTACTTCTGCCTCCAAGGAGGCCACTCAGTAGCAGAACAGCTCTGCAGCAAGGAAAGAGTAGGCCCCTGGGGGTGTCTTCCTGCATGAAAATGCACAGGGTAAGTAAACTGCCGGTGCAGGAAGTTCTGTCCCATGGCCACTGCTGACGTTAGGGAAGACAAGCTCTTTGTCCCAGCATCCTGGGAACTCAGAACACATTGCCATGAGCCTGTAGACTGATCCCAGATGGAAATATTTGGACTTTTAGGGACAGAAAGGGCATCTTGGAATCAACATACAGTGAAAAAAGGATCATTTCCTGGAAATTTTATAAACTGTTCAAGCAAACTAATAATGTTTGGAAAAGGTCACCGATCATTCATCAAATAATAAATTGTGTATTATGTATATATATTTATATAAGTGTATATATAATATATATTATACATACGTGTGACATATTCATACAGTTGTATTTAACATAATATGTATACTATATATAATCTATGTTATAGATTGTATATACACTTGATACAGAGCCTGAGACATGTATGTGCTGCCTACATGGTAGATGCTGTTGCTGAGTCCCCTTATGAAAAGGAGATTATCTGAAAAGATATTTAATCTCGCTTACTTTCGTGAATCCACCAGAGTCCCAGAATGATTAGAGACCTTTTCCAAACATTGTTAGTTTGTTTGAATAATTTATAAATTTCTAGAGAATGACCTTTACATGTGTATAAATACATATTTAATCTTCCCAACAATTCTGCAACATAGGAATTATCATCACCATTTTACACTTCAAGAAACTGAGTCACAGAGAGATCATGTGACTTTTTGAGGTCATTCAACCTATGAAAGGAGGGTCCAGTGTTTTCACTCAGGTCTGTCTGACTCTAGTTGATCTCTCCATCAGCTTCTATGGTATTTCTAGATTTCAGCAAAGCTTTTGCCCCATTCTCTGATCATCATGTATGGCTAAAATAATGGTATGCGTTTGTATGATTGTTCTCTTAGGTGAACTTACAACTGGTTGAGGCATTCTATCCAATGCATTAGTTAAAAATTCTGTGTCTACCTGGAAGAAAAGGGGTTTCACCTGGAAAACCAAGTCTGATTGGCTGCCAGTGGCTGCCCAAAGTCCTTTGTGGGGAAGAATTCTGAAGGTGTATCTGGGCTCAACAGGAAAAAGCATGACGCCTATCGCAATTTTTACTCGAGATGGGGGGAGGGAGGGTCAGGAGTGGCAACAGAGTGACAAGTCATGCCAATTAGCAAAGATGCTCTAAGACCTTAAACAAGTGACATGTCTTTCTAAATGAACTGCCCAGCTCACTGTTTTGCATAATGACTCTCAGGAAGACGTTGAGGACATGCTAATGAAGCATATACATGACACAAAAGTGAGAGGGAAACAATATTTCAGATCAGAGTCTGAATTAAATTATTTTAACAAACTGAAGTGCAGGGCCTAAATAAACAAAACAAAAATCAACAAAGAATGAATGTCAATTCCTATAACCAGGGTTAAAATGATAATAATAGAGCAAGGGTATAAGAATATGAATGGAGAGCCCTGACTTGAAGGTAGTTCATATGAAAAATACTTAAGCTTTTATTGATCCTATGGGCCAACAAGATGACTTGACTGCATTAGTAAAAGGAAATCATAAAGATCAAAGGACATACAAGTCCCATCAAACTCTCTTCTTAGACTAGTGCTGTCCAATAGAACTTCCTGTGATAATGGAAATGTTCTAAATCTGGACTATCCAATATGGTAGCCACTAGCGATTTGTAGCTATTGAGTATTTGAAATGTAGATAGTGCAACTGAGGAGTTAGATTTTTAGTTATATTTAATTTTAATTAATTTAATTTAAATAGCCACTTGTGTCTAGTGGGTACCATGTTGGGCAGCACAATCTTAGACAGCTGACCTTTGTTTCAGGACCTGGGGCATCTAGGGGTGGTCAGCAGGTGTGAATCAGGGTTTTAGGAGGAATGTAGAAAGCTATTTAGCTTAGAAAAGATGATTTAGGGAGAGTGAACTCTATCTTCAAATATCCCATGTATCTATCTCCTAAGAAAGAGGGTCAGACTTCCCTGGTGGCCCCAGAAGGCAGGACCAGGACCAGTGATCTGAAAACCATAGGGAAAAGATCTCTTTCTGATATGTAAGTGAATTTGTGGCACGTTCCAGCAGTGCAAAAGTTGCCTCTTGAGTCCTCAGCTTCCTGACCTATAAAATGAGGGCAGTCATCTAAATCATCCATAAAACTTCTTCCAGTTCTAAAACCCTGTGGTTTTACGTATTGAAGTATAGTATTTGAAAAACATTTTTACTTAATTAACATGAACCGAGGACAAGAGCATCTTCTTATAATAATTTTTGGAATGAATTACGGAAGAAAGTTCACTTCCCTATTTCTGTCTGTGAAGGTCTTGCCAGGAAACAGATGGCACACTTAGACTAGATAATTAAGGAGAGGTTCATATAGGGAATATTTACAAAGTGAACAGGGTTTAGGAAAACCCCCAAAAGACACTGTTGTAGGCCATAATCAGCAAGGGCACAGCGCTGTTACCACTCATACACAGCCAACCCACAGGGACCTGCAGGGAGAACAAATACCTTGACCTTTACTCATCACCCCCCACCCCCACCCCGCCCAATCTCCTACTAGTGCCTCCTGTTGCCCAGACGCAAATTAAAACAAGAGAGCAAGGAAACCTATTGTTACAGTCCATTCAGGACTCCCAGGACACAGAGCAAGATAGAGAAAGGTTGAGTCTGGATCTGGAGGAACAAAAAGATATCAGCACAGGCTACTTCTCTTAGTTAGTTTGAGCTGCATAACAAAAGTGCCAAAGACTGGGTGGCTTAAACAGCAAACATTTGTTTCTCGCAGTTCTGGAGGCTGAGAAGTCCAAGATCAAGGCGCCAACAGATCCAGCGTCTGGTGAGATTCTGCTTCCTGGTTTGTGGACAGCTGCCTTCTTGCTGTGTACTCACATGGTGGAGAGAGAGCTCCTTTCTCTTTCCCTTTTATAAGAACACTAATCCCATCAAGGGAGCTCCACCCTCAGAGCTTCATCTAAACCTAATTACCTCCCAAAGACCGCCCCCACTCCTAATTCCATCCCATTGGGGGTTGGGGTTTCAGCTTATGAATTTTGGGGGGACAGAAACATGCAGTCCATAACACTACCTCTTTGTCTTTCAACATCCACATCCAGCTTTACCTTTTGTCTGGGTAAAAAATTTGTGTCCCCAGCACAGGTTACACATAAATTCCCATTAACAAATCTGTCATATGTCAATTTGGACACATTCCTAGCAAAACGTGAGCTACCACCACCAATTTTTATGTAAAGTAGTGGGGTAAAATGGAGGGGAAAGATGACAATTAGTGTACCTAAAACATAGCCTGAGACCTAAGTTGATAACACGGTTTACTTCTTTTCCCATCCATTTCCTGTCCCCTTTCTCTCTGTGAGCAACTCAGTTCTTTGCCTGCTGGGTGATCCAAACCTTTATTCCTGTTGGGTCCTGGGGTCCATAAATAATCCTTTGTCCCACTGTTTCCCCTTGGGAGGTAAGATCATTCATCTCAGTCAATAGAGTAACTCCCTTATCTGTCTATTTATTCATCAACACGAGGAGCCAAAAATGTCCAAGGGAGAGTTTCTACTTCAAATTTAAAAGGAATCATGAATCTGTTTCATAATGGAAGCATTGATCCCTTGAGCACTAGAAGCTTCAGCCTATTGAGTCTTAAGTCTCGGCAATATGAAGCAAAAATTTCCCCAATGCATTATTTGGTGTTACAATGAGATAGATCACTCCCGCTTCCATATCTTGGTTCCTGGACCTGTACATTCTGGTTCAAGGGAAGACAGTACCAAATAATGGATCATATACTACACCATGTATAACAGCATCTCATCTTTATATGGCATTGCCACCCAGCTGATGTAGTAACCAAGCCTTCAGTAAGTAGGCCATTCCACAGTTCTGTCAAGCCAACTGCTTCTGAGTGATGGGGAATGTGACGAGACCAGTGAATTCTATGACCAGAAGCCCATTTCAACACTTCCTTCACTATAAAATGTGTTCTCTGATTAGAGGTGTTGTTGTGGAGTGTTATGCCATAACAATGGATAAGGCATACTGTAATTCCACACCTGGGGTGGTTAAAGGAGCTCTATGAATAGTGATGCAAATTCACATCTGGAATATGTGCCCACCCTATGAGCACAACTCATAATGATCTCCATGATAGAAAGGGTGCAATATCATTAACATGCCCTGGATGACTGGCTGGTTCCCTCCACCCCTCTATACGCATATCCTACCATGGGTGAAGAGGACCATTTGGGGCATTCATCTTTGGCTACTCAGTGCTGGGGATAGCCATATCAGTCTTGGTGAGCCTATGTTTCCGAGTTCATACATAGCTTCCATTCTTACCATGTGGTCACTTTGTTCATGAGCCCACTGAGCAAGCACCCAGTTCTTTGGGGAAAGAGACTGACATCCACAGGGTGCGGAATCTTACCACTCGCTTATTGACTCCAAAATGGATGGTTTCTGGCATATATTTATGTGGAACACAAGTACTTTCACATGTGTGCCCAATCCAAATTATTTCTCCATTTCATTTTCCCCTGGACTTCACTGTTACCAATCTGTCCATTTTCTTCTTTCCTATTCCCTGTCAGCCCATGAATCAGCATAAATGCATACCTCCTTCCATATCAGTTAGATAACCAAAATGTACCACTCAAATTTCTGCTCACGGGAGAATTTTCTCTCCACTGTCATTCAGGGCAAACCAAGTGGTGCTACAATGCAGCAACTGTCCCCTTCTGGCTACAGCCAGCCTAGGGTGAAGATCTGTCTGTAAACCAAGCCCACAGTTTCCTCTTTCCTGGCTACAGGAAACTACCCATGAGGTCAAAAGTGCGGACTGAAGGAAAAGGGGTGAAAAAATTAAAGTATCATGTGACTCTAAGCCACCTGTCTTGCAGTTTATTCATGCCTTCTAAATCTGCTGAGCCTAATCTCGTGCACTCCATTTCCACTTCACAACAAATAGCTGCTGTGCACATCAATTTTAGGTTCAGAAGATCAGACAGTGCCCAGGTCAGGATGGACAGTTTGAGTGGGCTACTTCTCTACTGGGGGCTGTAGCAAGCCAGGAGTTAAGTTTCAAATGTAGAAGGGAAGAGGACATAGCTTTATTCCTCAAGCACCCGGGTCTGCACTGTAACTTTTCTATTAGGGTTTGCCAGAATTTCCATCCAACATCTCCATTTGCCACAGATATGTTCAATACATTGCTGTGTGGCAGGGCAGCTTGCATCACAGCTTGGATCTGCCAGTCTTTTCTTGCTCTGGGCCCAACTCAAAACTGGTGGGTCATGGGCCCAGCCAGGTGGCGTAGTGATTAAGTTCACGTGCTCTGCTTCGGCGACCCGGGGTTCGCAGGTATGGTCCGGGGCATGGACCTATACACTGCTCATCCAATCATGCTGTGACAGCACCCCATATACAGAGTAGAGGAAGACTAGCACAGATGTTAGCTTGGGGACTATCTTCCTCAAGCACAAAGAGGAAGATTGGCAACAGATGTTAGCTCAGGGCCAATCTTCCTCACCAAAACCAAAAAAAACACTGGTCGGTCATATAGTACATAGTTCAAATCAGCCCACCCAAACATGGTCATCTGTTGCTTCCCAAACCCAAAGAGGTCCACTAGATATAGTGTCTCTTTTTTCATGATGGGTAGTACAAGATCCAGTAACTTGTCTTTCATGCTCCAGATCACCAGATGCTTAGAAACTTAACCAATGTGGTAGTCCCTGAACTTTTTGGGGTAAACCTCTCACTGTCTAGGCTGCTTGTTCCTTTCTGCTCACTAAGTCCAATTTCTCTAGCGTCATCAATGCAACGGACCAGCTGACGTTCTATAAAATATCGAGATGATCAAGGTTTCTTTGGACTATACATGACACAGAGTAGAATTGGCACAGCCTTGAGAAAGGACAGCAAAGATATGGTGATGACCCTACTATGTGAAGGCAAACTGCTTCTGATTGTCTTTACTTGTAGGGATAGAAAATAAAATATTTGCTGGGCAAATAGCTACCTATTAGGTGCCACGGGCTGTATTAACTTGTTCCAGTAAATATACTATATCTGGAGCCCCTGAAGTAATTGGCGTATCCACCTCATTAAGTGCATAACAATCTACATTCATTCTCTAAGTCCTACCTAAGTTTATCATCTGCCACAGAGGGGAATGAAATGGGGACATGTACCAATCCCCATCTCTGAATCATTTAGGCTTACCATTGGTGCCGCTATTATTTTAAATTCCCCCAGAGACAAAGTATTATTTTTTATTTACTATATTGGGAGGGGAAGTCTGGGGGTCTTTACTCCATGGATCAGGGAACTAAAATGGGGATTTTGTTAATTATTAAGTAGATCTATCCTCATTATGTTTTAACAGGTTTTATTATTATTTAGATGTGGTAAGGCCAACCGACCATGAGATGACTGCCATTAAAAAGACAGTTTGTTCCTCACAGGTCTTCAGAGGAAGGGGCCGCCATGCTATAGGGAGGCCATAGAGGGAAGCACTGGCATCAGTCAGGAGGCAGAGGGAGAGTGAGGAACTGTGGACAAGAGTCTTCATTGTGGTTTCCATGGGAAGAAACAGGGTAGCAGGCTAAGGACTGGCTAGCTTGAATAATTTCAGTGGGCTCGGGCATAAGAGCAGCCCCTCATTGTCTGGTACCTGGTGGCCCTGGGGTGATTCAGGCAGGTGGATAGTGGTCTGGAGTGTGAAAGCCCAATACAGGAGGTGAATGGGGGTATGAACTCTGGATTGGTTAGTTTGTGTTTGGGAAAGTGCCTCTGGGAGGAGGACTCCTCCCAGGGAGAAGCCGAGTGATGAGGGAGGCAGGAAGCCAAGGCAAGGTGACTCAAGCATATTATGGGGTTGTGCAGACAAGGCATGTCTAACATATGCATGCAGGGAGCTGTAAAGCATCAAGTGTACAGAAGCTAGAAACATGGTTAACATCCATGGAAACATCCTGGGAGTGGGGAAAGAACATCGCACTTGTTATTCAGACCCACTAGACCCACTGTGAGACAGACTTGGAACAAGACTCCATGTAGCCCCCAGTCTTTGTAAATCCCCACTCCGCCCAGTGGACCATGCTGGCATTTCAGGTTTCCAATGAGTCAGTTTAGAGCCAGTAAGTCTGAGGAGGCTGGGTTACTGCCACTTCTCCAGTGCACGGTCACCTTGGTAAAAGGCCCCCATTTCCGTCTGGAGATGCCTTAGGACAATATTCAAAGTCTATACCTCTTGAAATGCTGCAAGTCCTTCCTAAAGGGACCTGGCTTCCTTGTCATTTTTATTTTTGTTCTGGTCTGAACATAGGAGAGTTGGTCTAAGCTTTCCCCGGACTCATCATGCAGCTTGGGGTATATATTCGTGCCTAGTTTTCACTGGGAGAACACATCTCCTTTATGTGCCTACCTAAGTGTCGCTTCTCAAGTTCCTTTGCCTCCTTTACCAGACCTCTGTATGTCAGAAGACCCCAGCCTTCAATCCTCACACCCCTTCTCCTCTACATTCCTTCTCCAAATGATCTCAACTAGTGTCATGGCCTCAACTGTCATCTGTATGCTTGCGATTTTTAAATTTCTCTTTCTCAGATCCCTCGCAAGCTCCAAATCCACATAGCAAATTGGCCTACTTCACATTTCCATGAAGATGCTCGAGAAGCATCTCAAATTTTTTCTGGCTAAAACTGAAGGATTCGTTCACTCATCTCCACCCTTTATCCACTCCCTCACAAGTAAATAACACCACCATCCATCCAGTTGCACAGGCTAGAAAGAAAAGGAGAAATTGTTTAAAATTTTCCAATGGTTGCCAATTAAATAGAATAAAATTTTTAAAATCCCATTAACATGTCCTAGGCAATTCTACATGATCTGGCGCTTCCTACCTCTGAGATATCGCTCTCCAATACTTCCTCATTCACACTATTCCAGCCCCACTGGCCTTTCTGTTTCTCAAATTCCTCCCTGTCTTGGGCCATTTACACTTCCTGGTCCTTCTATTTGGAAAGCTTTTCCTTCAAGCAACCAAAGTGGGGATGCTGATGATGCTTAGGTATATCCACCCCACTTATGTATTCCTGATATGCTTGGGGCACAGTGGAACTCCAAGAGGGAAAAGAAGTGGGCTAAATCCATGGGGAACAACGCCTATTTCTTAATCCATCTCCTGGCCCAAACAGCTCTGCTCTCCGCCCCCAACTTGTGCTTATGTGTCTCCTTTGCATCATCCAGATCATTCAGTTCTCAGCTTACATTTCACCACCTCCCGGAGGCCTCCTCTGACCGGCGTGGCTCAAACAGCCCTCAACGCAATTCCACAGCCCCAGACACAACTGATTATCTTATCCTATTTATCATCTTCATATCATTTGTCAGAACCTGCAATTATCTTTGTAATTCACATGTTTCCATGTCTATTGCTTACACCCCCGACACCTTGTCTCAAATGTAAAGACTCTTGAGGGCAGGGATTGCACATGTCTCTTCTCTCAAACTAGGAGTCCCTGATGTGACAGCTGTAACAGGTATGTGGAAAAGAGCTATTACTACTAAAGTGCAGAGAGCCAGAGGTGTACACGTTTTCCAAAAATTTCAATCATATTTCCCATTTGGGGGAAAATGACTCTGAGGCCTTTTCTCTTCCAAGCTCTTTTAGCGCTCGAAGATTTATCTTGCAATACTTAGAAGAAGTAGGCTCCCTAAACAAGGAAAAGACAGATGAGACACCAGGCGGTTTGCATTATTAGACTGTAGACTTTTATTAGAACAAGCATTTCTCACAGCTGTAAGCAAAGCGCTGGCATTCATCAAACTAACACATCTTTCCTTGGCCACACGGAGGGCTGAAAAGGGAGAGAAAGCCCCCTCCCCAGGGACAGGATCGTAGAGCAAAGCATTTCAGGGAATGATTCATTGAGGCTACAAATGTTTGCAAATTTTAAGGCACTGGAGGGCAGAAGGGCATGTGAGGCGGGACAGGGCGCAGAGGAAGGCTTTCCAACACGCCCTGTCCTGTCCGACAGTCTCCCAGCTTCCAGGGCAGGCAGCCAGGCACAAGAAGGGTGAGCACAGTGTATTCGTTATTCTCATTCAGACCCCAAGGGATCCAAACAATTTCATAGCTCTACGCCCACCACAACTTATTAGAAGATAAATTACATGTTATCAACTTGCCATTGCACTTCCTGTAAATTACACCTCAATAAACGAGATTTTTATGAATGCCTTTGTGCTTGGGGCACTTCAAAGAGCCACTGATGTGAACCACAAAAGAACTGCCTGATTTGTTGGAAGCATTTTTGCTGTGACCCCCAGGGTCGACCACATGGGGAGAAATTACTTTTTAATACCCAGTGGACAGGACACTCCGGTGCCCCCGAGGCCGCAGTACCCGTCGGGGTTCTTGCTCAGGTACTGCTGGTGGTAATCCTCGGCGTAGTAGAAAGTTTGTCCCTCCCGGATGTCGGTCGTGATCAGGCCATAGCCGTGCTCTGAAAGAACCTGTGGAGACAAAGGCACCGTCAGGACCCTATGCTGGCAGAGATTGTCCGAAGGAGGAGGGACAGGCAGGTGGGGATGCGAGGGAGGCAGACAAGGGTGGCTGGGGACGTGCAGTGGGTCCTTGTGGGCCTGGGCTCTGCCACTTCCCAGCTGGGTGATTCTGGGCAAGCTTGTATGTTCCCTGTGATTTAGCTCAGGAGGCTGGGGTTGAAATCAGGTTTTCGACCCTGCAATTTATGCTCTACCCATGACACCACCTCTGCCCCTGGTACGTGTTGGGAGCCCTGGTTTGGGCCCTATGGGCTGTGAAACTGGCCCCAGTGCTCTCCCAGGGGAAACAGCAGGACATGTGGCTCCCTGGCTGCCCTGGGAAGAATGGGTGTCCCTGAGAGCACTCCAGCAGAGCTGCGGTGGGAGGGGACGAATGGGCAGGATGGGGCAGGCAGGGATGCAGCACCGCCCAGAGCTGTCCCCTCTGCTGCCAGCTCAGGAGCAGACCCCCTGTCCACTCACAGGCTGGACAGAGGAGCCCCCACTCACTCCTTGTGGTTCTAGGGAGCAGGGACCCTCTCAGGACCTCCTGGAGAGCAGGGGGCTATTTGGGGCCTGGGCTCTGCCACCCGAGGCCCAGGAGCCTGGGGAGTGAGGTCAGGGGAGGAGGTGGCCTGAGGGCCCGTGTCGGCTCATCGCCACCCTCTGTGACCTAGTTTAAGGCCTGGTGGCATCTGCTACCAGGGAAAGAAACAGACACGTAAACACCAGTTGGGGGAGGAGAGCAGAGCTATTTGGGGCGGGAGACAGATTAAGAAATAGACATTGCTCCCCATGGATTTTAGCCCGTTCCCTTTCCCTTTAGGATTTCAGCTGTGCCCTAATTCTTTCTTGTTACAGGCTGCGTGGAGCATTTGAGCACAGGGCTACAGAGACGTGACCCCAGTTTCACTGGTTCCATTTGGTACCGAGGTGCAAAGTGGGGGCCCCGGACTGATGCTTCCACAAGGGAACTGACCAGTCTCTGACTGTCCACTGGTGCATTTGAGATGAAGTCCTCAAATGGGCAGGGCATGGAGAATCCAATATTAAGATTCAGCTTGATTCACTGCCGCAGTTTTTCCCTGAGAACTTTCACCTTTTTCCTGAATTTCCATCCAGCCCTCAGAGCCAGAATGAGGCAGATTGCGGATCTGACGCCAAGCAGGCCCGGGCTGGTAAGGGACAGGATCCTCGCCAAGGCGGGCGAGTTGGACCCCACAGCTCAGAAGCAGCCAGTTTCTTTACAGGGGTTAGAAATGAGATCGAGGAGCCATTCTGACTTCAGTTTTGACAATTTTTTTGTAAACGAGCAATTATCGAGGGTTTACCATATGCCACACTCCGTGCAAAGAATTCACAATGTTAATTTTAGCCTCACAACAGCCATCTGAAGGAAGTACTATTATTATCAACCATATTTAAAAGTGTGTGTCAGAGAGTGTGTCTTGATCCCTGACTTTCTCAGCTCGCCTTGGTATTGCACAGGCTGAGAGCTTGGAGCTCCGTTTCCCAGGTTCTGTTGCCAGCAGTGCTCCCGCTGAGATTCCACCAATGAGGGGAGCGCACGTGAAACCGGGCAGGCTTAGTCGGGGAGAAGCCACTCTACAAGGTGCCGCTGTGAGGATGGGCCCAGGTACATGCAGGGGGCAGACCAGAGGCTGCAGCTCCTCCTGAGAATCATTCAGGCAATGTCATTGCCAATGATTTCTAGCAATTTCTGTAACTTCCTGGGGTCCTGCAATCCAGCGGTGCTTTTCCCTAACCCTCCCTCCAACAGTCTTTCTATTCATTCTGGAAGCACCAAATTCCCTTTGTAAAACCCACCTGCCTGGAAACCACTAAGGCTCTGTTTCTATGACGGAACCCTGGCTAACAGAGTGTCTGGGGCCAGAAGTGTTTTCAGGAACCAAACCTCAGTGAGAGTGAGAATCTGGGGCTGGGTAACTGTCCTGGTTAGACTTAGAGCTGGGAATGACCTCATCATGACTGGAAAACGGATCAATGCCCACAGTGTATAATAGCAACATGCTAACTTAACTTGTCTGTAGCATTTGCCTGTGAAGAAGTGCCCACGGAAGGGAGGTTTGGGACACTAGGCGGCTGTGGCAGTGGAATATTCTGACACAGATGATAAACACGAGGTCTGGGGGTGTGCTGTGCAGGGAGAAAAAGATGCAAGGTTGACTTGACATTCCTGCCCAAGTTGAGAGAGCCAGAGAACTTCTAGGACTGTTTGAAATAATCTGTTTCTTGTAGCTGTGTCCAAATACCAAATAAAAGGATGGATCCTCAGGGTTCCAGATTTACAAGTGGCATCCACACCCTCTCCAGGTCTGAAGCCCAGTGACACCCGCAGAGAGCTCATCCACCCACACTGGTCCAGGCACCAGACACTGACAGATGCTTACCCCAGAGGCACTATGCACACCCACACGAGACGTCCATGTTCTGCAGGGACCTCATACTTTGACCTCAAAAGCTTCCCTGCCGTGGCCACACTGAATGGGAGCTTGCCTGCTGTCCTGAGCCCCCTCCCCTGTCTCCCTCACCCTCAAGGCCAGGACCCCGCTCCCGGGTCTGCCCACGTCTCTACTCACTGGCCTCATTCAGCTCTTCCCTCTCTGAGGGCGACCTCCTCTCCTTCACAGATGGCCATCCTCCATGAACAAGGATGGCCTTCCCGAGGCCCCGGAGGTCACAGCTGCTGTTTCCAGAAGCTTCTCTACACAAGGCAGGAGGGCTGGTGCCAGGGAGCACTATTGCCCAGGCCCCCTTACTCCTCTCCACACCAGTTCTCGTCAACCCCTGCCCACAGACCACCCCAGAGGGGCAGCATCCCTTTTGGGGAGCAGAGGGAAGGGAGGCATGACGCTGGGGGCCCAGGCAGTACCAGGCCTCTGCCACAAGATGGCAGACACTTCACTTTTATTTGAGAGGAAAAAACCCAAGAATAAACAATGATGAAAACCCACAGATGATAGAGCTATAAGCTGGCCCCCTCCACCTCCCATTAAACTGGAACGTTCTGGCCAGGTCTTGTTGAGATGGCAGACACATGCTGGAACCACTGGGCCTGTGGTCAACATCGCCCCTCAGCACAGGGCTATAGCTGTCTTCAACCCTCGCTCTAAAACTGGGGGAGAGCAGTCAAACACGGGCGAAAGAAACCAGATGTGAAAGAAGAGGAAGTAGGACAATGAAAAATCCTGTCTGTTCTCTACTTTCCCTCCTTCCCCACAGCCTGGGCCTCAGCTTTCTCCCCTGCAAGTCACTGCCCTTGGCCCTTCCCAGGGCCTGTTTTCTCGGGGGTTCTTGCCAGACGCTGTACATGGGGTTCTGGTGGTGGCTGTTTGTTAGTTTGTTTTGGATCTTGTCTATCCTGTCAGTGTCACAGCTGTCCTCATTGCTCTTCCATTCCACCCCTTTCACTGCCCATGTCCCCTCTACGTGCTGCACACAAGCCACAGGGTTAAATGGAACATGACGCCTCCCTCTGGGGTCTCCATCTGAAGCTGGGAGAACACGTGCTGTGACAGCACCTCCTTCAACCACAGGGCGGAAGCCTCTCCCAGATCCCTCAGGAGAACCTGCCAGCCCGCCTGTGCTGGCCTCCAGGCCACCTCCTCGGCCTCATCTCCCTTGCCGCTTTCTTTCTCTGCCCTTTCCCTTCCTCTCTGAGTACTGTTTTCTTGGGTCCTGTTGAACTTCATCTATCTCCTGAACACTCCATTCCCTTGCACACGACCTCCTTGGAATGTTCTTTCTTCTCTTCCCTATCACAGAAACTCCTACCCATCCCTCAGGACCCAGACCAGATGTCCCCAAATGGTTCCATAGGTAGAAGTTGCTCCCTCTTCTGTGCTCCCACAATGGGCCCACCCCTTAGAGGGCTTGTGACACTGCATTATAATTATGCTTTGTCTCTCTAAGCCACTTCCACGCCCCTCTGGCAATCCACAGACTAGACTGTGTGCTCCCTGAGAGTGTGGACTGCCTTGTTTCTCTGCCTCACCTCAGTACTTAATATATAAGAAATGAATTAATTAATTAATTAGAAAAAGAACAGTTGAGTCTTGGGAATCTCTCGGAGATTCTCTTGACCTGTGGGCCTTCCGTCTGGGTCCATGCTGCTGCCTTGAATGGAAGCGCCTCCTTGGGGACCTGGGAAGGAACAGTGAGAGGGGGCTAGGGGACCAGGGTGCTCAGGCTGTCACCTTCCTTGTCACAGGCCCCTGGCCAATTCCATGAGCGGGTTTACTCTTTTGACCGTGGCATTTTGGTGGCTGTGTCCATGCAGGGAGGACCAATCGTCTTCCCCAGAAGGAGGGCCTCAGCATCACCCTCAGCTCCTGAGAAAGCCCATTCGCTCTTCTGGGGGTGAGCGGGCTGACAGGCGAGGTGAAGGAGCAGGAGGAAGTGGGAGATGAAGACGGGTTTCTGATGGTCCCTCTGGGCCCCCAAGTCCACTGGTCAATTTGGCCCCAAGCCCAAGCTGTGCAGGTGCTGGCAGGGTGCACCTTGGTCTTCTGACTCCTCTCCTATGACATTACCAAACACCAGGTGCCCCAATCAGTTGTCGGGGGTCATAAGTACTTTGTTCCTGATATCAATATTTGTGAGTAACTTACATTGCCTCAATGAATCAGAGCAGGCAGAAGGCTATCCTGACCCTGGCATTACTCCTACCCACCTGCCCACTAGAGTGGGAGAGAGGGGAGTGTCAGCAGAGCTAGAACTGGGGCAGCACATGATCCACGACGTGTGTGGTCTCTCCTACCATCCATGAGGGGGACCCATGCCCATGATGGACCAGTCCTACCATCCATGAGGGGGACCCATGCCCATGGTGGACCAGTCCTACCATCCACGAGGGCACCCATGCCCACGATGGACCAGTCCCGAGTCCAGAAATGAGGAAGCACATCACCTGCAAAGTTCTCTGGTACCCTATAAAATGGAGACTGAACCCACGAGAGTGGGTTACCCATAGGAAAATCATGGTGGACAAAGAGTTGAAAGCAGCTGGAGCGAATGCTCTGGCCTCAAGTGTAGGTGCCCTCACAGGACGAATCCCTGAGGGACCCCAGGCTAGTGGACTTGCCTCCAGCGCAGGGCTGATGCCACCCCCAGGAGACTTCATGCTCTTCCTTCGGGTTCTACAGAGTCACCTCTGGTGCAGGGAATGAGTGCAGGTCACGAAGGACTTGCCTGGTCAAAGCGACTGCCAGATTGGCTCAAAACCCCGCTATGATGCTGCCAGGAAATACGCCCTCTCAGTGGTCAAACCCCAGGACCAACTGGTCCTCCCCTCTCCAGGCCGCAGGGCTGGGTGCACCCACCACCGCATGGAAAGCCAGCATGCACACCCCCTTCCTCTGCGAGGTTCCCCAACCAGGACCCGCTCCAGAGGAAGAAACGATCTGGGCCTAACGTCCCCACCCCTCATTTTTCTGTCTCCCAACTCTTGTTGACTCCAAAACAATTATCTAAAGCTTCTTGTTTGTGGCATTTTTTTTTTTCCGGCTTATTTTTTAGAGGGAAGTGAGTGGGGTCTAAGTGAAATAATGCACATCAGTGTGACACCTGGTTCAGGAAATCTCTGGAAGGTCACCTCATGGAACGGATCAGTCATGCTTTTCTCACAGATTCTTACATTATCCTTTTCTTAAATGGTCCCAGGAAGCCTCCTATGCCTTTACTCTCTTACCATTTTCTTTCTGGAAGCAGTTTTTCTATCTGTAAAATGGGCATGATGCCCAGCTCATTGTGCCATGATGAGAATCCCAGATAAGGCACAGAAAGCGCATAGCTCTCTGGCAGATTTACTGGCTCTCTTCCCCATCAATCCCCACCCTGGGGGAAAGGGAGCCCACCCATCTTGCCCTCCTTAAGCAGGCCTCCATTTACACCCCCTAGCACTCCCCACTTCCACAGCTGTGCAGCCGATCTCTGTGGGGCAGGAGAAAGAGGTGGGCGTCAATAAGCTGTGGCAGAGCTCCCAGCCCCCCAACAGGTGTCTCCAGCCCCAGCCACTGCTGCCAAACACCACAAAGGCCGGGGGAAGGGGCCGGGCCACTCCATTCCGGATGCTCTGCCAGAGGAGCGCCCTGGGCCCAACTTCTCCTTCTAGGGCTGCAGGCAGGAAGCCTCTTTGTTAATAAAAGGAATGAACACGTGACCGTTCTGCTTACTGCAACCTACTAACAAGCTTCTTAATATCACAGAGATTCTCCAAGTGCCCAGGATACTCAGCACATTGCATGGAAGCGACACGCTCTTCCACCGCCCTGAGAAAGTACAGCCTGGAGGTCACACGACACAGGCTCTGGTGGAGCATCAATGGGTAAGCCTAGAAGGGGATCAAGGCAGAGAGGCCAGCGTCGATCCCAACCCTTGCGTTTGTCCTGAACTGCAGTGTCTCCACAGGGCTCCCTCACACACCCAGTCCCCGTGCCGCTTTCCCTGCCTTAGGTGGGGGAATTACTACTCATTTCTCAGCAGAGGACAGTGAAGCCCAGGGAGAGAGGAGGCTTGTCCCAAGTCACTGGCCCACAAGCTGAAGAGCTAGGATGAGCACTGCTGTCTCCTATTTCCATCATCACCGTCCCAGGTGTCCCCTTAGAGTGGGACAGCTTACTATTTCAAAATATCCCAAACAGTTCTAGACATGGATCATCCTGCACTTGGATCATACTCTACTCATCCTGCTCACAGCCCTGGAGCTCAGGATGTGTGACAATAGTCCTCAGGTCATCTCACGGATTTTCCTTTCTTAACTGTGGTAAAACACACACAACTTCAAATTTTCCATCTTAACCGTTCTCAGGCAAACAGTTCAGTAGTGTTAAGTACATTCACACTGCAGAGTAACTAATCTCCAGAACTCTTCTTCGTGCAAAACTCAAACTCTGCATGCATCCAGTAGCAACTCTCCATTCCTCTTGCCCTCAGACCTGGGCAAGTACCACTCTACTTTCCAGGAATCTGACAGAGTCCTCATCCAAGCGGAATCATACGGTATTTGTCTTTTTGTGCCTGGCTTATTTCACTTAGCATAAGGTCCTCAAAGTTCATCCATGTTGTAGTATGTGTCAGAATTTCCTTCCCTTTTAAGGCTGAATAATATTCCACTGTACATACATACCACATTTTGTGTAGCCATTCATCCATCAAGGGACACTTAGATTGCATCTCATTTTTTCTTTTTTGGTGAGGAAGATTGTCGCTGAGCTAACATCTGTGCCAATATTCCTCTATTTTGTATGTGGGGAGCTGCCACAGCATGACTTGATGAGCTGTGCATAGGTCTGCGCCCAGGGTTCGAACCCACAAATCTTGAGCTGCCAAAGTGGAGTGTGCAAACTTAACCACTATGCCACTGGGCCAGCCCCTCATTGTTTTTTTTAGCTGTCAAATAACACATCTTGCTCATGACAAGCACACCCCACAACAGTTACTTAGAAACTTCCTGGCCTGTCTGTATCAGCAGCTTCCTGTTAGGATGTTAATCTCCCCCAAAGAAGCACAACAGGAGTCCAGCAGTGAAAAGACTCGCCCCAAACATGTGGCTCGGTTACTCCTTTTCTTCTCCCACCTCAATTCATCCTAAGTGTCAATGACTGCATTACAGAGATGGAAAACCTACAGAGCTCATCTGAGGCTGCCCAAGAGAAGGGGAGCCTGGATGACCTGCCTCTCGTCCACTCAGAGGGACAAACACCCTCCAAACACCAAATTCCACACACTTGCTGAGCATCATCTGGTTCCGAGATCACAGAAGACCTGCTCAGGGTGTCAGGAAGCAGAGTCTGGACTCTAGGTGCCAGGTTCCGTCTAAAGCACGTCATGGAGGAGTCCACGGGGCCCCCCCAGGGGTGTAGACGTAGTTTGTATGCTGCTATTTCTTTCATTTTCTCATTTTATCATGCCAGCAATCCTGCAGGGGTGGGGGGATCATTATTCTGACTTTATCCACAAGGAAACTCAAAGAGGTTAAGAATCGTGCTCAAATTCACAAGCCTGGAGAGTCAGTGGTGGGTCTGGGACAGGAATCCAGGTCTGTGCGGTTCTAGACTCCAAGCTTCTTCTCACCTGCCTGCTGTCCCCGGGATGCGGGGGACGTGAGCTCCCCGGGAGCTGGGCTGCGCTGTCCCGCAGCGGCTGAGGTGCAGAAGGTCGAGACGAGCGCACCAAGAACCCTGTAGTGAAACGCTGCAGAGCAGGGCGGAGGAGGGACGGTGGGCTCTAGAGACATTGACAGGTGTGTGCATGTGCGCACAGGTCTGTGGGAGAGGCGTGTATTTGCACACTTGAATGTGAGTGTGCACACATATGTATGTATAGACAAATGCATGTGAGGATGCCGTGCGATGTGCATTCACGTCCAGGTTAGATGACCTATAGACACCTTTCACTTTTCCGAAAACGTACCATTATAAAAAAGAAACTTGAATTTATGCTAGTGGTTCTTAACATCTTGAAGGGTGATGCATTTTCCTGAGAATTGACAAGCGCTATGGACGCTCTTCCCACATAAACACACAATCAAATGTTTGCTTATACTTTCCAAGGATTCTGGACCCACTGGAGTCCACCCCTGTGCTCCATATTCAGAGCCTATAGACAGGGCCACCAAGTCCAAAGTCACCATGGCAACTGCCCATTTCCCATTCACGGGGTTCTGGAGACATGCAGGCATATCCAATTGGCAATGCACATCTCCAAGACAGATGACCTTAATTTCAATCACAGTTGGAAGGCCCAAAGAGAAACGGCTGTGCTGCCGATGAGACAGTCACCAGGAAGGGAGGAAGCTACCTGCAGTCAAACCTCATCAGATTCATATTTCTTAAAGCCTTGTTAAGTCTGCTTCAAGCAAACCCCACCTGCTCCACCCACTGAAAGAATTTAGCCTTACCTTAAGTGTTGGGTTTTTATGTAACTACTTGTAACATGTAAATGTGTGTTTCATTTTATTTTATAATCACTTTTAAAAAATATTTTAATGGTAAGAAATTAGTTTCTTAGAACTGAAATCAATTTATGATATGAGCCCGTAGGAAATTGAGGTTTGACTTCCTGAAACCGTTGCGGAGGGGCCGGCCAACCAGCTCTGCAGTAGAGGAAAAGGCTCGGGGCAGGGCACAGGAGTCTGTTCTCCACTCTGCCCTCTAGTGGCAGCCGGGAGGGTGGACCAGGCATAGCCCCCTCCTTGGTTCCTCCTTTCCCCTTCTGAATGGAGACCCCGTTAGTTCCTTCCAGACCTAATTCCATCGAGTCTGGAGTCTTGTGCTGTGTTTCCAACCTGTGCCCGTGTGCACGCACGCTCACACACACACACACACACACACACACACACACACACGTCTCGTACAGGCTTCATAAGCTCAGCCAATGCCAATGCCCAAGTCAGCCGTTTTATTCCATTGGCAGCTTCTGGCTGACCAGATTGCCATCAATCAAAACTTCTGGGAAAGGATATAAAATGACTGGCATGGCTTTTAAATAAAACCACTAGAAAGAAAAATACCATCTATTCTGAGCTGAGCAGAGGCTTGTGCATTTCTGGTTCAGGACGGCCCACATCACCCACAAAAGTGCAGGTGTGCAGGGACCAGGTGTGCCCCTGCCCATAGTGGTTCAGCCACGAGGTGGAGAGGGACAGGCTGCTTGTCTTCAACACCGGAGAGGACCCCAGACCAACAGCAGCTCCAGGCTCTGGAACCATGGAATCACCATGAGTCGATCAGTGACTGTTAACACATGCAAGGGGACAAATCAGGGCGACTGTAAGACCCCTGGGACAGCGATGTGACACTGACAAGGAGAGTGCTCAAAGGGCTAAAGCCTTCATGAGGCCCAGTCAAAGCTGCCGTGACCCGTGCCACCCTTGTGAAACTAAGGGAGGCAGAGTAGAAAAAGAGGTGACATGATTAGATCTAATTTAGTCCATTTACAAAACCTGCTTATGCAAATCGTGGCCTCTAGATGGAATGATTTGGCGTCTTGGAACAGCTACAGCATCCTTGTGCTCTGTCCTTCCCCAGACTCTGCAGCTGTGTCGAGCAGTTAATGGCCTTCACAATCTATCCCTCTGTGCCCCGCTTACCCTCAAGGTAAATCACAAGTGTCTGCTGACCAGCAAGGGTATTTTTCTTGGTTTGCAACGCAAAATGATAGAGGTACAAGCCGAGCTTTGTTTGCAGAGAAGGAGTTTTGTTTGGCCAGTAAGGGTTCAAAGCCTCACCCTTGCTCCTCAGCTTGTGGACAACAGGCCAGCAGCTTGTCAGAAGTGCAAAATCTGGCCCCCTCCCCAGACCTACGGCCTCAGAATCTGCGTTATAACAACATCTCCAGGTGACCCTCGTGCATGTTAGAATCTGAGCAGCTCTGCTCTAGCAGACAAGTGTGGCAGACTGTCTCGAGGTCACCAACACCCCCTGCCCTCCCTCATGAAGCCAGGTTGCCCTAGTGACTTGCTCTGGTCAGTAGGCTGCAAGTGGAAGGGACTCATGTTATTTCTGGGCAGAAGCTGTCCAGTGCTAGCATGAGCTTCACACTTCTCCCCCCGTGGCCACAGTGGCTAGCACTGTTCCAGCTGATGGTGGCCCCATCCTCCCAAGTCCTGGTGTGAGGACCACGACAATCTGGAGCAGAGTCTCCACACAGAACATTTCATTTCCTCTATTCAGTTCTCTGGTTTTCCCTGGTTTGGGGTGTGATGCTGAAAGATCATGGAAGACAGCTCAGTGTCAGCCAGTCACAAGACTTCTCTGCAAATAAGACTTTTAACTCTCCGACTTCACTTAATTAATTTCAGCAATCATTGTGGGGCATTCGCTATGTGCCATGGACTGTGCTAGGCATTAGGAACACAGAGGCAAACCAGACCATCCCTGACCGGAAGGAGCTCCCACAGGCATGTGGCATTTACAACACACGTGCCTACTCGGTGGCAGGCATCATGCTGGGTGCTGGTGATGTAGGACTGAAGAAGGAAAAGTTCCCAGGGTTCAAGGACTTTATGGTGTAGAGGGGGAGTCAGGTCATATGATGAGGATGTGACGGCCTGAGGGTGTGGAGTGATGGCTGAGATGTGACAAAATGGAAGCCCCACTCGCACGCTGAGGAGTGAAGAGGACCACTGTCCGTCCATCAGGAAGTCAGAATTCTGCCAGAGGAGACAGGACACACACGCATGTGCAAGGCAGAGGGACTGTGCTAGAATATTGGAGGAATACTGGAGGAGCAAAGAGTCCTCTGAGGCCATGGAGGAAAGAAAGATGAATCCAGCCAGAAGGAGGATCCTGAAGGAGGTGGATGCTGAACAGAAGTCTTACAGTGGGTGGTCCTGAGGGCAGGGAAGGGCCTGTTCTGAGCCAGGAAGCTCCATGACCCAGTGCACGGAGGGAGGGAGGGAGGGAGGGAGGCAGGTCTGAGGAGTGCGGAAGGCCTAGAGAGGAGGGGGAGGAAACTGAAAGGGACAGGCTGACAGCAGGCAGAGATGAGAGCAGCCGGGACAAGAGCCTTTAGGGGCATCAAGTTTACAGTCTTTTTTTCTGTTCGCTCCCATTTAAGGTAACCCAGCTACACACTTTCTGTTCACCCACCGCCCTGTAATCACAGTGACAGGCAGGAGCACTTTACAAGATTAAAGGAACCACTTGAACCCGGCAAAGCCGGCAGATGCCTCTGAGGTTCACCTGCTCATCTGCAGAGATGTCTTGAAGACCAACTGAGCCAAGGCGGGGAGGCTGGGGAAGGAAGGGGCTATTGTTTATTTTTGCATTTCTTAATTGTTACCCTTTACCTCCGCACACCTTACGAATGCCAAGCACCGTTTCCTGGGAGCAAGAGGAATTGGGTCCTTCCTTCTTCTCTACTGCGTGCCGTGAAAGGTGGAGGCCCACCAGGCTGCGCTGGGCAGGGCTGCAGCCTCGGCCTGGAAAGGAGAGAGGCTGAGCTGGGGACTCCTGCTTCAGCCCGGGGGAGAAGCGCAGGGTTGTACAGCTGGAACGTGCCCCTGCCATTGGCTCCCGCTTACACAGTGCTTCCTCCACCATGAGGTGACTTCATCCATCACACGGTCAAGGACTGACGGTTTCTCAAGATTTGATCTATCCTTTGAGGTCTGCTGGTTTTGAAAAGGAATTCAAATGACTTTTCCTATATGAGTTTTCCTTTCATGGTTTTCAGTTTTACAGGAAATGGGTCTCTCTCTCTCTCTCTCCTCTGTATATATCTCAAAGGGGTTATAATCTGCTTTTTCATATCTGAGGTCAATTAACTACCACCTCTGTTTTTGTTGTATTCGTAGCATTTAGGATACAAAAGAATCCACTTGTCACTTTTCAGAGGAAGCCAAGGACACTGGCGTTCACCTTGGGGATGAAATGCAGATTTCATTAAAAGGAAAGCTCCTTCATTCCAAAAGATTGAATAGACAAGAACTTAAAGCAAAACACCAGCTGCTGAAGTTGAGAGCGTTGAATTCAGCAAGGGAAAGGAACTCCTGAGTCCCACCGTTTCTCATGCATGTGTGAACTTCAAGGATTCAGAGCCACAGGAAAGATTCGGCCCAATAGGAACTCCAGGCAGAGTGGCCAATGTCCTGATTTGCATCTCAGGATGCAGGACTGTTCATGCTAAAACTAGGAAAGTCTTGGCTTACTTGGGACAGCTGGTCACTGCACCTGCAGGACAGGTGAAGAAGTCCACGTCTCTTCGGTTACAAGCACTGGGCCATCCGTTTCAGCCACCTGGGCCTCAGGTTCCTCAGTGTAAAGTGAGCAGGTGAAACCAGGAGGTCGCCCTCCTGTTAAACATGTTCTCTCTGAGCTGTTTGTTCCAGAGCCTTCTCTAAACTGTGCTTCTTGTTTTCAGATAACCGTTTTCTTGAGATATGGTTCACACACCATAAAACCTGCTTTTCCTACAGTTTACACTTTGGTAGTTTCTAGCATAGTCTTAGAGTTGTGCCAACATCACCTTTTTTTCATTTCTGTTCCTCAGACTGGATAATCCCAATTCACTTATCTGTGCTTGTTCATTCTTTCTTCTGCCAGCTTAGCCCCTTGAGTGATTTCTTTTTCAAGTTACTGTACCTTTGAATTTCTATTTAGTTCTGGAATTTCTATTTAGTTCTTTTTTTTATATAGTTCTATCTCCTTATGGAAATTCTTTTTTTGGTGAGACATTGTTCTCATACTTTCCTTTAATTCTTTAGACATGGTTTCCTCCAGTTCTTTGAGCCTATTTATAATAGCTTTGAATAGATTTAAAGTCTTTGTCTAGTAAGTCTTACTCTCATGTTTCTTTGTCTCATACTGTTTTCTTGAAAACTGGGCATTCTAAATAATATAATGTGGTAACTCTGAAAATCAGACTACCTTCCCCTTCAGCTTGTTGTTGCTGCTGTTTCTGCTCATTTGTTTAATGACTTTCTTGAACTAACTCTGTAAAGCTTATATTCCCTTTCACGTAGGGCACTGAGGTCTCTGCTTGGTTAGCACATAACCAACTAATGACTAATTTAGGGTTCCTTAAATGCTGTGGGGCTGTAAGGCTCCTGCCCTTTGGCCTTGTGTGTGTGTTGCAGCAAACACAGCTTCATTGCTACAGCAGTTTTCTACTCTGCCTTATCTTTTTCTCTTCATTTGCACAGGGCCTCAAGGTCAGCCAGAGGGGAGAGATTAGGGCCTTCTCAAGTATATATGTGTATATATATATATACACCATAGTTTGGTTATCTATTCACCAACTGAAGGACATCTGGGTTGTTTCCAGGTTTGGGCTATTATGAATAAAGCTGCGATAAACATTAGGTTTAGGTTTTTGTGTGAATGTAAGTCTTAATTCTCTTAGGTAAAAACCTTGGAGTGGGATTGCTGGGTCACGTGGCCAATGTCTATTAAACTGGATAAGAAATTTCCAAATGGTTTTCCAAACTGGTTGTACCATTTTGCATTCCCACCAGCAATGTTTGAGAGTTCCTACTGCTCTGCATCCTTGCCGCCATTTGGCATTGCCATTATTTTTGAACTTAGCCCTTCTAACTGGTGTGGAGCAGTGTTGCAATGTGGTTGTAATCTGCATTTCCCTAATGACTAATAATGTTAAGCATCTTTTAATGTTCTTATTTGCCTTCTGTGTATCTTCTTTGGTGAAGTGTCAATTCAAATCTTTTACCTATTTTTTAATTGATTTATTTATTGTTATTATTGAGTTTTGAGAATTCTTTATATATTCCAAAGTTGTGTTTTGATTTCAAATGCATAAGCCCTGCCCTGAGCCTCTGGTATGCTCCCACTGAGCATCTTGGCTCGACATCTGTAACAATAATGCTTTATATTGTATATAATATCTCTATATATCCACACATACATATACACACCTATAGAGCTTATCAGTTTTCCTTTTCAATTTACTTCAAGAAACATTTATCGCATCCCTATTAAGGCATTGTACGAGGTACTAGGGAGCCAGAAGTGAACGGCATTTGGCCCCTGCAACTGAGGAAATGTCAGCTTTAAGAAATGTGGTTTTAAGTTGGATTAAATTAAGAAATACACAAGAATGACTGCATGTAATACATCAGCTTCTTGTGTATAAAATTAATTATTTGTTCAGACAAACAGTTGAAACACGTTTGTTAAGACTTTATAAAGGCCCTCAATTATCATCAGTAAATCCTTTCTTTATTCATAGTCAGAAATATGCAACATAGCCCTTTGCCTAAAGTAGCATATATTCTGAAGGAATACCGTTTGCATTAAAAGGCATCTGCTGCAATTTTAAATGGATACTCCTGTATCCATGAAATGTGATGACAGCCAAGTCATGTCCTCTTCAAAGACTAAGTAGGACCACTCTGTGCACATCTCACCACACGCCCTCTCCCTGCCAAGGGCTGGTGTCTACAGAACAGCGTAGAAAAATGTTTGCTTAACTGCAGTACGACTATCTATCTGCAGAACTGCTGGAAGAATCTTCCCAAACACAGAGAAAATTAACTTTCCATAGTTACTTAAAAAGCAATTGCAATTTCTTAAAATCCTCTTACACGGAGTTTAAAAAATGAGACTTAGCAACTTTATTGTTTTTTTATTCACTGATTAAGACAATAAAAGTTGTGCTCATTTCAATATTAAGAAATTAAAACCTCCCTTGAGACTTTCCCTGCCCTGGAGTAGGTTACATCTGTCAACTACAAACAGGCTGGCCAGCTTGCAAGCAGAAATTCTCCCCCGGGCTGCAATCTGTATAACCCCATACTGGATTGTCTAGGGCGAAGAATTAAATGATTGGAATTTTTTTTTTATTATCAAAGGAAGCTAAAACTAGGACTGCAGAATAAAATAAAAGCTATAAGAGAAAATGCATTTAAGATACATTTTGCGTTAATACTTTAGCTTCCAGCCTCACGTGGTAGAGAATATATGATGATGTTAAATAAAGAAAGAAAAGCAGCTTTTGTTAGTTTCCTCTAAAGCTTAAAGATGACACAGTGTGAGTAAGTGGAGGACGGCCTGCCGAGGGCTGTTTCCCCGAGATACTGTCAGTGTGTGGTCTAGGAGCCGCAGGTGATGAGCATGCACCGCTTTCTAGTTTCAGGCAACATCATCTCAACGTCTAAGCAGTCATCACTGGAGGGCTCTGGCCTCCTCAGTTCTTCTAATTGCTAATACAGTAATAAAGGACGAAATAAAACCCGAGCGGAGATAAGACGGAGGGGTCTGGATTAATGAAGACTCTCTATTCAGGCTGTTTAAGCTTCTTAGCAAGGAAGTACAGTCAGGATTTTTTCAAGAGAAAAAAGGAAGGGTGGGAAGGAGGGAGGGAGAGAGGAAAGAAATGAGAAAATAAAAAAGATGAATCGAAGATAGGCTATGGGTGTTCTTTGCCAAAGCATAATTTTCATTTTCTTCAAGGCTCAGAACCAGTGGAAGAACTGGAACGCCCTCAAGAGAAGATGGCAGGAACATAAGCTAATTATACAACTTAAATTTGGTAATACACTATAATTGGCATGCTTTCTGGTTAGGGCAATAGAAACCCATGTTAACTGGAGTTAGGACAATGGTGCTATATATTTAAACGAGCACTTTGTATCTCTAAGTATCAAAACTTCCTTGGAATATCTCCAGGGCTCCTCAAGTAGGTCCTGTTCGTGTGGACATTAGCGACAAGAGGGGTCTGAGTTCTATTCTCGGCTCTAACAAACCAGGAGAACTTGAGGCTTGGCCTTCCCTTCTGCAAAATGGGGATAAGATGCCTACCTCTCAGTGCTGCTCTGAGGACTAGATTAGGTTATGTATTTGAAATAATATATTCCATTTCAGTAGCACTTGCTGCTGTGTTAGTCGTTGTTGAGGATGTTATGATCTTTTTGGGCCCTTGGGATGTCACAGTGGGAGAACTTGCGGTGGCAGGGATTATGCCTGGAGAGGGTGGGAAAACCAGAGTCTGGCGAACTGAAGCCTCATTCCAGCCTTCCTGTTTCTCCCGGGCACAAGCAAATGAGTGACTTAATTTTTCACATGTCATGTAGATTTTTGGTAGATGAAGACAGAGCCTGTGGACCAGACTTCCCACGGCACTGGCGGCCCTTGGCCAAGTGCTCAGTGTGCGCATGTACCAAACGTCACAAGTTGCACAGCAGTGGATGGGACTGGCCGTGCCATTGGGGAGAACCTAGACACAGGCCTCAGAGGATAATCTGTTATCCTTTAATTTTCTCTATGAGGAAATACTTCGATGGATATCTGTTAAGACCCCAGTGAAAATCTGGTGTTTCTGGAAGACAAGGAATAGAATGTGCATGTTGGGAGGAGCGGTAGAGATGGAGAGGAGTTAAGATCTGACATTCCGAGCTCTTACTGTGTGCCAGGCAGTGCCCTGCATGTGTTACTTGTGTGATCCTCCTAACAGCCCCTCTGATGAAAGTAATATTATTAACCCAACTTCTGTAAGGAGGACACTCAGCACAGAGAAGGCGGGAGTCAGCGTTTGAACCCAAGCAGTCCGACTCCCGCGCCCACAGTCTTAACCTCTCACACTACAGCTGCTTTCTTAACTACAAACTGCTCCCTGTCCACCGTGTGGCAATGTACCTGGCCCACGGCAGTATGTTCCCTCACATTTTCTGTTTCCAAGATGATGGAAGAGATTAACTTCATCTAAAAATTGGGATGTTTTTATTACATATTCTCCTTTGACTATCACTATAAGATGTAAAATAAGGCTGGTCCAAGTTGATGATCCTGAGAACCCTGATTTTTATGCTTCTCCTCCCAGAGATGTGGCCATTTATCTCTGGCTTGCGTTTCCTGTCAGTAAGCTGGCTCCCTGTTTGTGACGACACAGTTTTTCTGCTGTGCTCCTGATCTCATGGTTACCCTTGAAACAAAATTAGAATTTGATGTAGAAGCTTGTCAGCATGTCCATTGCTTTTTACCGAAGGCCTAAGGAGTTTATATCTCTTGGTTCTTCTTTGCAATCCTATTAATCCACTCAAAGAATCTTTGCATTGCGAGAGTAGATCAAAGATTAAAGTGCTCCCAGACAGAACTCCCAGGATTGGTCTCTGGTCAGGACTCAAGATGCAATCCTCACAGGAGGAAGAATGGGCATTGACATACAAATATAATGAGCAAGTAAGAATTACAATAAAAATGCAAACCATCCTATATGCCAGGTACCATGTTGTTTAGACCAATGATGACTTACACTCCATATTTCTACCCCCCATCACTTCCTGGGATCCAGACCCTTCTCTTCACTTCTTACTAAATCTTGCCACTCAACCCCCAAACCCCAGAGCTTCAGACACAGCACAGCCCAAACTGGAGCCATTATTATCCTCTCCCAAAGCTGTTCCTCCCCTCCTGTTCCCTCTCTTGGTACGCGACACCACGAGCCACCTATCCCTCAAGCTATACATCTCATTGCTATTGTCAACCCTCCCCTGTCCAACGTCTCACAGCAAAACATGTTTATCAAGCGAATCTTGACACTTCATCCTAAATGGTGCACAAATCACCCCTGTCCTCATCGACACTTCCCACGCACAGCCATCACCAACCTTCGCCTGGACTGCTGCCAGAACCCCCATCTGGTCCTGCTGACTCACATCGTGACCCTAAAATCTATCCCTCATTCTGACCATGGACTGCAGGGAGCTGATAAATGGCTGACTGTGAGAACATGGGTGTGTTACATCAGCCTGTGCACTGTGAGATACATAACTCTTGTTTATCCCATTCACAAATGACACAAAGAAAATATCACACCTGACAGAGCAAGACTCAAGGCCATCCTCAGCATGAGTCTCACCTTGGTTCCTCAAGCTGGATATATTTCAAGGGGTTCTCAGCTGGCCATAAAAGCAGATCCAAACAATAAGATGTTTCAAAGAGATAAAGAAAACCTCTACACGCTTCAAAGAGATCAAGGAAACAAGCACTGAGCAGGGGAGACACAGCTCACGTGTGAAAAATAACACGTTTGTGTTTGGGTGTAGGCTGTCAGCTTAATTTATGCCAAGAGGGAAAACTGGATGCCTTGAAGATAAGTAAGCACTGTACAGTGGCCAACGTGGAGGAGACAACGCCGACGTGCCCTGGCTGTGCTGCACCCTGTCTGCTGCCTGACATTGCTGAAATACGTGCTGGCCTGCCTACTCTGGGGCATCGCCCGTACCTCCTCTCCCCTCCCCTTTCTGTGCCTCGACTACCTATTAGGATACCCTACTCACCCACATGACCTTGGCCAAGCCACTTATCCTTTCCGTACTTCAATTTCCTCGTCTCAAAAATAAAAATGACTACCTTGTAGAAGTGTTTGTTGGAAGTTCACGAAATGCTCTTTAAGAGGGTATTGTTCTCATTTTCCAGATGAATGATGGGCTCAGAGATGTTAAGTACCTTGCCCAAGTTCACACAGGTAATGAGTTGCCGTGACTGCTGGATGCCACCCTCGTCCGCCAGCTCGAGTCTCTCGCCGCTCCTCTAACTGAGCACGTACACTCCCTCTCCCCTGCCCCCGCCCAACACAAGTGCATGAGTCTTGTTTCTAGTTCCAGCTTGGCCCATAGGCACCAGGCTGTGCCTGTCACTCCACAAGAAATCAAACACAGTGAAAATCATTAGCATTTCTCCTCCATACTAAGAAAGAGCAGGACACATGGCACTTAGCTCCCAGTGCCTTATTTTGATCCTGTTCAGTTCACTAGAAGTGCACGCACTGCAGACAGCCTCACCAATGGAAAACGCTGAGCGAATAGGCCGTCTCTGTCGCCCCTCTGTCCCTTGTGACCCATCGTGTGTATATGTGTGTGCGCGTGTGTGTGTGCGTGCGCGTGCCTGTGTGCATTTTCCCTCAAGCTCCTCTAAACCTCGCCACTCCGCCCCATTCACATCATTTACTCCAACACTTTGATCACCATCAGCTGGTAAAAGTCTGCTCTAAAACAGTCCTGGATATTGGGTCCTTAGGTGCTCACGTTCCAGAGAAAGAAAAGTGACAGCTGAGGCATCAGGATGAAAAGAAGAAAAAATGTGGGGCGTGGAACACACATTTTTATTCTCTCTCTCTTTAAGAATCTGGCACAAAAAGCTCACCTCCTTCCTGCCAGGGATGGAACAGTAGTGACTTGGCAACAGTCTGAAGCCAGATGTCACCCTCATCTGGTTGCCTTGGCTGGTGAGTTGTTTGGAATGAGCAGCCCAAACACGGCGCAGGCGGGGCTCCCGCGAAGCTGTGGGCGGCAAAGCCAGGCGACGGCCCCGGCAATGCTCTGAGCCTCCCGGGGTGGGGACAGCGCAGTTAAGGAGCAGCTCCCTGCTCAGAAGCAGGGTGGGCAGGAGGCAAAGGGCTCTTGGGAAGGGCCCACCTGCTGATTCCCTCCTGGCTCTCCCAAGGGCGAGCTTTGTGATCCCAGTCCCCTGGCACCGGGGCACATACATATCTTGCTATTTTACGAAGATGAGGCCCCCAGTGCATTGGGGATCCAGTCAACAGTGACACAGCTCCTGCTCCCTATGGGTCTCTTCGTCCCCGATACGCAAGACCGCACTCCAGGAAACAGATGGTGGGAGCAAAGTGCAGCGCAGCCTCTGCATCTGGAGTCCTGCCACCATGGCCTGCTCCAGCTTGGCCTTCGTGGGCTTCGTCCAGGCCGAGCTAAAGTCGTGGGGCTCCCTGGGGAAAAAGCCACACTCCTGGGCAAACACACCAGCGAGGAGACACATGGCTGCAGAATGGAGGAGGGAGAAAGCTGTGCCTGGGAGCAGGTACACGCCACCTTCACAGTCTGGTGGCCAAATTCTGAAGGGTCTCAGATTGAAGGGGATGGCCCCGGGGACCAAGGTTGTCCTCTGGAATGAGCCCTCTGGTGTCACCTGAAACCCAAGGCAGGTGCCTGTAGGACAAAGCAGAGCACTGAGACGTGAGTTTGTACACACATCAGCGTGTGTGATGGGAGGGCGGCATGTGGTAAAACCTGCCAACAAGCCCATTTTGGTCACCATCTGCCGTGGAGAGCCCAAGCACCTGTCGGAAACAGCTGCTGAAGGCAGATCGGAGGTGAGGGAGGGAGGCAGCCCCACCCTGGATGGCCTATTGCAGGGAGCGCGGCCTGTCCCCACAGGAATGCCAACTGTTCGCTTTGCAGCCCGTCCCGATTAGGAGGGGGCGTGATGAAACCCCACGCTGCTCATCTACTTCTTCACGGGAAAGGTGGGAGGAACGCCACTGTCCTCGCCTCGCCGTACCAAGGATGGCAGTCACTTATCACAGGGGCTGGGGAGAAACACATTCAGGATTTCCTGTTGGGAGAAGAAAAGTTCCAGGGCATCTGTTCTCTGGAGGTAGGAGCCCAGAGACTTCCTGGTGAAATGCCTGCCTCCCTGGCCATGGAGGACGCACAGTAAACACTCATTCTCCTGTCCCTGTTGGGGATGAGCTGTCCCATCTGTGCCAGCTGGGGCTGAGGTGACGGCTTGGAACGCGCATCAGAGGAAGACAAGGCTCGAGGCTGGGTGCTCTGAAGCATTTTCTTTCAGGTAAACAAAGTGTGCTTCATAAAGATAAAATAAAAACCGTTAATACTATAGCAACTCGAGATGAAAAAGCTTTCTAAAGTGAGTTGTGTACCCCCCACGCCCACCGCGTTTTAAGTATTTGTCGTGTTTTAAATGCTCACTAGTTGCAGCTTGCTCACTGCTATATTTTCTTTAACCCTCACAACAAGCCTCCGTGCTGGGGGCAGGTTTTATCCCAGTCACCGGAGGATGGAGGCTGACAGAGGTGACGTTACTCACTAGGGACATACAGCCGGCGCGTGCAAAGCTGGGGCTCGGGTCCAGCCCGTGCGCCTCCAGCCCCCGAGCTTGGAACCAGCTGGCCCCTTCCAGCTGCTACTTCCTCCCACATGGGTCCCCCAAGCAGTTTCAACTTCGTGAGGCCTCAGTGAGCACCCTGACTGTGCGAGGCACACACAAGCTGAGCCTCTGTGGGCTACAAACACACATGGAGCCTATGCTCTGGGCTCTTCTGGAAAGCTTTTCTTCACAGAGCACAAGTCAAAGCCAGCTCGAAGGCCCCGTTCCCCAGGGAGCACTTCTGGAGCCCCAGTCAGAAGTCCTCCTTGTCCAGGCCCACAGACTCCTCTGCAGGCTCCCTCAGCCCAGCCCTTCCTTGGTGGGCCTCCCCAGTACCCGTGGGGCCTTTCCCCTGGCCTGGGAGCTCTGTGGGGCAGGGACCACACCGTCACAACTTCCAGCAGGTGTACCACAAGCTCATTGCTTTGCATCAGGTGTCACTTCCACCCGCTCACACAGCACAGCGGGACTTTTTCTTGGGGGCCAGGTCGACGTCATTTTTCTCCTGGATGTCACCCACCGAGGCACCTTGCTTCTGGAATCTTCACAGCTACTTCTGCCTGTCATCTGAGTGGCGTTTCTTTCCTCTCAGGCTGCCAAGCTTCTAGAAGCTTCACTGGTGCCTTCAGAGGGCCTTCCTTGAACCAGTCCCGAGACAGTTTAATCCGTGGTTTCTAATTTGTAGCGGCTGGTAAACAAGAACCTCAAGCTTCACATGTACATATGCCTAAAACCGGAGCCGTCTGAGGGTGGTGTGTCCTGGCTTTAGTGCAGGGACGTGGGGACTGACCTTCCAGTTGCTTGGAAGCTGTTTTCTCTTCTGGTTTTCAGAAACTTGAAACCACTCTGTTACCTGGGAGGTACGTACTTTGGCCGTGGATTCAGGGTCCAAGGATACGGCAGACGTGGTGTTCCCTCTGTTTCTCAGAAATAAACTCCTCCAAACAGCAGGAGAAACCAGGCTCAGGACCAGTGTCAGGCCATTCAGTGCAGGGAAGATACAATTCTCTGTTTACAACTCGAGTCTAGAAAATTCCCTACTGCTTCCATATTGCAAAATGAGGTAACTACAAATGCCACCCAAAAGTATCGCTCTATTATCCTTTTTAAAATAGCTTGGTTGCCCAGACCTAAACCTTTTGCGAAAGGGGCATTTCCTACACAAATGTGACCCTGCCTCCTTGGGGACAGTGTTTCTATCGCTGCTGCTCCTTCCTGCCTCTCTGTCCCTCTCCCACTCCTCCCCACAAGCTGGGAGCCTCTTTGGAACATATGATATGGGTGCCTCGCTTCCAGGTGCCTCCAGGGAGCATCATGGGCTATGAGGGGTTGGGGGGGGGGGGTAGGTGGCGGGTTCTGAATGCTTGCTCCTTTGGAGTGTAGACTCACAAAATGCAGCCTCAGGGCTCTCCTCCCTGGGGAAAACTGGGCAGGCAGGTGAGAGGAAGCTGTAAATGGAGGAAAGACTTCAGGCCCGGCAAGCAGCTGGTGGCTGTAGAGGATGAACCCCAGTTGGTGTTGCCCTCAGCATGAGAGGCCTGTCTGGGCTCTCTCCCCTGTCCAGGCAGGAGCTGGAACGGGAGGTCAGGACCCTTCAGCATGGGTTCAGCCCACTAGAGCTTCCCCTGCTTTGGGGGCAACTACTCAGCCAAATGCCCAGCGATGGTGGGGCATGAACCCACAGCCCAGCCCCAGGTGAGGTGAATCGCGCGAGGAGTGGACAGCAGCCCTCAGCCACGTCAAAGCTCACAATGCACTCAGATGGGAGAACAATGGGAACCTGAGCAAAGAGCCTCCCCAGTTCAGGGCTTGCCCTGCCTTCCTTCTTTTTTGTTATGGTAAAACATACATAACATTTACCATTTTAAGCATTTTTAAGTGTACAATTCAATGCACTAAGTACATTCACGTTGTTGTACAAACATCACCACTATCCATTGACAGAACCTGTTCACCATTCCAAACAGGATTCCATACCCTTTGAACAATAATTCTCCATTTCCCCCTTTCCACAATCCCTGGTAACCTCTATTCCATTTTCTGTCTCCATGAATTTGCCTATTCTGGCCACCTAATAGAAGTGGAATCATACAAAATTGTCCTTTTATATCTGGTTTATTTCACTCAGCAAAATGTTTTCAAGGTTCATCCATGTTGTAGCAGGTATTATAATTTCATTTCTTTTTTAAGGCCGAAAAATATTCCATTGTACGTATATGCCACATTGTGTTTAACCCGTTCATCTGTTGATGGCCACTTGGATTGTTTCCATCTTTTGGTTATTGTGTGCCGCTACGAACATGAGTGTACAAAATCTGAGTCCCTGCTTTCAATTCTTTTGGGCACATACTTAGGAGCAGAATTGCTGGATCATATGGTAATTCTACATTTAACTTTTTGAGGAAACACCAAACTGTTTTCCACATTGGTTACACCATTTTACATTCCTTCCAGCAATGCAGGAGGGTTCAAATTTCTCCACATCCTTGCCAATACCCACTATTTTCCTTTTTTTTTTTTTATAATAGCCATTATGATGGGTGTGAAGCAGTGTCTCATTATGGTTTCGATTTGCATTTCCCCAATGTCTAATGACATTGAGCATCTTTTCATGTGCTTATTGTCCATTTGTACATCTTCCTTGGAGAAATGTCTCTTCAAGTCCTTTGCCCACTTTTGCACTGGGTTGTTTTGTGTTGTTGAGTTGCAGAAGTTCTTTATATATTCTGGATATTAATCCTTTATCAGATACATAATTTGCGAACATTCTCTCCCATTCTGTGGGTTGTCTTTTCACTCTCTTGATAGTATCTTTTGATGCACAAAAGTTTTTAACTTTGATGAAGTCCAATTTATTTATTTTTCTTTTGTTGCCTGTGCTTTTGGAGTAACATCCAATAAATCATTGCCAAATCCAATGCAAATTCACGTTTAATCCGTTGCAAATCCAATGAAGATTTCCCTCTGTTTCTTCTAAGAGTTTTATAGTTTTAGCTCTTAAGTTTAGGTATTTGATTCATTTTGAGTTAATTTTTATATATGGTATAATGGAAGAGTCAAACTTCACGTTTTGCACTTACAGTCAGTCACAAAACTGGATATCCAGTTTTCCCAGCACCATTTGTTGAAAAGACTGTCCCATCAAATGTCTTGGCACTCTTGTCAAAAGCCAACTGGCCAAATAAATGAGACTTCCTTTTCAATACTGCCCCTTACCCTTCTCTTTTTGCCACCACCTCAGCAATACGACCACCCTGATAGCTGCCATTCCCTACATCTTCCAATCATATCATTATTGCCTCCAGGGGCAGCCCCCAAAAGCAGGGGCACCATTCTAGATCAGCACAGATCGACACAACTCTCTCTCTGTTCCCACTCCTGTTTTCCCTATCTCAGTTCCACACCAGCCACTCAAGGGGAAACCTTAATGTTATTCTTAGCTCCAGCCTCATTCACTCATCACTTGTAACCACTACCCTCCCACACACAGACTGAATAGGTCAAAGGTCATGAAGTCCTCCTCATCTTATCTCTGACGTTTTTCTTAAACCTATTTCCCCCCTTCCATCCTCTCCACCGCTGCCTTAATCCAGGCTCTCTCTCATCATTTCTCACCTTTAACGCCTCTGGCTGCCCCTAGCCCCATCCAGTTTCAGCCCAGCCTCACAGTCCCTCAGAGTGATCATGTAACATGCACATCTGACTTTGTCTCTGCTGCTTAAAGTTCCTCAAAGTCCCCCATTTCTAGGACGACAGTCTATCACACCCCACACACATCCTAACACACACAGTGCTTTAGAGATGCTGAAACTGCTGCTGGTCCCGAAATAATCCATTTTAATCCACACGCTTTGGACATTACTTTCCTCTTTTCGGGAAAGTCCATACTCCTGTTGTCCACCTTATTGCTCCAAAGCAGCTCAAATATCACCTGCTTTGTCACAAGTTCAGGATTATCCCTCAAGACCATGTGAAGCAGAAGTGGCTGCTCCTTTATATGTGTTGCACATCCCTTGTAGTCATCAGTAACCACAACAACAGTAATATGTAATGCTACCACCACCACCACCACCACCATCTCCACGACCGTTTACTGCAGGCCTCTCACGTTCCAGCACTAAGGGGACACTTGCAGAATACCCATCACAGGAACACCACACTCACTTGTTCTCTCGTCCATTTCTCCCCCTAGACAGGGAGAGGTTTGAGGACAGGGACTGCCCTCTATCCACCTTTGCAGCCCCGGCACAGTATCTGGCACCCAGCAGGTGCTAATACATATTTGCTAAATAAAGGAATGACTTCAAGCTCCTACTTCAAAGTTTTGCAGCCCTTGGAAAATTCCACAGTTTGGGCAGCTGCTCATGTCCTCTGTGCAAACAGGCAGTTTATCAATCCAAAGGTTGGCAGCAGATCTGCTGAGCCGAACTCAGCCCTCAGGCTTTTGCCCAGAACCAGCCCTTCATCAAGCGGAAGCCACATCTGACTCTCTTGATAGGGGCTTCTGCCAGGCAGCTGGACTCCATGCAGCCCCACCATTTCTAATGCCATTTGAAAAGTGAATTCAGAAGCGACGGTGATATTTTTTGCCTTTAACAACAAGACAACTCCTTTGACATAATAAGGTTAAAAAAAAAAAAAAAAGGAAAAACCTCGTACTGCTTTTCCTTTCAGCTGAGTTGAAAAAATCTCCAATCTCCTAGTTCCAGCTGGCAGACCGCTGGACTCTCAGCTTCCGAGGAGAAGGGGAGCGGAAAGATCAGCCCTCAGCAGCTGAGAACTTATTTTTGGCTGAGCAGCTGGTAGAGGAATTGCTGGCACCGTGTAGCGTCTCCCCCACACAGCGTGCAGGGGCACCAACGTGATCTGGGCAGGACACCCATGTCCAGGCCTGCACACCCGTTTTACATTGACAGTGACAAGTCTGACCGTCTTGGGGCCAAGGCAACCCCAGTGGCCTTCTGAGGGACCCTACAAGGAGACAGGGGCGCTCAGTCCCCCAAAAAGGAGACTCGAGGAGAACTTCACTGTCAGCCTGAAAGGAAGCTCTCTTTTGGAAAATGGGAGAAGGCCTGATCTGTCCTGCTCTAAAGCTGAGACGAGGACCAGTGCGTGGAATTACATAAAGACACAATTTAGCCATTTCATTACAAAGCAACACGTTCCTTATACAGAGGTCTCTGAAGGTAAAACGGGTTGCCCAGAACTGTTCAAATCGAGGCTGACTGACTGCCTGTTTGCCAGGAATTTCATTACAGGCAGCCCTGGATGGAGTGAAAGGAACTTAGCTTCCTAAAGTTGGGAAGGCCGGTGGAGACCAGTTGGGAGTCGATAAAAGTTATCACTGTGGACAGGTGACTAGTTCGTGAAAGCCAAAATTTTAATAGACTCCAAAGTGGATCTTTACACTAAATTACAAATTTGTTGATTTGCTTTGATTGAAGCCACAGAGTAATCACCCATCTTCTACTTTGTGCTGAATCCACACTACCTTTTACAGTGTTTCTGTGACAGCCCAAGTTCAAGGCTTTCCACACGAACACAAGAGAGAGTGGTGCCTTCCACCTGCTTCTGCTCTTCACCACACTGGCATAACGGGCTCACTTCTTGACTTCTACTTTTTCCTTTTTGGTAATTTAGAACAACAGGAATAAAAAGTCCTAAAGACTTTTAGAAAACAGAATGTCCTTCAAAGAAAGCTTTTGCATTTATATTCAATCCAGGTGTCCAGTACTCCAAAAACATCTTCATGTTCAGTGTGGAATATTTTTAAATGGAAATCTAAAGCAAGAAAAAATAATTTCTCTTGCAGAGAGCCTGCCAATTCAAACTCAGATCACCTGTGCCCGGCCCTATATTAGCTACTATCATGGATAAAGACACAAAAAAGATGTGGCTCCTGCCTTCTGGGGACCTCTGATATGCACACTGAAGCCTGGCAAAGCAAGCACTCCTGGAGAAGCACACGTGCTCCATGGCGCTCACACCACTGCTCTGCTCACACTGGGCTGCACCTGCTTCTGCCCCCGCCAGGCCCCCTGCCCGTCCCCCAGCCCCCCACCCAGTCCCCTGGACTCTCTGAAGATCAACCGACTTGTCCTCTGATGGCTTTTATTTCAAACGAGCTCAATCCAATCAACATTTGTTCAACTCCCACAAAGCACTAGCCAATGTTAGGGCCCTGGAGGAGTAGGATTCAAAGGTGAGCAGCTTCTAAATATGAGTCCATTTGTTTGTTTATGCCCCTACTTTATTCCCCAAGTATTAGAGGTGGCTTTCAAAAATAAAACAGGACCCCGGAAAGTGTACATTCTAGGGGATGGTCAAGCCAGGAGACAGAGGTAGAACGCATTCATGCAGGTCACAGAGTCCTACATAATGGCTAAAAGAGAACGGCAAATTTGACTCCATGGATGAACAGGGCATAGTTTTCGTCTGGGGTGGAAAGCCACCTTTATACCAATTTCTGGAGTATAAAAGCAGAGAAGCTGGCACACATTGGATGCTCCAAACGTTCACTGTTCTCTGAATGCTGAGTGGGGGCATCAGCATACAAGAAGTCATGACTCAGAGCAGGGACACCCAACTGAATAATGTTGGCTGGGAGGGTCAGGGAAGGCTTCATCCAAAAGGCCTCATCTAATTGGGCTACTTTGATGGGGAGACTGCCAAAAGTCACCAAGTCAGTAATCATTGCTGCTGCTGCCAGTAGAATGCAAGTGGTACCATAAAGAAAAATGCCACACAATTCCTTAAGCCATGGTGGCCCCTGCTGAATAGGGCATGCTGACACCAGGGGGGCTGAAACCTCATTTTATAGGCCATACCCCAGATCCTCAACTTCCCTTGGCCTGGGCAATTTCATTTACTTAACGAAGTAGAGGTTCTAAATGGAGGTACTAGTCTCCAAATATTTCTAATGGCAGTTCCTTTGGGTAAAGAGGCAAGGTCATTCAGAAGTCGAAAATATGTCATCCTTCTAGAAAGTTCCAATCTTGAAATTATCTCCAACCCATACCTGAAGTCCTTACTCTCTAGGGAATCTGAAATGACCTATAATCATTTCCAAAGGGTTTAACAGCCAGGACACTCTTTCAGGGGATCACAATGTGAGTTCTCAATGCATAATCTTCAAAAACTAATCCCATTTTCGCTAGAACACTTATCTTGTTTTCTCCAAATAGTATTTTCCTTTAATGATACAGCCTCTTATCACAGTGAAGCTCCAAATATAGGATCATGAGAAGTTATTGAAATGTTACATCTTCTTCCACTGAAATGCTGCATCTTCTTTCATAGTCCTTGCCACTCAATGTGTAAATAGAAAGGGGACGGGGAGGGTGGAGGACTTTGAAGCTGAAGAAACGGATGTGTCTGAAGGACAGCAGCATTGGCTAAGTGCATGAATGTCTTCCTGTCCTGGTCCCTATCCCAAGGACAGAGACCATCAATAACAACAACACCTCCTGCTAGTCCCCGTAATTCAACTGACCAATGGCCCTAGTTAGCAAGTGGAAAAAACAAAGTCCAAAAGGAAAAGAAGGGGGGGGTCAGGACTTGCGGTGGCAGGGGGCAACACTAGTCTGAGAGATGAAACACTGCAGCAAAGGGTCTTTGTGGAGTGGGCACAGGGAGCAGCATTCCACATGGGCTATTCCAACAGAAATTGTGCAATACAAAGTGTGGACAAGACATCGCCCACTTGAGCTTGACCCCACTTGGAGGGCCTTGTGAAGACGGACGGAAACAGGAATCTTTGTGAAATGCTGTTTCTGATTTCAGCTTTCATAGAGAAGGGGGCTGCATGCTTAGGAGCACCACTTGGTACTTTTACTAAAGATACTTGCCTCTGAGTCCCACAGAAGACAGGGTATATCTACAACCTCAAGGACTTCAGTATTTTTCAGGGATGCAGGGCAAAAAAAAAAGCTGAAACACACTCTCAGAAGTAGACAAATAAAGGCATTTTCACTGAATCAGGGAGGGTTTCAAATTGTCCTGTGCTGAAAGGTCATTCTGTAGCCAGGGTGGACTCAGGGTCAGAGGACATGCAGACATTCTCGACATTTCATTCTAAATGGAGGGGCGGTGACAATAACCCTTCTCACCCCAACCTGGGATGACTTGTTCACGCTCTGCCAAGACTTCTGCAATAGCCTCCAAACAGGCCTTAGCCTCAAGCATCTGCCTCCTCGGCTCCACTCACCTCGCCACTGTCAGAATGGTTTTCTAAAACATCCCTGGCCATATCATCCCCCTGCTCAACAATGTGGTTCAATGTTTCCTCCACACTGTGGCCTCGACCGAACTTTGCAGTCTCAATCCTTCCACTCTGCACCCCTTTGCTCTTCACATCCTGTGGTTCTGCCCCAGAGAGCACACTGTTTCCCAGAACCACACTTGTTTAGGTTATTCCTTCTCACTGGGATGCACTTCCTCCTCCCTCACCCACCACAGCCCTTTGCAAACACACACACACACATATACACACCCCTCCACTTCTGGTTAAAAGTCCTACTCATCTTTCAAGGCATATCCCTAAATGGGAACGTGCACTGGAAAGCCTTCCTAGTTTCCCTGGGTCAGAATTCAATGCTCCCTTATGTGTGTTCCTAGAGCATCTGAGCTCATCCTTGTTGTCACACTTACTACATTGTTCTATGTGGCTGTGTGTGTGTTAGTTTCTGCCACTAGGTTGTAAGCAGACTTTATGGCAGGGATTGAGCTGAACTTTTTCTTTTTTGTGAGGAAGACTGGCCCTGAGCTAACATCTGTTGCCAGTCTTCCTCTTTTTGCTTGAGGAAGATTGTTGCTGAGCTAACATCCATGCTAATCTTCCTCTATTTTATGTGGGATGCCACCACAGCGTGGCTTGACAAGCACTTGCTAGGTCCATGCCCAGGATCCAAACCTGCAAACCCCAGGCCGCCAAAGCAGAGCATGAAAACTTAACCACTACACCACCAGGTCGGCCCTGAAATCATTTTTACTGGTCCCACCACACTACCACACATCCCAGGGCCTACGGCAGTGTCTTAAACATGGTAGATACTTAGTCTGTGTATTGACTGAATTGAATATATACTTGTAGATCATTGATTTACAATCAATAAGTATGGAGAATATTTAAAGAAATCTGGATCCAACTCAGACAAATAACCACTACAATATTAGTCAGAAATGGGACAAACTAACTCGCATTTGCAGCCCTCAATAACTGATGCTCTCTGCTAGAGTAGACTGCGTAAGGAAAGTGGTCCTAGTTCACAATTGAGAGCAGTGGGAGGTGTGGAAAATGATCTGGCTGCGGAATCAGCTCTATCTCCTAGCAACTGTGTGACTTCAGGTAAGTTCCACAGCCTTTCTGAGCCTTGCTTTCCCCATGTATCAGACGGATGTGAGAACTCTGCCAACCTAACAAGGCTGCTCAGAGAATTGATGAGACGATACATGTGAAAGGGATTTAAGAACTAAAACTGTGCTATTCAAATGAGAACACTTACATAATCATTTTGAAAATCCCACTGTGATAAGCAAATTTTCATAGCTAATATAATGTTAATCACCTTCTTTTGGACTGTGTGAAGAAGAGGCAAGATGGAGAGTGGGGCACCCTACTTACAGTTTAATACCCCTGTGTTGGTAAACGGTCTGATATTTTGGGATAGCTTCTTTGAAAATACAAACTAATATCTTTGGGAACCACAGAAATGTGGCTGCCAAAAATATAGATACATAATGTTGACTTTGTTTTCTCTACAATAAAAACACTGAACGGTATCTTTTGGTTTTGAAAAGGTCAATGAGAAGAACTCATCATAACAAGAAGATGGAGAGACCAGTAAAATATTTAAATGTTATTATAAACATCCAAGACGCAGATGTCATCTAGCTAATAGTTCTATCAACTCCCTAGGAACCCAATGCTAGCACTGGACATGTTGTCTTAGGGTCTCTCCCATCTGCTGTTTGCCTCGCCACAATCGCAGAAAGCTTGCATGACACAAGGCCTGTGGGCTGACCATGTGGCCATCCATACATTTTGCTGCCTGTAGACCACATAACCACCCATGTGGCATCTTCATGCCAGCCCTGGACGTGTAAATGCATGAAACCTGCACAGGGACCACATAGAAAGGCACAGGTCATGCCCAGGGGCCAGTCACATGATGTCTCTATTCAATACCTGCATGCTTACCTATTAGCTGCATCACTGCCCATGCATGCGACCCACTGCTGACTGCACAACCAGAGTCACGCTGCCTGTGTGCAGGTCACAAACTATACAGGACAGCCTCACGCTCGTCGGTCCTGAGTATCTACAATTCCCATGCTGTAATCAAATACACAGAACACTTCCATACACATTTTGTGCATATTCTATGTCTGTATGACTACCAAGTAGCTGCAATCTATAACACTTAGGTGCTGGTCACAACACTGTGTTCTCACAACAGCCGGGAGCGCATCATGTCACGTGGTGATCGTGTGACAGGCATGGAATTATTGTGCCAATTCTCTTCAAAATGGCATCCTTTTGCCTAGAACACAAAGCCCATTTTCACTAAAAGCCAAGAAATGCCTCTCAGCCATTCAGCAGGATTTGCTGTAATAACTTGGGATTCAAGCTGAAAACTCCATTACGGCAAGTTCAATGGAAAAATAACGCAGTGAAAATGTGCTCAACCAACGGCAAGAAAGCAAACAGCAAGCTGGTGCCGTATCCATCTTGAAAGCAGAAGGAGCCGTGATGCCCCTTCACACATGGGATGGAAATGCAGGGCGGGCAGCTCTGTTTTCTGTCCTCCCCGCTATTCTCCTGGGACTCCAGGCAGCTACGGGCAGCTGAGGTCGGTTCCGTTCTCCCTGTATAACTTGGGGCTTCGGAAGTGCAGAACATTTCTCTCATATGGGAATGTTCCTTTGACGTCAGCTAATTCGACCCTCCTAACATCACAGGGCCGAGGGGTAAAGTGATGGCTTCGGGCCACATTGCTGATTAAAGGCTGAAGTATATTCACAGTGACACACTTAGTCACCAGATTAATTTTTAATTACAGAGTACACTTTGCCACTGAGCACATTTACTGATAACAAAAAGAGCATCATGGTCAGATCCAGTGAGAGGGAGGAAGTGGGAGATGACGGTGGAAAGTGGAGCTCAGGGGAAAGAGGAGGCTGAGAGTGGGGAACAGCAGGGAGGGGCGCTGGGCTGGGAGCAGGGCCTGGGCTCAGTGCCCGGCTGTGACACTCATCAGCCGTGTGGCCTCAGGGGAGCCACCTTCCTTCTCTGGCCAACCGCTTCCTGGGCTACAAATGGCGGGGAGTCAGCCTCTATAATCTCTTCTAACATTCACAGTTCAGATGGACGCAGGAGGTACAACCATCACTCGATGTATAAGGAAGCCCCGGCAAACAGGCAGCTGAAATTTAAGAGGGAAGGAAGCAGAAGTTCATCCATTCAGCTGGGGCCAAGCTAGCCAGGATGCCTCATTCCCCTCTCCCTGGTCACAAAGGTCTCAGGTCAACTGTCACCATCACACAGAAAGATCAACCGTCACAGTCTCCTTTCCCTCACAGAGGTGGGCCTTCCTTCACAAAGCCAATGGGGAGGCTGTGGCTCACCAAACCGTCTCACCCTGTTTCCTGAGCACTCTCTGTTCGTGCAGTGAGTTCTTTTAAATCTGAAAGTCTGAAAACTAAGCCTAAAACATCAACTTTTAGAAATGTAGAGAAATGTTTCAGACATTTCTACAGATGAGGAAATGTTCACTGTATGAACAGCACTGTGGCAGAACCAGGCCAGAGACCCAAGCGCCCAGTAAGTGGAACACAGTATTATAAAGAGGATGTCACCATCTGCCGACTCACTGTTCCATCACCTCCATTTACATGGGACAAATGGAGGCAGGAACAAATGAGGCCACGATTACTCTTCTTGGACTCAAGGGCAGGCCAGGCTGGGACAGTGGGTGACAGATGTGCTAGGTGTGGTGGTATAGAGTGAGAACAGGCTTCTAACCCTGGCTAGCCAGGGGTCAGGTGGCCAGATGTGTGACCGTGGGAACGCCCCACCTCTTCTGGTCTCAGCATCCTCATCTGTGTCATGTCACTGTTGGCTTTACATGACCTCTAGCAAATCCTTATAGACTCATGCACTGGATTTAGTATTAGTAAAATGCCTACAGAATTATCAGTGAGTGATGAAAGATATATATATTTTAAAGATTGGCACCTGAACTAACACCTGTCACCAATCTTTTTTTTTTTTTTTTGCTTTCTTCTTCCTCTTCTTCGCCCTAAGGCCCCCCGTACATAGTTGTATATTTTTAGTTGTTGGTCCTTCTACTTGTGGCATGTGGGATGCTGCCTCAGGAAGGCCTGATGAGCGGTGCCATGTCCGCGCCCAGGATCCAAACCAGCGAAACCCTGGGCTCCTGAAGCAGAGTGTGTGAACTTAACCACTCGGCCACAGGGCTGGTCTCCCCAAAATATTTTAATATAAAGTTTTAATGAAAGATATGACTTTTTTTAATCACCCAGAATGCCACATATACCTACGATTGTCTGTGGGGGTCCCAGGCAGTGCACAAGATATCTCACGTACAGTATCATGCCTTCCCCCAGGCAGGGCCAATCTAAAGAACTATGCCCATTTTCAGATGAAGAAACTGGGATTTAAGTTGCTAAGAGCATAAACCGTGCCAAGTATCAGAGCAAGACTGGAATCCAGGTTTCCTGCGTCACAACAATGATGAATAAAATTCTTTTCTAACCAGGTTAAATTGGGTTGCATTATGGATGATTTAAAGATTTAAGGGGGAAATAATAGTCAACGCAAAATTAGGTTAATATTTTTATAAAAACGTTCTTCCTATGGAGTCAGAATATTGATAAGTAAGTTCAAGAAATACTTCCCCCTGTTGTTGCTTTTCGAAGCCCCAGAACATGAGCTACACTTGAGAATGGGTAGAATTCACCTTTAAAAATTCGGAGAACAATATCTCATGTTGTTTTTAAAATGTAACGTTCTATCCTTCATCTCTTCATCTTCGGAAGGAACTTAATGCGTGTCCACACCTCTTGGGAGGCTCAAGGAAGGTAAAATGTACGAAAACAATATGACAATTATAACTCACTTAAACAAACGGAAGCTGTCATTTTATTGTTGTAATTATTACTTTGCCATGATAAATACCTAAAGAGTTTCCCAAATCATCCTGTGACAACTGTCAGCCGTATAATTATGTGATTTAGTGACAAGTTTTCATTTTGCTTGCTCTCCTGTCATCAGGGCTCACAGGGGTGCCATGGGCTTCCTGGGGTGGGTCGGGGAGGGAGCAGGAGCTGGACGGTGAGACCCAACGGGCAAGGAACCCAGTGGATGACCCTGATCAGAGCTGACAGCCAGCCAGACTAGCCCGGCTGGTCATCTATCCTTAATGGACTCATTAACCACATTATTGCCAGGCCCGCAGTTTTGCATTAGCAAACAAAAGGCTGCCAACACCCAAGAACCCAACTCAACCCAGACATGCCCACTCCATGTGGACACATTTGTACCCTCACAGCAAGATGCTGTGCTGGGCATGAAACTGAACACATGGGCACAGAGCTGTCCCCGAGTCAGACAGATCCTGGGAAATTCTGTAAGTGGCCCAGCCAGGAACCACAGTAATAGAGCAGAGGGAGAGATTCCATCTAACCATGGGACAAAGCTGAGGCGCAGTAGGAACAACAACGTGAGCAAAGCGTGGGAGCAGGCACAGGAGCGTCAGAACACCCCAACCGGCCTGGCTTGAGCTTAGGTATCGCATGGGGTCTACGCTGTGAATGACCCGGAATTTCAGGCAAAAGAGTCTGCTTTAGGGCAGTGGGAACTGCTGAAGTCTTCTGAAAAAAGACTTCTGGGAGAAAAAAGAAGTCTTCTGAAGAAAGAGTGAAGCACCAGGATGTAGAGGAAGGTTAATCTGACAGCTGAGCCAGAGGACAGAGGAGGCGGCGTGGGGTCTACTCCAACTCGACCCGGGGGCAGCAGGGGCAACAGAAAAGACACATGGAGGAGGAAATCCCGTCAGGAGTTCTGACCATCTCCCACCCCATTTTATTTTTTAAAAAAGAATAAATTGATTACTGAAGTAGTAACAGGAAAGTTGCAATTGGATGGGGAAACACAAATGATGACAAATTAATTTCATGGGTTTTTACAGCATAATAGCTACTTTAAAAAATATTGGGAAGGGAACCAAATACTTTTTTTTTTAAGCTCTCACACTATAATTGCACTGTCTTCTCTTCTCTCACTGTGCCTCAAAAATAACCTAAAATATTTCCGGTACAAGTATATCACGCCTCAATTTAGAAGACCACTCCAGTGGTTCTCCAGCTACCCATTTAGAATGACCTGGGGAGCTTTAAAAAAACAAATGCCACCACAGCATGGCCAGGCCTACACCCAATGGTGTAGTGGTTAAGTTCACGCTTTCCACTTCGCATCCTGGGGTTTGCGGGCCTGGATCCCAGGCAGGGACCTGCACACCACTCGTCAAGTCACGCTGTAGTGGCGTCCCACACACAAAAAATAGAGGAAGACTGGCACAGATGTTAGCTCAGCAACAATCTTCCTCACCAAAAAGAAAAATAATAATAAACCCCACAAACGCCAGGGTCCTCTTCCTCAGAGAAACACTGATTGGAGTATGGGGTGGGGCCCAGGTGTTACTCATTTTTTAAGCACCACAGGCGATTCTAGTACACTGCCAGTTCAGTGCTTCTCAACTGGAGACATGTTCCCCTCAGGGGACATTTGGTAAAACCTGGGGACATTTTTGGTTGACACAACTGGGGTGGGGTGGTGGGGACTGAGCTACTGGCCTCTGGTGGGGCAGGCCAGGGAAGCTGCTATACATCCTACAAGGTACAGGGCAGCCCCTGAAATCCGCAAGACAGAATCACCTGTCCCCACTGGCAATCGCTGTGGAGAAACCCTGCTCTCATTAAATACGATATGGAGGGTTGTATTGTGTGTGTTATTTGGAGCTTGATGGAATGGAAAGAAGGCAGGATTTGAATCCTGAGCAGTTTCGTTTGCCTCTTGAAGGCTCAGCTGTATTGTCAGAAAGATTATCTTGCAGGGTGTTTAGAAGCTACATGATCACTACTCCTGCCTTTGCTCTGCTTTGTCTGCTTTCTTGAACATTAGAGAGCTTTTCTAACAGAGATTTCAGATGTCCATAATGTTATTCAGGGGTCAGAGAAGGGGGTAAATCAATGGAGAATCCTCTAGCCTGGTCACTCAGAGTGTGGTCAGCTGTGCAGACCAGCAGCTGCTAGAAACGCAGAAGCTCAGGCTCCACCCTAACCCTGCTGAACTGGAACCTGCATTTTAACAAGGTGCCCAGTGACGAATGCACCTGCAGGTCAACCACGCTAAGATGCAGCTGCTGGTCAACCTCACTCAGCTGCAGGTCAGCTTAGGGCACCACTTTTCTGCAGACTCTGAAGGCTTTTTTAAAAAAAATAATAAACTCTAAAGAGTCTCCTCAAAGGGTTAGCATCCCATTCTTCTTTGGAGAAGGGAGCTGACACAGTTTAGAGATCTAAAGCCAAATAAGTTCATCCCACATTTTTGGAAATAGAACCACATGCACCAAGCACACGTTAAATTAGACCAGTGGTTTTCAAAGTGTGATCTCAGGATCATTGGCATCACCTGGGAACTCGTTAGACTTGCAAATTTGGGGTGTGGCCCTAGTCCTACTGAATCAGAAACTCTAGGTGGGGACCAACCACGTAGCGTGTTTTAACAAGCCCTCCAAGTGCTTGCAATCTACACTGGAGTTTGAAAACCACTGCAGCGGACTAGAGCCTTTACTGATACAGATGTCAGTGTTCACAGCCTTCGATCCAGCATGGCGCCACCTCTGAGAATCTATCCTACGGAAATTGTTGTCCCTCTCTTGTTGGACAGCTCTGTCAATAATGTTCTAATGAACATTATCCTTCAAAAATCTCTTCTTCTTTCCTGCTTCAGGCATATCTATTTCACCACCACCCCTTCCTTAAGCTGCCTTCTATATCTTCCTAAAGTCTGATCAGAGAAAAGTAATTGGTACGAAAATAACGTGAGACAGCGGAAAAGTCTGGGATCGGACAGACCTAGATTGTCTCTCCCACCTAGCTGTGAAACTTTGGGGAGTTATTTCTTCTCTCTGAGCTCCAGCTTCTCCGTCTGTAAACTGGAGACAATAACACTTCTCTCATAATACAGTATGAGAATTGAAGCAAACAATACGTATTAGTTTGTCATTATTTTTAATAAGTAGGCAACAAGACCCATACACTTGAATGGCGGCTATGTTCTGAAGTTTTAAGAGGAATTGACATGTCCCTCCATCTCACTCTCCTTGGAAGACCCACAGATGGGACCACTAAGGAATGAGCTATGACACAGGGAGGGGCGCGGTCTGCAGAATGCCACCTCTTTCTCTCCTGGTTTGCACAATAGAACCTTGTCCTCCTCTGTCGCTGATTACTTACTCTTAGTTGCTCTGTGCACTTACTCTTCCTTTGCTCTCTCCACAGCTGTTGATGTCCTGTCCTTCACCTGATTTTACAGGACCCCTCCCCCTGGGTGAGTGTTACGATTCACAATTCACTCCCTTGGCTGCAGAAACCACTTAAGCAGTCTTTAAATGCTAACCACTCCTACCTTTGTATCTCCCCCAGCTTCAGGCCTTTATTTGACTGCCTCCTGGAAATCCCCACCAGATTGTCCAATGAGGAGCTCAGATGTCACATATCCCACCCTGAACGCAGTCCCTTTCTCTGAGAGCCAGACCTTCCCCAATCTCTCGACAAGAGAATAACCTTTTTAAATTGCAGACCTGATCTTCTCACTCCTCTGCCCCCATGCTGCCCTAATCATAAAGGTCAAACCCGTCCTGTCTCTTCTCCCACCCTTCCCTCTGCCCCACACCCTGGGCACACCCTCCACCTGCAATGTGCCACCCACCATTCTGACAGATTCTCTCCTTGACCAAAGTCTATTCAGGCTCCTCTGAACCCTTCTCATCTAGGTCTGACTTTTGGACTTCCGTGTTCATCTCTGCATTGTCCAATTTTAGCAAGACTCCTGCTAAGTCAGTTTAACCGGATCACCTCCACCTCGATATCCAATCACCATGGATAACTGATGAGGTTCCCCATCCCCCACCATCCCGGTGATGTCTGATCCCCTGGCCTGCCTTCAGCAAGAATCCTTTCAGGCCGCTTTACCTCTGATGTTTCCTTTTAGTCGTTTTCCATCCACTGACTCCACCCTGCTCCTTGGCTATAAACCCCGGCTTGTCCTTCTATTCAGAGTTGAGCCCGTCTCTCTCCACTACTGCAAAACCTCATTGTAGAGCCCTGATAACTAAAGTCTTCTCTACTGTCTTTAACCAGTGCCACAAATAATTGCATTTTTTAACAGTTCCCTGAACAGGACTCAAATGTGAGTCCTTCTACCTAGCCCAGCAGTTCTCAATTTTGGCTACATCCTGGAAACATCTGGAAGCTTCTTAAAAAAAAAAAATGATGCCTGGGTCTCACCTCAGCCAGCTAGTTAAACATCACAGTGGGGGCAGGGGAGTGGGCAGGAGGAGTTTTCTAAACTCCAGAGGTGACCCCAGTGAGCAGCCAGAGTTGACACTCTCCAGCCGGGACATCCTCCCCCGTCACCACCTGGAGAAAGAAAGAGGTTCTGCGGGGGCCTCATGCTGAGAGGCTTCACGCTGACCATCCTTAGGGTCTTTACCACATTGCACTGTCACTTTTTGGAGGGCAGGAATTCCAGTTTTTCATTCTTTGGATTCCGGGGCACTGGCAGGGGGCCCGGCAATGTCTGTGAACTGAGCTGGAAGAGTCAGAGCGAGCCGGTTGAGGTAGAGGGAGATTCTCCAATCTCAAGGCAGACTTCTCCCCAGCCATGAGGGCACAGAGTGGTTGTCCCAAGTTCTCCACGTGACGCAGACATTTCTAATTTAGGGTACCAATTCTGAGCTCATAGCTGTCCTAAACCTGGCAGGTAAATGTCACAGTTAGCATTTTAACGTGTAGTTTCCTGGAGCAAGGGTGGTCTGGAGTCATTGATTTGGGGGTGGATCTCGACTCTGCAGGCATCAGTCATGAACGCACTCACATCCTCTGCCCTCCAAGCAACGGGGAGAGGAGCAGGGTGAGCCAATGAGGAAGGTCCCTAAAGTTCTCCCCATCTCTAACATCCTACAACGCTCCGACAAACAAAACAGAAACGCCTTGCCCTTTGCTGTGCACAACTGAAGAATAAGTCACCAAAATGAGGGTGACAGCGATCAGGAAGGAAATGCACAAAGGCAGCCAGGCTCAGAAGTAGCCTACAATTTTACAACCCATCCCTGGGCTTTGACTGAAAAGTTTGTTGAAAGAAGAGAGAGATGACTTGGGTGGCCAGAAGAATAATTTCAATCATGCTTCCTGGAATAATGTGCTTTATATTCCTTTTGACTTCAACGTGTCTGATATGGTTTCCAAAACATTTTTACAAATGTCTAACTCACTGTCAACCCTAAACCACCTGGAAAAAACACTAAATGACAGGCAGCTAAATTAAGGAGCTGTAATTTCGCTGAAGTGTTTCAGGGACCTTTTAAGCCAAAAGAACCAAATTGAAATTGCTTCAGTGGAGCCCAGAAGCTGTCTGAGTAAGAATAGACCAGGAAACTCACTCTCCTTCATACACACACACACACACACACACACGCACACATGCACACATGAAGGCACACTTGAAAATTGAACCAAATTTGCTAAGAGGGTAGATCTGAAGTGTTTTCACCACACCCACAAAAGTGCTAACTATCTGGAGATGGATATGTTAATTAGCTTGAATATGGTGATAGTTTCTCAGTGTACGTATGTGTACACCAAATCATGCACCTTAAATATGTACGATTCGTAACTGTTGAACATATTTCCATTAAAAAAAATTGAGCCTGTGTGAGATGAACTGGAACCTTTTCTCATCACAGGACCCCCCTCAGCCCACCTGCCATTCTGAGTTCCCCTGAAGTGGCTTACAGCAGTGATCCTACTGGCGCCTGAACCCCCTCCTCCCTGCAGCCTTCTTGCTTTCCAGATGGCAGCAGGATTGGCTAACACCTTTCCCTGGACAGGCCTGGCTCTGCCATCAACTGGCTCCATGGACTTGAGCAAATCATCAGGTCTGGAATGTTCCGTCTCAAAGATCAGTGGATGCTTCCACAGCTCTAGGAAAGCTCCACACTCTCACCTTTTCCAAAAAGTGAAGATGTGGGAATTCTCTTCTCCCATCCAGCACCCTGGAAGAAGATGGAAGTTCTAAAGGAGAAAACACATTTAGGGAGCTGACTAGCTACAAGGGAGCTGGCTGGGAGGGTGGAGAGTGGGATGGAAGGCGGGTCAGGACAGGGAATCTTCAGGGGCTGACTGTGGGATTTCAGTCTGCACTAACAGTGAGTTGGTGGCAGAGCTGGACCTTTTCTAAGCACGGCCTTATCCTTCCATGACAAGGAGGGTGCATCTACTTGGGGAGAAGGGTCCATAAATGCCGTTCTGGCCCTTGAATGACCTTCAGCCCACTCAAGACCTTTGCCACCTGCCACCTGCCAAATCTGAAAATAGAGCCAAGATGTTTGAACACACGAAGCTGTAGCTAGTGGACCCCAAAGGCCCGTTGGCCAGATTTTTATGAGATGCTTTGGCAAAGCTCTCTCCTGGCACCACCTTTACAACTCTAGATCAGGTCTCCAAATGAGAGGCAGGTGTAGAATGACAGCCTCTGGTCATTTTGCAAATAGGGCACTCAAGGTGTGCCTCCCTCCCAGCTTGAGTTGAGCTTTTCGCCAGCTGCTACCAATGGTCTGGACACTGAAGGCAGTCCAGGGGAGACTGGCAACAGGCATCTCCTCAAAACCAGTGTGGGTCGGGGGGATAAAGATTAAGAAAGCGATGCCCTAAACACTTGCCCCAGGGACCTGACAGAACCCCAGTGCTGGGGGAGTGGGAAGCCTATGGGCAGAGTCGTCTCCAGATCCAAAGGCTCCTCGGCTGCTGGCAGTCCTTGCCGACTTGGAGAAGCAGCTGGAGGAGGGGAAGGAAGTGGCTCCCTCTGCTGAAGTAAAAATAAAGACCTACAACTAAGTAATACACAACAATCCTTGCCCCAATCCGACGGTCACTGTGAGCCCCTTAACCTCAGTGGGCCTCAGTTTCCTCACCTGTAGCATGGGCAGCAGAACCCCACACCACCCAGGATGGCTTAGCATTACTCTTCTCCAATCACATTCTACTTCTTCAGTCACTATTCGTGATCTGTCCCCTGCAAGTCTGCCCTAGACATACTGCTACTCCCCTGGGATCACAAGAGTGGCAGTGCCTGAGGTGGGGCAGGGAGCAGACCGACCCAGGGTGATTTTTCTAGCCGCTAGGGATGGCCTCAACTTTAGGGCCCTGCCACAGTTTCTAGATCTCTAAGGAAAAGCAAGCATGTCCTGAGCTTCCTGAAGGTCTGCCCCCCGCTGCTTCAGCACTGGCAGGGACAGAATCTCCCACCTCTGCCATCGTGGGGTGGGCGGGGGCAAGTGCTCCACCCAGTGGTTCAATCTAGCCACTGCAGAAAGGATGCCAGAACCTGGGTCTCTAGCCACAGGGGCACCTCTTGCCGTTCCCACCCCGCCAGCCTGACCTCCAGATCGTGGATAAGGCTGACTCCAGTGTGAAGGGTGGTGGGAACTCCCTGGGGAGGGACCCACGTGGCAGAGCCAGCTCCAGGATCGAAGCCTCACGGCCCCCTTCCTCCCAGCTCTTCTCCTGAAATGATCTGGGGATTCTGCTCCTCCTCGGGCTCCTTCCTTCCTGAGGCCCTGGGAAGGAGCCAAATGAAAAACCCCCTGCCTATTTAGTCAGGGCGAAACCAGCTAGAGGAGGGAGGGAATGGACTGACTGATGTTAGGAAGAGGGTGGATGTGAGAGAAAAGGAAGGAGAGAGAACAATAATGAAATCAAGGTAAGGCTAAAAAGATGAGTATGGGAGAGTGGGAGGTGGGAAGGAAGGAGGAAAGGCGGGAAGCCTGAGTGAGGAAGAGGCTCAAAGAGAGGGGAGAGGTTGGGAGAGACCCACTGGGGAAGATGCTGCCCAAGCATCCCTCAGGGGCCTTGGGCATACAGACACCCATCCATCCATCCATCCAAAAAAAATTACCAAGTACCTATTGTGTGCCAAGCATCTAACTGGTTTCTGGAGACACAGAGATGAAAAAACATTGTCCCTAGTTGGAAAAGGAAAGGAACGTAAGGTAAATGTAGCTGGATTTTCCTATCCTGGACTGTCCCTGGAAAGGTCCAGAGTCCAGGGCATTTCAGCCAGTGTGGGATAACCAGAATAACTGTGCAGGAAGGGAAGCCACACCATCAGCGTTTTCATAGGTCCATTGGGATAGAAAGAAATTTCAAAATTGAGTTGCAATGATGCTCTCAGAGGGAAGTAAGGCTCAGCACACTGTGGTCCATTCCATCAAGCACAGGGCAGGGAATGTCCCCTCCAGCTGCACCCCCAAAGGCCTGGCCTCCTCCTAACCCAGTAGAGGTCGTCCTGGAAAAGCTTTGGGCAGGAGGTGACCCTCCTAGACAAGTCTTAAGAGCAGGAGTTATCCATAGATAAAGGGGGAAAAGACATTTTAGGCAGCAAACAGCATGTGAAAAGGCAACAAGACCAAACAAACTCAAAGCAGGCAAGAGTGAGCATGGCCCCACTCAGGTGTGGCTGGAATGTGCTGGGAGAGGCAGGTAAAGGAAGTGGAAGAGATCAACCAAGATGGAGGTGGAAACTAGAACTGTCCCATCATTATCTGTCACTGGAACTGTTTTCCTCATTGCACATGAATGCTGTTAGGTTGGGTGTACTCTCCAGTTCACTAAAAGCCTGCTCTCTCCTATAGTCTGGCCCAGTCAATACTCATGTCACCAGCCTGCCCCTTCTAGGCATCTGAGTGGAGTTTGTGATTTATGAGTCAAATGAGGAAGAACCCAGTTTGCCAAGCCATGAAGATCAATTTGGAGCCACTGCTAGGGCATGAAGGCAGACTGCCACTAAAAGAAGAGACAACGGCATAAAAGACACCCTAAGGATTACCTTTAGACCTACTAACCCCACATCGAGGGATCTATCCTAAAAAAAAATCATTTTAAAAGATACAGTTATTTCTATGGTGCAAGAATGATCAGTGGCATTCTCAAGACAAAGGGGCGACCACTAGAGGCTGTACTGGTCAAGCTGTGTGTTTCAGACTCCAAAAGGGCCGTGCCAGGCTAGAAGAAGGAAAGGAGCCAAGAGGGCACACAGGTGTGGGAGAGGGGGAGGGTGGAGGCAGCACAAGAAAGGAGGAGGGGCCTTCCTGCTGGGGACCAGGATGCTCAGGAAATGATGGACAGCAGGCCTGGCACGGGGCGAGGCCACGGGCTTCCAGCCATCAGGGCAGGAGAGGGTCCCGTCCCCACCCCCACACCATGCTCCCCTCTGCTGATACCACCTGGGAGCGAGATGAGAAGATACTCAGGTTAACAAAATTCGGGAGAGCGGGTATCTTTCCATCATGATGTATCTCCGCAGAGTTAAAAATGTCTGTTGTGGGATTTTTGTTGTTGTTTTTGCCACTAGGTAATCTTTTTCGGATAACTTCATGTTGAGGATTTACAGGAAGATCAGACACTGGGCTGACAGGAGGTCACGTGGAACGCCCCAGAAGCTGACCTCACCCGGGACAGGCAGGTGACTTCCCAACAAGAAGTGAAAAGTGGCAAGTGGCCAGTGTCTAGGGTAAGGGTGGTCAAGTGTATAAAGCCGGTCACATGAGGGAAGTGTTTTGCAATCATTAAAAATGACAAGTATGAAGGTTATGAAGCAATGGGGGAAAAAGCACTAATAATGTTAAGTGAAAAAAGGACAACACAAAAAAGTCTCTATTAATATCATCTGTGGCAAAAGTATGCGTGCAAAGGGACCAAGACTGGAAGAAACCCCAGAAAGATGGAAACAATAATGTGATGGGGCAGTGGGGGTACGGGTAATTTTTCAAAGTATCTTTATAGTTGCAGTGTTGCCTTCATAATAAAATACAGTTTTAAGAAAGAGAGACACACACAGACAGCAGTTCTCCAACTATGGGGTTGGGCCGGTGCAGTGGTTCTCAAACCTCAGCCTGCCTTGGATCATCTACAGGGCTGGCTGTACACAAATTGCTCCGCCCAGCCCCCAGGGTTTCGGAGTCAGTAGGTCTGGGGTGGGGCCCAAGAACTTGCATTTTTAACAAGTTCCCAGATGATGCTGGTGCCTCTGGGCACAAACTTTGAGAACCGCTGGACTAGTGTGTGGTCTCTGCGAAGGGATGAACTTTCAGGTGTTGAGAAGGAGGTCAGGAGCCAGTGTGGCGAGGCTCTGGCTGGCCCAGGAGATGACGTGCGTCTACTTTCTGATGGACATGGTGAGCCCAGTTACCTCCGTCCTGTTCACGGTCAGGGTCATCAACTCAGCAAGGTCACTGAGGTTCCCTCCCTGATCGGAAAGCTCCTCATGGCTCACAGAGACTGAGGGATTATTACAGGTGGGTTAGCTACCAGCTCCCCTAGTTTCCGGGGTGCCGTGGGGTCTGACTGCAGGGCTCCCAGTAGATATTCCTGTGGGCAGCTGCCCGAGTAAGGAATCTCTGACTGGGCAATTGCTCTTCCACATCTGCTCTTCCCTGCGGTCTCCTAGAATCCAGAAATGGGGGTTAGCACCACAGAAACCCATGGGTGCTCCAACGCCACTGCCAGCTTCCCTATGTGAAGAAGCCAAGGCCCAGAGGGGAGAGGCCACAGAGCTGGCTAATGCAGAGCTGAGACTAGAACCCAGGGCTCCTGGCTCCTGGGCCACAGCTCTCTCTCCCATTATGCCCTGTGCTCTCAAGAGTGAACAGAGCTCCTCTGCCAATGTTCAGTCACTGATAAAGACATCCGCTGGCCTGACCACCCTCAGCCCTTCACCCTGAGCAGGTGTCGCTGATTAGAAGCTTCTGTGCTGGGGCCAGCACTCCCAGGGTGGGAGTCACAAGCATGCTGCCACCGCCTGAGCTCAAACTGAGACCCTCCTGGACCACGAGCGCCAGCGCTGCCAGGAAACTTCCTCCTGGTGGGCCAGGGGTCTGTGCTAAACGGTTCCCAGCCAGCTGGCCCTGGGAGACGCAGGGCCCCCTCCACGCCCAGCACTTTGGTATTCGTGACCCTGTTTTGAAAAAGCGGTTTGCCAGCAGGAGTTTGCCCTGTGAACTTGCCGTAATTAAAGCAGCCCAGAGAGACCCAGGAGAGGTTCAAATCCAATTTCAGCGCCTGAAATCCGGCAGCCCAGTGTTCTGAAAGACACACGCTGCCTGCTGTCTCCAGCTCCAGTTCACAGGCTTCCAGCAGTCTCCACGAGCCATTTTGGTACCACCTCGTGCTGGGCAGATGCAAAAGCAAAAGGTCGGAAGTGCAGGGCGCATTTCTGGGTAAAAATATCTACACACTCCTTACCTCATCCAGCCCATGCCCCTTTCTCCCTCACCCAAGGATACTGCTACAGAGGAGCCGTGCCTTCGAACAGAGTCAGTTTCCGTTACCGTGACAAACTTCTGCGGAAGTGACCAAAGAATGAATACCTGCTAACGGAAGAAGATGGCTACTAGTAACATCAGAGGATCTGGTGCTTAATAGGTCAAACTGTGCTCCAAATCAGAGGCCCCACGTAGATGCTGGCAGAAATCCCCTGAAAGGGGATTCAGGCCCCCTTCAGGTTTGGGATTTTGCCAGCCAAGAATGTCAAATGTAATTAATGTGAAACCATGCAGGTAAACTGCCTTGTGGGGTGGGGGCTGGTCCACCTGTCTAGCACGTGCATTATTCCCAGAAACCTCGGGATCAGGACTTTCAGTAAGATGGATCCCCACGGTGCCTCCACACAGCTGCCTAACGTGAACTACCGTTAGAAGTGAGGCTGTCACCTTGTAGCCCCATTTTACTGATGAGGAACTTGAGTCACAGCCAGAAAGCTTGCACAGCTGACCCAAGTTCCCACGAGGAACGAATCTGGGCTCAGACTCAGTCCTCTTCAGCCCCATACCCCTCCACTTCTTTTTTAAAGTCTCTACATGTGGGTGTGGCTATCCCCAGGAATCCCTGCTTCCACTGGACACTTTAAGGAAAAGGACTTCAAAAAGGAAAAAGACTTATTTGTCTTTGTCTATTCACCACCTAGCATATTGTATGGACGCACTGAACGTTTGTAGTTATAAGAGTCGACAACTCAAACTCAAACTGCACTAAATTAAAAATGGTGTAAAACTAAAACTGGTTTAAAAACTCCGATAAAGTTAAAAATAGGATTTCCTTGGGGTTTGAAGTGCTTAATAAAAGCTAATATTTATTGAGTACTATGTATCAGCCACCATTCTATGGTTTACATGGAATAACTTATTTATTATTTACAAACCCTAGGAGGCAAGTACTATCATTACCCCCATTTTACAGGTTGGGAAACTGAGGCAGAGTAGAGAAGGAAAGTGTCATGCCCAAGAGCACATAGTAAGTGGCAGAGCAGAGACTCAAGCCCAGACAATATGACAGCAGAACCCAGGACACTGACATTGTGCTATTCTGCCTCTGGTTAGGCATTTTCTTACTCTGCACCTCACTAGAAATGTAGATGCAGTTCTGAAGATGCCTTGCAGTCAAGCAATCCAAGTGGTTTTGTTGTTCCTGGCTGGATTGTAGGCACAAGGGCCATGAGGATCCTCAGAAAACATGCCGGAAACATCGACGCCTGAGGAATCCATCATCTCATGTATACAAGTTGCACGAATGTTTGCCAAGTGATTCAGTGAATGGAACAGACAATCTATCCCCTAGGCAGCAATGAGCTCCTTAGACTGTCAGAAATGTAAACCTGCAACCAAGAAAGGGAAGTCACTCAGAAACCTGAACAAAATTCAAGTTCAGGAAGACACAATCTTTCCAGGGCCCTTCGGAAGAAAGTCCTTAATCTCATGGGGGAGGGGGACACCATTATTAAGTTGGAACCCATGTTAGCAACCTCCCCCATCTGAAAATCCACAAGGAAACCTCCAATAGAATGCTGATTTTATTGACCTAATGCTCAATTCCATTCCAGCGTGAAGAAGGGAGGGGGACATTCCCGCCTGCGGAGTGGCCAAGTTGGAACAACCATAGTCACAAGAGCAGGAATGACCATGACCCAGTGTTGGTGTAAAGTCCTGATGACTTGGCTTGATGATGCTGGTCCTTGCGGGGTGTACCTGTGTGTGCTCCCCTCGTTCCATTAGTGACGTGGCCTCCTTCAGGCAAAGGGACAGAAGCGAGCCTGATGCCTTATTCTAAGGGGTTGCCATTCTGAAAAATGTAGAGGGCATCTCCCATTCATCCTCGACTCCCCGCTGGTGCTCAGCAGTCAAGGACGTGCAGCCTGCCCTTGGGCCCTGCTTCCCTAAACACAGCCTCTTCCTACCACAGCCCCCACAGAACCACCACAACACACCATCCCATGGGGGCATGAAGAGAGAAGTACACACATATGAATTCAGCTCTGCACATACATTTGTGCTAGTGCCCCGGACACAAAGGTTTCCATCCACCTCAAGGGCCCGAGATCCACCCAAGTCATCCCTACGTGGCACACGACGCCAACACCTCCGGATCAGGTAAGTGTAACAATGAGTCAGATTGCTACAGAGCTGTTGCTAGCCTTACTTCTCTTCTAGATTTATGGGGTATGGAGAGGAGGGAAGATGCTGGAAAGAGAGAAAAAAGCAGAAAGAGGAGGAGCAGATACGTGTCTGTACAAGCCAATACTAAAAGCCTTCTGTCTATTCAAATGTACAAAAGATTTCAAAGGCAAAATTGAGGGGAAAATGCAAACTCAGTGGTTATTCTCTCAATGTTCAAAAGCAAAGACCCTTGACTCAGCCAGCTACATCTGTGTGGTTATTTCCTGCCCATGTGCAGTGGGAAGGACACAGAAAGACCGACATCGTAATTTCACTTCTCACTAGCTATATGACCTTGGGCGAGTTATTTAATATTTCTGAGACTTAATTGACTCATCTGTAAATCGGACCCATAACACCTTCCTCATAGAGTTCTATCAAACACATTTGTAAAGCACCTAGCCTGGGGCCTGGCACCCAGGATTTGCTAAATGAATGATTCCTCTTATCTCTAACACAGTGCGCTGGCTGATGCATGGGCCTCCACACTCCCACATGCCGACTGATCCCATACCACAGGGCCCTGGGTTTAGGGGAATCACCATTTTCCCCTAGACTATCTGCATCCATAATTTCCAAATGATATTCTGTGCATTCACTTCTGTACTTTCTTATCATAAACTCCACAGGCAAAGTGTTCTGGGACCAAAAGGATCCTAGGAATTTGGCCTGGAGAACAAAAGCCCATCAGCTCGCTGCACTGAACAGAAGGAGCTTGACTTCTCCATCAATCAGCCTAATAGCAGGGGAAAACGTCTCCACTGGTGTGCCTGTGTTTGCACATAAGCCAGGAACGGGGGTGCGCAGTGTGCCGAGGCAGGGCGAACACCTTGACTGAGGATGCTAACAGGGCAGTGAGTCGTGAACCTGCCCTCAGCTCTGCCCGTGGTCTTTTTGTGGATTCTGAAAACCAGTGGCCACAACAGTGACCCCACAGCCATGGCTCCGCTTCAGTGGTCTTTACAGACACCCTCTTCTCATGTCCTGCACCTGCTCAAAACCCTCCAAAGACTCCTGGGCCTACGCCACCGGCTCCAAGCTCCTCTGTCTGACTGAGGTCACATCATAATCTGGCCCATTTTTGCACTTCCCACTTGATCCCCACGGCCCCTCTGACATCTGCCCTCTCTCCTGGTGGCCCCAGAGTTCCATAAACTGCATACGTCCTGCCCCTGTGTCTCCGGTCATGCTGGCTTCCCTCCTGAAGGCCCCTGCCTCCTCTCCCCAGAAAGGCCAGTCTTGACGCTGGTCAAGGGCCAGTTCTTCCCTGCTTCTTCCATGCAGCCCACACAGGCAGCAGCTCAGCGTCATGTCAAAGCACAGTCAGACAGGCCTGGGTTCAAGTCGCAGCTCGCAGCTAACCAGGTCACCGTGAACAACTGACCTAACCTTTCCATCCTCGGTGGACTATCTGGAAAATGACAACAGTAACAGTAACCGCCTCATGGACTGGCTGGGGCGCTAAATAAGACGGTGCTTGTAAACCCTCCCTTAGCACAGTGCCTGGCACACAGTGACACCTTTATAGGAAATCTTATTTTTCGCTTTATTAGAATTTCGAAACCAGTTTTAGTTGTCCACCTCAACTTTTAAACCCTCAAAAATGGCAGCTATTATTTTAATGCTAACCTTCTCTTGCCAATTTCTCTAGCCTATAGTCTCCTTCACATCGCTCAGTGTTATGCATTATGGTTTTTCGTATCTTAGCTTTGTCTAATTGTAGGCTTACTCCCTTTGTTCACATCCAGAGATAGAGGTGGGAGTAGATTCACGTCGACTGGATCATTTCTGCCACTAGGAACGCAGAAGTTGTGTAAGTCAGATTCTCTGAGATTCAGTTTAGTTATCTAGAAATAGAGAAAAGAGGAGTTGCCCTACTTACATTGTAACGTTACTGAAGGGAGCAAAATAAAATAAAGTGGTATACGTATGAGCAAATTCTAACTGCAAAGCACTACTCATGCATCCGGATACGGTTGGTCTTATTTGCAAGCATGATGAAAATAATCTCCATGGAGTTCACTTGGAAAATAACTCTAAACACTTTCGGCTCAATGAGGCCTGTGATTGTAATAGTCTATGTCTTAATTCCTAATTGGACCCCTGTGGCTCATATGGCAGAAGCTGCCCAGCAGGGCCAATGACACCCAGGGAGAAAGCCCTGAGCAGTGCTGGAGGTGAGAGGTGGTAGGGCCCAGTACCTGGGTGAGAAGAGCTCCCAGTGCCCTTCCAAAGCACAGGAAACCCTGTGTGCAAAGGCATGGAGGTATCAGAGCAAACAAAGAAGCTCATGGTAGTGAAAGGAGCTTGGCGGAGAAAGGGGGCCTGGTAATGGTGTACAGCCTTGCACGCCACGCTAAGGGGTCCAAACTCTGTCTTGGCCAGGGGACCAATCTCCTCTTCTCTCTTTCCAACTGGTAAGAATAGTTCTCTTTGCTGCAGTTTACTTTTGCCCAGGTAAAAAGCTGAGAACAAGACACAAACAATAACATCACTCTCAAAGTGCAGGGACCACCTGGGGAAGGCTGTGTCAACGTTGCGTTTATCACACGTGAGGTCAGGGAAATTGGGAAACGAGGTGCGAGCCAGCAGAGGGTTGGGGATTGATGACACTCTTCAGTGTCCAACATGAAGGAGAGCCCACGACTTCTCCCATTACCCATGCGCTTCCCCAGTCTTAACTCTGCACCACCTCTAAAGCCTGAGAAGGCAAATTACTTCCTTCCTGACTTTCAAGTGCCTTCTCGAATTTATCTCCTTCCTGATCTTGTCCCAAAATAATACACCCTAAAAATAAGGGATGAATGAAGTTTTTATCAATCGCCCATCACGACACAGAGAGCTTTGTTTCTTAATTGGGGTTACACAGAGAGTGCAGTGGGTCAGCACTGCTTGAAAACGTCCCCAGGGGATTAAGATATGCCCGGGTTGAGGGTCATTAGCACAGGATGGCGAACAAGTCTTCATGTTTAGGAAGGGCCAAAGTCAGAACAGGATTAGAATTAAGGAGAGGAGACTTGGATGAGACTTAAAGTACATCTTCTAATGACTGGCGGTGCATGTGCGCACGCGTATGTGTGACAGTGCATCCCAGAACAAAATGCCAGCACCTTTTCTTCTCCATGGCAACGCTGGCACATGTTTGCTCAAATGAATGTTCCCACGTTGACTGGCTCATTTGGCAGAACGGAGCCATGTGCCAATCCATAGGCTGACCAAAAAGACCTCGTGAGTAGAAACCTTATAAGGCATTTTTAACAAAGTACGTTTTCCTCCTTGTCTTCCCCCTGACAAGCAACGACATTCCCCCAAGATTCCAGGCACATGACATGGACTGGAGGTGGCAGATGAAGAAGAGAAAAACAGCTCAGACAAGGGAGAGGCGTTTCGCTGGTCATCATAATGTGGGCCCTGCAGCCTACGGGCCAGGCTTTACTCTCTGCACCGACAGTGTGGGTGATGTGGTTGCTACTCTTAAGTAATTATTGCGGGATGAATAAATGAATTAATGAGAACTGACATTTCATTAAAAGAAGAGTACATCTCACAGTTTCAGTGTGAAATCTCCTTCCTTAGAGGCCTCAGACATTGGATGATTCTCTGCCTAACTTGCCCTTTCTGGACTGGCCGCACGAACGCTAAACCACCATATGTAACAGAATCAAAGAATTCCATCCTGAGGAACAATTCTTATCTTCTCTTGGGAAGCAGTGCCATTTAGCAGAAGGAGCAGGAAATCTAGAGCCAGGAAATCTACATTTACATGCTGCCTTTGCCACTTACTGGCCATGTGATCTTGGTCGAGTCATTTCATTTCTACGAACATAATGGTTTCCCGAGCTGGACAACAAAGGTCGTAATTACCTAGTGATTGGGAGAATGAAAACACGTGAAAGTATTTTGTAGCTGTGAAACATGATACAAAGGTTGGTTGTTATTAAACCAAAAGCAAAAATAATGACAAAAGTTTATAAAGGTGTCCCCATCTATCCTCACTAAAGACTCAACAGCAAGTTTCTTCAACAAGAATAGAACACACGTGCCAAGTATCCAGCATGGCTTAGAGGACGGAACTTCGCCTGTGTGGATACTTCAGTTATGAACTCACGGTTTAACCACATAGGAGAATGTGTGAATGGCTGTTCCTCCTTTAGCTTCTATAAGTTATATAAGGAGGATTTTAAACCTGAAAAACTGATGAATAATTCTCACGTATGTATCTTTCTTCCTATGGCTGTTTTTAAAACACTTTTGTGATTAATGGCCCCTAATTAAGTTAAATAAATTACTGAGTTATCAATAATGCAAAAATATGATGACTATTGATAACCATTACCTACCATCTATTAATAATTATTTTAATCTATACCTCATTTTTAACAACAGTTTTCATTCTAAAATCAAATTTTGATATACTGTAAATTCGTATAATTCTTTTATATTACCTTAATTTCTGATGGACTTTTAAAGCATTTATGGTTGTTAGTGCTGTCACGTCAATTCCAACTGCTAGTGACTCTGTGTACAGCAGAGCAGAACCCTGTCTGGTCTTTCTGTGCATCCTCTCATCTTCCGGGGCTCTATCAGACAATGCTCTGCTGCTATTTATAGAGTTTTTATGGTCAACCTTTTCAGAAGTGGGTGGCTGGGTCCTTCTTCCTAGGCTGTCAGTCTGGAAGCTCCACTGAAACCGGTCCACCTTGGGTGGTATTTGAAATACTAGTGGCATAGCTTTCAGCATCACAGCAACATGCAGCTGCCACAGTATGACAACTGACAGATGGGTGGTGTGGTTCCCTGACCAGGAAACAAACCCAGGCTGCAGTGGTGAGAGCGTGAATCTTAACCACTAGATCACCAGGGCTGGCTTTTAAAGATAAACATCACAAGTAAAAGGCCAGCAAAGGTCAAAAGACGACCCCCCTCTTAATTGTATCTGAAAGTAATTTACACACTGTATATAAAGTCAGTCTCCATAGGTGGCATTTGGTTTGCTGTAATGATATTTAGTTTTGAAATTTTAGTGTCTGCTCATTTCTTTAGGTACTTGGTCTGCAATTAAGGCACTCTACCATTAGGTGGCAGTAGTGTCACAATCATACGCTATCCAAATAAAATTCCATCTACAATAGAGCATTTCTTAGCTGAGAGGGAGAATCTATTTTTATTCGTTAAAAAGAAGAAAAAAAGAACTCCTTATGAAAAGAGCCACGTTTCAAAAGTATTTAAAAGACCACTTTAGTTTTTAATATTTAATATAAAGTAATATGACACCATTATAAACTTTATCCATCCTTAATTACCCAGTCATTAACTTAATACAATGATTTTTTCCTCCAGAACTGAATGCAGAGTTCATCTCAAACTCACTCAGAATCCTGAGCTTGGATTCTGACACTCACTCTTTTAGCCTTTGAACTTCCGCTCGTGATTTCAACACATCCATGAGGCGCTCCCTCGCTGGCCCGCTGTGCCCTCTAACCACAAGAACTGTTTTTTCTTACTAAGCTCTTAGAGGCAACTAGAGAAGCCTTGCTTTGCTTTTCTGGCTAGAAGGCCCTTCAGGGCTAATTGTCCCATCTCCCAGGCAGCAGAGAAAGGCAGTGACAGACAGGTACAAGCTCCCGTGGGCAGCAAAGACCACGGATGCTTTTATTACAAGGAAGAAAGAGATGTTCCACTCTTTCTTGGGGGAGAAACATCCCTTCTGCCCAGGGGAATCTTGAGATGTCAGCTCATTTAAATAGAAGCTCTCTCTCTTTGTGGTTCCCTTAGTAACGACTCTAAGTCAGGGTCTCCCTACTGCTTTATAAAAGAGCTCTTATCTTTTATCGCACGACAGTGCATCTTGCAAATAGCATTTGTGCAGATAGCTAGGCTGAGTTTTAAACTCGCGTCTGGAGGGTTCCATCCCTAGGAGCAATCAGGGGTGAGGCCCTGGTACAGTGGCTTTGGGCCTAAGTGGTATCCTCTTCAGCCTGGCTGCTGAGAGGGACCTGCGGCCTTCCCTCCAGGACCTCTGCAGATCAATATCCACAGCCCCTGGAGAGCATCACTCACTCATCTTCCAACTTTGCAAAGAAAAACACCTTTTAGGAAAACAAATGATAATGTTGCATTTGATCTTGTTTTTAAATTTTAAGTTTTTTTAAAATTGGGATTCTTCTGATCAGATTTTCAAGGCGAGGGAAGGAGGCCTTAAAATGACTCATTCTGTAAAAGTGAGTTGAGTATTTTAAACTTTAAAAATGCATCATCATAACCACCGTTGTTTTATGTACTAAACTAAGAATAGAGAATTAAGGAATTTTGGAGTCGGAATGAACCTTAAGGCACACCGGTACCAAGCTCTGGATCACTGAGGCGTCCCTGCTGTGGCTTCATGACAAATGGTCATTCTGCGGCTGCCTGGTTTTACTGTTCAGAGGCATTCACCTCTTTGTAGGGTGGGGAATTCTACTGATGGGCACCTCCATCCACTCAGAAATCCTTTCTGATGGGTGAACATCTGCCTCGTTGCCACTCTCACTCCCAAGCCTTCTCCTGTCCCCTGGAGTAAGTGAGCACACCCTTGCTCTCTTCCAAGGACAGCCTGCCAGAATCTTGAATGCAGCCTTCACACCTCACTTCAGTGTTTTCTCTCAGGCTAAAGAGAACCTTCCTCACAAGGCCCCTCTCATCTTCCCACCCCCTTCCATGTGTGCTGTGGGCATCAGGACACTTCAGGTTGTGGCCGACACTGAACACAACGTTCCAGTGTGCAGGAGCATGGTGAGGCCTGACTTGTGCCAGACACAGGGCAATGGGTTCATCTAAAAGGAGCTCTCTGAGGTTCCTGGGTTCCAGTCTGCCTCTGCTACTCACCTGAGGTGGGACTTGTGGAGAATTAACACCTCTGTGCCTTGGTTGGCTCACCTCTATAACAACAACAACTTCACAGGGTTATTCTTAATAAACTGAATTAAATCATATTAGATAAGAACATATATAAGGTACCTCGTACAGTGACTGGCCCACGAGTACACTCTCAGCAACTTGTAGCCAGTAACAATAATGCGAATTGGAACATAAAATTGGAAGAGTTCAGGTAAATGAAAAGCAGCTTTCACAGGTGCACCACGGCGGGGCTGGGTCTAGTGGTCACCACGACCAACTAAGCTCTGTATCATCTCAACAACTCACTGACTCACTCACACAGTGAGCATGAGCTCCACGTACAATGGTGCTCAGGACCCCAAAGATGAGGAAGATGGCCCTGACTGCAAGGAGTCTCGCAGGAAGGACAGCCAGGCCCAGCAGTCAAGACTGGCTAGGGGAGCAGGTATGTCAGAGCTACAGGAAGGGGGCTGTGGGAGCACAGAAGATGGACCCCTGGTCCAGCTGGGGTTGAGAGAAGGCTTCCTGGAGGAGACGCCACCATCTGGCCACAAACCTAACTGCCGCTGCAGCTGACACTCACAGAAGACCCGGGCTGAGCAGGCAGCTCGCCTGCGCCCCAGAATGTCTAAGTCCATATGGCAGTGATGCCTGCCACTGTCCCCATCATTGGCTGAAGGAGAATTCCAAAGAGGCTGCACAAGGTCCAGCTCAGGGGTCACCCAGTGCCCTGCCCAGCCCAGGGTCAGGTATGAGCGCTCTTTGCATCTTCCCTGCTCAGGCTGGCATGCCCATGGCACAGGGTGCCAAACTGTAGGCAGGTGGCTTTGGTATAAATTTAGAGCCCTTTGCTTCCTCTGCCCACTCATAACTTCACACTTTTCCCCAAGCTGTCTTTGCCTGGAACAGCTTCCCTAAAAGAAACATGAACCTTTTCTCTTTTTAAAAAAACTCTCCTTCGAGCCCATCTGCTCCGGAAAGCCATCCAGATTCAATGGTCGCTCTTCCACAAAGCCAACATCACTGGTTCCCAGGCGCTCCCCAAATCCTGCAGAAATCCCTTCTCTCCCGTCTGTCCCGAGGCAGCAGGAGAATAAGGCAGGAAAGGTTGCTACAGTTAGATTATAAGAACTAAAGGGGGATGTAGGGTCTCCCACCACAACTCCCATCCGTAATGACCAGTCAAGATAGGGAGGGTGGGAGGAGCTGGCAGGAGGATATGCCCAGGAACCAGGGTTCTAGGTTCGAGACTTCACCCTTCCATTAACTACCATGTGACCTTGGACCAGACATTCCACCTTCATGTGTCTGAGCTTCCTCATCTGAGCCACCAGGAAGCCTGACGAGAAGAGGTTAAGACAGGTCTTCCTTCCCTACAGCCAGGGATGATGAAGACATCCCCTCTCCCCGAGGCCAGGACAACTGCTCAGCCCCGTGGTCCTGATCTTCTTCTGCCTGGAGCCAGGCAAGCAAAAAGTTAATGTTCTCAGTCTATAAGTAGTTCCTGCTGTTGCAGATAAAATTAAATGGCATGGCTATTTTGGTGGAAAATCAGGTAAAAATGCTGAAAAATAAACTCTCCGTCAAATGCCAGCCCCCACCCCTCCCCGCCATGTTCTTTTTTTATGCCCATTTGGTATTTGTTTTTAATTCTGGCTGATTGTCAACTTTAAAACCTGATGCATAGAGTGGCTTGCTATTCCGGAGGCGTTATTTTAAGATGAAACAATGTAAATTCTGACTTTGGATGGCAGATGGCTGGCAGTTCACTGTTTGGCAAACCAACTGGTATGGTATGTTGGAAATTCAGAGCAGCAGGTATGCAGTTCAATTTGAAACCACCACAGATGCTCCAAGGGAGCGGGGGAGGGGCACAAGCTGGTCAGGAAATTAAGAACAGTTCTCTGAGCTTAGAGGGGAAAAAAGATGATAATTAGCTGAAAGTTTGCTTCTTCCAGTATCTACTTTTTCTTTTTCTTTTTTTTGGTTGCTTCTTAGAAAACCAGGAAGGTCCTTAGACGTTAGCCCAGCAAACAGCTTCTAATTTTGCTCCATAGCTTTGTGTTTGGCAAAGCTCATCCTCAATGAGGAATTCAAAGGTGAGGAAAAAGCAGATAAAGCAAAGCTCCAACGTTGTTCTTCAGTAGAGAGGCGCCAAGAGCAACGTCACATAAGGAGCCTACCTCTGGGCCGATTTTTAAGACAGGATCAATTAATGATATTTCAGGAAGGAAGGATTCAGAGTTTAGGAAAGACCTACACACGTGAAATGGACAACTCCAGTGTTTCTACATCTACTATGCATTTCGATTGGATTCTAGGTAGTGTAGATGGTGTCTGGCTGCCCATCTGCAGAGGAACTGAACCCTGCCCAGATTGACCCATCAATGTCTATCCAAAGTCAGTGAAGACACACTATACTTTTAAAGAAGGTCACTCAGGCTGCAAACCTCTAACTGTCAGACTCTTGTCAAGTGGAATGTCAAAACAAGTCATTAGAACAAGAACTCTATGTGTGTATGAAAACTGAGTTATTTCTCCTTTCCTCCAAATTCATATGATGGCTGGAAGGTAAGTAGGGAAGAATCTCTTATGTGCCCTACAACTGTCTTCCTAGGGTGCCCAAAGTGAGCAGGACACTGCAAAGGAACTGGAGTGGATGCTACCACGTAAGATGTTGAGAATTAACGGTATCTCTCAAACTACTCTTGCCCTAAGGGTCCTCTCGTACATTCAAGGCTTGAGGAGCTTGCTTTGCTCTGAAAAGTAGCAAAACTGTCACTTCAGGTGTTCCCGGGATTACGACCTAACTAAATTCAGAGCAGCTCAGTCTGAATGCCTTTGACTAACTCGAATGGCAGGGACAAACCTGGGCACTATATGCGATCAGATGTTTTGGCCAGAACAACAAGCTAATTAAAATTCCAATTCATAACTTAATTGCTCATCTGGACCTTCAGTAATGAGCAAAGGGTCTCTGGGTTTTAAAATAATAATCCAAGCCTGACTGAGCCATTTCTTCAGCAGAGCATTGCCAGGAAGAAGTCTGGAGAAGGCGAGCACTTCTCGCTGCTTCCTCCACGCATACTCAGTCGAGAGTTCTATCTTTCAGCTAACATGTAGGCATGAAGATGACTTAGACGTGGATCCTGCCCTAAAGAACTTTCCAGTCAAGGAGAATAATAGCGTGTGACTATTCATAATCACAGATGGAGCACAGGAGGGCCTGGAGGAAAGAGACAGATAAAGAACGCAGGGAACTCCAAGAGCCAGGTTTCCTGAGCAGATTCACTGCTCCCTTCCCGAAGTCTGGCAGATCTCTCCCATGTGCTACATGGGCCCCATAGGTCAAGGGGGGAGCAAAGCGTCTCAAGCCTTTCCCTTCATCTTCTAGCCCAGAGAAGTAAGCTGGACCTCTCCATGTCCCCTCATAATTTTCCTGAGAAGCTGTTCAAAGTCCTGAGAAAGGGCTAGCTGGCTGGATCCCCAGCTTGGAAATAACCAGAAACTGCTGTGCTTCAGATACAGAATTACCTGAAGGCCAAAGAAATCAAAGGAAGAAGGATAGAGACGATAGAAGAATGGACGTCTCTGGGGGAAAACCTTGTGCTTGTTATATCACCAGCCACCAAATGTGAACCACACCCGTGCGAGAGGCTGGCGAGGCTCCCTGAATACATTTCTTGTGAGTGCTCTTAACACCAAATGGATCAAAAAAAATTCTTCCCCGAGATGCCGCAAAAAACAGCATGTCCTTCTGTTGTTTCAAAAATGACATTTCAGCAGCAATGAAGCTGAGTGTCTCGAGGGGGGCGGGGAGGAGAGGCAGGGACCGAAGAACAAAAGAGTTGGGGGCCAGGAGGGGTGGGGTATACGAGGGAGAGCAGAGGTCGGTGGAGGTAACCGTGTTTAAAAATTGATAAGGAGGAAAAAAGAAAGGCCAGGGGGCCAGGAGAGAAACCAGGACCAGTATGTATAAGCTTGGTTTTCCAGTCTCTCAAGCAACATTTTGGAAAGGGCCCCATCTGAGACTACCCTCCCCTTGGGAGACAATGGTGGGGAGGAGAGGAAGGGGCTTCTCACTGGATCCTGGACTCTAAGGGGACTGTGTGGCTAGGAGTCATGTCTACGAAAAGAGCCCATAACATATATGGAGAGAAAACAGTGGGGGCATGAAAAACTCAGGAATGGGAGTGGAGCCAACACGACAAGTGATGTCATGGTGGCCCCTCCCCCATCCCACCACCCACCTTGTTGAAAATCCACACCCACATTTTTGGCTTGGGGTTCTTTGCTTACAACATCCCTGTGATGGGTATTTCTGATTTGTCTTTGTGGCTGTGGATACACTTGTATGGTAGAAACACATCCTCAACAGTGCAGAAGGAGAAAGGGATGAAGCTCCACCCATGTATGTGTAGGGGGCAAGAGGAGTGAGAACAACCCTCGCAAAGCATTTCTCTTTGGCTCAGGTCACATTTTCATCAGCAGGAGAGCTCCCAGTGAAGGGCAGTTATTTTGGGGGCATCTAGATTGAGCCAGGCACCAAGTGCTTTACATATACTGTTACGTGAATCCTGCAGCTACAAAGTGATGCAGGGATTTTTATACCCATTTTACAGGTGAGAAAACTAAGACTCAGAGAGGTTAACTACCTTGTCAAAGCCTCACAGCAAGTTAGGACAAAGCTGGAATGGGAATCCCAGGCTCTCTCACTCCACATCCAGGATCTTCCCTCTGCTTCTTCCCAAACAAGAGATTCAAACAAAGTGAAACAAACACACAGGAGATGAGCGGAAGAGAAACCACGTATCTCACGTGAAGGAAATGATTTCCCTTTCCAGGAAATGAAGGGGAAGACAGGAGGAAGAAAAAAATTAAAGAAAACATAGCTTTGCCTTGAAGGATGACAGTGTGATATTAAAAACTTGAAATTTTAAGACAGTTTAATTAGATAAATTTTTTACATTACAAAAGTCATCTTTACTTAACAAAGTGATACTCTAAAGAGTCACTTTAAGTAAATGGCTTCCCAAGTACATTTAAGCTCATAGCCAAATAAAAATCTTCCACAGGTAACTCTTGAGGAAGACAGGTGGGTTCCTCAGAAGGTGGGGCAACATAAGAATCCTCAAATGTCCCACATATGGCTCCCAGTAGCAGTTTTTATTTGCATCCAGAGTTTCCAGTCTTCAATCCTAATAAAATGCAAAAACAGGCTTATGTGCCCCAACACCCAGAACATAGTGGTCTTACAATGATGCGAGATAAAGGGGGAGGTACCCATTTCACAGCTGTGTGCACTGCCACCATGACCACACTGGAGTCACAGCCTAAAAAGCTGAAAGAAAAGACTTAGAACCACAAGTCCCAAGTACAGGTCTCTCAAACAAAAGTTTAATACACTTTAGAGACAGACCCCAGAGCCTTCCAGCCATGCCAGAAACACGGCATTACTAATATGACTCATAACAGCCAGGGCAGTCACCGATCTGGGTAAATCTTCCCCCAACACATTGCATTTCAAAAGGCCTGTTATCTCAGAAAAGGCTGCATTAAGTGTCTCTTGTAATTATGTCTCCAAGAAACAATACTCTTCTCCTCATTAAATGTTTCAGTGGGTGGCCCTGCGGAAGGCGGCAGGAGCTTGACCCCAGAGCCATTGAGCCTGAGAGGACAAAGGAAGAGGTCACCAAGGAGTTGTCCAACTCTATTAGCAGGGGTGAGGCTGTTGATTGGGTTGAAAACGGCTTTAATTAGGGACCTAAGCAAAGAAGCAGATAAGTTATTGCCATACAAAGTGCTGTAATAGACAAATGCACTGGGAGTCACAAGCTTGCCCAACTGCTTTCCATCCTGGTCGTGGTTCAAAGTGGCAGGCTGTGAACTCAAAAAGCCAGTTCAACATTTGCAACTCATTATCTCCAAGTAACAGGCAGCAGAGAGACACTATCCTCCCACTAGACGAGGAACTCCTCCCGCACCAGGACTGGACCCTGTGTCCCGGGCATCCCAATGAACACAAGTCTCTTTGGAAATAGGATGAGTTACCAAAAGCACTGTTTGTGGGCTGGGGTTCTAACCCAGAGGTAGAAGTGTCACTTCATTCCACAAACATTTATCGAGTCCATGTTAAACACAGGACAATGTATGAAGTGCTGCTGGAGATTCAACCAGGAGCCCTGCCTTCCATCGGTTTTAAAATCCCTCTGGAGGATTGTAGGAAGAGGGCAGCTGCAGCGACATCTCCAATGCCTCAGAGAAAAAGCAAACAGAGAAACTAAATGCAAAGTCAAAAATGCGCAGATGCTTACGACAAAACTAGGTGACAACATATCCCCATGAACCCCCAAAATACACGCCAATGGATGAAACCACCAATAGCCACAAGACATGCACATCATTGGCATCTGGGCTAGAGAAGCAGAGGGAAGCAACAGGGCATCTGATGGATCTGAGAACAAGACACCAAAACATCCAACAGCAATTTACTGGGAAGCACCGAGGGCCAAATTGAGGACAGTGGCTAAACCCTGGAGCAGTTTTGCTCTCTCTAATAATAGGAGCTTGTAAGGACCTGTGTTAAAGGGTCTGAAGGGAAGACACCGGAGCTGCATTGTCCCTACGAATTCTCAGTGAACTCTTCCAGGACTCCACTGCCGGGAGTGGAATCAAAACTGAGCAGATAGAAATGACAGAGATAAAGGAAAGATGTGGTCTAGATAAAAGTAGAGAGGGGAACAGAAACAGGAAATCTCAGAGAAAAAGCTGCAATATTTTTTTTAATACTATGTGAAACAACTGAAAAGGAAACGTTAAGTTAGAGAAGCTAAATAAACCAGTCCTCCTCCTAATAAATCAGGAAAAGCAAATTCACACTTTGCAAAAGAGCCCCCATCTCAGACCACCCTCCTCTTGGGGGTTTGGTGAGGAAACAGTCTCTCTGTGGTGGTGTGAACACAGGTAAAATCTCATACAAACTATTATCAAACACAAAAAACAAAAAAACCCCACAAAGAATTAGGAGCAGAATAGCATCCCGACAGATAATGAAGGCATGCCAGAAAGAAGGGCTCAGAAAACTAGCAAAATTGTAGCATATTATTTCAAAATCAGCTACAGGCCTTAAGAAAATGATGCAAAATCTGAACTAACATTAAAAAATTATTTTAGAAGTGAAAACTAAACTAGAAGGAATATAAAAGCTAATACATAAAACAAATTATATCTTAAGGGAAATGGAAGGTAAAAAGGATAAACACTTTTAAATATCAAAAAGAAATGAAGAAAATGACAAAAAGGGTCTCAAGAAAGGGACAAATATTGAAGACAGGAAAAGAAGATCCAACCAATGGAGAACAGAAGTCAGTCTCTGAAAAAGAAAACCAAGGCAAGAGAATAGGAAAATTAAAATGCATGACTCAAGACAATTTTCCTGAAATTAAAAAAAAAATTCAAAACTACACATTGAAAGAGCACACCACACACTTGAAACTATCAACTCGGAAAAATTAACATCAAGACATAATCTAGTAAAATTATTGGACTTTAAAGATAAAGAAAAATATCCTTATAATACATGACTTCTAAGGGAAAGAAAATTAGATTATTACATGCTTTTTGACAGCAATATTTTATGCTAGAAGAAATGGACTATGTTTTCATACTTTTGATACTCAAATGAATGACAAAGTGTAAGCGAAGGATTTTATATGCAGCAAAACTGACTTTACATATGAAGAACACAAACTGTTATCAACATGCAAGAATTCAGAGAATATTGTTTCCACGAGATGAACCCTTACTAAGGAATCTACCAGAGAATTAGCTTCAGAGAAACAAAATGACTAAATTGGCATCGACATAAGGATAGAGTATTAAATATGTAGCTACCTGAAGAACTAAAATTAAATCAAGGCTAAAAGGGACAGATTACAGAATGTATTGTCTATATGATTTGATAACACAAATATAATACAACCATAAAAACTGGGAAAAGGGAAGACAATATAGAGATAAAAAAATTTTAACTGTTCTCATTTCTCATGAACTGTTTTCAGTAATCATAATTGATGGTGGTAGGATTGTTATTATTGTTATTCTGAGATTTTTGTAGTAATTATGGGATATCCTAATTCTAATTTTGTGTTTTTAAGAACCAGGATTCTTGGTTTGGAATAAAGGGGATAGCAATGCAACATAAAAGTACTTAAGTAAAAACTCTATAGTTTTGAATCTGAGTCTGACATAGTTTGAACACAAAATATTTGATCACACACATCCCCCCTCCCACGCACACACATATTACACACGTGTACGCTATGTTTGCTGCAAAAGCTAGAAACAGTGACCAACGCAGAAGGAATAAGCATCCATAGTATCCAGATCGTGGTCTTGCAATACTGTTTCCCATTAAAAGAAACCAGGCTTCTTGGAGAAATGGCTGATTCCAGGTCTGGAGCAGGAAATACACATAAGCCTGGAGTGCCTTCATATGCCAGATTGTAAGGATGATCAGAAACCTCCTGAGGTCATGTCAAAAGGACCCAGGAGCCAACTGCAGAAGCTTCAACTGGCGATGGATCGAAACCCATCAAATATGTGTAAATTCATGTGTTCACAGTATTATTTAAAAAGAACTAACAGATTACATTTTAAGGATGACAGGACACCAATATATTATCTTGAAAACTGGGTGTATAAATGCACTGAATGTTTCCTCTAAGAACTGTACCACTGGGTAACCAGATGGTAGATGAATGGAAGCTTCTTAAAAAATTATCCCAGCTAATAAATGAAAACAAAATTATACAGTTAGAATGACACCATTTTGCAGTCCTAGTGAAGTGGTGGATCTAGACACTGAACATCACTGAGTGTTAACATGAAAAAGTAAAACCACACGTTATGTGCTGCCTGATGAAAAACACCATTACTTGTCAAAGAGATTGAACCTGAGGCTGGTCAAGCGTCTGGTGCAGCTGCCAACGTGCAGGAAATAGAAAACAGAGGCACATGTTGAACTGCACCACCAGTACACATCTCGTGGGAATCTACAGAGTGGAAACACCTAGGTCCTTCCGCAGAAAAAGTGTAACAAAAAGAAAGGATGAAGGGGTTGCTGCAGCTTTTAAAAGAGACTTCAAAGATATAACTTTTTTTTTTAATGGGCAAAACTAAAAAATAGCGAGAAATGCACACTTAGGTGAGAAATCTACAAAGAAATGCAAGAGAGTGATTACTATAAAGGCTGAGAAGGGTGGGGTGCTATGACTGATGGGGAAATGGAAGGTGGCTGGCACAGTTCTGTGGCAACAAGAGCGCTGGCCTTACAAAAACTCATTCAGCTATAGATTTGGGTAGTATCGCTTTTTGTATCTTTTATTTTACAATAGAAAGATGAAAACAAATTTTTAAAAATTCCAACGAGGATCAGTTTTAAAGGATGTTCAGAGTGCCTTAGGCTCTATCTAGATAAAAGCCAAGAGATAAGGCTGCCAACTAGAGTCAACAATAGTGAACGTCCCGACTTCCTGACTCTAGCCACTCAAACTTCACAGCTGGGACCACTTAATCCCAGCTCCCCGGATAAATGAAGGAGCGTCAGGTCAACAGCTCAGCAATCTGGGCTGCTGACCCCATCCTAACCGTTGTGAACAGGCCCTTTCTTCAAATCCCAGTTCTAGCATAAGATACCAGTTTTCCTGTTACCAAGACTCCAGAACCCCAGTTCCTATTGAACAAGGCCAGGCTTTGTCATCTCCAAATCTCTAAGAAATTGGGTTTCCACTTTGAATACTAGTCCCATGGCCACTGGGTCTCCCTGATGTAGGTCACCTGCCTGGACAGACCTCTGACCATTACCTGCTTCTGGAAGCCCCCCCCCCCACCCACCCAGGACACCACCAATTATCTGCCTTCTGAAGGTACCCATGAGGGGTCTGTAACTGGTCTCCAGCCAGTTAGGACTTTCAGATGCTGCCCTACTTCCAAGAGACACCCTGACGGCCTGACAGTTCTGCTATAGCCCAGGCCCTTCTGCTGTCATTTATGTTCTGAAGGAATTTATCTATTAGGCAAACATCTCCAGCTTCACTGCAGTTTCTTTCTCTTCGACACAGCACACCACCCAAGCCAGCTTTTTCCATCCTTTACACATGACTCACAATCAAAGACTCACAAATTTGCACATCTGGAAATGCCCTCAGACAGATCATCTTTTTTAATTACCTCATTTGCTTTTGTTAGGAAACTGAGCATCAAAGAAGTGATGGTGGGTTTGGCAGATCCCACATCTGTCAGTGACAAAGCTTGTACCAGAATCCAGGATTTTCCAACAATGACTTTCTCCCTCTTTGCTCTCTAACCATCCTTGGCCATTGTCTCTTTGCAAACACGCATTAATACTCAGCAGTTCCATGCAAGTTGCCATTAGCCTGTGCCAGGAACGATGCTGGGTAGGGAGAGGTGGTGCTGGAGGGCTGGTGGGGTATCTTGGTGCTGTAGGTTGAAGAACAAATCCTGCCCTAACACAAAGAAAGATTTATAGGGAGGACAATAAACAAGAAGTCACCGCAGAGCATGCTAAATGCCAACACAGATTCTCTCATTGACCAGACTCCCCGCCACTCCTTTTGAACTAGGCCTAATTTTTGGACTTCTGTGTTCATCTCGGCATTGTCCAATTTTAGCAAGAATCCTGCTAAGTCAGTTTAACCAGAACCCCCCACCCTTGATATCTGATCAGGTTCCTCATCCCTATCCTCCCCAGGTGATGTCTGATCACCTGGCCTGCCATCAGCAAGAATCTTGTAAGGTCGGTTTAGCCAAAATCCCCCCAGACCCCTGATGTTTCCTCTTTTTTCTGACCATTGGCCCCCACCCTGCTCCTCGGCTATAAATTCCCACTTGCCTATATTAGGCTGTATTTGGAGCTGAGTCCCATCTCTCTTCCCCACTGCAAGACCTCATTGCAGTGGTACCTACACCTCTCACCACGGCCCCCTTGAAGAAAGTCTGCCTTACCATCTTCAACAAGTGTCATGAATAGTTTTTCCTAGAACGATGCCATAGTACAGAAAGGACATGGTGCTATTGACACACACACACACACACACACACACACGTCAAAATCTGTAAAAGTCTGCAGGCCCGTATATGCAGCAATTCCCCTTCTGGGAGCTTATCCTAGGGAAATAATCATGGATGCAGGAAAAGCTTTTGCGGTAAATTTGCTCATCACAGCAGTGTTTACGATCGTGAATTGTTGGAAACAACACAAACGTCAAACAGTACTGGATTGGTTTAATAAATGATGGTATATCCATTCAGTGGAGACTATGTAGTGAAAAAGATAATATAGGAAAATAACATGTAATGGTATGAAAAGATATTCACGAAATATTGATCAGTGAAAACATAAATATTACAAAATTATGGATACTGAGATTCTATTGTTTAAGGTATTTATTCCTACAGAGAAAGAAATATAAATACCAAAATGTTTAAAATATGATTATTAAAGGTAATTTTTTTTTTTTTGAGGAAGACCAGTCCTGAGCTAACATCCACTGCCAATCCTCCTCTTTTTGCCGAGGAAGACTGGCCCTGAGCTAACATCCATGCCCATCTTCCTCTACTTTATATGTGGGACACCTACCACAGCATGGATTAGCCAAGCAGTGCCATGTCCACACCCAGGATCTGAACAGGCAAACCCTGGGCCGCCGAAGCAGAACGTGCCCACTTAACCGCTGTGCCACCAGGCCGGCCCAAAGGTAATTTTTATTCTCTTCTTTTTGCTTATCTGTCTTTTCTATGATAAACATACAATAGTTTTAGAAACTTAAAATTTTTTTCCTCCAGAAAACTCCTTAGAAACTCATCTGATTCTTTCACTTACTCATTCTTGCTTTTGTATTCTCGCCTTTGTGCTTTACAGCTGGATCTTGCAAACAACATAGATTCTACCAGCTTAGAGATAAAGCCCACGGCAAATGCATTATGATTCAAGTTATGTCTTAACAAGAACGTCAGTGAGCTAGCTTCTCTGCACATTGGAAGATGAGCTTTCCTAAGTACAAGAAAATCTTTATTCGGGGCTAAAAAAACCCCAATAAATTTAAACTTTAGTGTTAACCAAAAACATGCAAAACAAAATAAAGTGCTGTTTTATGCTCATCGTATCAGCAAACGTTAAAACCATGATAGCACGGGGCTGGCAAGGTCGTAAGAAGAAACACGGTCATGCAGTGCACTGAACAATGCGTACTTTCAAAAGTTAACCCACTGAAAAAAGAATCCATTTTAGCATTTAGGCAAATTTTCTCACACGTTGGTTTTCTTTCCACTAATAATAAATTTATTTGCATCCATCTCTGAAGTCCTTTGCTTCATCGATTTTCTTTATAATGTTTGAAACACAGTTTCCTAAGACATGTCACAAGACATAGGAAAATAGCTGTTTATTTATTTTTGTTTATAATTGTCCTGTGTGTGATTCAAAAGAATTTTCCGAATGGAACTGTCACCTGTTTGGCATCTTAGAACACAGACGGGTGGGCAGTGGGCGGGTGCAGAGGCTGAGAGGCATAGGCACCAGTCACACCTTCTCCACGGGCAGTCCGGTCTATCTAATCTTCATCAGCTAAACATACACAGGTACCTTAAAGAGAACTGCATAGCCAGAAAGATGGTACTCAGGAAGGTATTAAAGAAGAGAGGCTACCCAGAGAATCGCATCCCATCATAGAAAAGTCAGCCACGCTCCTAGCAGGGGACATGACCGCTAGTTTTAAATACACTGACCCCGTTTCACATACAGAATCACAGACTCTGAGCGGGGAGGAAGCCCCAAGAAGGCTTTCAGCCCCTCCCAGGTCCTTTTCCACACACTCCACTAAGGGGTCTGGTGGAATCAGTAACAAATCAGGGCAGCAATTTATTCTCCTTATTTATAGTTTGGTGAGCACGCTTAAACAGAAAGCTGGCCGCTGTTGAGTGGCTTTTGATTAGCAAGGCTGCAAGAAGTGCTCGCTCTCTCCTCCAGAAACGGGCTATCTGCAAAAGGCAGTTCTCCTGAGAATGTTCCACAGCGTGCCAACCACCTTGAGCACTGTTCTGCTTCACCATCCTTTGTCTCACAGTGAGAATGTGTGTGAGCACACACGCGTGGGGGTGGCTCTGGCCCATAGTGACAGGAGAGTGCAGAGAAAGGAAGCCTAATACTCTCACTTTCCTCCCCCCACCCAAACGGAGATGGTGACTGGGAAAACGACTTCCACTGCGGAAGCACACCCCAAAGACAGCTCAGATGGGCAATGAAGGGAAAGCAATGTGGCTCGCCAGCTGAGCAGTGCGAAATGCTCTGATATACTGCAAGGCGGAACTGATTTTAAAAAATAAAAGAAAGAGAGAGTCGTGGCCCTTTTCTCCCCCTGCTTGTTGTTGACTCTCCGAAATGCTGGGTCTGGCGCGGTTCTGATCCCTGGAGTTTGATGTACGTTGATTCACAGACTGCTGCGTGTCTGCACCAGATGGCCTGGAGTTAATGAACACAAACTCATCACTTTTGCTCACCAGGGAAATGTGCAGCTCAATCTGATTTGTAGTCTATAACTAAAAATATTTGAGTATTTTTAGGGAGCATTTTACTGAGACAAAATGGCACTTCAGGAAAGCATTAAAAGAACAGAGACTAACCAGCAAATTGCAACTGCAAATTTCTACACATTGATAAGCCAGCTCTCGGATCATCTTTGACCAAAGTTAAAGTAATATGTTAGGAACTGCACATGAACGACGGCCCCATCCTGCTCTCCCGCCCCCTTCCTCCTCTCCAACCCCTCTGCCCTGACCCAGCCGAACTTGTGGTCCCAAAGCACAACATGGAACTCGTTCCAAACACTAGATTTTCTCATTTACATACTAGCAAAAACATTTGTCATAGGGTGGATACCAACACACACACACATATAGAGTCTTACATATTATTTTAATGTATCCTTATCTATATGTTCTTATACCTGACATTTTTAGGATTCAAAAAAAATTCTTTAAATTGACTCTGCAAGATCTCCGTCTTGTCCAACTGTGATAGAACATTGTTCAACCAGATGTTTGCCTGGTCCTCAGCACCAGCAAACAGAATGGGTGACTCCTAATAATGAATTAAGAAAGAGGAAGTTGTTTCTTATAGCTCACTGTTCCCCTTCTCTAAACTCCCACGTTTCCTGCTGTTTTACTAAATCTTAGCGATTCGGCTCACAAACATTAAAGTCATAGCTGCATAAGTCAGCTCGTTCTCATCTCTCTCCCAACAAGGCCAACAACCGCACAATTGGGTTCTTTTGTCATGAACTGTGAACTTGGGACATCCAGGGTCGAGACAAAGTTCCTTACAGACTCGAAACCTGGGTCTCAGCTGGGAGTTTGTTAGACATGCCGACTCTCAGGCCCACACCCAAACCTACTGAATCCAAGTCTGCATTTTAACAAGATCCCCAGGTGACCCGTACGTAGGTGAAAGTTTGAGCAGCACTGCCTTATAGTCATCTAATTATGTATAACCATGTTTGAATCTGGATCACAAGTGTTCTTACAGGTTGTACTGTCTTAACGGGGAAGTAGTTTAATGATCTAGAACCCTTCTCTATAAAGATATTTTACCAGTACCAGGTTCTAACAGAAACCTTTGACCTTTTCATAGTGACCATCTTTACAAGTAGAAGCTACTCCACTGTTTAGAAGAAAAAAAATCATTGTTCATTACAGAGTGTTCTTTGCACAGATTAGCACAAGAGAGGGAAAGTAAAGTGTTTTTCACTTGAACGGATGAGCTTGGAAATAGGGTGTCACTACCAAGCCATAAGCTTCCAGTGAAGCATCTCCACCTGCCTTTGGCAAGATGTCTTCTGACCCACAGCCTTCTCCTGCTTAGACAGCTTAAATGAGCTTCTCCTTTCGGCCAGTTCTGGAGCAGCGGCATAGAATTAACAGGAAATAACAGTTTTGTGTGGTGGTCTAAAAAACACCCTCTCTGTCACCACAGGCAGGAGGAGGCAGTGAGGAGGCCTCTGGCTGCTCAGGACGCCCCCGTTTAACCCTTCTCGGCCAGGCTGGCTGCAGCAAATGGCTAAGAGAGTCTGAAATGATGCTGGAACCAGAAGCTATCCAGAGAAGGCAGCGTGAGGGAAAGACTGCTGCTGCGGAGGTGGAGGCAGAGGCCTCTGTAGGCACTGCTACGGGGAGAGTCGCTAGGGGCTTGGCTTTGGTGCTGCTGAGCACAGGGGGGCTGCCGGCCACAGCAATTGGATGGTGCTGGGGCCAGAGACAAAGGGTGAACCGACTACAAGCTCACTCAGCCAGACGGCTGGCAAATCCAACCCTGCAAATTTGAGAGCTGCTCTCTGGTTCCAATTCAAACACCGTGGCTGCTGATAAGTGAGTTCTAATTTGGGGGAAAAACTACGGTGGTTCGGGACTAATTTAACTCCTTGACAATAGATTCACAGGATGTCAGAGCAGGAAAGACTTTATATGACCTTGTCATCCAGGAGTTTCAGATTCAAATAGCTTCAAAAGACAGTCAACGAGTTGAGTGAGAAGGATCTAGAACTGCATTGTCCAATAGGATAACCACTGGCTACAGGTGGCAAGTGTATACTTAATATGTGGCTAGTTCAAATTGAGAGGTGCTGTAAGCATAAAATACAAAGTTTTTCAAAGGTACAGAAGGAGAAAAAATGTCAAATAGCTCATTAATAACTTATATTAACTATATATTGAAGTGAAAATGTTTTGATATATTGGGTTCAATAAATTATTAAAATTAATTTCACCTGTTTCTTTTTAATGTTTTTGATGTAGCTGTCAGACAATTTTAAGTTACATATGTGACTCAGATTTGTGATTTGCATTACATTTCTATGGGACAGTGTTGGTCAAGAACAACGGAGAAGGATGGAGACTACAGCTAACTGCAAAGTAGATGCCTTTTTGAAAGGTGTTAAAATTCAGGCTAAAAAAAGAAAAGAAAGAAGACTTCTGACCAAATTCCACTCACAAGTCACTGCTTTGTGACTAACAATTTTTTTTTTAAAGGGGGAGGAAATGCCCCAATTGCACAGCTAGTTAATATAAAGTCTATAATGAAAACCCAGGACTCCTGACTCTTGGAGTCCAGCAATTTTTCCTATGGAGGTTCGTTTGACAAAGTCAAAAGCTTAAATGGCAGCTAGAAGGGAACCTGTGACCTTCATTTAGTCCCTTTACCTGTCTGGCATTGGTACCTGTAAAATGAGGGGCGCTATGGTCTGAACGTGTCCCCTGAAATTCAGATGTTGAAAACCTAACTCCCAAGGCGATGGTATTAGGAGGTGGCGCCTTTGGGAGGTGATTAGGTTATGAGGGTAGTGTTCTAATGAATGCAGTTAATGCTCTAAAAGAGGGCTGAGAGAGCTCCCTGGCCCCTCCCACCATGTGAGGATACAAGAAGTTTGAAGGAAAAGAGCCCTCACCTGACCATACTGGCTCTCAGACTTCTAGCCTCCAGAGCTGTGAGAGATAAAGTTCTATTGTTTAAAAGCTACCCAGTCTGTGATATTTTGTTACAGCAGCCTGAAGGAACGAAGACAAGGGCATTATATGAAAAGGCCCCTTGGCCCCCTTAGCTCTGACATTTTAGCATTCACCGGCCTCACACAGAGAACTCAAGAGTGACCTGTTAGAGACATTAAGGGTGATGGGACTTGAGGGCCAAATGAGCAGCAATGGGGAGACAGCGGTTCTCTAAGAACTAAGCTGTCAGAGTCCCAGTCCTGTACCAGTCCAATTTCATTGAATAAATATTTACTGATTTCCAATAAGTGTCAGCCTTGTGCTGGGCATGGTGTGGAGGGAGTTTACAAAACCAACGAAGGCAAGGCCTCATATCTTCGAGGACTTAGAGGACTCAGAGACACATGCTCAAGGCTCATTACCAAGGTCACGAATGCAAACGTGCAAATGTTAGCAAATGGGCAGGATGCCAAATGGTTGCAGAGGAGAACGCAATGACAAAGGGAGTTAAGGGCGGCGTCACAGAAGAGTTGGGCTTTTAATTCAATCTTGAAGAATGAAAAAAAATGAAGGGCTAAAGATATTCTGAGGGAATAGTATGTATAAATGTATATCATGATGAAACCAAGGAGAATGGAGAAGAACGTAGCAGATCAGAGAAACGCTGTATGCGAAGCATGCATTGTGCATGTTATTAAAGCCATTTGAAATAGCTGCCTTGCAACTCATGACAACAAAGGTGAATCTGCTGGCACTGTAAATGTTGGTGCTACCAAAGGAATCTCTAAATATAAATTTCAGCAACTTAAACAATGAATGTATTCTGTTTTATTTGTGATTGTTTTAATTTATGATTATCATGCATAATTTGCTTTATCTAATCATGTTTTAAAACTAATAGATGAATTGCATATGATTATTCAGATTTTGTAGGCGTTCTTTTTTTTAATTGAAATAGACCTGACATAACAATACCCTATTAGTTTCCGATGTATGTAGGCCTTCTTTTTATTCCACTTTCTTAGGCTGGCATCTTACATGGTGCTGGCATTCTCTTCATCAGATGCAGAAATTCACAAACCAAAATACCAAGTTGGCAAGTTTTTCGGATAGTGCAAGCCACAGAGCAGCATTTCCTTCTTTTCCACCAGGCTGGTCTCTGAGACTCGTTATGCGTGCCTCTTCTTCAGCAAGCCTTCTCTCCTCGAATACCTCCCAGAGCCCAGCTACCTGTTAGTCCCAATTCTGCCAAACTATCCCTCTTTCCAGTACAATATATGAGTGCAAAGTGTTAAGGAGGAAGGAAATCAATATTTTAGATGCCTCAGTACTGTGAACTGAACTGCTACTAAAGAGAAGCCAATTATCTCTGGATATAAGTTGGGAAACAGGCATTTGGCCATGCTGCTGGTGCAGACCTCAAAAAGAGATCCCCTGGGGAGAGGGCCCTAGCCCTTCCTCAAATACACAGTAATTTACTAGCACGACAAAAGGAAGGACTAAGTAAATGCCGATAGTTCAGACACATAATTACTCTGATACTCTGTCTATATGATCCCACGATTTACAAGCAAACTCTCAATTGCAGCTTTGAATTAATCAACCCCAAGTCAATCTAAAGATGAACCCATTTTATATGAGGATTGTTCTCGACGCACAGACCAGCTGCATCATTCATTCATGCGTTCAACAAATATTTATGTGCTTATTCTATAAAAAACCAAAGATAGCTAGGGTGGGTGTTTCAATGAGCTTAGTCCAGTAAGAGAGAGAAGGATCTGCTTTGCTAACTGCAACACAGGGCAGCATATATCACTGCCACTGGGATGATGCAGGGGAGTGACTAGTCATTCATTGAGGCTGGAGTGATGGTAAAGGCAGCAGACAGGAGGGAAGGGAAAGGCAAGTCCTAGAAATGAGAATTAGGACAATCTGATCAGACAGTCAAGTGTGTGTCAAGGAGGAGTGAGCACTATGGTGGGCGTAATCATTTCAGATCCTATTGTACAGAGCTCTGAATGCCAGGCTCTGATGTGTGAGGCCACAGAAGAGCAAAAAAGAAGCAAAACCAAAGTGGAAGTTTGGAACAATGTGGAGGATGGATTAGACAGGATGAGACTAGAACCCAGTGACCAGGTGGGAGGCTGAGGCAACAGAATAAGGGTTGAAATAGGAGTGAACAGAAATGGAAAAGACAAAGATGAAGGAAATCTACTGGGGACCCCGTGGCTATGGGGGACAAGGAAAGTGATTGGTAGAACAGTGGGACTTTAAAAAATGGGAGTGTTTAGTTAGCGCCCCCTACAACTTCCCCATGCCCACAGCCTCCAGTGTCTCAAGGAGGAATTAGCTTGGGAAACAGACCTAAAGTTTGGTTGTAGACATATTAATTGTGAGATGCAAGTGGGGTATCCAGTTAAAAATATCCATAAAGCCGTAGGAAAAGTGGACTGGAAGGTGGAAAGTAGGAGACAAATTGGGCTGTATTTCATATTCATCAGTCATTATATAATGATATTTTTATAACTATATGTAATTAACATTTATATTTACTATAAGCTGACTGGCTACGAGACACTGTGCTAGGGACTGGAGATACAATGGTGAAAAAACAAGACAGACTCCCTGCCCTAAAGGAGGTTCTGGACTGAAAAAGGAAACAAACTAGTAACGATTATAATAAATGAGGATAAGTGTTACGATAAAAATGCAGGTGCTATGAAAACACATTGGAGGGGGGCTTACGCCAGAATTATGGAGTCAGGAAAGGAATGTGTGAGGAAAGAGAACAAGTAGCAGCAGACTAGCACCTTGAGTTGGGGGAATGGTGAGAGACTGAATATACAGGTGGACAATGACCAGACTATCTATAAAAAGAGAACTCTGATCTGGAGCACCCAGCCCAGGAAGCCGACCTACTGTCCACAGTCACCAGCCCCGGAAGCCAAACAATAACCCCTGTAGCAATTGGCCCCAAACAGCCAGGACTCAGCTAATAACTGCCAGTTTCCCTAGTGTATGCCCCTACTTCCAACTAAGGACCAACCAGAGAAAGCCAAATATGCACCCCTACCCAATCGCATAGGATATCCCACTTCTAGTTAGCCCCCCTGCAACTTCCCCATGCCCACAGCCTCCAGTCAGGGCACACTGGAAGCCTTCCCTTCTTTCCACTAGACAGCTTTCCCTCTCCTGCTTGCCTCTGAGTCTCTGCCAAACGCAAGTGACAGTGGCTGACTCCTTTGTTATAGTAAGGTCTGAATGAAGAGCCATTCCTCGCTCCCATTCGGTGGTCTTCATTGATTTCCACCACAGCATGTGACTGTGCAGGGCTGGAGTGCAGTGGATGTGTGTTGAGGTGGAGGGTCAGCAGAAGGGAAGGGAGTTTGGGCTAAGGAGAGCAGGGAATCAGCAACTATATTAGGAATGACATTTTAAGCCAGGAGAAGCAGTATAAAGTTTATGCTGAGTGTAAAGTCGTCCATAAAGAGGCAAGAGCTGATTCTGAATCTTTAGTCCCATCTTTCCAGGACTAGTTTTCAGAGAGTGAGCAAAGGAATGGGTAGGCATGAGTCTACACTTACTGAGGCAAGGACCCAAAGTCACTCAGTCTCTGCCCACCGTAGAAGAAGTAAGGGGTCCAGGGACGCGCTACTACCCTTAGGGGACTTTGCAAATTTAAAACACTGAGCAAGAGGTGATGCTTGAGCTGCCCTAACACACACACCTAGACATAAATATGACACAACAAACCAAGTAAATAAACAAAACATGAGGAAGACAGGAGAGGATGGCTGAATTACGACTGTATCAGAGCAGGCTGTCAAATGGTTAAATAAAAACATGAATTCGCTAAAACGCCTCCATTTTGAACAAAGCCTGCAACGAAATGGCAGATTTGAGGTTTTAGTCCCCTCCGATCAGGTTTAACTTCATGCAAACACACCTCGATTTGCCAAACTTCGTTAGAGTGAATTTAAAACACCAGAAAAGAAATGGAACCTTGAAGAAAGTGCTTCTTTTAATTATGCTATATTTTAACAGATACATTTACAATCTCATCACAAGTTTTCTTGAAAATATATTTACTAGAATTCATTATGAATATTATTTGTAATAGTAAGTTACACTTGCATAGCTCTGTACCACTTTCAAGATACTTCCAAGCACATCTGATTTCCAAATTGTATGGGTGATGGAAAAGGGAGTGTGTGTGTGTATGTGTGTTGACAGGTGGACCCTTGGATCACTTGGTCCAAGACTCTCCCTTTACTCCTGGGGAAAATGTCTATTTCTAGTTAGAAATAGACTGGACACAAAAGCACATCTCTTGACTCTCAGGCTGGCCCTCTATGCATTCTTAGTAACCCAATCCCATCTTACTGACCAGAAGACTGTGGCTAAGGGGGTGGGTGGTAGACTGTTACACTAATAGCCAGGAATCATGCCTGCTGAGAGACACAATCTTGTGCAGTCCCCTTACACATCAACTTTGGGCTTGAACACGTGACTTGCTTTAGCCAATGGAACATCAGCAAAATAAGCAGAGGCTTGATAAGCACCTGTACGTCGGGGCTCAGCATTCTGCCTGCCGCCACCTTGTGAGACAGCCCAACCCGGGCTAACCTCCTTGAGAAGGAAAGACCACGTGAAGAGAAAGAGATCCAGCTCCCCAACTGAGCCCAGTCGCCAGGTGACCCACCAACTAAACGTAGTCACATGAATGAGTCCAGGCTGAAATCAACAGAATGATCCAGACAACCCACAGAATCATGAGAAACAGAAAATCATCTTTGATTTACACTACCAAGTTCTGAGGTGGTCTGTTGGGCAGCGATAGATAACCGATGCACTAAGGAATAGGAAACTTGGCCATGGCAGTCATTCTCAGGTCCAAGAGCAGACCTGAGGTCTTCAAAATCTACAACCTCACACAAGAATGGAGAACTATTTGGTCAACTGAGCTGTCACTGACTTGGAAACCTGAGGTTTCAAGTTCTAGATCCCCTCAAAATCACTGCAGTTAGCTCATCCAGCTGCTTAACAATTTTTGATTCTCATTTTATGCAACATAAACGCCTCCTCTTAAGGCCATTGGGTAAGGCTGGTGTTGCATGCCTGAGAGTGGAGGGAACCAGTCACCACTCTCTAGACCAACATTAGAGGTGACAGCTGCTGAGACATCTCGGTACAGATGTGGTGAAGGACGACCAGAGAGACAAAGGCATCTGCCTTGGTCACACAGCTACTGGTATAAGGGACAGGAGGAGAACCCAGGTCTTCTCACTCCAAAGCCGGTATCTCTTAGGTGATAGATGCTACTTCCTTACCAAGAGGGAGAAGCTCCAATCCTGAGGCTTAGAGATAATGATCACATGTCAGTTCTAGGCATGATGCTGCCATTTGGGACTATAGAGCGTTCCATCTTCCTCAAAGACCTTTGAGTGACCAACAGAGCCACAAGAGATGTCTCCTAGAGAGACACTCAGCACGACTGAGGATGGCTTAATTTATCCATTCATTATTGACACCCACATATGTCCAAATGGGTTCTGAGATGGCAGGGCCATAAATTGTAGATTATCTCATTTGGCTGAATACATAAAACTAGTTATTTATAGGACACTATTTTAAAATCTCTGTCTTTTGTTGTTCATTTGCTGGTGAAGTCTTCAAATTCACGTAAACTGTTTAGAAACAATATTAAAATTTTTGCAGCAGAAATCTGTTGGCTTGTATGTGAAGGCCACCGGGGACCAGCCCCCACTCCCTCCAAGGAACAAAGCGTTATATTAACATTCGTCGAATAAGGAGAACTGGGTCACCTACCATCACTAAGCTCTCCCACGAACTGATTAGTAGACAATTAAAAAGTGGTTTGGGAATGCAATTTGCAAATGGATGGTGCTACAGAAGCACACATTCCACTTTGGGAGAAAAAAAAGAAAAAGAAAAACATATGCTACAAATAAATTTTAATCATCATAAATCATGCTTCAGTTTATTCAACTGTAATAATACTATTCGTTGGCTCATTATGAGGTTTCATACCACCTTGAAAACACTGATCACGCCTGCATGACGTACAGCATGGATTGTTGGGTCTGACATGTAAACTAATTACATCCGATTTTAGCTCTGCCTCGAGCCTGTTGGGAAGGCAGATAGACATGGCATTTCACCGCAAAGCCTGGAATCCGCTTGCTTCGCTCAGTTGCTGAGCCAGCCTGAATGCTGTCAGAAAGAGAAACAATTGAGACCACAAGATGGAAAACAGCCAGTAGTAATTCTAAGGTGTGGTGACTGCTCTAATATTACAAATGCACACCTCAAAGAATTCTTCTGAAGCTAAAAGAAGAATATAAAAGTGATTAACAAGTCAGAGGGTTCTATCAGAGTGTGATGGTGGCTAATATTTGTTGGATGCTTTATGCAAAATGCCAGTCCCTTTCCATACATTATCTCATTTAATTTTCTCAGGAAGCCTACGAGGTAGATAATTTTATTGTCCACATTTTATACATGAGGACACTGAGGCCAGAGAAGTTAAGAAACTTGCCCAAGGTCATAGAGTAGCATAGCAGGGATTGGCACCCAGCTGTTTTTCACTTGAGCCTGGGCCCTAAGCCACTACACTGAGATGGAGGTCAAGCCCAGTGGTCAGAAGCTCTAGGTTATAAACTCAGTTTGGCATCTGGGCTCTGAGGCCCCCTCTAAGGCCCTTTGCCAGCTGTATGGGTGTGTGATTCAGTGATCTCTGCTTTGATTTCTGTGCTTCTCTGTGAGACAGACCAACATGGCAGGATGTACCCTATATACTCAAGATCAACAGTTCCGTGTGGCTCCAGGACCCCTGAGGGTCCCCAAGATTTTTTCCAGGGTCCACAAAATCAAAACTATTTTCACAATAATACTAAAAAACATTTCCTTCTTTCACTCTCATTCTTTCATGAGTGTAGGTGGAATTTTCCAGAAGTTGCACGCAGTGTGATGACATCATCACTGTGACAGCTAAGGGAACGTGGGCTTGTGTCTTAAAAATCTCAATTTTAATTTCTAATATGGTAAATGTCAACAGATATAACCCTGAAAAACAAAAGTCGATTGGGGTCCTCAATAATTTTTAGAGTTTAAAGAGGTCCTGAGTCCAAGAACGTCTGAGAACCGCCGCTGAAGGTCACGCCTATAAGAACAATGGAAATAAAACAGCCTAAAATCTCAAACCCTACAGAAGAGAACTTAAGAACAAAAAGACCTGTTTTGTTTTGCACAGCTGATTACTAACAAGCCATTTTTAACTCCTTGGGTTGAGCCGATCCAGCTGACTCACAGGCGCGGGAGGATGAGAGTGGGAAAGAAGGCTGCCTGACGAGGACCTTGTGGGCCGACCCTTCCCTAAATCCTTAACCACGGGTTGAGAGCTCACCACTCAGGCGCTGCTCATGTCAGGGGAGGAAATGCATTGGTGGAAAACAGAGGTATAAACATACCTCAGTTAGCAACTGTCCTGACCCACGCCTTCTTCACCACAGCTGGCTGTTCAGTGTGGCATCTCTTGAGCAAGCCACTTGGCTCTGTAGGCCAACTGCGGATGGAACCGGAGACTTCCACATAAACTGAATACAATGTGCCGGGATGGAAAGAGCTTGAAGAGGAGGGAAGACAATTAATATCCATCCAGCCCTTCTGCAAACCAGGGGCTTGGTACATGGTATCTCATTTATTCTACATAACAATCTTCTGGGATGCATAGGATTAAATCCATTTTGGAGATGAGGAAGTGGAAGCTGAGTGGTTAAGTTAGTTATCCAGGATCACACGCCCAATGCTCAGTCCTAAGAATAAGGACTAAGGATTTGTCCACTATACTGAGGTCCCCAGACCAACCTGTGCATCAAAGTCATTCGAGTTTTAAAAATTTCACATTTCCCGGCCCCACCCCTAAGATTCTAAGTCAGTAGGTCTGGGTGGGGCTCTGGAATTCACAGAACCCTACGAATAGTCTGCTTCTAGCTTGGCTTTTAAATAGCTATCTGATTAGTTGGATAAGTCATTTCACATTTGAAAGCCTCTTCCACACCAGCACTTCTGGTTGGTTTTCTTTTCTCAAGGAAATAGTATTTTTATTATAGCATGAGCATAGCTCTTTTCCTGAAGCCAACTGGAGACTAAGCCAATAGAGAAGCTGATGCAGAATGCTCTTCCAAGCTCTAAGCAGTCACGCGTACAGGTTTTTAGATTTTGATTCTGCATATGGGTTTCCGCAACATCCTCTCCCCGCAATATGCAGGTACACGGTAAATACTTTTGAATTGAATTGAAATGTGATTGTATATAATCCTCATAACTCTGTAAAGTAGGCTCAATAATTCCCAATGTGATGGCTCACTGGTTTTCCACAGTAAATAGAACTGGGATATGAATCCTTTCTGATTGCCAAAATCTAGTCCAACAACCTGGGGGCATCGACCTGGGAAAGGCTGGACACTTCGGAGTCTGCTCAGAAGAACTGAGAATTGCGAGGCTCTGCTGGGAACGGGCAGCAGTGGCTCCTTGGTCTCTGGTAGTCACATATTCCCTTTGTTGTCTCTTTCCCCGCCTGTGATGGCATTAATAGCCACTCATATCCTCACACTACACAGGACAGGTAATGGCCGTGTCGATAGCTGCTATCACTTAGGAGTACTCAAGCCAGCCAGCGCCACTGCCTTCAAGATCCGTCTGAAGTTGAAGAGAGGGAGAGCTGAGGCCTGGGTGGGACAGGGTCCGAGGACACCACAAGAGGTTAGGCCACAAGAGTCCCTGTGTTTCCTCTCTTAAATTGTCAGAGAACCTGCAGAGAAAACCCCACTGCTTTATAGGAGAAAAAACACCCTGACGGCCAGGAACAGGGCAGGTGCTGAATTTAATGCACTTGTGCTGTATATGTGGACTTGCAAACAGAGCTAATTTAGAAGTGGCCAATATAGAAGCTGAATCATGAACTGTGGCAATTCATGACGCAAACTCAATTCGGGTTTAAAGGGTGAGTTGCCTTCTCAAGGAAAGTTAAGTAGCCGGAAACTTACAGAAAAGGGCCCGTCTCCACACTCAGAGAAAGGGATGGTAATGCAAGAATTTTACAGGCTCCAACTGAAATGCGGCCCCCTCAGTGACTGTCCATGACACTCTAAGCTAAAGCCAAGGGGCCCCCTTGGTAATTGGTGGCGTGGAGGAGATAAACTACATTTTCATATACAAGCCACTCTCAACTTTATCTCTGCAATCGAGTCATCTCACCTCATAAGAACAAGGTAATAACTCCAGTGAATGAAAAAACAGAAAAGAATAACATGCCAGATCTTTCATCAGTTAGAACACGCAGTTTGGCAAAGACTGGGAACCGGGTTATCTTTTGCACCCGCGACCCCAATTCAGCTAATGCCTTACACTTGCAGAGCGTTGTCTAGCTTCCAGTCCTTTTCACACTTCTGATCTCCCTGCATCCTCAAACCGCACAACGTGAGCGAGGAGGGCTCGATTTTGCAGATTAGAAAATTATTTTTTAAAAATGTTGTATGTGTGGCTGAAGCACCACCAAAACCCATCAAAGGGGGTTGGAAACTTCCAGTACAGTGCTCCTCAGACACTTTTTGCGCGTGTGACTTCTTTCCAGTGTTTTCCCAATCCTGAAATACTCGGTTTTTCTTTCTACAGGAACATAATATGCTGGGCCACCTCTCACTTTCTGCTAGTATTTCTTTATCCAGGTCTGGGTTCCTTTTTCACACACGATGTGCACACAATGGCTCAGATTTCCTTTCCCTGTCCCACCTGAGCCCTCACATATCGTATTTGCCCTTCTCTCCGACCTAAGGACACGTTTTTCTTCTGCTGCTCTCTGAGCACCCTTTTGGCTCACTTCTCTCATCTTTTATCAACTCCCCTAACTCCAGATTCCTCGGCTCCTGTCTTACCTCTTTACTTTCAAGTCATCAGAAACACGAAGCCCCGCTGTCATAACGCAGACATTTTTAAGGCCACTTTACAAACTGATTGAGCAGAAAGGAGGGCGCTTTGCTGGCTGCTGATAATGCTTTAATAACATTCTCCTACCACAAGCGCTTGGGTGCTAAACTGGATTCCTGAAACCACACACCACACTTTGTGTGAATAAGTGTGAAAATAATATATTAGTGTTTCATTCAGCTAAGTGTCTCTGGCACTGACAACGATAGCCCTGAAACCAGGTTCCTTTTTATCGGGCACAATTATTTTTCTTTCCTATGAAATCTTGCTATTTTGCAATAAAGTATCTGTATCAGTAAATGTGTTTCTACACCAGTAAAATAATCCTTGTGGCACAGGGGTCTGGCGCTTTCCTTCAGGAAATGAGAATGTCTAAAGAAAACAAATATTAGCTCTACATTCAGAGGATTTTGTACATTGCATTTAGTGCCCAGTAAGGGACCTGATCTATAAAACATGCAAAGAAGATACAATATGAAGAGTTTATAGTTTAGATCAAAAACAAATGTTGTCATTTAGTCTCCTGGTGTACAGTAGGTACCCAATAAATCTTTGTGGAGAAAATATCAAGCTCTAACCCTAATCCATATTCTCTCACCACCATTGTGTCATACGATCTGGGAGTTAGTAAGGAAATTAAGGGTCACTTTATATAACCACTAGTCCACATCATTATGGCTAAATAATATTAAACTAAATAACTTAGAGGACTTTCTCCAGGTCGATGAATGTATAATAACAGATAAGAAAATGAGGGCAAAAGAAAACCTTGCCATTTTCCCCATGTAAAGTAGGCAGTGGGCGTCATGATGGCTAAATGGTCTCATTGCTACGTGCCTAGTAAATCGTGATCACAGACCATGGAGATTTCCTACCAATTCAAGGAGTTTAGACTGATTTCTTTTCCAGGTGTTTAAATGGACACCAGGAACTTCTCTGGTTTTTACCTCTCTAATATTCTCTCTGGAAAACTCATGGTTTAACCTGATTCTCATTACATTTTTTCTTATGGCCTCATAAATACTGATCAAGAACAATAATTGGAGGATTAACAATGAATGTTGGGGGTAAATGGAAGGTATAATTACAAGAACAGTTGTTGCGTGTTTCTTAAGCCAAAATCGACTCCCTTATATCTTTACAGACTTGATCCTACTTTTGGGGCAAAGTATTACTCATGGTAACTTTGCCACTCAAGTTGTAATAAAAGCATCATTTGAGTTGCAATGTGAAACATTCCAGCATTCTTGTTGCCAATGAAATACCTTCTTTTAAATGCTTGCTAAGGTCCTCGGTCTACACAAAGGCTCTTAATTTTGCTTAATTTGCTCTAAGTGGATTCTGTACCCAGCTGAAGAGGGAGGAAAAGAAAGAACTCAGTTTGCTGGTAGCTCTAATAGCTCCTGCTACATTAAGACACTGGATTTGAGGGCAAGCTTTGGGGGACTCTCTGCCTCATCTTCAAACTGAGCTGACGCTCGTCAACTTTTCTGGCTCTGATCAGCATATGGACAGAAAAGACAAGTACGTGGATCCCTGACGCTTGTGTCAGTCCTGGTTTCACCAAAGGGCACAAGCAATCGCTCTCATATAATCATACAAAACGGTAAATGATGTAATGCTTTTTTCCTGTTGCTTAGTTCTTGCAAAGATTTAGGAGTAAATCCTCAACCATCTAGATTCAGGCCAAAAGGAACGAGCAAAGTTGGCAGAGAGGCAGACGTTCGTAACAGAGACCTTCTCCATCGTGATTTTGTGGTACATTTCTATTTTGATAATGCCCAAACCATCCCCAAATAAATAAGTGGCCAAAATAAGTCTGAGAAAGCGAAGTAGAAGAGACAATAATTTTTGATTTGTCTCACTGGCTCTGGCACGAATCCCCACCTGGTCTTCAGCCAGAAGCCCAGTGCTATGGGAAAGAGCATGTAGGTACTCGATGCTTTGAGCCAGATGATAACCACAAGCAGTCACAAGGAGCAACACAAATCCCTCAGGCCACTGGCTGCTGACCTTGACACATTAAACCCTAACGACACATTCTCACTGAACATAAAATAGGCATGATAAGGCATGAGTGGAAATGTGAGGGCAGGGTCTTCATCGCAGGCCACCTTCCCCACGTATAAACCTGTGGGGGCGGTAACGTCCAGCAGTCTGCTGTGGCTGTGTGACAGCATGGAAAAAGCATGCATAGAGTTTGGAAGCAAAGAATGGGAGCGTGCAGCCTGGGCTCATCCATTTACCAGTTGTGTGACCTTGGAAACTTTGGGCTTCAGTTTCCCGTAAAGCAGGGACTGGAGGAACTGCCTCACATGCTCACTAGGAGGAGCAGATGAGAGAATGTTCCTACAAGTTCCTTCTTCACCTTCAACTGTGCTGACCAGTGCCGTCAGTGTTGGCCCCGGGGAAAGGTCACCAGCCACAGCTGAATCCCAACGGGTGCTCCAGCTCTAGAGCTTGAAGACCCTGGGTGTGGCTGGTGCGCAGGCAGCCCCATCACTCATCAGCGGAGACCTAAAACCCGCCTGGAGAAGGCAGCCCCATCACTCATCAGTGGAGACCCAAAACCCGCCTGGAGAAGGCAGCCCCAGACAGAAAGCTGGGTTCCGCCAGCAAGGCTTTCACAGCTGTACTTCTCTATACCTGTGCGACTGGCCAGGTGCAAAATCAGGCATTGGGGCCAGTGATTCACTTGCTCATGAGGTAAGGACATGAGTAACCTACCACTATGAGGCCAGAACAGTGACTCCAACCACGCAGTTAAATTCAGAGGTGACTCCAACAAGAGGAAAATGATTTTAAAACAATCAGGTTCAGGTGTAGATTTCGAAATGGAATGCTGTCCTCTTTTCGTTTTAGAATGACAGGGTAATGGTCAAGGTAAATGGAATCCGATAGAGGCTTTTATTCTGACAGCTCAGCTCAGGCCCAGGCCCTCTCAGTACGGGGATGGCTGGGAGTGGAAAGGGTCATTCTGCGAATTTCAAATCCAAACACTACAAAAGAAAAGCGAGCTCCAAGGAGTTCAAGGTGAAGGAAAAGACAGCCCACTTTTCTTTCTGTGCTCTGCTTTTGTCCTTCACACGCTTCACACTTGAGGGAGAAACTAATGACACTGACCTCGGGGCCCATTCCACCCGGCGGTGAACGCAGCTGCGGCGGCCGTCCCTGCGGGCCCCTGCCCACTGCAGCACGCTCCGTCAACGCGGCCCAGCCAGCAGCTGACTGCAAACAGTGGCAGGCGGGCACTAGGCACACGACCCCTGACACTGGGGGCCTTTTTTCCTCCTCTCCGCCAGCAGCCAATGGGCGGGCTCTCTCCACCGGCTGCCATGGCAACGAGAGACTGCTCCGCAGTGCCCAGAACAGATGTCACATGAGCCAAGATGAATGTGGTGGGGGCGGGGAGCGTGTGGAGGGAGCGGAGCGGGATGAGGGGACGCATTTGGAGTTAAATGGTCCCACCAGAGGGAGGGAGGCACATTCTGAAGTAAGTGCAAAGCGGTAACATCTATTTTCTTTCTTTTCCCTGTCCTTTAAGTTCTAAACACACATGCACACACACATATCCTTTCATCTCCATTACTGCGCTGCCTGCCGCTCTCTGGCTTTCATGGCAAACATGAAAGCTCTGATTTCTCGAAGCCTTAAACGAACATCGCGTCCATTGCAGAAATGCAAGCAGGCATTCTGTGGCCATTTAGGAACAGACTGGGAAGCTCTGTTGAGGTGAATGGGAGAAACTTAGAACCACCAGAGGAGATGAGACAAATTCAGGGCAATTTTAAAGGCAAACACACTACCTCAGTAGGTAAACGACAAACCCTGTTTCACTCTCATTGCCACCAAAATGTAAGGGCTCCACTTCCCTCCCGCGGTAGCGTCTCTGATCCTACCACTCCCAAGGAGGGAAGGCTTATCAAACTACCTGCTTGAGCAACAAAGCCTCTTTTGTTGTCTCTAAAATAGATCCTAGCCTAGCTCGAATACTGTATTTAAAATGTTTCCACTGCCTTCCGTTTATCTTCCACTGAAATTAGCAAGTAGAGCATGTACACGCGAAATTAGCAAGTAGAGCATGTACACGCTGGCGCACACGATAAACCTATACATTAGTGGGTAAGGTAAGAGTGATATTCGGGGCAGGCAGGCATTAGACACTGCAGGCCTTTTTTCCTCCCGGCTTGCAGCCAATGGGCGGAACCTAATCCTGTTTCCGTTATCAGACCACATGAATCAGGCAGACAGGAGGGACAATGTATACGTCCCGTCCTAATCTGATAGATGAAATGCACTGAATGTGTCAGAGGATGGGAAAATGTTGCTTAGAATTATTTTACACTTAATTCTCCCAACAAACATTCACAGAGTGCCTGCTTTGTGCAGAGTGCCACAGGGCGTGTTGCAAATGATGCAGAGCAAGGGAAGGTGCCACTTACAATCAAGCGGTAAAAGACAATGGAACTCTTACAATGGGTCAGAGAAAATGAGTGTGCAGGCAAAGCATGATGCCAACATGGAGGAAGGCGGGCTCTGAGAAGTGTCCTGGGGTGCGGGAAGATGACAGGGCCTATTCTGCGACAAACACTTGACATACACACCATATCCCATAATGCTTTTAACACCCTAAGAAGTAGCCATTATTATCCTATTTAACAAATCAGGACACCCAGGCTTAGAGGGGTTAACAGTCCCAGGTCATACCACAGGCAAGTAACAGAGCCACTGTTGCCCCAAGTCACCCACCCACGTCCATGGAAGTGTCTGCTCCATCAACTAAGTGATGCAGTGCTGCAAAGAATGCAGCTGTGTGTGTCAGCGCCAACTCCTGGTCCTCACCCAAGCAGTAATGTCCAGGAAATGGTGGGCTTCAAACACTCACCACATTTTTCCTAATACGTATTAAAATAAACAAGGTTCCTCTGGATACATCCTAAAGTTACCTTGTGTACCACAAGGGGTACACATGTCACACTTTGGGAGCCCTGCATTTTCCCATGCCAGCCTAGGAAGATAAGTGGAAGTGTGACCTGAGGAGAATTTGAATTCACTCAAATGTCCCCCTACCTTGGCCAGGGTTATTTTGTATACATACTGCCGCTAAAATGAAAATGTCTCCTTGGTCCTCACAAGAATGCTTTCTTCCATCATTATTCTGGCCAGTAAGTGGAATCCTAAGGGGCTTGCAATGCATTTGAATGAAAAGTAGTGGATGTGAATAAAAGACTGATGGCCCGGCAATGCTCAGTGCCTGCACTACTCCTGGAAGCTGCCACTGCGGACCCACCCTACCCCAGGGACTCACTTCTCTGCCACTGCAGCAACACACTACAACCACCAGAGGGCAGTGACACAAACCAGATTTTTCATTTGTACCCAAATGTGGATGCACAGTTTAATAATATGCAAAGCCCATTATTACAAGCTTTTCCTCTCCCCACCCCCTATTAATGAACAAATGCCCAGGGGTAATGCAGATATTTCTAAATACAGTGCAAGAAAGGGCAATCTGTACTCATACACAGGGAGTCTAATGCACAGTAATAAGTGGAGATGAAAATAATCACCCAGATGCAACTAAACCATTAAGACTAAAGATTTAGCTGTCTATACGGCTGCATACATGGAAACAGAGATGCATGCCTCCAGAAATGGACATTTTAAAAACATTTATTTCGCAAGTTCTTATTTACAGTTCATAATAATACCTGTACTGATAACCACAGAGCTACAAGAGAGGTGAAGAGGAATTTCATCTTTATTGCTGGGCATACAAAGGGGGATTTTTCTCTTTGGCTAAGGTAAGTAAATGAATTATTCAGGGCCTTTCCATGGACATTTAAAAATCATAACTCTACGCTTTAAACAATAGCACAAATAAAAAAAGAAGAACTGGCTAATCCCCAGACCAGAAAATATCAACTGACATTTACCCACGTCTATTTAGGGTCCACCAATGCAAATAAATGATTTTTGGTTTTGATGAAAACAGAGTCTTTTAGTGTGGGTACCAGTTTTAACATCACTGCACAGAGAACACAATCGACTGAGACGGGAACCCTCCAGGGTGCAACCTACCCATTTCCCCGTGAACAAAGCAGCAGAAATAACCCTGCCAGCTTCTCCCTTCCTCATAGGAAGGAAGATTCCTGATCCCATGTTTTCACAGTGGCTTGAAATTTGAGGTCCTGTGGAAAAGCCGGGTGAAGGCAGACAGGCTTGTCTCGGGAGTCACCCCATTAAACCCTGATACTTGTAAAATGCTGGACAGACTACCAAGTGGCTCCACAGAGCACGTGAGAAAAGCATATGGGAGTCAGAGGCCACTGACGCTAACTCTCCGAATGCACTCTCTGGGCCATCCTGGAAATGTGAACCGAGCCCTCGGAGCTTCAGTGTCTTCCTAAGGCAGGTAGGAGGACAGATCCAGAACTACCTACCTGTCGGGGAGTGAGGGTCACTCATATAATATGGGAAGAAGCACTGAAAACTCTTAAGATTTATAACAAGTTTTGTTGTTCTTATTTTCCCCATTTTATAAACAAGGAACTAGAGCTCTAAAGACTCGTCGTCCAAGGTCACAGTTGGTAAAGGCAGAGCAGGGCCCAGCTGGGTGTCCTTATCCAAGGCTGTGGTCCTTCGCCCCTCCATGGGGTCTTACTCAGCTTGGGCTGCCATAGCAAATCACCACAGACTGGGGGCTTAAAATAAAAGACATTTACTTCTCACAATTCTGGAGGGCGGGAAGTCCCAGATCAAGGTGCCGGCAGGGTAGGTTTCATCATGAGGATTCTTCTCATGAGGTGTGGACGGGCACCACCAGCGTGCTCACATGACCTCTTCTTTGCATGCATGTGGAGAGAGCAAGAGCTCTCCGGTATCTCTTCTTATAAGGACACTAATCCCATCATTGGGGGCCCCACCCTTGTGACCTCATCTCACCCTAAGTACCTCCTAAAGGCCCCAGCTCCAAATACCATCACACTGGGGGTTAGGACTTCAAACACATGAATGTAGGGGGGCACACAAATATGCAGTCCATAACAAGGGGTAACAGTGGGCTTCTTTACGCTGCTACATCTTTTCAATTCAGGTCAACAAATATTTGCTGACAAGTGGGGGAAATAAGGATGATTCGGAGTCCCCAAAGAGCTCGCTTAATGTCAGGATAGTTCCTAGGAAGTGTCCACAGGAAAGAGCATTTGACACGTGGGTTTTTGTGACTGTGTAGCACCGTTTATTACAACAAACTTCATGAGATCCTTCTTCACATAGCTGTGTTTGAAACAATTGTAATGAGAGTCTGGCAACTAATCAGTGCATAATTAATATTTGATAAGTAATTAATGTATTAATTTACTGAGGAAGCTGGCGGGGAGGTAAGGAAGGAAGGACACTTTCAAATTTTCAGCCTATAGATGCTTACAAGAAAACACAGAGGATCTGGACCTCCTGGCAGGAAATTATCAGGTCCAGTTATATTATGATGATTATAGCATAAGTGGATATTTATTGAGTGTATTTAATTTCTCTCAGTTGAATTGGCATAATTTAAACTATTTTCTGGATTGGAACACCAAAGGGGCTCAGCTTCAATTAATGTATATTGGGTGACTACAACATGCTAGTAATATGTATGGATGCTAGTAGTGATATGTGTATATATATATAAAAATTCAGTCCACAACAAGGGGTATTTTACATATACATAAAATCTCATTTAATTCTTATAACAATCCTATGAGGAGATGTTGCTATCCACTCACTTAGATAATTTAAAAATGAGGACCAGAGAAGTCAGGGACTCACAGATAGTAAGTGACTAAGAGAGTACTAGAACATTCTTGCCAACCATTCAAATGTTATTTTGATTGCTTACACACACACATAATTTTCTTCCCCTATATTCCCCCAAATCTAGCTCTTAGGGTTTTTTTTTTTTCTGTTGTTATTTTGGGTATGCTACTTTATTTTGGTAAGTAGTATGGGGGTGAAGTTGGGTCTTTTTTGAAGGTAGAGATGTTTGAAAGGGGATAAGCGTACACAAAATCTCTACCTCCCTTCAAAGGACCCCAAGGGGGAGGAGATCAAGTTCCATCCTCTCTGGGGAATTGAGCATGTTCTGTGTGTGGCCCTGGGACCCAGAGGAAGCCAGATGGGCACCCACTTGGTGAGCATGGCCTGCCTCTCCTGAACAACCCAGGAAAGAAGAGCTCCCAGTTTCAGTGCCCCATTTGAGGCTGGATGTGTGATAGTGGTCGGCTGGAAACCAGGCCTGGAGACTGCAGAAGGCTGAATAATGGTGTCCCCAAGATGTCCAGGTCCTAAACCTCGGAACATGTGAACATCACTTTATGTGGCAAAGACTCTGCAGATGTGATTAAGGATCTTGAGATGGGGAGATTATCTTGGATTATTTGCTGGTCCCTAAATGCAAACACATGTGTCCTTATAAGAGGGAGGCAGAGAGAGATTAGACACACAGAAGAGGAGGAGGCAACATGACCACCAAGGCAGAGATTGGAGTGATGTGGCCACAAGCCAAGGAATGTTGGCAGCCACTAGAAGCTGGAAGAGGCAAGAAAGGGGGTCTCCCCTGGAGCCTCTGGAGGGAGCACAGCCCGGATGAAACCTGGATTTTAGCCCAGGGGAACTGCTTTTGGACCTCTGGCCTCCAGAACTGTGAGAGAATGAATTGGTGTTGTTTTACGCCACCAAGTTCGTGGTACTCTGTTACAGTAGCCATCGCTAACTAAGCGACAAAAAGTCAGAGATTTGGCAAGCACAAGAAAGATGGGTTCATATAGCAACCACTGACTCAATCTTACCAAGTACTGTTTTATGATTGTGACATTTAGCAATTTCTTGTGTCAGGAGACTTGGCAAGACAGACTCTGGGGTCAGGAACACTACGGTTAATGCAGCGCTTAATTGCTCCTGGTGCACAACACGTACTAAACAAAGCCGCAGTTCCTCGAACCTCTGAATTTGGAGCCTATGGAGCAACAGTGAGTCCAAACAGGAATTAACTTTAAAATACAAAGAAATATGAAACCATTCTTCACGATGTTCACTGCGCAGCCGTAAAGTTTTCTCCGCATGACTTTGGTTTTCATCCTCAGTCCCCAGATCTCCAGAAGTTCTTGAGCTTTAGTCAAAGGATCTGAGCTCTGAGCAAGAATTACATGTTAATTCTTAGATATATTTATCTTTGCTATTCTTATCATATATCTTACATGACAATTAGGCACTCTGACTAGAAGTTATGTGTGTCTTATGGGAAGACAGCAAAATGATTGTGTGGGACCTTGTAGGCCATGCCGAGGAGCTTGGATTTCATTCTAAATGTAGTGGGAAGCCATGGATGAGTCTGACACAGGAAAAGGAAATGACTGGAATTAGATTGAGGAAGACGCTCCAGCTGCCCTGGGTGAGTATGTGGTAGAAGAGAGGTAAACAGCCCAGTGGTCCAGGACCAGATAATGGTGGCCAGAGCTATGACGGTGAACATGAAAATGAAAGAGAAGCAGGCACATTGGAGATATCTTTAAGAGATAGAATCTCGGTAAATCTGATTAATTGGATGTGAGGAGTGAATCGGTGATGGCTCCTAGGAATCTTGCTTAAGCATGTTAAAAAGCAATGGCTGGGAAGGCTGTCAGTGGAGGGGGTGGGAGAAAGAGCTGTGAGGATTGTTTGGGAGTGGGGAGGAGTGGGAATCAAGCCCCCAGTTTAGGAAATATTATGTTGACAAGGAAGTAGAAATAAGTAGGCAGTGGAATCTGGGGATCTGGAGGCCAGAGGGAAGTTCTGGACCAGAAATTTTGAGCATCATTAGGGTAGAGATGGCATTTAAACTATGCTGGATAAAAGAAGCAAAAACTTAGTTGGTAGCACAGGTAGGTAGGTTATTTGGAAATGAAAGCTATTCTCTTTCTTTCTCTCAAACACACACACAGACACACACACACACACACAGTCATACCACAACTTGCCAGGGCTTAACTAGAGAGCATGGGGAGTCATTGAATATCTGGCTGCAATCTAAATGCTTTGGAAAGAAAATTAAATAATCAAAGCTGAACAAAATTCTAAAATGATTTCAAAATTTGAGGAAGAAAATTAAACAAAGCTGAAGCAGGGGCTGGACCAGTGGCTGAGTGGTTAAGTTTGCACACACTGCTTCAGTGGCCCAGAGTTTCGCTGGTTCGGATCCTAGGCGTGGACATGGCACCACTTATCAGACCACGTTGAGGTGGCGTCCCACATCTCACAACTAGAAGCACCCACAACTAAAATATACAACTATGTACTGGGGGGATTTGGGGAGAAAAAGCAGAAAAAAAAAATAGAAGATTGGCAACAATTGTTAGCTCAGGTACCAATCTTTAAAAAAAAGAAAAAAAAGCTGAAGCAATTCTAAAACAGTGCTCATTATAATCCAGTCATTGCATACTATTTTTTCTCTTTCACTTTGGGTGCTTTTCTTTAAAATAACACTGTATAGGGTATAGATGACAGATGAAAGATTGCTAGATAACTGAAATTTAAGATAAAATAGGGTAAATACTTAGGGATTATAGCTATGTTGAAGATTTGATGGATGGATGGATGGATGGAGAAACAAACAGCCTGAGAGACTGATGGAGACAGATTTTAAAACATTATTTTACATATGACACATAGTGGGTAGTTTAACATTCACCCATAAAGGTTATCCAGAGGAAAGGTTGTGCTCACTCTCCATGAAGCTTTGAGGAGTTGGGAAGGAGGTAGGTCATGTGGCCAGGAGAACAATCTTTAAATTTATTAAATTATCAAATTTCAAGAACAATAATCTATCAGTGATCAAAAGATTTAATTCCTAAATGAGGAAGAATTGCGTTTTCGGGATGTAAGAATCATGGTGCGCACCCCCCACCTCTGCCGGAAGCTACAATTCAGTTTACAATATTAGAAAATGTCTGTCATGACAAGTTCACTTGGGAGGTAAACTGTCTACAGTTGATAATCCACAAACAATTAATAACACACCAGATTATCTCTTCCATTTAATACCATAAGCAAATCATTCCACCATGAAACTCTGAGGAAAAAATATGAAAACACAGTTAAGAAAAGATTACGAAGTCTTTGTCCAAAGGCAAGAACCACCCCACGTTTTGTGCAAAGTCTTCAGCTCACTAAAGACATGAAGCAGCTGTCAAAATTTGAGCAGAATCCAGCCCTTTCAAAGTCAACAGACCCAGCATGAGGTTTAAGCTTCACTCTGATCCTCTGCTGTAAGGTTCTCCAGTCTCCGCTAATCTGAACAGAAATTAGTGACCTTCCTCAGCCGTTTTTCCCCTTCCTTGGGTTGTTGGTGAGCCTGGTGTCTACAACCCAGCCAACTTTGCAGAAAACCACAGTTTACATGGAAAATCACTCTGGGTTTCTGGCTCATCAGCAGAACTGCCGGCACAACTAATTAGCTCAACAATTGGTCCCTGTGATAAAATCAGCTAATTTTATGTTCAAATGACTGCTCCGTGGTAAGCAATACTGTCACTCTAAACTTCGCCTATGAAGAAGTTGCTGAAGAAGCTGGTTACTAGGGGGTCACTGGGGGCAAACTAGTGAAGACTATTAAATCAGTAACCTAAGTCAATGTTCTAGTTAGTGCATAGGGATCCCGCCAGGACTCAGATAAGATGGATTTCCAGAACGGAGTGACAGAGGCAGAAATTACAACTCTTAAAGGGGAAAACCATATATATAAAATGCATGGAAGGAGTCATCTGCAGAATTTCCCCGTTCTCAGAAATAAACGAAATGTTCGTGACGAGATTATGGAATCCTAGATCCCAATCTAGTATTGTTAAGACACGGCTCTCCCTGGATTAAAGACCTCTGTTGCGTCAGGAATTTGTCCAAGGTTATCCTAGATAGAAAACACAGGAAAGCCAATTCCGGAGTCAGCTCTTCAGCTCCCTCCTCTCCTTCGCTCGCCTGTTAAGGCAGCTGGCGATGTCTGAGACGCTCCTTGCTTTGTGGGATCTATTGGAAACCACGTTACTTTTTAAGGTGAATGGAAAAGCACAGATCAACTTCCTTACGGTGTAAAAGCTAATTATATCACCTCTCATAGGCACTGCAAATTACTGATTTCTTTTTTTTTTGGTGTGTATATAATTAATTATACCAACTAGACAGAAATTTATACAAGTTTCAAAACTAGAAACAAGAGATACATGAATGCATACAATTTTACATAAAGATACAGAGACATACCTACCTACCTACCTATATCTACACCCATCGTTTATATCTCTGTATGTATATAGATAAATATAGTCAGAGATATATAAATCACTTCATTTATATAAAGTGCTTAGTAATTCGCATGTAGTAAGTACTCAGTTGGTATTGTTGTTGCTGTTCTATTATTATTATTAATAGCTATATATGTACTATATAAAAATGTATTATATAAACCATGCATGCAACTGTCCATCATATAACTATATGATGGTAGCAGGATGCTTGCTGAAAATGACACTTGTGGTTTTTTTCTCTGCTCTGACAGAGGGGCCAGAAAGTCACTGCATTGCAGTAGATCATCCTTGAGACACTGTAGTCAGCTGCCTGGCCTGGCTCGGGTCGGGTGGGGAAAGACCCTTTTCAGGTCATCATATCCGCCACCTCTCACGTACCAGTTCAGATCCCCTTGGCCTCACCTCTCTCCTCTCCAGCCCCCACTACGGGACCCAGCTCTGCACAGGCTCTGATTAGCTTTATGCAGGTGCAACCCTACAGCCGCTCATATTACACCCATGCCATGTGCCTCTTGCCTCTGAGGACACAGCATCCTGAGCCCGCACATGTGCAACCGAGAAGTGCAGAGCTAACCCATGGGGGATGGCATTCAGTGGACATATGCTTCTCCTCTTCCCCCGGAACGACTGGTCATTTCATAAGGACCAAAGAACCCATCAACAATGGCAGGGTCAACTGATACTGGCTCTCCCTCCTTTGCTTTTCCACTCCCCCTGACCCTTACTCCTGTTCCGTGGCACCACACGCCCCAATAAGTCTTCAAACACAAACCTTTGTCATGGGCTCTGCTTTCTGTGGGAGCCAAACTAAGATAAAAATCACAGCAGTCCCCCATGTGCAGGTGCACGGTTACCCTACTGCTCACCCGGGAGGCGACACAATGAGACACTTTATTCTTTGGTTCCTGAAAAGGAAAATGATTTGACCCCTTGTGGTGCAGATCTGAAAAAGGGGAAAGGGATGGCAGTTCTTGGTGCTTAAAGGGGGATAGAAGGATAAATCCTGACCCAGGGCTTCTGGGTGGGGCCCTTGGGCAATGGCTGTGTCAGGAATGGAAAGAGCTCTCCGACTCAACTGAGCTCGGCCAAGGGTCCCTAGGGCTGTGGCTTTCAGTACTCAGCTCTTTACAGTAGTGGCTAAAAGGAAGATGACTTGACCCTCAGGCTGTGCGTCTCCAGAAAGGAAAAAGAAAGAGCATCTCTGGTGCAGCACCTCTGATGACCCGGAGGCCTTCCTTCCTTGCCACACAAGCCTTTCACAGGGCTGCCTCACAACATGGCAGCTGGCTTCCCCAGGTAAGTGATCCAAAAGACAGTGAGAGCAACAGGGCCTCCAAGATAGAAGCCACAATCTTTTAATAAACTCATCTCAGTTGTAACATCCCTTCCCTCTGTCATTCACTAGGAGGGAGTCATTAAATCCAGCCCATACTGAAGGAGAGGGGATTACATGTGGGCAGAGATCACTCAGGGCCATCCTGGAGGCCTCCTATTATTATGGCCCAAGCAGACATCAGAGCCGGGGAGGGTGGGAGGGGGCATGCTGAGGAATCAATGGGGCAGCTCCTGTCAGCATCTCCTTTAGCCCTCTCTGCTTTTCAGGGTTGAGCTGACCATGAGTTGCATGTCCTGCTACTTTTTCATCAGTAGACACACTCTTGTCCCTGCCTCCTCCTCACTGCCACCTCTGCCACCTTGGGGGATAGGTGGAGAACCCATGCATCCCTGGGAACTGCTGCATATCAGACTTTTTCCATAATTCTAGAATAGATGAGCCAGTAGCTACTGGCTCTATTGTTAAATGTGAATTCAAATCAGAAAATATAATGATAAGTAAAATTTAGACATTATCATGAAGTTCTAAAAATTAAAGCAATTCATTTTGAAAAGAACTAAATCTCTATTGGAGGCTATTTTTAAAATATAATACAAGTTAACAGTGAAAATAATTCTTTCATGATATAATGTCTATATTTCTAAGAAGTATTTTTATTGTAATTCAATCTACCGTTACTAGCAAGACAGAAAGCATCATGGGTTGAATTGTGTGCCTCAAAAAAGAGAAGTTGGAGTCCCAGGCCCCAGTACCTCAGATGTGAACTCATTTGGAGATAGGGTCTTTACAGAGGTAATTAGGTTAAAATGTGTCATTAGGTTGGGCACCAATCCACTATGACTACAGTTGTCATAAAAGGGGAAATTTGGACACAGAACTAGACATCCATAGAGGGAAGGTGGCGTGAAGAGACACAGGGAGAAGATGGCCATCGACAAGCCAAGGAGACAGGCCTGGAGCAGACACTTCCCTCACAGCCTCTGAAGGAACCAACCCTGCAGACACCTTGATCTTGGCCTTCCAGCCTCCAGAATGTGAGACAATAAATTTCTGTTGGTTAAGCCACCCAGTCTGTGGTACTTTGTTATGGCAACCAGGGCAGACTCACACAGAGAGAAGAAAGAAAAAGAGAGGGGTTCAGAGAGAGACAAAGAGAGACAAAGAAAGACTATATGTTAAGTTACATATTCTTCTGGTTGAGTTGATTTTAAACAGAAATATGTAAGACCTACTTTTAAAATCTCGGTTTGCACATTTATGGAGCAGAGTGGCTCTATTCCAAGAGGCTAACAGAAATTTCAAAAAAATGTGCAAATGGAACACAGTGCCAGGTGAAAAGAACCAGACTCTCTCTTTACAGGTAGGGCCCGACGCGGCAGGGGCCGACAGTGGGGACCCAGGAGCGGGAGGAGACCTACCTTCTGGTAGTCCTCTTTGGACCTCAGGGCCGCCTCCATGTGGTGCGCAGAGGTTGGGTAGATGGCTGAGCGGTACTGAGAGCCGTAGTCATTGCCTTGGCGCATGCCTGGGAAAGTGGGAAGCAGAGATTACTGGGGTGGACTGGGAACAAGGCCAGTGTCACATGTTCTTGGTGACTTGTGTGCTGCTAAGTGCTTGTTTTAATTTCATCTTGACGCCACTCACCTTAAGTATGAAATGTAGCCCTTTTCCTTTGCCTATTTTAATTAGAACAAATATCTTTAAATTTAGGTAAATTTATCACAGGTCTTGGGTCAGAGCAGATGCTCTATAAATATGTATTTTTCTATGCAGATATTTAAATCATGGCCTATGCCATTTATCCCTTGCAAAGCACTGTGATACACGTTATTTCTTTGGCTCCTAATGAGACACCCTGTGTGGCAGGTATTGTTGGCCCTCACTTGGCAGACAAGGAAATGGGATAATGTGTGTGAGTGCCTGGCATACTGCTTGGCACACAGGAGGTGCCTGTAAATGACAAAGTAGCTGCTCCTCCGGAGGTCTACAGAGTTCGCCTAAGGTCATACACCTAATCAAGGGGACGCCTGGGACTTGAAGTTAGCCCAGCGCGTTTTCCACTGTTGTAGCAGCTCAAGTGTAGGTGGTGGTCAATTTCTAACTGGGTGAGTTAGTCCCCAGTGTTAAACAGCCACAGGCTTAATAAAGATCCCTTACAGATCTACCTGCTGTTGTCAGAATGAACTTCACACGTGTTTACTACATTATTTAAGAGTCAGTTTCAGTTTTAACAAGTGCCCCAAAACTCCTCCAATAGAAGATTCAGTCTTCCAAACAGAATTATTTCAACCTTTAACACACAAGCAAATCACCTGGGGATGTTGTTAAAATGCAGGTTCTGGTTCAGTAGGTCTGTGGTGAGCCTGAGATTTTGCATTTCTAACCTGCTCATGGGAGGTGCTGGTCACCAGACCACACTTTGAGTAGCAAGGGTTTAGTGTGTGCCCAGATATTTCCAAGGTTCCTTTATAATCCGTCAGCAATATTTCTAATTCCAAAAGTGTGGTGAGGAAAGCCTGAATATTCCAAACTACTGTTTGTCAGGGATGCCACATACAATGCTCCCTCCACTCCACCCTGCCATGCACACACTTCTCACTGGACTCCCATTCAACCTTCAAGACTTAGTTCAAGCATCTTCTCTTTGCTGATGGCACCTCACAACTGGGACAGTCACTGACTCCTTTGGGCTCCACTGGGCCTTCCAGGTCCCTCTCTTAGAGGTGTTATTGCAGTGCATTGCTGTTATGCGGCTCCCTCTCCTTCTCTGTGAGCCTTTCAGAGGGCAGAGCTTTACAGCCATAGTACCTGGCGTAGCATCAGACAGATGGATGTCCTTCCACAAATATCTGTTGCATGAAGAATATATGAGTTTATATCTCGTGATCCAAGGCCCTGCAATCAATACTGGAGTCCAAGTCAATCAATCAAAGTGCTTTGTCACATTTAATTTGTAAATGTAAATATAAATTCAAATGTAAATAGAATAATCTTTCTTAAGAGCTATAGGAAAAGCTACAAATGAGCTAATACGTTTGACTAGTAGAGGTAAGTGCAGCAGCTGAAGACACCAAAGGTTCGCCATGGCAGTTCATGGATTCAGAACCTAGAATTCATGATCAAAACTGCAGGCCAAAAACTGAGGTTGAAATAGCAACAAACTAGTAGGATTTAGGGTCAAGCCTTAGGCTATCTATGGTGTGTATGTGTGCACGTGTGTTATTTTTGACACCTACTTGTTCACACCCCCAGCTTAGCTGTCTTCCTAAAAATCCCATTATCCCACCTTCAGAGTCCCATCCTCTTCTCAATGCACAAAGGTCACATGGGGACCAGCAACTAATTTGTTGCTTAAAGAGCTCATACCAATAATCATACCAAAATATTAATTTAACAATATACAATAAAAATAAACCAGCCCATGTCTCCAATAAGCACTGTATAATACCAAGCTAGGATATCTATTTCATTTCTGTGTAAGTTATATATTCACTTAAATAATAAGGTATTATTATAGTATACAATATATAAGTATTATTACAGCATAAATATTACTTATAGTATATACTATATAAGTATTATTATAAGTATTATTTATTAAGCACCTAATATGTACCAAGCACTTTTCCAGATATATGAGTTTATATCTCGGCAATGAGAACACGGCAATGAATAAAAGCAAACCCTACCTTCATAGAACTCACATTCTAGTGGAATATAAGAGACTAGATAAATGTACATTCTAGAATGGCACTTTGGCTATATATTTTTTTGCCTTCTTCAATTTTCCCTTCTTCACTTACAAGTAGGGCTCTTCTTGTATGACTGCTTCCCATCCTTTTGTGCACAATGACATGATGGCGGCATTTTGTTCCTTCTAAAATATTCTCCATGAAGAACAAAGATTGCTAGATGGCTGACTTTTTGGTAAAATTTGGCCCCTCCATTCAGCACAAGATGCAGAAAAGCAGGGTCTCCATGTAAAGTTGTTTAAATCTATTTAAATTTTCTTGTTTTTGAAAGAGAAATTAGTATGTGAGTACAAGAGAATCTGCAGGTGTGATTTATTTATATTTTTCAAAAAGTTTTGCTAAGAGTCCATATGACTTGTACACTGAAGACAACAAATATCTGTGTGTTTGGTTAAAGGTCTGTGAATTATCACAGAATCACGGGAAATTGTTGCTTATGGATAAAAATTGGCTTTTTAGCAAACACGATGGGAATAATTAAGAATCGTTCTGGGAAATGGTATAATAGTGGGCTCTTCCACTGATCATATTTTCACAAATAATCTGGAAGAAGAAGTGCACAATGAAACCCTTAAGTTTACGTCTGTATTTAGAGCTTCTCTTGTAGTAACATGACAACCTAACGGGTAGAAACATCTGGAAGATTTCACAAAATTGGGTGGTTGGGCAGAAAAGATGCACATGACTGTCATTCTAGGCAAGTATGTAAGGCAATGCATTTCTATAAAAGACAATCCATGGATTCTTTATGTCACTGGAGGTGCCGCTACTACTTCAACCCAGGATGGGGATTTATGGACCCTTCCCTGAAGCCAAGACCCCCTGATTTGAATCTAACGTTATCATCTGGTGATTGTAATAATACAATATTGATATGGCTCCTGTCACTGTTGTCCTTTTCTTCTTTGTGCACATTTGGACTGTTCCCAACTCACTCTGGACAGCTTTAAAGAGGAGTTAACATCGTGGGCATTATCCACAGCTCAGCCCCAGACTCCTCGCACTTTTCCCTTTGTATGAACCCAAACTGACTATTCATCCATTAGGAAGAGGGGTGTTATTCACACAGTTCCAGCCAGCATCTGCAGGCAGGAGTCTTACAGATTTGAATTTATAGCCCTGACTTTCTGATCCCAACCTTCTTGGATGTTCTAATGAAACTAAAAGCTCCCCATGTCAGAAACAAGACACCGTCTCCTCCTGCTCGCTATGGCTAAACCCCTGCCTGGCCAGGAGGGAAGACAAGAACGTGCTAAAGAGATAAGTTAGGGATGGAGAAAAACATCAGAGCCTTTATTTGGATTTCCTTGAATCTTGAGTGATACTGGACAAGGCATTAACCCTCTGGTCTACTCATGGAAAACAACATTAATTTGATTGAATTTTTTTCCATCAAAGTTCATCTTAAGGAGAAGGTAGAGTGTCTTAAAACAAAACCATACACACTTATCCACATACTTGTGTGTGTGTTTGGTTAATTCCAATGCATGTACCTTCCAGTTCACTGATGAAGGGCTTATTAAATGGATAGGAGCTTGAAATTTGGAAGCAGATGATTCACTGGGAAATCTGATTTGATGTTCAACAGATTGAAAAACCTGTAGAACTACGGATTTCCTGTTCTTGTTATTTTTAATACATTTCACTTATAGATGTTTAGCATCACTAAACTTTTCACCATTTCTTTCAACCTCCATTGGTTTATGTTATGAATGCAAAACAGTAATTCACATGTGAGGAAAATCTGTTTACTAAATCTCTTGCAAGAAGCCTAGGACTTAGAGCTGCAAGATCTTATTTTTAAGTCTGCCCCTGCCTCTGACATGTTTTATGCAAATTATCTAATCTTTCTGAGGCTCAAACCTCATTGGTAAAGCAGGGATTATAAGGGCCTAGCCTATGGGTTTGTTGTAAGGAGTAAATGAGAGGAAACCTGTAAAGCATTTTGTTGACTATAAAAAGTTATGTAAGTGTTAAATACTTTTACTTTTACAACTTTTAATACTCTTAGGACATTTCAGAACAACTAGTTTGAAATAAAAATAACAAAGGATGTCACACAAGAAACTCTAGGAGTAACCTTTTTGCCCCTGAAAAGCATTATTTATATTAATCTCTCAGGTACCCACACAGCAGAGGTCACAGAGATAAATCCAAAGAGAGGATCAAAATTCATTTCATGCGTGTAGAAATGTACTACTTAGTTTTTAACTGTTTATTACATTTTTTTAGCAGAATTACCTTCCTAGTTAAACTTTAACTCTGCTAATCTCCAGCCCTGTTCTTCATTTCAATTGAAAACAAACCCAATAAAGGGAAAAAACTCTTTGAGTGAATTCTCCTACCCCTGCCCCACCCATGAAGAGCTTTCCAATGCAATGTCCTCACTCTTGGTCTCTATCTGAAGTTTAGAAAAATCAGGCCTGTTGGTATTATCTTATATCTCCTGAGCACAAAGCCATTGGGGTACTAGAAATGGAGAAAGACAGACCTCCAGAATGGTAGAAAGCAGCAAAAGCAAATAAAAATCATTGAAGAAAGTAGTCTAAAAGCCCTTTTTTTCCTGACTGCCTGCCTTCTTTCCTTCCTTCCACCCATTCATCCATCTTTCCCTGTCTCAGGGAAGGTACTAGGCACTGGAGTTCAAGAATAAGATACAATCTCCTTTTTCAACTAGGTCACCTTCCTAGTACAGTAAAAGGAAATAGATGGAAACCAATAAGCATATCAAGTGTTAGATGTGTCTTAGTCAGTCCAGGCTGCTTTAACTAAATCCCATCGACAGGGTAGTTTATCGGCAACATGAATTTATTTCTCACAGTTCTGGAGGCTGCAAGTCAAGTTGCCAGCCAGTTCAGTGCCTGCTGAGAACCCTCTTTCTGCCTGCAGACCTCTGTCTTCCTGCTGTGTCCTCAAGTGGTGGAAAGAAAGCAAGCTGGCTCTTTGGCCTCTTCTTATAAGGGTACTAACCTCATTCATGAGGGCAAAGCCACTTCCAAATACCATCACATTGGGAACTAGACTTCAACATGTGAATTTTGGGCAGACACAAACATTGAGTCCATTAGCAAGATATTATGGGAAAAGTCTGAGCAAATTAGGAAAATGCAGGGGTTCAGAGGAAGGGGTGGATAAAGTCACCTGATCCACGTAGGAGGGGCCTAAGTCCCACGAGGCTGGATAGAGGAAGGGACTCTGGTCTTGAAAGAGCAGTAGATGGGGACGAGGGGTGAAAGACATTTTCCAGAGTGCTGAAGAACAACGGTAAGGTTCCCGGAACAGTCTGATGCCCCAGGGGACTTGGAAGGAACCCTACCGCTTGCAAAAGCAGCAGCAGCAGCAGCAGCATCTTTTTTGAAGCCCTGGGGCATATCTTCCCAAGAAGGATGAGCACTTTACCATCAAGCTTAAAGCCCAGATGAGAAAACCAACAGCAAGGAACTTCTGGAAATACAAGAACTGGTCCTGCATGCCCCCATCGAATCACAAAATAAATGAAGGACTTGACTGTTAGAAATTGATCTAAACAGCCTTTATCATGCTGTTCTCCAGAGGACAAAATTAACCAAAATTGTATTTTGAGAAAGGATAGAAAAATGTCATTGAGAGACAGAGAATTTCTATTTGTCTTTCCCTTTCCTGCAAACAAATATGTTCTCTCCAGTATAAAGTATTCATATAGCGCCAACTGTGTGCCTAGCACTATGGAGACTACAGAAGAATTAGGTTATAAGCCCTGATTCAATGAATAGCCTGGAAAAGGCAGGGAGGGAAAGGAATAGTTACAAGCTTGATCCTATACTTCCCTCTACTGGGTCTTTGCCAACACTTCTCATTTAATCCTCACATTAGCCCTGTGAACTAGGTAACCCTAACCTTCTTTGATACAAAGGAAGGTATGAATCAGGGACATGAAGTGACCTGCCTGATGTCACATAGCAAGTAAATGGCCATCCTATGATTTAAACCTGGATCTACCTGATAAAACAATCAGAGACAATGGTACACAGTGCCCTGTAGGTGGCGTATGAGGCGGGCAGAGGAGCACCACAGGCTAAAGCCCAGGCAGGAATAAGAACAAGCTTGGTATATGCTGAGGACCGTGAGGAGACAGGACTGGGTTCTGCCACGAGGCCTGGAAAGAAATAAAGTTGGTCAGTTAAGCATAAGACCACACAAGTATCTTGACAGGACACACCGCGGACCAGAGATGTATGGAAAGACCAGTCTCAAGGGAGCCACAGAATCATAATAATCATGAAAAATACAGAACTCTCACACAGATTCAACAAGTGTTGAAAATTCACTGTGCCCTCCACTTGGCTTTGGAAAAACCAAAAGGAAAAATTATTGACATTATTTGACTGTCTTCACGTCCCAGGAAAGCAAGCAATGGGCTTGTTGCAGCAGGTGAAAAGAGAAAAAATGGCTCAGAAACAACATCTTGTGCTTACAATTCTTCCATAACACTCTCTAACCTGATTAATGAGGACTGGGCTTTGGGGCATTCTTGAAGAGAACTGACCTCTTGGCATCTACCAACTGTTTGAGATTTCTCCATCCACCTTCTCCAATAAGATTTCAAAGGGACAAACCACGCTGAGACTGCTCTAAGATCCTTCTCTCTCAGCAGAGCCAGAGAAAGCACTGGAAAACAGAGGAATGCTTAATCTGTACAGGAGCAAAAAGATAGATGAGTTCTCATCTGTTCAATGAGCCTTCTAAACTTTAGCTCATCTTTGGGTACTAGTCCTGTTTCATACATTCTGACCAGAGCAATGAGAAATATGCTGGAACATGGAAATTTTAAAGAGAACTTCACACTATGAGTTGTGAGGTGATTAAAAAATTCCAGGAGTCACCAGCTGATAGTGACCATCAGGGCAGGGAAGGACATATTCCTAAGGGTTTGGAATTACTAACTCTGTGTTAGGAAACTTCAAAGGAACACTCTCATTAGAGGACTATCTATGTTGGTTGCATAGACAGGGGGACTCCCACCAGGATGAATCCATATTCTTCCCTTCTACAGACTGTTGCTAAGGAAAAACGGATCCTGACACATAGTCTGCTGCATGAAGCAGAGAAACAGGCATGGGTTTTGTTGTGAGACTGTTCTGGATTCTAATTCCAGCTATTCCATTTACTGTGTAACCTCAGCCACGTTACTAGAGCTACCTAAGCTTCAGTTTCTTCGTTTGGAAAAATGGGGATGATGACACATACCTCACAGGGTCGTCAGGTTTCTTACACAGGAGCTCAGGAAACATAGCTCCCCCATCCCCTTGTGACTTCTATCACAGAAATTCAAAAGGGAGAATTTTTCAAGATACTACTTAAGAATTTAAAAATTCCTCAGTCAACAAAATAATTACTAAGTATCTCCTGCAGTCCAGGAAACTTGCTAGGGATTCAGCGAAAACACAGATCCATGAGCCTCATCTCAACCTCAGAAAACTTCTAGAATATATCATCAAACAGATAAGAATGCAGAGAAGCAAGATATGATCATTAGGGACGAACATAGATTCCTCTAGAATCCATGCTTCCTAACCTCTCTGGCCTCAGTTCATCTCTATACAATTAAGGATTTGGGATAGATCCTTTTAAAACTAGTTTTATTGAGGTATAATTGACATATAATAAATAGTACATATGTAAAGTATACAATTAGATTCATTTTGTTTTGTATGTGGTGTGAGGTGCAGATCAAAGTTGTTTTGGGTTTTTTGTTATTGTTGTGGTTTTTTGTTGTTTTTTCACAAACGGATATACAATTGTTCCAGTACAATGTATAGAAAAGACTATCTTTCTCCACTTTACAGTCTCTCTCCCAGACTTTTGGGCTATTTTTGCCAAACATTTTACTTTTACATATCTTATAACCCTCAAAATACACTGTTATTATTTTTGCTTTAAACAGTGGATTATCTTTCAAAAAGATTTCAATCTTCAAACGTTTTCATATTTAGTTAACACACAGTTAACATTTCTAGTACTCTCTCTTTGTGTAGATCCAGATTTCCCGCTGGTATCATTTTCTTTCTGCTTGAAGGACTTCCTCTAACATTTCCTTCTAGCTCAGGTCTGCTGGTGATGAATTCATTCAGCTTTTGTACATCTGAAAAAGTATTTTTCCTTCATTTTTTTTTCAAAGATTGGCACCTGAGCTAACATCTGTTGCCAATCTTCTCTCTTTTTTTTTCTTCTTCTTTCCCCAAAGCCCCCCAGTAGATAGCTGTATATTCTAGTTGTGAGTGCCTCTGGTTGTGCTATGTGGGACACTGCCTCAGCGTGACCTGATGAGCGATGCCATGTCCATGCCCAGGATCCGAACTGGCAAAACCCTAGGCCAAGGAAGCGGAGCATGCGAACTTAACCACCCGGCCATGGGGCTGGCCCCTCTCCATTTTTGAAAGATATTTTCACCAAGAAAGATTCTAGTATGACGGTTCTTTTTCCCGTCAGTACTTAAAGATGTTGCTCCACTGCCCTCAGGAAGCATCTGCCATCTTCTGTTTCTTGTTCCTCTGTATGAAATTTATCTTTCTCCTGTGGCTCCAAGATGTTCCCTTTATCAATGATTTTAATGATTTGATTATGATGTGTTGTGACGTAATTTTCTTTTCTTGTGTTCTGTGTTCCTTTAGCTTCTTAGATCTGTAGTCTTATAGTTTTTATCAAATTTGGATTTTTTTCTGACATTATTCAAAATTTTTTTCCATCTTAGACATCTCAGTAGTTTTCATCTCTTGAAGTGGATTGGGTCTTTTTCATATCTCCCATCCTTCTATTTAACATGTTCAGTCTTTCCTCTAACTTCTTAAACATACTGAATACAATTTTAATACTGTTGTTGCTAGTGCTATTACCTGTGTCATGTCAATTTGGGGTCATTTTCTATTGATTGATTTTTCTCATTATAGATAGCATTTTCCTGCTGGTTTGCATGCCTATTTATTGTTTATTAGATGCCAGAAATTGTGAATTTTATCTTGCAGGGTGCTGGATATTTTGTTATTCTTACATATGTATTTATATTCTTTGTTCCAAGATAAGGTTAAATTACTTGGCAAAAGTAACATATCCTTTTGGTTTTTGCTTTCCAGCATTGTTACTTTGGACCAGAGAAGCTTGTAATCTAGATCAATTTCCCCTCTGATGAGGTAAACCCTTCTGAGTACTCTACCTGGTGCCCAATGAATTTTTCTATTTTCCACTCTGGCTGGTGAGAACGGGCAGTATTCCTAACCCCGTGTAAGCTCTGGGAATTGCTTCCTCTAATTCTTCAAGGTGATTCTTTTCCTGGCCTCAAGCTGTTTAATGACACACGTATGCTGGTCAGTACTCAGACAATTACTTAAGGGAATCCTTAGCAGATCTCCAGGGATCTCTCTCTGAACAGTTCTCTCCTCCCTCCTTCTGTTCTCTGAATTCTACCTTCCTCAGCATCCCTGGACTTCCAGTTCCGTCTCCTCAACCCATGGAGACCGAAGGAGTTGGCCTAGGTTCCTCCCTGCTGCTCTGCAGCCTAGAAACGTTCTCTGGGAAATAAGATGGGCAATCGCAGGATTTATTAATTTGTTTGTCTGATGCCCAATGTCTTCAGAACCATTGTTTCAGATATTTTGTCTAATTTTTTAGTTAGACAAAGTGTTTCAAGAGAGGGTAAATCCAGTCCCTATTATACCTTCTTGATCATAAGCAGAAGTCTTTGGGCTAAATATTTTCTAAACATCTTCTAGCCCTAATTTTAAAAAAATCATTTATAAACAGCATGGCATTAAAGGGCATGAGGATACAGGCAGGCCAAAAAAATTCCTTTAGGTTTTGTGGCGGTTTTTTTGTATTTTTTGTTTTGAATTACTATTCTGTTAATAAACGGATTCTGTAAATTTATTTCAGGAAAATAATTCAGATTAAAAACCTATATAAACGGCATCTTGATGGTGACAAATATTTTAAAATCCTCATCATTAATCAACAAATTAATTTTGTTTATTTTTTATCCTTTGTCTTCATTCTTTTTGATCACCCTGCTCCATGTGACAGCGTTAACATCACCTTCCTTCCTTAAACGTTTCCCCCTTGGCCTTGTAACACTACACGTAGCTAAGACTTTCATTAGTGCTTGACCACTCTATCTATATCTACTTGCTTTTCTGTTTTTCCACCTCATCCTCCTTTCTACAGAGGTTCCTGGTTCAGTCTTTGGCTGTTGCCCTCCCCTACATGTGCCCTCCAATGGAATCTCCCTTTTCCATACTGAGAACTTACAAATCTAAATTTGTGATCCAAGTTCTCTTTCAGGTTTCCCGTTCCATCAGACATTTACATACCTTGGCTCCATTGTGCCCCAGATTCTCACCTTGACCTCATTATCTTTTATTGTCCCTGACCTTTCTCATCTCTATCAACTGACATGATCATTCTGCTAGCAACCCAAACTTTTGATCTTGTAGTAATCCATGTTTCATTTGAGCTTCTTCTATACCTCAAGCCAGGCAGTCACCCAGCTTTATGTTTGTTTCCTGTAAAATCCTTCACTAATGTTCTTCTTTCCCTTTCCACAGCCTTATCCTGATCTAGACTCAACACCTCATGGTGTTTGATGATAAAGCCAGGATGAACACCTGGATCTTCTGTACAGCACTAATTCAGGGCTGTTTAATACCTGCTTCCTGGTTGTTTCTGGTTGTGTAGGTTGAATAAATGAATAAATGGAATAGTGGGTCATTTCGCTATATAACCCATCACTGCTTCCAGAACTGCAAGCCTAATATTTCACTCCTCTCCCATGAACAAAGCCTAAGGGGCATCATTTTCCAGATTTTCCATTCTCAGAGCAAAGTGAACATAATACAGAAAAAGGACAGAGGTCTGCGACTCCCTCCTATAAAACACACTCGATTTCATAATTCTTACACTAGACTTACAGTTTCAGCCTGTTTATTATCCCTTTAAACTCTATGAAGCCCAATACATTGATCAGTTCTTCTCTATATCAATATTCACTAAAGTAAAACGCCTTTGAAAAGTAGAGCGAAGGCAAGTAAAGTAAAATTCTTGCAAATAATCCATTAATTTAGAATACAAATATGTTCAATTCCTGATTTTTTTAATCAAGGCACCCCAGGAAATTACATCGAAATTTGGACTTCCATGTGATTTTGGTAAAGCATGAAACTTCAGTCACTCTTTTGCATATCAGGAGATGACAAACTGTCAGCAAGGGAAAGTGTTAACTAGGTCATTTGAGAGAGGCAAGAGTACTTGAGCCATTTTAAAGAGAGAAGAAAATGCTAAAAAATAAATGTACTAGGAATGAAATTTAAGTGCTGTAAAAAAAAGTAAGTGCTTTTAAACTGTCGGGCAACTAAACTGTCAAAATAAAAGGCTGACTACCAGCGATTCTCTCTCTATCAGGGTTTCTTAACCTCGGCACTGTTGACATGTTGGGCTGGGTAATGCTTTGTTGTGAGGGGCAGTCCTGTGCATTGTAGGATGTGTAGCAGCATTCCTAGATTTTATCCACTGATGTCAACAGCATCCACTCTGTTTTGACAACTAAAATTATCTCCATACACTGCCAATGTCCCCTGGGAGGCAAAACTGCCTCCATTTGAGACCCACTGCTATATATTAATGAACCACATCATCTGATATCCTCTCTCACAAAGCCTCCAGTTTCAAGGCAGCAAAATGAAGCAACACGTATGAAGTGAAAGCTTTAGGATGGGTGGAAACAAATAGTTATAAAAGAGCATCAGAGGTCTTTGGTATTCAGCCTTTGTTTGTATCCACTAACATCACTGGTTACCAATGTGCTTTCATTGCTTTTTTACCCCCAAATTCAAGAGAATGGAGATTTGCATTAGAGAATGCAAGAACCATTTTTTTCTTTTCTGGTGAAGTAGCATTTTAAGTTACACATTGAAAGTCTAAAAAGAAGGGAAGAAAATATTACAGACTTTCAGTGAATAAACACAAGCTGAAATCAACATGCCCACAGTTGGAAAGAGCTAAGCTTCTCAATTACATGGACAAAGCAAGAAAAAAGTCTTTTTTTGCTACTTATTTAATAGTTTGTGCAGGAAAAAAGGAAACAGCATTAAAGTTGCCATCACAACGTGTTTTATGGTAACTATAGCATCTTACCATAACTCTTGGGCAGTCTCATATCTGAAAAAATTAGTATGGTCCTATCTCACTGTGCCAGTTTGGAATTGCTATCAGTTTAACAGAGAATAAAAGTAACAGTGACCTCAACAAGATAGAATTATATTTCTTTTTCTCAAAATAAGTGAAAGCTACTGAAATAGGTGGTCTGGGGGTGGCAGGGTGGCTCCATGGTCACCAGGGATTTCTTCTTCCTACTCAACTATCCTTAGCATATGGCTTTCCTACTCAAGCATGTAAGATTTCTTCTAGCGCTACAGCCATCACATCCAAGTTGCAGACCAGAAGAAGGAAAAATAGAAGGATACTTCCTCTCACTTCCTCTCTCTTTAAAGAGACTTCCCAGGAGTTCCATGCCACACTTTCCCTCATACCTTACTGGCCAGAACATAGCCACATGGCCACACCTCCAGGACTCCCTTGTTCCCACTGTGGGGCATTGAGGCCACATCCTTGCTCATAGCTTCTTCAATTTCCCTCTCCTTCTGCTCCTTCCCTCACTCCCTTACAGGTTCTTGTCTTCTTCCTTAATAAGTCACATGTAGTGACTCTCTGTGTCAGGCTCTGCACCTAGGGTCTTCAAGCCATTCAAGCTTTTCTCTCATTCAAGCTGCCTTACTGCCCGCCTCTAGCGCTATGTTGTTTTTTACAGTCTACTACTTTAGTTGTTTAGGCCTTTGGATAAACTCTTATTAGATATGTTTATTAAAGTACTATTAGACAAGTTTTTTAAATTGATATAAAATTAAGAGATTAAACTTCCTGAGAAGGAATTCCAAGATGGCGCCGTGAGTAGTCCTCTTTGTCTCTCGCCCTTCGAGTCTACAATTATTTGGACACTTATCGCTTGACAAAGGATATCCAGACAGCATCTCAGGACGTCTGAGACACCCACGCGACTATACATCGGAAGGCGGACGGACTTTCCTCCGGGAGGATGTGGAAATAGGTGAAAACTCTCCGACCCCGACGGGCAGCCTAGTACCCGCAAGCGGCTTTCTTCCAACGGACGCCCCCAGAGGATCCACACACATCTAGGGCAGGAGCGAGAACACAACAGAGGAGCGACGGTGGAAACAGGTGACCAGAACCCTACTTAAACCCCCCGCAATTACTCCTAAACGCAGAGGGAAACTTTGGAGTTGCACACCTGAGCCCGCGGGGAGAGTCTCTCCCCGCCATTGGCGGGGAGACCCGGCCTGGTGCTCGGGGCGCCCGGAGGGTCCCAGAGAGAGACACGGAGGGCACGGAGGTCTCCCAGCTGCCGTTGCCCGCCCCGTGGGACTAGGGATTGCCGGAGATCTCGGAGAGGACCGGGGCGGGGGAACTTTCAAAGGCGGGTCCGGCGACCCGGAGGGGAAGCGCCAGAGCTCCGCCAGGCAGCAGACAAAACTCTCTGTCTGCCGGTAGCAGAGGGGCCACGCTGAGCACTCAGGGCTCCCGGCAGAGGCCCGGAGAGAAGCCCAGAGGGCGGGGCGACCCCCAGCTGCCGTTGCCCGCCCCGGGGGACTAGGGATTGCCGGAGATCTCGGAGAGGACCGGGGCGGGGGAACTTTCAAAGGCCGGATCGGCGACCCGGAGGGGAAGCGCCGAAGCTCCGCCAGGCAGCAGACAAAACTCTCTGTCTGCCGGTAGCAGAGGGGCCACGCTGAGCACTCAGGGCTCCCGGCAGAGGCCCGGACAGAAGCCCAGAGGGCGGGGCGACCCCCAGCTGCCGTTGCCCGCCCCGGGGGACTAGGGATTGCCGGAGATCTCGGAGAGGACCGGGGCGGGGGAACTTTCAAAGGCCGGATCGGCGACCCGGAGGGGAAGCGCCGAAGCTCCGCCAGGCAGCAGACAAAACTCTCTGTCTGCCGGTAGCAGAGGGGCCACGCTGAGCACTCAGGGCTCCCGGCAGAGGCCCGGACAGAAGCCCAGAGGGCGGGGCGACCCCCAGCTGCCGTTGCCCGCCCCGTGGGACTAGGGATTGCCGGAGATCTCGGAGAGGACCGGGGCGGGGGAACTTTCAAAGGCCGGATCGGCGACCCGGAGGGGAAGCGCCGGAGCTCCCCCAGGCAGCAGACAAAACTCTCTGTCTGCCGGTAGCAGAGGGGCCACGCTGAGCACTCAGGGCTCCCGGCAGAGGCCCGGAGAGAAGCCCAGAGGGCGGGGCGACCCCCAGCTGCCGTTGCCCGCCCCGTGGGACTAGGGATTGCCGGAGATCTCGGAGAGGACTGGGGCTGGAGAGAGTTCCAGAGACCCAGCTTAGTAGCCTAGGGGGAAACCCTACAGGCTCACAGAAGCCTTAGGGAAAGCCTCTGCACAGCACCAGTAGAAGGCACCCAGCCACCAGCCACAAGGCTGGAAGACCCCAGGGCAAAAGCAGCATAGCTAGGTGTACTAACCACAGACTGTAGAAGATGCCAATAGCTCTCCTGCGACCCATAGAGGACAAGTGAGATTTGGTGGGTGCCGACAGCAACCAAGCGACAAATAAAAGTGATCCCACCCCTGGCCGCTGGAAAAGCCCATAACACCGTTGCAGACCCCAAGGAGAGAGCGCATCTAGGTGGGCAACAACAGTAGGCACCTGCAGCCTGAAGCCCCCCGTGACGGCCCCCACGGCAGAGGAGGGAATCCAAAGGGCCACTGTGGCTACGAAGAGGGGCCCAGGCCCAGTTAGCAACTACGGACAGGGTTCCTGGTTGGTGAAGTATAAACAGCTGCTCCCCCCACCGCAGCAGCTGAAACAAGTGAAAGGAGCAACTAAACTCTATCTCCATGCAGAGGCACAAATCAACATCATCAAGCAATATGAAAAAATACATTAAATCTCCAGAACAGAAAGAAAGTAACAAATACACAGAAAACAATCCCAAAGAAAATGAGATATATAACCTAAATGATGATGACTTCAAAACAGCCATCATTAAAATACTCACTGAGTTAAGAGAGAATTCTGACCGACAACTCAACGAGTTCAGGAGCTATGTCACAAAAGAGTTTGATACGATAAAGAAGAACCAAACAGAAATACTGGAAATGAAGAACACAATAGAGGAGATTAAGAAAAATCTAGATGCTCTGAACAGTAGGGCCGATAATATGGAGGAAAGAATTAGCAATTTGGAAGATGGCAATATAGAATTGTTGCAGGCAGAGGAGGAGAGAGAAGCAAGACTTAAAAGAAATGAAGAAACTCTCCGAGAATTATCAGACACAATTAGGAGATGCAACGTAAGGATTATAGGTATACCAGAGGGAGAAGAGAAGGAGAAAGGGGCAGAAAACCTATTCAAAGAAATAATGGCTGAGAACTTCCCAAATCTGGTGAGGGAGATGGATCTTCAGGTGACAGAAGCCAATAGATCTCCAAACTTTATCAATGCAAGAAGACCAACTCCACGGCATATAGTAGTGAAGCTAGCAAAAGTCAACGACAAGGAGAAAATATTAAGGACAGCCAGGCAAAAGAAACTAACCTACAAAGGAACCCCCATCAGGCTATCAGCAGATTTCTCAGCAGAAACTTTACAGGCTAGAAGAGAGTGGAATGATATATTCAAAAATCTGAAGGACAAAAACCTACAGCCGAGAATTCTCTACCCAGCAAAAATATCCTTCAAATACGATGGAGAAATAAAAACTTTCCCAGATAAACAAAAATTAAGGGAGTTCATTGCCACAAAACCTCCTCTTCAGGAAATCCTCAGGAAAACCCTCATTCCTGAAAAATCCAAAAAAGGAAAGGGGCTACAAAACCAAGAGCAGAGGAGATAAGTAGAAGGACAACAACAGAGAGTAGCAGCTCTACATCAGATCATATTAAACCATGGGACGAGAAACAAAGGAAACTGAAGAAAACCGGAAAACAAGACACAAAATGGTAGTGGTAGGCCCCCACGTCTCAATAATCACTCTAAATGTAAACGGATTGAACTCCCCAATCAAAAGACACAGAGTGGCAGGATGGATCAAAGAACAAGATCCAACAATATGCTGCCTCCAGGAAACACACCTCAGCCCCAAAGACAAACACAGACTCAGAGTGAAGGGATGGAGAACAATACTCCAAGCTAATAATGAACAAAAGAAAGCAGGTGTCGCTATACTAATATCAGACAAGGTAGATTTCAAAGCAAAACAGATAAAGAAAGACAAAGAGGGACAGTATATAATGATAAAAGGGACTCTCCACCAAGAAGACATAACACTTATAAATATATACGCACCCAACACAGGAGCACCAAAATTTGTAAAGCAACTCTTAATAGAACTAAAAGAAGACATCAACAACAATACAATAATAGTAGGGGACCTCAACACACCATTAACACCAATGGACAGAACATCCAGACAGAAAATCAACAAGGAAATAATAGAATTAAATGAAAAATTAGACCAGATGGACTTAATAGATATATATAGAACACTTCATCCAAAAACAGCAGGTTACACATTCTTCTCAAGTGCACATGGAACATTCTCAAGGATTGACCATATTTTGGGAACCAAAGCAAACATCAATAAATACAAGAGAGTTGAAATAATATCAAGCATCTTTTCTGATCATAACGCTATTAAACTAGAAATCAACTACAAGAAAAAAGCAGAGAAAGGTGCAAAAATGTGGAGACTAAACAACACGCTTCTCAACAAACAATGGATCATTGAAGAAATTAAAGAAGAAATCAAATATTATCTGGAGACAAATGAAAATGAGAACACGACATACCAAATCATTTGGGATGCAGCAAAAGCAGTCCTAAGAGGGAAATTCATCGCAATACAGGCTCACCTCACTAAACAAGAAAAAGCTCACGTAAGCAACCTCAAACGACACCTAACAGAACTAGAAAAAGAAGAACAAACAAGGCCCAGAGTCAGTAGAAGGAGGGAAATAATAAAAATAAGAGCAGAAATAAACGATATTGAAACAAAAAAGACAATAGAAAGGATCAATGAAACAAAGAGTTGGCTCTTCGAAAGAATTAACAAAATTGACAAACCCCTAGCCAGACTCACCAAGAAAAGAAGAGAGAAATCGCAAATTAATAAAATCAGGAATGACAGAGGAGAAATCACAACAGATACCAATGAAATACAAGAGATCATAAGAGAATACTATGAAAAACTATATGCCAACAAATTGAACAACCTGGAAGAAATGGACAAATTCCTAGACTCCTACAATCTCCCCAAACTGAATCAGGAAGAAATGGAGAATCTGAATAGACCAATCACAAGTAAGGAAATAGAAACGGTAATCAAAAACCTCCCCAAAAACAAGAGTCCAGGACCAGACGGCTTCTCTGGAGAATTCTACCAAACATTCAAAGAAGACTTAATACCTATTCTCCTCAAACTGTTCCAGAAAATTGAGAAAGATGGAGAACTCCCTAACACATTCTATGAAGCCAACATCACTCTGATCCCCAAACCTGACAAGGACAACACAAAGAAGGAGAACTACAGGCCGATATCACTGATGAACATAGATGCAAAAATCCTCAACAAAATTTTGGCAAACCGATTACAGCAATACATCAAAAAGATTATACACCATGATCAAATGGGATTTATACCAGGGACACAGGGATGGTTCAACATCTGCAAGTCAATCAACGTGATACACTACATTAACAAAATGAAAACCAAAAACCACATGATCATCTCAATAGATGCAGAGAAAGCATTCGACAAGATCCAACACCCATTTATGATAAAAACCCTCAGTAAAATGGGTATAGATGGAAAGTACCTCAACATAATAAAGGCCATATATGATAGACCCACAGCCAACATCATACTCAATGGACAAAAGCTGAAAGCCATCCCTCTGAGGACAGGAACAAGACAAGGGTGCCCACTTTCACCACTCCTATTCAACATAGTTCTGGAGGTGCTGGCCAGAGCAATTCGGCAGGAAAAAGAAATAAAAGGAATCCAAATAGGTAACGAAGAAGTAAAACTCTCGTTGTTTGCAGACGACATGATCTTATACATAGAAAACCCCAAAGAATCCACAGAAAAACTATTAGAAATAATCAACAACTACAGCAAAGTAGCAGGGTATAAAATTAACGTGCATAAATCAGTAGCATTTCTATACACTAACAATAAACTAACAGAAAAAGAACTCAAGCACTCTATCCCATTCACAATCGCAACGAAAAGAATAAAATACCTTGGGATAAACTTAACCAAGGAAGTGAAGGATCTATACAATGAAAACTACAAGACTCTCTTGAAAGAAATAGGCGATGACATAAAGAGATGGAAAGACATCCCTTGCACATGGATTGGAAGAATAAACATAGTTAAAATGTCCATACTACCTAAAGCAATATACAGATTCAATGCTATCCCAATCAGAATCCCAAGAACATTCTTCACAGAAATTGAACAAACAATCCTAAAATTCATATGGGGCAACAAAAGACCGCGAATTGCTAAAGCAATCCTGAGCAAGAAAAACAAAGCCGGCGGAATCACAATCCCCGATTTCAAAACATACTACAAAGCTACAGTGATCAAAACAGCATGGTACTGGTACAAAAACAGGTCCACAGATCAATGGAACAGAATTGAAAGCCCAGAGATAAAACCACACATCTATGGACAGCTAATCTTCGACAAAGGAGCAGAGGGCCTACAATGGAGAAAAGAAAGTCTCTTCAACAAATGGTGCTGGGAAAACTGGACAGCCACATGCAAAAGATTGAAAATTGACCATTCTTTTTCACCACACACCAAAATAAACTCAAAATGGATCAAAGACCTAAAGATTAGGCCTGAGACAATAAGTCTTTTGGAAGAGAATATAGGCAGTACACTCTTTGACATCAGTTTCAAAAGAATCTTTTCGGACACTGTAACTCCTCAGTTGAGGGAAACAATAGAAAGAATAAACAAATGGGACTTCATCAGACTAAAGAGCTTCTTCAAGGCAAGGGAAAACAGGATTGAAACAAAAAAACAGCTCACTAATTGGGAAAAAATATTTACAAGCCACTTATCCGACAAAGGGTTAATCTCCATAATATACAAAGAACTCACACTACTTAACAACAAAAAAAACAAACAACCCGATCAAAAAATGGGCAGAGGACATGAACAGACATTTCTCAAAAGAAGATATGAATATGGCCAATAGACACATGAAAAGATGTTCATCATCGCTAATCATCAGGGAAATGCAAATCAAAACTACACTAAGATATCACCTTACCCCCGTTAGACTGGCAAAAACATCCAAAACCAAGAACGACAAATGTTGGAGAGGTTGTGGAGAAAGAGGAACCCTCATACACTGTTGGTGGGAATGCAAACTGGTACAGCCACTATGGAAAACAGTATGGAGATTTCTCAAAAAGTTAAAAATAGAAATACCCTATGACCCAGCCATCCCATTACTGGGTATCTATCCTAAGAACCTGATATCAGATATCTCAAGAGTCCGTTGCACCCCTATGTTCATTGCAGCATTATTTACAATAGCCAAGACGTGGAACCAGCCTACATGCCCAGAAACTAATGATTGGATAAAGAAGATGTGGTATATATACACAATGGAATACTACTCAGCCATAAAAAAAGACGAAATTGGCCCATTCACAACAATGTGGATGGACCTCGAGGGTATTATGTTAAGCGAAATAAGTCAGTCAGAGAAAGACGAACTCTATATGACTCCACTCATAGGTGGAAATTAGTATATTGAGAAGGAGATCTGATTGGTGGTTACCAGGGAAAAGGGGGGGTGGGGGGAGGGTACGGAGGGGGAAGTGGTGTACCCACAACATGACTAACAAAAATGTACAACTGAAATCTCACAAGGTTGTAATCTATCATAACATTAATAAAAAAAAAAAAAAAAAAAAAAAAGAGATTAAACTTCCTGTGCCAGCATATGGTTTACACATACCTAAGGGACATTATTCTCACAGAAAGACCACAGGCTTACATACTGCAGGGGACCCTCAGGATGGTATGTCTGCATCACATTACCTGACTCCCTTTGTGAGATCAGCATAAGGAGAGGCTCCGCTGCTATTACTCTGTTCTCTGGATTTTGAACACTCCTACTTGCTTCTTTAAAATTTATCTCAATGAAAAATCAAACGACCAACTAATGACTCAGAACTTCAAACATTCTAAGCACATAAACAGTTAGTCCCTCTACTCCTTGTTTGTAAACTGACCCTGCCTACATAGAGATGCACAAAAAGGCCACTTTTTGTGTGCCACAGTGGCACGAGGAGACCACTACAGACGACCGGCATTAGTAGAACAGCTTACATAAGTGCTCTTTCAAGGATGGCCTCCTGCCTCCTGCTGGAAAAGAGGGCCTCTAAGGGAAAACCATCGCAGGGCCGCAGAGTCCTCCAACAGGTTGATGAGCCTGCATCCCTCACAGTGATAGAAACCATTTCTTAGCATCACCCATGTTACCCTTCCTGGCACAGCTGGCCTTTAACTCAGGTGTTTGAGACACAGCCTTATTAATATGGAACAATCTCACTTTACCTGGCTAAAAATTAATTATGTCAGTTTTAATTGATATCTCATTTTAAATTTAAAACACTGAACAAATAGATGGATAGCCCTAGTTTCATCATAAGAAAGAAAAAGACAAAAGAAAGACAGAGAGAGAGAGAGAAGGATGGAGATATATGTTATCCACTTCTTCAACTACCTTCTCTTCCTATGGCATGTGAAAATAACTCTCAGAGGCACAAAAACTGGGGACGGAGAAACTATGGTAAATGGTCCATGATGAAACTGGCGAGTCCAGATTTAACAGAACTCTAACGGCCCATTTCAACCTGTGCCTGAGAAGACCGTAAGCCACACCAGTTAAGAAAAACTAATTGATCTTTTTCACGTCTCATATCTGGACATGACACATAATACCATTCTCCCAGTTTGTTACAATTCCAAACACACATGCCTATTAAACTAAACACCCCTTAACTATAAACGTAAATAATGTTTGATTCAGGTGATCAACAAAATAGCTAATGATGCTAGAGCCCTTACTATGTCCCACTGTACTTTACTTATATTATTCATCCAATTCTCCAAGTACATGGAGTATTATTATAAAGCCCATTTTCCAGGAGATAAGACTGATACTCAGAGAGCAGTTGAGTATCTGCCTGAGGCCAGTGCTGGATCTGGAACTAGCTAACTCCAAGGGCCGTGCTCTTAATTACAACTATCCCACTTTGTAAATAATATATTATTCAAGTAAAAAAAAGAAAATGAAGTAGAATGTAGTGAACTATGAAAGATATTATGTGGCTCTCATCTAAAAGGAAATACCCTGTATTCCCTATCATTTTCACAATATTCCTTCTATTTTTTAATGTAATGCATCTCAAGAGAGATAAAAGAATATTGCCATATAACAGAGGTGCCAAATACTCACTCTGTACCTAAAAGGAAGGTTTTGATTTTCAGTAATGAGAAACATTACTTCTATAATCATAAATAAATTATTTTGAAAAGATGTGGTGATTTCCTCCTAAAAGATAAAAGTCATCTTCCAATATATGAATTTAAGCTTCTACATTTCCCTCTAAGAACTGCTTTTACTATGCGCTGTAAGTTTTGATATATATTACTTTAATTACATCAGTTCAAAATATTTTCTAATTTCTATTACGATTTATCTTTGATCCATAAGATATTTAGAAAATTTCTTATGTTCTAACATAAGGGGGAATTTCTAGATATCTTTTAGCTATTGATTTTTAACATAATTGCATTATGGTAAGAGAAACATAATTTATAGGATTTTAATCCCTTTGGGATTTATTGAGCCTTTAAGGCCTAGTATACGTTCCACGTGTGATTAAGAGGGTACACTCCCCAGGTGTAGGGCACAGTGTTCTATACATGTCCATTAGGTCAAGAACTTTAATTGTGTTGGTCACCTCCTCTATATCCTTAATGAGGCCCTCAAAACTCAACTATTTTGGGATTGGCGAATTCCCTCAAAACAAAGGTGTTTTTACTCCTCTGTTTACCTGTTTGGGTTCCTGTGTCCCCTCCAATTTTAACCTGGTAATTCCTAATAATTTTGTCAACTCTTTGATGTGATGCTTTTAATATATATTTTTTTAAATCTTATCTAACATTTTGAGTTGTTTTCGGTGAGAAAGTTGATCTGAACAACCAAGCCTGCCATTACCAGAACCTGGAAATTCTAGTTCCTGCCAATGTTCTCAGCTCGGATTTTTCTCTTATCTAATTTAGTCCTCTTTTATGTGAAGTAATGTAATTCTTTTGAGTTCATTTCTTTTTATTGATTTTATACCATTTCAGCCATTTATTCAACTTTTAAACGATCTAACCATTCCTATCTAAAATGGGTGGAATTCTTGCTGGCTGAAAATTTCCAGCAGTCAGACTATTTGAACTTCTTCATCTTGCAAATCCTCAACAGGATTCTAAAACTGTAGTGGAAATGACCAGGAGCTCACGAGGACAGAAACTCTGCATTGGATAACGTGCTGCTCTTTCCAGCCATGACGTGTTGTGTTTCCTGCTGGCTGATAGCATCGTGTAACAATGTGGGACTGTGTACCACAGAATGGAAGGAACACAAGGTTTGGAATTGAGCCCATGGGTCGAAATCCCAGTTCCATCACAGAATGTACTAACTAGTTTGTGCCAAATCACCTCACCTCTCTGGGCCTGTTTGTTCATCTGCAGAATGGGTCTAAGACCACCTACTCATGAGTTTCTTTAAAGATCAAAGGGGATCACATGCACACAAGCACCCAGCACCATGTCCAGCCAAGAGAAAACACACAGGAAGAGTCTTTCCTTCCGTCTGGAGGCACTAAAGCCTAAGAGCACTAGAAATGCAAAGGGAAAATGTTAAAGATAAGCTCTATAGTATTACATGAGAGAGGGATCTGGAAGTGCAAATAGCACATTTGCAAAAAGCAAAGACTACGTACATGTAAGATGATGTTATGCAAGGAAAAGTGCGACTGAAAGAACAATTAATAAAGAAAAATATCAGTTAAATTCTTTGTTCCATTTTTTTCTGTTTTTGAAATTCTTAGATGAATGAAATCCCTTTCAGAATTCATAATGCTGGGTTTGGGTGCTTTTGCATTTTATATGTGTGCAGCTGTTCCTCCACTATAAGTATGCACATCTGCTCATTAGCAATACAATATAATTCCCACTGTCTAATTATTTGCAGATGATAGATTCCTTGTACATAGTCTAAAAAAAGGATAGCCCTTCAAAACTGGTGACTTATTTAAACAAAAAAACTAACTGAAAAGGGTCAGCACAACAAAGTTCAGATATTAATTTGGCAAGTTCAAATACATGAACACCAGCACTTAATTGCCAACTTGATGAGAAACAGAAGGAAAATAGGATTTTTCTCTCTCCAATTAATGTTACCCAGTAGACAGGATAGGAGGCTTGCTTTTCCACCAGGCACCTGGGAAGAGGCCACGAGGCAAACCTGCTGAAGATGGAATGGACTAACCCCACCCCCAATTCTCTGGGGGCCTCCTGGGAACAATCGCCGAGAGCAATTCTTCCTGGTGAGTGGGGCAGGGGAGATGTGGGGTCCAAGAGCACCGAGTGAAGAAGAGTCCTTAGGGGTCTCCAGTTCCAACCACAGACTGAGGAGCTGCGTTAATTCCCCTACTCATGACTCTGAGGAGAAAGACAGCAGGCCAGGGTATGTGGTCCTGAAGCCCCATGAAACCTAACACCACAGATAGTGTGGCTCACTGGGACAACCAGATGAGGCTGCCTAAGGACAACTGGGAGCTCACTGTGGAAGGGTGGAGGGTGGTGGTGGGGGGAAAGGAGTGCTGTGGAGCTGACTGAGGATAAAGGGTATGCACCAAGAATAGGAAATGATCGGGGGTATTCAGAACATGGGATGGGGAAAAATGACAAAGAAAAAAATAGAGAAAGACTAGGGTTCAAGAAAGAGCAAGGCAAACAAACAGGAGCTAGTGACACAGCTCTTACACAGGCAGGACGAGTACAGTGGCTATTACATATGGCGTACACCTACCCTCTGCCTGGTACTGGGCTCTGCCCAACAGACTATATTCCCTCATACGTCCTGACATACGCCTATGGGATAGAAACTGTTACACAGATGGGGAAACTGAGGTTCATTCATTCATTCCTTCAATGAGAAAATGTTTGAGATGAAGCTTACTTTCTAGAGAGGAGACAGATGATAAACAAGCAAACAGACAAATCATCTGACCTCGTGATAAGTGTTAGGAAGGAAGGAGAGTGCAGTGAGGGAGAAACCTGGGAGTGAGGGCTGGGGACCCTAACTGTAGTTAGAGTGGATCTGGAAAGACCTCTCTGAGGATACAACACTTTAAGCTGAAGGAAAGGAAAGAGCCAGTCACGCCAAGAGCTGTGGGCAGATTGAGCAGCAGGTACGGACCTCAAGGCAAGAAAGTGCTTGTGTTCTCCAGGAACAGAGTGAACTAGGCCACAGTAACAGAAATGCAGTGAATGGGGCTGGGGAGGGGGAGAGAGAGGCAGGAACTGAAGCTGGAGAAGTAGGTGCCAATCACTTAATCTCCAGGCAGCGCTGGGCATTGTGAAGAGTCTGTATATTATCTCAAAGAAAATGGGCAACCAGCTGAGTGCTTTAAGCAGGAGAGGGGAATACTTTGTTTTGTGTTTTTAACATATTGGTCATTATGGAGACTGGCTTGCAAAAGGGCAAGACAGGTCAGTTAGGAAGCTATTGTAGCAGCCAGATGAGAGATAGTGATAGCTAGGACCCAGTGGTCAAGTGGAGATAAAGAGAAATGAGACTTGGCGAGGTGTCGGGTAACTTTCCCAGGCCATGCAGAGAGTACATGGCACACCTGGTTAAAGCCATATCTCCTCTAACCCCAGAGTCCATACTCTTAATAGATTTCATTAAAGACATTTTAATTAGGGGAACATTTTAATTAAGATCTTCAGAGGAGTGACTGGGAGTTCATCACCAGCTTAGAGTTGAAGGCTATTTCAGTAAGGATATATGTTCAGCCGTTGTAGAAAAGAAAAAAGATCTAAAATGAACCAAAGAAGACAGTTCTTGCATAGAACCCAGACTGGGATGGAGACTCTGGAGCCTTCTATCTTGTAGCTCCTCAATTACAAGGATGAGGCCCCCATCCCATGGTCCAAACAGTTCACCACTACAACTTGTGGGAAAGGAGGAAGAGGAAGAGAACACCCCTTCCTCTAAGTGCACTCAACCCAGAAGTTGCACACCTCACTTGTACTCATGCTCAGGTAATCAGAATTCTGACACACGGCCATTCTTAGTCATAAGGAGTCTGGGAAGTTTAATTTTTATTGGCAGCTGCATATCCAGCTAAAATTTCAATACCACAGAAGTGGAGAAACTGATATGGGGTCAACTAGCAGTCTCAGCCAGACGGCCTCTACAGAAAGGCCATTAGTCCCTCAGGAGTGCACTGGAGCAGTTCCCCACCTGCGACCACAGTCCCCTGGGAAGGCCTGGAGCTACTACAAGAGGTCCACAAATCCAACCGTGCAACAGGCATGGCCTAGAGGCTGTAGAATGTACTATGTGTGTGACCATTTCCAATTTCCAGAGGTATGTAACATCATCTTGTTAATAAAATAGGCATTCAATTAACTGTGTGATTAAATTCATAGCAGATTTTAACATATTTTCTTTAAAAAGTTACAAAGAGCACAACTATTACCACATGGGGGATCCATAAAAACATTTATCCTTAGACAAAGTCCTTCTAGTCAGGAAGCTTGACCCCTCTGGTGTCAGGGAAAGAAAACAGACCTGAGTTTTAGACAGAGCTGGGTCCAAACACTGCCATCAACATTAAGCAAGACTGTTAATCTTTTGGAACCTCACTTCTTCTCTTCTGTTAAATAAAGATAATGAACACCACTTCATAAGATTATGGTAAGGATTAAATGGAAGAATAGATGTGAAGGATCTATCCCTAAGACCGGCCCACAAGAAGTGCTTAATAAATCTTGCTTTCCTTTTCCCCAGGACTGAGAAGAGTGAAATGGGTTAGAATTGAGAAGTCAGATTTATGGGATCAAGTGAGACAAAGCTGGTCTCTACATTGTGCACTTATGTACTTGTGATGTGGCCCGAGGTACATGGTCTGTGCCCTGTATCCTCATGCAGGAATTGGAGGAGTGAAATTGCGTAATTTATGCACAGAGCGTGTTAGGTAGAAGGATACAGATCAAGCATGAGAGGCTGAGATCTGATCTGGTTCTTTGGATAAGTGTGTCAGCAGAAAACTTGAGGAGCCTTCTATCCACCAGCCTCACCAGTACCACTACCATCACCACCACCACCACCACCACCAGCAGTTTCATCACAGAATGACAACAAAAACAATGCTAAAATCTTTCCAATTAAGAGGAAGTATAAAAGAATCTACATAGGAAGAAAACCCACACTTGAGTAGATGGAGGGTAAATATTTTCCCACAGAAATCAAGGGCAAGGTGGCTATAAAAATAAATAAATAAATCTGGTGAAATTGTATTGTTGTGTTGAGAAGAACATAACAATGCCTGGCGTTTGCAGGGTACCCAACCATTTTCAAGTTATTTTCACATTATTTTATTTAATTCTTATGATAGCCCATGAAGTAAGCTGTATAGATATTACTATCCCTTTTTCATAGATGAGAAAACAGAGGTTCAGACTGGGTAAGTGTCTTGGTCAAGGTCGCCAGGTTGGGAAGAGGTCCAGCCAGAGCCAGAACCCAAATCTAAATCTCAGGCTCTGCCATGTCCCTGGAGACCAGGGGGAGTTTGGGCACCACATGGTCAGGCATGTGCATGCTTCAGTCTATCCTCAGAAGCCTGGAAGAACTATTTTGTCCCACGAGTAAGACAGAAAGCCAGAAGAGGACATACTGGTTTAAACAGTAGTATCTGAATGCTTCAGCAAAAGTACAGGTTTTGTGGTAATTGGTAAATTAAGAGAAAAGACTATTCCATTTACTAGCCAAATGTATAATGATGCTATTAGGTCTGTTACTGCATCTGATGATAATTCATTGAGTGGCACTCTCCCAGGATTCACTTCATTTTGGCTGTGGAATAACAGGTCTCTGGCCTACCTATATCTTATAGGTATACTTTCTGTACTCTCTGATAGCTCTCTTATCGGCTTTGCTTCCTTCAAGATGGTGGACCATAAGGACTTCCTCCTTCCCATTAGGGAAGATACCATGAGAGCTACCTTCAGTATTTTGAAGGAGTAAAGAACGTGCAGAATTTTCTCTGTCTAGTCTATGTCATAAAGATCTGACTTAATTGAAAGAGAACTCTAGTTAAGCTTAAATTCTTGCTGTTTCTACTATAGTAGACCCTTGACATTAGCAAGAATCCCGACATTTGGAAATATCATTCTAGGATACCGCTTCTCCCACAAAATGAAGGAAATTATAAGTAATAAGTGTAAATGGCTCCTTCAAATCCTTAATGACTTTATAAATAAGGTACCAAAGTCTTTTGACGTGCTAATTAAAATACATTTCTCTTGAGTCATATTTCTGTTGAGAATCATGTGTTTCCTGGGCATATGTTCACATCAAAGGTCAACGCCTTCTCAAATTCTACCAAAGTTTTGTCTTTTTGTCGATAAGCAATTCTGGTACAGCAAAGAACATTCCTCTAGCAGTTTGAGGAATCACTTACTCTTGTTTCTGAAAAGAACCTACAACGGGCTGTTGCTTCACAGACCAGAGTCGCCACTGAGTCCAACACGCTGCTGTCTTCCGAAACATCCATTTTCCGAGTAAGAGCAGTCAGTCTGACAAGCCTCGACTGTCCTCATCTGCTCTGCTCAGTGGGTGCTTTTCTTTTCTGGGTCACTTTTCACTGGGAAATGTGACAAGAGTCACTAAGCCACTTTAAGTAGAGAATTAGGAAGTTGTCTCCTCATGCAAGGGAAACAAAAGAAAAGTAAACAAATGAAACTACACCAAACTAAAAAGCTTCTGCACAGCAAAGGAAACCATGAACAAAACGAAAAGACAACCTACCAATTGGGTGATGATATTTGCAAACATATACCTGAAAAGGAGTTAATATCCAAAATATATACAGAACTCAACAACAAAAATAACAAACAATCTTATCAAAAAAATGGGCAGAAGCTTTGAACAGACATTTTTCCATAAAAAGATATACAGATGGCCACCAGGCAAATAAAAAGATGTTCAACATCACTAATTATTAGGTAAATGCAAATCAAAACCACAATGAAATATCACCTCACACCTGTTAGAATGGCTATTTTCAAACAGACAAGACATAAGTGTTGGAGAAGATGTGGGAAAAAGGAAACCCTCGTACACTGCTGGTGGGAATGTAAATTGATGTAGCCATTATGGAAAACAGTGAGTAGATCCCTTTAAAAATTAGGACTAGAACTACCATATGATCCAGCTATCCCACTTATGGGTATTCATTCAAAGAATATGAAAACGCTAATTCAAAAAGATATATGCACCCCTATGTTCATCGCAGCATTATTCACAATAGCCAAGACTTGGAAACAACCTAAGTGCCCATCAGCGAATGAATGGATAAAGATGTGGTATATATATATATATATGTGTGTGTGTGTGTGTGTGTGTGTGTGTGTGTGTGTATGTTGCCATTTGCTACAACATGGATGGATCCTGAGGGTATTATGCTAAGCAAAATAATCAGATGGAGAGAAACAATTACTTCACATATGATTCACTCATATGTGGAAGATTAAACAAACAAACACATAGATATGGAGAACAGACGGTGCTTACCAGAGGGGAAAAGGGGAGGGGGAAAGGCAAAAAGGGTAAAGAGGGTCATGTGTACAGTGATGGATGGTAACTAGACTTTTGGTGGTGAACACGATATAGTCTATACAGAAGTTAAAATATAATGATGTACACTTGAAATTTATGTAATGTTATAAACCAATGTGACTTCAACCAAAACAAAAAAAAGCAATTGTGGACAGATGGCCAAGTTCACCTGTAGCTTAGCTGCCTCCTGCTGCATGCCCATCCTTCAGGGAATGGGCTTCAAATTCTTCCCTCAGAAAAATTACACATGACAATATGTTTCAGACCTTCAGAGTTCCCTGGGAATATTGAATCCATTCACACCAGAGTTCTTCTGAACTTAGGTCTTTGGCTTTTAACATTCTAGTGTTAATGTATACTTGTTTTAATGATTTCAGGTTAATATTTTGGTCTGTGGTCTTACATTTATCTGAATGCTCACTTGATCTCAGTATATTGGGATTAAACTATTTTCTTCCTATAGAAACATATTTTCCCTATAGAGGAAAAAAGAGGCTGGATACTGCTGCTTATCCCAGTCACCCAGTGACTTAGCTCCACTGAGCAGAGTACCCAGACTATAGAGTAGACACAAGATCAAAGTTGTTGATGAATGACTGTCTTCCATAGTAGTTTAGAAACATTGAGAGGGGATCTGATACGTTCTCATGCCATATATCTCAAAGCTTAAAAATCCAATTCTGAATTACCAAGGAACCCCCTAATCAAACCACCAACAGAATTTGAAGAAACAATTTTTAGTGCCATCCACTCCATGTCTGAGTCAACAGTAAAACTATTAACCAAATGGCTTTAGATCTCTGACTCATATCGCCAAATGAACATGGTTAACAAAGACTTACCACATATAATGAGCACAATGATTGTTTAAGTTGAATAAGTGGATTACTTAGGATTTTTCTTGTTGTTGCAAGTAAGAGAAACCCAACAAACTAGCTTAAGTTAAAAAAAAAAGAGGGACACCTAGTAGGTCTCATAGTTTGAAGAGCTACAAAGAAAGCTCTCAGAATTGAAGGACGAGCTGCAGAGTCTCCTGAAGTTTCTCTCTTCCTACCCCTCATCTCTCAGTGTCTCCACTCATCTTCCACCTCGCGTGGACAGCCTCTTTCCACAGACAGAGCACCTCCACCTTAGCACCCCCAGCTAGATGAGAACACTTTTTTCTCTCATACAACAGTCCCAGGGAAGGACTTAATTGGTCCTGCTTGGGTCACATGCCTGTTCTTTGGATCAAACTCTGTTGACCACAGGAAAAGATACTGTGGTTGGCCAAGCCTATGTCATGTGATCACTCTTTTGACTCTATTTCCAGAAGGGTCATGGGAAACCTTACAAGGCAGAAAAAAGATTGTTATCATGGCCCATTACATTGAACTATCCAAAAAATTAATTTTAATAACAATGTGAGATCAGACATCTTGTGACTTAACATGTGTGACCATATACACTGCATCAAGCATTATTCTAAGCAGGAACAAATATATACAAGAGTAGAAAAACTCTCCTCCTCCATGTGTAATTTGTCCAAAATATCAGCATAAAAAATAAGTCACTCAACAATCATATCCCATTGTCCATAAAAACCATCATTGGCAATGTCGTCTTTTAGCTTATAGAATCGAAGCTCAAATTTAACCAGATGACCTCTGAAGTTTCTTCCAGTCTATGAATCTATGAACCCCCTGTTAGAATAAAAATACCTCTGGAAGACCAGTACAGCAACCTACTATACTATGGGACAGTGTTATGGGCCCCCCTCCAAATTCATATGTTAAAGCCCTAACCTCTAGTACCTCAGAATATAACCTTATGTGGAGATAGAGTCTTTAAAGATTATGCTATAATCATGTCAGGTCATGTGAGTGGCCCTAATCCAATGTGACTGGTGTTCTTATAAGAAGAGGAGATCAGGACACAGACAGGCACAGAGGGAAGACCATGTGAAGACACAGGGGGAAGATGGCCATCCACAAGCCAAGGTGAAACCAACCCTGCCAACGCCTTCATCTCAGACTTCCAGCCTCCAGAACAGTGAGACAATACATTTCTATTGTGTCAGCCACCCAGTCTGTGGCACTTTATTATAGCAGCCCGAGCAAATTAACACAGACAGTAAACCAAGAATTTCAAAGAGGACTGAGGCACAGCTGAGACAAATTTGACATGAGGGATGGGGAGAACAAGAGGTTCTTTTAAGGCTCTTTCTAAGGTAGAATGCCCCCTGAGATTCAGGGCCCGTGCTGGTGACCTAATTAATTGAGGTGTACAGGTAAGGATGTGATAAAATGGGTAAGAAGTCAAGAGAAGTAAAGAGAGAGAAGTCGAAGACAGACTTCTCTCTCTTCAAAATTTTCCCTGGGCTAAGCACAAGGTGACTCTATCAGGACACGGCATTATGGCTGGCCAGGCCAAAGGCCACATACCCAACCTTGAAGGGCTGTGGGGAGCCTGTCCCTACATGACTTCAGGCTTGCCTGGGCTCCTGGTACATGTCTCCAGTGAGAATTTTGGAGCTCTCAACATCCTGTCCTGATCCTTGGCTTTGGGAGCCAAATGACTGAAGGGCTGCTCCATCTGGATCAAAGACTTAACAGCATGAGCTCCTGGACGTCACCACCCTTCTTTATGATTTTCAACAGTCAGGCTTCCTGTGGGGCCAAGCCTGTCTAAGCCATGTCATGTGATATGACAGTGCAGCAGTCCACACTGGGGGACATCTGAACCTTCTGATTACAGTATCCTTGCCCTCTACCTCCTCTACCTCCCCTGCCCCATGCCTCATTGCTCTCCCACCAGGGACTCGTCCCCCCATGTCAAACCAGACTTCACTGTAATGGAAAACCTGCTCCTGGCCTCCTTTCCTGGGCCCTCACCCACCCTGGTGGATTTGCCTAGATCCTGGACCTGCCTTTCCTTGGCTCATTTATTATTTTGCTTTTCTTGCATTAGCTCTGACCTTTGCCCTCTGGCAAATGACCCTGGCATCGGGTGGTTCTTAGAACCAGAACTCAAGACTACCAATCTGTGCTGCTGGGGTGATATTAAGGTTCCATCACAAAGCACAATGTACATTGGAGAAACACATCCCTTCATCAGGAAGCAGCCAATACTGTATACCTGTTACACAAAAACCTGACACCAAAGGGAAAATATTTTTGTTAAATAGACTGATTGCTAAACGAACAGGGCTTGTGAAAATCTCATCTATTATATAGGACATTTCAGTTCACGAGCCTCGTAATATCAGATCATCACATTGGCAAAGCAGGGCTTGTAAGGCTGTTGGGATGAAATCCGGAAATTGCTCCATTATTGACTACTACAATGGTATCTGCCAACATGGGATTTTTGCTTGTATGTGCACTGAAATAAAATTTCTGGCCACCATTGTTTATAGCTCCAATATATTAATATTTCCATAGAACAAATTCCAAAGAAGACAAATGAAATATTTAAATAACCCAAGTATTGTGGACCCACTGAATACTGCATTTTACGTTTATGTTCTTTTTTTTTGTTTTATCACCCATAGACATTAAAAAAAAAAAACAAAAAACCTGATAATGTCTAAAGATGAGAAAGGCTAAATTCAGGGAAATAAAGGAACCATAAATCAGGAAAACTTTGGAGCTGCTAGAAAGACACTTTAATTTGGTAGACAAAAGACTGCATTAAGGAGGAATAATGCAATAATCAAAGGTGAACGAATCTCTATTGTCTGGAGTCTTTCTCTGTGGGAATTTTCCCACCCCCGACAGCTGTAAGGGGGGAGGGGCGCCGACTGGGGCCTCGCCTTTATTCTCTCAGCCTCTGTCTCCCCAGCCCCTCCTCTTCCTCGTCAATAAATGTCTGCAATCATATTCTTGAGCTCCTGTGTGATTTCAAGGTTCATCTCTTCCATGCAGCTCAAACACTAATTATCCCAGCTGTAATTAGTAAGATAATTAAATACTGGCTCCCTCATCTACCTTGGGTCGGGTCATGATTCTCCCAGAAGACCTTGAGCAGTTCCTCAAAGCTGATGCGTTCTGGCTGGTACACCACTCGGACTACTTCTGCATGGCCGGTTTTTCCTTGAAAGAAACAGAACATACAACCAAAATTTACTGACAACATCCATTTATGTCAAGTTATGTGTTTCAAAAAAAAAACACTAGACAAAGGCTAAAATTCTTTCCTCTGAAGGAAGGGTGCGGACGTAATTGTACTTGAACTCACGGTCTCATCGAGTCTCTGTCGCTGGTTCTTTTTCCATGAACACATACAGCTGTCCCCTAGCAAGCTTCCTGAGGATGATGATTTCTCTTCATTGTGTTCTAATTTTTTTTTTTTAATTTCATGAGAAAACAAGCTGGGGTTTTCATTTTTATAATCTCACCCTTAGGAAACCTTACGGATCCAATCTGACATAGTGCTTGAGATTTGAAACTCTGCAAAGGGGACTGAGCCAATTTATTTTTATCATCACCGCATGCTGTATGCAGTAAGCTCAGCTGCACTCCAGAGTGAGATGGTGCCAGACAGAGAAACCTGTAAAGAACAGGCTCATACCTTACTCACAATAGAAAAATTCACTGAGGGAGGGATATATTTGCTGTGCTGTTAACTCTGAGGCAAGGGTCAGGTTCGTACACCCAGCGGGGTGACGTTTCTCAGCCTAATTCCCTCCATGGTAAACAACTGCTATAGCAATGGTCTCTCGGCAGCGCCCACCGTTGGCACACCCATCCTCAGTGGTGGTCCCCAAGGTCCTGTGGATCAGGAAGTGAGTATTTGCAGGACCCCTTGCACCTATGGAATTCATGCTCTTCCTTATTTCACAGTGTTAGAACATGGTAAATAATAGAACACATTAACATCATCTCTATATTTAAATTTGTCTTCCATCTCTTTTCAGTCCCCTTATGTGTAGTACAGAATTTAGCTTTGCCCAAAGTGATATCTAGCCTTTGCTTTGGCCTCTAGAAGGTAACTTACAGCATACTTGATAGGAGTGTCCTTCTTTAGGATAGAGCTGGCCACACTAACAGTTTTAGGGTGGGGGCTGGCCACACTGAATCTTAGGGTAGGGTTGGCCATACCCAACAGTCTTAGGGACAGGGCTGGCTATTCCAGAAAGATCAGCCATGTGACTGAGGGTGAGGGCTTTGGATAACACATTATCAGTTGACCTGGAGCCTGAGATCAACCATATGGGCAATCAATCAATCATGCCTGTGTAATGAAGCCCCAAGAAAAATTTTAGACACCAAAGCTCACACAAGCTTCCTGCTTGGCAATACTCTTTGCATACTGTCACACATGGATGCCAGGAGAGTAACACATCCTGACTGCTCGGGAGATGACAGAGAAGCTTTGTGTTGGAAGCATTCCAGACTCTGCCCTGTGCGTCAATTTCTTTGGCTGATTTTGATCTGTATCCTTTCCCTGTAATCAACAGAAACTGTGAGGGTAACAGCTCTCAGTGACTTCAGTGAGTCTTTTTAACAAAGGATCAAAGCTCACAGTAGTTTTGGGAATCTCTTGAACAAACCCCTTAGTTTACAAAAGTGTGTTCCCATATGTTGGTAATCTCACCTTAATTCTCACAACCACCCAGTGGTGCAGGCAGGGAAGGTAGAAATACCCCATTTTACAAATGGGGAAACTGAGATACACGTCAGTTAGATTTGCCTAAAGTCACGTAGCTAATGAATTTCTGGACCCTAACCTGAAAAAATACCTCCTGACTTCTTGTCCAGGATTCTGTCCAATACAAGAAAGCAAAGGGAACAAAGTGAACACGAATCCAGAAAATGAAAGAAATCTACACATTATCTTTAATTTTTTTTAATATTTAAATTTATTTCTGATTGTGGAAACAACAATTGGAAAACAATATGAAGCTTAGAAAATGTGTGGAAGTCTCAAAAAGAAAATAAAAATCACCTGTACTCCTACCACATAAGTACTATCGATATTTTTTATGCATCTCTTTCAGGATACACATACATACATGCACACACGCACTGCCACACGCAATTTGTTTTATTGTCATCATTACATCATGTTTTTTCCACTTACCAGCATATTGTATTTTCCCATATCACTGAAATTTTTAGAAAATACCATTTATAATGACTACATAACACTCCAAAGATGATTGTACTATGACTTATTCAATTATTCACTGACACTGGGTATTTAGACTGAATCCTATTCTTATCCATGAATGTAAATATTTTTCCCCATTTCTGAGGCTGCCTCAAGCCATAGTTATAGAAATGGAATTTCTAAATCACTGTTTAGAAACATTTTTAGGTTTCTTGACACTTAGTGCCAAACTGCTATTCAGTAAAGTTGACCCAATTTTCTCTCCCCATTAGCAGCGTATTTAAAGGCCAATCTCAGTCAGTTTTACAATGCTGTTGTTTTGTTTTGTTTTGTGTTCGAGGAAGATTGGTCCTGAGCTAACATCTGTGCCCATCTTCCTCTATTTTATATGTGGGATGCTTGCCACAGCATGGCTTGTCAAGCGGTGTGTAGGTCCACACCCAGGATCCCAATGGCAAATCCTGGGGTGTTGAAGCAGAGTGTGTGAACTTAACCGCTATACCACTGGGCCGGCCCCACAATGTTTGTAATCTTTACCAATTTATAGCTAGCAGATAGTATCCTCTCATTTTATTTTCAATGAATTTAATTATTAGTGAGGTTTTTTAAAAAAAAGTCATGTTTATTAATTTTAATTTCTTATTTGTTCTTTTTTGTAATGTCCTTTTTATTTGGGGTTAATATTCTTTCTATTAATTAGTTGGTCTACATAATTTTAAATCAAATACTATAGTAATGTAAGTTAGCATCTAAAAAGATTTTATGCTAACAGACATAAAAAGAATGATGAGGGGAATTACAGGGAAAAGATACATTAAGTACAATGATCACGTTATTGTAAAATCACTTTTGATTTTTAAAATCTTATTATTTTGGGGGGCTGGCCCCGTGGCTGAGTGGTTAAGTTTGCGCATTCCGCTGCAGGTGGCCCAGTGGTTCGAATCCTGGGCGCGGACATGGCACTGCTCATCAAACCACACTGAGGCAGCGTCCCACATGCCACAACTAGAAGGACCCACAACGAAGAATATGCAACTATGTACTGGGGGGCTTTGGGGAGAAAAAGGAAAAAAATAAAATCTTTAAAATCTTATTATTTTGTATTTTGAAATGTTTGAATGACAACTACATAAGAATTAAAACTCTCTGAACATTAAAGATGTCAATAATACATTACAAACATGACAAATACATTTGGTAAGAAAAGCATAGAAACCACACTAGAAATATAGGCAAAAGATGTAAACAAGCAATATACATAAGAAATAAATGTAAATCAAGACTGAAAAATGCCCAACATTTTTAGTGCTAAAAGCATATAAATGCACACTGAAACCATTAATATATCATCTCATTACATTTTATAAAACTGCTTAAAAGCGTACCTAGTGCTGATGGGGACACTGTGAACCTGGAGCCCTTACTTCGCTGGTGACAGTGTTAAGCGACTCCACCCTTTGGAAACCCCACTGGCATATGTAGCAAGAGCCATAAAGATTCAGATAAAGATTAATTCGCCTTCACTATGTGATCTAGGAAATCTGCCTCAAAGACATATCCCCAAATAATAGAAAAGACATACACATACACAAAAAATTCACTCCATCATTATTACAATGGTGGAGCACTATAAGAAACCAAAAGTCAAACAAAAAAAGAAACAAATTATGGTATCGTCACATGATGAAATACCATGTAATCAGCAAAATGCAATGTCCTAACCCTAGTAAAAGCTGCGACTATTTATTGAATGCTGACAAAATGGTGGGCACTTTACGTATTTGATGTTCTTTAATGCTCCCAACAATTTTTTTCCATTGTCGAAAATACACATAACATAAAATTTACCACCCTAACCATCTTTAAGTGTACAGTTCAGTGTCATTAGTGCATTCACATGGTTGTGCTACCATACCCCCATCCATCTCCAGAACTTTTTTCATCTTGCAAAATTGAAACTCTGTATCCATTAAACACTAACTCCCCATTTCTTTCCTTCCCCCATACTCAGACAACCACCATTCTAATTCTGTCTCTGTGAATTTGACTGCTCTAGGTAGTTCGTATAAATGGAATTACACAGTATTTTTTACTGGCTTGTTTCACTTAGCATAATGTCCTCAAGTTTCATCCATGGTGTAGCATGTGTCAGAACTTCCTTCCTTTTTAAGGCTGAACAATATTCCACTGTATGTAAATGCACATTTGGTTTATCCATTCATCTGTCAATGGACACTTGAGTTGCTTCCACCTTTTGGCTATTGTGAATAATGCTGCTATGAACATGGACGTACAAATATTTCTCACAGTTTTACAAGAGATGTAGTCCCCATTTTAAAGATGACAGAACCAAGGCCTCTCCACAGTTTCCTCACACAATATCCCATAGCCAGTCAGTGGTAGGACCCAGTGAAGAGCCAACCAGGTTTCAACCAGAGGTGAAGCTCAGGCTCATTCTATGACACTGAGCCAGGCTCCCGAATATAGACACCTGAAGTTACCACGTGACAACAAATGTCACATAGGCAGTGGCTCAGATGAGAAATCACAGCTGTGGCATAATTGACATTCAGGCTGTCAAGACTATTTTCCAGAATTAGGCTCTTCTTTTGTGACAGCAGTATGGGGTCAGGAAAGATTTCCCTTCACCAGCAAACACTTTCAGACCTAATCTGAGCACTGACATTATTTGTGGAGAGGTTTAAAGAAGCTTGGTTGTTTAAAAGAAACTACTACCATTAAAATTCAAGATCCATCTGCATTGACAAACAGTTTGGAGAAGCCCTCATCAAACTCACCTTTAAGTTTCTTTATTTTATTTCTCCAAAGTACAAGAGCCTGTGTAAAAATACACAGTGCAAATGATCAAAAGGATTAAGGGGCTAGGAACCACTCACAGAAATGCCCACTCCTCCAGGAGCTCACCAACGTGCTAGACTAATTTGATTCCTGAGACCAATCCGCAAATACTTTCTGGTGCTTCCAGAGATAAAAGGCTGTATGTTAAAAATACTTTGAATGGTTTCTTCACATAACGTCGTGCAAATAGCATGATAGACGTGATGTGCAAATGTGCTTGTTAACAATTCACAGAGGCATTACAGGTGCTTCAACATTGTTGTTCAAAAATACTTCGAAAGGAAAAATGGAAAGGATGGACATCCTCTCTGAGCATTTCCCTGCATAGCTTTACCCTGTGACCCCAAAGGAAGGTGAACGAACACAGAGGGGTAGATCATGGGCCGTCATTCCTTACCGGACAAACAGCCCAGGAGAAACCCACGGAGTGTTCCAGGCGCAGAAAAATCAGGCATTCTGGAGTCATCTAGAACTTTGTAGAAGCAAAGTCATCCACAGAACCAGGTATTTTTAAAGAGGACCCCAAGATAAATCAGCCAATTTTTAAAGTCCTATGTCACAGCTTTCCATTCCACGGGGAAAATGTGATCTTCAACTCTTCCAGGCTAGCGTGATTAGCTTTTGCTACTGTTGGGCTAGTGAGAAGAGAAGACAAAGCAGGGAGATGAGAACAGAAGAGAGCGGGGAGCTGGTGAGACCCAAGGGCGGGGGCAGTGCTGTGCGCTGGTGAGGAACACCCACTCAGGAGCCAGGCTCCCAGGCTGCCATTCTGGCTCTGCCACTTGGCAGCTACGTGACTTTGCCAGGGCCAGGGAGAGAGGAAAAACCTGGTTCAAATCAGAGGTCCCTGGCATATGCACCACGGTTTCCCTGGGGGACCCACACCTATTCTCAAAGGCCCTTTGTCTACTAAGCCACTCTCTGCCTCAGTTTCCTCATCTGCCAAGTGGAGAATTAGAATAGTGCCTGGCACATAGGATATAAGTCTATCTGACTTTCTCTGTCTTATTACAAGTTGTATTATTATCATTATTCTCTACTCAGCTGTGAAGGAATGAGAAGAGACAGGAATTAGTCACAAGTAGTAACTTAAACCATAGTTCTAACAAGTGGCTTAACACTTTTTGACTGTGATCCTGAGTCTCCTACTTTTTCAGATGGAAATATAAGTAACCTCAGCGACAGAAGAGTGACCACGATTACCTAGGGCTGAAGTGGGGAAGAACCGGGCAGGAGTGCCGTCTTCCACACACAAGTGAGAGGTTTCGACTGCTATTTCCCTTTTGTGTTTCCTTCAAATGGACACCCCTCCCCCCATAAGGACTAAACTCCAGGAGAAAACACATGACATCTCTGTAAGCGTCTAATTCTGATTTTATTCATCCATTCCTTCTAGAAATATTGGTTGAGTGTCTCTAACTACTGACCCAGTGTGGAGCTGTGGTCCCGGCCAACACATTCCAACCCCGATGAGGACTACAGTCTGGCCTCCAACCACAGCCTGTGCGGGCCCAGATTCTCACTCTTGTGATGAAGTGGGGGCTGAGGGGAGGAGACTGTATTTTTCACATGTGAGTCCTCACTTTAGAATCAGAAATAAAAGACAGGGGTTTAATGAGAGAGTGCTTAATTGGGGTAAAAATAAGCCTCCGGAAGCGGGGCTCCAGGAGTAGAAGCTGAGGCTGGAATCGTGCCTCCCCGGAGAAGCTGTTTCCTACTGTGCCATGGCTGTCAACAGTTTCCTTTGGACAAGAACCTTGGTCCATCAGAGTCAGAGGGACCCAGGAGAAATTGCAGAGCCCACCTGAACCGAGAGGAGCGGAACCCCCCACTGTCTCCTGGGCTGCAGGCTTCAGAAGGCAAGGCCACCTCTCTCAGGTCAGAGCCAAATGACCACAGGTTGGCTGGCAGCAGGGACAGGTGGTCAGAATCACACAGCTGGCACGATAAGCAAGTGAGACGGGAGTTGAGAGTTAATACTCCAAATTCTCTGTAGAAACAGTGCTGCTCCCCAACAGGGTGGGCCCATCAGATGCAGAGGAGATTTCCATAAGGAGAATGAGCAGGGCCATCTGCACCAAGCACAGCTGGAGCCCATGAGGGGCTTCTAGGTGTATGCTCATCTAGACGGACCAAGAGGGGCTCCAAGGCCGACGGATCAGAGCAGCCCAGGCCCGCTTGGTCTGTGTGGCTTCCCACGTCCCAGCGTGTGAGGAAAAGAGTGGGAATGAGAGCAGAACTCCTGCCTTCTGGCGGGGGGCTTGGTGGAGAAGAGAAAAGCAAAGAGAGATGGAGGCTGCAGGCAAGACCTGTGCACACAGCTCCTGCTCCCAGTGTCAGGGCTCCTGGAGCTCTTTGCTGCTGCTGTGGGGAACGGGACATGCACCTGGGCCCCTGGCAGACACTGCAGCCAAATGGGTGCCCCTCTGCTGTGAACAGGGCTTCTGCTGGATCCACAGAGCTGTGAGAGACCTCGAGGCCTGCGCACTCCTCTCCCTATGTCAAGATCCAGCCCTGGGCCACAATCGCAGACAACAGGGTGCCTGTCTAGACCCAACATGCTGGGGGCCACCCAGGCTGAAGAAGCACGCGGCAGAGTGTTTAGGGGCTCAGGTTGGCATCCTGGGCTTGCCTCCTGGCCACTTACCAGCTGTGACCTTTAACTTCCTTGTCTGCGAAATGGGGATATTGACAACACTCACCTCAGGGACTGTTGCGAGGATTAGTGCAATAATCCACGGGAAGCATTGAGAAGAGTCTGGCCCATCGCCCACATGAGAACCCACCCAATATTAGCTTGATTCATAATAGTATTGTTATTGTTACTACTATTACTCCATAATTTGGGGGCTCTGGGAAGCTGTATTTTTACAAGATTCCCCAGGTGATTCTTAATAGTAACTAAAGCATGAAAACCACTGATCTTGAGCCCGGTGCACCCTTAAGCAGCCAGCCCTCAACCTCTGCTCTCCTGAATCCCAGTCCTCGCTGTCTTAGTTCTCAGGAGGCGCCCTGGAGCCCCTGGGCCTTAAGGAAAGAAGAAAGACAGGAGGCAGCAAGGGAACTGGAGGGGAGGGGGGGAGGGGAGAGCAGTGGAAAGGAGGAAGGACATTAACCCTTCTTAAAAGATAAACTGAGGCATATTAAAAATTCTAAGAGTTTATTTGAGCAAAAATCAATCAGAACAGGGCAGCACCAAACCCTTAGTGGTGAGGAGCGCTCCATAGCTGGGAGCTGGAGAGGTGCCTGTATGGAGAAAGTGCAGAAACAAGAAAAGGAAATTACTGGATTGGCTGTAGCTTAAGGCCTAGGAGGCTGTTGGTGATGGGTTGTCCTCAGCATTCTCATTCCGTAACCTTGAGGCATGGACAGCCTTAGATTCTGGTTTGCTTCTCTAGGTGCCACGGCATTAGAGCCACATGAGTCTAGCAGCCGCCTTGGTTAACTCATTGAACACCCTTTACAAAGACCCGTGGTATGAATGAGGAGGGGGTGAATAGAGAAATGTAAGACCATGTGACCCTCAGGGACATGACTCCCTACTAATAACAAGAGTACAGATGCTAACTTACACAGCATTTATTAAACACCATGCACTGTTCTAAGCTCTTATGTGTATTGAGGAAGTGGACGCTCACCAAAGCCTGAGAGAGGCAGTATTATTACTCCCATCTATCTGGAGGAGGAAGCTGAGACAGAAAGGTAGAGGAGCTTGAGCAAAGTCATACACGATTAAGCAGTGGAGACTGGACTGAACCCAGCCTAACGTGGCTCACAGACACAGACACAGGCAACTAGGGGAGCGCGGGGTGCATTTATGAGTGGGTAACATCTCATCAGGACATCAGATACATGAGGAGAGAAATGGCCACTGTGCACAGAAGTCGGGGGTGTTGCATGGAGGAGGAGAGGGGAGGGCATCCTGAGCGAGGCCAAGGTCGTAAGCAAAAGCTGGAATTCAAAGGGGACAGGCAAAGGGCCAGGGAGCTCATCTTTACTGCCATGGTGCCACAGACCCACTACCACGCCCCGTAACTGGAGAAGCCTCTCAGCCGGCCCAGCCTCCAAGCTCCACCTGCACCCACCATCCCCATAAACCCCTGCATTTGTCCTTGCAAAGTGCTTCTGGATCCACCAGTCCACTTTAGTGCCACAGCCACGGGCCCTGAGAGGTCAGCAAGACTAGTATTCTTCTGTCCATTTTACCGATAGGAAAGCCAAGCCTTAGATTAAATAACTTGCTCGAAGGCTCAGAGCTGGTAAGCAACTGAGACGACCCAGAACTCGGCTAGAGTCCGACGCCCTCCACTCGTGCTGCTTCTCCCGCAGCTGTCCTCTGCCCGGGGCCTACAGGAGCCCTTTCTGGCCCAACCCTCTCCATAGCTGGTGTTATTCCCAATCTCATTTCCCCACACCCTCTGCCTCATCCAGACAGTCCACATCCCCATCTCCACCCCTAGCTCCTGTAGCCCTCAGCCTGTAACGCTCCCCGCCCCACCTGCCATCTGCAATCCAACCTTTCCCTACTCTCAAGGCCCCTTAGGTGCTGCCTCCTCCAGGAAGCCCTCCGTGAATCTGGGATCTTGAGAAGAGACATGATGCAGGGGGAAAGCACAGTCGGGGGTCCTATGGGATCTGCTTTGCTCAGATTCAGGCTCCTCAGCTGAGTCAGGTCTCCTGAAGTCCCTCACTGGGTCGTTGTGATGAAGAGAGATGGTGTATGTGGTAAGTAGGGTCAGTGACTGGCACATAGTGGGGACTCAAAAAATGATGTTTCCCCTCCAAACGCCACTGATCTATCCTCCTCTGGATTCTTACTCCACTTGGGGTCAGTCCCACACAGTGCACCAGTTGAGCGCCGACTGTTTTCAAGTGCGTGCTCAGTCTTCCCAAAGACAGTGTGCTCCTTGAGAAGAGGAACCATGACAATGGCCCTTCTCGGTCATCCCCCAGGACTGGGCACGGGATCTGACATTAATAGGTACATCCAGATGGGAGGAGTCTTTGTGCTAAATTTCCCTACCACGTGGCCTTCATCGGGATGAGTATGCATGCTGGCACCAGCACTGCCCCCCTGCCTGAGGACCAGCCCCCTAAATGGAATCACACATTCATGCTCTGCTCACCCTGTCTGTCCCTAACTGCTGAATTCCATGTAAACCTCACCAAACATCTTAAAATAGACGCAGCTACTACCCGGAGAATTAATTAGACACAATTAATGCAACTGGAACACTTTACTGTATGGGTCAACATGATGTATAATTTACTAATTAATCAATATTTACTGAATGCCTACTAAGTTCCAGGTGCTGTGCTACATGCTGGGGATTCAATGGCGGCAAACGTTAATATGGCGACAACAAAAAACTCTTGCAGCATGGGTATTGTCTACAGTCTGGGCCCAGGTAAGGAAACGCTCTTTAAAAGAAAGCGACTTGATCTGTTGTATTTATCCTACAAGCAAGATGGCAGGGAGAAGTGAGCTATAGTTATTTTTTTCATTAAATAATAACCATTCTTCAACCATTCTTCCCTCATCGTTCCAAGCCAACAAGACCCATCCAAACCACTAAGCCAAATGAAAGAGCACACAGAAAGATCCAGATGTGGGAAGGGAGAAGGGGGAGCAGTGGATGACTAATACCTCCCTTTCCCATGCAAGATTCAAAACACTACTTTCCTCCTGCTAATTAACTACAAAGAGGTAAGATGTCAGCTCAGTTTCATCTCCAGCTCCTGCAGATAGAAAATGTGATTTCCAACAATGTACTCATTATTAAAAAAAAATCCTAATACATCAAAATTGGATGCCCTGTGGAGTTCATTATAGGATTTGAGGAGTGTCTATACTGTCATTTTATCTTGGCTTTTTTTCTTTTGTCTCATCAGTCACTTAAAGTGTCCAAAGAGAAATGTAAGCTTTAAAAAGCATCTCATTGATTGAAATGGAGAAAAAGTACCGTTGGAGCAATTGTAATCTTTTTTTTTGGCCCACCATGGGGAGAGATGGTGCAGACTTGTAATCCTCTGGTGTCTATTTAATACGGACACATCCTTCAGAGATTATTCTCTCAGGGGATGCTGTAAACACCACTGAGTACTTGATAAGAAAAGTCCTCAAGAAAGCAATAAACTATAACCATTAATTCTTTGCGCCACTAGAAGTTTCTTACTGCTACAAAGCTAACTAGTAGGCAACTAGTCTAGGAGTTAGCAACTCACTAGTTTCTGAATCCAACCTGCTGATTATAGAGGCTGGCCTTCACACCCTTCGAGCTGTTTTTTCCAGAACATGAAGCGTATGAAAGGATCTACATGGTTGGGTTGATCAGTGCCTATTTCCTAGACCAGCACCAACTCCCACCCTACCATGAGAAAGGCAGCCATTACGAGATACTAGCAAAACTAACCTGCCAAGTAGGGAGCATGGTACCCTTGGGGCCAAGATAACAAACACAGTTTTATTAAATGGCCTGATTAATACTTAAGAGAGTATTGCACACTGAGAAACTATGACTCCTTGATGCTGCTAAATTATAACACCTAGTCCAAAATGAGGCCTACTTGGACCTTGTTTTCAGTGGCTACACAAAAAGAGTGGTTCACAACCCTAAGCCTTAGAATCACTGTGGACCTTTTGGAAAAATACTCTCACACCTCCTACTCCACCCCACACTGGAATTCTGATACAGGACATCTGGAGTCAGGCCTGGGCATACGGATCCTGACAAAGCTTGATGGTGTGTCTGATGCAAAGTTGGGAAATGGAACCATGAAATTAGGCATCTGTTACATAAATGCAACTGTCTTAAAGGAGAGAAAACCAGACAGAAGATTTTTTTCACAAAGTGTCAGGATTAAAAGGGACTTGAAAGGTCATCTAGCCAAATGCCATATTGTGTTTTATCCATTGCAACACCTAGATGACTATCTGAAGTGATAGGATGAAAACTACTCCACAAAGTGGTATGAGCCATTGTTTGTTGTTGTTAGTACCGTTGAGTCAATTCAGACTCCTAGCAACCCTGCGCACAGCAGAGCAGAACCCTGCCCAGTCTTTTTGCACCATCCTCTTACCTTCTGGCCCTATATTAGACTCTACTGTTATTCATAGAGTTTTCATGGCCAACTTTTTCAGAAGAGGATGCCCAAGTCCTTCTTCCTAATGCCATTGTTGGAATGTTCTAATTACTGGAAAGTTCCACGTTTACTGAGTCAAATCTACCTCCTTCTACACACGGGTCCTGGTTGTGCCTTTTGGGGTCCACTGATTCTTCCACGATGACTCCTGAGAAGGCTGAAAGTGTAGGACATCGTGGGGCGGTTAAACAGGCACCGATTTTCGAATCAAAAGACCTAAATTTGAGGGTATAATCTGCCAGTTAAGCCACTTAACGTTTCTTAGTGACAAGTTCCTCATCTGTAAAATGGGGATACGAACACCTGTCCTATTAGACTCAGAGGACGGCTGAGAGCATTCAGTAACAGACCCAAAAGGGAAAGCACGCCGGGAACTTCCTGGTAGTAGTCAAATCTACGATATTGGTACTAGTCTTTCCATATCCACATACTACTAAGATGAGCCATGTTGTAATGGAACTTCACTAGGAAAAGCCGGGAGCTTTCAAACATTTAGGATTTAGGTTAATATAAACAGAACAAAATGGACTGTTCTCCAAGCAAAGGTAGATTTCTTTGGGTAAGATGCCAAGGGTGGGTTGTCCTAAAAGGGTATGCGTTCCAAATCAGAGTGAAAAGACAGCTAGAGAACCCCTGAAATCATAAACTAAAAAGGTCTTTAAAACCAAGTCAGATATATTTTCATATTCTTCAAAAACTATTCTCAACTCATAATAACATGGATGAGAAAAGGCACCCCTATTGAAGCTTGTCATTGCTAATACTGTGGCTGTTTATACAGAATTTCCAGAAGAGCTACTTCAAGTCCTCCAAGGATAATAATTGCCTATTCATTTTGCACATAAACCACATTACAGTTGCTTCTTAAGTCTACGTGGTAGTAGCATATTCTCCCAACTTGCATGGGATGTTATTTACAAATCCCCCACACAGGAATGATTCAGCAGGATCATCCAGGAGGCATGGTTCTGACTTACTTAGATGTCTAAATTCATTAACAATAATTATAATTTTATTAAACATAAAATTTAAACTAAACATTTAAATATTTTTGAGAAGACTGGAAGTACAAACCAAGCCTTTAGATTTGTGCATAACTTAGTCCCATGCTGAAATACTATTGGTAGTCTGGGGAAAGTCTTGGCTTTTTCTACCTATTTAGTACCAAAAGCACCAGTTATTTTGCACAAAAAAATCAATCCAACAGCCTTATCTTGAGGCCTGTCAACAAGATGAACAACCAAGGCTTAATCTTAACACTATAGCTATGTAAATATCAAATAGAAACTCTTTAAAATATCTGCACAATACCAAACCAGCTGATTCTATACATTTAGTCAGATATAGTCTAATTCAAGCATTCTCAATGGGAGGGATAACACTCCCAAGGGGGAAAAAATTAGTTCTTGAGGGACAAAATCATCTTACATATCAAAATGGTGTGGTGCTCCAGAGGGCCACAGCACATAAACTGACATATAGTATATCTTTAATATTAAATTTTAACAGAGGACAAGGGGAGACAATTTGGAAAGAAATGGCTAAAAAGTTTCCCTAGGGTGGCTATACTTTTTTTAAAGGTTGAGAAACACTGGTCTAATTAATTTACATAATACACATCAGTACAATCAACATGGCGAAATAACTTACCATAACTCCTGCATCATTTTCACTTCTGGATGGTGCTTGCAATACAACAAAACCATCAGAGGAAAGATTTGTTCAACAAGTACTTAATGAGCAGCTAGCATGAGCTCTCTGCACTCCTTTGGGTGCAGCTAACACAACAATGAATAAGGCAGTTCCTGGCCTAGAGGAGCTCAGGGCCCAGGAGGGCAGACAAACGTGTAAGCGGGAAGACACAGGACAAAGCAGTTACTGCTAGGAGGGGACTGTGCTCACAGTTCTATGGCAGCACCCAAGAGGAGCACCGAACCCAGCCTTGACGAGTCAGGGACGACTTCTCAGAGGAGAGGAAGAATCCAACACCCTTAATACTAAGCTCTCCCACAGACTCCCTTCACTCCGAGGCCTCCCTCATTCTTGGCAGCTTTGCACTTGTTGGACATCCAGGCAGTCCAAAACAAAAACGAAGAGCATTTCTCTAGACTGCACACCTTTACCTGCAGTCACTTTACCCTATGAAGGGAAACAAGGCCCTGAGGCAGAAATTCATCAGTCCAGGATACTAAGACCAGTCACATCACATTAGAAGGGTGTATGTCCCAAAGGGGCACCTATAGCAACTAACCCCAGAGTCCCAATTTTGGACTTAAGGTAGTTTGTTCCACATTAACCCAAACTCTGCGCTGGACTTTTTGTGCCCTGAGATGAATGGTACTCAGTAAGTGTGGGATGACAACAACAATACTTTAGATTTGTACAATACTTTCATAGATCACAAAATACTTTCATATGCGATGATTATCTACTAAGTCTTCATAGTAACTCCATGTATTATTATATCTATTATACAGATGAGAAAATCAAGACTTAATGAGGTCAAATTATTTGCTTAATTAAGGTCACTCAATAGGTGGCGGAGGTCAGTAGCTTTGCACCAAGGCTCCAACCGTTGACTCCATAACCTCATGCTGTCTCCCCAAAAACACTGGGGCTAAGGGTAACCACTAAATGATTGCTACCTATAGCTGCTTATAGATCCAAATTCAGCTGGAATTTGATTGATATTGAGACTCTTTTAGCCTTGATTAGCAGGTCTTTGGTGACAGCCAGTAATTAACTTAGGAGCCCAAAGATACACACTGAGGAACAAAACCAAAGGGTTTGAACAATGAAGTGCTGAGACACTGTGCCAAGGGTGCTGACAGTGCGGTTAGAGAACTTGATTTGGATGAACTACTTAACTTCTCTGAGTCTCAGGTTCCTCCTGCGCAAAGCAGTTACAGTGAAAGGGCCAAAAAGGCACGCTGTAAGGATTACATCACACGCACGCACCGGCATGCACACACAGGCAACATATGAGAAATCCAAAGACAAGTGATACAGAGCCTGCTCTTGGGGAACCCACACCAATACTAATGACATAAGATAGGAAGTGTGAAGTGCCATTGGGGAGTTGCAGGTAAGTGCTTTGGAAGTTTGGAAGAGAAGAGAACAGAGAAGCTGTTATAGAGGAGGTGCATCTGAACTGGACATTGAGAAATGGGTGCAATTTAGACATATAGAGGGAGTCTAAGTTGTTTCAGACAATGAAAATAACGAGCACCACGGTGCAGAGAAGGGAAACCACAGAATGGACACGATGACCCGGATCAACTGATCCACACCATTCCTTCAGGCGAACGCAGTGCCAGTGCCCAAAGCACCAGAACACCACGGCTCTCTCTGGCACACCTGCGCCCTTCTGTTCCCGCCAGTTGAAGGGTACACTTACCAAGTTAGTTGTGTTTGTTCCCAAACCTATTTAGACCAACTATACTTAACTCCGTAATTGCAAAATTTCATTAAATATCACATACAGAAGAAAATAGAGTTTTGTTTCTATTAAGAATTACATTGAATGTTTTAGAAAAACTCAATAAAAGGAAGTTGTTCAAAAATACAATCAAATTAGGTGTGGACACAACTTCTACAGAAGTTTGGTGGTTGGGGCTGAGGGAGGAGGACGGGGGAGATTTTGTTTAATGGGTACAGAGCTTCAGTTTTGCAAGATGAAAAGAGTCCTGGAGATGGACAGTGGTGATGGTTGCATAACAATGTGCAGGAACCTAATGCTACTGAACTGCACACTTAACAATGGCTAAGCTAGGGGGACAGCCCTGCGGCATAGTGGTTAAGTTCTGTGCAATCCGCTTCATTGGCTGGTTCACTGGCCTGGACCCCCAGTGTGGACCTACACCACTTATCAGCCACACTGCTGCAGCAACCCACATATAAAGTGGAGGAAGACTGGCACAGATGTTAGCTCGGGGCTAATCTTCCTCAAGCAAACAAAAGAGGAAGACTGTCAACAGATGTTAGCTCAGAGCTAATCTTCCTCAGGAAAAAAAAAAGGTTAAGCTGGTAAATTTTATGTTATGTGTATATTACCATAATCAAAAAGAAAGAAGAAAAAAAAGATTAGGGAGGAAATCATAAAAATCCAGATAAACTCTGCACTCAGATTGATTCACACATGTCTTTAACTCTATTTTAAAGAAGCCAAAATTAGAAATCACTGATAATAATGGCAAACAAGTAGTGCTTACTCTGTATGAGGCACAGTTCTAAGCAGTTTACATATACTAACTTATTAATCCTCCCAAGAAGACAATAAGGGAGGTACTATTATTACACCCATTTTAAAGATGAGGACAATTAAGCCCAGAGAGGTTAAATGGTGTGACCAAGATCACAACACCAATAACAAGTGGAGTCAAATACAGACTACAGAGTCTAGCCTCAGAGTGTGCATTCTTACCCGCCCCCCATCAACTGTGCTAGGGAAGGAAGACAAGGGGGTACTCCAGGGAGAGGACCCACCACCGAAGGAAAGACACTGACGCCGAATCAGAAGGTTGACCTAAGAAGGTACATTTAGGGGCTGGTCTGGAGGCATAATGGTTAAGTTCACATGCTCCATTTCAGCAGCCCAGGGTTCACGGGTTCGGATCCCAGGCACAGACCTAGCACCACTCATCAAGCCATGCTGTGGCAGGCGTCCCACATATAAAATAGATGAAGATGGGCACAGAGATTGAGAACGGGATTTTCCCTCCTTTTGCCCTCAAAAGCAATGTGCAGGCTCTGTGTATTTCCAAGGGTCAGCACTGACCTCAATTTGTGTGTGTGAGGGCGGGCGTGGGAGGAGGTTAGTCAAATTAAATCCAAGTCTTTTCCTTAACCAACTAGAGAGAAGAGTTGATGAGAAACATGGACGCAGTCTGCCTTTCTATGTTTTTGATGGAGAACCCTGAATGCCAGGATCAAGAGTACAGATGTGGTGGCAAGAAAGTGAGGTGCTAAGGGCTGCATTATTTCAAGATGAACTTAGCAGCCCTGTGTGAGCTATTTTGGTGGGGATGGGGTTGGCAGGCAGAGATGGTGATTAAAAAGGCGTCCCCACTCTTCTGGGTTTACCCTCATCCACAGCCGCCTCACTGATCAGAGAACAGACTAGAATGTGCTGAAGACGCTGCATCAAGCACAGTGCACCATGGCTGCTTCTGCAGAGACAACTGGGCTGGACACCAATGGGGCATACAGTGGACACCTATCCCCCAAAAGACCAGGGTGCTGGCAAATATGAGCTTCTCCAGGTTTGTTAATATCGGACAATATGGACAAATGAATTTTATAGTTTTCACCTGGTAGATAATCATTATGTAGGTCAGTATAAATTATATTTCTTGACCAACAAAATAACTAACGAAAATAAGTTCAAAGTGACTTTCACAACATAAACTTCAGGCTGCAGATACATCAGTAACCGTTTCTGTACTGTGTTCTCTATCTTGGCCTTTCTGCAAATGAGGGATAATTATACTTGCCAGACACTTACTTCAGAGGTTGGTGAGAGGATAATGTTTGTAAAGCTTGTTGGTTTTTGTGGATGAAAGGTTTTTGATTAGTACAAATTATCAAGTATTACTATTCATTAGAAGGAACAAGTGAATTATTTCAGCTCCTAATGCATCTCTGACATCCACATGCTATTGTACACAGGAGGATAGTCTCAGAGGACACACCCTGTTCACAGCAGCGCCAGGAAACAAAACTACATCCCTCTACCTTAAAAAGAACACTTCAGAGCAGCCTGAAAAACCTGACAAGTAAGTCCCATATTTCTTTGTCCCTTTATCTAAAAAGCAGAAAAAAATATAATTAGAAATGTGGATAAGAAGCCGTCACCATTGTGCTTGGCTATAAGCTTCAGATGTTTGGATCCCAGCTCGATAATGGCCATCGTCTTGATCAGCGCCCCTTCACAAAGCAGCCTCCTACTTCACAGACAGGGTGGGGTCAAGGTCTTTAGCACAGAGAATAAAGTAAAATTCTCTGCAGAGGAGCCACTCCATAGAACCCGGCCATTGTGTAGATTTGATACCATTTTTCCCCGTGCCACATGCCAGAAATCATCTCTTAACGACCAGTTCTTATCTACAGCATTTTCTAAGCTATGCTACACATGGTCTCCTTGCTCCTACATTCACTGCAGTTACATTGTTTCAGGATTCTGCTTTCTTAAAATCACACAAAGCCTTGTGTGCTAGTTAGTACGTATTGACACAGTCTCAAGGTTGTGTCACCTCCGTCTGTTTGTCTACAGTTACCCATGAGAGTGGAAATTGGAAAATTATGTTCAGGTCAATGTCCTCCATTAATTTTCATTAAATCAATCCTTTTTGATAAATAAGTTAAACTTTGTTATTAGACATTTCCAATGACAGAGAGAGAGAGACAGGGAGAAGAACGAGGAGGACAAAGACGAGAAGGGAAAGGTAGAGGGGGAGGAGAGAGAATAAGAACTGGCACACACAAATGTAAAGTAGTTTAGAGTTACTATGATTTATTGGCAATATCAGTAGAAAATGCTTTCTTCTTTAGTATCACCTTTATTGAGATAAAATTCACATACTATTCAATTCACCCATTTAACTTGTACAATAAAATGGTCTTTGGTATATTCATAGAGTTGGACAATCATCAGCACAATTTACTTTAAACATTTTCATTACTCCAAAAAGAAACTCCATGCCCTTTAATTCTCATCCTACAAACCCTCCATCACTTCCAGGCCGAGGCAACCACTCATCTAATTTCTGTCTCTATAGCTTTCCATGTTCTGGACATTTCAAATACACAGAATCATACACTATGTGGTCTTTTTTGACTGGCTTCTTTCACTTAGGGTAATGTTTTCAAAGTCAACCATGTTGTCACATGTATCAGTATTTCATTCTTTTTTATTGCCAAATAGTATTCCACTATTTGTACATACTACATTTTATTTATCCATTCATCAATTAATGGACATTTGAGTTGTTTCCATTTTTCGGCTATTGTGAATAACCAAATGATGCTGCTGTAAACATTCATGCATAAGCTTTTGTGTGTAGAGTCCTGCATCATTTAACAACAAGGATACATTCTGAGAAATGCATCATTAGGTGATTTTGTCATTGTGCAAACATCAGAGAGTGTACTTACACAAACCTAGATGGTGTAGCCTACTACACACCTAGACTATACAGTACTAATCTTATGGGAGCACTGTTGTATGCGTGGTCTGTCAACCAAAATTGTCACCATTATGCAGTGCACAACTGTACATAGATTGTCATTTCTCTTGGCTGTATATCTAGGAGTGGAATTGCTGCAGCACATGTTAATTCTATGCGTAACCTTTTAAGGAACTTCCAGACTGTTTTCCAAAGAGACTGCATCATTTTCCCTTCCAATCAGCAAAGTATAAGGGTTACAAATGCTTTTTTGACTTAACTGTATCAGATATCGGTATCAAAAAAATAACTTTAAATAACTCGAAAAGAAGAAATAACAATAATTTTTTTAAGTACTTAAAAAACAAATTATAACGAAAACACTACTATCAAAACTTTGGAGGCAGCAAAAGTGGTTCTTTGATGGATATTTATAACTTTAATTCAAGTATATTATGAGGAAGGAGCAAAAAGTAAAAATATCAATGAACAAAGTAACAAGTTAGAAAGAAAACGAGAATTACACAAAGATATTTGAAGGAACTAAAAAGGAAAGCATAAACTACTAAGACCTAAAACAAACATTCAATAGAAAGAGTCATGAAGCCAAAAACCAATTAAGAAAAAAAAGAGAGCGCACAAATAAATTATATTACAGATAAAATGGGGCCATAACTAGCAATGCAGTAAAGCTTACGACGATGAGAAACACACTATGATAACTTCATGCCAATAATTTTCTTAGAAGAATATAACTTTCCAAAACTGACCCACAAAGAAAGAGAAAGCCTGAATTCTCTTCAATAATCATATAAAAAAACTGGATTGTTAGTTAAAAAAAAAACTTCCCCAAAGGAAAACATAAGGCCTAGAGGGCTTTATAGGTAAATTCCTAGAACAATCAAGAAACAGATTATCCAAATCGTATACAAACTCTTAAAACAATAGAAAAAAGGGAGAACACTCCCCAGTCCATTCTACTGAATGTACCAACGTTGGTATAACTTGATACTAAAATCAGACCAGGACAGTATTTAAAAACAAAGAAAATTCTAGGCAAATCTCGTTCATGAACCAAGATGCAAACTCCAAACCAAAATTAATAGCAAACTGAACCCAGCAATATATGTAAAAGCTAAAACTTCATGGCCAACTTAGGTTTATCTAAAAATGTAATCAAAATCATGACCAAGAATTTTTCAAGAAAGTTGACGAGGTGATTCTATTTTAGAATGGAAGAGCAAAGGGCTGGGAATGGCCAGGACTCTCCTCAAAAACTAGTTGAAAAGACTTGTTTTACCAAATATAGAATTAATAATTAAGACAGTGCATTGATGCGGTGAGAGATAAATAGAACTAAGGAAAAAAACAGCGAGCCCAGAAAGAGACCCACGCAAGTATGAAAACGTACTGTAGGACAGAGGTCACATTCTAGATCCCTGGAACAATTGATTGTTCATAAAGACAAAAATAAGATTAGATCCTCACATAATAAACAAAAATCAATTCTATTTACATTAAAACATTTAATGTGAAAAGCAAAACTCCTTTATTGTCTTTAGAAGTCCACAGAAGGGAAGATATTTGCAATCCTGGGTTAAGGTACACAGGCAAGATGCAAAACGTGATAATCATAAAGAAAAAGACTAATAAATTCAGCCACATTAAAATTAAGAACATTTCATCAAAAGATACAATGAAGAATTTTTTTTAAAAAGCCACCAAAGATGGAAAAATATTTTTATACCTATAACTGTCAAAGGATTAGCATCCAGAATATATAAAGAACTTAAAATCAGGAAAGAAAAAGACAAAAATCTCAACAGGACAATTAGCAAAAGATCTAAATAGGTGTTTCCCAAAAAAGAAACACAAAATGGCCAAAAAATATATGAACATTACTTCTATCTCATTAGTAATTAAGAAAATGCAAATTAAAACCACGAGATACTATTTCATACCCATAGAATTGGCAAAACATTTATACCCTGAAATAAGTCCATCCTACCTTGGAAATCAAAAGCTGTAGATACTCTACAACTCAAAATTCCAGGAGGAGCCTAGAGATACTCTTACACATGGGTACCAGGACACATGCAAGGATGTACAAAGCAGCACTGTTTATAATAGGAAAAAATGGAAACAAGCCAATGCCCATCGATAGGAAAATGAAAAATAAACTGCAGCATGGCCATACAATAATATACCATGAGCAGAAAAACTGATGAACTACAGCTCCGTGGCTCAATATGGATGAATCTCGGGACAAAATGTTGACTGAGAAAAACAATTCACACAGGAATCCATACAGTATGATAAAACCACTCATAAAATGGTCCAAACAGGCAAAACTAAACAACATATTGCTTTGGGATACACAAGCATGTGACAAAACTACAAAGAAAAACAGAGGAACAATAAACACCACGTTCAGACAGTGGTCACCGCTGGGTAGAAGATGTGGGGATGCAATGAGGAGGGGCACGCCAAGGCCGTTGACATTATTGGTAAAGTCCTAGTTCTTAAGTTGAGTGACGGGTTCCTTTTATTATTAGGCTTTACAATTTAAATTCACTTTATATAATCCCTTTCATGTACCAAATATCTAATTTTCTTTGAAAAGGAACACCTGTAATGTCCCCAGAACATCAGCCTTATATCTGTTCTTATTAAAAGAAACTATGGATATTAACCTCTATTTTGCATTTTAAGAGCAAGGTATTCCAAACACCTCACCTAAGCAATTTAACTTTAATTATCTGTACAAGTACACAAGTTAATTACTAGTCTACTAAATTTTTTTAAGTTACATTGTGTCAATCTAGAACTGAAAATAATCATTTTCATTACAGAGGCCATATTCAAACCTCTTTTTCCCTATTCTATTAAAAGCTCTTCTTCAGAAGCCTAGCAAATAATAAAACCCAAAAGGTAGCTTAGAGGTTGGTCAACGACTCTTGGAAGCTCTCTGCTAGAAAGTTAAATGATTGCCTTCTGCAGTAAACCTTAATGTGAACTACGTATTTTCCTACCACAGGAAATGCCTTTGTGGAATGCCTGGATTAATTAAAAAATCAGACCTTGCGATGGGAGTGGTGTTGTAATGTCTGGTGAGGCTCAAAGACCTCCCATTGAAGGCCTTCTGAGGACAGTCTGACTCCTCTTCTGAACCTGGGCCTGCTTCAGGCCCGGAAGCTTGGAGTGAGAGGGCAGGACACAGTTGGCTTCTTCACACTCCACTTTATCCGCTTTCTGTCATTCTGACCACTCCATGGTTGGGCCAAGAGGAAGACGAGATAGGGGAAAAAGAGCTCAGCCTTATCTGGTAGGTGACATTTGTAATCTGTGTTATGGGCTGAATTGTGTCCCCTCAAAATTCATATGCTGAAGTCCTAGCCCCCAATACCTCAGGATGTGACTATATTTGAGGTAAGGTCTCTAAAGAGGTAATTAAGTTAAAATGAGGTCATTGGGGTGGTCCCGAATCCAATATGATCAGTGTCCTTATAAAAGAGGCTATTAGGACCCAGACACACACAGAGGGAAGACCATGTGAAGACACAGTGAGAAGATGGCCATTGACAAGCCAAGGAGAGAGGCCTCAGAGAAAACCAGCCCTGCCCACACCTTGATCTCAGACTTCTGGCCTCCAGAACTGTGAGAAAATGAATTTCTGTTGCTTAAGCCACCCAGTCTATGGACTGTGTTAGGGGAGTCCTAGGAAATTAATACATCTGACATTGGAGTTCCCTCTATACGTCGTAGATAGATAATTAAAGCTTCTTTTCCTCACTGGGTGATTTTGTGGCTTTCTGGGGGATCTTCCCTCTGAGAACCTCTGGCCACCCCTCCCTGGAGGTGGACAAGGCCTCTCCTCCGTCTGCTCCAGCTGGCTTCTTACACCTGCCTCTACCTGCTCCCTAACCTCTGGGCTTCCAGCAATCTACTCCATAGATTTTTCTCTTTACCTCTCCAAGGCTGGCTTACAGGGTCCAATTCTGGAAAACGCACACCCTTGCCCCACCATGGTGGAGGCACAACTAGATCCCAGTCTGGTCGTGTCTTCTTTCCCTTGCCAGCTAGGGGGCTCCTGCAGCAGCCTTAGCCTTTATCCTCCACGGGCAGGAATCGCACACCAATCCTTACATTTCTCAAATTCAAATGCCAGGAGCAGACGTTAAGTTCTCCAGGTGTGCTCCTCCTTTACTTGGCCCGAGGTAACGATAAAGCATCCACTTTATCGGCTCTCCTTAGGTCTGGGGTCGGGGAGGATGCCTCATTCGCCAACAACTCCTCCAAAGAAGTCATCTCTCTTAACTCTTCAAACTCCCTCTGTCTGATGCTGGTATAAAGCATCTCACAATTTCCTGGAGTATCCTGTACAGGCGGTCTAACATCACCTCCATTGTTCCAGGTTCTGGGGCTCTGCTGACTTGGGTGAGTAGAATTTACCATCCAGTTCCACTTCATACTCCTGCTGCCTACTTCCCTAGATGGCATGAAGGAATTTATCAGTCGAAGTGACAGAGAGACAGAAACCAGATACAAGCTGACGAGGGGCATGCCGGGCGGGCTCACCACATCTTGCCGTCTTCTCGCCTTTGGCAGGTTTGGTCCTCCTTCAGTTAGGCTGGATGATTTATTCCCAGAAGGTGTAGCTGTTCCCTAGTCTCCACATAACAAGGTAGAAGAACTAGCCTCTTTCTCAAAGCAGAATATTTTAGACCAACCCTAGAGGCCAGGGGATGGTGGAGCCTGAGAGTAGCAGACGGGAGAGCCCTGGGACGCAACCTTCCTCAGGGCACGAGCTGACTGGCATTCTCCCTCTGTACCCCGAGCATCTAAGATCTGTGCCTTTCATGTAGCAGATGATCACTAAACGCTCCTTAAACTGAATTCTAAATACATAGGCCTCTGAGAGCCTGACTAAGCTGGGGTTCATGGAGAAACACATGAAAATTGAAGGCAACTGATGAAATTTTATTATCCTTTGGACTATTTTAAAACACATTTGAGTATCTGTTGGTAGTTATTCAATGCCAGAATATTACATTAATGCTGTGTGTGTGCCGTATGATTTTGCCTCAATCTTCCTTCCTGCCAGCCTTTCGCACCACTTTTCCTCAAGGGCCATCTTTTCATAACGCTGCTCCTCACACACTCAAGTACTTCGATTTGGATTCACCTTCCTCCTCGGCACCCTCAATCCGCCCAGTGCCAGCTCCCACATGACGCCCAGCTGAGGCCCAGCCAGAATCACCTCTCACTCCTCTGAGTTCTCCGAAGTCTCCACCTGGATCTGTCTCATGCCGCTCAGCATGTTCTATCTTAATAAAGAATTATCTTGTCTGCTGTACCAGACGACGGGTTACTTGAATTACAGCAGTTATGTCTTACGGAGCCCTGTACCACTCATGGCACCCACACTCACAAGTATGTAGAACGGCACTCAACAAATCTTGAAAGAATTTTTGCATACATGTGTGTGTTTTAACAATGCACAGAATTTATTCCATAGTGATGGGAGAGACTGACAAAGGTTAACTCATATCTTTGATTTATAGGTTTGGTTTTACAGTGTTTTGCAACAAAACAAAGTCACAATTTTTTATGGTTGGCTTTTTTTTCCAGAAAGTAAAAATACGCAAATCATATCCTATCAAATCTACAATAATGAGCAAGATAAATTTGATCATCTGATGGCAACATTGTGGGCACAGCCTTGATTATGACAAAGGTTTTGTTTGGTTTTTATTTTGTTTTTGCTTTTGCATGGTAACTGGATGCGCTGTCTAAAGGCCTACACAGCTACTTGTCTATTCTTCTTGCAAAGTCTCAGAAAGCACACCTTATCCAAATTGATGTCCCTGAGTATTAAAATGCTGATACATTTTTAAAGTTCTATTTTTTTATGGAGATTGTTTTTAGACATATACCTACAAATGAAACAGGATTCAGGAAAAAGAACCTTGACTTACATGTGTATGAAATGGAAACCATAGGGAAGGAACACGTCTGGGGTTTTACACACCAATAGCCGCCCCGTTAAATATTACAATCCTAAACTTCCACTTACGTCACACATTATGGTTAGCCAAGCACTGTCACATGGCATGGCACACACTGCTGGCTGTCTACCCAACAGGATCCACCCCCTACATTTTCCTTGCACATAGAATACCAGTTTGGTTCAGGAGTCGGGCAGTCAGGCAGTTGTGGGCAGGCTGGGCCCCTCTGATGTAACAGGGGTAACTTCTGACTGTTCCAACTCTTCATGCCCACTGCATTCCTCTTCTCAGTGAATGGTCTAGGTACAGGCACATGAAATAATTCTAGCCACAGAGATATAAGGGGATGTCTTCTGAGGGACTAGGAAACTCTTCTCCTCCTTATAAAAAGGATACAAAAATGGAGCATTAACCCCTTTTTTTGACAGTGGATATCGAAGTTGAGGACTTGAGTCCCTGAAATTGTGGCAGTCATCCAGGGCCAGTGAGGGATGCTGCCAAAGCTGAGAATGGCAGAATAGAAAGATGAGAAGAACCTGAATTCTTGATGATTTTTTTGAGCCACTGAATTAACAACCCTGGAACTTCCTGACTTCTAGTTATGTAAAAAAGTACATGTTCCTATTTTTAAGCCAATTTTAATTGAGATTTTTCTTACTTCCTGCCAAAAGTATCCTAAATAATCTACATATTGGATCTCATTAAATCCTCACAACAATGGTGTGAAGCAGGCAGTTTACAAATGAAGCAAATGAAATAGCAAAAAGAGAAATTTCTGTGCCAAGGTCACATGTCTATAAATGGCATAACTGGATCTGAAACCAGGTCTGATTCCAAATTTGGTGTTTCTTCCCATGAAACCTGATGACACACACAAAAAAGCCTAGGGCAAGAAAATATACTGTCAAATCATCCTGACATTCTTAACAAGTCTAAGGCAACCGTGCCATCATGGGAACAGACTAGCCATTGAGTGCAAATACTAGTTCTGTCAGAGACTCTGGGATTATGGTGGAATCACTTAACATTTCTCAATTAGGGGACTCACATTCTTCAACTGTAATTTAAAACAGGTGAATTCAAGACAAATCCGAAAATATTAAGTGCCAAGCATTGTCTACAACTGCTTGGCATTGTGGGAGATATGCAATAAACCAGATACTAGTTTGTCCTTAAGGAATCTATTCACCTGAGAATCTGAGTCATAGATACTTGAAATAGCTAAAGAAACACACTAATGGTTATATCATATATTAGCCTATATGATGTCAATGATGGCACAACAGCTGCTAAACATAGCACGTAACTCAAAAGTAATATGGATCCCACATGTAGGTGTCAAACGTCACTCAATAGCCAACACAATATCTCGTGCCTCCTATATTAGGTTCAACCATATGAAGTTGCTAATATCCAACCATTTTTTACTACAAAAATGGCAGTTTTGTGCATTTCAACCTTGCTGGGCCCAGAGATACAGCAGAAAATGAAAAGCATTTGTTGTAGTGGGTAGCCAGGACGTAAACCGGCAATGACAGCACAGTGGCCGATAACAATACAGTGGCCAAGTGCCCCATCAGAGTGTAGGCCAAGGATGGGTTAAGAGCAAGCGGGGGAGACACTGAACCCAAACTTATGGGGTCAGAGAAGGTTGCCCCCAAAGAGGAGATACCTAAACTGGGTTCTCAGAGGGAATCAGCTTTGACATGACTGGTTTCTTAAATCTCTGGGGATGTGCATTTCTAAATGAATGTTCATACTTCCCCCTATTTTCACCTATTACACATATCTGAAAGCCACCTATTTTGTATTAATTAATCCTTTTAACAGGGCTATGTTGAGTAGCTTCTATAAAGACATGTAATGCATGCTTTATTCATCACACCATCCATCAAGGTGAGAATTAGTATCCTCACTTTTACTAATGAAGACACAGGGGCTCAAACAGATACCCAAGATCACGCAGCCATTTAGTAGCAAAGCCAGGAAAAAATTATGATAGGAAATAAGAAGAAAACACTAGTGTGATCCCCACATAATTAATGACCTAAATGCCCTTTGTAAAAATAAAAAAATTCAACTGTCAAAGGAAAAAATTTTTTAATTTCTCCTTTGAGGTAAAAATCTATTCTGGTTACTGAGCATGCTCAAAAAGACTACCATAACTGAGCCATCTGACTGCCACCCAAACGGGGCCAATGAGACTTACAGCTCCAGTAAACTTCAAAGGACCAAGTCAGAAGTCAGTGAGTCCAAAGGGGGTTTGGAGATGCCTAGGTCCTTTGAAATCAACTTAAAAAGACCATGTGAAACTCCCAAAGCTCCATAAAGAGCTGCAGTCACAAATGATAACCATCTCACTTATCTCACTTTCTTCCGGGAGTTACCACGAAATTGCAAGAAGGCAGAGGTGAAAATGATGGAGAGATTTCAGCAGACACTGTAAGCTCTTCACCAGAAATCTACTTCCTCATCTTTGGAAGCCCACCTTTGCCCTCTCCGTTCTCTCTCTGCCCCTCTGATGGGCTAGATGACAACAGGACCCCAGGGGACAGCAGAGCCACCACATGGAAGCTGTCTGGCTCCCCGAATCACCATGTGAGGAAAGCTGCTAGGTGACCAAGAATGCCTGCTTTCAGTTGTTACGTGAACAAACAGTAAATCTGTATTGCGGTTGGGCCATTGCATATTTTTGGGGTCTACTTGTCATACAGCAGGTGGTCCAGATAGTAGATAGTAGCAGGACCAGGTCAAGAGGGAAGGATGCTGCCTCTTGGGTAGTAAAGTGGTTCACAGAACAGCGGGCTCAGACAGAGCCCCAGGGGACCTCCGCAGCACATCTTCTGGAGCACAAGGGGCCACCCCCTGCTATACCTGCTCTCAGTCCAGGGGCACTACCACCAAGCATGTTTGGAAGTGAGATCTAAAGAATAAGCACATGAATGATTCAACTGAGAGTAAAGTCTTTAACAAGACAGTGAACATCAGAGTTACAAGAGATATCAAAATATTGGGCAAAATGGGAGAAGGAAATGGAAAGAATTTTTAGAACTTCTAGTTCCTGGCACAATAGTATTACTCCTTCATATGGGTTTTCTTGCCCATCTGAAGAGCTCTTAATGCAAAATTTATGTCAATAAGTAGCCAAAAAACTATAAATAAGATGACCACTTATTTGTAAGAAAGATGTCTCTAAGTATTAAATCCTGTCACATTTTTGAAGCTGTTTTTTAATGAAGATGGTTTTTAGACATACACCTTCAAATGAAACAGGACTAAGGAACAAGAGCCTTGATTGATGTCTGTATGAAACGAAAACCATAGGGAAGGAACACATCTTGGGTTTTAGATACAATTAAAAGTATATGCAATGATACTGAGTTATTTGAGGCTCTTTGACTTCCAGAAATACCAGATTTGACCCAAGTATCAGTAAATTAGGCCGTTTCTACTTTACAGTTTATACAGGGGAAAAGCAAGAAGACTGCAGTGGAATCAGACGCAGTGAATCATATTTTTAAATGGGGTGAAAAAAAAAACCTTAGAAGTTGGATCCATAGGATAATAGGACTAGACAGGATTTTAGAAAACTTCCTCCTCAACTTCCTAATTTTATACATGAGGAAACTCAGGCACGGACAGGTTGAGTCACTTTCCCAAGGTAACACAGCTTTTTGGTGATAAAATAGTGGAAAAACTCCAGGTTTTCTGACTCCAAGATCTGGGTTCTCTGGCTCTAACAATATAGAAGGAAGATCAAACTTAACCTCAGAAAAATATTTGAACTATACTTTCAATTGACTAAATTCTACTAAAGGGAAAAGAGATGCGACCTAGCATTGCAGCATCTTAAGTTGGCCAGGACATATTTCATATGTCAATGAGCTTGAAAAAATTATTAAAGACGTTTTTAAAATATTGCCCTTATTTCTTCCACTACCACTCACCACTGTTACCACAAAAATCTAGGCCTCAAGTAATGAGGTATATATTTTCTTATTTAGAAAAGCTAACAGATTATTTTTAATCATTATAGTGGTTGTACACTTTCAATTACACAGAGCAAAAAATCAAATCCCTTTTAATTTTACCTTTCTTAGCCCTGAAAGATATTTCTTCCAGATTTCACCAGCTGATAAAATTCAGATGAAAAAATGATCCTTTCTTTATTACTTAAAGGGAGGAGTAAATCAAATGTAGACCTCAAGGGGGTGGGGACAAAGGGAGAGAAGGATGGAGGGCTCATTTGCTTATTAGGTTTTCATAAAAAATTAAGAATAACAAGCAGATCTAAATCCACCCACAACTGAAGCCGTGTATCAGTTGCTACTGAAACATTATAGACTTTTCTTACAGACAAATTGCAATCAACCTAACTTTCCCGTTGTCTTGCACACATACTTGCTGCTCCAAGCGATGAGATGTTATTAATAAAGGAAGAGATGGCTACAAATTAAAGCAAGCCCTGCTTAATCACATTAATCCAGAGCAAGTCAAAGGCTTCAATTTTCGAAATAATTTTGGGCTTAATGCCTTGGAGATGGGCAGCCTGCTCCATTGAGGCAGCAGCTGGGCCAATTTAAGCTGCATTGTGAGGCCGGAATTGTCAGGTCCTTATAGAAACAAGGAAGCCTGACAGTTTTCAGGATGCAACCAAAACTGCTGAGACAAAGGAAATTGTAAGAAATTGAAAGGGGCCTGTAACAATGACAAGGCGGCCCACTGTCGGTGGCTTGTATATGATTAACCAGCTCTCACTGGCGGGACGCGACGGCAGGCCCTTACTGCAACTGTGCCCCCAGCCACCAAGCCGCCAACAGCTGCTGCAGAAAGCAGAGTCACGGAATCACCACTTTGAGTCACCGATTAGAAAGAGGCCTGTCCGTAACGACCCAGAGTAAGCAGCCCTGTGGCGGGCACCCCACTCATGTTGCCCGTCTCCTCCTTAGAGGCGGTGGCTGCACTGCCCCAGACAGGGACAGAGGGGCGGGATGGGCACCAGCAGGGAAACACCACCGAAGCGTTTGAGGGAGAGAAGGGATTAAACCCCGAGTACCAGAGAACAGGTTTACCGTAGGGGGATTTTGATTTTCCTGAGTAATTATCTTAATGATCTTCTATGCAAAAAAAACCTAAAAACTAGGTCAAGAACAAAAACAAGTTCTGGGTTGTAAATCAAGAGATCTAATTTCTAATCCCAGATGTGCAACTCTGGCTCAGCGATGTTGGGCAATTCACTTTATTCTCTGGGCCCTGCTTTCTTCATGAATGGAACCAAGCTTCCAGCTCTTGCGACCCAGCCTGCAAACAACAGAGCTGAGCAACTCCAAATTCCCCAGAGCAGCCCCTGCGAGCAGACTGCGGACACCCCACACAGTGGCGAATAGCACTCCATCATTAGCGGTTATTCCGCCACGGGACAATGAGGAGGCCTACCGAGGAAACGCTTTTCACAATTTCATTTCTGTTTTGCACTCCAACTCTTTAAAATTCCTATGTGTCAGAAAAGAAACACAACCAGTTTCAAACAGTAAAATTATACCATTAACCCTCTCGGACAAGGCTTGAACCGAGGAAATCAGGCCTGGGGGACACGAAAGACCTCTAGGCCCACCAGCTCTTCTGCTGAGACAACTGTGGGCTGCATTTCTGAAACTTCAGCATGAAATTACCTTGGGCCCTTTAGTTTATTGTACAATTTGCTGTGTTTTCTCATTTGAGCGCTTTGGTTGTATGTAATTTTATTCAGGCTCTCTGCTGATATGACTCCCTTCTTTTTGGCATATTATAAGAAATTTTTTAGCAAAAGGACACCTGGAATATAAAAAAATCAAATAAAAATTATTCTAATATTTAAATCAAATAAAAATAATGCAAGAGCCAGCCGAGTGGCGTAGCAGTTAAGTGTGTGCATTCCACTTGGGCAGCCCAGGGTTCGCCAGTTCGGATCCCAGGTGCAGACCTCTGCATGGCTCATCAAGCCATGCTGTGGCCGCATCCCACATAAAATAGAGGAAGATTGGCACAGATGTTAGCTCAGGGCCAGTCTTCCTCAGCAAAAAGAGGAGGATTGGTGGCAGATGTTAGCTCAGGTCTAATCTTCCTCAAAAAAAAAAACTAAAATAAAATAATGTATTTGCATGTAATGTCAATTCCAATATTAATGCAATAGCCCTACAAAGCCAAACAATAAACACTGGTCCAAATAATATGAATTTTAACTGAGTGAAATAACTTCATCGAGTTTTAAAACAACTCAGAAGATGGATGGGTGGACAGATGGATGGGTAATGCACAGACAGATAAATAAACGGGAGGACTGACGGATAGGTATACAGATATACCTCACTTTAGGTACCAGGGGTATTTCTGAAAAGTCCGGAGCTTCTCCAGATTGGGATGGACCTGGAGATCACCCAGTTCAACCTCCCACCCCACTGAACTCCCACAGTGTGACAGAGAAGCACCCTGGCCTCTGTTTCATCATTCTTAGCATCAGGATAATCGCAACATTTGGAAATAAGCATCCAAATTCCTCAGGGAATCTGCCAAAATCCTCCCCCCTCTACCTTCCCCTGGTCTCGTTCCCTCTGAGCGACACACAATAAGGATGTCCTCCCTCAGGCAGCAGTTCTTCAAATACTTGAAAACAACTAACATGCTCCTCGTGTCCCACCCCACGTACCACAATGGTGGTAAGCCTTTGACTTACCATGTGGAATTTAACCATAATAGGATGTTAGAAGGATTCTGAATTTAATGGAAATGGCAGTTATTAAGTCATTGCCCCTTGGCTCCAAATCCACCCTTCCTTCCCGCTCTGTAATAGTGGAGGTGGGCTTCGTAAGTATTCTCTTTCGCCAGGTGCCATAATGTTAAGCCTCATCACCAGAGGGCACTGGACGGACAGTAGAGGAGGAAAGGGTTTTTCTCTTGCAGGTTCCCTGTGATTCCCTCGCCAGGCTCCTGCAGGGCGCAGCTCTCCAGCCCTCACCTCACGTACAGCAGTTTCCTCTCCTAAGGCTCCTGCGGGCCTATTAGGGTACCTGCCACCTCATCCACACATAGGCAGCTGCTAAATCCAATTATTGGCTCTAGGATCATACTGTCAGCCCCCAGTTCTCTCTCAGGTTGTGCTTAAAGTGATTTCAATAGTTTGCGTAATCTGCAAATGAACCTATTATCTACTCCAGTAGAGAACACATTTACATAGTCATAATATAACACTGTTTACTGATTTATGGAAAATTGCAATAACGTTATACAGGAAAAATGAGAGATAAGATGGTGGGAAGTGGGGAGGTGGTATAAGAAAGCTAAGTTTCCATCTGTTACTGATTATCACAATAATTATCATTATCATTATTACGGTTAAAACTTATACGACTCTTACTACATACCAGCACTTTACAGATAGTAACTCATTTAATCCTTACAAGAAGGCTGTGAGATACAATATTATTTCCCCCCTTTTAAAAAACTTGAAATTGAGGCAGAGCAAAGTCAAATACTTGTCCGAAGCTATACACCTGCTGCGGGGTGGAAATAATGTCTACAATGGGTAAATTAAGAAATAGCAGTATAAATTTACTATTTTAATCTATGGAGGTCACGAGTACAACAAACAGCTAAAATAAAGTACAGACTTATGAGGAGCAGGATTTAAGGTAGCGTAGAATAAGGAAGAGGAATACTGCTTTTACTTTACATGGTAAGTGATTTTTAACCATGTGCCTGTAAGATTTGATAAAATAATGCATTCACTATAATATAGACTAAAATAATTCAAATAGATTCTATTGAGTGATAACTTGGTCATTCTTATAATCTCAAATATGCACATCCATTGTTTTAAGAATGAACTTGATCACTTGACTTTGCTTTTATTTGGTCTACTTTTGAATAGACCATCATTCTTCATGGTTACTTATAGAAATCCTGAAAGCCACCCTCTTACTAGATTCATGGTTAAATTTAGAACATTAAAATTGGATACTTTCTAACTTGTGGAGCTTCTCCTAAATCCACTGCAGATGCAGGATTCATCCATTCATTCACTCAACAGACATTTATTTGATTCCTCTTCTGGGCCAGGTGTAAGCTAGTCCCTAGTGACTGAAGGATGAGTAAGACACCACCTCTGCACTGAGGAATTCACAGCCTGGAATAACATAGACACGTAAATCAATACAGTACAGACATTTGGAAGCTTCACTATAGAACGTACTTGAGCTGGGTCTCACAGCATGAATAAGTGAGATAGTTAACTTTACTTGTCAACTTGAACAGCCCACAGGGCACCCAGATATTTGGTCAAACATCGTTCTGGGTGTGTCTGTGAGGGTGCTTTTGGGTAACATTAACATTTGACTCAGCAGTCTGACTAAAGCAGACTGCCCTTTCTAATGCGGGTGGGCCTTGTGCAATCAGTTGAGGACTGAGTAGAACAAAAAAGCTGAGTAAGAGGGAACTCATCCAGCCTGACTGCCTTTGAGCTGGGACATCAGATTTTTCCTGCCTTCATACTCAAACTGAAACCTCTGCTCTTGCTGGGTCTCAAGCCTACCAGCTTCCTCAGTGGCACTCACACAAGCAGATCTCCTGGGTCTCCAGTTTGCTGATTGCAGATCTTGGGACTTATCAACCTCCATAATCCTGTGAGCCAATTTCTTACAATAATTTCTTTAGATAGATAGACAGTTGATAGGTGATAGATAGATAGCTTGGTAGGTAGGTAGGTAGGTAGGAAGGTCGATCACCATCCTACTGGTTCCGTTTCTCTGGGGAACCCTGATAAATACAATATGCTTTTATGAAGTTCAAAGTGAAGAAAATAATTTCAGACAGAGGAAAGAAGCTTTCATAAAGTGTTGGAGGCATAAAAGGACTCAGCACGCTTGGCTGGAGAGTAGAAGAGTTGGAGGAAAGAAAAAGGTTAAATCGTGAGGACTTAGAAAAAGAATACTCGTGGAAATTAAATAAATCATTTAACGGAATTCCATGGTAAACCATTTTATAAAAGAAACAATCCCCTTTGTAATGCAAATAGACAGTTGATAAATCTGAATTTTTAATAGAGATAAAACTATTTTAATTGAATTTATGGGCAGGTGTTTCTTGCATGTAAAATGCACAGTAATCTATTCCTAAAATTCTGTGTCTATTTACTTATATTTTACAGTTGAATAATTTCTAGAAAGATGGTTATAAAGAATTTTTATTATGAAAGTTTTCAAACATAGACAAAAGCAAAAATAATAGTAAAATAAACTCCACTTACCCACCTATCCTCCAGATGCCAGAATTACCATTTTAACATACTTACTTCATCAATCCCTTTTTTCCTTCTTCCTTCCTTTTCCCTTTATTTTGTAGTATGTTAAAGCAAATTTCTCACATCATTTCACACCTAAATACTTTCACATATAATTGCTAAAAAATAAGGATATTTTTGTTCATAACTCTAATACCATTATGTCATCCGACAAAATTAACAGTTACTCCTTAGCATATCTAATTCCCAGACCATATTCAAATTTCCCTGTTGCCAAAAAATGTCTTTCTAGAGTTTTTTTTAATCAATTTCCACGCCACGGTCCACACATTATATTTGATTGCATGTCTTAAATGTTATGTCAGTGACAATGCTTGTTTTAACTTACTGACATACTTAAGACACCAGGTCAGTTGTCGTTAGCATATCCTACATTCTAGATTTGCCTTATTGCTTCCTCATGGTCTGTATCATTTAAGGTCCTTCTCTATCCCCCTTATTGGTCTGTTAACTGGATGTTGGATCTAAGGTTTCGGCTTTAGGTTCCACTGTTTTAGCGCGAATTCTTCATAAACGGTGCTGTGTATTTCATCTTGCATCACAGCAGGAAAGGTGTAATGTGGGGCCGTTTCACTTTTAGTGATGCTAAGATTGATCAGTGGATTCAGGTGGTGACAGCCATCTAACCTGTTCCCAGAAATGTTTATCCTAATGATTTTAACAGTGGTGACTGCCTAAGAAAGTATTTCATTAGAGCTTGCAAAATGGTGATTTTTCTAGTTCTACAATTACTTCCACATTAACAGCTAGAATTCTTCTATAGAGATGACTTTTGGTCATAAACTAGAGAAATTAAAAATATATGAAATAGGAGTCATTATAATTGATACATGATAAAGTGAATATATTTAAAATGCATAATGTGAGAAGTTTTAATATATGTATACAGCCTTGAAACCATCACCACAATCTAAACAATGAACAAGGCTGCCATCACTCTCAAATGTTTCCCCATTCTCCCTTGTAATTCTTCCCTCCCGCCTCTCTCTGGCCTCATCCCCACACAACCATTTCTGTTACAATAGATTAGTTTGTGTTTTCTAGAGTTTTATATGAATTGAATCATATAGTATGTACTCCTTTTGGTCTGGCTTCTTTTACTCGGCATAATTGTTTTGAGATTCATCCACGTTGTTGTGTGTATCAGCTGTTTATCCCTTTTTATTGCTGAGTAGTATTCTATTGAATGGATGTACCACTATTTGTTTACACATTCACCTGTTATAGACATTTGAGTTATTTCTTATTTGGGGCTATTATGAATAAAGCTGTCATAAACATTCCTGTGTCAGTTTTTGTATAAACATAACTTTTCATTTCTCTCCGGTGTATACCCAGGAGTGATATTGCTGGGTCATATGGTAAATGTATATTAAACTTTATGAGAAACTCCCAAATGGTTTTCCCAATTGGTTGTGCCATTTTGCATTCCCACTAGCAATGTATGAGAGTTCCAGTTGCTCTGCATCCTCACTAGTATGCGGTAATGTCAATATTTTTAATCATTCTAATAGCTTATAGTGGTAGGTCAGTGTGGTTTTAATTTGCATTTCCCTGATGACTAATAATGCTGAGAATATTTCAATGTTTTTATATGCCATCTGTATGTCTTCTTTGGTGACATGTCTATTCAAATCTTTTGCCTACTTTTTTTAAAGTTGTTTGTTTCCTTACTATTGAGTTTTGAGAGTTCTTTATATAAAAACTTTTATTCTTCCATGGAACATAAAAATAGAGAGAGTTCATAAATGAGCTTAAAGCTATTTACTGCCAGAACAAAAACGTGCACCAGGCAGCTGGGGGTTTGAAATAAAATAAAGCCCTCTTCCAGGGATGAAACGAGATCTCTGCCAACTCAGTGTTTCTGTGGTGGTGAAGCCAAGTCGTGGGGAAAGATGCCTGGCTTTCCACTGTACGTGGATGCCCACCGCTGCACAGACTCCCACAACGCAATACCTTCAGCCTGGCTTAACAATTCTCTCCTTTTGAAGAAAAAACCCAAGGATCATGGAATCAAACTTTTCCCAAATTCTTCATAAGGTCAGACATGAAAGAGATAATGATAATAGATTGTGTCAATACTCCATAGGAGTGCTCATGAAATCAGAGAATCTCAGATACACCCACCCACTGTGACACTAACTCCCCTATAATTCTCACAAACATCTGGAACTAAGGGTGGCATGACATAGTTTCAGTGACCCTATGCTAGCTCCTCGTGACCACCCTCCTCCTCCTCCAGCAGTCCATAGAAGAATTTTGTGTGTGGCTAACATCAAGCTGCCAGTCTTTAATTTGCAAAATTCTCTTTATTATTTTTTCTAATTAAACTTGGGTTAAAATTTCTATTACATGAATAAGGCAACAAGTAGAGTATACATTATTTTTCTTATGTGTTTTCTTCAAAAAAAGACATAATTTCTATGGGAAAAGAATAGAAATGTGGTCCTCTACCAAAGGATATCATGTTGCCTTTTATGTAGAAGTTTCACAGCTCAGTGCATTACCTCAAAATAAAAATAGCTACTGATAGGCAGGTCTTTATTTTATTACTTAGACCTGGTATATAAATAAAAGTTCCAGAGATAGATACACAACAAAACACATTTTTCTGATAGTATTGCATGAAGGAAAGACCAAACCTCCGATGTGAAACTTGAATGAGTTCTTCAGTTCACAGAAGACTACATTCCTTTTATAGTAACAAAAAAAATTTTCTCCTCCCCTGTTCATACAATACTATATACCTCTGCATTGTCTTCTTGGACCCTCAGAACAAACCCACAAGGTAGCTAAGGGGATAATTTTTCCACGGTCACACAGAGAGCAAGCGGGAGCAATAAGGCTGATAGCCAAGTTTTCTGCCCCCATCTCATGCTTTTGTCACTGGGCATAGGTCACACTTCACTGCTGTCCACACAAGTCTATGCCAGATACATCCAGAAAACTCAAATAATTCACAATGTAACCATACAAAAGTGATCCTATAATCACTGGTAACACTTTTTTTTTTCATAAATGGGTATATATCAGTACATATTTCTGATGCTGCTCTAAGTTCTGTTTTTAAGAAAAGAAATTCCTTTAAGCTTTTGTTTCCCACTGAAAAAAGTAGTCGACAAAGGGATATCTTACAATGAAACCATTTAAATGATTCAGAAAAACCGAGAATGGCTCCCTCAGTGGTATCATTTCTTTGAGCACAATTGTCTGAGCACAATTGTTTGGATGAATTCTACTCTCTCCCATTATCTGAACACAACGTGTGGCAGTAAATTGCATTTTGTGGTAACAATACATCAACATTGGCTAGAACTCTATTTTCAACTGCCAATAAAGGCGCCAGAGAAGCATTCAAACTTGGAGACAAATGACCGTGCGAGGAAACACAGAGAGCAACTGCAAGCGGGTGTGTGGGGTCTGCCTTATCTATTTGTAGCAATTGTATTCAAATCTGCATCTTTTCCAGAAAACTGAAAATAAGGATCCCAAGAGGTGGGAAAAGGTTATTACTATAAAGTTGAGTGATAATGGCAAGAAGTTAAATTGTGCCTGAATTCCAGAAGGGCAACGTGAAATAATTCTCTTCAATAGGTTAGCTCAGCTAGGTATGTGGAGAGCCATCTGACGTCTTAGTGCGGCCTATGGAGAAAATCAGCCGGGAGTCTGGCTCAGAATGGATAGCAGGTCACGAGCCATATTACAAACCCATGATGGTGAAAGAAGAACTTGTGGCCTTAAAATTTTTGAAGCCAGGGTTAGTTTTTAAAATTCTTGATGGTGCAGAACTTGTTTGAGCATATACTCAATCACTCAACAGCAATTTATGGAGATCTCACTCTATGGCAGGCACTGTTCTAAGTGCTGAGGATGTAGTAGTGGATAAGAGAGTTACTGAGGTAGATGTCAAGCAAATAATGTGCCAGAAAAGAGAAGGACGGTGCTGTGAGAATGTACAATGGGGGGGCCTAACCTAATCTAGGGAGCAGGGGAGGAGGTGCCGTGGAAAGCGAAGACTTACAGAGGAGGACTGAGTGGAATAAAAGAATAATGTCCCTCCTTATCTCTTCTACTCTTTTTAGAAATCATTTTTCAGCAACAGAATTTCCACCCAAAGGTCTTGAGTGCCAATAAACGCTGTTTCATTAGATGAGAATGAAGTGTTCTCATTTTGTTTAACAATGAATAAATGAATTGCTTGTTGTAGACAGAAGTTGTGGTACAAGTACTCATAAACACGTCCTTCCCCTCCACGAGGCTGCGAACTCCTTTAACACAAGGAATGGGCTGCTCATCTTCATATTTATTCATTTAGTTATTTATTCATCAAACATTTATTAGGTGGCATCAGGGTTATAAAGATAAATTAAGGGTCCTGGCCCTGAAGAAACTCCTGCTCCAGGCAGGGAGAAAACCTGCGATTGTAATGTAGAAAGTGCAATGAGGGAAATCCGCCAAGGAGAGTGGGGAAATGGAGGGAGAGCTGACCCAGCCTCAGGGTCTGGGGATGGGCTTAGGGAAGATCCCAGGAGGAGATAAGGCCAATTGGTGCCTTCCAGAAGAATACATGCAAGTAATTTTTCCTGTATGAGAGGGTGAAAGGATGCATGGCCCCCACCCATCAATTGTAATACTTATGTGTATAGAGCACATTCTCCCAGCATGCCCATGAGTACACTAAAAAGTGCACTTCCCCTCATTGGGCAGATAAGGAAGCTGGTGTTGGGAGAGGCTAAATGCTTCACTCTTGGTCCCCAGTAGGTATAAGGGACTGTCAGAGCACAAACAGTTCTACATGCCGATGCGCACACAAGTGCCCGTCCCTGCATATCTCCACTGCTCTTCAGAAGGCAAGCACACCCTTTGGCACACAACCAGGAGTCCAGAGGAAGCCCAAATACTAGGACCCATAAAGAATCCCCAGGGATGAAGTGGCTAACTCCAATCCCAGATAACTGTGGCGCGGAACCTGGGATGGTGCACAGACAATGCCCCAGATATTCCTGCACAGCCCTATTTAGGCTCCAAATCAACTCTTTCTCTGTCCACGAGCTGCTCTCTTCAGCCACTGCAGCCTCCCCTCCCACTGGGTCTTCACAATAAGAACCCAAACAAACTTCTCTTTTGGCTGTTCCTATGAATGTCAGAGAGAGTGCCCCACGTTGTTTGGAACATAATTACATGATTAAGCACTGCGTCCTCTTCAGGAATTCTAAAGTGCCATAATTACCACAACAGGAGGGGGCGGGGGGTAAACAATGTGCAATCATTGATGTTGACAAGGTTTTACACTTGAGTCCAGAAAAATGTTGGTCCCCATTAAAAGGGAAGGGGCATACTTCTTACTACAACTATGTTCATATCAAGAAATATAACAAATCATAATCAAGAATACAATCAAGAATATAACAAAACACTGATTGCCCTTAATGACCTTATTATTCTTTCATTAAATATATTATGAAAACTGGGCAATGTACTTTAGTGGGGGTTTTTTTTTGAGTGATGTACATATTTAATGTATGGTTGACCTTTGTGTTTAAATATGATAGTATTGGTAAAAGATTCCTATAACCCTGTGTGGATACAGAGGCCATCCACCTTGTACTATATTGCATGTGTCAACAGACTATGAGGTGTTCGCACCATCTACAAAAATTAAGTCGAAATGGATCACAGGTATAAATGTACAAGCTAAACTAAACATCTTCAAGAAAAAAACAAGACAAAATCTTTCTGAAGGTGGGTTAGGCAAAGATTTCTCAGATATGACACCACATCTAAGAAGACAATCCATAAAAGAATAAATCGATAGACTGAATCTCATCAAAATTTAAAACTTCTACTCTTTGAAGGATACTGTTCAAAGAATGCAAAGACAAGCCACAGACTCAGAGAAAATATTTGCAAATCGTTTGGCCGATAAAGGACTTGTAATCACAATATAATAAGGAAGTCTCAAAACTCTAAAATAAGAAAATAATCCAATAAAAATATACAAAAGATTTGAACAGATATTTTTACAAAAGGACATATACAAATGGCAAGTAAGCACATAAAAAACACTCAATATCATTTAGTCATTAAAGTCCAAGCGAAAAGCACAAAGTGATGGCACTACACATCTGTTAGAATGGCCAAAATTAAAAAGATTGACCAGAACAAGTGTTGGTAAAGACGTGGAGAAACTGGAACTCTCATACACTGGTCGTGGGAATGGAAACAGTACAACCACTGTGGAAAACTGCTTTGGGCACTTTCTTGCCACTTTTGGCAATTTCTTAAAAAGTTAAACATACGCCTACCATAGGACTCAGTCATTCCATTTCTAGGTATTTATCTAAGAGAAATGAAAGTATATGTCCACATAAAGATTGTACATGAGCATTTGTGGCAGCATTATTTGTAATAGTCAAAAACTGAAAACAATCCAAACGTTTACCAAGAGGTGAATGGGTGGCATATTCATACAATGAAATGCTATTCAGCAATAAAAAAGAACAAACTATTGGTACACACAAGAATATGAATGATTCTCAAAACAATTAAGCTGAATGAAAGAAGCCAGACATAAAAGAGCACATACTGTATGATTCCATATAAAATTCTACAAAATGCAAATTTATCTATAGTGACAGAAAGCAGATCAGAGGTTGCCTGGACATGAGGCAGTGGGGAGCTGGTAGCAGGGGTGGCAGTGGTGGGGGATGAGGAAGGCAGGAAGGAAGGATTATAAAGCCACATTAGAAAACTTTGGGGGTGATGAATATGTTCACTACATTGATGGTAGTGATGATTTTATAGTGTCTATGCATGTTAAAACATTAAATTATACACTTTAAATATGTGTACTATAAATGTTTTACTATGTGTCAATTATACCTCAGAGCTATTTCTGAAAAATATTTAAAAAAAAAAAAAGACCAGAGTCCTGATCTAGTCCCTGCTATAAGGAAGTCATTAACCTTCTTGAGTTCCCATTTTCCACTGTGTAAAAAGAGATGATTCCAAAGGCCCTTCCAGCTCTGTTCATTTGGCTGGAGGCAGGGGTCACTTGTTCCAGCAGTCATCAGTTTGTGACAACATCAGGAGCTTTCGGTCAGCCTGAGGACCTGACTTAAAGGGAATGTCCCAAGCTGACTAGGCAGCAGTGATGATCCTGTCCTGCCTGAATCATCATCCAGCACTTGGCAACTTGTGCGCACCACACATCTGACAAGAATCAACGTTGACTCTGTGTGGCTGCTCCAGACTAGCCTGTGCCCTGGGCCTCTCTCTTCTCTCCCCATCACTTGGTGTTTGGCTGGGTCTCCTCCAGCCAGCCACTTGGCACCTTAGCGTCTGGTCTGATTTCTGGAATATGGATTGGCCTCTCCTACATCCAGGACTTAACTGGGTAAACACCAGCAGGATATCCAGACAAGGCATCAAATCAGCCACAGGTGAGAAAGTGAGCAAGAGACCTCCATACTCTTGCTTTCCTGAATCAAAGGCAAACACCTTGGTTTGTTATGACCTAATCTAGTGGCCACCCATGACTTACCAAGACCATAGGTTCATTCCAGCTCCAGTGGCAGCACATACTCAGGGATGGGTTTAAACTCTCCTATCCTTCTAAGGGCTCTCACTTCAATCTCTTCCATACACTGGCCTATCTATCTATTTAACTGACTTCCCAGAGCCCTCTACATCGCCCATGCAGTATATCCCAGGTTATTTCCTTGGACTTGATATCCAGGATTGTACTGCTGGCCCATTCATCAAGGCTAAAAGTTTCTCACTAATTAGTCACCTAAACATACTAACCACGTGCTCCAAAAGGCATCCTCTATCCCCCCATGCCCTTCTCCTTCTTCGCCTTGGACACTCCGGCCATGCCGTTAGTCATGCCCACCTGCTCACTCCTGCTTGTCCAAGCAGCTCAGGCCCAGCCCGACAGCCAGCTCCCTGCTGCATCCACCTGGGCCCAACCTGGAGCAGCTTTGCCCAGCAACTCCGGCGTTAGCCCGGACAGCCACACTTCCAACAAACGAGTTGAAACCTATCTGGGAAAGTTGCAAAATAAAAACTTTGAAAAAGATTCAATGCTGAGTTTCTGGGGAAAAAAAAAAGACTTGGAGTCACATGTATCTTATAATTATTTTAAACTATGTGCATGCAATTTATAATAGTTTCATTCAAAGAGAAGTTTGTTTTGGACAACTAAGGAAACGGTATAACATTACATGAGATGAAATGCTACTTGCTGACGGCTGGAGTTCTCACAAGCTCGTGGAGATGAAGGGAAGACCATTTTAGCAGTGACTTAATGACACAGGCATAGTTTGAGGGTGAATATCACACTATAGGTATAGTTTGAGGGTGAATTTTAACAAAAGATTGGCTTTTAGAAGAGTAGCTCTTTAGTCAAAGCTTTGGAGTTACCCCTTAGTATAAATTTGGAGGGTTTTGTCTTCTCTATTGTAATAAACCATTAGCCCATTAAAGGAAAGCATACCTCTCATGAGAAGCAGACACAAAAACTTGAAGTTTGTAAAGAATTATTTTTTAAAGTAAAGAAAAATATGATCAAATTATTATTTTCCTGAGTCAAGAGGAGGAAACAATGATATGAATAAGCAATGAGAAAGCTTGTACAATCACTAAAGCTTAGTTTTGTAATGTGTTTTGTATCAAATTTGATTTCTAAAAGCATTGGATATTCTAAGAATTGACTTCAAATAGAATAACAAAATCATGCTGTGAAGATCTGACTATAAGATGGGTTGAAAAATTCTCTGGTCCTCTCCATCTTACTCTCCTACTCAGCTCTCTCTCCACGCCTGCCCCAGGAGAGGCTCCTCTCAATGGGCCAGCCCTAAAGCCAGAGCCAGATCCACACTAGTGGCAGCTGGAATAAAAAAGAGAAGAAGAGACTTGAGAAGCATTTCAGAGCTAAAAAAAAAAAAAAAAAAAGTCAAAGAATCTTTCCAGATAGGAAGATACAGGATTTTCATAAAAATGTATACAGCATGAAGAGAATGCCTGGACATACATAAATATCTTCCTGGGATAATACACCTTTTTTTTTCCCATCACAGTAGAACCTAGGTCCTTTGATAGAGTGAATGGTGGGCATTAGAGGACTCAGGTTTGGGAACCAGGCCACCGATTGTCTACATGTGAAGAAGGCAAAGGATAAATCAAAGATAACACTGTGACTCACAGCTCGGGTTGCTGCTAGAAAAATGAGACCATTAACGCAAAAAAATGGCAAAGTCAGAAAGAGAAGTTAATTTGAGAGTGAGAGAAATGAAGAGTTTGGGTCTAGCCGTGTAAAGTAATAAACACCTAACTTAAAAGTGGTTTTATAATTAACCACTGAAAATACAATAACTTTTGCCGATAGTAGGCATCAGGGTAGGCCAAGAAGAACTGTCATCAACAAAGCTAAAACCAATAAGCAGGCAAGACGACCAGTACTAGCCCAGGGCGGGTGGGTGGCCCCAGTCAGGTAACAGAATGAGTGGAAGTTGGGAGCACAGCCAGGGTCAGCGACTACAATCAGCGGAAGCACAAAAATGGCCAAAGGAGCAAAAACTGAGAAATGGAAGCCATGGGTGCAACCCAGTGTTGAGGTCCACAGATACAAGTGAAAAGGAATGCCAGGCGTGAATGCCAGGATTAGGGTATCAGGCCGAACTGACTCTCTGGGAGAATACTCAGAGCAAAAGAGGCTGCTTTGAAGGCCCATAACCCACCTTCCCAGAACCACTCTGGTCTACCACGCCTGACTCAAGCAGTTAAAAAGGCATAGATGCTTTGTGAAAGAAACTGTTAACAGAATGAAAAGACAAGCCACAGAGTGGGAGGACATATTTTCAAGTCTCATTTGATAAAGGATAAAACAGCCTTAAAACTTATTAAGAAAAGAAACAACCCACATAAAAAATAGGGAAAAGATGTGAATAGACACCTCACCAAAGAAGATATACAAATGGCAAAAAAAAGCATATGAGAAGATGCTCAACATTATACCTCATTAGGGAATTGCAAATTAAAACAACAATGCAATGCCACTATACATCTATCAGAATGGTGAAAATCCAAAACAGTGACAACATCAAATGCTGGAAAGGATGTGGAGCAAGAGGAGCTCTCATTCACTGCTGACGGGAAAGGAAAACGGTACAGCCACTTAGGAAGACCGTTTGGCAGCTTCTTACAAAGCTAAGATAGTCTTACCATATAGTCCAGCAATCACGCTCCTAGGTGTTTATTGGAGTGAGTTGAAAACTCATTTGCACACAAAAACCTGCACACAAATGATTACAGAAGCTTTCTAAAATAATTTCCAAGAAGTGGAAGCAACCAAGATGCCTTTCAAGAGGGGAATGGATGAACAAACTATGGTACATCCTTACAATGGAATATTATTCAGTGATAAAAAGAGATGAGCTATGAAGGCAAAAAAGGCATGGAATAACCTTCAATGCATATGGCTAAGTGAAAAAGTCAGTCTTAAAAGGTTACATACTGTATAATTCCAACCATACGACATTCTGGACAAGGCAAAAGTACAGACAGCAAGAAGTCAGTGGTTGCTAAGGATTTGGAGGCGGGAAGGGAGCAATGACTCGGTGAAGCACAGGGGATTTTGAAGGCGCTGTACTATTCTGTCTGATCCTATAATGGTAGATACATGTCATCATACATTCGCCCAAACCCATAGAAGGTAAAATAAAGAGTGCATCCTAACGTAAACCATGGACTTTAGCGAATCGTAATGTCTCAATATCAGCTCATCAACTATATGAAATGTACCACACTAATGCAAGATGTTAATAAAAGGCAGAATGTATGTGTGGGGGGCAGAGGATAACACAGGAACTCTCTGTGCTTCCTGCTCAATTTGTCTGTAAACCTGAAACTGCTCTAAAAATTAAAGTCTGTTTTTTAAAAAAGTAAGGGGTGTATACCTTCATGAAAACAAACACAGATCTGCCCCGCTCACCACTGCACCTGGCACCGAGTACAGTGACTTTCAGAGCAGGTGATGAATCTGAAAAAGCTTTCAACAGAGACCTCCTAACACGAACGTGTCTATACACCAAATCATATAAAAACGCTGAGTGTGTTGTAACTTAAAAACACGCCAATTCATTCATTTCATCACCAAAAGCAAAGGTTAGCTATCAGAGCAGACTATAGCTTTTGTGGTACACTATTAAAGGGACCCAAATATAACCAGATAGAAAGATTTTTGTTTTAGTTTAATACTATTTGGTTTTTAAACGAAGGTTTCATCTTGCATTTTATAATGTATTTTGAAAACTGAACCACATTCTATAATTAATTATTTTCAAGGAAGTTATTATTTTACACTTTGTACTTAGAGTAAAAAATTCAGCGTTAAGAAAATTTATTTCAAATATATTTTGCATATATATCAAATATCTAAATGTTATTTCCTCTTCCAGTGCTCTGAATGTCATGATTACAACATTCAGAAGTGACATAATAACATCAAGTCTTACAAAGATGAATGAAAGACAATAAGTCCTCTTAACAGAAACATTTTTTAAAAACACACACAGCCTTTATTCCCTTACTGAATTTCATTTGTTTTTCTCCCCATCAGTGCAAATTACTACTCACTTCCCTTTCAGATCCTGGGCACCCTGGTGCTACCTGTGCCCAGGTACGTTGTCATTGGGTCAACCTGATGCGTCCTTGGATTTCCTAGCAGGCATCACAGTCCCTAGGTATCCAATCTATGCGATGAACCATCCATCTGTTGCTCAAACTCCAGGCTACGTGACCAGCTCATCTGTGCTTGTTGACATTATGGGCTGCCTCGCTTATGGGGTCTTCTCATGTCCCTCTCTCTCACCTATGGAAACTTTACTCCTCTGTTCCATTGATTTGGGGATACCTGCAGCTTTCTCACTGCACTTTCATCACTAACCCAAATTCCCTGCCCTGTACACCCGGCACAGGCACTGTGGTATTAAACAGCTTTAGCTTGCTTGCCATGTGTGATCCTTCATCTAGAAGTGGAGCTTTTATTCTGCTGCAACTGACCCACATTACAGGGCGAGCCTCGTTCATCCGTGGCTCACCTACACAGAGCCACTGGTTTCTTCCATTTCTTAGCCATTTATTTTGACAGATCATAGAGTTTTTCTGTTCATTTTGTCTTGGCAGCATTTGTTTCCAATCCAAATTTGGAAAGAAACCTAAATAACCAGGTTGTATTTTCTTTTCTGGAACTTTTGTGTCGTACAGAATCTCAGGGAAAGAGGTCCAGGTCCCTCTCTGGAGTGCCTGTGTCAAGGTGGGCATATACCAAAGCAGGACCATGAGCAACAGAACCACCCATCCATGAGGTCCTCCAGGTGGAGATGAGGCAGCAGAACCACTCATCCATGGGGACGTCCAGATGGGGGTGAGGTGGACAGAACCACCCCATGAGGGCCTCCAGGTAAAAGCAAGGCAGCAGAACCATCCATCAATGAGGGGCTACAGGTGAGGGTGAGACAAAAGAACCACCCATCCATGGGGGCCTACTGTTGGGGGAAAGGCAGTAGAACCACCTACTCATGAGGGCCTCCAGGTGAGGGTGAGGCAGACAGATCCACCATCTCTGGAGGCCTGCTGGTGGGGGTGAGGCAGACAAAGCCTAAAGAAACTAATATCAGGAACACCAGTGAGCACAGCAAAGCCACAAATCCACAGGGAAAAGCCCAGGAGAGCAGCGGTTGCAGTAAAAAAAATATATGTATATATGGAAGATAAGATACAGGAAAGAGTAGAAAACACCGCAGCTTGATCCTCTCCTCAGCACACCCAGATCACTTTCCTTTAGTCCTATAGTCCCTTCTAGAGTATATATTCCTGGAGTAGACTATTCGAGATATTCTTTTCTTAACTTTCCAAATGCCCAGAAGAACACTTTTCACCTGATGGATACTCGATAGACACAGGAAGAGAACGAGGGAGGGACAGTAACTTATGAATCTCACCCCGAGGATGGGGGAGAGAGAAGCAGATCACTACAGACCGCAGAAAGATACGGGTCCCTAAATACCTGTTTTCACCCTGAAGTCTATCCTTTACCACCTGAATGAACCATTTTCCTGACAAGTTTTATAGGTTCCTTTCACCAATCTGAGCACTGACTCTTCCTCATGTAATTGGATTCCACTTTATAGGTTCAGTGTTGAGAATGTACACCAGAAGCTAACCAAATGTGAGTTTGTCACTGCAGGAACTGCCTGTGACAGATTGTCACCTTGCTGCACTTCAACAGAGGCTGATGCAGGGGTCACTTTAAATTCACTCATCATCACCAGTAAGTGGCCTTAGAGCTTAGCCCACTTTTTTCAGGGTATTGAGAACTTCACTAGATTTGAAGGGTCAAAGGCAACATATGAACATATAGATCTGAATTTTTTTTTTAATTTCTTAGATAATTGACAAGTCTTCTACTGGAAAATCTGAGGCAAAGCCTGGTTTGACCTAAACCATCAGGAAAGAGCTGCAGCCTGTGAGGGGATATAGGTCAGAACTCAGAAGAGCCCTTGGACCTTTTCCGCGGTGTTTTCCCATTCTCCAGCTCATCAGGAAGCATCGCTCAGGGCTCACTCCAAGTGTCCCAGGGCCTTCCCAAAACTTTCAAGCTGCATCTGCAGCCTCTGACTCATTTAATACATGAGAGCACCCAACCCCGACCTGACTTACTCAGCCGACGTTGACTGAGCGCCTACTGAGTGCAAGGCACTGCTCTGGATGCTGTGGGAGTAGAGAGAGGAAGAGATACGGTCCCCGTCCTCCGAGAAAATACAGTCCAGTGGAGAGGAGACTTTATGTAATAACAACTTCTGCTTCCCGAATGGCTGTGAACTAATTAGTGGAGTATTTAGTTTTTCTTATTTTGAGAAGTTGTTATGTAGCTTCCTGAAGATACAGTTCTTTTCATCGTAACTATTTATACTTTCTAATTCTCTTTTAGAGAAACCTAGTAAAAAGCAAGGACTCTAGACACAGACTGATCTTTGAAGTGTCAATTCTGGCTCTGCCATTTATTGGTGATGTCGATTCAGACAAATCAGATAATCTCCCTGTGCCTCAATTTGCTTGTCTTTAAAATAGGCATACTAGTACCCCCTCAGATAGCTGTTATGAGCAGTGAAGAAATTGCTGCATGTAAAGAGTTTAGAATTATGCCTGGCACATGGCAAGCATGCAAAAATATCAGCCATCATTTTTCTTTCTCCAATCTCATATTTAAAGACCATCAAAATGTGTAGGCGGTAATCTCATAATCTCACCTACTACTTCTAAACAAGAAATGCTTACACTCGCTCTTCTGCTGTATTGCTCTGGCTAGAGAGATCAGTCACATCGAGAATGTCCAGTCAGAATGTGGAATAACAGAAAAATACATATTGGCCTCAGCCCCCTGTTCCTGGCACAGAGCTCCTAGAACCCTTGTAATTTCCTAAGTGATAGGGCACTAGGAGCATCTCTTGTTCTAATATTTGGTCTTTGATCCTAGTTCCTGACATAGGGCTCCTAAATCCTTTGCAATTTCCTGGATTATAGGAGTATCTTTGAGGTGAATCTTGGTGGGCTCCTGGATGGGGGCTGGTCACCAGAAAGACCGAGTCATGATTAGAAACTCGGAACTTTCAGCCCCACCCCCCACCCTCCAGGAAGGAGAGAGGGGCTGGAGACTGAGCTAATGATGGACCGTGCTTTTGTGATGAAGCCTCCATAAGAATCCCCAAAGTATGGGCTCTGGAGAGCTTCTGGGTTAGTGAACACATCTACATGCTGGGAGGGTGGCACACCCCTAAATCCACGGGGACAGAAGCTCTTGTGCTCAGAACCCTTCCGGACCTTGTCCTATATATCTCTTCATCTGGCTACTCATTCATATTCTTTATTACATTCTTTATAATAAATCAGGAAATGTATGTGCTTCCCTGAGTTCTGTGATCCATTCCATCAAATTACTGAACCCAAGGAGGAGATCATGGACACCCTGATTTATAGCTGGTCAGTCAGAAGTACAGGTGACCATCTGGGACTTGTGACTGGCACCTGAAGTGGGGGCAGTTTTGTGGGACTGAGCCCATAACCTGTTGGACCTTATGCTAACTCCAGATAACTAGTATCGGAATCGAAGTGAATTGTAGGACACCCAGCTGGTGTGGTGAAATTGCTTGATGTGTGGAAAACCCAGACATCTGGTGTCAGAAGTGCAGTGGTGTTGAATAGAGTATTGAGAGTAGGGGAGGCACACAGGAGTGTGTTTTCTAATACACAGAAAAATAAAATTATGTCTTAGGGAAGAGGGTGAATTTTTGGCTCAAGACAAGTCCACTTCAAAATAGGACTCTACTTCTCATCAAAGCGTAGAGAAATTAGCCCTACTATTGAGATAAAATTGTTCATATTTAACACCTATACTCAAAGGGTAGGCCATATAGGTGCAGTAATTTAAAACAAATGAAAAAGGCTGATAGACAGAAACAGAACAGAACACGTGAGCTGATGGAAAATCTAAGCTGCCCGGTGCAGCGAGACCCAAGGCCTTCAAGATTAAATGTTCCTGGTGAAGGGTATTCCATGTTTAATTACACTTGTTTTGCTTGGAGCTGGAAAAGGCCCGCCATCTTCCTCTTACCTCTAAGCTACCCAAGGACCCTTCTAAGTCACTTTTCCATCTGCTCAGGCAGGAGCCTAGTCATGCCCAAGGACAACGGTGTTCCCACATCCCACCACCCTTCGTTTGTGTCTGAGCACTAACCGCTCCTCAGAACACTCCTGGCCAAGAATAAGGCACGTCAACATCTTAAGCAATCTTCCTGTCTGATACAACTAAAATGTTGGGTAAAATATGTTTTTCCACCCTTTAAAAATTCTTCACTAACTAATATGAAAGAAAAAACATGCAGAAGCCAAAAACGAGGTGAAAATAAGAATCCCAGGAAGGACCCAAGATCCAAAGTTCTGGGGGTTTCTTCTAAACCTACTTTGGTAGCTGCTTGGGTTGGGGGAAGGAGGGCAGGAGATGAAGCCTACAGCTCCCCAAAGTGAGGAATCTAATAGGAAACATCCCCAGAGAGGTGGCACTCCAAGAGGCTACACTCTCAGCAGAAGGCTGAACAGAGAGAACACCTGGCCCATGGACAGGGCAGCGCGGACGCCTGCCTATCTCAGCGCTGGCGCTCTGAGGAGACAGGACAGCTGCTTCCCTAGGATCTGATGACCACCAGCCACCACACAGGCCTACTGTCCGAATTCTTGTACCTCTGTGGCCCACAAAAAAATTCAAGTAAAGAATTTAATTTAAAGCGCTTCTTGGGGATAAAGTCCCCAAGTTGCTGGCATTAGCTAATAGAAATCCTCTCTGGTGGAACGTCCCTTCAACCCAGGCCTCTGGACACCCCCACCCAGAGTTCCTGCAGTAATCTCTCTACTGTGTGGTTAAAAACCAGCTTCGTAGGTTTATAGCAGCTTTATTCATAATTGCCCAAACTTGGAAGCAACCAGGATGTCCTTCAGGAGGTGAATGGGTAAACCGTGGTACATCCGGACAACAGACAATGGAAGATTATTCAGCACTAAAAAGAAATGAGCTATCAAGCCACAAAAAGACATGGAAGACACTAAAATGTACATTGCTACGTGAAAGAAGTCAATCTGAAAAAGCTGTATACTGTATGATTCCAACTATATGACCACCGGAAAAGGCAAAACCACAGAGATAGGACAAAGATCAGCGGTCGCTAGGGGTTAAGGGGAAGGACGGCGGGGTGAGTAGGTGGAGCATAGAGGACTTTAGGGCGGTGAGACTACTCCGTCTGATACCATAAAAGTGGACGCATGTCCTTATACATTTGTCCAAACCCACAGAATGACAACACCAAGAGTGAACTCTCATGTAAACTGTGGACTCTGGGTGACAACAGTGTGTCAGTGTAGGTTCATTAACTGTCACATGTACGGTTCTGGAGTGGGATGTTGATAGTGGGGGAGGCTATGTGTTCGTGGGGACAGGAGGTATATGGAAAATCTTTGTACCTTCCTCTTAATTTTTCTGCAAAACTAAAACTGCTCTAAAAAATTAAGTTTATTAATTTTAAAAAGTTATTAAAGATCAAAAAAAGATAATTTCTTCTCAACGCCCATCCACCCCCCCAACCCCTGGTATGTGACTTCACCATTTTACAACCTTGACTTTCAAAAGTGGACAGATGGTTTTCCCTGGAGCATTTTCAAACTATCAAATACAACCTAACAAGCCTTAAACAAGGTGACAGAGGTTTTCTTCTTATGCACAGAAATACACCAGTTCAGACACCTATGACTTTTTGTCAACCCACCCTTCAGGAGAAAGCAGGTCTGTCGACAGGGGCAGGGGTGTTACGGAAAGCTAACAGCTCCTCACCACCCATGACTGAGGAGAGGAGGGGGGCTTCAAAATAAATTCGCTCAAGGAGCCAGAACTGAAATTGAAAATTGAAGGAGGACAAGTGATTGGGAGAAACTGGATGCTCTGGGACCCTCTGCCGTGAGAGCTGGAACTCACACAAAAACACCTATGCTTAGGGATCCTGGGTCCATTCCAGTACCTGGGAACATCTCGGAGAAGGCAGAGTATGCAAACGGCTTTCTCACGCCTCCCGGCACGTTTTCTCTGGATGGCCTCCCTGACAATCCTGGGGATTTCTGTAACTTTCAGAGCACAGCCTTAAAGCAGGCACGGGTGTTGGGCGGGGCTGGCGGGGGGATCTTCAGCCAGGTGTTTCAGCCCAGAAAGAAAGTTGTTCCTGGTCCTCAACTGCTTTCTAGACTTAGCTCCTTGTGGGCTCCAAGGAGGCATTTCCTCAGCTCGAAGAATGAAGACAGTGTAGGGGGAATCAAATTATTTTGGACACTGTGTTTTTATATTAATGACTTGTGTGCAAAATTTTTATCTGAAGATTCTAATGCTTAATAAAAGTTCCAAAAATCACTGGAACAGATGACCTCAAAGATCCATCCAACTAAAAGAAAAAGAAATCCATGTTTCTATAGATCAAGTAAGTTCATCTAAATAGCTGAACTAAGTTCATCTAAATAGCTCCAGACCACCAGATTTTTTTAATAAATGATTTTCAAAATTCCAGTTTATTCCTACAAGAACTTCACAGCTTAATTTAATATCTTTTAAAGTGTCCTAAAATGCATAAGAAAGACACATGAAAATAGTCTGAACAGTCTGTTTTTCTTTTCAAAGGAAATACCATCAGAAGAGACTGTCGGTGCCTCTAATTAGCTGGAGCCACACTGAGCAACTTGCTGTCCCCCCAGCGCTTTGCACTGTTGTGAGTGCGAGCACAATGCCACTCTCTCCATCCCACAGGCCTGTGACACAGATCAGCCTGTGAACTGTTTTGTAGATTCCATAAACTAGCAATTAATATAAGCTACTATTGTAACATCTGTTGAGAGTATTCAGTTACAAACCGTCCTAAACCTAAGATGAGCATCAGTTCTGGTGATTTTTTTAGGACTATCATCATCATAATAGCATCGGAGTAGAAAAGCAACGTATCCTTAACTAGAGGAAAGGAGAAAAAGAGGGAAGGGGAAGAGGGGGAGGAGGAAATGACAGACAAGAAGAGGAAGGAGACAACTAGGAAGGAAAGGGTCCCAACCCCGTTGTGAATAAGCAGTCCTCCCGAGAAGCCTCTGCCACAGAGACCAGCTCTCGTTTGCAAAGACTGAGGACGCTGGGATGCGTTCCGCCCCTCCGTGCTGCTGACAGACCCTGCAATTCCACGCCTCAGAGGCCAGGATTTATGAAGCAAAGCCTAGTCCACAGCTGAGGGGGCTCAGTGGTCTGTAACTGATTCACATGCTGATGAGGTCCTGGCAAATGGAAGGAGGCCTGGCAAACAGCAGTGACCTCTGTGGAAGCTGCTCGAATCCTACTGGGCGATTCGCTCACAGGACGGGCAACCGTGTTTTCATGAGTCCCTCTTGTTGCAATTTTAACTTGGCAGATGGGGCAGTAATTGACCCAGATATTTATTTTTAATGTAACTTAGAAAAAAAAAAACAGAAATCTCATTCTGAGGCTCTAAAAATTGTCAGTCATTAGGAAGTAATTAAGACCCAGAGTATCACATAAAATCCTAGAGAAGCTCCACCCCCTGTAAGGTTATTTTCCCTTATTACACTATGGCTCCATTATATGTGATTTGAAAATATCAGTGCAGACACATTCATCAACTGCTTTTGCAATTATGTCTTAAGAACTTGCTTGCTATAGCAAGTTCCTCTTCATCCCCCTTCTAAATCTTTGAGAATATAATCCTGAAACAATGAAAAAAACCTTTTATAAGAAATGTTTTTATTATGTTTCCTTTACATTTAATTTATTTTCCATTTAAATGGCCTATTAGAATCTTGCCATCAGATGTGCTGAAATAGCGACACATTTTAACTACTTAAAGTCGGTCGGTCTGTTGACCTTTGACCACCACACCTGTTCTCAGCAGTGATTTAAGCTGCTCAGAGAAAGAGGTGGATTAAACAGCCAAACCAGCTAAGGAATACGAAAATATCAAGGTCATATGAAGAATATAATGAAACTGCAACAGTCTTCAGGGAATCTATAAATCACCAAAATTCAGTCACCACAGCCCCCACTTAAAGGACAAAGAACATACACTGACATAACTGGAGTGTTTGGCCAATAGACCCGACAAGCAAGGAAAGGTGGGAGTGCTTCCTTTGCTGTGTGAGGCCAGCCGGCATGTGTGCCTCCGGCTTTGGTGCTTACCAGCTTCCCGTCCTTTGAAGCTATAGAAAATCCCCATCCTCCGTGAGGCCTAATGCTGGACTGAAATATTTTGGCAAACTCGAAATATCTCTAGCAAAGTGTGCTTGTGTCTATTTTGTTTCAGCTTTGGGATCTCTGAGCAACCCTTTAGCATGATAGTTCCATCCCTATATGAGCATGACAGACCACTTGATTTTGTCAAGATGCTGCATAAGAGCCCCCAGCACACTTGCTGCAATTTTAGAATCCAGGGATGAAGGACACACGTGATGACAAAAAGCTGTTCTGAGTTCAGTAACACTGACCAAATGCATACTTTAATTATCACGATGTTGTCTCCCTTACAGATTGAAAACCGGAAATAGATGTGAGTGAGAGGATTATTAAGATCTCCAGGCCATGCTTAGTGGGCAAATCAATTTGCAGACTGTTTGTCCTAACTCTGCAGGCCCTGGAGGTCTGCAGCCCAGGCTGGAAACCAGATCTGCAGCTTTGAAAGAGAATGAGACAACCATACTCTCTTGTTTAATGATTTCCTTCCTCATCCCTAGGTCTGGGGGAAGCAAGAGATGCCAAAGCTTTGGTGAACAAGAGAGGCTCCTGCAGGCTCTCCTGTCACACCCTCAGCTCTGCTCCTGGCTGTAGCAGACAGCACTTGGAGCATCTAGCAGACATCAGGACTCTCTATTAGAAAACCTCAGTACTCAAATTTTGGAAAAAAAAAATCCAGTCTTACTGAAAAGATAACCAGGACCTAGTTGACAAGAATATTGATCTCTTGATACCTTAACATTTCAAACTCAAAAGCCACCTCCACTCTGATTCCTTGATCTCCATCCTCACTTAAAAGGGCATAATAGACACAGATTTCAACTTCCTTTTAGGATTCTAGCAACACCACAATCTGGGAAGACAAACAAATTTTCAACCCTTCTTCTCAAATCTTTCTCCCGAATCACTCTCTCTCAGCCTCAGTTTCCTTATCTGAAAAAGAAAGTAGTCTCATGGTTTCCAAAAATTTTCAAGAACTTTTTTAATGAAATATTAACCATAGCCACACTATATATCTAAAAGGGTAAATGAGTTCTCCAAGCAGCTTAAATCTTTGTTATTAGGTTAAAACACTTCATTACTGGTGGAACGCCTGAAGCATCTTCCTGGAGTTCGAGGGTTCTCTGGTCCCCGACTTTGAAAGTCACTGGATTAGAAGATGATTAAGTCCCCTCTAGGTCTGAAATGCCATGACCCCCCAAGACCTATGCCCTAGAACTCCTGATGTCAGCTCTTCAGAGGGATGCCCCTTGTCAAGAAGCCAAGCTTATCTTTTCTGGTGATTGAAGCTTAGAAAATAAACAAAACCAGCAATTTTCCCATGACCTCTATTTTGTCCTTTCAGGCAATGGGTCCACTCACTGAACTATTCTGTCTTGAATAGCTATGTGGATGAGTTGGATGGAGGAGTTGTATTTGGTCCAAGGGGTTATAACCAAGAGCCATAGGACTCCCGACCTCAGAGCTTGCTTTCTGCCCAGTGGTTTGAGAGAGAGAAGCATTTTCATCCCACCTGCTACAAGTTTAAGGTCAATTTTATGTCTAATATAAGAGAAGCAAAAAGCCATCAAATTGCTTAGAGCAAGAACTGAACACCAGAATTCTCGCATTTTCAGGAATATGTCAATAACTTAGTAATTTACCTTGACTGACATTGAAATGAGTACAATAAGACTTACTATGCACTAAAAAAGAGATTTAATGTAGTCTGCAAGGAATTTATAAAGAATTTTACATTGCTTGGTAAAATCTGCTAATAACAGAACTCATCACTACTTTGAAGAATGGGATCATTAACCTCATGTAAGATACATAGACATGTACATCCACCCAAACACTTCAGAAATGAAGTCAAACTAAAAAAGTATACTGAGTTGATTTATATTAGGGGGAAATTATTCAATGCTTTGTTAGAGCTCTTAAGCATCAAGGAAATAAAGATATGAATTTGTAGAAGGGGGTGGATATGACCTCTAAGAACAGAGAAGAGGAAAAGAAGAAAATGGCTTCCATTTGTCCTACCACGTGCACATTCTGTGAGCTGACCCCAGCCCTCCGCCAAGCGAAGCTTCATGATGCATCACTTTTATCTTTAACATGCCCAAGACCCTGAGTGACAGAAAGTGTACGCCCTCATTTTCTAGAGTACTTCTGATCTAAAATAATTTTATTTTCAAATAAGAACCTCACCACAACTCTGCTGGCTTCATAAAGCAGCACTCCCTTCATTCTACAGGAGAGGTAACCGAGTCCAGGCAGTGAAATGGCCTGGGCATCGACACCACTGGAAGGTGACGTGAGGGCCCCCACAGTCTGCTCCTCCCAGACCCAGGCTCCTGCTTGGGACTTCTGTTGAACACACTCCTGAAACTCCACCAGAGTATTCTGTTGACAAAGAACGTGTCTGGGCCTCAGGTTTTCCGTGGTGATTGTATAAATCTCACTTATGAGAAAAAGTTATAGAGTCTCTTTCATGCTTCTGGTTTTGGTGCCACGTGGTTATGCAGATTTCTAAGAGCTTATGAATAGACTAATAAACATGGAATTGTTCTGAACATCTGTAAGCAAAATACGAAAAGATATTACCCAGTGAATGAACATCCTGGGTTTTCTTGCCAGAAATGGGGTTATTTGTGTATTAGGCTAATGCACTGAAATTAACCCAGAATGCTTACCCATTGCAGAATGTCTTTTCATATTTTCATCTGTATAGCTGTTATTACAAAATGTAAGAATAATTCTCTATCAGGGTATTCAGGAATCTGAATAGCTCAATTACTTCTAAAATCAACGTAGTAAAGCAACAGCCAGTTAATCAGCTGGTTTGCATAACAAACGTTTGGGGGAGTTTGTGTGTTTGTGTGTATGTGTGTGCACACACATGTGTGTGTTTATGTGTGTAAAGAGAAAGCCAGGGTCAGCGTAACTCTTTCAAATAAATGTGAAAGAAGAAGCTTTATTTGACCATAGAGAAAGGATTCTGGAAGACAGGTACTAGCAATATTCAACTTTGCATCAGAAAGAACCCTCCCCTAGCACCTAGCACAATGTCTTGCATGTGGTACATTCCCAATAAATGGTGTATTTAATTTATTCAGGAAAGCCTATATGAAATTTAGGGTCTTCATGGCTACCATTCCAGATTTCCATGGGTTTGCTAGAGTCAGGCATATGGCTTTTAAGAAACAGCAAAAGAATGAATAAATCCCTGGAAATCAATTTAGAAACAGAACAGCGGCCACTAAGACTCCAATTATTTCTTAGCACATCTCCTAGAGACAGATCTGAAACACAGCAAGAAACAGAGGCCTGACAGTGGCTGTGAGGGATGCTCCACTGCATCCAAGCTGAGACTGGGTTCTTGGTGCAAGAGCTGGTGGTGGGCAGCTCTCAGAGGACTCCGAATTCAGGCCTAAAACATGTGGGAGAGGCAACTGTCTCAGCCTGTGAGCTCCAGGTTCAGTGCTAATTGAGGGATCCGAGGAAGGTAAGTTGAAGTGGCTGTTAACAGGAGGATGGTCACTTCTAAAACAGATTTCAATGACATGATGGACACACGTGAGGGTCACGGAGTCTCCAGGGAAATGCAAGGAGGCAATCACAGCTTTTGGAAAATCCTAGAAGTCTGGCTTCTGACTCTCAGCTTTTAAGGCCAAAATTCCATTTTTATCATTTAATTCAACCCAAGGTTAATCCAATCTGGCGAGAATGACCTGTGTAGCCTAAACTCACAATAGACTGAGATACACATCTCAGACTGGCATTTAATTGAATCTGAAATGAGAATTAGAACTGTCTGGCTGACCAACCTGCTCTCATTGTATCTTCTTTCTGAAATAATCTCCAAGGGAGGACAAAAGATGACAAGTTTCTAGAGTGTGGATCATAACAAGAGGAGTTAGTGATAGAACTTAGAAGCGTCACGGTGTCAGGCTCGGGGAGTCTGTCCAGCAGCCAGACCTTACAGAGCACCTCATAAAGTGCCAGCAGGACTCCCCCTTTCCCAGGCTGGCCTGGCCGCCCAGCCTCCCTGCTGAGGTCCTCTCTTCTCCCTTTCGCATATGTCAGGGCATTCCATGAGGTCCTAGGGACCTGGAAGCCAAGCCCTCCTCTAAGTGACTGCCTTCTCCACTCTGATGCTTTACAGGCTTATGTTATGCTTCCTTCTCAAAGGGCAACTTTACTGCAAATTCTTGAGGAACCGTTGTCTGCTTGTACCTTTTACACATGGCAGGTTCAGGTCTCACACAGATCATAGCACGTCACAGACCCACTGGTGAGCCATTAATGAAAGTTCTGCTTACATGTCAGAGCCAACTCTATCCGTGTGTCACCATGGGGGTCACCTCCTCTCCTGGCTGTCACTAGAAGCCCTATATCTTTTCTACATGCCTAACTGCAACGCCAGCTTAGGTTTCAGAATCACCAACCCATCAGCAGCCACACAGAAATACCATTCAGAAATTAACATACATCCTGTCTGGATATACGCCTGCTGTTACAGCCACCTGCACGCTCACTTGCTCACTCATCCCCTGAGCTGTGCATACCCACTAGCGAGTGCACATGACAAACTTCGTCCAATGGTCTGGTTCCATGACTTGTGATTACCCACCTGTGTGCCAAGACGATGCTTGTGGAAGCTCTGACATTCGTCATCATGTGAAAGTTGGGGGTGGGAGCTCGGGGGAGTGACAGAGCTAGCCCTGTGGATTTTGGGAACCCCCTCCAGAGTGCTACTCCTATAATTCTGGCACCTGCCCCAGGAAACCAAATGATACCTTAGGCTCAAGTGTACTGCGGTATGAGAGAAGGAATCCGGCGCGCAGTCCAGGTCCTTAGCCTTCTTCTCTTGAATGAGTGAATAAATAAATAAATACCTTTACAAAAGACCCCTGATTGTGACCAAAGTTTTACAAACTTAATTACAAGAGTAAGCAATTTTGAAATTAATGCAAATACTGGAGCAGAGACTAGTATTTCTCTCACACAAAACCTCAGCAATTATTACTCCGCATCTTAGCGGAGACTTGGTTTTTCTTTCTTGCAAGGCAGACTCCTTCAGGGCTGACTTGTTCAACAAGGCTTTGAGCACCCGAGGCCTCAGAGGGGAGGCCTCACCAGTATAACCTGCCTTCTGTCTCCCCATCCTCTCAGTCAAAAATCTTTAATTAGCTGGTTACCATAATTACTCTAGCTAGGGACCTTGTTTGTTCTCCTTCCCTGCTATTCCCAGGGACCTGAGGCTCTATCACTTCTGTGCCAGAGGGACCTTTCTATCACAGCTTCTCTCTGCCTTTTTGTTTTTCCCTTTCATGATCAGAACAAAAAAGCCTGGGGAAAGAAATCATCTCTCCTTCTGTGTCTGGGTAAGACCCTATAACTATCTCTTCCCAATCAGGAACACGTTTCCATGACAACCATGCTTCCCGATGCCATCGCTAACTTAGCAGGCAGTGCTCACATCAAACAGCAAGTTCTTTACCAGCCTCCGTGGTTTCTGTACTTCACCATTGCTACAGGCCACTAACACACCGGCTGTTTGCATGAACTGTATCTTAAAAGGGTTTGTCCTTTTTCCTTCTAAGCATCAGAAAGACAAAAAAAAAAAAACTGCTTGCAATTTTCCTTAGTAACCATTAAAAAGCACAAAAATATATTAAAAAGTACAGTAGAGGGACAGACATGAAAGAGATTGTGTGACTTGGTGAAGGGAAGTGTGAAAAGATGAACGGAGAGTCCCTGGGACACGATGACAGCTGGGTGACTTACACCATGGTCAATGGCGTCCACTTTGAGCTGCAAGCTAATGAGGTTGGGATTCCTGCTACAGATGACCTTGGGTAAGTCACTTTTCCTCTCTGAGCCTCAACACTCTCCTCTGCAAAAGACAGAACCTGAGACGCTTCATGGGGCTGTTGGGAAGATTAGATGGGATAAAAAAGCAAAGATTCAGAAAGCGCGTGTCCTAGCATCTGGTACACAGTAGGAGGTCAACAAAGGGAAATTATCCTGTTGTCATTGTGAAGGCAGGAGTTGAACAGGAAGAGTTTGAGCAAACAAGCACTCCCGATCTTCTGACTGGTCGTCAGCATTTTGCTGGTGGAGAATAACGGTATCAGTAGCAGATATTTGGGGATTTTCTGAGCAACTTTTCCTCTTAGGCTATTAAGTCATGTCTGCAATTACAGGAAGGAATCCATTCATTTCCGTTCCTGAGACTTAAGAGGACACACCTGGGCAATCTCCCGGGTTCATCTGGCTCTCTCTATTTATAGCTCTGCATAAGCATTTGTTTAATTTTGAAATAGAAGCAACAAAAAAAACAGGGATTAACCATTAAAACATTTGTTTGACGTTCCACATTCTCAATACCAATTAGAATATTTCCATTCTTCTCTAGAGGAAAGAAAAACAAGAATATGTAGATTTTTATAATATTTTCATTGTTGCACAGCTCAAATTTCATTTAAAAATCAGAATTCGTACTGTAGCAAACAAATCAACATGCTCACTATTGAACAAACTCTCATTCTCCAACTCCTCCACCGCCTTCATTCCCGGGGCCCTGAGAGCTGAGAGGGCCCAGCACAAATGATGCCAATTCAAACCTTTATTTTAGAAAGATAAAACTGTTTACATATTTTTCAATTCCAATACTGTCAACATGGTGGGCTATATATCTAGATAAACCCTCCCAATTAAGAACTCTTAAGATAGTGAATAAACTGTACTTTAAAAAATGTGTTTTACAGTATGAACGTTCCTCAAAAATTTAAACACAGAACTATCCTATGATCCAGCAGCCTCTCTTCTGGTTATGTAGCCAAAGGAAACAAAATCAGTATCTTGAAGAAATATCTGTGTTCCCAGGTTCACTGCAGCACTGTTCATAACAGCCAAGATATGGAAACGACCTAAGTGTCCATCAGCGGAGGAGGGATAAAGAAGACATGGTTATACATATACAGCGGAATACTATTCAGCCTTAAAAATAAAGGAAATCCTGACATTTCCAAGAACATGGATGAACCTGGAGGACGTAATGCTAAGTAAAATAAGCCACAGGAAAAAAACCTGAATGATCTCTGTTTTCTCAGACAAGGGAAACAAAGGAAAAAATAAACAAGTGGGACTTCATCAGACTAAAGAGCTTCTGCAAGGCAAGAGAAACTAGGATCAAAACAAAAAGACAACCCATCAATTGGGAGAAAATATTTGCAAATCACATATCTGATAAGGGGTTAATCTCCATAATACACAAGGAACTCACACAACTGAACAACAAAAAAACAGTCCAATCAAAAAATGGGCAGAGGATATGAACATTTTTCCAAAAAAGATATACAGATGGCCAATAAACACATGAAAAGACGCTCAACATCACTAATCATCAGGGAAATGCAAATCAAAACTACACTAAGATACCACCTTACATCTGTTAAAATGGCTATAATCACTAAGACTAAAAATAATAAATGTTGGAGAGGGTGTGGAGAAAAGGGAACCCTCATACATTGCTGGTGGGAATGCAAACTAGTGCAGCCACTATGGGAAACAGTATGGAGATTCCTCAAAAAACTAAAAATAGAAATACTGTATGACCCAGCTATCCCACTACTGAGTATCTACCCAAACAACCTGAAATCAACAATCCACACGCATCCCTGAGTTCATTGCAGCAACATACACATCCCTATGTTCATTGCAGCACTATTCACAATAGCCAAGACATGGAAATAATCCAAGCGCCCATCGTACGATGATGGGATAAAGAAGACATGGTATATATACACAATAGAATACTACTCAGCCATAAAAAAAAGACAAAATCATCCTATTTGAAACAACATGGAAGGACCTAGAGGGAATTATGCTAAGCGAAATAAGCCAGACTGAGAAAGACAAACACCAGATGATTTCACTCATATGTGGAATATAAACAAACACATGGACAAAGAAAACAGTTCAGTGGTTACCAGGGGAAGAGGAATAAGGGGTGGGGACAGGGGGTGAAGGGGAGCACCTATGTGGTGACAGACACGAAATAACATACAACTGAAATTCCACAATGATGTAAACTACTATGAACTCAAATTTAAAAAATTTTTTTTTAAGTAAACGGAGTTAAATTAATTGGTTTCTGTATCTACCTATTCAATCAATGTAAACACAGTTTAGAACATTGATTGCGTTCCTGGGGGGAAAAAAAAGCCCTACATGATCTCTCTTATATGTGGAATCTAAAACAATTAAAGTTCTAGAAGCAGAGAGTAGAATGGTGGCTACCAGGGGCAGGAGTAGGAGGAAATGGGGAGATAATGGTCAAAGAGTACAAACTTTCAGTTATGTAGGATGAATTATTCTAGAGACCTAATGTACACCATGGTGGCATAGTTCATAATACTGTATTGTATACTTGAAATTTGCTGAGCGAGTGGATCAAAGGTACCTTACCACAGAAAAAGTCTGTGAGGAGATGAACATGTCAGTTAGCTTGACTATAGTAATCATTTCACTATGTATATTAAAACATCATGTTGTACACCTTAAATATACACCATCTTTATTTTAAAAACAAAAGAAATTAAAGAGAAAAAAATGTGTTTTAAATGTTACCTGAGCTGGAAGAAAAGTAAAAGAAATCTGTGAAGGTCAGAAATAAAAAAAAAATCCAGAGAGGTTATCTAGTATTTGAGCTAGAATTTGCCATGGGGGTATCTGCCTAACCTGGTCAGCAAACTGTTTTTTCTATAAAGAGCCAGATCATAAATATTGCAGGTTTTGCAGGCCATACAGTCTCTGTCACATCCATTCATCTCTCCCACTGTGGCATGAAAGCATTTATAGATAACATATAAATAAATAGGTATTGCTTTGTTTCAATAAAACCTTATTTACACAAACAAGCAGTGGGCAAGATTTAGTCTGCAAGCCACAGTTTGCCAATCCCTTCATTAGAGCCTGGCTTTTAATGTTTTCCCTCAAGAAAACATGTCTGATATACAACATGTTTGTCTCATGTGGTTGACTGTTGCAGTAATGATACCAATTTCTTTGCATCTCCCTGTACACCTGCCTGTGGAGAGTCCCGCTCATATTGACTCTGGGCTAGACCGTGTGACTTCCTTTGGCCAATGGGGTGATAATAAATGTGACACAACAGAGGCCGGAAAAGTGCTAGCAGAATGAGGCTTGTCCTCCCTTGCTACTCCTGGGATCTCTGCACCCACCACCATGTGAATTAGCCCAGGTCATACGTGTTCCATCATCCCCATCAGCCCAGCCAACAGCAAGCACTGACAGCCAGCACCAATTGCCAGACATATGAATGAAGCCATCCTAGACCAACTTGTCCCCAGGCAGCCCACTAGTTGACGGGTATCACACGAGTGAGCCCAGATGAGACCAGCAGAAGAACCGCCAAGCTGAGCCCAGCCTAAATTGCTAGAATCATAAGCTAGTAAATGACTATTTTAGGGATTAAGTTTTGAGGTGATTGTTCTGCAGCAAAAACTAAATGATACATTCCATAGGAAGCTTATTATCTTCCACAAATATAAAGTGAGAGGCCAACAAGTGTATTTACAGAAATGAGAAAGAGAGACTGAGGAAACACACAAAAAACTATATGTCCATTTCAAAGATCTTATCGCCTTCCAGCAGGTGCACGCCCTTCCTCGTTCCTAGCAATATGACGGAACAAATTCTTCCTACCTGAGCAGACTTCTTTATAAGTAGGATTGGGAGTGTAGCCTCCTGCAAAGCCAACTTGAGTGGAATACACTCCTTTCAGGGTCCAGAATTTCCTTTCGGCTCCCCAGAAACAACCCATTCCTAAGGAAAACATAAGATATTGATTAGTCCTTTATCAAAAACAAGGTGGTCATTGCATATTAGAAGCCCTGTTCCACTGGAAGGGAAGTTGTTCCCGTCATTTGGTAATAAAAAATGACAGAGATTTTATCTTTTAAAGGCGTTTCTAACAATTAAAACTAATTTTATTTAGGGTTTTCTGCATAGAATGCCTCTTGCTTTAGTTGTGCAAAACGTAGAAAGCCTCAAATTTTAATAGAGTTAGTAAAGCTACACCTTTCAAAATAACATAGTAAAAAGATAGCTGCATTTGATGAATGATTTCCACACTCAATTCATTACAGACTCGTCGAAACATAATAGCTTGTTTTAATAGTAGTAACCTATTTAATGATCAGCATCTAGGTAAAACTTTAAAAATAATTCTAGGGGCTGGCCCAGTGGTGTAGTGGTTAAGTTCATGCACTATGCTTCAGCGGCCTGCGGTTTGCAGGTTTGGGTCATGGGCGTGGACCTACACACCGCTCATCAAGCCACACTGTAGCAGCATCCCACATACAAAACAGAGGAAGACGGGCACAGATGTTAGCTCAGGGCCAATCTTCCTCACCAATAATAATAATAATAACAATTCTAACCAAGAAAGGTAACACTAAATTACTGCTTGAAATGGGAAAACTTCCCAGAATCAACACAGATTAACACAGTATTTAATTAACAGTTTCACATATGTGTTCAGTTTTTAAAAACTGAAGTCATTATAAATTTTCAGGTGATAAATCACTGCTCACCAAAAAGAACATTTTTCTGAGTTATATTACTGAATATAACGAATGTGGAAAGAGAGAGAAGGGAGAAGGCAAGGAAGGAGGAAACAAGGACAAAGAAACACAAAAATAACATTCCACTCAACTAGCAAACATTATGCCCACACTAGTAGCTACTGGATTCCTTTGAACACATGACAAAAACCCAGACCCATCTCCCAAGAATGCACATACTTACACACATCGAAAATGTTGCATTGTATGTCCTTGGGCTCCAAATTAAAAAACCTTCATTTTCCACCGTGAGTTTCTACACTGTCCACAACCGCTATTCTGTGACCAATTTCTAGATGTAAACAAGATGACTGCCTCACTCAAGTTTCATGTGGCCTTATTAAGTCATACATAATTAAGGTCTTGAGAAGTACAATAGTCGGCAAATTAATTTATGCCTCCTACTTCTACAATCACGAGATTTGTTAGGTTTGATGACAGAGCTGAAAGAAAAATTAGATGGAAGTTTACTGAAATTCTTGACACTTGCTAATATTCTACCTTAAAAATTCAGAGCAACAATAACCAAAGAGCAACGTGCATAATGTTATACACTGCACAAAAATATATTTGCTCAAATGTAGGGGGGAAAACACTAACCAAAAATAAATTAACAGTTAAAAAGTATGATAGAGTCAAATGAAATTGAATGCAGTAAAAAAATTGCTGTTGTGATAACAATGCAACATGGAAATATGTATATAATATCATAATCACCTAAGGTTAAATTTAAAAAGAAAAAAATACAATTACATGCACGTTTTATACAACTATGAAAAAATAGTCACACCAAAATAGACTAGAAGGAAATATACAAAGTTATAACCATGATTGTATTACAGTGGTGAGAATATAGAAATATTTTTTCATGTTTCAAGTTTTTCTGTAATAGGTTCATATTACTTTAAAGTGAAAAATATATACACTTTTAAAAGGAAAGCAAAAAATTAAGAGAAAAACATAAGCATACGCACTGTTTGAGTTACACACTGCTGAATACCCTTTTTCCTGTTTACAAGTGAACTGTTTGCTGCTGGTGAATATAACTAAATATTGACGGAGTATTTATAAAAATTGAGTATCCTCAAGTCTCTGCAACAAGGACTCACTATTAATTTTACTTTGTTGCATTCCTGGGATGAAGGAATTATATTAGTCAGGGTTCTCCATAGAAACAGAACCAATAGGATATATATAGAGAGAGATTTATTATGAGGAATTAGCCTCCAATTATGGAGACTGAGAAGTCCCATGATCTACAGTCTGCAAGGTGGAGATCCAGGAAAGCTGGTACTATAATTCCAGTCCAAACTCGCAGGCCTGGGAACCAAAGGAGCCGCTGTAAGTCCCGCTCCAAGGCCAAAGGCGTGAGAACCAGAAGCAGCAATGACCTAGAGCAGAAGATGGACGTCCCAGCTCACAGAGCCTGAATTCACCCTTCCTCTGCCACACTCAGTGGATGGGGTGGTGTCCACCCACATTGGTGAGGGGATCTCCTTTACTCAGTCTACCGATTCAAATGCCAATCTCTTCCAGAAACACCCTCACCGACACATCCACAAATGATGTTTTACCAGCTATCTGGGCATCCCTTAACCAGGTCAAGTTGACACATAAAATTGACCATCACAGGAATGATGACAGGGGATCTCTGGAAAGAGGTAAAAAGTGAGCTGGGCAGCATTACTGAACATAGAGGCCACAAAGGCAGCTGGAGTTGTGCAGTGTTCCACGCAGAAGGCACCCCAGCCCCTGTAGTTCAGAAGTCTGCAGTGTTCGTTGAATAAAATACTCCTGTATCACGCGATGACTAACAGTGATGGTACCAAAAAGTATTGCAAGCCTTCAGTATTCATGCACAAGGTACATGACGGGCTATTTGAGCGGCCAGACTACTCTGACCATTGTCTAGAGTCCCACACAGACAGCCCCTCTAAATCTTCACTAGATCCTTATGGTACAAATTTATAAAACTGAAAATGATTTTGGCCAAACAAAACAAAACATTTGTTGCAAGCAGAGAGATATTGAATCCCCTTTTGTTGTTTAATAGGGATCAAGAAAAGACCTCTGCTGGAGGGAGGATAACCCAGCTCCAGCGGGACAAAGCCCTCAGATGGGCCATGTGGCTGAAATCACGTGTCAGGCACATGGGGTATAATCAGTGTCAAAATTTCTAGAGAGGTACTTAACCTAGGATAGGAGCTGTTGTAAGATTAAAACTCCTCCTTGAGGCAATCAGATGTTTTACCTAGTGTCTCCAGTATATCCTAAGCATTCTATATTTGGTTTTGAGAGAAAGAGAGCGAGAGAGAGCATTTAAACAAAGAAAACAAGTTTATTTATGGCAGAATTTCTCAGAACTTGAACAGTCTAGAAAATAACATGAATATCATTAAAGAAGATATAGTATGTGCTATTTTCTTTAAAATATCTTCTATTTTTAAACTTTTATTATAAAGTAAAGACAGAAAAAACACACAAAACAAATGCATATTATTAGGCCAACATCCTTGTAACCACCACCCAGGTCAAGACACAGACCTTTGCCATCCCTCCAGAAATCCGTCCTTGTATCACCCCACAATCACCACTCCCTTCCTTCCCCCAAAAGAAACCACTATTTGGCTTTTATAGTAATCACTTCCTTATGTTTCTTTAAATTTTTATCACTCAAAGTGTCCATCCTGATATTGTTTGGTCTTGCTCATTTTTTAATACTTGATATGTCTTTAAGATCTTTTAATCAAGTTCCCTGTCCATTCTTTTTCTTTTAATTTATCCATCTAAGAAAACATGGGCCACTTGACCTGCAGAGTTTCCCACAATATGGATTTTGCCAACTGCATTCTCACGGTGCAATTCAACTTGTTCCTCCACCCTCAGTATTTCCTACTAATTTGCAGCTGGATCCCAAAGCTTGATCAGACTCAGATTTCAAGCTTTGGCAAATCTATAAGTTAATCTATACAATGTATAATTTAAAAAAAATTTTCTAGCTTTATTGAGAAACAGTTGACATATAACATTGTGTAAGTTTAAGGTATCCAATGAGATGATTTGACACGCATGTTTATTGTGAAATGATTAGAAAAACAAGGTTAGTTAACACATCCATCACCTCACATAATTACAATTTTTCTTGTAGTAAGAACATTTAAGATCTACTCCCTTAGCAACTTTCAAGTACAAAGTACAATATTATTAATGATAGTCACCATGCTGAATATTAGATCCCCCAGAATTATTCATCTTCTAATTGGAAGTTTGCACCCTTTGACCAACATCTCCCCAGGTTCCCCACCTGCCAGCTCCTGGCAACCACCATTCTACTCTCTATTTCTGCATCTGGTTTTCTTTAAGTTCCGATATAAGTGAGATCATACAGTATTCGTCTTCCTCTACCTGACTCATTTCACTTAGCCTAACACCCTCAAGGTCCATCCATGTTGTCACAAATAGCAGGATTTCCTTCTTTTTTACGGCTGAATAATGGTCTCACACACACACACATACCACATCTTCTTTATCCATTAATACGTTGATGGACATTTAGGTTGTTTCCACGTCTTGGCTATTGTGAATAATGCTGCAATGAATGTAAGGGTGCAGATATCCCTTCAAGATAGTGATTTCATTTCCTTCAGATATATACCTAGAGACAGGATTGCTTGATCATATGGTAGCTCTATTTTTAATTTTTGAGGAACCTGCATACTGTTTTCCATAGTGGCTTCAACAATTTACGTTCCTACCAACAGTGTGCTAGGGTTGCCTTTCCTCCACATCCTTGCCAATACTCGTTACCTTTTGTCTTTTCGGTTAATAGCCATTTAACAGATGAGAGGTGACATCTCACTGTGGTTTTGATTTGTATTTTCCTGATGATTAGTGATGCTGAGCATCTTTTCATGTGCCTGTTGGCCATTTGTATGTCTTCTTTGGAAAATGTCTATTCAGGTCCTCTGCCTATTTTTAATCACATTATTTGTTTCTTTGGTATTCAGTCATATGAGCTCGTTATGTATTTTGGATATTAACCCCTTATCTGATATATGGTTTGCAAATGTCTTCCACTCCACTGTCTCTTCGTCTGTTGATTGTTTCTGTTGCCATGCAGAAGCTTTTAGTTTGATGCAATCCCACTTGTTTATTTTTGCTTTTTTTGCTTGTGCTCTTGGTGTCATATCCAAAATATCTGCCAAGACAAATGTCAAGGAGCTTTCTCTCTCTGTTTTCTTCTAGGAGTTTTATGGTTTTAGGTCTTACGTTCAAGTCTTCAATCCATTTCAAGTTAATTTCTGTAAGTAGTGTAAGCTAGGGGCCCGGTTTCATTCTTTTGCATGTGGACATCCATTTTTCTCAACATCATGTATTTAAAACACTATCTTTTCCCCCACTGAGTATTCTTGGCTCCATTGTCAATTATTAGTTGACCATATATGTGTGGGTTTATTTCTGGAGCTCTCTATTCTTTTTTTTTTTTAAGGTTGGCCCCTGAGCTAACATCTGTTGCCAATCTTTCTTTCTTTCTTTATTTTTCTTCTTCTTCTTCTCCCCAAAGCCCCCCAGTACATAGTTGTATATTCTAGCTGTAGGTTGTGCAAGGGCTCTCTATTCTATTCCATTGGTCTATGTGTCTGTTTTAATTGCAGTATCACACTGGGTTTTTTTGTTTTTGTTTTTTTGAGGAAGATTAGCCCTGAGCTAACATCTGCCACCAATCCTCCTCTTTTTGCTGAGGAAGACTGGCCCTGAGCTAACATCGGTGCCCATCTTCTTCTATTTTATGTGGGATGCCTGCCATAGCATGGCTTGACAAGTGGTGCGTAGGTCTGCACCAGGGAACCAAACCAGTGAACCCCAGGCCACTGAAGTGGAATATGCAAACTTAACCACGGCACCACTGGGTCGGGCTCAGTACCATACTGTTTTGATTACTACAGCTTTGTCAAAAAACTTGAAATCAGAAAGTGTGATGCCTCCAGCTTTGTTCTTCTTTCTCAAAATTGTTTTGGCTATTTGGGGTCTTTTGTGGTTCCACACAAACTTTAGGACTGCTTTTTCTATTTCTGTGCAAAATGACACTGGAATTTTGAGATTGAGTTTGATATGGGATTGCATTGAATCTGTTGATGGCTTTGGGTAGTGTGGACATTTTAACAATATTAATTCTTCCAATCCTTGAACATGGGCTCTCTCTCTACTTCGTTGTGTCTTCTTCCATTTCTTTCATCAATATCTTAAAGTTTTCAGTGTACAGATTTTTACTTCCTTGGGTAAATTTATTCCTACGTATTCTATTGTTTTTGATGCTATTGTGAGTAAGATTGTTTTCTTTATTTCTTTTTCAGATATTTCACTGTTAGTGTATAGAAATATGACTGATTGGAGCTAGCCCCGTGGCAGAGTGGTTAAGTTCAGGCACTCTGCTGCAGGCGGCCCAGTGTTTCATTGGTTCGAATCCTGGGCACAAACATGGCACTGCTCATCAAACGACGCTGAGGTGGTGTCCCACATGCCACAACTAGAAGGACCCACAACGAAGAATATACAACTATGTACCGGGGGGCTTTGGGGAGAAAAAGGAAAAAAATAAAATCTTGGAAAAAAAAAAGAAAGAAAGACGACTGATTTTTTGTGTGTGATTTTGTATCCTGCAACTTTACCAAAATCATTGATTCTAATAGTTTTTTGGTAAAGTCTTCAGGGTTTTCTACATATAAGATCATGTCATCTGCTAACAGAGACAACTTTCCTTCTTCCTTTCTGATAGCATGCCCTGTATTTCTTTTTCTTGCCTAATCACTCTGGCCATGTCTTCCAGTACTATGTTGACTAGGAGTGTTGAGAGTGGGCATCCTTGTCTTGTTTCCAATCTGAAAAGCTTTCAGATTTTCATCATTAAGTATGACATTAGCTGTGAGTCTGTCATAAATGGCCTTTATTATGTTGAGGTATGTTCCTTCTATACCTTCCCAAATTTGTTAGAGCTTTTATCTTGAAAGGGTGTTGAATTTTGGCAAGCGCTTTTTCTGAGTCTATTGAGAGAGTCATGTCATTTTTATCTTTCATTCTATTAATGTGGTGTATCACGTTTATTGATTTGCATATGTTGACCTATCCTTGAATCCCAGGGATAAATCCCACATAATCATGGTGTATGAACCTTTTAATGTGCAGTTTTGGTTTGCTAATACTTTTTGAGAATTCTTGCATCTATATTCTTCATCGATACGAGCCTGTAGTTTTCTTGTAGCATCCTTATCTGGCTTAGGTATCAAGGTAATACTGGCCTTATAAAGTGAGTTTGGGAATGTTCTCCCCTCTTCAATTTTTTGGAAGAGTTTGAGAAGGACTGGCATTAATTTTTCTTAAATATTTGGTATGATTCACCAGTGAAGCCATCTGGTCCTTGGCTTTTCTTTGTTGGTTTTTGATACTGCCTCAATCTCCTTAGTTGGCTTGTTCAGATTTTCTATTTCTTCATGATTTAGTCTTGGTAGGCAGTATATTTCTAGGAATTTATCCGTTTCCTCTTGGTTACCCAATTTATTGGCATATAATTTTTCACAGTAGTCTCCTATGATCCTCTTTACTTCTGTAGCATCAGTTGTAATGTCTCCTCTTTCATTTACACTTTTGTTAATTTGAGCCCTCTGGGTTTTTGTTTGGTTAGTCTAGCAGAAGGTTTGTTGATTTTGTTTATCTTTTCAAAAAACCAACTCTTAGTTTCATTGATTTTTTTCTATCATCTTTCTATTCTCTATTTCATTTATTTTTGCTCTCCTCTTTATTATTCCCTTCCTCTTGCTAACTTTGGGCTTAGTTTGTCCTTCTTTCTCTAAATCTTTGAGGTGTAAAGTTATGTTAATTTGATATCTTTCTTTTTCCTTAATGTAGGCCTTTATTGCTATAAACTTCCTATTAGAAGTACTTTTGCTGCATCCTATAACTTTTGGTATTTGTGTTGCCATTTTCATTTGTCTCAAAATCCTTTTGATTTCTTCTTCAGCTCAGGAGTGTGTAGTTTAATTTCCATGCATTTTTGAATTTTTCAGTTTTCCTATTATTTACTTCTACTTTTCTACTATTGTGTTTGGAAAAGATACTAGATATAATTTCAACTTGCTTAAATTTGTTAAGGCTTGCTTTGTGACCCAACATATGATCTATCTTGGAAAATATTCCATGTGTGCTTGTGAAGAATGTGTATTCTAGCGCTGCTGAATGAAATGCTCTGTATGTCTGTCAGGTACATTTGGTTTATAGCACTATTCAGGTCCACTGTTTCCTTATTAACTATTGGTCTGGTGATCTATCCAATGTTATAAGAGGGGTATTGAAGTCTCCTACTGCTATTGTATTGCTGTCTATTTCCCCTTTCAGTTCTGTTAATATTTGCTTCAAGTATTTAGGTGCTGCAATGTTGGGTACATATATATTTATAACTGTTATATCCTCTTGAAGAATTAATCCCTTTATCACTACATAGAGACTTTCTTTGTCTCTTGTGACCAATTTTGAATGAAGGTATTATATCTGATATAAGTATATCCACTCCTGCTATCTTTTCATTACCATTACATGGAATATCTTTTCCTATCCTTTCACTTTCTACCTATGTGTTTACTTAAAGCTAAAGTGAGTCTCTTGTAGGCAGAACATTGTTGGATCTGGTTGTTTCTTCCTTTTCTTTTTTTTTTTTTTCTTTTTTTCTCCCCAAAGCCCCCCAGTACATAGTTGGATATTTTTAGTTGTGGGTCCTTCTAGTTGTGGTATGTGGGATGCTGCCTCAGCATGGCCTGATGAGTGGTGCCATGTCCGTGCCCAGGATTTGAACCAGCAAAACCCTGGGCTGCCGAAGTGGAGCACACAAACTTAATCGCTCAGCCACCGGGCCAGACTCTGGTTGTTTCTTTTTTTTATCCTTTCAGCCACTTTATCTCTTTTGAAAGGAGAATTTGGTTCATTTATGTTTAAAGTAATTACTGAATGGTAAAGACTTACCACTGCCATTTCATTTATTGTTTTCTGGGGTCTTTTAAATTCCTTTATTCCTTTTCCTCTCATGTCTTCCTTTCTAATTGTCTTTTGTAGTGGTATGCTTTAACATCTTTCTCTTTATCTTTTGTGTAACTACTATAGGTTTTTTCTTTGTGGTTACCATGAGGCTTACATGAAACATCTTATAGGTATAACCCTCTATTTGAAGTTGATAATGCTTACCTTCAATCACATACAAAAACTCTACACCTTCACTTCTCTTCCTCTCACCTTTTAGGCTATTGATGTCATATTTTACATCTTTTTATATTGTGCATCTGTTAATAAATTATTATAGCTGTAAGTTTTTAAAGTACTATTGTTTTTAACTTTGATACTAGAGTTAAAGTGATTTACACACCTTCATTATAGTATTAGAGTATTCTGCATTTGACTGTATATTTATCTTTACCAGTCAGTTTTATACTTTTATATGCTCTCATGTTGTTACTTAGCATCCTCTCATTTCAACTTGAGGAACTCCCTTTGGCATTTCTTGTAAGGCAGGTGTAGTGGTAATGAACTCTCTTAGCTTCTGTTTTTCTGGGAATATCTCTATTTCCTCTTCATTTCTGAAGGACAGTTTTGCTTGGTATAGTATTCTTGATTGGCAGTTTTTTTCTTTCAGCACTTTGAATATATCATCCCACTGCCTATTGGTCTGTGAGGTTTCTGCAGAGAAATCCAGTGACAGTCTTATGGGGGTTCCCTTGTATATGACAAATCATTTTTCTCTTTCTGCTTTCAAAATTCTCTCCTTGTCTTTGACATTTACATCTAGAATATAACATGTCTCAAAGTAATCTTCTTTGGGATCCTTTGCACTTCCTGTACTTTGATGTCTATATTTCTCCCAAGATTTGGGAAGTTTCCAACTATTATTTATTTAAATAATCTTTCTACTCCTTTCTCTCCTTTCTCTCTCTATTCTCCCTCTGGGACTCCCATGATATGAATGCTCATTCACTTGAGGGTGTTCCATAATTCACATGAGTTTTCTTCACTTTTCTTCATTCTTTTTTCCTTTTTGTTCCTCTAACTGGCTAATTTCAAATGATTTGCCTTCGAGTTAGCTGATTCTTTCTTCTGAATGAACAAATCTCTTGTCGAAGCTCTCTATTGAATTTTCTGGTTCCATCATTATATTCTTCAGCTCCAGGATTTCTGTTTGTCTCATTTTTATGGTTTTACTTCTTTATTAAATTTCTCATTTTGTTCATGCATTGTTTTCCTAACTTCCTTTAGTTGTCTATCTGTGTTCTCTTGCATGTCATTCAATTTCCTTAAGATGATTATTTTGAATTCTTTGTCAGGCAAATTGTAGATCTCCATTTCTTTGTGGTTGGAGCTTTATTAGTTTCCTTTGTTGGTGTCATATTTGCCTGATTCTTCATATTCTTATAGCCTTACATTGGTGTCTGTGCACTTGAAGAAGAAAAAACCTCTTTCAGTATTCAAAAACTGGTTTCTAAGTTCTTTGATCAGGAAGCACATAATCTCTAGTCTCTCTTTTTTTGTGATGTTAGCATCCACTGATGCTCAATGCTTAGATGTGTTAATTCCTTGAGGGTTACAAAATAGTGATCTTCTAGTTGTATTTCTTTTTCATTTATTAGTTGAAATATCTTTATAACGAAAAGCTTCCCCTCAACTACTATTTTGTTACTCAGTGGTATAGTTCACAAAAAAAGGGAAGATAAATGTTTGATTATGTAAATTTACTTAGCTCTCTTCAAGATGATGAACTTGCCCACTCCAATGTTGACCGATTAGTTTTTAAAATATCATTATAAACTCATTTATTTAAACATATTTGATATGTTTCACCCTTTCGATTACTCCTCTCAACTAAGCTCTATTTGTCATATATTTTACCAGGGAGAGCCTCTTCAAACTGTCTACTGAGTCCCTTTGAAGCATCCTCCATAGTCTTTTAGTGCTTCCTTGCTATCTGGTATGATATGATGTTCCAGGTTCATTTTATATATTTCCTACCCCACATCTTGAATCAGCTATTTCTCCAGGAAGCCTTGTTTCTTTAAATAAGAAAAGGCATTTCAAGACCATAATCTGGGTACTAGTGATGCTTTTGCAGTGTGCCCAGCCATGGGACACCAAGAGACCATGTGGCTAAAATTGCCCATCCCATCAAAATCTAAGTCCTGTCAGACCCACCAAATCACGATGTCAAATGAGTGCAGCAACAGTCCATCATAAGATAGAAGTTGTACATCTGGAATCATATGCAAGCAGGACCAGCAGGCATAAGCAAGCTATCTGAATAGGTAGCCAGACTCCCACAGCATCCACCAGGCTTGCATTAACACCACTCCCTCACTTCATGCCTATGGCTATATGGGGATTCTATACAACCAGCTGAAGGACAAGAAAAAGGCTGGATTTTTGGTTGATGGATGGTTGGCTTATTATGTATAAATGAAAGCCAAAAATGCATAGTAGCCACACTGTGATCTCTCTCAGGAGTGGCCATAAAAGATAGTAGTATAGAAAAATCCTCCCAAATGGTGACCTTCAAGCAGTATACCAGTCAGTCATCCACTCGTGTGGGAAAACAAAACGAGCCCAAGTTCAGAACACATGTGAATTCATAGTCAGTAACAAACGGCTTGGCTGGCTACTAAGAACCAGAAACAAAAAAGACTGAAAATCAGGAACAAGGAAATCTGAGGTAGAAGCATGTAAATGGGAGTGAGTATGCAGTATGAAGACATTTACGTCACATGTTAGTGCCAGCCAGAGGGCATCCACCATGAAAGAGGCACTAAACAACAAAGCTGACAAAATGACCTGACCGGTGGACAACAGCCAGCCTGGTTCATTGACCACCCCGGTACCTGCCTGATGGGCACAAGAACAAAGTGGCCATGGTAGCAGAGATTGAGGCCACACATGGACACAACAGTAGACTCCCACTTACCAGTCTTATCCATTATTGCCACCACCAAATGTCCAATCTGCCAGCAAGAGAGATCGTCTCCAAGTGCCTTAGATAGCACCATTTCTCAAGGGGACCAACCAACCACTAGGTGGCAAGGGGGAAACACTGGACTCCTTCTATGCTGAAAGGGCCAGTGGTTCATTCTCACAGTAACAGACACATATTCCAAGTATAGGTTTCACTTTCTTGCCTTCAGAATCTCAGCCAGCCTCTGTCCCATATGACATCACACCAGACCAGGGGGCCCAGTTTACAGCACAGAAGGTGTAGCAATGGATCCATGACTACAGTTTCCAGCTATCTTATTGTATACCACACCATCCTCATAAAGCACTGAAACAGCCAGAGGCACAGCTGCAGCAGCAGTTCAGAGAAAATACTCCGTGAAGGTGGGGCACTGTCTTTCAGAACACACTGAATCAAAGACCCCAAAGATACTAGAGCACCATGTCCAAAAAAAGAATGTATGTGTTAGGAAAACAAGGAGTAGTGACAGGATTGACTCCACTTACCGTTAATCCCGATGACCCACTGTGGGACTTTGTACTTCCTACCCCCACAAATCTTGGCTCTTCAGAGTTAGAGGTCCTGGTCCCCCAAAAGGTACACTTTCACCAGGGGACACAGCAACAGTCCATTAAATTATATGCTGCAGCTGTTACCTAGGCACTCTGGGTTCCTTGAGTCCAGGGACAAGCAGGCAAAAAGAGCTTGCCAGGCAGAACTGACTCACAGGCAGTGTAGGAGACTTCTGTTGGGCCACAGCCTGGCAAACATTTGGTGTTAGAAGTTATATAATATTTGCCAATCAGATGGGTTTAAAATTTGTATCTCATTGTGATTTTAACATACTTGGATAATTACCAGTAAATGCCTATTGTCATAAGATGTTTTAAATTTTAATTGTTCTTAAATTTCTCTGTCTTTTCCTTTATAATTTATGCTTTTTGTGTATCATGTATAAGAACTCCTTCCATATACCAAAGTTATAAAGATAATATCCTATATTTTCAGAAGTTTTAAAGTTTTGTTTGTTTGTTTGTTTTTTAATTTTTTTTTTTTTTTTAAAGATTTTATTTTTTCCATTTTCTCCCCAAAGCCCCCTGGTACACAGTTGTATATTCTTCGTTGTGGGTCCTTCTAGTTGTGGCATGTGGGATGCTGCCTCAGCGTGGTTTGATGAGCAGTGCCATGTCCGTGCCCAGGATTCGAACCAAGGAAACACTGGGCCGCCTGCAGCGGAGTGCGCGAACTTAACCACTCGGCCACGGGGCCAGCCCCAGAAGTTTTAAAGTTTTGATCTTCATTTCAGGTTGCTAATACATTTGGAAATAATGTTTGGGTAGGGTATGAGTTGGGATTCAATTTTTTTTTGTATATAGATAATCAAGTATCCAAAATAAATTATTATTTATTCAATAATTCATCCTTTCCCCACTTATCTCTAATGACATCTCTATCATCTATCATTATGAGTGGTCTTGTTTCTGGGCTCTATATTATATTCCATTCATGTGACTGTTTCTGTACCAATAACATACTGTTCTTCATTCAGTTATTCAGAAAATATTTATTCATTGCCCAGTATGTGCCAAGAAGTACTTCAGGCACGTGGGACGCAAGAGTGAACAAAGATACCACCGTCTAACAGTGCTCACATTCTGGTGGCAGAAGACAGATAATAAACACTAAAAATAATAAATAAGTAGATAGTGCAGCAAGTTGGAAGATGTAAAGAGCTATTTGAAAAAAAGAAAAGAAAGTAGAGCAGGGTCAGAGGGATCAGAAGTGCTGGGGTGAGTACAATGTTAAATAAGTTGTTTGGGGTAGGCCCCAAAGAGATGGAGGGTTCAAACAAAGACTTGAAGGCAGTGAGCCAGTCACCCATCCAGATATCTGGGGTACAGGGTGTGACAGGCAGAGGAAACAGTCACTACAAAGGCATCAAGAACACGCCTACTATGTTTAAGGGGCAGGAAAGCAGCCAGTGTTGCTTGAGCGGAGTGAGCAAGGGGAAGTGGTGGGACACAGATCAGGTAAGCCAGATCCCGCAGGGACTTGTGGGCTACCGTAAGGGCTCTGGATTTTATTCTCGGTGAAACGGATAACCACTGTTGAGTGTTGAGTTTTGAGCAGGAAAGGGGATGACATAACATATGTTTTACAAGGATCACTCTGCCTGTCTTCTGCTAGAATAGCCTGGAGTGGACCAAGCACAGAAGCAGGGAGTGGTTAGGAAACTATTGCTGTAATCCCAGTGAGAGACAACGGTGGTTTAGACCAGCTGGTAGCAGAGGAGGTCACGAGTCATGATCAGATTTTGGATATATTTTGAAAATAGAGCCAAACGGATTCCCTGACAGATTGGAATCGGGGTTTGAGAGAAAAAGAGAGTCAAGGATGATTCCAAGATTATTGGCTTGAGTGGAGAACAGTGTGGGTGGAGCACGTTTGCAGGGAAAGATCAGGGATTGTAAGCATTTTAGTTGAATGAGTACTATGTATCTAGCAGAGCAAGTCATCTTCTACTTCTTCAAAGTATTCTTTGCTATTCTTGGTCCATTACTATTCCAAATTTAGTTTAGTATTAGCTTGTCAAATTCCATAAAATTCCCTGTTAAGATTTTGATTAGAATTACACTGAACTTAAAGATTAATTTGAAAATACTTTGTCATATTAATAATATTGAGTCTTTCCATCAATGAACATTTAGTTAGGTCTTCTTGGATGTCCTTCAATAGTGTGTTATCATCTTCTCCTAAAGGGCTTACGCATTTTTATTACATATAGTTTTATGTATCCTATGATTTGTGTTGCTGCTAGAAACAGGATTTTTTTATTGCTTAAAGCTGGGATGGGATATAAAAATACCATTGATTTTAGTATGCTTTCCACATATTCAGAGAACTTAGTGAACTGTCTTATTAGTTCTAATGGTTTGTCTCCATGTTCTCTTTGATTTCCTATACAGAGAATCATTTTGTACAAATGACAGTTTTATATAGTCCCATCAAATTAGTATTCTCCTTCCTTTATCTCATTTTATTGCATTGGCTAGAATCTCCTGCACAATGCTGAAAAAAAGGGTGATGGTGGGAGTCCTCGTCTCAGCCTCATATCAGTGGGAATACTCCAGTACGTAAGAGATTTGCTGTAGGTTTTGGGTAGATACCCTTTTTCAGGGTAGGAAAGTTTCCTTCCATTCCTAGTTTGTAATAAGCTGTTAATCATGCATGAGTTTTAAGTTTTAACAAAACTTGCATTCTTTTGATATGATCATGATTTTCCTTCTTTAATCTCTTAAAGTAGTATATTACATTTATAGATTTTTCTGAACCATCCTTCAATAAAATTTACCTATTCGGAATGCATTTTAATATTGAGGAATTACTTTTGGCTAATATTTTATTTTACATTTTTTCATTTATATTCATAAGGAAGATTTGTCATAATTTTATTTCCTTGTACTTTTTTGTCCAGAATTAGTATCAAGGTTATATTGGCCTCATAATGGATTGGTTAATTTTGCTTTTTTTCCCCTCTCCTATGTAATGTTGCATTAGAAAAGGATTATTTGTTCCTTGAAGTTACAATAAAACTCTCTGAGCCACCTGGACCTTGTGTCTTTGGAGAGGAGAAGGGAGGGATATGGGGCGACTTTAATTGTTTTACTGTTATTTGTTTGTTTGTTCTCCTATTCTATTTCCATTTTTAGAGGTTTTCATGACAGAACAAACCCTGGCTTTCATTGATCTTCTTTTTTGTCTTCTATTTCTGCTCCTTCTTTACTATTATCCTGTTATGCAGTTTACCCTTAGCCTGTTCCTTTCCTAGCTTCTTGACATGAATACAGACGGTCCCAGACTTAACAATGATTCCACTTAAGATTTTTCAACTTTACAACGGCATGAAAACAATACACCTTCAGTAGAAACTGCACTTCAATTTTTTTTTTTTGAGGAAGATTAGCCCTGAGCTAACATCTGCCACCAATCCTCCTCTTTTTGCTGAGGAAGATTGGCCCTGAGCTAACATCTGTGCCCATCTTCCTCTACTTTATATGTGGGATGCCTGTCACAGCATGGCTTGACAAGTGGTGCATAGACACACACCCGGGATCCAAACCAGTGAGCCACGGGCCACGAAAACAGAACGTGTGAACTTAACCACTACACCACTGGGCTGGCCCCCCACACTTCAAATTTAGAATTTTCATCTTTTCTGGGGTAACAATATGCAGTACAATACTCTCTTGTGGTGCCGGGCAGAGGCAGCCAGCCTCAGCTCCCGATCAGCCACGTGTTCATGAGGGTAAACAACCGATACACTTACAACCATTCTGTACCCAGACATCCATTCTGTTTTTCACTTTCACTACAGTATTCAACGAATTACGCGAGATATTCAACAACTTATTACAAAATAGGCTTTGTGTTAGATGATTTAGCCCAACTGTAGACTAATGTACGTGTTCTGAGCACATTTAAGGTGGGCTGGGCTAAGCTGGGATGTTCTACAGGTGAGGCGCATTAAGTGCATTTTCAACTTAATGACATTTTCAGTTGACGATGGGCTTATCGAGACTTAATCCTACTGTAAGTAGAGGAAGATCTGTACTTAGCTTATTTTCAAATGTTCTTGTTTTCTGATAAATGTATTTAAGGCTACACATTTACCTCTAAGTTTTACTTTAGATACCTCCCATGTATTGAGATATGTAGTACTCTCCTTGTCATTCTTTTCTAAATAGTTTATAATTTCCATGTTATTTCCTTTTTAACCTATGAATTATTTAAGGGTATATATTTTAGTTTTCAAACATATGGCCTGCTTTTTATACTGTCTTTCCATTTTGATGCAATTCTATTGCATTATGCTTAGAGGATACGGTCTTTATGATGTTTTTTTTGAAATTTGTTGAGACTTATTTTGTGACCTAGTATAAGAGACAGGTGAATCCTGGAGTCCTGGAGCCTAAGAGGTGTCTTTTACAAAATATAACTAAATGGCTCTTTAAAGAATATCTTATCCCAAGGTAATACTGATGTCAGCGGTCTGCAGACTGGCCTTTGGAAGTCACAGATTCAGTGAATTTATGTGTCCCACCCACCGCAACGCCAGAACTTCAGAAAGACATCTACATTCAGTAGAAATAAAGCTTTGAATTGAAGGAAAAAAAGATTCAAACTTACATGGTAATTTAAGCACGTAAGAGACTTAAAGAACACATCAGAATTACAACTGTGTCACTGCATCAGATTTACGTTTTAGCATGATTATTAAAAATTGTTACTTGATAGGAAGTTTCCAAAAGTCCTGCTGGATTTTTTTAAATTTAGAATTACTTTTAGATTCCTGCATTTCTAGTCAAACTTTTTATCTGTCATTTCTCATGAATATTATCCGTGGCTATGGGAGTTTTTTTTAATTTGTGGGATCTACTTTATTTTCTCTTAAGATTTATGATACTCAGCTGAAATCTTCAGAAAGAACTTTAAAGAAACTTGAAAATTTCATAAAGCATTTTTTCATACTGGAATTTTTCATACTGCAATTTTTGACCTGATTAGAGATGATCTGTGGTTGATGAAATGCTATTTTTCTAAAAATAAGTGAGGGGCTGACCACGACAACTCTGGCACTCTTGAAAGGACATCTTATTTGTCTGCCTCAGTGACCCGCACAAAGTGCCTAGGGCAAGTGCTGCTCCCTACTACATTCCATGCTCTGCTCACTAGCACACCCCATTTCCTGTTAAGTAGCACATCCCATTCTCCAATGCTGCCTGCTAGGGGTGTCACTGAATAACAAACCCTCAGACAACAGATGGGGTAGGAAGAGCGGTCTGTCCTGTCAGAGGGGAAACAAACAGGGAGGCCAGCTTTCAATAGACCATGTGCAGTCACCACATGTTCCTTCAACATTTTATCCAAAGGCTCCCTCTCCTCCAGCTCTTTCCCCCACTCTTAGACTTCACGCAGAATACAGCCATGCTCGCAGACATTTCCAGGACCACCTCCACGACCAGGATCCAGAGCGGTAGGCAGGACAGCAAGAGTGAGAAGGCCATCCCACTTCTGAGACTGCAGAGCTCTCTCCCAACTCCTCTGCAGTTTCTGACAGCTCCAGGTCACAAAATCACTTCGTCTGTTTTACCTTGCTGTTAGGTACATTTATACTTTTCTTTTTACACTTTTAAAGCAGACTTTTGTTTTATATAGTTCAAATCACATAACATCTATTTGAAAATGGCTCTTAATCTCTAGGCCTAACACCTGACTATCCACCCAAGAAAGCTTTAGAAAGACACCCACTTCCAACTCCCTGCTGGTTACCTCTGCCTGGAAGGCACCCTGACACCTTGAATTCAATGTATCTAATACCTAATGGGCCAACCAAGCCAGTATCTTCTTCTGATGTCTCTATTTGTTTTAATTGCATCAGCATGTTCCTAGACCTTTAATAGGAAAGCTGGGAGTCACCATTGTCTCTTCCCTTTTACTTGTCTCAGCCTAAACAGTTTCCCGGTGTCCAGTCCCTCGCATTCTTGCTCCTTCCCCGTCACCACCACCCTAGGTCAGTAACTCACCAGTTAGTTTCCGCCTCTTTAACTGTCTTCCCACCTCAGCTTGCTCCCTCAGTGCCACTCATCTTTCACACTGCTTTCAGGTTGATCTTCATCACATACACTTTCAAACTGTCGTTTGTGTTCTTTAATACCACACATAGGTAATATGCAAGAATCTTAAAAGTAATAACACCTTTTGATCCTACTCCTAAGGAGAAGCTCTAAGGAAATATTTTTTGAGACAAATACTGATTTTTCAGAAATGTTTTTAACAGCATTATTTATAATAATAGTAAATTTGAAACAACCTAAATATTCAACATTAGAAAAAGTGTTTAATAAAGGATGGTCCACCCATAATTTGGGGTAGAGTATTATATATCCATTTCTCTAAGATTTAATTGCATGGAAAAATATTCAAAATATAGTGTCGAAGGGAAAAAAGCAAGATATGAAGCTGTAGGAAAAATGTGTTCATATTTGGTTTAATGCATATACATTGAAAAACAGACTCAAGGGGAATAACCAAAATGTTAATAGTGGTTACTATCTCTTAGTAAGATTACAGATGATTTCTATTTTCTTCTTCATACTCTTCAGTATTTTTCAAATTTCTTCAAGAAGTATGTATTCCAAGTGCCATAATCAAAAAGAAGTTTTTTAAATAATGTTTATAAAAACTGATTGATAGTCTGGAAGGAAATACAAGAAAATGTTGGAATAATACTTGCCACTGGTTGTTCTCTTTTGTGTTTTTATATATTTTCCAAATTTTCTCTAATGCACAAGTGTCATTTTTATAACCAACAAAATTAAGGTAATTGATAAAGTTCTAATACCCATACCCTACCCTCAGCCAAACTGGGACACTCTGATCCATTACCCACCTCCCTGACCGCCATGTTATCTGCTCATGCCCTGCATCCTCCACCCTCACCGGTGGAAATCCTGCCCATCCACCCAGAATAATTTCATATATCACCATCTCCCTCAAGTCTTTCTAGAATGCCACTCATACAAAGTTTCCCTTCTTGGACCCCCAAAGCCTGTCCAAGCCCTCTTAACTCAGGCGCTTATATGGTCTACCCTACGGAATGACTACTGGCTTCTGTGTTGTAACCTCCTCTCTACACCATGAACTCAGAACAGGGCTCGCCTCTCTGGACAGCTTTTCTCTCTATCACCCAGCATGGCACCTTGCATGGGTGATACCTTGTCACGTATTAGACTCCTCAGGAGGAAAAATCTGTTGAACTGAGCTGGAATTCTTTGCAAATTTAATGGACCATCTTTTATAATTATGATGGACTTTTTAATGAAGGTATTCCTAGTGCCAGTTTACAGAGAGCTCAGATCTTCCTTCGAAGCTTCTGAAGTGGAAGCTCAATGATCATATGGAGGAAAAATGTAGTGCTGAACATAGAAAGGCAAAAAGTTCTCATTTCACTTCTCTCTTTCCTCTACTAAGTTGCTGGGTTGTTGTAGACATGGATTCAGAAACACTGAATGTGGTCTATTTCAACCAGTCCTATATGCTCGAACACTTACTACCTGTGTGGCCTCAAGGAAGCTCCCTACACTCTCTAAGCCTTAGTTTCCTCATCTACAAGCTAGGAATAGAAATAATACTAACCACAGAGTCATTGACAGGATTTCATGAGTAACATATAAAAGTGTCACGCATACAGTAGGTACTCAATAAGTGTTCGTTTCAATTCTCTGCTCTCATTTTCCCTGCTAGCTCCACGTTCCCCTCCCAACACACACATGTATACACTCAAAACTCCCTCTCTCCATCCACCCAAGGTCAGAGCTGCTCCTCCTGTCACTCTTGGTCTCTGGGATGGATGTCACATCATCCTGTGGTAGAACCACAGAGCCATCCCCTCAGTCCTCAAATGAAACAGACCTCACTGTGGTCTCCCAAGCCGCCTCTCTGGATTCCTCCAGAATTCTCAGAATTTCTCTAAGCCAGTTTCTCCATTTCCAGAGCATATAACTCTCTGGTTACCACACAACTCAGATGTGCCTTCTCTAACAGCTACTTCAGAACCCATCACTTGTTTAAAAGCTTAATGTCTCTTGACATCTCTGTCTTCTCACTGCCTCTTTCCTGCCCAATGTCACCAGTCAGCTCTTTGCCACCCCAAACCAACAGAGAATGCTCGTCTCAACCAGAGGCATGGTGAGTTGTGTGCCTCTTGGTCAATCGCTGGGATGTTTTAAGCCTCAATTTGTCATCTGAAAAATGAGTGGACCTAATTAATTTGTAATATCCAGTTTGATCACTGATTGATCTGATGGTTCCCCGGAGAGAATAATAAGGGGAGGTGAAATCTATTTTCCTCTGTTCTCCTTCTCCTCAACTTTAACTGTGACTTTATGACCGTGATCAGTAAGCAAAATTTTTCCTACAAACAGTACACAACCTGGTATCCTTTTCCTTATGTGATAAGAAGAAAAATGAAGAAAAGGAAGGAAAGGGAAAAGAATAAAGAAGTTTACATTTATCAAATGCCTGCTGTGACCCCCACAATGTGCCAGTGTCTTTGTACACATGGAATCTCCCGATAGCCCTCCAAGGAAGACAGTATGAGTCCCACTTTAAGGATGAGAAAATGGAGATTCAGAGAGGTTACGTCACTAGCCCAAAGACACAGAACCAAAGTGGACCCAGGATCCTGACCCGGGTACACCTGAAATTCAAAGCTGATGTTCTCTCCACCCCACCATGTTGCCTCCCTAGAAACAAGTTCAGCAGCTGGTCTTTGTGGACAGCTGAGGAGACCTGTGAGGAAGCTGAATTAAGAGCCTCCCTATTGCGGATACAGGGTTTGAAGGATGACCCTGTCGTATCACGGTATTCATTAAAGAGAATCCAGCGGCACCTGCTAGATAAAAGGCACTTCACGTGGATCTCATGAAGACAGCATGATTTTATGGAGCGCTTTGCTGGAATTACACTTACTGTAATGGGATTTTACTGGATGTAAATAAAGTATGTAGAGAGTCAACAGCAGAGACACAGTGCACTCTTCCAGCACATTTCCTAGGCTCGCCTTTCCATGGCTCCCTATCCTCTTCAAAGGCACAAGGAAGACGTGCAGGTGGTGTCACCCTGGCAATGCCACATCTAGCCCAGATGAAAGTTCAGACCAGGGCAACAAACTGAAACTCCAGTTCCAGCCACAGTCTGACAGGTGTGAGCCGTTTATCTGAACGGGGATCATGGGCAGAGACGGGGAACGTCCTGGGCTAAATTCTAGGAGGCAACTCCCTAGACCTGAGACAAGAGGTGGCCAGGCCTTGGTCACAGATGCACATTGCCAGGCCCTGGCTGCGTATGACCTGGGGCAAATCACTGCTGCTCAGCTGTCCAGCGGAGAAGTGGCAGGAGAGGGGGATTGTAGATAGTTTTCAGCTCTAAAATGCTATGACTTTCTCCCAAAGAAGATGCATACAGGTGGTAGAATGTAAACGAGGTCTCAGGATACTTTCTATGCTAGCTGTACTTTTTAGTAGACCTACATTATGTTAAATAGTTCAACAAGATACTTTCCTTATCAAGGCTCTTACTTGAAAACTACACAATTTTAAAACGCCTTCTGCTAAAAAAGAAACCATGCAGCAATTAGAGTCTGAGTGATACTTTCAGTATTTGATGACAATTAATTACCTTCTGTCCACATCAATTCCTAATGCTGGATTAAAACTCATTATTCTTTGCAGTCTCTTCCCGAATTTAAAATATGCACATAGAGACACATGTACTGTGGTTAATGTGCTTCCAGGTTCTTCACACACATGGTGGATCTCAGCGTTTACCCTGGGAAGAGACTCTGAAGAGCACAGGTCTTCATTCACCAAGAGGGTCCAAGAATCAGCACTTCAATGTTGGGAGGGACCTTACCGCTCATCTAGCTTAAATGCCCTGCTAAGATTAAAAAATCCCTCAGCATCACAGCAAACAGTTGTCCAATCAAACCTCAAGTTGCCCTCAACTTTTTTTTTTTAAAGATTGGCTCTGACATCTGTTGCCATCTTTTTTTTTTCTTCTTCTCCTCCAAGCCCCCCAGGACATAGTTGTATATTCTAGTTGTAGGTCCTTCTGGATCTGCTATGTGGGACGCCACCTCAGCACAGCCTGATGAGCAGTGCTAGGTTCACGCCCAGCATCCGACCTGGTGAAACCCCAGGCCACCGAAGTGGAGCACAAACTTAACCACTCGGGCACGGGGCCGGCCCCCTGCCCTCAACCTCTTGAAGCAATCCAGTCCGCCTCTGCAGATCTAATGACAGTCAGAAAGCTCTCGCCTACATTCAGCCTAAACCCTGAAGTGTTTCCTCCTTTGCTCTGATCCTCTCCTCTGAGGTCATAAAGAACAAATGTAGCCCCTCTTTCTCATGACAACCTGTCAACTCTTTGAGCACCTGAAGACAGCTCTGGTAACTCCATGGACCTCCTCTAGTCTAAGCTGAATACAACAAGTTCCTTCACCTGCTCCTCATTAGACATATTTTTGAATCCACTCACCATCTGCTCTCCTCAGAATGTGCACCAGTGTGTCTGTATCCCTTAACGGACAGTGGAGCCACCTGTGCTCCCCAGGTATGGGCTATGAGGCAGTGGATTCCCCCGGAAGGGATGACCATTGGACATGCCAGCACTGTGAAAGCCCAGGGGTTGCAGGACTAGCTCACTGGAAGCAGCACGGTTCTCTCACCTGGGGGGAAGAAAGTGGTTGCTGGCTAGACTAGAGAATAACAAATGATTAAACACACAGTAGCACCTCAATTCAGGAGAACCACACTCCTCCCGAGGACATGAGCCTGAGGCCAGAGACCAGGCAGGGTAAGAGTGAGCTATGGGATTTATCAGGGCCTGACAAATATGTTCAACAGTTTGCCTGGGCAAAGAAAAGAAAGCCTTAAGAAAAAAAAATAGCATCCAGTTTTCCTAAGAAGCATCCTTTAGCATTTTTCTGTTTCACAGATGTATCTGTTGGTGGGCCCTGCCTTCTCTAAGGTACTTGCAATTTTATTTTCCCCTCTAGAGTGGGTAGAAGATTTATGGGATTTGAATGAACAAACGACCATGACATTTGCCAGTGGGTGTTAATTAACACAGTAGAATGCTTTCAGTTCCAGCTCAATCCTAAGAAAAAATGTAGGACATACGGACATGGAAAAGAGGTCCCAGATGAAGAAAACTTCCTGAAAGGTCTCCAAAACAACCTGCAACCACAATGTGACCCTCTTCTTATTTTTCTTGAGAAGCAGAAAAACATTAGAGGGAGGCTAGGGTCAGCCTGGATCATTCCACTTCATCAAGAAGGAATGGTACAGCTGGGAGGACAGTTAGTGAAAACCAAGGTTTTCATGGTACCAGTTATGAAACTGAGGCTTAGACAAGACAACTGGTTTGAGACACTGTGTTTTCATTAGACCTAGCAGTATTAAAGTGACCCCTAGTGACCTGGTCAGGTACCTTTCTGTTCTAGGAACAGAGGAGAAAAAAACACTAGAAGCTGTGAGTCTCTGTCACCAACTTACCCCAAACCTCATGACACGATCCACAGGGTCCAGATGCAACTAGAGAACTCTAATGGCTCCGTAGACTATTCCCTAGGCTACTAGTGCAATGACTCTGAGGAACTGAAGATTTTGCATCTCTCCTCTGGCACGCCACACCATCACTTAACACTTTTTCATTCTCTTCTGGCATGGACATACTACTGTTTCCCTACCTCTCAACCATTTTTCTGCCTTGGAAATACCTTCCTTTCAGCATTACCTGGCATCCAGCAGACAGTCAATAAAAGTTAGTTCTCTTCACTTAGCACCTTCATCCTGTCTACCTCCTCTCAGAGGCCCCTGAATGTCATTCATCCAACAAGTATCCAGGAAACTGGGCTGATGATACATGGACACCACAGAGGAGGAAAACCATCCTCCACAAAGCACATTGGGCCATCGACTGCCAAGTCCCTCAAAAGTTTCCAGAAGTCCCCTTGAGACTCCTCCAAAAGTCTCTCTCTACATTTGCTTACTCCTCTCATCAAGCCTTCTTTTCCTCAACCTAAATTTTGAAAATTATTTCTTACTCAACTCTGTATAAATTAAGTAACAGAATATAAAGAATTGTCTCCCATTTCCATTACAGATGTGCAGAATATTATTCATTCATTTATCTAACAAATATTTATATTAAGGGACTATATTTGAGACTAGACACAAAGACAGTAAGACACAGCCCCTATCATCAAAAAGCAGGCAGAGGGAGATAATCAACTTAATATCTAATCATACTTGCAGGTGATAAATCTTAACTAAGGAACAAAGTCACAAAGAAGACCTGAGGGGAAAGACCGGGGAAAAGTCACTGAGACTTCCAAGATGGCAGGGTTTCAAGCTGAAGGTGTGGAAGTGTGTGAAGTGATTAGAGAAGTAGGATGAGGTCCTGACACAGGTTGGATTAGAAGTCATATTAAAAGAAAAACGGTTGGTTGAGTAGATTGGAAATGGGTTCTACAGGGCCTTAAATGCTAGACTAAGGAGTGGCGGTATCTTGTTGGACACAAAGATTCCCCAGCAAAGGAATGATATGATCATATCTGCACTCTGAGAAGCCTCTCTGTCAGGGATGTAATCAAATCTCTTAGAAAGACGATAGAAAGACGATGATAGATTGGGAGAGACTCTCAGATATGTCCACTGGGCCGCATGCCCATTGCCACCACCTTAGTCCAGGCCACCATCATCTCTCACCCTCTAAAGACTGGACATCACTCCCCTTAAGGAAAGGGGAACCAGATTTTATTTTTGCTGGTCATGATTAAGGCTGTAGTTTAAATGGGCAAAGCAGGGTCTCTTGTGAAAGAAAAAGAGATAATACAGCTACTTGGGAAGGGTATAAAAAGAAGGCACGTGCAATAGCCTCCAACAGCCTCCAATCTGTCCTTTTCAAATCTTATCTTACATCCTTCCAATCCATTCTTCACACTGAAGTCTGAGTGATCTTTCTAAAATTCAACCAGGATCCTATGATGTCTATGGTGCTGGTGGCTTTTAAGATAATTTCCTTAACCTGGCCAACTGGGTGGGTAGTGCCATGCCAGAGAATCACAATGGGAATAGGTTTAGTAGGAGAAGGAAACTAGTACCTGTCAAGGGTCTAGCTATGACGTTGCCAGCACCACCCTATAAAGTTTACAAAGTCTTTCCCATAGAGACCTGCCTTGTAAGAACGTGATCACGATTTTCATTCAAAAACGATGATCCCAGGATGCAGACTGTAGTGATTTGTTAGTGAGAGGTAGAGCTGGTGTTTGAACCCAGGTCTAAGTCCATCTGAATATAGTCACTATGAAACCAGAGGAGGAAGATCAAGAAGAGGTGGTCTTCAAGCAAGATGGACCTTCTCTGTTTTCTAGTCATCTATTTTTACTTAATCTTTATCCCTACTCAAAACTCTTTGTTCCTTGGTCCTGATTTTATCCTTGTCTTTGACCCTCCAGATTTGGCATTCATCTTGACTACCCCCCAATGGTATTTCATCAAATTTATGGTTATTTCCTCAAATATATATTTCTGCCCCAATATCTCTCTCTGGGCTCCTTCTGACACTCCAATTACAAATATATTAGACCAGTTGACATTATCTCATAATCACCAAGGCTCTGTTCATTTTTTTAAAAAAATAGTTTTTCTCTGTCCCTCAGTTTGGATAATTTCTATTGACTCACCTTCTAGTTCACTGATCCCTTCTTGTAAATGTCCAATCTCCTGTTAAGTTCTATCCAATAATTGTTTTTCTTATTTCGGATGCTATATTTTTCAGTCCTAGAAATTCCACTTCATTCTTTTTCATAGTTTACGTTTTGTGTCAATATTTTCCTATTAACCCATTCTGTCCATTTTTCCTATAAATTTTTCAACATACTTATAATACCTTTTTAAGTCCTTGTCTGCTGATTCCAACATCTGATTCCTCTCTGAACCTACTTCTATTGACTTTTTTTATTAATCATATTCTCCTGTTTCTCCACGTATATGATAATTTTTATTGCATACTAAACACAGTGGATGATAAATGTTAGATTTTGTGATATTTCTCCAAAGAATGTTAAATTCTGCCCTGAAAAGAAATTAAATTACTGGTGGGCCATCTTGATGCTGTGGAAGCTTAGTTTTAGATTTTACAAGAATGGGTTTATTTTGCTTTTTCCCCTTAGCCCTGGGATGGAACCCTTTATCCGGAGCTTACACCTTCTAGAGTTTCAAAGAAAAGCCTAACGTTTTTACAAGTCTCTCTAACTTAGCAGGACTTAAACTCCAACTGTCTCTCAGAACCAAGCAGCTGCTAAAATCTCAGGCTTCTAGAGCTGGTTTCCTTGGCATCTCACCCTGTATGCACAGATAGAGGCAGCCACGATTTGAGGGGAATGGATACAGAGATTTTGGGGCTCCTTTACTATTCTCCTTCCTTCCAGAGGGTTCCCCATTGATTTCTAGTTACTCTAGCAGCTCCTAGATTCAAGCTCTGTCTCTTCAGCCCAGTAAGAAAGACACTTTTTATTTGCACTCTCATTTTTTATAAGCAACTGTGAACTGGGAAGTGCCCTCAATGAAAAAGCTGGTTAAATGTAGTGCTTACCGAGTTTGTTTCCCTTATTTCAAGAACCATGTTCCCTCCAGGTTCTGCCCAGAGACCAAAATTCAGTTGCTCTTCAGCCCCTTCAGACAACTGATTTTTTTTTAAATCTTCTATCCAGAGATAAAATGATTATCAGCTAGAGGTTCAGAAACTTATGCAAGATCAGAACTCAGCCGAGTTAGGATTTAAACCCAAATTTGGCCGATGAATTTCTGCCATTCCATCCCAACAATTTTGGAAGCTAGAAGTTTAAAAGATTTATGCAAATGTTGATATACTTCACTGATAAATTTTATTCTTATTTTAAGCATTGATTTCAAATTTTAAATCACATCACCACATTCCTTTGACCTGTGGTCCATTCCACACTTTGCGTATGCAGGAAGTACAACTGAAATGCTTCTAAATTGTTCATTGTTTTGTGGAACAACCCATTTTGAATGGAATCCAATGCACACATTCAACAGGATTCTGAGCAGTTTAATTGAACCCATTCTACCTAAAAATGCAAGGAATGCTGATCTGTAAGTAGAGCAATGATGATACCGAAATACTACTTACAAAGGATTCATATCTGTTTTAAGCTAATGCGTCATTTAAGAGCCATTTAAATTCTTAATACACAGGGATAGAAAATATTCTAAAACTATGAAGATACAGCGTTTGAGAAAGATCCACAAGGGTACAGATAAAGCATTATTATTGTTCCTATTAGTTAAAGGCAGTGTGCGTTCAAGCCAAAGTACTGGACTAGGAGGCAGTAGGCTGCTAAATGGTACCCTTGCTTCTTTTCTTACATCCTAAACATTCTACCTTCAACATAGCAGCCAAAGTAATTCTTTTAAAAAATAAGTCATATGATGTCCCTCCTCTGCCCAAAACCCTCTAAAGGCCTCCCACACCATGCAAGATAAAAGTCAAAGTCCCCACAGTTACAAGGCCCTTCATGATTTAACTCCCCCTAAGTCTCTGACCTCAGCTCCCACTACCCACCCCTTGCTTATTACACTCTAGCATACAGGCTTCAGGCCAGGCACACTCCTGCCTCAGGGCCTTTGCACGTGTATTCCTTTTGCCTAGAATGCTTTTTCCACAGATCTCTGTATGACAACCTCCCTCACCTCTTTTAGGTCTTCGCTTAGATATTACCATTTCATTGACACCTTCCTTGACTATCTTATTTTTAATTGCGACCCTCCCACCCCAACCCCAACCTGGCATTTCTTATTCTCCTCCCCTGCTTTATTTTAATCAACAGCACTTATCCCATCCCATACCATATACTTTACATATTTATCTTATTTTCTGCCATACTCTACTAGAGTGTAAGTTCTTTGAAGAGAGGAATTTTTCCTGGCTGTTTCCCGCTGCAATAAATTAATTTGATGAATAAGTGAATAAATTATCTGAGTGCTAGACCTAGTTCTACCATTAACTAGTAGCCTGACCTTGACAAAGTCACTTAATCTCTCTGAGCCTCAATTTTCTCATCTCAGAGTTAAATAAAGAACAAATCAAACTATATATATGAAAATACTTTATAATATGAAACTTACTACCCAAATATGAATGTTGTTTGTTGTTGGTGGTCGTGTTTTTACAACCACTTGATTGCAAGGTAGATTAAAAATGTCCTACATGAAAGGAAAAATAGGGACAAAAATTTCAGTCCAGATACCAATGGGTTAACAGCAATTGAAAAGCTATACATCATTCAGCCGGTGTACCTGCCTGGCTGTCTGTTAGTCACTGAAGACCACATATTGGCACCGGGATCAAAGTGCATACTATTTGCTTGGAAATCCAACTCTTATGTTTCACATGTGGGAAAGCAAGGCCAGATGCTGAATCCATGCCTGCGGGACCTTCTTCTTCCTGTGGTCACCCTCTTGCACATTTTTACTGCAAAGCTGACAAGGTAAGGCCTGGCCAAAGGACATACTTGCCCATCACCAGTTATTCAGCCAAAAGAAAGGAATGTTAGGGAGCAGTGGCCACGCATTCCTGGCAGCTCACCCGCTGCTCAGGCAGTTCTCACTCTAAGCTCCAACTGTCATCATATTCCTGAAATTTTCCCCAAGACCCTCCCCAGACCCTACCTGATTTAATGCTCCCTTTCAGGTGAATACAAACTCTTCCAATCTTCCCAGTGCAAATGTCACTGCCACCTGAACCAAGGTCATAGGCCAAAGAAAAGAAAGCCTGGTGGAAAAAAGAGTGACAAGAGATTCTCCCAAGTACCAAAGGAATTGGTGGGTGTTAGAAGCAAGAAGGATGCAGGCCTCCACCTGGAGACACTTCCATCTTGACCTGATAAGTCACAATATATTATCGAAATTAAGACACTAGAAAAGGGTCGTCACACAGAAAGACATTTGAGATTCACATGACTGCATAGGAGTTTTTAGGGGAGACCAGAGATGTGGCTAAAAAAACAAAATGTCTTTTCCCACAAAAGAAAGCACTGATTCCTGAGTAAGCTTGATTCTGGACAGGCACATCTGAGGATGTTTTCACTCATCTTATGGTAAGCACATTTTTTAAATATCTTTTTGAGTTTGTTCATAATAAGGTCTACCATGAACTATCATTAATTCTTTCCACATTATCCTGAGTCTTGGAATCACAGCTGAAACTTGGAAGGCTATACAGTGGGACATATACCAGAAAGACATCCCTCTGGCAAGAACCACTGTTGGTTCCAGTGTCACTGTGCTGAACAAGGAAACTTGGTCTTAGTCAACTATAATCCTTAGTCTAAGTCCTGGGGCACTGATGACAGAAGAAGAAGATGGAAGGTGTTTTGTGTCATGGACACCTGGGGTTTTGCTGGCACTCTATACGCAAGAATCTAGGAGAAGTTCACAGGGTCTTTCACCATTGTTCACACTATTTTGGCCAAAGCTATCCTGAGCTACAGGACTGTTTCTCAGCATGGATCCTATATGTTGCTCCAACTGAACCCCAACTTCCTAGGGTTTCAGCGATAACTTCCATTTATGCCTGGAAGAATAGAACAGGCAGTGTCTGATTTTGATTGCCTTTAAAAAAAGGTATGTTTTATTGGACCTAATAAATTTCATTTCTAGAAATTATTTTACTTTTATTTACTGTATTTATACATGGCATCATTCTGAAAGAAGAATTTGAGATAACTTACAAAAAAATATATGAGATAAATAATAAAAATAAGAAGACATTTAAAAAATGAGTCAGTAAATAGCTCCCCTTCTTGAATCCCAAAATGCTTGGCAGTGAGATCTGCAGATAGTTTTAACTACTCTGTCAGTGAAAACTGGAAGCCAGAGAGTATGCAAATTGCACTCTGATAAATATGTCTCCTGCTACCCTCAGATGCGTTCACAATATTAAGCCAAAGCATGAAAAAGCGCTCCAGGTGAAACAGCCCAGCTGTTGGTCTTCACAGTGGGCAGCATTCCTGGGGAGCCTTTGTCATTTCTCGGCTGCTTATCCATTTTCATCATCTCGATATTTTGAAAGCATTCCACATCTAGAAGCACGAGGGCCCTCAGCCCTCAGGCCCTTTCTGGAGCTGGCTTTTTCATCCTGGCCTGCTGAGGTTCTGGACTGGGACCCACACGGCAGCACATCCCCTGGTCACAAGATCTGGGGTGAGAACAGCAAAGAAGGTGGCTACTTCTTAAATCCAGCTTTGCCAGAGACATCACCTTCTGCCACTTGACTGTGTGCCTGCTTCTTTGTTTTACCCAAATCTGCTGAGGCAATCTGTCTACTGTGATTATATTTTCAAGCGTTGACCAAATGGTTACAAATTTCAATAATTTGGTTAAATGCCCAAGTGAAAATAGTCATTCAGTCAAATTAAAGAGGTTTCCATCACTTGTTAAATCACTTTTTTTAATTGAAGTATAGTTGACATACAATATTATATCAGTGTCAGGTGTACAACATAGTGATTTGACATTTATATACATTACGAAATGATCACCACAGCAAGTCGAGTAACCATCTGTCACCATCCAGTTATCACAATATTGCCGACTATATTCCCTCTGCTGTACATTACATTCCCATAACTTATTTATTTTATAACTAGCAGTTTGTACCTCTTATTCACTTCACCTATTTCACCATCCCCCATTTCCCTCCCCTCGGGCAACCACCCACTTTATTTTCTGTATCTTTGAGTCTGTTTCTGTTTTGTTTGCTCATTTGTTTGGTTTTTTAGATTCCACATATAAGCGAAATCATACGGCATTTGTCTTTCTCTGTCTGACATTTTACTTAGTATAATACCCTCTAGATCTACTCATATTGTCACAAATGGCAAGGTTTCATTCTTTTTTATGGCTGAGTACTATTGCATTGTATATATATCACATCTTCTTTATCCATTCATCTATTGATGGACACGTAGGTTGCTTCCATACTTGGCTATTATAAATAATGCTGCAATGAACATAGGGGTGCATATATTTTTTGAAGTAGTGTTTTCATTTTCTTTGGATAAATACCCAGAAGCAGAATAGCTGGATCATATGGTAGTTCTATTTTTAATTTTGGGGGGAACAGCTTTCCAAGTGACTGTACCAATTTGCATTCCCCCCAGCAGTGTACAAGGGTTCTCTTTTTTCCACATCCTCTCAAACACTTGTTATTTCTTGTCTTTTTAATTATAGCCATTCTGATGTGCGTGAGGTGATATCTCATTGTGGTTTTGATTTGCATTTCCTTAGTAATTAGTGATGCTGAACACCTTTTCCCGTGCCTGTTGGCTATCTGTATATCTTCTTTAGGAACAATGTCTATTCAGGTCCTCGCCCATTTTCCATCAAATTGTCTTGGTTTTTTCACCCAATTTGTTTAGATATTAAGCAGTATAAGTTCTTTATATATTTAGAATATTAACCTTTATTGGTTATATTACTTGTAAATATCTTCTCCCATTCAGCAAGTTGCTTTTTTGTTTTGTTGATGAAATTTTCCTTCACTGTGCAATAGCTTTTCAGTTTGATGTAATCCTATTTGTTTATTTTTGCTTTTGTTGTCTTTGCCTGAGGAGACAGATCTGAAAAATATTGCTAAGACCAATGTCAAAGAGCTGACTGACTATGCTTTCTTCTAGGAGTTTCATGGTATCAGGTCTTACATTCCAGCCTTCAATCCATTTCAAGTTTATTTTTTTGTATGGTCTTAAAAGAGAGGGGTCCGGTTTCATTCTTTTGCATGTGGCTGTCCAATTTTCCCAACATCATTTATTGAAGACACTGTCTTTTCCCCATTGTATATTCTTGCCTCCTTTGTTGTAGATTAATTGACTAAATATGCATGGGTTTATTTCTGGGCTCTCTATTCTGTTCCATTGATTTATGTGTCCGTTTTTGTGCCGGTACCATACAGTTTTGATTACTATAGCTTTGTAGTATAGTTTGAAATCAGGGAGCATGATACCTCCAGCTTTGTTCTTCTTTCTCAAGATTGCTTTGGCTATTTGGGATCTTTTGTAGTTCCACACAAATTTTAAGATTATTTTTTCTAGTTCTATGAAAAATGCCATTAGTATTTTGATAGGGATTGCATTGAATCTGTATTACTTTGGGTAGTAGGGACATTTTAACAATATTAATTCTTCCAATCCATGAACATGGGCTATCTTTCTCAGTACAGGCCTTTCACCTCCTTGGTTAAATTGATTCACAGGTATTTTATTCTTTTTGATGCAGCTGTAAATGGGATTGTTTTCTTAATTTCTGATTGTTCATTATTAGTGTATACAAACAAAACATATTTCTACATATTTATTTTGTATCCTGCAATTTTACTGAATTCATTTATTAGTTCTAACATTTTTGGGGGGAGCCTTTGTGTTTTCTATATATGGTATCATGTCATCTGCAAATAGTGACAGTTTTACTTCTTCTTTCCCAATTTGAATGCCTTTTATTTCTTTTTCTTATCTGATCACTGTAGCTAGGATTTCCAATACTATGTTGAATAAAACCTGGCAAGAGTGGGCATCCTCATCTTGTTTCTGATCTTAGAAGAAATGCTTTTCACTATTGAGTATGATGTTAGCTGTGGGTTTGCCATATACGGCCTTTATTATGTTGGTGTATGTTGCTTCTAGACCCACTTTGTTGAGACTTTTTATCATAAATAGATGTTGGATTTTGTCAAATACTTTTTCTGCATCTATTCAGATGATTATATGATTTTTATCCTTCATTTTGTTAATGTAGTTTATGATGTTAATTGATTTGCAAATATCAAACCATCCTTTTTCATCCCTGGGATAAATCCCACTTGATCATGGTGTATGATCCTTTTAATGTATTGTTGAACTCAGCTAATTTTTTGTTAAGGATTTTTACATCTATGTTGATCAGGGATATTGGCCTGTAATTTTCTTTTTTTGTAGTGTCTTTGTCTGGTTTTGGTATCAGGGTAATGCTGGCCTCATAGAATGAGTTTGGAAGTGTTCCTTCATCTTCAGTTTTTTGGAATAATTTAAGAAAGATGGAGATTAAGTCGTCTTTAGACATTTGGAGGAATTCACCTGTGAAGCCATCTGGTCCCGGACTTTTGTTTCCTGGGAGATTTTTTAATTACTGACTCAATTTCATTACTAGTAATTGATCTGTTCAGATTTTCTATTTCTTCCTAGTTCAGTCTTGGAAGTTTGTATGTTTCCAGGAATTTATCCATTTCTTCTAAGTTGTCCAATTTGTTGGCATATAATCGTTCCAAGTAATCTCTTATGATCTTTTGTATTTCTGTGGTGTCAGCTGTATCATCTCCTCTTTCATTTCTGATTTTATTTATTTTGGCCCTCTCTCTTTTTCCCTTGATAGTGTAGCTAAAGGTTTATCAATTTTATTTATCTTTTCAATGAACCACCTCTTAGTTTCATTGATCTTTCCTGTTGTTTTTTTTTTAGTCTATATCTCTTTTATTTCCACTCTGATCTTTATTATTTCCTTCCTTCTACTAATTTGGGGCTTTGTTTGTTCTTCTTTTTCTACTTCCTTTATGTGTAAGATTAGATTGTTTATTTGATATTTTTCTTGTTTCCTGAGGTAGGTCTGTATCACTATAAATGTCTCTCTTAGAATTGCTTTTGCTGCATCCCATAGATTTTGGAATGCTGTGTTTCCATTTTCATTTGTCTCAAGATATTTTTTATTTCCCCTTTGATTTCTTCATTGACTCATTGTTTGTTCAGTAGTATGGTGTTTAGCCTCCACAGGTTTGTGTTTTTTCCAGTTTTCTTCTTGAAATGAATTTCTAGTCTCACATCATTGAGGTCAGAAAAGATGATTGATATGATTTCAATCTTCTCAAATTTATTGAAACTTATTTTGTAGCCTAACATCTATCCTGGATAATGTTCCATGTGCACTTGAAAATAATGTGTATTCTGCTGTTTGGGGTTGAAATGTTCTGCACATATCTATTAAGGCCATCTGGTCTAATGTGTCATTTAAGGGCAATGCTTCCTTGTTGATTTTCTGTCTGGATGATCTATTCATTCATGTAAGTGGGGTATTAAATTTCCCTACTATTATTGTATTACTACAAATTTCTCCTTTTATGTCTGTTAATAATTGCTTTATGCATTTAGGTGCTCTTATGTCAGATGCATAGATATTTACAAGTGTTACATCCTCTTGTTGGATTGATCCCTTTATCATTATGTAACACCCTTCTTTGTCTCTTGTTACAGTCTTTGTTTTAAAGTCTATTTTGTCTATATAAGTATTGCTACTGCAGCTTTCTTTTTGTTTCTACTTACATGGAATATCTTTTTCCATTCCTTCACTTTCAGTCTTTGTGTGTCTTTAGATCTGACATGAGTCTCTTGTAGGCACATATATACGAGTCTTGTTTTTCTTTTATCCATTCAGCCACCCTATGTCTTTTGATTGGAGCATTTAGTCCATTTACATTTAAAGTAATATTGATAAGTATGTACTTATTGCCATTTTGTTAATTGTTTTCTGGTTGTTTTTGTAGTTCTTCTCTGTTATTTTCTTCTTCTCTTGCTCTCTTCCCTTGTGCTTTGATGACATTCTTTAGTGTTATGTTTGTATTCCTTTCTTTTTATTTTCTGTGTAGCTGTTACAGGTTTTTGGTTTGTGGTTACCATGAGGTTCGTATATACATATATATGAGTCTATTTTAAGCTGATGGTCATGAGTGCACTCTAAAAGCACTACATTTTTACTCTCCCCACAATATTTTATTATAGATGGTTGATCCACTACCTTTACTATACGTTTGCCATTACCAATGAGATTTTTTGTTTCACAATTTTCTTATTTCTAACTATGGGCTTTTCTTTTCCATTTAAAGAAGTCCCTTTAACATTTCTTGTAAGGCTGGTTTAGTGGTGATGAACTCCTACAGCTTTTGCTTATATGGAAAGTTCTTTATCTCTCCTTCAATTCTGAATGATAACCTTGTCGGATAAAGTATTTTTGGCTGTGTTTTTCTTTCAGCACTTTGAACATATTGTGCCACTCCCTTCTAGGCAGTAAAGTTTCTGCTGAAAACTCAGCTGAGAGTCTTATAGGGATTCCCCCGGGCACAAAGAGTTGTTTTACTCTTGCTGCTCTTAAGATTCTCTCTTTATCTTTTACTTTTTATGTTTTAATTACAATGTGTCTTGATGTGAGTCTATTTGGGTTCACTTTATTTGGGACTCTCGGTGCTTCCTGGATTTGGATGTCTGTTTCCTTCAACAAACTGGGGAAGTTTTCAGCAACTATTTCTTCAAATAGATTTTCTGTCCCTTTCTCTCTCTCTTCTCCTTCTGAGATGCCTATAACATAAATGTTAGTATGCTTGACATTGTCCCAGAGGTCCTTAAGCTACCCTTGTTTTTTTTAATTCTTCTTGATGTTCCAATTAAGTGATTTCCATTACCCTGTTTTTCAGATCGCTGATCCATTCTTCTGCATCATCTAATCTGCTGTTGATTCCCTCGTGTATTTTTCATTTCCGTTATTGTATTCTCAAGCTCTGATTGGTTCTTTCTTATATTTTCTATTTCTTTTTTAAAGTTCTCAGTGAGTTCATCCATTCTTCTCCCAAGTTCAATGAGTATCTTCACAACCATTACTTTGAACTCTTTATCTGGTAGATTGCTTATTTTTGTTTTGTTTAGCTCTTTGTCTGAGGTTGTGTCTTCTTTCATTTGGCACATATTCCCCCATCTCCCCATTTTGCCTAACTCTTTATCCTTGTTTCTATGTATTATGTAGATCAACTACATCTCCTATCTTGAAGGGGTGGCCTTATGTAGAAGGTGGTGTCCTGTGGGGCCTAGCAGCGCAATCCTAACTGGCCACTAGAGCCAGGTGCTCCAGGTATGTCCCCTGTGTTGGCTGTGTGCACCCTCCTGCTGTTCCTGGGCCACAATTGCTGCAGGTACACTGGTATGTGGGACCGGGCCCCTGGGCAGGAGCCACTTTGAAAGGGCTTCAGTGCTGGCTGGGGCCACCCACCAGGTCAAGCAAGGCTGGAGTTGCTTTGGAGGGACATCAGCTAGTGTGGGTCCACAGCAGAACACCAGGGCAGGATGAATGGTGCTAGTAAGGTAGATATAAAGTGTTAGAAATGGCACCTGCCAGGGCCAGGCCAGCTAGGTAGAAGGAGGATGAAAAAAAAATGGCACCTACCAGCACTTCCATCCCCAGAGAAAGTTCCAACAGATCCCTGCCCTCCAGGACATGCCCTAAAAGTAATCAGTGAATCTCCTTTATGTATAACACAGGCACTTTTCAAACTGCTGCTTCTGTGCTGGGATTCAGAATGAGTGAGTTAGTGGGCACACCCTTTAGGAGTAGAGTCTCAGTTTCCTATAGCCTACCAGTTCTCCTGGATGTAAGCCCCATTGATTTCCAAAGCCAGACGTTATGGAGGCTCATCTTCCTGGTGCAGGTCCCCGAGGCTGGAAAGCCTGATGTGGGGCTTAGGCCCCTCACTCATCCAGGAGGACCTTCATGGTTGTGATATCCCTCTGGCTTGTGAATCGCCATGTGGGGGGGTATGGGTCCTGAGTAGTCTGCATCTCCACCCTTTCTACCCATTTCAATGTGGCTTTTTCTTTATATCCTTGGTTGTGCTCTGCTAGTTTTCAGGTCATGCTCAGCGATCATTGTTCTATATGTAGTTGTGGTTTTGGTGCATCTTTGGGCGGAGATAACCTAAGGATCTTACTATTCTATATCCTGATCTCTTTCCACTGTTAAATCACCTTTGACTTATGCAACTATAATTATATATACTTCTGATTCATAAATATATGTTTAGCCCATGCTCAGATACTTGAAGCAAAATGGTAAATACCAGAAAAAATAAAGTTGCTTTCCTAATCAAGCTAGATGTCAAGGTAGCCAAGGAGTTGATAAAAGGGAAGTTTTTTAATAGAAATATTCTAGTTCGTAAATAAAGGAAAATACTAGAATTAAAATATGACTATCCTGCAGTGTCTAATAAAATAATGGATCTAGGCAATGATCATTAATGGCTGTTAACCACCAAAATAGAGAGAACCAATTATCAAATGACTTACACACCCCACCTATGGATTCTTATTAGGCCTCTAACTCCCAATTTATAGAAAACACAGAGGCCTGATGAACATGATCATTCAACCCAGACTGAGGGAAATAGTACAGTTTAAATTACCTAATTTCTTAAACAAACAAATTGCAAGGAAAAAGAGAGAGAGATGAACTTATAGATTAAAGGAAACTAAATACTTATATCAACAAATTGCAATGTGTGGACTCTATTTGGATCTTGGTTCAAACAAATGGTTTGAAAAAACATTTGCGAGATAACAATGGAAATATGGACTCATGGGATGCTTGATATTAAGGAACTATTTTTTTTTTAGGTATGACAATGGCATTGTGGAATGTTTTCTAAAAAACTGCTCTTTTAGAGATATATACCAAAATATTCATGGATGAAATAATGTGATATCTAAGATTTGCTTTGAAATAACCTGGTGTGGAAGAGAGAGCAAGTGGAATATAGACGAAACATTCAGCCCTAGCTGGTTAACTGTTGAAGTCGAATGAGTGAGACTTCATTATAGTAGTCTCTCTATTTTTATATATGTTTGAAATTTTTCACAATAAAGGACCAAAAAATAAATATTTTTAAAAATCCACTGAGAGAAATAATATTGATATAAAATTCCCTAAAAGATATCTAGTCCATCTATTATTTTAGATACAATACAACTAGCTTCTGGGTTAAGCCAGAGCCCACCAGAGAAACACACTGTGGCACTTGTGGGGAGCAGGTGGACCGAATCACCCCTGGTGATGCCAGGAGGCCAAAGAGAAGAGTAGTGTGACCAACAGCTCATGAATCGCCTTATGCTGCTCACTCTAAGGTTGTTATCAGCAGTCCTGCAGACTGTCTTACCTTACACAGTGTCCTCTTTCTGGTTCTAGAATCAGGAAGTTTTATGATTACTCCAAGCATGTAGACTTTCAGTAGCATTAAGTAAAACTGAAAGCAATCACCACTTCACACCCATTAGGATGGCTATTAACAAACAAAATGACAAGCGTTGGCAAGGATGTGGAGAAATTGGAACCCTTGTGCTTTACCAGTGGGAATGTAAAATGGTTCAGCCATTGTGGAAAATGGTATCACAGTTCCTCAAAAGATGAAACCTAGAATTAACATATGATCCAGCAATTCCACTTCTGGGTATATTCACCAAAAGAACTGAAAGCAGGATCTCAAAGAGATATTTGTACACTCATGCTCAATAGCACAATACCCAAAAGGTGAAAGCAACCTGAATGTCCATTGATAGATGAATGGACAAATAAAATGTGAAATATACATTCAATAGAATATTTCTCAGTCTTAAAAAAGGAAGGAAATTCCGGCACATGCCACAACATGGATGAATGTTGAGGACATTATGCTAAGTGAAATAAGCCAGTCACAAAAGGATAAATATTGAATGACTCTACTCATATGAGGTACCTAGAGTAGTCAAACTCATAGAGACAGAAAGTAGAATGGTGTTTGCCAGGGGCAGGGTGAGGGAGAATAGAGAGTTATTATATAACAGCTGCAGAATTTCCGTTAGGAAAGATGAAAAAGTTTAGGAGATGGATGGTGGTGATGGCTGCACAACACTGTGAACATACTTAATGCCAGTAAATACTTAAAAATGAATAAAATGGTAAATTTTATAGTATGTATATTTTACTACAGTTTTTCAAAACTGAAACCAGTCATACAGCTAATTGGTCTTCATGTTGTTGCTAGGAAATATAGAGCAAATTTGTGGCCAACTTTTATAAATTATATTGTATTATGGCACGCACTCTTTGTATATTTCATTTCTCATATTTTTCTTAGGTCTAATATTTACCTAATTCTAATAAATGCCATTTTGCCGTGTCTTGTATATATTTTAATTTTCCTTTATTTCTTTTCATAACAAGGCCCAAGATAAACAGTTGGGAACAGTGAGAGCGAGAGAGAGAATATTCTGGTTTACATTATCTGCAACATGGGGCTAGCATTTTTCTTAAAAATGCTAGTTGAGTTAAATTGAATAACAATTAACTTTTTTAGTTTTTGGTGTTTTCCATATCTGTGTTTCTCTTTTTAAAAAAAGTTCATTAACAGAGAAGTAGTGGAAGTATAATTGACTATTTCTCTTGTACATCCTATTGAGCATATTTTCTCTGTAGAAATTTAAGGAATTTCTGCCACATTTGTAGAATAAATTAAATCAATCTCTTTCTAATTTTCAAAACGTAAAAAAAAAAGTCTGTCAATTGGATGGTCACTGTATACTGGTGAAGTAACAACAGTGAAAAAACTGGCTACAACTGATCAACTCTACATTGAGGCCAAAAGAGAAATAACGGCATTTTCTGAGAGCTCTGTACTGATTCAGAAGGAAGCAATCAGTCTAACTGAGACCAGTGACGAGGGTGGGTCTAAAAGAAAGTTTATCTAGGACTGGCCAGTACCCAGCAATGTTAGATTTGTTCTCAACTAATGTTGTCTGTTATTTTGCAAAATCCCTGAGTTAAGGACTCATCAGGTATCATGCAGGAGAGATTATGGATCAAATGGAACTGACTGATGTGTGGGTCACTTGTCTGGAGCCTTGATCACAACTAGCTCTGACTAGGAAGAGCGGGTGGCTCCCCAGGTAGTACCTCAGTGGCTTGCCCTGTGAGCAGCAGCGCCTGAGATCTGCCAGCACACTCCTGTTACCCGCATATCCTAAATGCCTCAATGCATTACCTCAAGACATTCTGGCAACAACCCTATGAGGTCAGTATTCTCCCCCTCATTTTACAGATGAGGAGTGGGGTTTAGAGCAGGTAAGAAACTTGCCTAGAGTCACACACCAAGGTTTACCTGACTGCAAAGACTTCCATGAATTCTGAATTCTTCAGGAACTTCTCTACAACTTGGTTGTGGGGGAGGGCTTGCTTTCTGGTTCTTACATGCATTCCAAATTGTTGAGGTGGATGGATATGTGGTCTCTAAACAAGTGAAGTGTTACCTTATCAAACATTATTTGATTTACTCCCTCCTACAATGGGTTCAGTTCCATTCTCCAAGCATAGAAATCCTCAGCCACACTCTAGCTTCCATGCTCTAAGTATACTGCCCCTTCACCCTCCCCACCCCAGGATACCCTCTCTGACGTCACACCTGTGCTCTTCTGGACCAGGACCAGGACCAGGTGGCTGCATACTGACCTCTCTACACTCAAGAAGAAAATAAAAATTGAGATCATCATACACCTGAAAAAGATATATAAAATAAAATGTGTCTTCGAACACGTCTACAAATGACCCGTCATTCTCCTTTAAAGGTGCTTCAGATTACCACGGGAGGAAGGCCTATTTTTGCATCCCCAAGTGCCTCATCACATAAGAAGTTTGCACCAGCTAGCAGCCTCCTGTGCTAACAGTCTTGTGAATTTCGATTGTTTAGTTAATTACAAACACATTTCAAAGTCATTCTTTCTGGCCTTTTTCCTAGAATGAGTGACTGCCACTCCACAGCTCACAGAATCGTCTTCAATAGTTTTCAGTCAAGGTTCAGGGAGAAATATGCCACACCGGGATTTGATTATTTACCAACATAATGTTGGATTCAAGCCAATGAGACACCAATATATTTTCCTTTGAAGTCTGACATATTGCCTGCTGCTTTCAATGCTGTTTTCTTGGCTGGCAGACAAAATAACTGTGGCTGTTTCAAAAATCACCTCCAATTCAAGTTGGGGGGAAAAATGTCTTATGATTGGTTCATCCTACAGACACTGATCTCATTCTCCCTTGGGGTGCCAAAGGTGAGTCCCCCAGAGTGGAGTGCACCTATGGGCCTCTGGCAGCCACTGGCCCCAGCTCTGGGATCAGTCCTTCCATATAGCTTTTCCAGAAAGAGTCTAGCGAATTCTTGGCACCTTGACTATAAACAGAGATGCGTAACAAGATCATCAGCACATTTTCATGATGTCTTGGATTGTCTTTTGCCCCCTCTTGTTTGAAGAGCCCTAAGAGAACCTGACAAAGACAACACACTTTGCAGGGGTTTGTGTTCACAGAGCATTGCTGTCAGACCATTGACAGCCTAAAAACCACAACGCCAAGACTTCACTGAGGGACTTCTGCCGTTGTTGCCTGGTGTCAATAACTGAAGATTCTGATTTTTCACTGCAGAATCTTACCTCTCACCAAACAGCCTGGATGTGGGTTTCTAAATGATAGGATCAAAGAATTTTGAGTCAGAAGTAATTTTTCCAAAAAGGTTTAGCATTCTGAAACAAAGTAAATTCTCATTAATTGAGAAAAATGGATCTTAAAGGCTATTTAGCTCTACTTTCCAATTGGTTAAGAATGATCTCTCTCTATCATTTGAATACCTCTCGCGATGGGGAGTTCACCCTACATCATTGAACAGGATGAGTATAATATTAAAATTGCAAGGGTATAATCAGACCAATTCCCCATCGCTGACTGAAGTGCTATTAACTGGGTTTTATAAATATGAATTAACTTTTAATTTCAAGTCATTTAGAAAGAATATAACAATATCTATTGAGTAAAATCTTGGAAGTTAGCATAACTACTGGTGTTGATGTATATTATATAAAATGTAAGTCTACTGCATTGTAATTTTTTCATTTGTTTACTTCATTTATAAATCTAAGTTCATTATTTTTCTATTTCAACTTTAGTTAATGTGTATTTATTAGTCTTGGCACAATATTTTATAATATATACTCTCATTATAGGGAGACATTACATCCAAGTTGCCTGAAACCCTCCAGGTTTACACCTCATTATTTCAACACAATTTTTAATAGCATGCTTTTCACTCTCCAAAGTATCCTAGTTTGGATGATAAATTTTAGGATCAAGTATTGTACTTTAAAGTCTTAAGAAATTGTACGTCACTTTTAAAAACTGTACTAAAAATCTTCACAAATTATGGAAGCCCAACCCCCGATTTCTCTGCACTCTTCTCAATTAATAAGCTTCCATTTTATTTTGAAATGCTGAATCTTCTTGACTATAGTGCATTTTTAATCAAATGAATAGCTGCTCCGTGCTTAAGAACAACCACCACAGAGAGGCTGGAGCCTGTGCTCTCCGCGTGGATGGAGTGGCCCGCTGCCAACGGGATGTCACTTTCATTAAGTTATTGAGAGCTGGAGAGAACCTTTCTAAGTCGAGCACAGCATGTTGGCAAATGTAATGTGGATGTCCTCATGCCTGAGAAAGCATTCCCTCTACTAGACCATATTTCTTTCATCTTTGGGTGCCTCAGTTTCTCTGTCTCTAAAAGAGCACAATAATGCCTACTTCACAGGGCTGTTGTAGGATTAAAGGGACGATGGCCATAGGGCACTCTCAGCCATCAGGAACAAAGACATTAAGTAATTGCAAAATGTTCAGTTCCACTTCTCCAGCTTGTGAAAAAAGGGCTCCCACTGACTTGAAAGAGAGCATCACACGCAGAGGAGGAGAAGCCCACTGGGAGAGCAGAGCCTACTGCCTTCATTATCATTGTCCTAAAGTGCAGAGGAGAGAAAGAGCAACAAAGGAGCTACAGAGCTGTGGTCACAGAAAAACAAGACAAGGACAAAACTAACCAACGGTCCACAAAAGAAAATCTGAAAAAAATCAATGTCTTAGTTTTAAAATAATCTGTGAATATTATATGCTAGAAATAGTTTTCAAAGAACCATCTCTACATTCTCTGGTCACTTGATATAATAACAGATTTATATATTTTTCACAACGAGCATGCCCTTGTCCCTCACTCTATGCTTCCTTACATTATCCACTCAAATCTAGATGCCTAATGGCAGTTCAATGGCCACTTTCAAGTGGATTAAATTTATAAATTCCTATTTAGGCAGCATTCTCTAAATTACATTCAAATGACTAACCAATAGATAATGAAATTGAAAATGGTGATACTATTTTGGCATAAAATATTAATACATCCAAAGCTGAAGAATGAGTTTGGACAAGTAGAAAATGCCGTTGTTGCTTTGGTGAACTCGCAGTCAGTAGATGTAAGACATTCTGCCGTACGTTAATACATGCTACTAAAATCAAAGGGGGAAAACAATAAATAGTAGGAGACGTTGCTCCAAACAGTATTTTCCCAGCAAAAGCTGTGTCTCAAGAGTCCTTCAGAGCACTCTGGGAAAGCAAAGAAATTCGCAAATCAATTTGCTAAATTGGCTTGGCTGGAAATCATGCTTTTGTGCATGGATCCAGCTGAAAGGCTTTTCTAAATCTACCAGACTTGCCCAGGGCTTCTTCAACCAGTCAGGGGAGGTCGTAAAAAGAGCTTAGACTTCAGGGTCAGTTAGACTTGGGCTCAAATTCTAGCTCCACCATCTCACTGGCTGAGTGACTTGGGATAAGTCATACGACCTCTCTGAGAAGGGGATTACACAATCCTAACAGCCTTGCAAGGTGTTGGGAGGATTAAACACCCAGTATATGTCAAAGGGCCAAGCGTTATACTTAGTTTGACTTTTTCAGCGTAGCATAAACAACCCAGAATGAGAGAAGCCCACCCCAAAAACCATCCACTCCCTCACTCCACTGCAGGCCAGGTGGACAAGTAATATAACGTGAGAATAGTTTTAAAAACATTAACATAAAATGCTTGCATATACTTAACCAGAGTAGGGGCCTTATTTAAGCATCTGGAAGAGCCAAACTGCAGTTCTAACAACGTAGAAATTCTTAGATGTCAAAAGATATTCTATTTCACAGTCTGAGTAATTCTGCACTTGTAGAAATTATGCCCATGATTCATCTCTTCGAAAACCACACACCTTAGCCTTTCACAGTGGGCTTCCCAGGGGCTGCCTGCTGCCAGATGAGGCTTCAGTGCTGAGTTTGTAAGACACAGAAGTCAAGGCAATGGGTTCAGAGCACCCTGTCAGCCTTCTCATGCTCCAGGTGAAACAAACCAAGGCTTGGGGAGGCGAAGTTCCCTGTCCAAAACTCAAACAATGAAGGCCTTGGGGTAGGATTCTCAGGAAAACCACTATAAACCAACACTGTGACCAAAAAAATATAACAATAACCTCACCACAGATCTTTATTCACTGATATTTCCAATTCTGTGGCCAAACAATGTCATCTGCCTGTCTGGTATTTAAAATCTGTCCCTCAGGAAGGAAGTTTTACTCCAATATCACAATATTCCCCTAGAGGGGAACCTGCTAGGATAGGTCAGTGTCATTTTATACTTCCCAGTATGGTGTGGAAACCAGTGTCTAACATGTCTGTGGGTTGACAAATCTGACAGACAAAAAAAAATAATCATCAAAAGAACCCCTTTGACACTGATGTCCCTTGTGCTATCTCCTGGTAACAGACGCTGTGCTAGGCCTACAAGTTGGGTGAAATGGCATCCTTTGAACATGATTCCTCAGAGGGAAGTTATATAAGTCAAATATTTAGCACACATTTTACAGTGGCCATTATGCTTTTTTCTACACAAAAATCAAATTTTCCATTTAAACTTCTGAGCCTAATAATTTCTAATCACTGCTCAGTATATTTTAAAAGGTGATAGCCCATAGAGAGCAACATTTACAAACACTTAGAATTAGGTCCCTGTTTCATAACTCTCCAACTGCTAATCATCATTGATGACCAATTCTGGTTCCGTCTCTGGGATTAAGGAAACATTCTATCCTGAATATGCTAATTTAGAGACAGTGTTGTCAGGAGGCTAATTTCCAGCTCAAAGACACTTCCATGCTTAAAGCAGTTTTACATCAAAAGCCCTTGTAGGAGACTACCATCAAGACCAGGATAGGATGGAAGCTAGAGGAGGATATTAGGTCAGGGGACTTCCGGTGTTTAGGATTGGAGAGATCATAGAACCTATCTAAAAGCTAAGGAGAAAGAATTAGAAGAGACAAAAAGTTCAAAATCCAGAGGACAGAGGTGGTAATCCCTGAGAGATGATAAGGGCCCCAATGCATTGTTGGAGAGAAGAGGAGGGGAGAGGAAAGGGATGTAAGGAAGAAAAAGGAAGGAGGAGAGGAAGGAAGGCAGGCAAAGAAAGGGCCACAGGCAGTGACATTTTGAAGGAAGTTTAGGTGGCATTAGATATGGAGGTGAGGCATCCATGAATTAAAAAGGATCTCTTCACCAAAAGGTTTGGAATTTAACAGAGAAGTTCTGCTCAGCCACATAATTGTATATTGTAAGTATACACTCAGGGATTAAAAATATTTTAATTGAGGGGTTGGCCCGGTGACGCAGCGGTTAAGTTCGCACGTTCCACTTCAGCGGCCCAGGGTTTGCCGGTTCAGATCCCGGGTGCGGACATGGCACCGCTTGGCAAGCCATGCTGTGGCAGGCGTCCCACATATAAAGTGGAGGAAGATGGGCACGGATGTTAGCTCAGGGCCAGCCTTCCTCAGCAAAAAGAGGAGGATTGGCAGCAGATGTTAGCTCAGGGCTAATCTTCCTCAAAAAAAAGAAACATTTTAATTGATGCTTTCTCTTAAGGAATATGCTCAATTCATAATGGAAGAGAAAAAGATTTTCAATTAGATTGATTTTTGCAGAATAACAACTCCAAACTACTTGAATCCCAGCCTTTAATAAAATCCCTCCTAGGAAAGAAAAACTCAAACCCTAAACTACCAGGTTAATTCACAGTGTGGACATAAGAAATAACAATAATAACAGTTTAATATTTGGTTTGTAAAGTGAGAAAAGAAAGCACACTAAATTCTATAGAATAAGATTTCCTGATCCCAGAAATACTAAGAACTCGATAGGGTTTTTTTTGGCTGCAATGACTTGTAAATATCTAGAAGAGCCCAGATTTTGAAGCCCTAAGGACACTTGCTAAAACTCAGAAATTTGGCACTAGTCTTTGCACACAATTTGGGTTTTCTTTCAGAGTTGATATCTTACCAAATACAGCCATCTGTGTTCCCTCTGGGAAAGGTTCAACTGTTCTGTTGCCACTGACATGATGTTTGGCTAGAAAAAAAAAGAGAAAGAAAGAAATGCAAGTTAAGTGTAAAGTTCTACATGCATACTAACACATGTCATTAAATGTGTCAAAGAGCCTATTTCTCATTTTTAGTTAGAAATGGCACAAAGCTTACCCTCTTAAGAGAGCTTCAATTATTTTGTTTTAATTTTAATCTCAGTTACAAAAGAGCCTAGAGATGGTCTAGTTCAGACAGGTCATTTTACAAACGGGTGTGCCCAGGCCGGATCTTGCGCAGAACCGTACTGCTGGGAGCAGCAGAGCCAGCCCCGCCTGTAAGTTCCTGACTCGTGGTCAGAGGGTCCCCACTGGGCCAGGCTGTCACTTGAAAAACAATGGAAGCTCGGGGTTCCAGGGTGAACCGGGGCGGCTTCCTCTGAAAACTCCTGATGATCAGAATATTGACCCAGTCGGTAAAGTGAGCCATAAAGACAGCAGGGTAACACTGGACCAATTTTTCAAGAAACAGATTAGCAGAACACATCATTTCATTACACTTCAAGCAGTTCCCAGGGGCCAAAGACACTCGCCTTCTTAAAGACCAGACCGATATTTCAGTGCTTGTTACTACTCTCCAACCACCCTGATCCCCTCCACCGATCGTCCTTCCCACTCTAGTGCATACGAAGGACTTAGAAATAAAAAGTGGCCAGGTTATGGTTTTCCAGCATTAACTTATTCTCATAACTCCCAAACTACAAGCAGATAGAGAATATCGGACTATGGACCATCTAGGAATACATCTGAATAATACCCTCAGCAATTTTGGAATATGGGCATTTATGTTGAAATACATGAGAAGAATGGCTAAAACACGTTGACGCTGCATCATGGGGCATATCCATTTTGACTTAATGCATCATATTAGATTCACTGAGCTCTGGCAAAGACTTAGCACCAAAGCAAGGCTCCAAGGGGTCTAGGGGAAACTATGCCGTGGGTCTTCCCCTTCAAGAGGTAAAAATGTCCAAAGCAAACTTTACCAGAAGGCTTACAATTATGTGCTAAGTACTAGAATGGGGACTAAAGGTACTGTAACAATTTGTAGCAGAGGGACAGCAAGTTGGGAAGTCAGAGCCAGGAGCCTGGGGGAATTGCAACCAGTATAGAATCTTAAAGGAGAGAAAGGCTTTGGGAAGGCAGAGGGTGAGGAAGCAACACGTGAGAGTCAGGACTAGACGTAACCAAGCTACCGTCCTGGGCCAGAACCGAGTCTAGTCTGGCCAGAGTGGAGGTGATATGTTGAGAAGCAATGGCGATAACAGATTGGTAGGCAGGGACCCCGTCATGGAAGATCTCGAGAACCCCACCCAAACCCATGGGAATCCTAGACAGCCTCCACAGCACCAATCTAAGTCCTTAGAATCTGAAGGCTCATGAGGCTCAGTCTAGATTAGACAATCCCTTCAGGATACCATCAGTTCAGGGGCTTCCGCTGGTTCTTAAGTAATTGTGGCAGAATCCTAAGAACAGAAAACCTGGGAGAAGGGAAGGAGCCAGCCCAGGGTGAACCACAGAGCAAGCCTTAGAGTAGTCTGTAGGCACTAACTGTCACAATTAGCAAATGCAAGAGGAAAGGTCCCAGGTGCTTATGGGACCTTGTCAAGTACTCACTAACATGGTCAGGACCATTGTTTACTGAATCCAAAGAAAGGTGATGAGGCTTCATGTGGAGGTCACAGGTCTGTTCTCTGGTTAGCACCCCACAGCCCCTGCCAGTGGTTTTAAAAACGTTTGCCTGTACACATATCAAGAGTAGTAAACCCATTCAAACTCTTTGACTTGCTAAACCTACTCACAAGAATTTAACCTAAAAAAAAAAATGCAAGAGAAAAAAAGGTGATACATATAACAAAATTTATTATCCCTCTATCCTTTCTTCCTCAGAAAAAAATACACTTTTTTAAAGTATTACTGGTAATAAAACTCTTAAAATCAACTAAATATCCAAAAGTAGACAAACTGCTCAGAAAATTACAATTCGTGATTTATCAAAAGAATGGAATATTATGCAACATATTTTAAATACAGCATGAGAGATACATAGAAATGCGGGATAATGGTAAGTGAAAACAACCCTGTTACATATCGGATGTAGATTCTAATGACAGCTAATTAAAATATGAATGCTTATGGGAAAAGACTGGCAGAGAAACATGAAAAAATGAAAATAACTAGGGAGATTATGCAAGATATTTATCTCTATTAATTTCCTTTGTCATCGTTAGATTCATATTTTCTGGATCAAAATGTTTGGATTTTTAAAAATCAACAATATTACAGATTTTTAAATTCTTTTCCACAGTAGTTGGTTTCCCAGGACAGTTCGTCAAGGCTTATTTATAGTCCAGCTGAAACACCTTACATTTACAATAAAAAATGTAGCCTATTTGACATCTCCTCTGGGACAGCTCAAAAGCACCTCCAACACAAGATGACCTTCTGCTCCAAATCCGACCCTCTTCCAGCATCCACACCTATGGGTGTAGGGACCACCATCCTCCTACTTTCTAGGCAACCTTCCTTTCTATCCCCCTCACTACTCACATCTAATCTATCACCAAATCTAGCTAATTTTGCCTTCCAGACATCTTTAGACTTCTCCCACTTCTTCCCTACACCACCAAAAGCATCCTAGTTCCCATTACTAAAGCCTCTTTGCCTGAACTCCTACAAGCACTAGCACTGCTAGCTCTTCTGCATCCCTTCTCCAATTCATTCTGCCCAGTGTAGCCATAATTACCTTTCGAAAAGAAAGAAAAACGGATTATATGACACAAACTCCCCCCTCCCTCCCCGAGTTTCCATGGCTCCCCACTGCTCTTGGGCTAAAGTCAAAACTCTAACAACACCCTCAAGGACACATGTGGTCTGGCCACCCATCCCTCATTCCCTCTACTACAGCCTTCCTGCTCTCATGCGACCAACCACCTTCTTCTGCAGCGCTGAACCTTCCAGAGCTGCACCTTCCTCTTAGTCATTATTTGAAGAAGAAGACTGTAAGCTCAGGGAGGGCAGGGCTCGTATCCCTGATGACTCACCACTTCCACAGTCCAAGCACAGTGTGGGACACAGCATAGGTGTTCAATAAATAGTTGTTAGGTTATCGAAGGAAGACATGAACAGTGCTAAAAAGTCTCTCTTTAGCCATTATGAAAGCTATCTTATTTAATACACTAAAAATATATCTCTTTATATGTTCACATGTCTCTCATACAAAAATGATCACTGAAGATGGCCGCTCGGAAATAGTTTTCCCAGCCAGGTAGCCTAGAGACCAAGGAACTCCTCGGTCCCACTTCTTGAATGGCCACCACTCTTCCCTTCCCATTCACCTACCCTCATCCGAGAAGGTGGCGGTGCTGGCAGAGGTGGGAGGACTAGAAACGCTGCCTGACCTGGAGAGGAAGAAGGAAGTCCACATGCAACTCTTTCCTCACTCTAAGCTTCCCTTGGACCCTGTCTTATCTTTTATTCTAGAGCCCAAGGCCCAAAGATAACAGAGCCTGCCAACTTGATTTCGCATTTTCTTCTGAACTGCGGCTAGTCTTACACAGTCGCTGGATAGCAAAGACACAGTGTTAGCCAAGAAGGGAGAGCAGACTATCAGCGACTAAGGACATCGGCTCTGGAACAAGACTGCCTGACTCTGAATCTCAGCTCTCCTACTTCCTACCAGTATGAACTTGGCTTAGTCACTTAACCTCTTTATGCCTCGGTTTCCTCAGTTGTAAGAGTTTCCCCATTGGAAGTTTCCTCATTTGTACCTCCCCTGTGGGTTGCTTTGAGAATTAAATGAGTTAATATATGCAAGCAGACTGAACAGTATCTGGCACATAGTAAACACTACTTGCCTGTTAGGCTAGTATTATCACCTATGTGTGAACTTTATTTTTCACAATATCTGAGTCAGGAATTGCAAATACATGGCATATATTTCTCTCTCCTCCACTTCTATGCCCATAGCAGACATCACTAGTCAACCACAACATACTTTCAAGATCCATGAGTGTGACCACAAAATCCTTTCTCAACTTAGTATCCCACAGCTTCTCTAATTATTTAGAGAGGGGATGTGTGATGAAATCATTTTGTCATTCTCAGTCTACGTGAATAAGACAGAAAGATGGTACAAAGAAAGAAGCCATTTTCCTTCTCATTTCTACATGATAAATTGCAATTAAAAAAAGACTCTTTGAAAACCTCCAAAATTATAAATAGCTTTTGGATAAAAGAATGGGGGGAAATCTGAGCGCTACTTTCCGTTCCATGATGAGAGAATGGGCAGTTGTTAAAAACCATGCAATGGCAGTTCTATTCCTGGAAACCAAGGCTGAGCTTCTAAGGACATTTTCCCATTGAAACTCTGCTGAGGCAAGTACTTGGGGGCCAAAGAACCAGAGATCCTTTAAATACATTATAGAGATTTAGAGGAAGGGGAGGGCTAACCTGGGAAAACTAATCAGCATTTATAATTGTTCTTTCAAAATGGATGGCACATTTGACCACAGAAACAATCAAACTGACTAAACAGAAAAGTCATTCATTGATTGGGTAGTAACTACCGGTTACGAGCAGAGCATGAAATGGAGACAGGAGGGGGTCTCTTGACAGGGACATCTGTTGCCCGGCCACAGCAGTGCGGATGCCTCCAATCGGGCTGGTTGGGCAGATGTCCCCGCCCCCGCTCCATGAGGGCACGTTCCAAAGCCACACGCTCCAGGAGGGCAACCTCTGCTGATGGCCATGACGTGTCCTCAGTCAAGGGTATATGAGGACGAGGAATAGATTTTCATTTATCTTGAAAGCCCAGTGCTTGAGGAGCAGTGAGGTTAATTAGAGCAAGACTGGGTCAAAGTCAACTGCAGGAGAGATTTTGAAGGGGATTTGGGAGACAGGTTCAAAAGCTTTAGAAGATGATACTGACACTGTTTTTTCTTTTGCTGTGTGAATGTCTAATGCACTTCAAACTTTATAACTGTTTTCGTCCTTGAGAAAAATACAATAAAACTATTCGATAATGTGCTTGCAATAATGCAAATTCAGACATAAACCAACTAGTGATCAGCTCCATGTCTGGGCTCTAACAGAGATAGCTAAAATTTATATCTTCCAGGTGAGGGGGAGTGGGAGGAACAGAGAGGTAAATGGCAGGGAAGAAGGGGACTGGAGGGTGGGCCCCCAGATCCTCTGTAGGTCTAATCTCCTCCAGTCTGGGTGACCATGACACTACCTAACTGGAGACTCCACAAACTGCTGCCGCTGTCCTGTGAGTCCTGGTCAGCCGCTAGACCCAGGATCATCCCAGGACTGGAACAGCCTTCTATCAGACAAAAGCCTAAAAGCTACATGTCAGCTAGCAGCGCAAGTCCCTCCCAGGGATGTGATTAACCCCCAAACCCCAGCCCGTACTTGTCACGGGTTACTATCACTCATTCATGCTGCTAGGAAGCTATCAGTGGTGCTTAGGTTCAGTTTGGGGCTGGAGTAAAAGTGCATTTATTTCACCAATATGGCAATAAAAAGCTGTCAAGCCCCAAAACAAAATATGGTCTCACAGTCCCTCCCATTGCCTTGTTTCTTTACGGCTTTTTCCCCAGGTCATGAATTCCTGGTGTCTCAAGGTACAAGTCAGACTGGAACTAAGTAGGGTTCATCTTTGGCCCACAAACCCTCGCCTTGGACCAGCCTCTCCTCTCTCCAGCAGAGGGGCCCTCGATCACACTAACCAAGCATTCTGGGCCCTGGTCCTGCCAGGGTGCCCTCCACAGCATTTTCAGGATGATGTGATGACTGTGAGTGTTGACTTGTAAAGAAGGGGGAGCAGGAGTCCTGCGGAGGCATCTGTCACCCAGTCACTCAAATAGGAAACAGGTGCCCTGGGAGAAGATAGGTAATGATGCTTCTAGTCACCTGTGCCCAGAGGCACTGTGGTTGTAGATTGTCTTTGTCCCTTACAGTTCTTACAATTTTTGGCTGCGGAGTTTTAGGGTGAAAGTCAACCCAGAGTGGTTGTGCCCCCAACAGTGTGCTCTGTATGTGTGGAGGGGAAGCGTGGGAAATTACATGGCGGTGGCCAAGTTACTGGGAGGGCATTGCTCAGCCTGAGGGCCAACCTCTGCTCTCCACCCATCCTGTGTCTGAGGAAGTCTGAGTTCTTATTGATTGGTGAGGAGCTTGACTAGAGGCAGATGGAATTTGTGGGTAGGAGAGTCCGGAAAGGAGTCCTCAATAAAGGCAATGGTGGGAATGAGATGAAAGCCCCCATCTGCTGTCGGCACCCAGAGGCAAGCATTCCTCTCCAAGCTCAAAGAGAAAGGGAAGGCCAGCCTTTGCTGTCTTCCTCACATGGTGACCAATGACTGTATATAAGTGGTAGCTGCCCTGAAAACAAAACATACAGGGGAAAAAAACAGAGGAAAATCAGCTGGGAACAGTTTAAGACGGCAGCTCTAAAAGAATGCATACATCATCCAGGATTTTGTCCATATGCTCTGACCACTGTTCTTTCTTCACTTAATCCCATCCACCACTACCATTCTCCCTTCTCCCTTTGCTCCAGGTGCAGCAAACCTAAGACGCTTCTCCCGGCTAGTAAAGGAGCCGACGCCCAGCTCAGGCAGCCCTTGAGCCTCCCAGCATCCCTCTGCAGAAGAGCCTGAACTTCACAATGTCAGAGCAGGACGGGCATAGCAAGGGCAGGCCTAAACCCAAGCCTACACGAGAAGACATTTCGGGAAGGCATATGCTAATGGTGGGGGCGGGGAGGGTGGTTTGGCTCATATCCACTGGTACTTACATTTGAGAGTTTAGTATGTGCCAAGTACTAGGTGTTGTAGGAGCAGAAAAATTTCATAGATCCTACATTCAAGGATAGCCATTTAATCAATAGATTTGTTGAGAGAACCCTAAGGGAGGATTTCCAGCTAAAAGAGTAAGGACATGAGGATGAGAATGTGTTTTAAACAGAATGAAGCATTATGAAAGCATAGGACATTTTTATTTTTCATGATACACCTGCTGTATTTTCTGCAGTCTGCTCAGTGCACGAGACCATGAGTGTGACAGTAAACCTGGCAAAGCAACACCAGTGAACATGCTCTCACACACAAGCCCTGTTTTGGTCCTAAGAACAACAGGCCTTGAATGATCCTACTGTGTCCCCGTGTTCCCTGAGGCCACAAGGTTGCCCTAGAGAGTGAAGGGAAGTGTACCCACAATTAGAGGGCAGGAGGTGAGCCAGTCACCGTAGAAACCAGCATCGGAATTATTTCCGCATGCTCCTCAAGCATGCTTCCACGATTCTCTACAAGACAGCGATTCCATTGCCATGGAGAAAGTGGAGAACAACAGAAGGACACATTACACATAAAACAATTTTAAATATATAAATAACAAATAAATACATGAATGGATGCTCAATGGCACAACAAGATACTATTTTTAATTCACAAAACTGGCAAAACTTACAAAACCAATGCTGAGTACAGATCAGGGTAAAGGGGGATGGGCTTTCTCATACACTGTTCACAGAGGCAGCAATAGCTACAAACTATTTGGGAAGCAATCCGGCAATGTGCGTCAAGAATGTCAAAAGCATCTAAATTCTTGATCCAGTAATTCCAAGTGTAGGTATCTATCTTAGGATATAATCAGAACTGAGGGAAAGGTTTCCAAAGATGTTTACAACAGAATTGTTTATAATAGTAAAAAACCATAAACAACCTAAATGACCCAACAAATGGAGGATAATGAGGTAAATCGTGACACAGTCCTAAGATGGAATAGTACCTAGTAATTTTAAAAGTATGATCATAAATATATTTTTTCATGACATCAGGAGATAGTAACAATGCAGAGTTAAGTGGGAAAAAAACCAAGACACAAAGAAAGGATCCTACTCAAGAAAAAACGCACAGAAAAATGACTGGAAGGAAACACAGTAAAAATGTAATAGTGCCTGCTTATATATGCTGAGTTATGGGTGATTTTTCTTCTTTCTTTACACTTTTATGTACTTCCAAATTTCTCTTAAGCACATTTTTCTTTGATAATTGGTAAACTATAAAAAGAAGGGAAAAAAAACTAAAAAGCAAACGTGAAAAAGAAGAGATCTAGATCCTATCAGATATATTTTCAAGTTGTAAAAACCTACACATTTTCCTTTGAGTCCCATTCTTCTGGTTTTTTTGAGTAGAAAGAGAAAGAAAATGCACAAAAACTCTCTTAAATGAAAATAACCAATAAGCAGATTATTTCTCCTGCTTGATCACACAAGGACGCCGTAGAGGGCCCTTCTCTTTCCAGGTTTTGAGAACCTTGAACTCGTTTGCTTTGCTTCTGAAGACACTGCCCCCTGGGTGATGAGCACTGGAACTGCTCAGGGACATCCAGACTACCTCAAACCAGCTGCACTACTGGCGTTTGAAACCCTCTCTGATGATGATAATCCATCTCAGACACTGTTCTGACTGGGGGTAGGGCTCGTGAGCTTGGGAACTCATAGGTAGGCGTGTGAGGGAAGGGGGAATGAAGGTGACAGAGGGCCGAGGGACTTGGGAGGCGTATCTGGCCCAGTTGGTCAAGGCACAGGGATCCATACTCCACTCAAATAGCACCACAGCTCAGAAAACAATCACTGAACACCAGTCATGTGCCAGGCACTGGGCTTACTGTCAGCAATACAAAGAGAGTAAGACAACACCTGCCTTCTCTTCATCTTTCACCGACCAGCAACGACCCTGCCTCGCTTCTTACGGATGCTGATCAGGTGCATCGACGCAGGGCTTCTGTGTTAGCAGCACTGCCTACATCTCTTAACGCATCCTGTCACCCCACTGTTATCAGACTAGCATGAGCTCGCCATACGTACTACATTATCCCAATGAAAGCATTCCACCATCATTCATTTCATTTTTAAAAGAACTCCATTTTCACTTTTGTAATGCTGTTATTAATTACTACATTTAAGAACCATGTCTAACTTAACACATCTGTGATAAGCCTATAACACTAATTGATGGAAAATTTCCACCTGACTTTTATGAAACCTCCCTGTCCCCTCTTAACACGTGTAATTCCTAATGACTACCAAAATTAGATAATCTTGAGAATAGAAATTCCATTTAAAATAAGGTTATTTTAAGGATTAAAACCTATATGTCAGCCTGATGAATGTGACATCCCTGTGAATAACGGTGTTGAAAACAGTTGTACTGAAAAATGTGGCTGGAAACCAAAATGATTTTCCTTTATTCTAAGGCATGTGTTTCCTATTAATCCTAAAACATATTTTAGATTTTTAAGATAAATGTTAAACATATCTATAAAGGATCACACAGATATCATACGTTTTAGTATTGTTTTACTAAAAATGTTGCCCTTCCAAGACTTGCAGGGGACCCTGCTTCCCCAGCTTGCTTTAGTCCCTTACACACAGAGGAAGCAAAGTTACCCGCTTTCTCCCCAGCATCCGTCCATGTCAGTTCTGCCACATTCGAGTGACAGAGCTGTGCGGAGTAGCCACGTCCTGTGAGTGTAATTAAGGCATGAGACCCACAGAGGTATTTTCTTATCCTATCATCAGAGTCCTCTTATCACTTTGGAACCTAACCATATGCCTCTAATACCACCAAATCTGCTTATACAAACGGCTCCATAGACCACACGGAAAGGCGGCAGCTCGGCCTCTAGAGAAGCACCATACACGCAGCGGTCTTCTTTCTTCCTTGTGAACATGTCAGCGGCCTTCAGCAGCAAGTGCATTACCCCTCGGTGGCACATCCTCTGCCTGGAGGTTGCATGAGGCGCCGTCAGCTGTCAGTCAGCCGATGGGCAGGAATGATCCAGTAACTCCCCCTTCCCTCCACCCCACCCTCTCTGACAGTGATAAATGATCAGGCCCTCTGCTCAGCTGAGCCTGACGGGCCCAGATCTCCCCTTGCAATCTGTTCCAGACCCACACCAACCTTCCCCCCCCAACACCCCCCATCAGCACTACAAAGCAGGCCTGCCATGGAGTAAGGTCAGACCTATTTCCTTTCTTGTCGTTCTTTCAGGAAAAGGAATTATGACTTTATTTCCAAATAGAAGCTCCTAATTGAAAATGGAACATGGAATATGTTCTTACAAATCTTATAGGAAACTTGCCCCATTTCTCTTTTGACATTAGAAATGAAGAAGGTACAACTAAATATGGGACCTTAAGAAGAAAGGGGACTAGCCATAGACATGAACATAGATGTCAATTTGGCCTCCATGAAAAACAGTAAGCTTCTAATTTATTAAATTTTTATCTGTTGCTTGGAGTAAGGAGAAAGAGACAAAAGATTCTAAGGGGAATAAAATATTGATAAAGAGATGGAAAATTAACATAAACATTAACACGATTGATCAGAGATCAGCTTCTACAATATGTTTCATACCTCATGTATGAAGATAATCATATCAAGATTGTTTGTAAAAACATTTGCACCAACCTTTTGCATAAAATAATCTATGCTGTGGAATAATATGCACCCATTATAAAGAATGAGGTAACTCTAAAGGTATAGACAAGGAACTATCTACCATCAGATTTACTATTAATTGGGGGAAAAAATCAACAGGCAGGATAATGCGTGTAATATGCTACAATTTTTTTAATATTATGTTTTTACTTTTTGAATTTTGTTCTATGTGATGTATTACTTTTTGGAAAATAGAAATAAAAAAATATTTTAAATGTCCCCAGTCTTTGCCACCCCATGATCACCTCTGCAGTCCAGGAGCTGCTTCCCAGGCCTGAGGGCCATGCCGAGACGCAGGATCGGCCAGCAGCGGGCAAGTGGCCCCAGAGCTCAGATCAGCCTGATGCTCAGATTTCATCCAGGCCCAGGACAGATGCCAAAGATGGTCCCATTTGTATCTCACAGGAGCAGAACTGCAACCTGGCTTTAACATCTGGGTAGTTCTGAGCATCCTAAAAGGCCTCAAGATAGAGCTATCACTCCATTTCCTCTTTAAAATTGATCTGCATTCTCCAAAGCAACATAACGTCCTCTTTAAGGAGGAAAGAATTTTGAGAGGATCAATTGTTCCACATTTTAGACGGAATTAAAACATTACATCCTTAAAAATAAAATAGGTGTTTCCAAGTGTACCTTTTTTTTATTATAGAGGAAAGAGACAGGCAGACAGACTAGCACATCAGCAAGTATTTTGCCTTTCTGGATTTGGTACGTTTTAACTATTTCCCTCTTCCTGCTGCCTCTCATCCTTTCTGTTTCTCTCTCCCTCGTAATCTTCCTCCACAAAAAAAGGTAAGGGTATCCTTAAATCTATTTTAGATTTACTGAACAAGAGATTAAGCTCACCATTCCTAATTTTAAAAGCAGTTGAAACATTTTATACTTCCCTCAAAAAAAAAAAGAGATAAATCAAGTTTTTACTATGAAGCTTTCAACTGATTTTCAATAAGTCAGTGGAATTTGTTTTTAAAAATCTAGCTCCTACTAGAGAAACAGTACATGTCAATCGTCTACTCTGAAAATTTCACAGAAGCCCTTGTCATTCTGAGAGAGCAGGCATGGTCATGTGGCTAATTAAGGGAATCTGGATAACCCAGTACATATTCATATTCAGAATGGACATATAATGGACAAAATCTCCAACTATGGTTCTACAAATGACACCGAAAGGCATTTTATGATGATTTTTATATGTCTCCCATGAAAGAGCGATACAAAACTGAACATCTTCACTCGGAGAAGTTGTGGAGATTGGGGTGGATCTTAAAACATGTTTTTAATCATCTGACTTAATGAAGAGACAGGGATTAGAGGTGGCAGTGCAAAGCCTATTTGGTTATCTTCCTTGCTCAGGCAGACCCTTGGACATGCAAGCCATGGGTTGATTCCTGGATGAATTCTCTAAGGATTGACTGCAGCATTGCTGAACAAAATGAGAGTCATGTCTGAAAATATCAAGTATGCAAGAGGCCAAGGCGAGCAGCCTTCCACTGACCCCACTCAGGGGCCTGAATGGTGATCTCTCCCAGCTGGAAGGCCACCCAGCTTCCATAGAGATACGGGCTGAAGGGGCTTTAAGGCAGGCCAAAAATGTTTCTCTGTGCGAAATCTGATCAAGTGTTTTTGGAAGTACCTGATTAAGAGCATAGAATTCTATACAAGGAGAAGATGGCTGTGACCTGGCCCAACTCAACTATAAAGGGACATCAGTGCAGGCCCTGCAGAAAATCTGATTTTGAGTAAAATTATGTCTTGGTAGGTCTGCCAGGCTCTTAGTGCTAAGAGTAAATTATAGTAATCTCTATTTTCTGTCACTTTATCTTCCCAAAAGGCTGATAGCTCAAAATGTAAACTATTGTGGGAAGGTTGCTGGAGGGGACCTAATGAAATATAGCAAGTCCTCCATTTAAAAATGAGTCACATTTCAAAAGCATGTTTATAAGATGGATATCTGGAATATAGAGTCCATTTCCTCATGAACATGCTGCTCTAAATGGTGGTGTGCTAGCCCACAAGGGCCTATCCAGCCTATAATGAGTCTCAAATATAACTCTTTCCTAGGAGTCTAACCACCACTTATGGAATACTGTCTCAATGTGAAAATATACTAAGTTCTACCCTACCCCATCAAGGACACACCTTTTCATAGCGGTCCAGTTGGTTGCAAGCTACAAGTAGAGAAAAGAAAACATTTCTCTACTTTCCCAAGCTACCCACCTACTAACTCGACTGTAGAAAGAAATCTCCACTTTATTCATCACTGTGAAAAGGAGGTTTCCTCCCAAGGAGCGGAGGAAATCCCTTGATGAACAATAAGCACTGTCTAAAGGCAAGGTACATTCTAAATTCAGTGGTCTAATTTCAGATGAGAATGTGAAGCTGGGTAGTTCTGCCTCAGGGTCTCCTACAGCCTGGAATCAAGGCATTGGCTGGGGCTGAAGTCTCATCTGAAAGCTCAACTAGAGAAGGCTGGCTCTCAAGCTCATTTTTTGGCAGGTCTCAGCGAGATTAAGAACAGATATTCCCCATGATGAGCCTTCAGAAGATGCAGCACAATTGACACCTTGATTGCAGCCTCATGAGAGACCCTAATCCCGGGGCACTCAGCTAAGCCACACCCAGATTCCTGACTCAAAGAAACCCTGAGATAAGAAATGATTGTTGTTTTAAGCTGCTAAATTTTGGGATAATTGATTACATAGCAGAAGATAACTAGTACATTGACATGTTCTAATAAAAGAAAAATAAAGTAATTTTTAGCAAAGGACAACTAATGACATAAGTCAGGAAATCAAACCATCTTTTATAAAGCTGTTTTCCACAGGAAAAAGATATTTCCAGTCTAACTGACTTACAAATCAACCCCTGGAACATGACCTATTTCTAAGTTGGAGACTATCTCTATGTAATTTATTTTCTCCACAAACTTTGTTCCCTAGTGTGCTGGGGTTGCTAAAACAGGCATTCCTGAACCACTAAAGTCTAGGAATCATGTATAAAATATCAGAGTAAGGCTTTTAGCACTTCTGCAATAATTCTGGCAATTTCTACTCATTTGCATTATCCAGAGGATTGTTAGTTGCTTTTCCTGCTGTTTTGTTTGGGGAAGTTATATCTGTGCCTCATAGGACTTACAAAAACAATGAAGAAAAATGTTTTTCCAAAATTCCCAGAGAAACTAACTTTAAATTCACGCCAAAGGCCTTAACTGCAATGGAAAAAATTTTCTGTATTTTGATGAGGTTTTGTTTGGTTGACTGGTTGGTTGGTTGGTTGAGTTTGGGGATTTTTTCTTCAACTAAATGGAAGTAAGAAGATGGCTGGATTATTTCTATCTATACTGGTACCTATAAGAAATATAATTCTTTCCCTTTGCTATGGGAATCCAAATCAAATCTAAAAATCAAAGTTGTTGCTGATAGTAAACTAGGTTCTTTACTAGCCTGCATATTTCATCCTTAGCAGCTTAAGGTCATAGAATTTCTATTCTAAGAGGCAAAATAGTGGGATCCTATTATATCCTGTGCTCACTGTACCTCAAGAAATTCTAAACATCTCTGTTACCCACTATGAAACACTGGAAGGGTCAAGCTGGAGCTGATAACTCCAGTGATGCAGGAAATTGTGTTTCTGGCTCACTGTTTGCTGAACTTCAATTCCTGCAGAAATATCACTCGCCACACTCTGATCTTCTCCCTCACTTTAGTTAAGTCCCAGGTTAAAACACATGGGGAGAGGGTGAATGAGGGGAGGAGAAAAAAATACCAGTTGAAAACCTAGCAATGTCGCCTATCCTTCTTGAAAATGAGGACAAAATCCACAGGTCACAAAAGTTTCAACTCATACAGTGCTTACAAGAAATTCCTGTGTAGCAGTCTGGGCCCAATTAGGAGATAGAAACCACACAGTAGGTTAAACAGGGGAAGTCTAACATAAAGAATATTAGCTTGATTAAAAAGTAACTACACAATCTAAGGAAACTCACTCTAGTACCCTAGGGCTGAGGGTACCCAAGGAAGGACAGACGTGGAAGGGTTCGAACCTCAATGGAGAAGGTACAGTTCAGCCCCTGGATAGTAAAGAAGTTCACTGGTTTGGCCAGGTCAGAGCTGATCTGGAGATGCTGGGCAAGCAATAAGCCACCTTCCAGAATGCAGGTGATCGGAAACCAGTGGTATGAGTATGCATGGGGGTCTAGGCACCCCAGAAGGCCTTTAGAGTGTCCTTAGGGACTCTGAGAGTACACAGATAACAAAGGGGCTCTGGTTTCCTTGTCAAGAGGGCTGCAGAAAAGTTATCACCAGGCCAAGGCTGTAATTTCACAGAAGGACTGGGTTCTGGCCAGGGGGCTGGGGTAGGCTCCACCAGAGGTCCTCACACCCACACCACCTACCCTGGCCTACACCAAAAATGGCAGGAGAGGCTGTTCTTCTTGTAAAGTCTCCTCAGTCTCCACTAAGAAAGCTAACACTCTGCTGAAAAGAAAAATACTAAAGAAATTCCATTGTTTACCACAGAGCATACTCAGAATGATATTCGGGGCTGAGAGGCAATAAATTAATAGCATACCTCAGAAGACACAAATTACCAAAACTGACAAAGGAAATAGAAAAATCTGAATAGAAAATCTGAAATAGAAAACTCCAGGCTCACATAGTTTCACTGGGAAATGCTAGATACATTTAAGGAAGAGATAATACCAATCCCATGGACACTCCTTCAAAAGTAGAGGAGGAGGGAACTTTTCCCAGCCCATTTATGAGATCAGCATTACTCTGACACCAAAACCAGAGAAAGACACAAGAGAACTATAGACAAATCTCCCTTATGAATATAATACAAAAAATCCTTTAATATATATTAAATACAGGAATATATTTTAAAAGTAGCATAATCATGGCCAAGTCAGGTTAATCCAAAGAATTCAAAGTTGTTTTAACATTCAAAAAACTCAACCAATGTAATTTACCATACTGACAGCCTAAAAAAGAAAAAAATCATCTCAACAGATGTTAAAAAGGCATTTGACATAATTCAGCCCCTATTCATTATTTTTTTTATTTCTCAGTAAACTAGAAAGACAATTTGATATAGAATATCTACAAAAAACCTACAGCTAGTACACAAAAAGGAAAGAAGAAGAAAAAGGCTGTTTACATGCAGACAACATGATCGTGTGAATAAAAAATCCTACAGAATCTATCAAGAAGCTATTTGCATTAATAACTAAGTTTATCAATATCACTGAATACTAGGTCAACATGCAAAAATTAACTATATTTCTATATAGTTGCAACAAATAAATGGAAGTTAAAAAAAAAGTTAAGTAGTATTATTTACAATAGCATTAAATAACATGAAATACTTAGACAGTTCTCAGCAAAATATGTACAAAACCTGTACCATGAAAACATTGCTAAGAGAATTAAAGAATATCTAAATAAATGGAGAGATATACCATGTTCATGGATTGAAAGACTCAGTATCCTTAAGATGTCAATTCTTCCCAAATTAATCTATAGTTCAACACAACACCAATGAAAACCTAGGATGCTTTCGTAGAAATCGGTAAGTTGATTCTAAAATTTATATGGACAATCAAAAGACTTAAAATAGTCAAAACAAGATACGTACACTGAAAACTTCAAGACATTGGTGAAAGAAATTGATAAAGACACAAGTAAATGGAAAGATACTCCATGCTCATGGATAGGAAGAATTAATGTTGTTAAAATGTCCATACTACCCAAAGCAATCTACAGCTTCAACGCAATCCCTATCAAAATTCCAATGGCATTTTTCACAGAAATAGAATAGACAATCCTAAAATTTGTATGGAACCACAAAAGACCCCAAATAGCCAAAGCAATCCTGAGAAAGAAGAACAAAGCTGAACGCATCACACTTTCTAATTTCAAACTATATTACAAAGATATAGTAATCAAAACAGTATGGTATTGGTATAAAATCAGACACATAGATAAATGGAACAGAATAGAGAGCCCAGAAAAAAACCCACACATATACAGTCAATTAATTTACAATAAAGGAGCCAAAAATATATATATAATGGAGAAAGGGTAGTCTCTTCAATAAATGATGCTAGGTAAAACTGGACAGCCACATGCAAGAATATAAAACTGGAGCCCTATCTTACACTATTCACAAAATTCAACTCAAAATGGATTACAGACTTGAACATAAGACCTGAAACCATAACACTCCCAGAAGAAACCATAGGGGGGAAGCTCCTTGACATTGGTCTTGGCGATGATGTTTTTGGATTTGACACCAAAAGCAAAGGCAACAAATGCAAAAATAAACAAGTGGGACTACATCAAACTAAAAAGCTTCTGCACAGCAAAGGACACCATCAACAAAATGCAAAGGCAACCTACAGAATGGGAGAAAATATGTGTAACTCATATATCTAATAAAGGTTTAACATTCAAAACATAGAAAGAACTCATGCAACTCAACAGCAAAAAAACAAACAATCCAATTAAAAAATGGGCAGAGGAACTGAATAGAATTTTGAATTTTTCCAAAGAAGACACACAGGTGGCGAATAGGTACATGAAAAGGTGGTGCTCAATATCACTAATCATCAGGAAAATGCAAATCAACACCACAATGAGATATCACCTCATATCTGTTAAAATGACTGTCATCAAAAAGACAAGTGATAACAAATGTTGGTGAGAATGTGGAGAAAAGGGAACCCTTGTGCACTGTTGGTGAGAATGTAAATCGGTGCAGCCAATATGGAAAACTGTATGGAGGTTCATCGAAAAATTAAAAATAGAGCTACCATATGATCCAGCAATTCCACTTCTGGGGATCTATCCAAAGGAAGTGAAATCACTATCTCAAAGAGATTTCTGCACCCCTATGTTCACTGCAGCATTATTCACGATAGCCAAGATGTGAAAACAATCTGTGTTCATCAACGGATAAATGGATACAGAAAATGTGGTGTGTGTGGTGTCTTTACACACACACACCACACACACAGACACACACAGTGGAATATTATTCAGCCAGAAGAAAAGAAGGAAATCATGCCATTTGCAACATGGATGAACCTTGAGGGCATTATGCTAAGTGAATTATGTCAGATGAGGAAAGAAAAATAGTATATGACCTCACTTATATGTGGAACCTAAAAAACCTGAACTCGTGGAAACAGAAGACAGATTGGTGACTGTAGGTGGGGAGTGGGGGAATGGGGAAATGGGCAAAGGTGGTCAAAATGTACAAACTTCTAGTTATCAGATAAGTAACTTCTGGGGTACACGTACAGCATGATGACTATAGCTTACAATACTTTACTGTATATTTGAAAATTGCTAAGAGAGTAGATCTTAAAAGCTCCCATCACATGAAAAAAAATTTGTAGCTATGTAGGTTGAGGATGTTAACTAAACTTCCCGTGGTGATCATTTTGCAATATATACATATATCAAGTCATTATGTTGTACACCTTAACCTAATACAATATTATGTCAATTACATCTCAATAAAACTGGAGAAAAATAAAATAAAATAGCCAAAACGATTTTGAAATATAAGTTGGAGGACTTCCACTACCTGATTTCAAGCCTTCGATAAGGTTATAGTAATCAAAGCAGTGTGCTGTTGGAATTAAGGATAGTCCTCTAAATGAGTGGAACAGAACAGAGAGGACAGAACCGAATTTTGACAAAGGTGCTATGGTAAGTCAATCAGGAAAGGACAGTCTTTTCAACAAATGGTGCTGGGACAACTTGACATCCATATGCAACAAAACAAACCTCAACTGTTACCTCACACCTTACACAAAGGTTTAGTTTGAAATGGACTGTAAATGTAAATGTAGGAGCACTCACAACCTGAATACGGTTCTCCACTTTGTCATTTAACGGAAATGCACCACTGTGGAAATCAATTGAAAACCAAACATTTTCCCAAAATCTACCTCTGCTTTTATTGCTAGTTTCACATCCCCAAAAAGGAATCTGAACAAAACAATATGAAGGAAAAATAACTATTAAAGGGTGACTTCAGGGTTTCTTCATAGTGACAGAACAGTTCTGTATGCTGAGTGTGGTGGTTACACAAATCTAAACATATGATAAAGTTTCATTGAACTATACACCAGAAAAAGTACGTGCAATAACTGGTGAAATCCAAATAAGATGAAATCCAAATAATATTTGAGTCTGTGGTACTATACCAATGTTAATTTCCTGGCTTTGACTATGATTACGCAAGACATGATCATTGCAGGAAGCTAGTTGAAAGGCACATTGGAACACTGTACTATTTTTCCAACTTCTTGTGAGTCAAATTATTTTAAACTATGTATTTTTTTAAATCATGTTAAATCCTAAACATATCAATATTCCTTAATTGTCTGAAATGAGAATTTAGAAATACTCAAAGCTTGTAAATTGAAAACCAAATTGAAAAGACTTTCCTTCTCAGAACAAGATTTTCGAAGTTCCAGAGTACTAATCCATTCATTTAAACTAAATTCCACGTGTTTGTAGTCTACATGTATAATTATTTCAAAGGATTGAATAATTGATGGTTCTGTTTCTTTAGTGCCAAAGAATGACCTCTGAACAGAGAAACTGCCAGAGTATAAGCTCCAGGCTGACAGGTAACATGATGTGTATCTTATACACTTGAAGGACCTTGTAAGCTTGATTTTAAAACAATAATAGTAAGCAACTACTACTTGCTAGTAATGCTTAGTATAATCAAAATATCTGGGGAAGAAATACAGAAATAGAAGTTGTGCCTTGTTATTGTAATGGATAATCTACTTAATTTTTTTGTTTCTCAGATTACCAGGCCTTAATTTGTACAGAAATATATTAAACAAATGTTCCTTTGGGCTGTGGAAGAGTCTCTCTTTTCTTTTTTTTATTTTTTGTGATGAAGATTGGCCCTGAGCTAATATCTGTTGCCAATCTTCTTCTTTTTGCTTCAGGAAGATTGTCGCTGAACCAACATCAGTGCCAGTCCTCCTCCATTCTATGTAGGATGCCACCACAGCATGGTTTGACAAGTTATGCTAGGTCCATGCCTGGGATCCCAACCCATGAACCCTGGGCCACCAAAGTAGAGAGCACACACTCAACCACTACGCCACCAGGACGGCCCCTATGGAACAGTCTTTTAGAAGGCTCAATCTATAAGTCAAGCACCTACACAATATCCTCAGTGCAGTGCTCCTAGTAAGCTTCCTGACATACAACACAGGGTGGGGGTCGGGGGTGGGGGGTGGAAGATAGCTTGGGTACAGTAAGAATCAAGTTTCTTATTAGGTCTCCCTTTCCTTTCCTATGCTTCTTTCCAAATTCTATAAATAGGCATAGCATTTTAGGAAAGTTTTTACTCAAGGATGCATCCAAGAGTGGGTAAAAAGCAAACCCCTCTAGACACCCCAGAGATAACCGATCAAGTTTCAGGCAATGGATGGTCGCTGTGGGTCATCTGGAGACCACATGAGGAGAAGGCTCAACTGCGTGGTCTTTGTGGCCAAAAGAAGATAGCCAGAGGCTGACCACACCCTTTGCTGAAGCTCTCACATTAAAAAAGGATTCCAAAGCACCCCTCTGTAGTATAATGGCAGTTGCCCATGTCTTTAAAATCTAGTTGAGATGAAAAATATAGCTCACGTTGAAATTCAATGTAAGTCCCTATTGAAAGAAACACTTCAAGAAATTGTTCAGAAACAAAAGCAATCCCTCTGCCAGCACTAAAAAGCATGAATTTACAAGATCAACAATCAGAATGGCTGATGACAGCTCACACAAAAAGATCTAAGCCTGGTATTTTTATAAAAACCAAAGCAAGACCTTTTTCTCTATAAAGAGCTCAAAGATAAGTGACATATAGGATTTAAATCTAACATTTTCACTGAAGAGACAATAGGAGCACAGCAGGACTGACCTTATTTTACACAGCGGCAGCTATCCCCCTGGTGTCACCTCTCTCACCCCACCACCATCACAGCCACAGCTGTCCAAAAGCCCTTTAGGAGGTGACAAAGCATTTCACCTGAAGTTAAAGGCCTAAATTGTCAGGGCTTCCAGGAGAACCAACACAGTGACAATTTTACCAAAATGTAAATGATTGCTACCCAGTTAGTTCCAGAACAGGAGATGGCAAACTATGGCCCACTAGCCAAAGCCTGCCACGTTTTTGGGTGGCCTATGAGCCAAGAGTAGTTTTTTATATTTTTTTAACGATTGAAAAACAATCAGAAGAAGAAAGTTTCTCCATGACATATGCAAATTATATGAAATTCAAATGTGTCATTAAATAAAGTTTTATTGGAACACAGCCACACTCATTCATTTATTTATTGTCTATGGCTGCTTTCACTCTACAACGGCAGAGTTGAGTAGCTGTGACACAGACCGTATGGCCTGCAGAGCCTATGATATTTACCATCTGCACCTTTATAGGAAAGTTTTCCAACCCCTGTCCTAGAACAAAGTTCTGAGAGACAGAGCATAAGAGGATGAGGGTGTGAGGCCATGGGGAAGCCTCTTCTCCAGTAAAGAGGTAGATACACAAGAAAAGGGCTGAAGGATGAAGGGCCAGCAGCACAGAAGTGCAACGTGGCTAGCCTGGTCACTGTGTCGGGGCCAATACAGGAATATATTATGAGGAAGGGGAGTACCAGTAAGATAGAAATGCAGTATAATGTGGAAAAAGCCACAGCCAGAGGACTCCATGTTCCACCAGAAAGGAGCCCTTGAACAAGTCACATAACCCCTCTGAGCTTCAATTTCCTTACCTGAAAAGAAATGAATGGAAATAATATCTATCTCATAGAGCTACTGTGAGAATTGTGAGGGGAGATCCACATGAAAACACTTGGTCCATGAGTTAGGGTTACGCCTTGAAAGATATGCAGGTTTCCACAGGTGGAAAACTGGGGGAGAAAGGAAGACATTTGAAATTGAGAGAACACAGGGCTCAAAAGTCCAGAGATCTAAGTGAATGGTCAGTTCAGGACATCAACTAGGATTCAGAGAAAAGTGTCACAGTAGCTGAAACAGAAAAGGCAATCAGGGGCCAGATCTTGATGGTCAAAAGGTACCATGTAAAACTCTGTTCTCTTTCACTCTGCCTTTGGTTACTTCTCTCCCTTCTCTGTTCATATCCCTCTTCTCAATGACTCCCAAAGACACTCTTGAGTGTTCTTTGGGCCATCAGAGGCACCAAAGGTTAAACTGTGCCCATAGCTCTAATTAATCCCCCCCAATGGCATCTTCCACCTCTATTCTGAGGTAGAAACAGGCTTTTCTGCTTTACTCCCACCCACACATCACAGCTCATTTGACCTATTTGCCCCCCACGCTCAGGTAAAATCTTTGGGGGAAACCCTGGATCCACAGCTGGTAGCATCTTCCAGCTGCTAAGTGAGAACTAAATGAGATTCCTGGGACTTTGAGTAATTTATAGTGATTTCCAACGACTGCCAGGCCACAGTCATGATGCATACTAATGAACTGCCCCTTGCAGCCAGCTGTCCCCTCTCAATCACCAGTTGTCCACAGGGGGATTCCCATTCACTAAGGGTGCAGCCAATCTCCAGAGCTGAGAGAGCAGCAGGCGTGCTGCAGAAGAAAACAGCAGCCCTTTAGCCTTCACATAGGTGATTTCACAGTAAATGTTGGGAATATTTACAAAAAACAGTAGGCACAAGGAAAGAACAGTTAAGAACCAGGTCTTTGCCCTGCAATAAAAATTATAAGGCTACATATGCAAACTATTTATTCTCATGTTTTATTTAAGTCATTTACTGTCATCCCCTTCATTCACCCTTGCTTTCTCTTCTTTCACAAACTGGGTGATAAAATCTGGCTATTTTCTATTTAATTTGAGCACTGGATTTGGAGGGGGAAGACCTAGGTAGGAACCTTGACTGCATACAATTATGAGTTGTATGACTTGTAGGTCACAGCTGTAGCTGTGTGTCCTTTGACACATCTCCTAATGTTTCTGAATCTAGATCTCTTCACCAAATTTGGGTCATGCCTGCTCTACCTACCTGCCAAGGTTGTTAAGCAGATGAGGTGAAAACACATGGGAAGATGGACATAGTAAGCTTAAAGCATCAGACAAATCTAAGGGATCTCTAATGTTATTTTAAATATGTCTTCATCTTTAAATATTTCTTGCCAGTTTCTAAAAGAACTGGCCAGGGAAGTATTTCGAAAAAACACACTAGAATCCAATTAAATCAGGCCTTTTAATCCCAGCGTGGAAAGAGAAGAGGATGTTTCTGCTATTTTCACCAAATATAAGGTAGTAGGTAAACCTTCTATCTAGAGGGAATGTAGTTCTCAAGGGGTGCTGTTCCCAGGGACAGGAAATTGATTCCTTGTACTTGGTGGAAAGAGGTGTGGAGTCTATAAATCTCTAAGGGAGGTGGGGGAGACTCAGAGGTTGGGAATTATTTCAGAGGCTGACAACGTAGGAGAGCAGCGAGGGAACTGAAACTCCACCACCAACAACAACAATACTAATACCAACACAAACACCACCAACAGCAATACCACTGACACCAACACCGACGTTAACACCACCAACACAAACGCCGACACCACTGACACCAACACCAACATCAACAATACCGACAGCAACAGCCCACCACAGCCAACACTACCACCAACAACACAACAACACCAATTCCAACAGCACGAGGCTCAGCTTTGCCTCCTCTGATGCCATATCTGCTTCCTCTCCATTTAGCAGAAAGGACACAAGGCCTCTACATCTAGGCCTGGACTTCCACTGAAGAATAAAAAAAAAAAGAAAAATTAAAAAAGCTCGGGGACCACATCCTTGCCGTGGATTGGCCTGTCTCCTGCTCTCTGCTCATCAGTGTTGTTATTTTACTCCATCTGAACTGCTATATTTTAAACCATTTCTGACTTGACTGCCACTGCTTCCAGCTCCCAGACTTTTGGTCAGCCATGACCGAGGTTTCAAGAGGCTCCCAAGCACTGCTCTGACTTCTTCATAGTAGGATCTTTCCCTGACTCTTAACAGCGGATCCCAAGGAGACCACAGCCATCTTCTGAACCTCCTGCTTCCTAACCCATTACTCACACTTGGCCCTATAAGTACCAGGTGACATGCTGTAGGTCTATCCTCAGTTGGTTCTCACGTAGTCCCAGTCCTGAGCATAACTAACCTGTGTCTATCGCCTCCCACATCCTAGTGTGACAACAGCCTAAAATGACACACTCATGGCCAGGATTGAAGGTGCCAATGTAGCGCCAAAGTCTAGAGAGCCAAGCAGGCCTGAAGAGCTAAGAGCAAACATAGAGTTAAGATTTAAGACAAACTATAGCACTGAGGGTTCTTAACATGGTGCCCTATAGCACTAGATGAGACTATAAAGGAAAAGTTAAAAACAGGTAAGATGGCTAATTGGACCATGGAGTGTGTTGTCTTAAAGACTTTCCCTAAACTAGATAATATGCTTTAAAGACATGTTGATGTAAAAGGGAGAAAAAGCATAGAGAACACAGGATTTCAGCCAGATAAGCCTGGGCAGAACCTCTATTCCTTGGGTCTCAAACAAAGCCCAAGATGGGACATGTACATCCCATCCAGATCTAGGCCTGGGCCACAACGTAGTGGCAGTACATTTAAAACACGCAGAAGAATAAAACCCCTTGAAGCTGAAAAAGCAAACTTAAAAACCCCAATCTGCCAGCTTGCAGAAGGCTAAATATGACCCACTTATAGTTCACTGGGTTGAAAGTCAGAAGTCCCAGCTCCATCCCAGAGTAGTTATGGCCTTGGGTGAGTCACATCACCTCTTTGAGTCTCAAGTTCCTCATGCATAAAAAATGAGGAGGGTCCAGGATGATCACTAAGGTCTCTTCTGCTCTAATATTCTACGAGTGAAGCCATGATACACAGCTGTGGCAGGCAGCCTCTAGGATGGCCCCCAAATATCCTCACCTCTTGTAATTGTGGTTTTGTATAATCCCTTCTCCTTGAGTAACTTGCTTCTAACTAACAGAATATGGCAACACTGAGGGGATGTCACTTATGTGGTTAAGTTATAAAAGAGTTGCGATTTCCGTCTTGCTGGTAGACTCTCTTTCTATTGCAGGCTTTGATGAAGCAAGCTGCCATGTCAGAGAGGCCAATATGGCAAAGAACTGAGGGTGGGTTCTAGGCAACAACCAGCAAGGAACTGAGGGCCTCAGCCAGACAACCCTTGAGGAACTGAATCCTGCCAACTAACAGATTCAGTGACCTTGGAGGCAGATCATTCCCCAGTTAAGCCTTCAGATAAGACTTCAATCTTGGACAACACCTTGAATGCAGCTCATGAGAGACTCTGAAGCAGAAAACGTAGCAAAGCTGTGTCTAGATTCCCGACCCACAGAAACTGTGTGACAGTAGATGTATATTGTTTTAAGCCACTAAGTTTTGGAATAATTTATTATACAACAATAGGTAACTAATACACACAGCTTCATTTGTTTATATGGCTTTGAAAGGCTACATCTCTGCCTTACACTTTGGATATCCTTATGGCATTCTATAAACCAAATGAAGGATCACCTGGAATTGGGGTCAGGAACCAGGAAACCTGACTTAGCTGCCACAGCTTAGTGGATAAACTACATAAGTCAAAAAGTTTGGGAGTAGGGGCTAAGAGAAGAGCTCCAAAGCTGTAGATGGGGTCATGTGCTAAGAGAAGTGTGCCACCTCTCCCCACCTCAACCTTGTTTTTCACCCACAAATCCATATTCTGAGGAGAAGAGAAAATATTTTCTTACGTTAATCTCCCCTACTCACCCCCAACCGAAAATGCTCACTAATCACGTAGTCAGGCCAAGGCCCAGAGGGCATGGAGGAAAGGCCATTCACATGCAGGAGCATGACCTACAGGATAGAAGCAAGTCCTCAGGACATGGATGCTCTTGTGAACTACCCCTACCTGACATCAGGAAGTCCCACTGGCTTGACCTTCAAAATGTGACCACGTCTCATCACCTCCATCACTACCAACTAGTTCATCTAATTTCCTCTGCCAATGAAATGCCTACTGATTCCACTCCTGCCCTCTCTCTGGACCCCCCTACCACAATCTATTCTCTACTAAGCAAGCTGAGTACTTGTTATAGACTGAACGTCTGTGTCCCCCCAAAATTCTTATGTTGAGTGATGGCATTTGGAGGTGGGGCCTTTGGGAGGTGATTAGGGTTAAATGAGGTCGTGAGGTTGGGGCCCCCAGGATGGGATTAGTGTCCCCAAAATAAAAGGAAAAACTGTCCAGAGCTCGCTCACTCTCTTCCATGTAAGGACACAGACTGAAGGGCCATCTGTAAGCTAGGATAGAAACCTCACCAAGAACTGAATCTGCCAGCACCTGATCTTGGGCTTCTCAGCCTCCAAAACCGTGAGAAATAAATGTCTGCTGTTTAAGCCCCCGAGTCTAGGGTAGTCTGTTATAGCAACCTGAAGAGACGAAGACTGTAATTGTCTCAAACGTAAACACAATCTTGATATCACTTTATGTGGAATCTAAAAAAGCCGAACTTGTAAAAACAGAGTAGAATGGTGATTACCAGGGGCTGGAGGGTGGGGCAACTGGGGAGATGTTGTTTAAGGGGATGAACTTGCAACCATTAGATAAAGAAGCTCTGGAGATCTAATGCACAGCATAGAGATTAAAGTCAACAATACTGTATTGCAAACTTCAAAGTTGCTGAGAAACTAGATCTTAATTGTTCTCACCACAAAAAATAAATGATAATGATGTGACCTGATAGAGGTTTTAGCTAACACACTATGGCGGTAATCACATGCAATATAAATATGTATCAGATCAACACATTGTACACCTTAAACCTACACAGTGTTATATGTCAATTACATCTCAATAAAAATGCAATGCAATATATCATCCCCCCTTCAAAGTTACCTGAGGCTGTCTATCACATTTAAGATGGAATCCAAGGTCTTTACCTGGGCCTGCAGGAATCTGCCTATGACTGGTTTCAAGCCCCATTTCCTCTCTCCCTTGCCCACTCCGCCCTAGCCATGGTGCATGCTGTCTTTGAACATGTTTCTACTCAAACACCAACTCTACAGAGAGGCTTTCCCTGAGCAGCCTTTCTACAAAGCATCCCCTTCTGCTCCCTGCTCAAACCTTCTTCTACTTTTACTTTGTAAGAATTAGCACTATATGAAATTGTTCACTGGTTATGTTCTCCTCCTCCCATACTGGGGTGTAGACACTATCCATCTTGTTCTCACTTACCCCCAGTGCCTAGGACAGTACCTACTATTCAATAAATATTTGCTGGATTAACTGTACGTTTGATTGGGAAGCCCAGAGTGGAAGATTGGAATGGAAAGATATTAAGGCAGAGGTGAGAGGCAAGAGGTCAAGTTCAGGAAGTCAGCTAAAGAGAAGGGATGTGGTAGATTCAAAAATCTGGCAATATTTGGAAGTGGTAAAGAAGCAGGCAGAACATATTAGCACAGTTCTTGATCCAGTGTTTTCTGAAAACATCTGATTTCCTGCGCATTTCTGCAATGCATTCAACTGAAGTAAGCTACAAAACAATTTCAAAGAGCGTCTGACACTAAACAAATAAATACATTAAATGCATACAACCCAGGGGTTCACATTTCTGCGTATGAAAACCTTTACGTGGGAGGATGGGGGCAGGGAAGCAGGCAAGCAGGCCAGCACCCTGTGCTGAGGACTTTACCACCAACGTGCCACTAAATCTCACCTCAACCCTCTAAGTCGGCATTATCTCCCTCTCACATATGAGAAAACTAGCTCAACTTGAACCCAGGTGTGTTTAACACAAAAGCCCATGTTCCTAACTAATATGCTCCTTTAGCTGGGTGGTGTGTTCAGGCCTGGACTAGAAACCAGGAATGTCAACATAGAAGAAAGCAAGACAAGACCATGCCAGAAGCAGGCAGAAATCATCCATTCAACAAAAATACGTATGCCATTTCAAGACAAAACCATGCCCAGACAAAATCTTCCTTCTTTTCAGAATGACTGAAGCACACAGATGCAGTGTACATTATAATTATAAATGATAGACTGTTAGAGCTGAAAGTAACCATAGAGATCACTCAGTCCCTCCCCTTTACCGGAAAGATGAAGAGACCAGCTCCCAGAGCCGAGTCCCACAATGAGAGAGAGAAGGTGAGCCATCTGTCTGCTGTTCTTGGGATCTATTCAGCGTGCAGATCCAAATATTTGCAGCTCCTACAAGAAACCTGATTGATTCAAACTTGAAAATTTTGCTATATTTTTAAAAATAAATGATGATCCTGTCTCATCACATTACCAAAGAGGCAAAAAATAACAATAATTTTATAAAAATTAAAAAAACTATAGAGGCAAAAAATTATAATAAATTGTTCAATTATAAAATGATACCACTGACCTGTGGGGCAGCCATAACAAAGGATGGGCACAGATTCACCACAGTTAGCAAAATTAACCGGATACCACCAAGAGGGAGCTTGTGATGAAGAGGGTATTTTAACTCTTTCTAATGACCCTGAATCAACAGGGGATCCAGAGACTTACCAGCAGGTGTGAGTACTAAGAGTCATGTCCCTCTAATGTAAACAGAAGACCAACAGAATTACCAGGAAATAAAAGCCTTAATGAAGGACTCTCTTCACTGGGCAGCACGTCTGTTCAATGGGTCCAGGCGCTGGTGCCATCTTGTTCTTCTCAAATCAGACACAGCAGTGATTTCCCCTGCCCTTTATCTAGTAAAACATCCCACAGCATCTTAACTTAGTTCCAACCTTAGCCAAAATCAAGAGCTTCCAATCCTTTAATATCATGACCTTCTCATCCACACAGGTTACTTCGAATTTCAACTGAAGAAACAAAACCTGAGTTACTGAAATGGCCATTATTGTCACTGATGTCTACGCAAAGTGATATCTGCTTTTCATTTTCATTTTTCTTTAGACAAAATATGTCTATCATATTGATGAGGATTATTTTAGGCTGGTTACTGTTAAAAACTGCAGACGGGAAGGAGGCTCTGAGGAGTGGAATTTGCTTGCCCTTTGATGAGAGATATTTGCATTTGTGAAGGAAGTCTCCATCTGTTGGGGGTGTCTCCCTCTCTGCACCAGGAGGAAGAGGAGATGACCTTATCTCTAGAAACTCTTAATGGGGATGGCAAGGACTTAAGTCTTGTTTATTGTGCTTGTCAGGTAACCTCATGTAGCTGACCCCACCCCCAACATCCTCCTTTGTCTTTAGCTAAAAATAATATTTAAGGTGGTGGCTTCAGCCATTTACTTAATCTGGTTTGATTCTTATCTAAAAATTATAGGACCCCCCCAAGAACCAGACCCCACCTGCACTGATACCATTTTAACAACTTTTTTTACATATTCTTTCCTTTGTCTTGTAAAGAGATAACTCACATACCTACACCTTAAATTTAGCACTACTATCAACCCATGTTTGCAGCAGCAGCTCTGACTGCCCATGGGTCCTGTCTGCATGCTATTCCACACTATTCTCTAAATAAAAGAGCACTACTGCCAGACCTTGAGAGTCCAAGAAATCTCTCTTTCGACTCTTCAGCTCACCGACCCTGCATCAATATCTTCATCGGTATACTTATAACTCTGTGGTATTTTCTGTGATACAAAATTAGCAATATTGCAGTTAACAGGTTTTTTAAATTACTTTCCTGCTTGGAATGTTATTGTTGTTGAACAGCTAAGATTCATTTCGTTTTTACTGTCAGAGTGTGTTAAACTAAGCGAAATCTATCAGGAAATGTATACACCCCTGAGTCTTCTGATTTTCACACTCTTAGCTCAAGGACAATGCAGACATTTAAAATGTCACAGATAATTAGCCAATCTCTTTACAAATAAGACTTCGTGCTCTGACAGAATCACATAGTTTGCCAGTCTCGGGAATAGATTTACTCATTAGGAGGTGGTCAGATGTAAAATATTTATGTTTCTGGAATAAAAGAAGTAGGTGGAGTGCTAGAAAGGACGCAGAGCTAGAGGTTCTGGACCTAGTGCTAAGGGATTCTGGAGAAGTCGCTTTGCCTCTTTACTTCTGTTTTCTCAGCTGGAGACCCAGAAGACTCCCTCTAGTTCTTAAAATCCTCATCTACCTCAACTAAAGATAGACTTGTCCTCAAATGAGAGAGATATTATGCAGGTAACATGAACTTTCAACTAAGCATCCAAGACATTAATAACTTTTCCTCTTTCCAAGACTGATTTTAAGAAATTTCAGGGCTGTTCACAGATTAATGCTGGAAATAGTTCACCAATTTATTTTAAAAATCAACAAATACCAGACATAAGCTGAGAACTTTGCTACCAAAAAAGATCTTAAATTTCCCTGATGGTACACATTGTGTCACCAAAATGTGTGGCAAATACCTATAAGGAACTCTTAAGTCAATGTTGATATACCACATAAAACCATTATTTCTACAGTCATTAAGGTAAATACTAAAATCTGACCATTTCCTCCCAAAGTAGGGGTTGCTGAAAATACTTGTAAAGCACTATGCACCTAGCAAGATCACTGAACTCAAAGAAATTTATCAACAAAAAGTATCAAAGCTCAGGAATAGAAAAAAAAGAAAAAAGAAAGAAAGCAGTACACAAGTAAATATGGTACAAGCACCTTGAGTTCAGAGAATCATATTTATTGTCCCCCACTATATCCATCAGAGTACCTTGCCAGTTATATCAGGTTTATTGAGTTGTTGAAGTATATAATAATTTAGAGTCATGGAATCCAGACTAATCCTTCACCAATGAATCAGCATCAGCCTGTCTTTGTGAATGCTATGAAGAGTTTTCAAAACCAGAAGAGGTACATGCTTGGCATATTTCACCAGTACCAAGTTCTTCAACACCATAATGACACCACTCAGGACATTGACCATTTGCAAAGATGCCTGAGATTCGCTGAACTAAAGAGAAGAGCCGCACATAAACCTGCAGAACTATTTCTCACCCTAAGGTCTCTATTGAGATACAAGAGCTCCATCACGACCCTGCTTCATTTATGAAATATGGTGAAGTTATAGTCCCAATAATATGTCTCCAGACAAGACTCTATTCTAAGACAGGAAGCTAAATTATTTAGGGCCATTTCCCAGTCAAGGAGAGGGATATAGGTTAGTGGAAATAATTTGAAAGCATAGCTGTTGGACTGGTCACAAGGCCTTGTTGGAACATACTTCTGAAAGTGATGGCAGGAGCCCTGGGGAAGGGGCTGGATTCTGCTGCCAACCCCTGTGGCAGTGTTAATGACATATGACCTTGAGTAAGCCATTTAACTTCACTGTTCTGGTCTTCAGGTCTGCAAAATGAAGAGGATGGACTATGATTACTAACCACTTTTTCACAGAAGTTTCTTGAGTCAGATTAATTCTATCTTCATTCTTCATATGAAAAGGAGAAAGAAGAAATCAGTATGGTGGAAAAGCTGGAGTCTTCCACAGCTGAAACAAGAGATGAGCTAATGATACATAAGTATGAGTACTCAGTTCTGGAGCCCTCCTGACAACTGAGGCAAAGGAACTCTCGACTTGGGTACAGCTGCCAAATTCAAGCCTTAAGCCTCTGCGAAGGTCTCCAGGCACCACCCGGGGGGCCTCTTCCTCTCTATCCTGTCTGTCCTGGGTCCTTGTGACCTGAGGCCCTATTCTTCCTGGTGCTCCCCCGCCCCAGGGGGACCGCTCAGACAGGGCTCCTTCTCTGAGGAGGCTTGATTTGAGAGGAACAAATGCTTCTGATTTTAGAAAGGACAGATTTGAGAACTTTTCCACAGGCAGGCTTCTTCGGAAACTTCAGTTCTCATCCTGAATTTTAAAACCATAATGTGACATTTTAACATATGGCAAAGAAAGATGAATTTGAGATCGTTTCAAACTGCTTAAAAGATCTGCATTAAACACAGATTTCCATTATTACAGATCTAATAAGTCCTATTCTCATCTGAGCTATCAGCAACAGAGTAAGTAATTACCACTCAACTTGGGCCGTTCCAGTCCATTAGCCCAATACTGATGACTCAGGCAAAGCTATACATGAAGAACAAAATGCTGATAAAAGACAAAATGGGATGGAAGAAAATGCTGCTGCCTTATCCCATTCTGCTACATTACTTGTAAGGAACGAATGAAGTAGAGATAAACTTGATAGAGTGATAACTCCAGAAGTAAATATTAAAAAAAACAACAGAGTTGTATCTACCTAGATAAAAGGGGAAAGCAAAATACCTCCTTGAATGCATCATACATTTGAAGGACCTTCAATCCTCAGTTACAATGTTTACCTAAGTATAAGGACTGGATCTAAATGGTACCAAACATCTTCAACGTGAAAGCTGAACTAAGTTAGTCAGGTATTCATTCAACAAACTTTTGCCAGTAAATCAGACTCCATGCTAGGGGCTGGGGATGCAAATGTTAATGAGACACCACCCCTACCAGCAAGGAGTTTTAGGACTATTTGGGAGATAAATAAGTATACCAACTATTATAACACAATGTGATGCATGTTTGATAGAAATACGTCCAGGGTGGCACTGGACTATGTCAAGATATCTGTAGCATCTAACCCAGAGCAGGTGGAATCAAGGAAGGATTCTAGAAGGAATGCCTGCCAGAGGTGAGCCTTGAAAGGGAAAGGCATTGAGCCACGTGAGAAAGGGACCACCAAAGTTCCAGGCAGAGAGTACAGCATGTGCACAGTGAGACAGAACATGGAGGGTGGGTCACCGTTAAGTGTGGCTGGGCAAGAAGTACGATGTTGGGTTGGAGAGAGTGGGGAGTCTAGAAGACTTATTGATTCTGGGAAGGCAGAAGCCAGGTTATGGAAGGTTTCAAATACCATACAAAGAGTTTGGATTATATCCTGTAAACATTTGGCTTTTAAACAGGCAAGTAATACAATTAGCAGAAACATCTACTAATTTAAGGGGGAAGGACATGAGGTTGATGACAAAGAGACTGACTGGCATCTGCAGTTATGTGGGAGGGATGTAAGGAGGGGAAGAGGAAGAGAAATTTGAGACACTCATTTTAACCATACCAAAACTGAGGGTATTCTCCACCCAGACTTTCCACCCAGAGTTTTAAACTCATTAGATAAAAATGTGCTTTAATCTAGAATCTCAGTTATCAATTAACAAATAGGCTGAGCCTATTTCACATTCTTGGCATTTGGGGGAGTACAAGAATAATGATCATTGTGATTTGATAACAGTGTATGTTCAAGTCAGGGAAATAAGACTAATATACTTGAAATAGACAACTGTGAACATATTCGGTTACATGTTCGATTGTGTAGTACAAATTATCAGTTCTAGGGGAACAAAGAAAGAAACGGAATGATCAACACAGGCTGGGAAGGTTTCTGGGCGGAGGTGAGGGATGACAATCATGGCATCTCATGAGCCACAGGGAGAAGGGCCTGATCCTAGAGTGTTGAAGGCACTCTGGCAGGTCTAAAGTTTAAAAGGGCGACTGTAGAGAAGTTGTAAGAAAAAGGGCTAAATAGGTAGAGAAAAACCAGTTATACAGAGGTGAAAGCAGGGTTGAAGTGCTCTTAGGATGACAGGGTGCATTACAGAGGATAGGGTGAGTCCGAGAAGATCAGATGTTCAGAAATAAAGTTCACAATTGGTGACAGCTACGTGGACAAAGGGAAAGAACTATATGCAAGATCAACAAAGCAGTGAAAGGATAGGAATCTCAGAAGCAGCTGAAGTATACCAGTCTGAGGATGCTAACTCTCCTGACAGAAGCAAGAAGACAGAAGCAAATGCTATTTAAAGAGGTGACGATGATGAGTTTGGTTTTTGACATAAGCCATAGAAAGTCAGAACTGGAAGAGATCTCAGAGGTCACTTAACTGGACCCTTCCAATTATATGTCTGAGTATAACACACTGAGACTGAGGTGACAGTGGGACAGCCAGTGGAAGTGTCCGATAAGCAATGAAAAATGGGAGCAGGATTGAATGAGACATCAAGAATGCAGACACAGATTTGGGAGTCTGTCTCCACAGAGGTAATAATTGAAGCTGGGAGCATGGATGAGCTCCAAGGGGGAAAGCTGAAAGAGAGGGAAGAATGCAGGACTTCGGGCGGGGTCTGAGATCAAGAAAGGGAGCAAGAGGGAGAGGTGAGCTGACAAAGTATCTGGAGAAGAAGCAATCAGTGGGGACAGAAGGAGAACCAGGATAATGTCATAAGATCCAAGAAGGAAGGGTTATGAGAACGCATGGTTGCATGATGCCAAACTCTGGCTTGCTACTGGTCAATCTGAGTTTCCTCCATCCTGAGTCCACTGCTAGTCATCCTTTCTCTCACGTATATGCCCCCTGCATTACTCGGCCCACTTTCTCTTTCCTAGTTGCCACCATAAGCTCTTCTATCTGTGTTCCCTCAAATCCTCTCCTCTTGTACAAGGTTGGGTGCAAGCTCCTCCCTTCTACCTCTCCACACCCTCACCAATATATCCATTAATCAGCACTACCCAAGTCCCTTTCTGGAACGTGCATAGAGCTAAGGCTGCTCCTAACTACTTTCCCTGAAACCTCTCGCAGATAACCATGTGGCTGGGAGTCCTCCATCTTCGCTCTTGTCTTGGAAATCTGCCAGGCTAGTCCTCTTTGATTTGCATGGTGAACCCAGTGGATCAAACCCCCAGTACTCCGGGACGATGAGCCCAGTTCCTCAGTTGTATGTGCAGTCCAGGTGTGTTTCTTCATGCAGTAGACAAAAGCCGCCTCCTGTGAGTTTAATGTAAATGTAGTCATTTGCAAATGCAAATGCCTAAGATGGGACAGACTACGAACACAGATGACTGCAGGAAAGACTAAAAGAGTGACAAGAAAACAGTGACAAAGAAGGAGCTGCAGAGTGAGTTAATCAAGGCAGGATTTGGAAGACAACATCTTGAAAAGTTGAGGCTGGCTGCAAGCCCAGAAAAGAGACAAGCGGAAAGATTCCTGGGCATGGGGCCCAAGGAGGGCTCAGTTTGAGGTGTCAGGGAGATGCCTGGAGAGCAGTTTTAGCCTCAATTTGTGGGCAATGCCTGGAACCAGGCAGAAGGGGCTGATTCTTTCAAGTTCAGGGACGGAGAGAGACAACTTGGCCCAGTGTAGAAGCAAGGTGACACCGACTACTGAAACATGACCCTTCTTTTTGGCTGGACAGAGTTAAACACGACAGTAGACTGTTTCAACTTGTCTAGTCTACACCCTCAGATTCTTCCCCAGGGTGATTTCTTGATTTCAAAATAACTGCGTGTGACATTGCTGATACCATTTTTAATCTCTCCCACGGCCAAGAACAAAGACTACAGACAAACAGAGAGAACCTTCAGCTCAGAGGTGCCTTCTCTCTGAAAAGCTAAAAACCACAGACAGGAACCAAAGGTACTAAGATTCTAAATAAAAGTTTATATCAGGGAAGACTTTGAACAGAAAAAGGGCTCATAAGGGACAGAAATTGCTGTAAGAAAAAAGCAACTGCTTCCATGCTCAACTATTTCCATAAGTAGTGCACTATTTTAAAAGCCCTTTATACATGCTTCCTTTCTGCCTAGAATGTTCTTCCTTCCCCTTCCTCTCACCCTTTCACCTTCAAACTCTTTAGAGACCCATCTCAAATGTCAGCTCCCTGTACTCCTATCTTTGTTGTGGTAATTTCCTCTTGGTATTATACTTATCGTTGGCTGTTCAGTCTGTCTCCTTCTCACACGTAACCTCCACACCCTCTTATTCATCCTTGTAACACAACAACTATGCCTGGCACATGATAGGTGCTTGATACATGTGGCCGATTAATGAACAAAAGATTCCACTTCAGGAGAAGGTAAGCTGCAGGAACGCAGAGTCTCTCGCTGCTTGATTGCTTTGCCTCTCATAGAACACAAATCTATTCCTCCAAGCTTCCTTGGCTTCCCCTCTCCGGTGAGCTAGTTCTTCCTATCGAGTGACACTTTGGCCCTAGCTTCTCTCTTACAAGTTCATCCTAACGTCCATTCCCCCTACCAAGCTGGGCTATTTCTTTTGCCTTCTTAGCCTATTAGTCCACCCTCTATTTCAGGTCAAAGATAACATTGCTTCTATCAACTGGTTCCTTACTTGGCACATTCCCAAACCTCTGCCTCTCAGTTAATACTTCGCCATCCAGCCAGTGTTGCAAGCTAGAAGCCTTATGTCATCCTTGTCTCTTCCCTCTTTACCCTCCCACCCCCGACAATGACCACAACGAGACTCTTCTGCTTGAGCTTCAGAGTCGACCTCAGAAACAAGACCAGCAGCCATGTCTGTCCGACTAGCCTCACTTCTTCTTGCCTCCTCTGTCCCTTCAACCCCACTCAGCCCTCCCCAAGTCTGCACTTCTAAAATGGCTTTCCTTTGCTGTTCTGAAACCCATGAGCTCCTTTGGTAGTCCAGCACCATCTCTCATGCAAGGGGACTGTCACTCCCGCCACCCCTCCTCCTCAGATCCCACTGCCTTTGTCTCTGTCACCTCCTTTTCAGACACTGGCATGGGAAAAGTGTGTGTCCATAGCTCTGCTGCCCTTCCCTCCCTCCGACCCCATCCACCTTGGAGGGTGTTCCCTAGGCCAGGTGGAAATGCAGGAAGGAGGGTGGTCCCTAGACCAGGTGGAGATCATGAAGGAGGGTGCTCTCTAGGCCAGGTGGAGATGCAGGAAGGAGGGGGCCTGCAGGGGAGCAGAAGGAGGGTGCTCCCTAGGCCAGGTGGAGATCGTGAAGGAGGGTGCTCCCTAGGCCAGGTGGAGATCATGAAGGAGGGTGCTCCCTAGGCCAGGTGGAGATCCAGGAAGGAGGGTGCTCCCTAGGCCAGGTGGAGATCAGGAAGGAGGGTGCTCCCTAGGCCAGGTGGAGATCAGGAAGGAGGGTGCTCCCTAGGCCAGGTGGAAATCCAGGAAGGAGTTTGTTTGTTGATGATGATAATGATGATATGAAACAGGACCTATATCCCCCTCATCCCACAACCGGAATTCCTCAGTTCCATTGCCTACTTCATACTTCAGATACTGTTATCCCCTCTAATAAGAAACACGTAAACTCCTTATAACATTCTAAAGAAATGCTCTGGCAAATTTGAACAATAGATATATAATACTTTTTGATTTGAAGTAGTTATTAACAGAACTATAATGCTATTATAATGATTGATACTTTGCACAAATTCTACTACCAGCTAAACAAATTGCAAAGACATTTTTAAGATGATTTTAAAAGTATTTTCACATGGTTGAGTTGACGATTTAGCTTTTTCCAGTAATGTAATCTTTATTTAATTAACTGGGTGATTCCATATCAGTAGTTTACTGTGGCTGCCAGTGCTTTCAAATGTGCAGCCATTTAGTCACTGGGGGAAGAGCAACGCAGACAAATTAAAAAGTATATTTCTTCTTACAGTTGTGTTCATTAATAACAGTTACTTGATGTCTTATCAACAAAAATATAAGGCCCTTGTTTTCTCTCACAGAAACTAGAGGATGAAAAGCTGATAATTCTTGTTACAAATACAAGGAAACGTAGACAGCCATTCATTTTCTTGAAGTTCTACTTTCAAAAAGGAAGGTTTAAATCAGCATAACGCTCTGACATTTTTTCAGGGCTAGGTGAGAGGGAGAAATGGACAGACTGCACTGGCCCACGGAAGAGCAAGATCAAATATGTCTAAAACAAATTAAAACTGACTCCCACCCTGCAGAGGTCCAGCCTTTCTCTTTCTCTACACTTCCACAGAACGTTAAAGATTTAGGGGAAAGTCAATTGAGACGCTGCAACCTTCTCATCCACGCACGTACAGTAAAAGTGGGTGACAGAAAACCTAGTCAGATGCTAGCTAGCACAGAGCTGGCATCATTCTCAGTGGAGAAAGACTGAACACTTGTCCTCTAAGATCCAGAACCAGGTGAGGCTACCCATCCTATTCTACCTGCCATTCCTATCGAACATCATGCTGGAGGGCCTCGCCAGCCCAATAAGGTAAGAAAAGGAAATAAAATGGATTTAGATTGGCAGGGAAGAAATCAAACTACCATTTTTCACAGAAGTCAAGATGGACTACACAGAAAACACCAAGGAATAAGCAAAAACAGTTACTAGAACTAATAAGTGAGTTTAACAGGTCTCAGAATACAAGGCCAACATACAAAAATCAAGTTAAGTTTTATGTACTAACAATAAGCAGTTAGAAATTGAAAACTTTTAAGGTATCACTTATAATAGCACCAAACAAAATGAAATGGTTAAATATGTGCAAGATTTGTCTTTTCACTTTCTTAGTGTCTTTTGAAGAACACATTTTTTTTTATTTTAATGTAGTCTAATTTATCATTTTTTGTTTCTTTTATGGTTTGTGGGTTTTGTGTCCTATCTAAGAATTATTTGCCTAAATCAAGGTCACAAAGATTTCTCCAATGTTTCCTTTGGGAAATTTTATGCTTTTATGTTTTACATTTAGGTTTATGATCCATTTTGAGTTAATTTTATATAGAGCACAAGGTAAGTAGTTCTGAAATAAGCCAATGTTAACAAACTAAAATGGCAGTAACACAGGAAACTGAGAAATGGACAAAAATCAGAGGGTATACACACAGCTAACTGACTCCTGCTCTAACTTCCCTTGGTTGAGGCAAAGAGTTGTGCTTTATTCATGAAGTGATGTAGGTTGATGAATATGGTAAGATTTTGGCCAATTTTCCTATTGTATAAATTCTTGAGTTAGACAGTGAGATTGATAAAGAAGTGAAGGGACACATTCTTCCCAAGCACAGCCACAGACTCAGGGTTCCATCAGTCTTTGCTACATCAACACTTTGAAGCCCTAGCAGGTTGTTACAGCTGACATCTCAATTTAAGTATGTGGATAAGAGAGCTATCTCCTGCCACCATGAGAGAAGGTTATGAGGAATAAACAAGTGCAAAGTACTTACAACATTCCCTTTATTAGGGTCCACCTCAAATCCTGCCCACACCACCTGGTGATTAATGACCAATAATTTGCACATCTTTTATTACGAATATCTACACATGCCTTGAAGTCATTTAGCACCACCTGTGACTGAAAACAATAAATCAGGTATAATGATACATACTTAGCATATTCAAGATGTCATGTTCTTTTAAATTTATGATCTATTCAAGCAAAGCTGGGTTATCACGTGGCGGGTGTGTGGAAGGAATCATTCCTGCATTGGGGGGAGGTTGGTCTGAGTAAGCTTGAAGCCTCTCATGTCTCTGCAAATAGACACATGTTCGAATCCCAGTTGAACCACTTACTAGCTACATGACGTCAGCAAGTTGCTTCACTTCTCTGAGCCTCATTTTCCTGGTCTGTAAGATAAACTAAAAGTACCTTATCATACAGGGGTTTTTCTCTAGGGTTAAATGGCACTGTTTAGATATTCCCTACCTACCAACAGTTACACTCATGCTCTAGAATTCTCTTTAGTTTTCTGCAAAGCTGCAATGTTCCACACGAGAGTGGAAGGAGAAACAATGCCTGTGCTTGAGCCCTACCAGAGACATATGAGCTGGCCTGGGATGATATCACCCCAGTGATGTGGATGTACCAGAATAATACAGAAATCTACATATGTTGATATTATTTGCCAGACTGAGAATTCCACACATAAAATCACACACATATATAGACCCAAAAGTATAAAAAATAATAAAAGTAGTAGCAAGAGTCAACATATAAGTGCCTGACACTGTTTTGAGCATTTTACGTGTGTTAATGTACTTGATCCTGACAACAATCCTATGAGGTAGGTACTTCTCTTATCCCCACTTCGCAGATAGGAAACTAAGGCATGGGGAGCTTGAGGGTCTTGCCTAAGGTCACAAAGCTAGCAAAAAACATGAGATTCAAACCCATAGTCGGGTTCCAGAGTCCCTACCGCCTCCTAAGATCAGAAAGGAAAAGAACTGTCTTCTGCTCCAGAAGTGGCACCGCCAAGTCCTAAAAGAGTTTTTCCATTCCGGGCCACCTATGTGCCTGTTCTCCAGGCCCCATTTTCCTAAACAACATCAGGGTCCGTAGGGGGCCCTTCTAGCACACTGGCGATATTCTTTTCCTTGAGGGAGGGGTAGTACCATGGGTCTCTGTAATTGTTCATTAAGTTTCATGTGCTCTTCTGTTTGTATATCTCACAATAAGAGAAAGTGGACCAGCATCTATGCAAAGACCCAACTACATAGGCTTCCGACATTGTGAAGGTTCCCTGGTCAGCTGTCCCTGATGCACACCTAGGACCCAGCACAAAGGTTGGGAAGTAGAGGATGGAAAGATGCCGCCCGCGCCTCCTCTGCCTGCTCCACGTACTTTGAATTTGCATGCTAGAATTACCAGAGCCGAGGCTCAGCTAATCTCCTGGCTGGCGTGATTGTTATTATCATGCAGCGCACACATGCATATTCATCCAGATTTAAAGGGAAGAAATAAGCCTCCCTCATGGCACTGCTGATAAACAACCCCTCAAAAATCTCTCTCCCTATCCTCAAATGAAACACATTTTGAAGCCTTGTCATACTTTAAAGTGATTTTGCCCATAAGTCTTTTATATGTTAATAATATTGTACGTTGAATATTTCATTCCCAAGATCATTATTTGATTGGTTTCCACGTGAGGTTCAGCACAATGGAAATGGACACAGCAATATCAGTGCCTTTGGACACCAATCTCCATGTTAAAGCTCACGTCGTTGGCACCCAAACCCACTGAACACAGCTGCAGCAGGAGCCCCGGCCATGTTTGTCAAGTCTGCTTATTTCCAGACAAAACATTTTAATTCCTTGTGTGGGAGAGGGGGGCTTAGGGGCAAGGGCAGTGTTGGAAGAGGATGGAGAGGAGAGAAGGAGGAGAAAGTGGAGAATGGAAAAGGCATAATAACAGAGTTAAGGTATTTGGCTCAGCGGCTTTTCTGCAGCTAATCTAAGACTAACCTCTCAGAGGAACCCTGTCCTCTTCGCATAGGTTAGGTGTATACAGCCAGGGCTTCTCAACCCTCGAAACACAAGAGATCTATCTAGGTCCCTCCTGCAGAGGGCCTGATTTAATTAGGTGGTCACGGGGTACAGAGTTGGGCAGAGAGACTGAGAGCAACCTGGACACCCGTCCCAAATGATGCTAACATGCATCCAGGGTTGTGGCTGGGGGTAAGTCCATGGGCTCTGCAGACATCTGAGATGCAGGCAGGTCACACAGCTGGTAGACAGTGCTGCTCACAGACTCCGCAAAATGGGCTGGACCCATCATTTAGCGAGGGCTCAGCTGAGACGGCAAAAATAGCATCCAGCTCTGAAAGTTTATCAAATGAGGGACTGGGCTGGGGAAACACAAGATGCCAGAAGATCGAACACAGATCCCCAGCTCAGAGAAAGCGAAGTTTAAGAATGAGGAAAGGGCACTTGTCAGGTAACTCTCCAAGACACAAACATACATTCACACAAACACACATAAACGCTCACAAACATGCACACACACCCATAAACATGTGCACGCACACACCATTATGCTAAAATGCATCTCCTGTACATTTCAACTTCTGACAGTTTCATTAATTAATAACATTCTGAGTTCATTCTCGCCTGCAACTTAAGTAACCAAACCCTCCAAAACTTCTAAAAAAGCCTACCACCACCGCCACCAGCCTCCCCGGGCCACCTCATGCCAGTCCTCTGCCTGGGCTCTTTCGAGTGCAGACAGGATCACGTCTGCTCCCTCCGATTTTACCAGCCCCAGGTTCGCCCATTTCCTGAGAGTCCATCCTGTCCCATGCATCATCTCAGGCACCTTTATGCGCCCAGGGCAATGCAGCACAGAGCTGCAGGTGCTCAGACTCCAGAACCACACTGCAAGGGGTCAAACCCCAGCACCCCTGGACCAGCCCTGCAGTCTTGGGCAGGGCACCCGGCCCTCTGCACTTTGGTTTCTCCATCTGAACAAGGGAGATGACGACGTGCCTATTCGAGTTGTTTTGGGAATTAAACAATTTAATACATTTTTTAAAAACCTTAGAATGGTGTTTGGCACACAGTGAGTACTCAGTAAATGTTAGCAATTCCCTAATCCTCTCCTGAATCCCATGAGGGACTCCTCAATGCCTCCATGTCTTCAGGCTGGATTTGCCAGGAAACCATTTAAAAAATATTTGAAATCCATGATCTAAAATCTCCTTTGTAGTTCAAAGGTTCTGTTCAGGTATGAGCTTGGGTTTTTAATTGGAAACCCCATTTTTAAATAAAAATGACAGCATCAGCTAGAGAAAGTTGAGTATATTATTGTAGGGAAAGGTGTTAGTTCTCAACAAGTTTAATGTAAAACAAATGCATTGTATTGTAATGATATGAACCTAATTAGAAGCCAGCAGCTCGAGAAGTAAAGCATAACAAAGGCCAGTTCCCTTCTTCTAAGAGTTGCGTTTCTCAGCCTAGACTGCACATTAGAATTACCCAGGGAGCTTTTTAAAAACATTAACCCCTATACCTCGCCCCGTGAGATTCGGGTTTAATTGATCTAGGGCGGAGCCCAGGCATCAGTATTTTTTTAAAAGTTCCTCAGGTGATTTTTAGGTGAGCCAGGGTTGAGGATCACTTCCTAAAAGGAAGGGAAACTAATATTTTTTAAAGTCCTTCTATGTTCCAGGTATTGCATTTGGTTTTCATATATTATCTTTAAAAATAAAAATTCTATTACAATTTGGGTACAACGATGTAATCCCAAGAGTTTTTCCATTCTCTGTGACATAGGGTTGCTTATTAAATATTTTACTTTTTCCTCGGCCTATGGGGGAATCTTAGAGAAGAGGGGAGGGGTCAGAACCAGCACAGCGTAAAACTTGTAGGAAGCCTGAGTAGCCAATCAGGGCCACCTCTGCCATTGCCCTAACCAGCAGCGAGATGGGAACACGGACTGGCTGCTAGGAGAAGGGGCCTGGGGCCAAACGCACTGAAGCCCCAGGGCTGGAAAGAGCCCACAGAGGGATTTTTTCACCCAGGAAGGATTTACAGGAAATGTAATGGGAACACTCTAATCGAGAAGTGAGGTCAAGAATGATATGATTAGGGTTACACTAAACTGCGAATGATAATCATTCAGGACTAGACAGAAAGATATCTACTAACCTTTAGATTTATATTCTCTTTGCATCCAGTTAAAAGTACCACTCTGATATAAGTTTAGCTGGGGTAGGTATGTGGGTTTAAGAAGAAAAGCATGATTTCTTAAGAGGAGAATAGTGAAAAAAACAACTTAAGAGAAGGACCTAAGAATCCAGTACAAGATAAGACAGACCGAGAGAACGATTTCCTTTTCTATTTCCAGGAATGGATCTGGCAATATCAGTCTCCCTGTGGGTTCAGACCACAGAAAGCAGAACGCCTACTTCTGTAAAATGCCTTGCGTGTTCAGATGTAAGCAAGCAGCAGCTGACAACACTGACCTAAGGCAAAATGGCGGAGGATGCCATGTTGCTCCTGGCCATCCTCCCACCTGCCTCCTCGGCCAATGGGCCATTTGCTGCCCCACCGTCATCCAGTGTCTATCTTGGTAGCGTTTGTGGCCCCACTGAGGTTCTTACCCAGGCCCACTTCCCCTTAATGATGCCTCCGGCTCCCACATTACCCATCCTGTGCTTCACTCTTATCAAGAGATAAGTGTCCTTTGATCTCAAACTGTACTAGGATGTGGCAGAATTCTGTTTCTACCCACGGTCACACTGATTTCACAGTTATTCTTCCAACTTCCAGATATGGACTGGCTTTATCTGATTTTCTAGTGTGGCACCAAAATGAGAATTTCCCTCTACAACTCCATAAGGCACTAATGCCCCATCCCCCAAGGTAAATGGCAGAATGACCAGCTATGGTTCACTGACCATCAGCCTCATGACATTTTAAATGGAACAAGCATTTGCAGTTGCTTAACAGTAGACACAGCAGTTTCACACACCTGGCCTCACTTTCTTCTCACAGCAGCCCTGGAAGGTGGGTACTGTTTTACTGAAGAGAACACGGAGATTACCTTGGAGGGGTTAAGCGACAGCTAAGGATCCACCCTAGGTTCTCAGCTCCAGTCATCATGATTCTATGTGCACTCCCACTACACACGACTCAGTTATAGTGAGAGCTCAAGTCAGAATGCCTGTGTTGAATCCTAGTTCCCCTACCTGTGTGGCCTTGGGCAAGCCACTCAACTTCTCTACACCTTAGTCGGCCCATCTGCAAATGGGAATGATACTGGTAATACTAGTAACTGCCTTACAGAGAGAAGTGAGAATTAAATGAGGTGGTGTATATAAGGTACTTAGCACAACGTTTAAAACACAGAAATCAGTCAATTAATATAAGCTACTCTTGTTGTTATAACCTTTACTTTATGGGTATATCTGCATATATATGTACTCACACATAAGGCTCTCCATCAGGCTCCCTGGAGATCTTTCTTGCCGCTTGCACTATTGCCATTTACAAGTGGCCTTGACTGAAGAGGCTACTCAATTCTGCATTCCATCTTTTCTGTTCTTCAGAAGCCCCTGCGCCCACCGCTCCCTGTGTCCCACCTCTGGGCCATTGCCTTCCATCTCCCTCCCCTTCATCAAGGTCTGAGGAAAGAAGGGCAGGGCACAACCATAGAAATAATGGGGAGATTCCTGGAGCCAATGAAATGGCAGCAATACCAAGAAAGAGACTCTTCCTAGAGGGATGGAAGCCTCGGGGTTAGGAGCAGATATATTCACGTGCTAGAATATACCTTGTATTCTGAACCCACAAGGGAGATTAACACTGCTGGATTCATGCCCAGGAACATAAAAGGAAATTGTTCTCTTCCTCTGTCTTATCTTGTACTTGATTCCTTAGGACAACCATCATGGCTACAGATTTCCCCCTTGCCACAATCTGACAAGGCCTGCAATAAAAGCCCCTCCACCCCCTCTTCCATGGTAGCTGGCCATTGACAGCTGCCAGTCCCTCCATTTATCACACCCCCTGCTCAGCAGGAGGCGCCTCATAGCACCTTCAGAACAGGCACTCACAGAAAGCAAGTACTTGTGAATTAAAGGAGAAGCATTATTGGCACTCAGTGGGTGTTAAATACCCATAATGACAGCAGGATGCACTCAAGATCACACACCACACCCCAAAGCCTCAATTCTGCCAGCGCCCTTTCCAAAAATGAAAATAAAGAAGAGCTGTGGCCCGGACCTATAGGAATAATTCAGGCATTGTTCCATTGCAGACCACTTCTCTGTATTATTTAATCAGCTCACATCAGAAGTCCTAAGACCTTGCTTCAAAGTCACACCCACTGGCCTTATAGACTTGAGGTCAGGAGGGAAGGGCTGGGAACCAGCGTCCTATGAGCACCTGCTGTGACAAATAGAAATGGCAAGCAATAGGATATATTGGAGTATATGAGGAAGCCATGTGGTGTAAACTTAATTTGGCCTGACTTTGTTTTTCCAAAAGGGCCTGACATGGCCATTGAGCATGCATTGCATATCTGCTTTAAACATTTCCTATGGCAAGAACAAATGCCCTTAAGATACAGGTGCAACTTCCCCCACATTGGCATTTCCTTAAGGATAAGCATCTCTTCCTAGGCTAGGAACTGACTGCTGTGCTCACCTGTGACCACCCAGCTCAAGACAACGGACCTGTCACCTTGCTGTGTCCACCCAGACAGCAGACCTACTACCTGCTGTGTCCATCAATTGCTGCGCCAACAGAGCAGTCTTGTGACTACTGTAAAAGGGACATTTCAATCACATGTGAAACATGCTCTTTGAGGGTATATAACTACTCTGTACACCCCACTTCTTTGGGGCCCTTCTTTCCTTTGGGAAGGAAGGTCCCGGGCTATGGTCCTCACATTTTGGCTCAGAATAAACTCACCCAAATTTCCACTTACACATTGGTTGTGGATTATTTTCATCAACAGCTGGAAGCCAGACTCTGTGCAGTTGCTTCCAGTGCATTTTCCTGTTTAATCCTCATAATCACCCTGTAACAAGTGAGTGAAAGGAGTGGTGTGCTCCTGTAGGGGAGGAAGACATTTCCTCTTCCCAAATGGGGGTTCATCTGGCCGGAGAACAAATTAAATTCACATGAGACAGAATAGCAAGAGAAAATTAAACAAAGCTTTATGAGGAACCATGGCCCGGGGCCTCTCTTCCCGAAGGAAGAAAGAGCACCGAAGAAGTGGGGTGCACATAGTGGTTATATACCCCCAAACAGGGTGTTTCACATGTGATTGAAATGTCCCTTTTACAATAGTCACGAGGCTGCTCTGTCAGCACAGCTCTTGATGGAAATGGCAGATAGGTCTGCTGTCTCAGTGAACGCCGCGGGGTGGCAGGTGTGTTACCTTGGGCTGGGGGGTCACAGATAAGCGCTGCAATCGGTTCCCAGCCTAAAGAAAGATGCTTAATCTTTAAGGAGATGCCAACGTTGGGAGGGGGAGGGAAGTCAGTTACAGGAGGTTACCAGAGAAGCACAATAAAATGCAGATTTAAGTCCTTGCCTTTGGTATTGATTAAGAGTTTCTAGAGAGAAGGTCATCTCCTTTCTTCTTCCTGGTACAGAGAGGGAGGCACCTTTTACAGATAGAGATTTACCTTAGAAATGTAAATGTATCCTAACAAAGGGCAAGTTCCATTCCTCAGAGCCTCCTTCCCTGTCCCAGTTTATCAAAAGCAATCAGCCTCAAATAATCCTGATGCCAGAGAGACATATCTTGGGGTGGCCAATTTCAGGTCCCTACACTCCCATTTTAAAGATGCAGAGCCCGAGGCTTGGAGAGATTGGGTGACTTGCCCAGGAGCCACACTCTGAGGGCCAGGGGCAGGATTCACACTCAGGTCTGTCAACTCCATGCCTGGTTCTTGCTGGAAGGGGCCTTGGAGAGCCATCAATCCAGTTCCCTTGCTTCCCAGACACAGAAACCAAGACCCAAAGAATCTGTGCGGAGCACCAGCAGAGCCCCGAGATTCAGAACCCAGGCCTCTGCATTCTTTTCAGTACATCATGTTCTTCATTTACCTTTTCTTTATCAAAAACGATTTTCAATATCACCAGTTTGTTGAGATCACGTAAAAGGAAGCTCTCATAGGAGACCAAAGTGTGTCCCAAAATTGTTTCCTAAAAGAACTTTATTTTTTTCTCTTCTTCCAACAAACCAGTTTAAAGCTGCATAAAACCTGCCCTACTTAGAGCTTCCGCAAAAGGTTCGGCTTTTGTGCACGGTGAATCAAATTCAGCGTTACTCAGGGACTCATCACCCCAAGTAGCTAATGAAGATAATCCGTCAGAGCTGCGGCAATGTTATTGGGCCATTCCGGCCCGAGGAAATAGCAAAAACAGCCAGGGGAAAAAAGCCACCAGGAATTAAATGGGGAAACAGATGATATTTAATTATATAAATATTCTCAGCAATGCTCTGAGGAATGGAGTTATTGGCTTGCTGGGCAGCCCCTCATTGAACCAGGCGGCAGAGGAGATTACACACAGAGTTCATGTTTTCATTAGAATTCATACAGCCCATACTAAGAAAGGCGGTGTCTCGAAGCTTGATGAAATTGCGTGCTCATAACCTGACACTGTAACCTGGTGGCGTTAAAAAGAGCAAGGAGGTTCCTCTCTTATTTATTTGATATTTACATTTTATTAGTGTTATTATTTGACATAATTATATACAGAGAATTAGCAATGTTAATTAATGCTACACTAATGCAGTCATAATTACTTCCATTTACTCTCGAACATAAATGAATTTATAAATTTATTTATTTAGAATTCAAGTGACTTCTTGGATTCACGTTTTTAAAAACTAGAATCTATTTGCCCATCGTCTCTAACTAACCCGGCAGAGGAAAAAGATTGTCTAGAGTTTTCGCTAAAAAGGACCCTCAGGCTAAATTCATGAAATAAATAAAATAAAGTCATTTTAAGGATGAGCCATTAATTCATCCTCACTATAGTTCTAATCACCTGTTGGGTTTGTTTGATATTATTTTTATCCCACTTCCGCTGTAATGAAGCTGAATTAAGTGGCCCAAAGAGAATTTCAAACGGACTTCTTTGCACATTTTCAATTGACAAAGTGCAAAGAAAGACAGGAAGAAAAGCACTTGATTTCAACACCCTGCTAAGCCTTATCCTGACTAGCGTTTCTAAAGGGTTTTAAAAGATGTCTAGTTACCAAGATATCTTCCCGGGGAAAGCCAAGAAAACTTTACAGCATTTTCTTCCAAATTAACAGTGAAACGTCCATTAAGAATTAATATTCCAAAATTAGAAGTGTAGCTCCTAAAAAAATATATAAAGTATTGAGAGGAAGTTGTCTAACAGTGTACCTCTTCATGAAATATAGTCCACCCATCATTTAAATCCAAACAGCATGTTAACCAAATTTTTTCTGGAAATAAAGATTTTAAGAGAGAATGCCAATCAAATTCTGCTTTATAAGAGGGAACCTCTCTCCCCTCTCCCCAGCACCACACACAAACTAAAATCTACTTCACTAGAAAGCTTTGACAGAGATGTTATCATGGAACAAATTACACTAAGTTGAAGGAAATGTGGTTCTTTTGCCGTATTTTGTATTGGGTGAGAATAGTACTTCTATGCATGCTTTTAAAAAGGGTAAAAGTATCACAAGTCTCCAGAAATGAGAGTCAAGTTCCCTCCACACCCCCTAGGATGGAGGGTTTGAGCCCCTTGCTGTATTCCTGCATCTGAGACCTTAGAGGTCATCTAATCCGGTCCGACCCCATCCCAGCCTGACACTGTCTCTGACTTGTGATGTAGCAGTAGGAAAAGGACTGAAGAGCTAGCTTTGTTGTCACTCTCACACTCGTTTCCTGGAGGGAGCACATTCCACATGGGTTGAGGGGACTGACACATCTCCCTGCCTGCAGGGGTGGGAACATCCCCAGATTTATATCTCCAGCTCAAACCTTCTCTTGAACTCCCTGCCCCTATGGGCTGACGACTCAGTCCACACCCAGCTGGCTCAGCATCGTCCCTTGGTTCTCTAACAGACGTCACAAACTTAACAGGCCTAACCCTCTACCCAAACCTACTCCTCAGTGGTCATCCTCATTCACTTAATACCACCACTCTCCTCCCCCCAGCTCGGGCTATCAACCAAGAGGTCATCCTTGACTCCTCCCCAGGTCTTGAAGCCCACAATCAATCCGTCAAAAAAATCCCACCAGTTGTACCTTCACAACAAATCCAGAATCCAACCACTACCCACCACAGTGGCCCAAGCCAACCATCATCTCTCACCAGCATTACTGCGCTAGTCTCCCAACCGGATTCCCCAACATCACCTCTGCCATCTCCATCTCATTAATTCTCAATACAATAGCCAGAGCAATACTTTTAAGCCATGATGTCATATCGTGTCACTCCTCTGGTCAAACCCTTCAGTAAGTTCCTATCTTAGAGTAGCAGCCAAAATCCTTACAATGACCTACGATACCCTACATCATTTGGCACCCTCCCCTCTCCCTCACCCAACTCCTGTACCCGTCCCTGAACTCATTTCCCACTACTTTACATTTCCTTCACTCTATACAAGCCACACTGGCCTTCCAGCTGTTCCTTGAACATGCCGGGTACATGCCTGCCTCGGGACCTTTGCACTGACATTCCCTGTGACTGGGATGCTCTTCCCCCATGTATCTACATGGCACTCTCCCCTACCACCTTCAGGTCTTTGCTCAAATGACTCGTCTTCTCTTCTGGTCATCCTATTTAAAATTGTACCACCCCTGACTAAACTGCACCACATTCCCACCACTCCCCTTACGGTTTTAGGTTTTTCCTTGCTTTATAACCTTCTAACAAAATACGTAATTTACTTAATGGTTATAGTCTGGCACTCCCCTCCCCAACTGAATTTAAAACTTGTGATGGCAGAATTTTTTATCTTTTGTTCCCTGCTAGATCCTCAGTGCCTAGAACAGCCCTGGAAGGGCGTTGACACTCAATAAATATTAATTGAATGAATTTTGATAGATGTTGTGTTACCTGTACCATAATCATATTGCTTTCCTCTCCTCTCCTCCCCTCCCCACTTCCTCCCTCCCACTCTCCCTCCCACTCGAATGCTGTGGACCTCTGAAGGCAGGCATCCCGTCCTTGTCATCTCTGTGCTCTGACAGCAAGCGCTGGAGCCTGGCACAGAGAATGCCTAGCTTTTCTTTCTACATCTCCCCTCCCTGAGGGTCAGAAAAGGGTCTTATACGTCTAGTTTCCCTTGTACTTCTTGACCCATATAGCAAATACACCACAAATTTTGTCAAATTCATTTGAAGTGTTCCAGGCAGAACCAATATTTTGGAGTAGAAAAAAAAGAAAGACTGCTATTTGAGTTCATATTTTAGATTTCACTTCAATATCTAACGAAGAGTCTCTATTCATCTTCCTTTTAATTAAAGCATTTAGTTAAATAACGATGCACTGAGACAATGAAGCTAGTTGTATAGGAGGTTTACCTGCTTCACCAGATTAAGTCAGCTAACCTGAGATGTCAAGACAGTGGCTTTCAGCACACTTTTGAAGCCCACCATTTGAAACACTTAGTGGTTTATATTACCAGTTCATCTTCATGACCCAAAGCAAAACTACTGTGGTTTCTGGTTAAACTGTGACAACAAAAGGCACCTTCCTCCTGCCTAAGAAAACCAGGGCACTGGATGCCACCCCACTCCCTTCCCTTCCCATGGACGCAACTCAATGGATGGTGCCTTCTCTGTCCTATATCTTCAGCAGCCCCCTTACTGCTAGCTTCTTCCCATCAGCATATAAACTGATGCTCCAGCAAATCTCCAATTTAAAAAGAAATTAACACATCTCCTTCCGCTACTGCTCTGCTTTTCCTTCATTCAAAGCCAAGTTCTCAAGAGGGTTTGTCTTGCCACGCTCACTGCGGCACTCGCACTCATGCCCCAGTCCACTCCCCGTCTCGCTATGCCTTAATCACTCACATAACATCCACCAACGTTCCTGGCACTAAATCCAGTGAATAGTTAATAGTCATTTCTTGTATTCAGTCACTTAATGGTGCTGACCACTCACTCCATCTTGAAGTGTTCTTTCCCTCCCCTTCTGTATTTCTAGAACAACACGCTCTATCCACATCCTGGTCTCTTCTCACCCTCACAATCTCATCCACTCCCAAGTCTTGTGTCACTTCTACTATACAACAATCCCCAAACGTATACAGCTGGCCTAGAGATCTCTCCTGATCTCCTCTCTTGACAGGAACCACTGTCACCTCAAATTCAACCTATCCAAATCTAAACACATCACTTTCCCCCTCTCCACCCTGCTCTGTCCCTTATGTCAATGAATGCCATTAACTCCCACCCAGTTGCCCATGCAGGAAATCCAGCTGCAAGCATTCCCCCATCCCCATATCTAATCAAATACAAATTCCTGTAGACTGTACTTCCTAGACACCCCTGCAATCCATCCACTTCTCACCATCCTCGCTACCACCAACTTGATCTGTCTACCGTCATCCTTCACTAGCTCAACTCCTGTACCCCTCTAATCCATCTTCTACAATGCAGTAAAAGTGATCCTTCTAAAATCTGTATCAAATAATGCCACTCCACTGCTTAAAACCCTCCAGCGCCATCAGGGAAATGCAAATCAAAATCACAATGAGGCACCACTTCATACTTACTAGGATGCCTATAATAAAAAAGACAGATAATAACCAATGTTGGTGAGGATGTGGAGAAATTGGACCCCTCTGCTGATGGAACACACTGCTGGTAGGATTGTAAAATGGTGCAGGAAAATAGTGTGGAAGTTCCTCAGAATGTTAAACATAGAGTTACCACATGACCCAGCAATTCCATCAAGATACATATCTAAGAGAAATTAAAACAACCGTCCACACCAAAACTTGTACACAAATGATCACAGAAGCATTATTCGTAATAAATAAAAAGTAGAAAGAACCCAAATGTCCATCAACAGATGAATGGATAAATAAAATGCAGTATATCCATACAATGGAATATTATTCAGCAATAACAAGGAGTGAAGTACTGATATATGGTACAACACGGATGAACTCTGAAAATTTATGCTAAGTGAAAGAAGCCAAAAGACTACATATTATATGATTTCATTTATGTGAAATGTCCGCAGCAGACAAATCCATAGAGACAGAAAGCAGATTAGTGTTTGCCTAGAACTAGGGGAGAGTTGAGAGGAAATGAGGAATGTCTGTTACCATGTACAGGGTTTCTTTTCGGGTGATGGAAATGTTCTAAAACTGATTGTTGTGATAGTTTCACAACAGTGACTATACTAAAAACCACCAAATTGTACACTTTAAATAGATGAACTGTATAGTGTATGAATTATATCTCAATAAAGCTGTTATTAACAGAGAAGGAGGGAGGAAGGGAATAAGAGAGGGACAGGAAGAAAGAGAGAGAGATTGACTTACCAACAAATTGCAATGTATGGACCTTCTTTAAATTCAAATTTGAACAAGGGATAAGTGAGGGAAATTTGACTCTGACCTTAGTATTTGATAATATTAAAAAATTACTATTAAATTTGTGGAGTGAAAAAAAACCCACAAGAACTTCTTTTGCTCAAACTTGGAACTCCATGAGATGGCTTACAGACCCCTAAGAACATAGCCCTGCCTCTCTCTGCAGCCATCTCCCATCACTATATTCCCAACCCTCCTTATCATTCGTACCCCCGAAACTTATTTCGGCCCCAGTGATCTTTTTGAAAGTTCTTTGAAAGTGTCATGCTATTTTAATTCCTCAAATCAACTAAGATATCAATTAGACCAACCAATGACTATATTCAACAAGATGAAGATCGTCAAGTCACGCCATTAGAGAGCGACAGAACTGGAACTAGAGCCAGGACTCCTTAGTCCCAGTACAATTCCATTTCCATCGTCTGCTTACTTGAACTCAAATATCATACATCCAAAAGATCACTAACTTGATCTTTACTACCATGAATTTCCTCAAAAAAAGGCATCACTTTGGAAACTATTTGAAATCAATTATTTTCAGGTATAGGTAGCATGATGTAAGATGAATATGCAAAAATCCAGAGTCAGACAGAACTGAGTTTAAATCTCAACTCTACAACGTATTCACCATGTGGCCTTGCGAACAGCACTGAACATCCTGAGCCTGTTTCCCCATGGTAATATGGAGATAATGAAGAATGGAGACAATTTAAGTAAAAAACATAGCACATTTCCAAGTATATAGTAAGCATTCAGTAAATGATAGATAGCATTATTATTAATTCCTTTGTTACCTTACTTACCATAATTCATTGGGGAAAATGTAAAAATCCACTTTGATCTAATATATAAAGAATCTTCTGAGTTATAAGAAACTAAGTTTATTGATACACAACCAGAAGAAAATAAGTACAACTATATTACTGTAAAATTCTACCCCATTATTGCTGTTCAACAGAAATGCTCCAGCATTCACATTTGCCATGGTGGAGAGTAGTGGAGAAAGAATATACTTGGCTTACTGGAAACTATTTCCCAGAGACTAGCACCAAATATTTATGTTTCTATACCAAAAAAAAAAAAAAAGAGAGACACTGATGGGGTATCCTTTTCCACTTATTTTTAATTAATTAATTTTTTTATTTCGAAAAAGTTCAAAACTACAGAAATGTTAAAACAATAGTACACTGAACACTCATATACTTTCCACCCAGATTCAGCAACTATTAACATCTTGGCAAACTTTCTCTCTCTCTCCCTCTCCCCCTCTCTCCCTCCCCCTCCTCTCCCTCTCTCTCTTTCTCCACACACACACACACACATACATATGTATATATACACATTTTCCTTTTGCTAAGCTATCCAAAAGTGGGCTTAAGACATCATGAAATTTCACCCTGATTACTTCAACAAGCATCCTCCAAGAACAAGGACCTTCTCCTATCTAACGATACCTTTAAAAAAGTGAACATTAACTAATATCCTCATTCAACATAAAGTTCATATTCAAAATTTCTGCAATTGTCTCCAAAATGTCCTCTGTAGCTATTTTGTTTGTTTTGATCCAAAATTCAACCAACTTTCATCCACTGCCATTGGTTATTATTTGTCCTGTCTCCCTTAATCTGAAACAGTTCTTGCACTTCCCTCTGTTCTTCACGACATCTGATCATTTAGGGGGTCCAGGCCAATCAGGTAGAAGCAGTGTACCTTCCACTCCATCTCATCAGGACTCCCACTCTTCGTGATACGAAGCTTGACTGTTTGGTTAAGGTGGTGACAACCAATCTTTCTGCTTCAAAGGCACATTTTTCTTTTAAGTAATCTGTGGAATAATACCTTGAGAGCATGAGAATATCTTGTTCTTCAGCATCGACAACCTTTCTCCCAATAGTTTTATCATCCATCCTGAGTCAATGATTACTCTGGTGTTAAAAAATGATAATTTCCTAATTCCATAATTCCTTCTATATTTGTAACCTAAGCTTCTTGTCCACAGCAGAGCTTCTCCCTACTCTCACCTTCCTGCCCCCTGTCATCACTGTGGACTCATGTGTTTTTTTAATTTAATGTGTTATAATCCATGATCATCAATATTCTTTTTCATGCTGCAATGGTCCCAAGTTTGGCTAGTGAGAGTCCCTTTCAGCAGGTCCCTTGACATGACCTCATTAGTCTTTCAGCACTTCCTTGATTCTGGCACAACTGAAAATCTCAGGCTCGCAATTTCTCCAATGGTATCTTTCAGCACAATATGGAATTTAGAAACCAAGATCTGGGCATTAGAGACACTCAGTACTACTGGTACGACATGGCTTCTAAGCTCTTTCAGTAGTTACAGCTGGGGGGGTGGGGGGGCGTCTGTGTGTGTATTTTTTTTTAACGTAAGTTCATGCTGATACTTTTGACTCAAATCCAATACCATGAGGTCCTTCCTTACACTCCCCCTTTCCCATATTTGTGTCCCTCCTTCATCCACAATAAAAATTCTAGTTTCCAACACACCAATATATTTATTTATTTGCTCTCTCCTAAATAGACATAAAACAGTTTCAGAATTTCATCACCAATATCTCTACAAAGCACAAGCCTACTAAAAATAAGTCCAATGTTTCTTTATACTTCCTTTTCTATTTAGACTACATCCAGAGGGGGCATAATTTTTTAAACAATGGACTCTTTGGCAAGCTTAGAATAAAAATATCTTTTTAATGATTCTGTTAATCATAAAATTACTTTGTTCCCTCAAAGTGTGAATTTAAGATAATACCACTATATATACACACATAAGAAGCAAATTCTATTAAAATTAGCCTTCACATTAAATTTTACAGTACCTGTGGTATTTAAATAGGTAATGTTACGCTTTTGCGAATAACATTACAGAGCATTTAAAGACCATGGTTCTTATTTCCATAGAAACAACAGATCACTATTTCCAAGAAAAAATTAAAATCTTTTTCAACACATAAATAATTTTCTTAAGGTGACCTTCAAACAACTAATAGGTCTGACCCATGATTTAACTTTATTTCACAAGAGATAAGTGAAATTGTTCCATTTAAAATAGAAATTTATTGTTCCTGTAAAACATAAATATGGCCTTGAGGCTTACATCTTATTGAAGCAGATTTTGGTGGTATCTTGTTAGCCTGTGCTTTTAATTGGGTGGTCACATCTACCATAATCTTGGTAAGACTACTACTAAGGTTCGAAAGCAAGTGTCCCCATCCATATAGATTTAATTAGTGAATGTGTTTTGACCATTTCTCATCCCTCAAGAAGAACAAGTCTAACCCCTCCTTGTGTTCTACTTTCAACAAATAAAACCTATATTATGTGTTGAGGATGCCAGACTATTATTTCCTCTTCTCCATGACTATCTCTGAAGGCACAGATTCCTTAGCCCAAAACCATAGTAGTTTTGACTTAAACTTTGACAACAAGGCATTGACTACCCTCATGAAAATGGTCGCAACACCATGGCTGGGTTTCCTTCTGTATGCGGTAAAACATCTTGATAATTTTTAATTAGTGATATCAACAAGAACTATCCTAAAACCTTGATGCTAAAAAAAATGAATTTTAGATTGAAATTGAGACTACAGGATTCAAAAACCAATTTCACGTCCTCTTTCTTGAATTTTTTCTAAATCCGTCTCACTCAATTCTTCTAGAAGCATATTTAGTCACAGAACAGCACAGTCTTCATCATGGAAAAGCAGCCAAGGCATTTAACATGCTTCTCTGACGATGGGCAATATCCTCACCCGTGCCATTGGCTGCTGATGCTTTGGGAAGTGACCAACATCAAAATCCTAACTTTCAGCCAAAAAAAATCATCATTAGATCTATACCCCAACTGTTGATCTTATGCCTTAAAAATGGAAAAAGAGACTAGAAGGCTGAAGCAGAAGAAAGATGCTGGTGAGTGTTCCCCGAGAGTAAAGAAGACTAAATGTGAGGGAGTAAAAATAGATTGGGTGGATGAAGAGGCCAAAGGGGAAAACGCATGTATTGGGTAAGTGGGAAGAGAGGGTAAGTTATTAGGAGGGAAATGAAGGGGGAAGACGTGATAAAAAGAACGATTCAGTTGGAGGAAAGGCTAGGTGCCTTTCCTCACCTCATGGCTCATCAATGTTGCCACACCAGACAACAGTCTGGCGGGGCCGACTTCTCAGCTTTCTGCTTTCTCCTGTCCTGAATAAAATGCTCCACCCATTTTTCAAATTGCAGTAAAATACACATAACATAAAATTTACCATCTTAACTATTTTTAAGTGTGCAGTGCAGTGGCATTAAGTACATTCGCATTGTTGAGCAACCATCACTACCATCCACCTCCAGAAATTTTTCACTTTCCCAAACTGAAACTCTGTACCAAATAAACAATAACTCCTCATTCTCCCCTCCTCCCAGCCCCTGGCAACCACCATTCTACTTTCTGTCTCTATGAATTTGACTACGCTAGGAATACTCATATAAAAATAGAATCATCCAGTATTTGTTCTTCTGTGACTGGGTTATTTCACTTAGCTCAAGGTTCATCCACGTTGTAGCATGTGTCAGAATTTCCTTCTTTTTTAAAGCTGAACAATATTCCACTGTATGTGTATGCCACATTTTGTTTATCCATTCATCCGCCAGCGGACACCTGGCTTGTTTCCACCTTCTGACTGTTACGAAGAATGCTGCTAAGAAGATGCGTGTCCATGCTCCTCCACTCATCTCCTTCAGAATGTACAGACAGCATTACCTCTTTATTAATATTTTGTTAAAAAAAGAAACTTCTGTATTCAGTAGGAGATCCATATAATCTCCTGAAAAACTGAAGAGAAATACTTGTTTTGATGATTTCTCCATTCCACCCAGATACCCAAACACTGATTTAGCCAATGTTTCTAAAAATCCAGCCTGAAATAAGCTTGCCCCAGGATTCTTTCCAGCCTTATGATTCAAATCCAGTGACTCATCTTCCTGTCAAGAAGATGAGGAATTGGGCAAGAAGAAACTGACACACACTAGTTCTTGGTCTTAAAAATACCTCTTTATTACATCTCCCTTCTGAACCATAAAAACAAACTCCTTCTCTAATAGATTTTACATTTGACATATTTATACTTTTATGATTCAATCCAATTTTATTTTATTTATATACATACGCATATATGGGTTTGCATATGTATATAATAATATTTTTATACACACATATATACATTTATTTTCACACAGAGAGTTCTATTCTTCATCCATCCTTCTCAAGCTGAAGTCCAATTTGCTGAATTTTCAAGGGGATTTTCCACTTCAATATACAAAAAAATATGCTCACAGCTTAACCGCACATCATAAAATTGCCAGTGCGGTTAAGTGAGCCATGTTTCAGAATGGAAGTATGTACATATGAAAATAAAGAACTATTTTAGAAACATCTCCAGTTTTCTTTTGACTAAAACATAGTCTCACAATCAACTGATCATAAGAAGCTAAGGAAATAGGGTCATGTGATGGGACATTGATGCTGCGAAGTTGTGTTACACATTTTAAGTCAGATTAAAAACTCCAGATAACCTTTTAAATGACCTCATCCTTGACCTCAGGGTTGGAACACGGCCTTCTCATCAAGGGGCACAAGAAAAACGAGAAACGAGATTGACAGATCATCTTCCCAGTCTCGCTTCCCAGTATCTTACCATTGCTTTTCTCCAGCGATTCTAGGTTCTAGCCAAACCCGTGTCCTGACCCAGTCCACACGCTCTAATCCCTTCCTTCTGCTAGGATGTTCTGCACCTCCATCTCTCCCTGTCTACATCCTTTCCATCACGTAAGCCTTCTCCCTGAGGCCCTTCCTGACACCCCACAAACAGGCACGCATGATTCCTCCCGCCTCTAATGCTCCTCATTATGGCTCACAACTGCGGCAAAGGGTCTGTGATGAATTACCACCACGTCTTGTCCCCAGACACTGCACACACTAGCCTGGGCTCCTTGAAATCGCCTGCACCAGTGTGCTCAGGCAGCTACGTGAGTCTGTGCATCCCACACCTTACCCATCTATAAAATCAAGAGACCACAATCTGTGCTGCCGCCTCCACAGGTTCACAGGGCAGCTGAAACGACGTTCTAAAGAGACACAACTGACAGTGCAGCACACGAAAGAGACAATGCAGGAAGGATGAAGAGCAGAGAGTTGTGCTTTAAAACCCTGTGTGCTGTGTATGTAACGGCTTCAGAATAGAAGAGAGACTTGGCCGGCTTTTTTGATATAAGTCAAATAACCAAGTCAGACACAAAAATAAAGTCACAGATATCTGTCAGTCAAGCTAGGACATAATTGCTATGTGAGGCTGCTTTTTTTGTCATTTGTTTCTGGAGATTTGAGGTCATATATTAACACATTAATTGAAATTTTGGTCATAATTAACATGTATTAAGCTGTTGATTACATGGTTGCATTTTGAAATTTTTAATTGGTTTGTTTCAATTGATAAAAGGTAATTTGTTTGGGGATGATGTTTAGAATTATGTATTTAATTATCATTGAATAGATAATTAATATAGTGTAGCAACAGTAAACAATGACTATGGTAATTATCATTGAAGTGCACATATTTGTACGAAGATGGCAGACTGATCTTCTCTCAAAAGTTGCTTTGGTCTTTGCTCTGAGCTGGCCCCACTGTCTCCCTTCCTTCACAGATGTAATTAGCAACATTTCTGTGTCATCCACTTGCTTCGATTTGAAAACAGCTTTGAGAAGCCGTAAGGACAAAGGACACCCTAAAAGCCACACCAACCTCCTTTTTTCCCTCTTTGCAGATTGCTCACTCAGAGAGCTTTTCCGCGTTTTCAGTCGGCTCTCCGCATTCCCGCAGTATAAAATCCAGCCTTTTTATTAAAGCATCCCTGTATCATTAGTGCACTTTTTTCCCCAGCCCAACAGAGGAATCACAATCCCAGGGTGGTAAAGCCTCCCGTAGTGGTTTAACTACATTCAGTAGGAACACAGCCCTTACCACGGGCTGAGTATCACTATTTGTAAATTGACAGATGAAGGGGGCAAAAACCTCAGTGTTTTTTCAAACTGCTCTCCTTACAAAAAAAATCCCCAACTCATGGGAAATAATCATGAATATTATGGGCTCAATTTTAAAGTTCTGCCTCTCTGTCCATCAACAAAATTGCTGTCACAGACAGGTGTCCTGTGAGACCCGGGTCTGTCACCTTCATCCACTGGGTTCCAGAAGTACCTGGTGTGTGCCAGCAAATGTGGTGGCCTAGGGCAACCAGATGCTACCGGGGAAACGGCCCTATGCTTGCCCTTCTGGAAGCTTCTCTCTGCATTCATTCCTCCCCTCTCTCAGGGGGTGGGAACTGTGGTGGAAGAAATAAGTGACTCTGTTAACTGGTGCTGACCAGTCTCCAGTCCTCATCCTCCCCAGAGCAGAGGAAGTGGTGCCCTCCCCCAGCCATAGCACCCCAGGTTGCACACAACACATGTTTTAGGCACGCCCCAATCCGGAACTCCCTCCTTTCACAAGATAAAAATAAAACGAATGAGCAAGCATGAGTGAATTCCTAGTTTAGTAAACCTCGAGACTGGGGAGGAAAGAGACATGATCGACCAAAACGCAAAGTGTACCAGTGACAAGGTCACACGGGGTGGGAAAGGGAGAGGGCTCCGCAACTCTTCCTTAACTTACAGGAGAAGCAGTTGGGCCTGCTGTTCAGTAATATCATCTGAAAGCCAAGAAGACAAAACTAAAATAAGGCTGTTTGATCTTCTTCTAAAATGCATTTTTTAATATTTTCCAAACTTCCATAAAAATATAAAATAGCTTATTCAAACAGTCATCGTGCATATATGAAAACCCAATTTAACAGGGGGGGGGGCATTTTACTAGCTTAAGTGGCAACGGCTGCACAAATATTGCCATATTTGGGCCTCATAATAGTCCTGTGAAGGAAGGAGAACAGGTGCTGTGCTCCCATCTTAGAGACGTGGAAGTGAAGGTTGACTGATCTGCCATAGCCACACCCCCAAGACGCAAGATGGCAGCCCCAGCAGTACTGACAGAGTGCCATTTCCCATGACACAAAGATCGTAGCACCCATGCTATGGACTGAATGTTTGTGTCCCCCTCAGATCCTTATGTTGAAGCCTGGCCCCCAGTGGGATGGTATTAGCTGGTGGGGCCTTCAGGAGGTGATTAGGTTTAGATGAGGTCCTGAGGGTGGGGCCCCGTGATGGGATTAGTGTCCTTACAAGAAGAGACCAGAGCTTATGATGGCATCCTGATCTTGCACTTCCCAACCTCCAGAACTGTGAGAAATCAGTGTCCTTTGTTTCAGCCACCTAGTCTGTGTTATTTTGTTATGGCAGCCCAAGCTGACTGAGACAACCTGTCTTTGACCAAATGAATGAAAGCGAAACCAAAGTGCCCTCAGGTAGTGTCTCCTAAATGTTAGTCATTTCACAACCCCCTTTAAGATTAAAATTAAGATTAACATTAAAATGTTAGCCTACCCAAGATTCCTGAGGCTCCCTCTCTCTTTGATAAAAAGGGAAATTAGCAAGTATGAGAGAGGCGTTGATGTGGTAGCGATAAGGTGAGACCTCCTTTAATTAAGCAGAGGAACCCAAGGAGCCCTGAGAGTCTAGGAGGGTGGGCAGGACAGAAGTTGGCAGAAACCACAATTTACCACCACCACATGCACTCCTGGATCCCCTGCTCCCCCACTCCTCACTCATGCCGGGTGCCCTCTCTCTGAGACTCACTCTGAGTCTTTCTGCCTTCTCCACTTCAGCTCTTCTTCAGTTACCTCTCCTCATCTTAACAAATTATAATTAAACTAAGGATCTAGAACTTACTACTTTTTAAATACAACTAAACTCCTATTCTTAATTTTAAAAGCAACATTTTCCATTTCCGAATAAAAACAAACTCTTCAAGCCTGACCCCAAAATTAAAATAGTGTGAATTTCACTAGGGGATACATTTTAACAGACTTTTTAATGAATCAGAGGCTACACCTTTTAAGAAGGTTTGCCTTGTCCCTGTGTTCCCAGAAATAGAATATTATCTGTTAACCCTTATTCTAAAAAGACTTCCCCTTTCTGGCTTCATGGGATAAAACATAACACGCTGCAGAGCTGAGAAGATGTATTTCTGTCCACCCCTACCCTAGTTTTCATCTTAACTGGGCTGAGATCTGATGTTGGCCTGGGATCACTCATGCAGCCCTCCTGGCAGCCTCCACGGCAGTGTCCTTACTGGACGTCAATTTGCAGTGTGGCTAATGGGTAAGTATTGGCCGCAACACTTCGGATGATGGAAACACTTACTTCCTTTTCTAGTCCCTCCAAAGCTATTTTTCCTCCCTTTGGAGTTTTGCATCATAGCCTGGCACTGGGGAAAACTCTTGGGGTCAGGAATCTCTGCCCTGCCCCTATGCCCCCTCACAGTCTGGGGACAGCAAACTCCCAGGAGTGACAGCCCAGAGAGACAGGCCCTGTTCATTTTGTTTCCCCCCATCTTGCACATGGAGGTGCCCCCAAGTGCTGAGTGTGTGCACGAATCATCCAGGCAGCACAGGCTTCCTTGCACCTGAGCTTGTACCTGCCCAGCAGCTGAGCGCCTTTCCTTCACAGGCTTTTCAGTGTCGGTGACTACACTGTCCTTTTTACTATTTTCAGTGCAGTGCCAGAAATCGGGATATGGTAGCCAGTCTCCAGAATAGCCCCCAGTGGTCCCTGGTTCTCATGCATGCATGTAGTCCCTTCTGACTCTGCATCACAGTTGGTCTGTGTGACCAAAAGCATCCTGCAGAAGTGATGGATCACTTCTGAGGCTGGCTTACAAAAGACACTGTGACTTCTGCCTGGCTCTCTCACTGGCTCCATCTCAAGTCACTCACTCTGGGGGAAGCCAGCTGCCATGTCACGAAGACACTCAGGCAGCCAACGGAGAGGCCCAGTTATGAGGGTCTGGGTCCTCCTGTCAACAGCCAGGTGAGTGAACCACTGTGGAAGCAGATCGCCCGAATCTCCGTCTGCAGACTCCCAAGGCTCTGTGACCAGCCTCTTTTCTGGGATCACAGCCACATTTCCAACTCTTTGCTGGTCACTTGCTTGTAGATGGACTACTGGTCCCTTGAGTCCATCTGCAAATGCAAAACTACACGTCATCTCTTGCAAACCTGCCCCTTCTCTGGACCTCCACCTCCTTATCAGGTCTGGTTCCCCAGTCCTCCCAGGAACGCAGTCTGGAAACCCCAGTATCCCTCAGACGCTCTCTCCCACTTATCCCACGTCCAGACAGTCAGCAGGCCCTGCTGGGGTTCTGCCTCCTCAGGGCCTCTTCTATTGTCCCCTCCTCTCCATTGTCACTGCAGCCCCCCCTCATTTGCACTGGCTGAGGGCCACTTTGCCTCTCCGCTGGTAACCTGAAATAGCCTCAGCTGGCATTCCATCTTCCAGAAACCATCCTTCACATGTCTGTGAATAGCTTTTAAGCACAGTCTAAACACGTCAAGCCACTGCTTTAAAACTTTCTCTGGTCCCTTTCAGCTGGTGGAAGCACAACCTGCCAGCACGACTTTTGAGGCTCTCTCGGATAAAGTCCACCTCTCCTTCCAGCCTGCGCTCCCAGTGTCCCCTCTGTCCACACCATCTGCAGGACCTGCCACGGAAGGTGAGGGCCATGCTGGGGATTCTGACCTCATGGGTCTGGCATAGGAACCAGGCTGCAGTCATTCTCTAACAGCTTTAATGATTCATGTACCATACAACTAATCCGTTTAAAGTACACAATTCAATGCTTTTTTTAGTTTATCCACAGGGTCATGCAATCATCACCATGTGCAATTTTAGAACATTCCCATCACCTGAAAAGACCCCCACACCCATCAGCAGTCACTCCCCATTTCCCCCCAGCGCCTCCCGCCCCAGGCAGCCGCTGGTCTACTCTCTGTCTCTGCAGATTTCAGGCAGCATCCATTATTATTACCAGTTCTCCAGTGATGCAAAAGCATAGCAAGGGGTGAGAACTTTCAGCCAAAACAGACCTCTCACCAGTTTAGCTCCCAGCTTTTGCTCACGTGTTTCATTCTGCTTGGGATGTGTTTCTTCCATTTCTATGTTTAAATTCTATGTTTAAAATTCTCCCCAAACTTCAAATACAACCTCCTCCATTAAAGCTTCACTGATGCTTCCTCTTCCTCTATTTACCCCTGCGTCGCCTGAACCGCTGAAAAGCAAACACCGATCCCTCCCCTACAATGCCCCCATTCTTCGCTCTGCCAGAGCTATGTGGGCATATGGTTCTCTTCTGGTCCAGACCATACATTCCTGAACTGCGGAACCATTTCTACTCCACCTCTGAGTCCTCACAGTAACTACAGCACAGCTACTTGCGTTTAGTGGGTACTGAAAAAATATATTCCAAATAAACAAAAATATGGTCTGCCTACATATTTTCTCCACTGATACAAAATTTCAAATTGGAAGACACCTCCTCTCTCTCCCATCCACACTAAACCTCCATTTTTTCCCCTTAATAACGGTAATAATGAAACAATGGTATAGAATAGCCTTTTAAGTTACTTACAAAGCCAAAATCTTTATACACACATGCACACAAACACTCACGTGGGTGTATGTCTGCGTGTGTGTACAATTTTTAAGTTTCCACTGCAGTGAGCAGGGACACTTACAATAACACACATATAATTATTAATCTACCATCCTACGAGGCACCACTCCTTAAAACATTTCAGGGAAACGACGTGCCAAAAACTTTTTTTTTAATCAAGGATTTTGAAAATGAACAAGCCACGTGCTCACATCATCGGGATGTATCAACAGCAAAAGGACAACGAGGGCATCACCCCACAGATCGAGTGATCACAAGCGCACATCTTCCAAGGACGCGCGAGGGGAATGTGGCAGGAGAGGAAATGAATTATGCAGGCAGCAAGCAAAGTAAAAAATCAAGACAGTACATCCTTTAGCTAAAACACAGACTGACTCAATAATCTAGATGCTGCCTTAAAATGCACTAAATACACTTGAAAATCACACACATGGTAATTTCACAAAGAACCTTCTCTCATCCTAATGTCTTCTTTCATCCTTGATCAGTTGGTCTTTTCCAAAGAGATATTCTTCACGTTAGTTATTGCGTTTTTACCGTTTTTTTTCAATAAGGCAAAGCCCATCCCGACAGAGCTGGGGCTCCTCTCGGACCCTTCTTTCCTCGTACAGTAAGCCCTGCCTCTGTCACTTGAGTTTTGACTCCGCTCCGTCAGTGAAAAATTAGACTTCATTTCAGTATGCTAATAGCAATCTCTCCAAAACAATGTAATCAAGGCCTCATGTGCACCTATAATTTCATCCTTGACATAAGCCTGACAGCTATTTATTGTCTGAAAGGGAAAGGGGGGAGAAGTGAGGGGGAAGGGACTCCTATATGGCCCCCTCCCCCAAAATAAACCCGGCAGCTTTATGTTTGAAGGCAGAGTCTTTGCAAAGTCCAAACAAATGGCAATAATCATGGGGTTTACATATGTCTTGTCTTAAGCAATCAAGGCAGAGGGTTAACAGAGAAGCACATTCAGATGCGCCAATTCCCAAACTGCCCACCTCTGATGAGCCAGCTGTGAGCCGCAATTGTCACATTATAATTTAGGCAAAGGGGAAAAAAAAGGCATCAGAATACACACTGGATCAACATAATTATTCACAGCAGGATGCTGCAGAATTAATTTAGCCAATCAGAATTATACTTGGGGGTTGGGCACGTTGCAGAGATGAAGACAAGAAAGCAGGGAGCAGGAAGAGGGGGGTGAGAAGAGAGGGGGATGGGAGGGCTGTTATCAACACCTTACTAATATTTGGATAATCCAATCTGGAATATATTTTGAATACATGTAAGTGCAATGTTGTTTCTTTGTCATTTATTTACAAACACCTATACAGCATTCACAAAGTGCAGGTTATTAGTCTGAGCAACCTTACGATATTAGTTTGTTTAATCCTTAACCCACGAGGTAGGCACTATTATTACCCTCATTTTACATATGGAAGCACAGAGAGGTTAAAAAGCTTGCCAAGGTCACACAGCTAGTAAGTGGGAAAGCCAGAAACGGATCCCAGGTGCACTGGCTCCGGATGCTACATATTAACCAGCACAGTTTAAAGGGCCTTGCGCCCAAACAAAACGATTAGCAATCAGAAGGCACACCATAGCTGGTGATGGACCCTTAAACCATAACATTGTGTAGCTGGAGCTTTGCCTTCCCATATTCCTTCAAGCTGGTTTTCCTAAAGATGGTGGCAATCTGGCATGACCAAATCCAGCACTATCCTTTAGGGCTGTTAACTTCCCGGTCCAGATACTGTCCTCGCCCAACTCTCCGAAGTGGGAAGAGCAAACCAATACCCCGCCCGCCCCACAGAGCTCTCTGGTTTTAGACAGAATGGCCCCAACAACCAGGGTAGCAGCTTGGCCTCCCCGTCCTGACAGTCTTAGGAATTAAAGCAGCAGTTAGGAATTCAGCAAAGCAATTGGAAAGAGTGGGAAAGCAGGCTGCTCCAAGGATAAGAGTTCAGCTAAATGCCTGACGTGCAAGCACAGATAAAGGACTGAAGAAGTCAGCGGTCACACCAGAACGACTTCCTGCCTGAACTGATATCTGCAGACTCGGGTTTGCAGCGACATGAAATGCGGCTCGCCTTTCCCATGGGCACGGGCGAGTTTAAATGGAAGTAGTCCTCAGCCTCCCCTACTTGGCATTCTGTCATGAGGGTAGACAGCAGAGGAGCCAAGAGGAGTCTTGATTTCCTTGTAAAAGTTAGACTTCAGCTGGCATTCACGGCGTCTCGTAATGGGGAGAAATGACAGGGAGCGGCCCGGGTTTTATGTGTGGCAATAATGTTTGATCTATGCCATTGTCAATGAGAACTGTGATTTAATCCATAAGGATATAGAGCTTCGTGATGAAAAGGGAATAACGACAAATCCTGATTAACAATCACTGCTACTCTAAAGCAGGTTTCCATAGTAACAGGGCTGAAATTATACAACAAACTGTGATGCCATACCAGGCAAATTACTCCATGAAGGGGCCCTTTTCTGAAAGCATTTGGCTTTCTGTGTTCTCTTAAAATTAAGATGCAAGCATCTTACTTTCAACTTGTATTAGCGTCCCTCTTTTTTTTCCAAACACTCCCTCTTCAGTTGGTCTCGGATAATATGAGGGATAAATACGTACGCACAGGAAACGTAGCAAACGATTAAGCACATTTCAGCCCCTCTCTCCCCTCGAAGGAGAGGACAAAACAAAATTACGGCAGAGGGAATCTTCCTTTCACATCATTCTTTCGATAAAATCATGCTTAATTTCTCGATTTAAGTAGTGAGGGGAGTGGAAGCACGTCCCAGTAACATAGTCCACCTCTCACGCCGCATAACAAAGTTCTCCGGCTTTGCAGGAGAGACAAGCAAAGGAAAAGAGCAGAGTGGGGGTCGGAAAGGGGAGGTATTTGCTTTGTTCCCAAGGATGTTTCATTTTCAATTACAATTTTAAAATACAAGAACACAGTTTTAAAATAATGCTGTTTTCCAACGCCTACTCAAAATAATTTCAAAAACTGTGCAACAGGAAAGTTCACATCAGTAAATATCACTTTAAAACTCCTATGGTTATTATTGCAGCTGACTTGGGCGGTGAACCATCATAAAACAGCTCTTATCAAATAGCCGAGGAAAAGTCTACCACACTGAAACATCACACTCCATGTCCCCTTCCAATTGCAGAGGAATATAAAGTGAGACGTTAAAAATAAACAGAAAAATCATACTCCTAAACATCCTCTTAAGGGGGTTAAAGATCTCAAAGGGGGTTAAGGAAGTTTCCACACTGCAGATATTGAATATTCTTCCTTCCAAGATGGAAAAAAAAAAAAATCAGAGCTTCACATATTTCAGAAATGCTACACAAGTCTAGAAGAAACGCATTTCCCTGGAGACTCATCCACGGCCTTCGGCGACAGTCACTGAAGGGCAGTGTGGCCTAGTGGAGAGAACCTGAATTCAGAGGGAGAGCCTCAGGCGCCAGCTCCATCGCTTGGCAGCTTTAAGCCCTGGGTCCAGTCACTTAGCACTCCAGCCTTGGTTCCTCATCCGTAAAATGGGAATAGTAATATCCACCTTGAGTACCTGAAGAAGTTTCTAAGATAACTAGCAAAACACTGCATGTAAATCACAACCCGAAAATTCTGAGGGCATCCAACATTAAACAACTGCTAAATCTTGGCACTCAATTATTCAACACTCACGGAGCGCCTGCCACACGCTAGGCAAAACACAGCCACGACGCTCCTCCCAGAACACCATTTCCATCTGTCAAAAAACTGCTGCCGCGTTTTCATTGTCTCTAGCAAATTCATACTGTCACTTTAAGTTGACAACAGGCCCAAACAAGCAAACAAATAATAATAACAAAAAGAAAAACATTTGCAAAGGGGTGAACTCCTTCTCCCTGGCCCCATTTATCTGTGTACCTTATGAGGTATGAAACAGTGTTGACTGCTTTAAAATCATGATACAAGTTATATGCACAGCAAAAGTGGGATGTTGTTTCATGAAAGCCTAGCTCGAAGGTTCCTGTGTTCTCGGTGGTGTTCTCCTTGTCTCTGCCACAGAGAGGTCTGCCCTTCTCTGTGTTTGGGTGAAGGGGCAGGGGAGAGGGCTGGGCCTATGGCAGTGTCTCCTGCACCCGTGTGGATTTTCCTTTGTGTACACAACCCTTTCTGGAGCCAGATGCCTTGGGTTCAAATCTCAGCTCCACCACTTTACCAGCTGAGTAGGTCCTGTAATCTCTTTGTGCTTCAGTTTCCTCCCCTTTGAAACGGGGTTAACGACAGTAGCATGTGCCTCCAAGGATGTCATGAGGATTACAGTCATTAAAGGTAAGGCACATAGTGCAAGGCCTGGCCCACAGTAACCTCTCAGTAAATGTTAGCTCTTATTTCTGCAGGTGTTTATAACCCATGGGTCCAACCTGGTGGCCAGAGGGTGACAGATGGATCTCCCTGTGGTCAGCACAGTGTTGGATCTGTTGGATCTGAGAGCCTTTAGGTGGGAAGCAAGCTCCAGAATTCACCACATCTGCCACCACCTCTCAGTATGCTGCAGCATTACCTGCCTGGCCCCAAAAAAGGATTTCATTTTGCCAGCCTTGCGCATGTTCCCGTACACTCATCTTCAGGCGTCTGTTTCATTTGGTCTCTGTCTCCTCTAGGTCTTCGTTCCTTCCGTCGTTTCTCTGTCTGTGTGGTGTGTGTGTGTGTGTGTGTGTGTGTGTGTGTGTTTCTCTCTGTGATCACTCTCTTCCCTCTTATCCTCAATCTCAATTTTTATCACCAGCATTTATTAAATAGAGGTTTATATTCCCTGTTCTTATTTTTTAAGGCAGAGAAGTAGAACACATTTCTCTCTTAAAGAAATTAACTTGCTCTTTACTTAGTAGAGCTTGACTCATTCTTCCTGTGGATCACTAAACTATGATAGAAAAAGTGCTCTCCACTTTTGCTGCAAGAAAATCCAAACTATGAAAGAGTTAAATTGGGAAATTTTGTGTATTACAAAAGAATTCATTTAGGGATTTTTTGTTTGTTAATTTTTTTTTGCAATATCAGGCCCTTAGTACATTGAAACATGAATTTCTTACAGACCATGAAATACTAAAGTTGATACATAGAGAAAAGTAAAGATAAACATTTAGGAAAAACTACTTGTATTCTGAAAATTAATCAAAAATAAAAATAGGAAATCTTTGAAAACCTATGCAAATAAATGGAAAATATGGGCGCTTTACACACAACTTTCAGAAACACAGCCCCTCTACTTTTTACACCGAGGACACAGTTATCAACACCAGTGTCAATCTAAGGCTTAAAAATGACATTTTTAAAATAAATATGTAGACCTCTGTTTTATCATCCAGTATTCAGGTCAATTTTTTTATTCACAAAATACATACTCTTAAAATACATTAGAAAATCTGGCTCAATTAACATCATAACATTCTCAGATTTTTTCTGAGAAAATTTCAACAGTGAGAAATTCACAAAACATAAGAAATTCACACCTAAGTATTCTTCGGCATTATCTCCTCAAACATAAGAAAATCACATTACTCATTCTGAAGTGATAGCTCAATGAAAACCTTCAAAATAATAGAATCTTGGATCTCAAAAGAACAGAGTGGTCTCATACCCCACCGACCTAGGGGTCTGGTCCTCGGTGCCCAGGGCTGGTGCTGCCCAGCCTCCGCACGTTTCCAGGGATGGGGAGCCCCAGACCTCTGGGCCACCTGCTCCTGGTGACCAGCTCTGTTGTTGTTATGACTTTGCTGCTGCTGCTGTCACATTGAACCCAAATCTCTCTCACTGAATTTTCCACCCTTTGGGCTTAATTCTGTGCTAGCCTCATTGCACTCAGATAGGTGTCTTTCCTGCAAAGTGGCTTTTACCAAGATAAAATGATGAAACAAATCAGTGGTGAGCAGCCTCTTTTTCCAAGGATGATTCAGAAGGGGAGAAAATGTTTTTAGAGCCTTTTATTCCATTCAAAATGCAAATAGCTTAATTTAGTCCCATGGGGAAATATACAATATTCTTACAATTCAGACTACCTACTATATTGAATAAAAGACTGTCATTGAAAAAATTGGCATATTTGAGAAGTAGAAACACGAAAGCAGCCTTCTAAATTTTATTCTGAAAAAGGAACAAAGCTTGTGTTTTGAGAAGTGGTGGGCCGCATGTGTCCCCTGAGCCACAGAATGCTCATCTCTGAAGTTACAGGAAGCTTAGGCCTGTCCCTCACTCCCCCTTCACTGTGACATCCACACTCTGTCCGAAGGCTTCCAAGCCTTCACAGCCTCAAGCCCCTCCTTACACACATCCTCTGCATTCACTGAAACCAGTTCACACCCATGAATAAACTCTCAAAGAGAGTTCCATTTTTTAAATCCTTTACTTCTATCTATGATGTGAAGGGCTGTATCGCAGTCACCCCCCTCTAGACATCCTCCAGTTTACCATCTACCACTGAACAAAACATTCCTGAAAGAGTTTCACCAGTTCAAGGAAGCCTGGACTTCTGTTTCATCCATAGACAACCTTAGGATTTAGTGAAATGAGTCCTAAACTATGAGTCAGAAGAATTACATTCCAATCCCTGCTGCCTTACCTATGAGCTGTGTAGCCTGGGACCTGTTACTAACCTCTCTGATCCTTGGCTGCTTCTTATGAAAAATGGGGACAATGGAGATAATAACGCCTTTGCTGTCTGTTCCCCATGGTCAAATAAAATGATGTACAAACACATGCCTCTAAAATTATAACACTTTATTTACTTCAGGGATTACAATATCTACATAATTAATGGATCAGCACAGTGGTTTTCAAGTTTCTGAGGAGGAGATCGCCCAAGGAAGAGGGTGCAGAGCAGGCTGCGCCGTCCCGGCTCTGGGCTCCTTACACCTCCCCAGTCACCACTCAGCGCTTCTGTCTGTTTTAAGCACAGAGTTCCCAAGATTTCCATTGAGTAAAGGGTTCTCCCACTTTTTAAAAGATTAAAACCCACTGTATTAACTCCAGCATGACAGATTCCTATTAAGCTTATGGTCAATTCTTTCTAATGACTTAGCTCATTTACTGTGAAATGAATTTTCACTGAATTCTTTTATTTCCCAGTATACCACAGTCCTCTTACATGAAACAGGCACAGAATAAAAAAATAAATGTTGATTCCAAAAGAATATTTGAGGCAGCCCTTTTTCCTCTCAAAGAAGGCAGTGAACAACTTCTGAGAGTCGAAAGGATCTTTCAGATGATTGCCATGAAAAACGGCAGGCACCTCGAAGCTTCCAAATTAAACAAAACCATAAAACAACTTTTTTACACACAAACGTGGAAAACCAATTTTTTAAAAAAGACTTGTAAGTCAAGTTGGGAAATAAAGGCAGAAATGCTAGTTTCTAAAGTCGGTATCAGAATGAAGGCACCAGCGATAGTTTACTGAGCTACCCACCCTCCCAGCGCAGAGGACGGGTGTGGTTTCACTTGTTCAATGTACACTGTTTTCAGGATACAACAAGGATTCGAGGTAGAAGCGGATTTTCTTTCAGGCCAACACACATCACAGGTTACTGCAGAATTCAACTGAAACGTGTATTTGATCCATCTGTATGGTACAGGCGCAAACAGTCTTCAGGCCCATGGGAGTAACGACTAGAGGTATTCCGGACACGCCGATATGTCCTCCACAGTGGACAGCCAGCAGGGTGGGAACTCAGTGCAGAGAAAAGAAGAGATGATTTCTAATTTTGAGAAAGACATACAGAGAACAGTGAAGGAGAGGGGCAAAGACCCTGTCACAGATAAACCTCCAGAGGCAACACGAGGTGTGACAAGGAGAGGTGAGCCAATATTAAACTCCTTATGCTCCACGTGTGGATTCCTGCTCCAGCTGCAGAATTCCAGAAACACATGTGCCTGCATCTCTCTGAGCCCCTCGATTTCGTATCCACTGGTTTCTACTACATGAAAAGAAGTGTGCTCATATAATCTACAGGTTTACACGTGTCCCAATTTTTTAATTTATTGCACTTTTAAAAGTTACAATCCCACACTCCCTGCCAAGATGCATATATTCCGTATGGCTACCCATCATCTACACATTTTAGTTTAGTGGTCTAACAAAGGGGAACTTCATTCTTGTGTGAGTGAGGGAGAAACAACGGACACAGGAGCTCGAAGGTCGCTGGACACGGGTGAGCAAATTTGCAGGAGCAGAGAGGCCCTTCTGAGAGAAAAGGAAACAGTAGGCTTTGAGCACTAAACCCTTTCTCCCCAAAACTCAAAATTACTGGAGCCTGTTGAGATGGACAAGGATGGCACCAGAGGCAGGGAAGGACAAGCCCCCCCTGAGTTAAAACCCCCAAGAGACAAGAGATGGATAACCTTTGGGGCCGCTCCTGACCAGCAATAGGGCACAGGCCTGCATCAGCCCAAGCGGCCACATGAGGGAACCTAAAGCATTTCTGACAGCGCAGCAGGAAGGGAGCACCACACAGCCAAAGGCGTCTCTCCACCGGCCAGGCCCTCACTTGCACACAGTCTTTCCCGCTGGCACTCCCTCCACGCCAGCCCATCCTCTCCTCACCTCACCACCTGACACCACCCTTCACTTCCACCCAGATGTCCAGCTCCCTTCCCCTCTGATCTTCCCTGCACCCAGAACTGCCCAGCGCCCAGAGCCCGGAGCTGGTATGACCACAGGGCTACACCAGCCGGTTTACCGCTAAGTTAGAGACATCACATGCAATATTGGCTTTGAGGGCCTGTAATGAAAATCAATAGGGGAAGGCTGAACAGGGTGTTCTAGAAGCTGCGGGGGCCTAAATCCCAGCCTCATGCTCGGCACTAACTCACCCCACAACAACAGGCAAGTCCCCTCACCTCTCCGGGCCTCGCTTCTGTAAAGCAAGCCAGGGCCACCTTCTGGGGCTTCAGTTCTGTGATTGTTAGATAAAACATTTAGGAACTTTATTTCCCTGCATGGCTGGTTGATACATTTGTGGAAAAGCCCACATTTTTATGCCTGTGAAACATATCAGCGATGTCCCAAGGAAATTCTAGAACTATGCCTGCCAGTTTGGGTACACACAAACGTGTGTTGGGTTGAACCATATGACATTGCTGATATTTGATTCTTTTTGCTCACAAAACCACAATTTCATACAGTTCAATCTAAATATACTTAGCATAGAGGCACACAAATGCGGAGAATACAGCTGTCCTCATATTCAGCTGCTGCGTATTTTACGTGCTTGGGATGATGAACTACACCTTTGCCTTACCATAGTATAAATTTAAGTGTGATAACATATATTAAATTCCTAATATAATATCCGGCACATTAGTCATATCCCAACATTACTAATGAAATCATTACTATTACCCATTGGAGTTGCTTCAACTATTTTTCAGCCCAAGAAAATTACTTCTTTCTATCTAGTATATAACAGAGCAAAAAAGCATTTTAGGTAAAACGGAACCGGCAAAAAAAAAAAGGCAAACCAAGTAAACTGTGGAATTTCTTTTGTCCTCTGGAGATTTAGGTTTCAGCGTTAAAACAAAAGAGAACTATTTCTTCCTCATCGCTTCGCCTCTCTCTGAATTGAGCGACTCCAGTGATGGAAACTGCCTTCGCTGAGGGCGCCACCTAAAAGACACAGTACCTGGGCAGGCATAGTTTATCTAAGACCTTTTTAAAAAGAAAAATAGAATTGTTTACTAAAAGAGTGAAATATAAACACTAAAGGTAGAGAGTTCTAAAATGGCGGTGCCTCTCTCATGAGCCTTTGCCTGCTGTAATTCCTACTCCAGCTTCCTCCTCACCAGAAAGCGAAGCTCGGGTCAGCTGTTACATGAAATTTAAATGTAATAGCAAGATTTATACATTTAAATTTCTCCACTGGTTCCCCTAGCAACAGCTTTAACTTCTAGAGCCTACCTTGGATACAGATACTCCAGCGAGAGTTCTTCGGGACTGATTTCTTAGAAAGCCTACACTGCAGTCAGAACACAGCTCGCAAAACAACATTGGAACAAAAAATAGAACGACATCTTTAAACAAAAATTAAAGTGGGTTCATCACGGACATATTTCAACCAAACATTTGGTTTAGCTGCTCTGTTCTGCCATAGAAAAAGACCTCCCTCCTAAACATTTCATTAATACCTCCCTAAAGCAGTTGGGCTCTTTCTGTCACCACCCGGATCAGAGCTCTGATACGACCCATGCAGTCTGGTCTGGACTGCTGTCCGTGAAATGACAACGGGCCACAGGCAAATTTAGACCAGAGACTGTGCGAAAAATGAACCTCTCAGCAAAGGTTCCTCAAGCCAGAGCAAGCACTGACAGTGACTTGGTGTGTGTGTGACACAGGCACAGACCTGTGACACTGTCACCTATATTAGAGAGCAACACTGACACAGGTATCAATTAAAATTCCCATTTTGTACTAACTAGATAGGCATGAAAAGAATTCATCTCCAGTTTGAATGCTGACTCCACACGAACTCAACACTGAAAAATTTAAAGTGTTGTATTGTGTTCTCCAACTGGCGAAGCGGGGAGCTATTCTTTCTCTCCTCTTCTCACACAGTAACAGCTACTGACCTCCACCTGGGAGTCTGTGAGCTCACCTACAACAGGACAAGAGAAAGGTAGAGAGACTGGAAGAGTGAACACAGAAAACCAGACGGCGTGGAAAAGACATCTTCTAATTTATCATGACATAAGCTCCTTCAAGACAGCCTCTGAAGAGGTAGATTTATGGGTCAGGATATGTATCCAGTTAGGATTCAGCCTCAGAGAATCCCAATAATAACACTCGCTACCATTTCTTTTTTTTTCCCTAAAATCACCAAACATCCCCTTATCCTGGTGAATATGAGTGACCACTATTTCTTTACTAATTATAGCTTTAGCCTCGCTTCATTCCTTCCACCTTGTAGATAAGATTTATTAAGATGCCTGATCACAGAATTACTCACACTTCTTTTTTTTTAAAGATTGGCACCTGAGCTAACATCTATTGCCAATCTTTTTTTTTTCTCCCTTCTTCTTCTTCCCAAAGCCCCCCAGTACATAGTTTTATATTGTAGTTGTAGGTTCTTCTGGTTGTGCTATGTGGGACACCACCTCAGCATGGCCTTATGAGCAGTGCCATGTCTGTGCCCACGATCTGAACCAGCGAAACCCTGGGCCACCAAAGCGGAGCATGCAAACTTAACCACTTGGCCAAGGGGCCAGCCCCAGTCGCTACATTTCTAGAGCACTCACCACATGCCAGGCCATATGCTTAGTACTTTATATCAATTTTCTGATTTAAATCTAACGGTAACCCTATGACTTAGGTATTTTCTTCCACCTTTAGGGATGACAAAGCTAAGGTTTAGATGGGTTCAGCCCTGAAGGGCCGCACAGGTGGTAGGCAGCGGGCCCAGATCTGAACCTAGGCTAGCTGACCCTAGTACAGACTGTCTCTAACACATCTTTCCTGGAGGCTCAGAGCTGAGAGCCCTAAGATCTAGTCAGGCCCATGGCCAGGACATTGTCACTGACGCACTGAAGCGTGAGGCAAGGGCAAAGCAAGGCCTGGCTGTGGACCAAGCACCCTCCTGGGTAGGGCGCCCAGGAGCCAGGGTGCCCCCTGGCCTGGACCATCTTCATTTCTAATACGTGCCAATAATACGAATCTTACAGAGTGGTTGTGAGGACCCAACGAGCTAGAACAGAATGCATGGTACTTAGCACCACACAGCTGATGCTCAGTCAATAGTAATTCCCTCCCCTCTAAGCACCCTCACTGCTCTCCCACATAGTCCACGAAAAACAGAACTGAAAATGTAGGTCTCACTGACAATGGATCCACGGACCATGGGCACCTTCCCAAAGCATCCACGCCCAATATGGCTTTGCTTCTCTGAGAGCTGGACAGTTCCAGGCCTTTTAACGCACTCTTGTAGGACTCAACCCCAAGGAGGATCCCATACTGTGCCCGTTGTAAGTAAAGTACAATTTATGTGAGGCCAGGCCTGCTGTCAAGTCTTCCAGCCTCCTAGCCAAGTGGCAGTTAGTAAATGGCCAAAGCCTCGTTGCCCTAAAGTGTGGGGTCCATCCAGACTGAAAGTCGAAAGACACCTCTGTGTGTATCAACTCTGCCACCTATTTACTTTACAACTTTGGGCAGATCATTTAACCTTTCTAACCCTAGCATAGTATCTGACATACGACAAGCACTCAGTGAATAGTAATTAGTATGCTTCTTACTACTCTATATCTCGCAGGATTGTGGTTAGGCTTTTAAATGTACAGGGAAGTGCCTTGTATGGAAATGTCAGGAGAGGGTGAGGTGGGCTGGAATAAGCTGGGCAGCAAGGAATTTCTACGTCAAGCTCCTGGAACAGCAGTGCTTGATGTTTCAGACATGACTGCAGGGCTCATTGGTTGGCACAATGCTCTTCATACCTGGGTGAGTTACACAACATACATCACCATAGCCAGACCCTGGGCGTGGGGACAGGAGGCCCAGTTAGGGCCAAAGACGCTATAGGGAATCCACTGACAAAAACATCAGACAGTCGCCTCAGCAAGACTGCAGGAGAGCGTGGATCTGACATCATTAATGTCAGATAAGCAATCTGAAAGCCCAAATTTGCTTGCAAATGGGGAGACTTCACTTCCTCAGGTAAAATTCCCTATTTACAGAACAACCAGGACCAATGTGACTTCATTGAAAAGCCCTGCTCAGATAAATTAAAAATAGCAATCAACCTGGAGAATTTTATTGGCAAGGTGGGAACAATTTCACTCTATCTGATCCATGATGGAATATAACACATGTCAGTCTTCCCCATTCTTCCCTTTATTAATCAATTAGGAGACCAAAAAACTCAATAAAAAATCATATAAAAGGCTTATAAACATCATTCAAATCTTCTTTACCAGTCATTTGCTTTCATTTAGTAGAACTGGTTTTTCCATTAAAAGAAAATTAAATAAAATATGAGATGTTATTGTAGCTGCTTAAGAGGAGATTTGGGGATTATACTTCTTAGAAAAGTAATTTCTATTTCCCTCCTGCCCCCGGCATCCCGGTGCTGTGTCCCAGCTCAGCGACACACACAGCAAGAGCGTGCAGCGGCTGGCTGCTGGGCCGACACTGGCCACAGGCAGCAAGGGACAGTAGGATCTCTGGGACCTTCTAACTGAGGGTGTGTGGAGGGGCTCTCTGGCACTGGGAATTTTAACAAGCTGCACAGGAATTTCTGCGGCACATCAAAATATGAGGACCAGAATTCCAAATCATTAATTACTGACCAATGAATACAAGTTCAATCCCTGAACGATCAGAAGTACAAACCAGGGACCTCCTAACCCTTATCTGTCCCCCACTTCACACCACCCCTGTCCTAACCTTTGCAGTGCTGTTCCACCGACCTGGGGTGCCCTCCCTTACAATATGCACTTCTTTCTCCCCGCAAGCTAATTGCTACCTGCCCAAATCCTACATATTCTTGAAAACAGTTAAATACCTCTATGTACCTTTCTTTGATCCTATCAGCCAGAAGTAATTTCTTCTGTGGCTAAATTTCCATTTAATTTGTGCTTTATTTGCATCATTATCGCCTTCTACCTTGCTCTGCAGATATTAACACACACATTTCTCCAGTATTAGATGGCAAGCTTCTGGAGAGAAGGATTCATGTCAGATTCACCTTTATATCCACAGAACGCAGCACACGATAGGTGCTCTATTATTACAAAAAGAAGGAACAAATAAGAAACAAAGGAACAAAGGAAGGAAGGAAGGAGAACTCGTGTCCTTTCTTATAACTTTTATAGTTCTGTAGTTTGCAAAAACAAGCTGAGCTTGCTCCACAGACCATTAACATTTCTATATACACACTCAGCCTGCTAATAAAAGCACACTGAGGATTCTTAAAGGCCCTATAAGAAAGGCTTTATATCCTGGCTTTAGCATCGCTGGCATCTGTGGCATCTAAAACCTGAAAACGCTATTCCTCTGAGGTGTCATTAGCTTTCCGTGTGCCTTCAAAGGCTCAAAGACAATTTCCTGGACTCCTGTAAGAATGCCAGTTTCTTTCCAGCCACTGCAAAATATATCTTAGCTACCGCTGGAATTGTCATTTGCTTTCTATGCCTTCAAAAGCACTGTGAGAGATATAGCCCTGTACTATTATGGGCACTGGCGGTTTCCCTATGCCATATCAAAAGAGCCCTCCACAGTTTCTTTGTGTGTGCAGCCTCTGTGTGTGCACAGTGACACTAAGATTATTTTTCTGGTCACATGCCTTGTCCACAAAGCCTACTCAACTTTTATCTAAGAGCTTCCCAGAGAAAGAATAGGTCTGAGGGGAAAAATCCAAACAGTAACAACCCTTATTTCACTCAGATCTATATTAAGAGAACAATGGTAACAATGCTCTAAAATCCAAAATAATATTCACATATAGGTCAGAATTTAACCTATCTAGTCTTTCATAGCAGGGAGCAAGATGCGGTCACTATTCTCACCGAGTAATACCATTAGTCAAGGCATGAGCTCTCCTACTTGCCCTGAAAAGTTGCTATTCTATGTGATAGAATTATAAACAGTCTCTAATTCACAAAAGAATTATAAACAGTCTCTAATTCACAAAGCTGCTGAGGATTCTTCCACACTGTAAACACAGTGTTTTTCAGTGGGGGTGCGACTGGCATTTAGGGCAGGACAATTCTCCGCTGGGGGGCGGAAGGGGGGGACGGCGGAGGGGGTGCTGTACTGCACTCTGCTGAATGTTTTGCATCCCTGATAATGCCAGTAGCATCCCCAGTAATGTGATTCCCAAAAGTGCACCCCCAACATTCCCCGTTACCCACTTGCTCCTAAGTGGGGTGACTACAGCTAGCGCCTGAACCAACGTGCACGCACACATGCACACCCACATTCTAAAATCCACATTGCTACGCATATTATAGGTCATGGGGTGTATATATGTATGTATCACTAGAGAGATAAAGAAAAGGGAAATGTGGAGAGCAGAACGAACATTTGTCAAATGCTGACCGTGAGCAAGCCAGATGTGCACGGCTTAGGCAGACTTGGACACAGATGAGCTCGGCCATTTACAAACAGAATGTCTTTATTTTTCCTAACAACTGGTATCTTTGCTTTTTTGAGCTTCCTGGGACTCAACGATGGGGGAATGGGGAGAGGAAACCTAAAATCACCAATTAACAGCATTTCCACCCCTTCTGATGCGTACAGTCCTATCCGGTGTATTCTGTGCTCTAATTCTGTTACTAAAATCACGCCCCCTTCTCTCAGTTGGTCTCTCTCCTTCTCCTCCTCAAAGTCCTGCTTCTCAGTGCTCATGGTTCCCCTGGACCCAGGGCTATGGGGGCAGGGGGCAGCTGCTTATGCAAAAGAAGGAAAATCATTGTTTCAAGTTATTGCCTCAGCAATTTCTTCACCTCATCATTTTACACATACATCATCCCATTTAATTTTCTCAACAACCCTGAAAGATGTGCATTTTAATTCTCATTTTTAAGGTCAAATAAATTTTCCAAGTAGACAAGCCAATCTGTTCGTTCTAAAGCTGGGCTCGCTTCTCTTTACTTCTCTGCCTCTACAACACCATGCTACCACCATTACCACAAACAATGACGACGAGAATAACAATAACGTCAAGGAGTGTCCATGGCAGGAAAGCATCTGCTGCAAATTTGTGTCTGTCTGTTTAAAAATATAGTCTCAGGCAACCAGAAGCTAGAGGAATAGGATGTTCTGGTTGATGGACTCCATCAATTAGCCACAGAGTCCCTCTGCTTGTGCAGAATAGAATTGGGATAGTGTTATGATACAGTCTTCTCCCCTCAAGGGGCTTGCAAACTAGTGAGAAAATTAAGACACAGAGAAAGCACATGTTATACAATGTTGCTGCCTAAGTAGGGCTGACAGTAAAGGCATTTGGAAGTTTACCAAGGAGACTTGAATGTCTTCCTCAACTCCTGTCATAGAAAAAATCAATTTAAATATAATTAACATAACAAGTTTTTGATATGATTCACTATAACATGCCCACTGCATAGTAAACATTTAGTAAATATGCGTTGGATGAATGAATGAGTGAAGTAATGAATAGTACCTTTGATGAAAAAGAAGAGTTGAAGACCAGAGAACTTCTCAGTGGGTCTTTAGCACTGTCTAAAGGAAAAAGATACAAAACAGTAGCCCCTTCCCATGCTAGAGCTGGCTTAAATTTGGAATATCACCATGGGTAGAATTTTCCTCATAAAACGCACTTATATAGACAACAAGGCCAGGCTGAAAGGTAAGTGCTGACTAGCTTGTTTTCTAGGCTCAGCTACTGGCTAAGGGATCCAGGCCAGGCCCCACAGAGATGAGTCACGGAAGTTTGCATATACTAAAAGATAGTCAAAATCAGAAATGGCCAATCTAGTAATGCCACATGATCTTGAATAGGCTTATGTTAATGTTTTCCTACCATTGGAATTAAAACAGAAACTTCTTGAAGTTCTCCTGAAGAACTCATGGAGAAGGAGAATATATCCGCTTTCCTGCTCTTCCTCAACACACCGCAGGCCACAGAGGGTCTCTAACTGACTCCAGCTTGGCGAACACTGCCCCAGATGAAAAGACTGAGCTGGCAGCAGGCCACATGCAAAGAGAAATCATTCCACATGTGGGAAATAAAAAAATCCATTCTTCCTGAATGTCTGAAAAAAAAACACTTGAAGTTAAGTAAGACTTAAATTTCTATAACACCATAAAGAAAATAATATATGGTTTTCATACCTGAATTTCTCTACTTGTATTTATTCAAACTCTGACATTTTTTAATTATGCATTTCTTTTACTTAACAACAATCTTTTGAATTTCAATCAAATTAGCTAAAGTACTTGCTAATTTACTCAATTCTCTTTTATCAATAAATAGAACAAGTGTCCTTATCCCCAGTATCAAATATTCATTGACTGTTTTAATGCTAACTAGTAAATAAGCTTCAGGAAGGATCCCTGGAGAATACCATTTAATATGTCACCTTCCATTCATTCCTTCTGGGTGACGTCTAGTGACGTCTACTCTTGTGAAACAAATCTACCTTGTAAAATGGCCGCTAAATGCAAGTATGAACTCTAAACCAAGTTCAAAAAGTGGGTTATCCAATGAAATGTGGTATATACATCCAAAGGAATATTATCCAGCCTTAAAAAGAAATGAAATTCTGATACATCCTACAACATGGTTGAACCTTAAGGACATCATGCTAAATGAAATCAGTAAGTCAGACACAAAAGGACTAACACTGTCATGATTCTGCTTACATGAGGTACCTAGAATAGGCAATTCATACAGACAGAAAGTAAAATAGAGGTTACCAGGGGCTCAGGAGAGGGGGAAATGGGGAGTTATTGTTTAATGGATATAATTTCTATTTAGAATGATGAAAAAGTTCTAGAAATGGATAATGGTGATAGTTGTACAACATGTGAATGTACTTAATGCCACTCAGCGGTACACTTAAAAATTGTTAAAATGGTAAATTTACCACAATACGAATATTTTATGTATATTTTACCACAATAAAAAAAAAAGGTTATCCAAATCAAGGACAATTACAAATGATTCGGTTTCTCCTTCCCCCAATCATACCCTATATATATCTTATTAGTTTGTTTATAAAACAAGCCAAGCACTGTAAAGAGAAAAAACAAAATTGAACACAGTCTCACTTAAAAAACTTGAGGACAAAAAAAAATCTAGACGAGCACAGCAGATATCCTACAGAGGGGACAAAGCACTCTGGAATTTACAAACTGAGAGTGAGTAAGGACACAAAGCTATGAATTCTAGAGCAAAGTCTGGAAGTTAAGTTCACCAAAATATCAAATGTGGTTATCTCTGGGGGATAGGATTTTTCAGTGATTTTTACTTTCTTTGTATTTTGGGGTACTATTGGACTTCATTCATAGTAAGCATGCGTCATTTAACAAAAACAATACACTTATTTAAAAAAGAAAAAGTGAGTAAAACAATGGAGTCCATTTTGTCCATCTTCCTCCATTTTGTCTGGCTTCAACAACTTTGACCAAAGACACAACTCCACTCATCAGGCAGTATTTATTAATTTATTAATTATAGGAATCTTGGGTTCCTACCCGGGGGACAGTCTCCCAAGTATAGTATGGAAGTAGCATAATTTCCAGGGTTTTCCTTTCTTTCCTTTTAAAGATGGATAAAAACACAGCCTTCTTCCAAAATCAGGTGGAGTTCTGTAGGAAACCTGACTCTTGGTGCCTTTGATTAGCCTCAAATCATAAAAGGTGTGGCAAAGGCCCTTTGATGGGGTTGATGGTTGTCTTACTATAAAATGGCCAAAAGCTTTTAGTAGCCCAACAGAGAATGAATCATTGCTGTGAGTAACAACACTTACTGGTATCAATTTCTGTGAATGAATGTTAGTCATCATTAAATGATGGCAGAGGTTAAGATGCTGCATCATCTCTTACACAATACCTTCGTGGACCAATTGACATTTTGAACATCCAAAAATGTTCAGGAGGAAGAACTTTCATTAGAGACTGTCAGATGACTTTGAAGACTAGAGAATGTCTCTATCATTCAGTGCTGCTCAATGGCTCCCCCTTTGCCTTCAGGATCAAGTTCTAGCTCGTTAGCCTCGTGGCTGAGGTCCTTCATAAGGTGGCCCTGAATATTCTCCAGCCTCATCTCTCACCATACTCTCCACGCTGCTTCCCTCCAGCAACAGCCAGCAGGTCCAGACCAATTCCCTCTCACCTTAGCACCACTGCACAGGTTATAGGTTATTCCCATTCCTGGCGTGCCCCTACTTCTCTCCCCTCTCCTTCTGCTTATCTAACTCCTACTCCTCCTTCAAGGCACAGGGCAAGTGTTCGACTACCTGGGTTCACTTTTCTATTCAAACTTTTATCTGTGGCTCCCTGCTCTTGGCCCCCAGCCCTGCCACACCACCCTGTCCAACCCTGTGAGAAACTCCCCAAGTCTTATTCACCCAGGTGTCCCAACATCATAGGCTACCCATGGAGGAAGCACACAGTAAATGTTTTTGAACAAATGAGTGATGTCACTGAACTCATGACTTTTCATGTTAAGAGGAATGACTGCTCCCAGAGAGTCAGGTCTCCTAGCTTTTCTAATCAGTACCAGATTTGGATCACAACGAGATGTGCAAAAAGACCAGCTCTCCACCCACATCAGGAGTCAGTCCAGTGGCCCAACTGCATGCTCTTCCCTGGCAAGGATTTAAAGTTTAACCGGAACACGACAGGTGCTCAGCTTACAACTAGCGAAGGAGGACTAAGGAGTGAGGACCTCTCCCACGTAGTCAAGGCGCTGAGAGTCCAGCCCCAGAGGACAGACCTAGCCAGAAAGTTGCCCTCTGCTCTTCAAAGGAAACACTTGGCAGCTTTTATACTCCATAGAATGTTCTGGCACAATTACTGAACTTATCCTCAACATCTAGAAGGCTATCATGGTTGATCTTCTGAAATCACTAATGACCAAGACGTAGTAACTAGTGGTTCATCAAGTTGATAGAAGTGGTGATGGCATCAACACTTCCTAGCTAAAATTTTCCATTTTATTCCCATCTTACAATTCAATATCTCTATTTAATCACAAAATGAATTATCTTCCAAAATAATAAATGTTCAGTACCTTTCTAAATAATAAAATACATTTTCCCAGCACATGTTTATAGCTTTATTTTTATGCTAGAACTGATGTGAAATTACACGTCATGAATTATTCATACCCTCCAATTTAATTCAATTATTTTTACTGAATTCATATCTAATCCTAAAAATGTTTAACTCAACCAAAAGAAGTCATCTCTGCACGCTTCAATAATAGATTTCTTACAAAATTTCAGGAAAGATAAGTGCATATTTGGTTTGAAATGGCAAAGCATATTATAATTATAATGATGAAAATAATTTTAATTATTTAACCATACATTCTGTTCTATTTACTGACTGATGTCTCATAAAGGGAAATTTATTTAATATCAAAGTAGAATCATAGGGGCAAGAAGTGGCTCTTAGTTCCAATTGTGGCACCAAAGTCACTTTTAGATTTTCCACAAGATTTGCACATATAATAGGCAGATCCCCTCTTAAATGAGAGCAGATACTTTGCCCAATCAAAAGCATAAATTTTGTGCTTATAGAAGAGATCTGATTTGTCACGTAGAAATCAGAAGAGGGTAACCATTGTTCCCCTCCTTAGTGAAAAACCCTTTGAGGCTCATGCCTCTTACCTACTGACCTCCTTGGAACTGTTCCCACTTTGTCAATGGCTTTGCCAACTGTCTCCCTATCCATCTCTCCATCTCATACCCTAGCACCATTTAGGGGTGGCCTCAATGTTCCCAAAGAAGGCATTGGAACTCCCTTGCCTCTAAGTTCCTAGATGTCTTCAGTTCCATTGACTTTCACCACCACTTCACTTGCACCACCCATATCCGCAGCCACACTCAAGCTGGAGATCCCTCTACCCTCCAATCCCAAATGCCAACGAACCATTCTCTGACCACAGCTTCACAGAACTTTTCCGCTCATCACACTTGCTCTCTAACTTCATCAAGACTTCCATCCCCTTGGCCCCACTAAGTTCTCTGGATCCACTTACATTCCTAATAAGACTATACATCACAATTAATCATTTAAATCACTTACTTTTAACAAATAGACGTCATTTTTTTATACACACCTATTATGCCATGCATTCATAAGGAGTGGGTCCCAGCAGCTCAGGCTTTTTCCATTGGTTCTCACAAACTGTGCTTCTCTGGGCAGAGGAGGCTGGTGCTTCAGTTGAAACCAGGTACCTTTCTCCTTGGCTTCCTTCTTTTTCTGATTACTCCCCTTCATGAGTTTCAAGAAGCTCTCTTGGCTCTTAGAGTGCTTACTATGCTCAATACATATATTAACACTCTTGGCAATAACTTTTTCTTTAACTTGTTTGTTTACAACAACACCAACAGCATGCTGGGTACACTGTAGACTCTTCCAGTTTTGCCATGGTAACATTTGTGGGCCATGCCTTTTTGAACAGTGCCCATTCCCTTGATGTCTACAATATCACACTGCCTGTAGATTCACATGTATGCTACCAAAGGAACAACTCCATGTTTTCTAAAAGGCCTAGAGAACATGTAGCAGGTGCCTCTCCTCTTTCCCTTTGTGTTCGTCATTTTGGCGAATTATTAGAAGATGGCAATTCCAAATGAAAGGCTTAAATCACTCCTTGCCCCAACCTCCAACTCTTTTCCCTCTAAACTTCTGCCACACCTAACCCACAAAGTCCCACACCTGGATGGCTATAAGCATCTATTTTCCCACTTCTATACCAGCCTCCTGAGTACTGCTAGAAGAAGTCACACTGTCATTTAGGTTAGTGCTATGACAAAGTTATGGTATCCAGCCTCAGGAGAACCATCAGTGGCACCCAAAAATCCTCTATATGCCTCTAATGAAAACCCTCTACCACTCTCCACATCATCTATTTCAAACCGTCCTCACCCTCCTCAAGCCCTCACCCTCTCATTTCAATTTCACTGCCCACTCCTACCTCACAGAAAAACCTAGAAGTTATCCAGAAGATACTGTCTTAATCTTGCCCACCATCAACAAATTTATCTGCATCAGTAATATCTTCACTGCCAGGTTAAAAGGATGAGAGCCTGTCTTACACCTGTCTATTTCAATGGCATTTTTTTAAGTGACTACTCTTTTTTAAGTTTTTCCAAAATATTTGACTTAATTTTAATGCAAACAAAAGCTTTTTCTGTTTTTGCACTTATATTCCATTGGTTTGCCTAATATATAATTAACTTGTGAAAACTTAGTAACTAGCACAACTGACATAAAAAGGTTTGGGAACAAACATGTCAGACTCCTGGCAAAGCATGCAAATTACAGAAGTGCGCAGATCTATGAAGATATAGACTACTGGCTGAAAGCACTCCGTCTAACAAGCACCTCTGTTGCAATGCTTTAAGAGACAAAGAGGCTTATCAATTAATACAGTGAGTCTGGTAGATGGAAATCAGTCAAGAGAGTGGCTACTGTCTTGTTTTACACTTATCATGCTTTACTTTAATTACACAATTTGTTTACATAATCATCTCGCCTACCATATTCTAACTCCCTGAAGAAAAGTTCTATGCCTTCTCATTTTGGTGTCCTGAACATATCTAGCACAGTTCCAAGGAAATTATAGATATTCAGCAAATATTTTGAATTGAATTGAACTGAACTGAACTGAATTGAATTGACATGATACTGACTAAAATTTTTGGATATAAAAATCCAAAAAGTTTTAGATGCATTTTGTGTGTGACTGAGACATACATGGAGAGGTGGGTCCTTAATTCTTGGTGTCACTACCCCTTTGTACACATTCCATGGTGCTAGTGTTGGAAACCAGACACCAATAGGCAGATTACAGGTCTCAGACAGTGTGGCATCTCTTCCAATTAACAAAGTTCTTCTTGCTCATCACTGAAAATCCCACGTCCTTCCTATTTGGTACAATTCAAACTCAATGCTTCCAACCTCAGCAGAGCCTTCAGTGTTGCTGAATATTACTTTCTCCTTGTGCCTAATAAGTTCCTCTGCTGGACATTCTGTTTGCTCTTCCAGAACCACTCTCCACTCTGTGTGTGCCCTGTCAGGACTATGCATCGATGGGCTCCCTTGATCCCTGACTTCTTGTTGGGTTCAGCCAATGGGAGACGCTGGCGGGAGACTGGACAGCAGAAAGACTGGGTGGAAATATATTCCCCTGGCTGTCTCTCCCAACCAGACCACAGTTTGGCATTGGTTGTGTTCCTCTACTGAAGGGCAGAATTCCTGTAGGGTGATCTTCTCCTATAGCCCTGGTTCCATTCTTGTAATGGCTCCCTCCTCTTGCCCCCTTGGGTCTAGGAGTGTTAAAACTATTTCTAGATCCTCAGTACTCACCATTCCTTGATGGTTTCTTTTACCCCTGCCCACATCTTTGTAAACAGTACCTTCTTTCAGCTTTCTCCAATTGTTATCCTTCTTGAGTATATTTCTGCCAGGACCCTCACTAAGTCCATTTGTCCACTACACAGGGACAATTCCAAGACTTTACCATTCTCAGTATTCTACTCAAGGCCTAAATTCTGGGAAGTTTTCCTCTCAACCCCATCTCCTCTCCTGCCCTAAGGCTGTTCTTCACTGACAACCTGGACTCCAAGTATCAAGCGCATGCCTCTATTATAGCACTCAACACTTTTCTCTTTGTCACACATTTCTTTGAATGTTTTCCTCTCCAAAAGGGCAAGGCTGTGCATTAATCATCTCAGTAACCCTAGTGCTTATCAGAGAACCAAATACATACAGAAATACCTTGCCATGATTGCTTTTCCATGTTAGAGTAACTCCACACTTCAATCATTCAGCCCACAGCAAACCATTCCCAAGTGAGGGACTTAATCACCAGTTCTCTGAGGTTGCAGCAGACAGCACATTAACCAAATGGCCTTTATTACCTCCTCTAACTGCTAAGGAACGTGACCCGGTGAAGACTTAAAAAACAGGCTCCTACAGTGTCCTGTTATCATCTTGTTCATCAAAAATCTTTTTCCTTCAACAGACACTTATTCATATTTTATTATGAAGACATGCATTTTATGGACAAATTATATAGTAATATTAAAACATACTAGAAATAATATCCAAGATAATGGATCTCCATGGAGTTAACAGCTGTAATTCACTACCATGCTCTTTGAGAGTGCTTGTGTAGACACAAGCCATGAACTATAAGCAAGCAGAACAAGAGCCTACACAGCTGTTCGAGAGCTGAAAGGCACATTCCAGATCCCCCATGTTCACAGGGGATTCCAGAGGTCTTGGGAATAGGGGGATTCTCCTCAAGGGTATCTAGAACCTGATTTCAAGAATACTGAGGTCCTCCTTGAGGGGGCCAAATCAGCCTGGCCTGAGCCAAGAAAGCCAAGGATTGTTGCCTTCCAATATTTTAGACACCAATAAGTTTCTACCCAAGGTGATCCTACATCCCAGATGTTCTAGCACAAGCCCAGAGACCAACTCTGCCATTGAGGGGAGGGGGGAAATTGGATAAGAGTTTCACAAAAGATGTAACAGGGGAGCTGGTTTAAAGAATGTGTAGAAGTTTACCAGCTAGTAAAAATAAGGAAGCACAGTCTAAGCAAAAAAAAAAAAAGAAAAAAAAAAACAGGAGGTGCAAAGGCACAGACGTAGGGAAGAGCAGGAAATTTGGGGAAAGGACAAAGAGATCAAGCACAGGGTATGGAGAGGAAAGGGAGGAGAAGAGGATATCAAGATGGCTTGGGCTTAGGTTGTAAAGAACTTTGAGTACTCACCTGAAGAGTCTGGACTTTACTGTGGGGAAAATGGAGAGCCACTGAAGGTCTTTGAAAAAAGAGATGATTAGGCCTATAGTATGACCTCAGTGAGATCATAAACCACTTGAGGCGAAGATACGTCTTCTATGGTTATTTATGTCATCCAGAGGCCTTTACACATAGTTGGAACCATGATTTACATATTTTTGTTTCCCTTTAGCATTTCCCACAGTTCACTGCATACAGCTAATACTCAGTCGATGTTTGCTGAATAAATGAATAAAAGAGTCATTATTATCAAGTCCTTCCTAGAATCGAGGATGTACACCACTGACCGATGAGACGTGCCAAGGCTATACAGGCAATGAAGTAAAATATTACTCCAGCGCAGGACTGAGGACTAAGAAAAGCCACAGCTATGCCCAAGATCTGCCAGCCAACGCTAGCCCAGGGGGATAGTTAAAACCCAGTGAAAATAAAATAGCCAGAAACTTCCACTAAAATCTTGTAAACACCTTTGATTTGGTGGCTCTATCTTCCCTGACTGATGAAAATTAAACATCTCCTCCAAGTGATAAGTGCATCATGTGTTTTTATTTGTGCTCAACCTTTGGTATCTTCTTATCAAGATGGAATGTTACATTTGTGTTAATTCAAGCAAGGAAGCAGGGACCCAGGATTTTTCTTTATCACAGCAATCAGAGATTCATTCATCACTGAAAATGAGAGTAAATTTAGGTTTTCTCTGAAAACATTTCTAACTGGCTCATCAGAGCAAAGAGAGTCCAAGTTACCGAAAATTAAAATATTTTAATGCTAGCAAGTAACATTCACAGCCTTCATCAAAAACCCTGAAATGTATTTGCTTGATCTTAAGGTAACTGAGCAAGTACGTGCATGGATAACACTCACATCAGCACCATCAAATTACTGATTATCCACATATACAAGACACTTTGTTGGATTAATAAAAGACATGATCCCAACAACTAAGATTCATTCTAATACCCAGAATACAGAAACTTACATTCACAGAAAGCCAGTCTTTCTCCATTCCCAAAGAGAAGAGCCACGAGTTCACACTTACACAGGACAGAACAGCCCATGCTCCCCTTTATGCACATTGCAGCCAGCCAGAGTGCCGAGACAACCCAGCCCATGGGAAAGCTGTGGATTTTCCAGACTATCTTTGTGCCCCTTTGAGTGACCCTTTCCTCTCTTTCTTGGAAATTCTTCTTCTTAAATGCCCAGTGCTCTCTCTGGGCCTGGGGAGCCCTCTTCTCCAATCTCTCTCTAGACTTACCCATCCTGTGTCCCATCCTGCGTCATTGGCTCTTCCCTTGAAAACCAACTTGGGAAATCAATCCCAGACAAAGCAGGAATGCCTAACAGGAATGCCTCATGATGTGCTGCAGAGGAATCCAGGTTCTAAAAGAGGACTCCTGGAAAGCATAAGGCAGAGAAATAATTGCCCAAGGTGGAATTTCGGGCATTACGCAGCCAGAGTTATTTTGGGCAGCAGTGCATTTTCAGCGCCCCTCATATTATTCCACGAGGTAAGTCAACTATTTTGCCAATATCCAAGCCTCTACCCCACATACAGCCCAAACAGAACTTAATCTTTTTTAAAGTCTAAGATGCCTGGTTCCACCTTAGCAGACCTTGCTCTGTGCTTCTATGGCATCTCAGGCTTATAACAATGACATGTTATCAAACTGTATCAAAATTATTTGTTTATTTGTCTAGCTTCTTGCCTCCAACAATCTGTGGATACCCATATCTTAAGGGGAGGGACTACATCTTTGATCTCTGTACCCTAGAGCCCAGCACAGAACTCAGCATTCAGTAAGTGCTCAATAACTGTCAAATGAATACGTTTTTAACTCAACATGTGAAATTAATGAACCATTACTTGGTTCATTAATACTACAATCTAACTTGAGTTTTAATGTTGTTGGTTGAAAGGATGGTTCTTTCCTTCTTTGAGACACAACTTTAAGCCCTGTGCCACAGCAGCAGAGCAAGGCCATTATTTCAGCAGTGCTGGTCACGGCGGTGGCTCCAGCTTGAATTGACACCTCCATCCCCTCTAGTCACCACGGGTTAGACATTAAAGAAACGTGCAGGACCTACGGGAACGTGCAGCTACTCTTGGCCCTACTGTCCCTAACACAGCCTGATATTTTTTTCCAAATAGTGTCTTCATTGTTTTAAAAATTGATACAGTTTGCATTTTTTATACTTTCTATTCATTAATCCATTCATTAAATAGCTATCGAGGGGGCCGACCCAGTGGCGCAGCGGTTAAGTTCGCACGTTCCACTTCTCAGCGGCCCAGGTTCGCCGGTTTGGATCCCGGGTGCGGACATGGCACCGCTTGGCACGCCATGCTGTGGTAGGCGTCCCACGTATAAAGTAGAGGAAGATGGGCACGGATGTTAGCTCAGGGCCAGGCCTCCTCAGTGAAAAGAGGAGGACTGGCAGTAGTTAGCTCAGGGCTAATCTTCCTCAAAAGAAATAAAAATAAAAATTAATGAAAAATAAAAAAAATAAAAAGCTATTGAGTGTCAGTTGTGTTCTATTCTAACTTCTAAATGCTGGGGATACAGCAGTGACTAAGACAAAGTCCCTGCCCCCATGGGGTCAATCCAGATTCTTCAAACTCATCATGCAAATACATGAGGCCTCCTTAACCATGACATTCAACGTCTCGTCTACCCAGGAAGTGAATAATCAAACACAGCTTATGGTATCGATCTTCTAGAAAACTTAGTAGTGTCTGACTACTCCCTCTATCAAATGAAATCTGATTAGTCACTGTATTCATTTCCTAGGGCTGCGGTATCAAATTACCCAAATTTGGTGGGTTAAACACAGAAATTTATTCTGTCACAGTCTGGAGGCCAGAATCCAAAATCAAGGTGTCAGCAGGGCCACGCTCCCGTGAAGGCTCCAGGGAAGGGTCTCTCCTTTGCTGCTTCCTAGCTTTTGGTAGCTCCTGGCAATCTTTGGTGTTCCTTAGTTTGTACCTGCATCACGCCAGTCTCTGCCTCCGTCTTCAAATGACCTTCTTTATGTGGCTTCACGTGGTCTGTCTTCCGCATGTGTCCTCACATGGCTTTCTTCCATGGGTATCTTTGCATGGCCTTCTTCTCTCTCTCTCTGACCTCCCTACCATTCCAAAAATCTAACCCCTACACGACTGCCAAAGTCTTCCTTCTAAGGTTCTATGGATACATTTTTCCTCATAAATATTTAATCTATCTTTAATTCATTTTGCTATGAGGTGTGAGATAGGGACATAACTTTACTTTTTTAATATAGTTAGCCAGTTGCCCCAACACAGTTTACAAAATTATCCATCCTTTCACCTCTGATGATGTAATGTCATCTTTATCTTACAATAAATTCCCATGTGAATCTGGGTCTTCTCTTCTTTTCCATCAATCCATTGGCTTATTCCATTGCTAAAACCACACTGTTTACTAACTTTATAGTATGTTTTAATATCTGGTATATAAGTCCTCATCATTATTGTTCTTTTTTTTCTCCAAATATATCTTGAGTATTCTCATGCATTTACTGTTCCAGCTGAACTTTATAAGTGTTTTAGCAAATTGTTCAAAAAATTTTCATTGGGATTTTTGCTGGAATTATATTTCATTTACATATGAGACCTGAGACAATTGGCATCTTTACAATATTTGAGTCTTTCACTAATTTAAGGCCTTCTTTACATCCTTCAGTGAGGTTTTATAATTTCTTCCCCACAGGTCCTTTACATTCTTTCACTCATTCCCTGGCTCATCTCTTTAACCATCCATTAGCCATCACTCTCAAGCATAAGGCCTTTGCTTCTCTGTGGAGTTTCCTAAAAAAAATCCCAACCATAGCTCAATCCAAGTGCTCACCTTCAACATGCATACACTTGAAATGAGATTCCACTTTGCACCCACTAGGACAGCTACAATCAAAAAGACACACAAGTGTGGACGAGGATGTGGAGAAACTGGAAGCCTCATATATGTTACTGGTGGGAATGTAAAACGGTGCAGCTGCTGTGGAAAACAATTTGGAAGGTCCTCAAAAAGTTAAACACAGGTTTCCATATGCCCTAGTAATTCTACTCCTAGTTATAGCCCCGAGATAATCGAAAATATATGTCCACATAAAAACTGGCCCATAAATCTTCATAGCAGCATTATTAATGATAGCCAGAAAGTAGGAACAACTCAAATGCCCATCAATTGATGAACGGATAAACAAAATGTGGTATATCCAGTCAATGGAATATTATTCAACCATAAAAAGGAATGAAGTTCTGATAAATGCTTCAACATGGATGAACCTTGAAAACATTATGCTAAGCAAAAGAAGCCAGAAACCAAAGATCACTTACTACATGATTCCATTTAAATGAAAGGTCCCGAATAGACAAATCCTAAGAAAAAGGAAGTAGATTAGCGGTTGCCAAGGGCTGAGGGGAGGGGAGAATGAGGAGTGATTGCTAAGGGGTACAGAGTTTCTTTCTGGGATAATGAAAATGTGCTGTAATTAGATAGCGGTGACAGCTCCACAACTTTGTGAATATCCTAAAAACCACCGAATTGAATATTATAAAATAGGGAATTTTATAGTTAGCAAATTATATCTCAATGAAATAATAAAAACTAGTTTTTAAAAAAACCTGTGTATACATGGGCTGCTAAGTGCTTCTGGGGAGAATCACCTAAACTCACAGATTGTTGCCATTATAAATTCCTGGTCCTCCACCCTTAACTGAGTACCCTGCTAACCTTCCATGTTTTCCTAGCCAGTTCTCTCTCATTCTCTTCTTAACGGCAGGGCACTACTTTACTCAAATCTCCACCCTTCCACTGCCCATTCACTCTCAGCAGATATCATCTCAAAGCAACAAATTTCCCCACTTCCCATCAGTAAGCCTATAGACCTCACTGTCGGCACCAATCCCCTCTTCCCAACCTCCCGTCACAGGGAAGAGCTGTTTCTCCTCCTTTCCAGGCTAATCCCTGTGCTCTATACCCCAGTCCTCCAAGGAAGATCCCTCTGTCCCCTCCCCTGCGTCTTCAACCTCAGCTTCTCTCTCAGCCTTTAAACATGCTCTATCCCACATCACACAAAAAACCCCAGAGTGACATTATCAAGATGGCGACACAGGTCATTCCGGACTCCAGTTCCCCTCACAAGAAGACCAGCTAGCAACTATCCATAGACAAGGACACCATTGTGAAAACCCCAGAACCCAGAGGTGAGACTGAAGCCCCCTGCTGGACCACAGAGAACGAGAAGAGTGCCATTAGACAGGTAAGAGGAAGGACTACATTCTGACCACATCGCTCCTCCCCTAGGCTGGCAAAGCACCACACCCAGAGGGCCCAATGGGCCTACAGTTTCTCCAGTGGGAAAAAGAGAGCCCAAGGTGGACATCCAGCTCCCCCAGCATTGTGGGACACTTCCTACAAGGCCCACTCAGGTCTTGCCTCATGGGGATTCCTGGGGGAATCTGCCAGTCTTGACCACTGGGGATCAGATAGAGATGGCGAAGAGGGCAGGGCTTACAGCAACCAGCCCTCAGATCTTGGGAGACATTCTTGCTTGCAAGGGCGCCAGAGCAGAGATCCCAACCAGCAGCTCTGCTCATCTGCAGAACCAAGCTAAGCCATCTCGTTAGGGAGCTTGGCTAGCAGTTGTGCCTGATTTGGGTCACCAGACAATAAGCCATATGGGCTATGGAGCCTGTTCTATGGTCCTGCCCAGGCAGGGAAGCAAACGTGCAGCCCCACCCAATTACTGAGCATAGCCTCCATTCTGCCCAACCAGGAAGCCTGGCGAGAGAGAGCCTAGGCAGCCACGGAGCCCATCCTACAGCCCCTCTTAGGCAGGGAACCAAAGCATCAGCCTGGCCCAACTGTTAAGTATAGCCTCTGGCCCCACATAACCAGGGAGCCTGAATAGTGGCTCTGGGCAGGCTCAGAGCCCAGCCTAGGGTACTGCCCAGCAACAGAGCCCAGCCTACAGCTCCGCCCTGCTCAACTATTTTATATAGCCAGTGGCTTCACCTAGGCGGGGAGCCCTGCCAGTGACCCACCACAGACAGGAAGCATAGTCTGGGCCCCCAATCAACAAGAAATCCCGGACAGTGGCCCTGCTTAACCTTGGAGCACAGTCTCTAGACCCACTCAATTGCTGGATACAGCTGAAGGCCCTTCCCCACCAGAAAGCCCCACCAGTGACCTTGCCGAACAGCAGAGCATGGCCAGCAACCTACCTGATCTTGAGGCCCAGCCTGTGATGTGCCCAACTTTGGCCCAAAGCCTACACCCCCTGCTGATTGCAGAGCACAGCCTGAGGTCCTTCTGACCACAAAGCCCTGTGGGCCTGTCCCGAGCACCATCCCATTGGGGAGCATGGCTTGACAGCCCACCCCACCAGGAGTAATTGCAGAACTCAACTCGTAGCCGTGCTCAATCACAAAGTCCAACCAGTAGCACTACCCTACCAGGGAACACAGGCTGTGCCCTCACTTGACCAGAGGAGATTGCAGAGTCTACCTAGTGGCCCCACCTGACTGCAGAGCACAGCCAGTAGCCCTACCCAATCAGGGAGTCCCCACAGTGGCCCTCCTTGAGTGTGGAGGCTAGCCAGCAGGCCCATGCACCCAGAGAGCCCAGCCAGCGCCATCTCCCAGGACCTCAGAGCACAGGCAGAGGCCTCACCCTCATGGCCTAATCACCTCCCAAACGCCCATCTCCAACACCATGGCACTGGGGATTAGGGTTCAACATAGGAATTTTAGAGGGACACAAATATTCAGTCCACAGCACTTCCCATGCACAACCCAGCCAAGGCCCGGCCCTCTTTGCCAATTACCATCTCCTGACCCTGCCTCCTCTCCTCCAGCACGTTCACTCAACCAATATTTAGTGAGCACCAACTAGGTGAGACACATCCTGCACTCTGAGGATACAAGAGTGAACAAGACTAACAAGGTTCCTCCACTCTCGTGATGTTCCTACATTGTAGGTGATGGGAGTGGAGAGACAAAAAGTAACAAACTGATGAGACCACTGCAGAGGGTGACCCTGTCATGAAGAAAATAAAACAGAGTGACGTGAAAGAGACTTGGGGGAGGTGAGAGCTGCTTCAGATGGGGTGGTCAGGAATGACCTCTCTGAGAAGGAGACGCCTGAGCTGAGACCTGGGTGATTCAAAGGAGCCAGCCATAAAAGTTCCAAGCAAAGAGCTTTCAGACAGAGGGAACGGCAGGAGTGAAAGGCAGTGATGGACTTGGCAAGAGATCTGAATGTTTTGAAGAACAGAAAACCTTCCCCCACCCCCAAGGCTCGGACAGCCCCAACTAGAGGATGGTTCCCGAGCACTTTGCGTCTTCTCTATCACAGAATTTAGAACACTATGTTGGAATTGCATCTTTAATTGAATGTCTTCCCCAAGACACAGTAAGTTTTGCAACATAGGGAGCTTAGCTCATGGTAGATGCTTGATAAATATTTTTTCATGCACTTTCCAGGTGGTTATCTCTGAAAGTAATGTTTTTGTTTCCTTTCCAATATTTGCACTTATTTCTTTATATTGTTTAATGGCACTAGCCACAGTTTCTAAAGCAGGTTGAATAACTATGATGATAGCAGGCATTTTATCTGGTCATGACTTTAGTAAGAACGCTTTTATTTTCACCAACAAGTGATTGGCGTTGCTAATGGTTTTTCATAGATACTCTCTCGTGTGAGAGAAGTCGCCTTCTACATCTCGTTTACAAAGAGCTTTTGTTTATTTTTAAGAAAAAGTAAATGTTGAATTAAATCAAATGGCTTTGAGCAACTATCAGGATGATCACACAGAGCTTCTTCTCTAACCAATTAGAATGACCCGTTACGATACTAGCTTTCCTAATATTGAATTATCCTTGTGTTTTTGGAATAAGCGCTACCTGATTGTGGCGAATTATTCTTTTAAAGTAAGGAGGCAGTCTAGGATTGTGGATGAAAGCTGGGACTTAGGTGTCACAACTGACAAATGAATTAGAGAGCAAATAAAATGCAAACAAAGGAGGGAAAAAATCCATTTGAATTAATAAATGAAGCTAAGAACTGAGTCTTTGAAAAGAAAAATAAAGCAGACAAATTTCTGGCAAGTCTGACCAAGAATAAAGTACAACCACAGAAGCATAATACTAGGAATAAGAGGCTGGACGCTCAGACACAGCGACCCCAGCTGGTCCTCGCACGTCTCGGTTTCCCCGCTATCACTGCAGACTCTGCACCTCACGAGGGTCGTGTGAGGCGTAAAGGAGACGGTAGGCGTGAAGCACACAGTGCACGGAGCACAGTGCTGGCTCCATGGAGGAACTAACAGAAGTCCTCTTTAAAAACTGCTCATCTCTTCTTTGGGCTTTGATCTTGACTGTCCTTAACAGGCTATACCAGCCTAATACCATGAACAAGGACACTCTGCTTCTTCTGTGTTCTGAAAGATTTCAAATAACCTAGGCATTCTCTGCTCACAAGCTTTGCTTTTAAAGCCATGTGATCCCAATGGCACTTTAGATCCTAATATCTTAATAGCTTTCTCAATTTCTTTCCTTAGTCTTGATCTACTTTTGTTCTTCCACCTATTTTAAAGGCAATTTTGGAAATTCATATTTTCTTAGAAAGTCATCCATTTAACCTCAGATTTTCAAATTATCAAGTTTTACATAGTATTCCCCTTGTTCTGTCCTCCGCATCTGAGGTTGCCTCCACAACAACGATCCTTACTTTCTACAGCAAAGTCTTCAACAAACTGCAACATCTCTCTCTCACTTTATCTTCTAGAACTCCACCCATCAGTCTATGATCTAGCCACACAGTGCTTTCCGGCAGGCTCCAGATATCCCACGCAGTTTTCTCTCTGTGTCTTTGCTTATGCTTTCCCCGCCTGGAATACTTCCTCCTGATTTCTACACTTGATGCAATTCTACTCCTCATTTAAGATCCATTTCAAATGTCAATTTAATTGCAGACAGAATTGGTCACTCCTACCTCTGTATTTGGTCGCCCTTTGCTCATAATCCTTCCCATAGGACTTTTTATATTGTGTCTTAATTGTTCGCATTTCTCTTTAGCTAGGTTTTGAGTTCCCTGATGACAGACTATGTCTAATTAAACTTCTCTTCCTCTTCTACATCCTTACTGTATCTAATCCTAGTACTTAGCAAAACGCCTGGCACATAGTAGTAGCTCAATGTTATGTTTTCACAGCACCCTGCACTCGTCCTTTACAGTAATGTATCACTACACGCACACACACAAACATGTAATATATATAGGGTCTGTTCCCCCACTACGTTGAGGACAGAGATCTGAATGTTTTGCTCTCCACTGTGTCCCCAGCTTTCAGCACAGCACGTGGAACATGGCAGACACTCGAAAAATACCTGTTGAGTGAATGTTGTTTGAAGTAAATTAAGTATGGCTGAAACCACATGAGGCAGCTATCTGTCTGAGAGAGAGAGAAGTATTAATCTAAGAGGGCTTTGGGATTTGACATATTAATAGAGATTTGAGAGACCCTTATGCTATAGCCACCCAAGTGTGGTAGTTAGGTGGGGACCTATTAGCAGGCTCCGTTTGAGGAAACTCTGCCACTCTCATGGCATAATAGCTTTTGAAACAATGGCAGCCACAATGTAGAACAAAGCTTCTGCCTCATTCATTCATTCAGCAAACATATACTGAGTGCCTACCATTGGCTAGGTACGTCTGGAGAGACTGACATTCCCACATTAAGACATTTCCAACCCAATCACATACCCTTCCCCTTGGAAATAAGACATGATGTGTTAATACTACGTAAAAAAAATCCCCCAAAAACCTGTCCAACTGTCCCTCCCTATGATGATTCCACTTGCTACAAGAGGAGAGATGGATAAATCATAAATGGAGTCAACGTGGGATCTACTTTATATACTTTGAGAAACGAGCATCCTACTGTTTTGGCATTTACAAAGTTTTTAAAAGGAGACAAGATTCAGAGGTCCTGTGTGAGAGAAATATGCAGTGGTGTGGCACGGCAACAAGGGAAGCAGCCACAGGGGAGATGGGTGATTTATGTTCACAGGCCACAGAAGCATTCCAGATGGCCCCCAATTTGCCATTCAGCACCCATTTGACATCATTCACCATGCATTCACGCACCACGATCACATGGCCATGTATGGGGACCAAGGAAGGACTGAAGCCAGGTGCAGATGATCAAAGTGAATCTCTCACAGCCCAGAAACATTCTCCTGTCCCTGGATACAACAGAAACCCTATTGTCCTGCTGGAGGAATAAGATGCCCTATTTGGTCAAATCAAGCAAATAGGAAGTTATCAGACTTGCTTAACCTCTATCTAGGACAGGGATGGTCCAGCTTTTCTCGGCTCTTGACAGACTGCACCTAGATAAAATGTTGCTCTCCTTTCTGCATGCCACTCTGTAATAAAGAGGTAACGAAACTGGTGCCGGCTAGAGGAAAGCCATATAACTAAATCATGTCATATATGAATGGTTGAATACAGAAAGAACACTTTTCAAATATGTGAAAGGCTGCCACATGTCAGAATTAGATTCTGTTCTGTATGACCGCAAGAGGTAAAAGGAGGATCAGCAGATGAAAGTAACAGGAAGAAAGATCACAGCATCCCAGCTCAACAGAATAACTTACCAAAGATAGCCTGGGTCAGCCCGCCTGCGAGAAAGCAAGATTGCTATTGTGAAAACCAAGACAGTCACTTGACACAGATTCTGCAAAGGAGATGGAAGGATCAGAGAAGCGATTTTCCTAGATAATATTAAATTTATCATCCAAATAGGAGAGAGTCCATTAAAAAAAGTACCGAAAACAACTAAAGAGAATCTTCAAGTGCATCATCAGACAATGAGATGAATAAGAAGTGGTGGCTCACGTACACCGTTTCTCTAACCCAACTGCTCACCTCACTTCTAGCCAACGGTGACACTGACTTATTCAAATCTCTTTAGGCTCCAGGCACCCCTTCATAGGAATCTTACTGGGCAACAGAATGGGAGTGAGGCTACAGAACAAGCCACAAATCTGGATAATCCACGTGCTTGAAAAACTCATCCAGAAATAACTATGAATTGAGTAAAATAAAATGAAGGGAAAAGCCCACTTCTACTAGAATCTGAACAAAAAATATACTGAAATAGGCCAAAATGTTGCTTGCTTCAAACTCAGCTTCAAATAGATATTAACTAAATAATTTTGATGGTGCTGGAGGGAACCAAGTGGGGCCTAAATGTGGGCCTCATTGAAGGCAACGTCATAACACTTGGCAAGAGCTCAATAAACGTCTGTTGAATGTGTGATTCGATCAATGAGGCAATCAGGCTTGGCCTCAGATCTGAGAGCCAGGGACCAACTGGAGTCTAGGATCTTGGGAACGAGAGGTGATACAGCCAACTGAGGGCAAAAATGCTAAGTAGAACATACATCTACGTATGTTGAAGCCAGAAACTGTGGTAACCTGTCTTTCACTGGCCAGTGATGGTAATACCCAGAGCTAAGCAAGGTCACATTCAAACTGGTTTCAGACTGCCTGCTGCCGTTTGATCACTATCCTGGGCAATTCCACTATCAATGAAATAAGATATCAAATGAACTTCATGAAATTAATGACTTCAGCTTCTCATTAAAATTCTTTGTAATATATACAGTGTGATATAATTTCAAAATGGGTAAGTAAAAATGCTAAAAGTACATCATAAGGAAGAAGAAAGCATTCATACGCTAGCATTTTAGTACTCCAAATATTAATTTAAATAACATTAAAATTAGGTGCTAGGGAGAAAAGGATTAAAACTGATTCGTCGTCTGACATCAAATGTGGTTCCTTCGCCAAAGTGTTTATATTAAAGCCAGGCACTATATGCATTTTATCTCCTGGTCTTAATTTGTGTTTTGCTATGCTCAACAATTTTAACGCCAAGAGGAAGAAACTCAGTGAGAAAGAGAATGTACTGGTCTGAACCTGGAGAGTTGATCTAATTGAACTGAAAAAATTCAAACCCTTCTCCATCTGTTCAGTACACCTGCTGATGGAGCGCTACCACAGGTAGGAAGGAAATCCATCAGAGACCAGTTATAAATAGATTTTTATTTCATCTGCTAAAAGCTTGGCAGCTGAGGTGGGAGGGCTGCCCACACTAGCAGCCAGGCAAAAGCTCGGAGCAGCTTTTATGTCTAGGTGAAAGGAGCAAGGAGACAGAAACCTAAAAAAACAAAATCAAGTAAAATTCCCAACAGCTCATTTGACAGCCAACCAACAGTCATTAAGTTTGTTTAAAATGTGTCAGGCATTTCTGAGAAGTGCTGGGGAGAGACCAAGATCAATCGCACCCCCTCGTGAGCACTGTACAGAAATCTGATGGGAAACAGACACGTTCACCCCTCACTTACAAAGCAAAGTTTATATGTTCCAACTTCCCTTGTGGGATTTGTAAAATTAAATCAAAAGTGAGGAGAGCACCGATCACATGATAATGCCAACTTTATTTATCTTTCTGAGGATGAGGTCAATGGAAATCCTAAATGTAGCAAAATGTAATTCAGAGTAGAATATTTTCATGGAAAAGAGAAACCAGCAGACCCAATCCACAATCAAAAGGATCATGAGTGGCAAGAAGAATTCAGGTCCCTCCTTCTAGGTGTAAGTCAGAGACAGGAAGTCCTTGTCACATCCCCTTCAGCCTCTGGAACAGCACCTCACACCTAGAGGGAGGGCAGCAAACAGCAGTCAGGTTGAGTGAACCAATGGCAAGAGAAGTGACAAAAGGATCTTGCTCTTTGAGTAAAAATGGAAGCAATGGATGCCTGAAGACAGACCTGACGTGAATATTTGGATCAGATGCTTAAGAGCAAAATGTCAGAGATTATATTTCCAAATAGGACCCTTGAGAAGCGGGGTGATGGAGGGAGAAAAGGAATATGGCTATTTCACTGGGGGAAGGGGAGGCTCAGGGGAAACTTCCTGATGCCCTTCATGAACGCTGAGGATATTATCAAGAAGATAACGACCTGCTAGTCTGTCGCCACCAAAGATAAGAAGAGGAGTGGGATTGAACTGTGGCAAGGGAAAACTAGGTTAAATATACGGAAGAATTTCCTGACAGCAGAGGTTATTAAACACCAAAAAGGGAAACTAGAGGTGATTAGGGCTGCTCGGGGGAGGACTTTAAAAAAGTAGACCAGCTTGGCAACTCTCTGTGGGTAATTGAGGTGCAGTTCTGCCTACTCCTCTGGCCTTTATCAGTGCTCTCCTTCATCCCCCGGCCCAGACAAGACACAGCCACCACGGTACACTGCTGTCACACTCTGTTCAATAACGAGCTCTCCGAAGGAGAATAAGCGTTAAGAAAATGGCGAAAGCTCTCCTGGAAATAAAACTTATTTTTCTTTATTTAAATTGCACATTGGGTTTTTGTGGTTTTCTTTCTTTTTTTTTCTCTCACACGTATATCCAGAAATAGCTAAACAAAGCTCATCTCCACTGATCTGTTATTCCAAAGTAGTAAAGGGAATCCAGGTGGAAGACTAAGTGTGGAGGATGTTCTCGGTCAGAGACACACAGAGTAATTCAATAGCCCCTCTCCGCCAGGTGCTGTGGAGCAGGGGACACTGCTGCCTGGAGACCCGAGAATCTGCCTCTCAGGAGCCTGAGGGAGGAGATCCCCATCGGTTCATCTAGAAGGAGGCAAGCTATACGACCTGGAAGATTCTAAAATTCTGGAGTCCTTGTTTATTTCACGGCCCTATACTCAGTGTCATATTAAAAAATTCAGAAGAGTCTCACATTCCAAGAGGGCCGTGTTCTCTAAAACACATGAATTTCTATTCTCCCTCTATGGCAAAGAGGGGAAAGCGCTTTTTAAACCAGGACCCTCTTCTTGTCCTGTCCTACCTGTCATTACGCTAGATGGAATTAATTTGTTTGTGGTCTTTCTTCACCACTGTACTAAAAGCTCCATGAAGGCAGAAGGTGTGTATGTTCTGTCCATTACAGTATCCTTATGGCTTAGCTCTAAGAGACACTCAGAATTGCAATGAATGATGGATGGACTGCTTGAAGGAGTGAATGAATGAATGAATGGAGGGCAGAGGATTTACCTAAGTGCACAGTCCCAGGTGGTGTGTGGAAGAGCAACTATAAGAGCAGCAACACGTTCCTCTCCTAGTGACCCCATCGCAGAGTGAACAAATGCCCAACAATTGAATGAAGGAGGGATTTGGAGGCAGAAGACTTGATTGGAGCCCTAGTGTTGTCATTAACTAGGCCAGGCACTTCACCTCTCTAAGCCTCAACTGTCTCACCTGAAATGTGTGCGTGTGTGTGTGTGTGTGTGTGTGTGACAGAACTGCAGTAACTTAGGTGATGTAGAGAAAACAAAATTTGTAATTAAATGATAATCACTATTTTCACAATTCTTTTATTAAAGTTTGTCATAAAACTTTTAAACAGTGGAAGAGTGGTACAGAGATGGTGACTGGTGCCAAATGCTGATTCCAGGGAAAAATTCAATAAGTGGGAAAAGGAAGAATGATCAAAGCTCAGCCACTGAGAGGACATTAGCTGCTTTCCCTCTGTGCTGTCAGGAGGCTCATTCACTGCACTAAATAGCAAACAAGTGTAATAAAGGCAAACGTATAATTGAGCAAAGCACATGGCCACCACCCTTGGGAAAAGCAAGTCTGCAAAATCCAGACCAGGACTTGCCTTATAGGTCTGGATCTGCAATTCGAGTCTTCTATCGGTTGTTAACTTCTCCCTAGAACTTTACCCTTGGTTTATGGCAAACTATCGTCCGACAGGCAGTGGTGCCAAATGGCCTGAACAACCAAGTTTCCTATCCGTGGAGTGAAGACAGCATACTCCCACACTCAGATTTTAAAACAAATATGTAATTATCAAGGCAGTTAAACATAAATAGCAGCTAGCAGGGAAAGGAGAGGGAGCGTTGTGTGTATGCAGACAGCATCCGCCCCCAGTCCTCCTGGTTTCTGTATCTCCTGTGTGTTCTTTTGTTTTGCAAAGTGATTTGGGAGATTAGGTGGGTTTTGTTTAGGCGGGACAGCTGAGGAAAGTTGGTGAATAAGTGCTACTTGATTGCACAACAAAAGATACACAAGGAGCCTCAGCCACAACTCAATTCCACTTGCCCCAACAGCTTGAATTTCTCAATTAAGTTATTTTGTTAGCAAGAGGACTGGTTAGGGAAAGGAGAAAGTGTTTACTGCACCGAGATTATTCACTGTATAGAAATCACGGTAATCAGATCAACAGAACAGTCTTTCTAAGGGCCCGAGAACTCCTATTTGGTAAGGCTGTTGATGCAGTGGGAATGTGCCATGTTATCGATGTGCTGGAGGACGCTCCGCAAATAACAAAATAAATCTCATAATAGTCTTAATTCAATAATTCGTGCTAAGGAACCAGGAATCCGTCCAAAGACTTCAGTTGACCAAGTCTATACGGAAAATAAGAAACTTCATCCTCTAGATACTAATGAAGGGGATAAAATTCAGGTGCATTCAAAGAAATATTAGTCCCATTAGACCGCTCTGCCACATCCAAAAGCATGGATTGTATTATCACTAAAATCACCTTTGAAAATAAACAATGAAAGCATATTCCAATTTTCAAACATATACCATAGTTTATTTCAAAAGTCGCCATAAGGAAAATGAAAAAACAAACCAAAGATTGAGAAGATATTTTCAGTCTACAGAATAAAGGATTGGTACATAAAATATACTATAAATAAATAAGAATAAAATAACTTAAAAGAAAAATGTACAAAAGGTATGAATAGAGAATGTACAAAAAAGGACATCTAATTTGTCGATATAAAAAGACGCTCTCTCTCTCTCTAAGTAATCAAGTGCACAAATAAAAATAACAGCAAAATATTTTTGGTACATTAGATTGACAAAATTTCCAAAGTCTGATACTACCAAGTATTGGTGAAGATGTAGAGACATGAGAACTTTGATGTCGTACTGCAGGAATGTGAACTGGTACAAATGCTTGAAAGGACAATTTAGCATTATTGAGTAAAGGTGACGTATTCGGCAACTCAGCTCCATTTCTAGGTAATTCCCCAAAAGATCACAAATATGTGTAGAAGACACATGCAAGTTGGCCACTATAGCATGGTTAGCAAAAAACTAAACATCCATCAACAGAAGACTGGATAGACTAAAACAAAATACTCCACAGCATTAGACCTACAGTAGCAACCTGTATAAATCTCAAAAAGAACTCATCTCATTTGCAAAAGGATAGCGACAGTATGAATCATTTTATACGTATTTTAAACTACGTAAAACAACAGGTATGTTGTTTATGGCTACGTATATATGTAGTAATACTGCATGTGCCTGGAAATGTTCTACACCAACTTCAGGGATGAGAAAATAGGGTTTTATTTTCTTTTAAAAACATCTGAAGCAAATAAATACGACATTTGTTAATTCTGGGTACTACACAGGCATTCATTCTGTTTTATTCAGTACTTTGCTATGGGGTTGAAAGTTTTTCATAATTAAAACTTTTAAAAGCATTTTTAAAATGTATGTGTATAATCCATAGTCTATTTTAGCACTCAGAGCTGAAAATCATAGAATCAGGTACATTATCTTTACCCATCACAGTCACATACTTGAAGTAGCCAGACTAGATAATTATCTTTCATATTCGTGTAATATCTGTTAGTTAGATTGCTTTCAGACATATCACCTTATTTACTATTCTTAACAAGCTCTTCATTTGGGTGTTATGACACCCATTTTCCTGAGAGGAAAAGTCAGGCTTCAGAGTTTTGGAGATTTTCCCAAGATTATCTATTTATTCAGTGATCCAGTACTGTCGTTACTATACCACAGGTGACCATGAAGAACCTGGAAAATCTATGACTCTAAAGACATATGCATCATCTTTACGATCTGTGTTATTGATCTGAAACCACAGGTGTGAGTTAGCAAATGAAATAAAATACTTTATCACTGAAACTTTTAAGCCTCCAGTCAAATCTATTCCTTTTGACTATTTCTAATATACTGACCTCTTCTAAAAATAAACCACAAAAGTTTGCTAAAACCTAGCATGTTATTGATGGGAAAAATGGAAACCTTGAACAGGCAGGCTTTTCTCTCCTTTAAAAAATAAATTTTCAAAGCTAATAAAGTAGAGGAGCCAGGCCCCTGGCCAAGTGGTTAAGTTGACACACTCCACTTCAGCGGCCCAGGGTTTCGCCAGTTCGGATCCTGGGCACAGACATGGCACCTCTCATCAGGCCACACTGAGGCAGCGCCCCCTATAGCACAACCAGAAGGTCCTACAACTAGAATATACAACTATGTAATGGGGGGCTTTGGGGAGAAGAAGCAAAAAGAAAAACAAAAGATTGGCAACAGATGTTAGCTCAGGTGCCAATCTTCGAGGAAAAAAAAGTTAATAAAGTAGAAACTATAATGTTTCTTCACTTAAAATCTTTTATTAAGTGTACTAATGGTAAACACATACTAATCTTAGGAAAGCTAGCGTTTGGAGAGGGTTCAGTCCCTAATTTGAGAATTTGAATATCACTAAATAAATTATCAAATATAAGTAGCACTAACAATATAAGCTAAATTTAAGGACTACACAGCTCAGGGACTGTTCAGGTTATTCCACCAAGTACAAAACTAACATTAAAAATAACAGTATCATTGAAGAGAAGCCTGAACTTCAGGCCCACCCAGCAGTAACAAGGCACCCCTCTCACACCAGGCTGTAAATAAAGGCCAATGACTGGGGTGGGGGGAGGGGGGGACTTCCACCCCCACCTCACAGTAATGAGGGAGTGATCCCTTTTCCCCTGCTGGCATGGTGTCAGAGAAGGGCTATTAAAACAGAAGATTTAAATAAGATCCAGAGTTTCATATCATAATACCCAAATGTCCAGGATATAATCAAAATCACTTGTCATACCAAGAACAAGGAAAATCTCAACTTGAACAAGGAAAGGCAATCAACTGATGCCAACACCAAGATGACACAGGTGCTGGAATCATCTGACAAGGATTTTAAAGCAGCTATCACAAAAAAATGTTTCAAAAAGCAGTTATGAACACACATGAAACAAATGAAAAATAGAAAGTCTCAGCGAAGAAATAGCAGATAAAATATAATAGCTGAAATTAAAACTCACTAGGTGGGCTCAGTAACAGAATGAAGATGACAGAGGAAAGAATCAGTGAAACTGAAGATAGAAACAACAGAAATTACCCAATCTGAACAACAAAGAAAAAATAGATTTAACAAAATGATCAGTGTCAACCACCTGTAGCACTATACAAAAGATCTACCATTCATGTCATCCAAGTCCTGGAAGAAAAAAGAGAAAGAGGGCAGGCCTAAAAAGTACTCAAAAAATTATGGCTGAAAACTTCACAAATTTGGCAAAAGACATAAATCTACATATTCAAGAAGCTGAGCAAACTCCAGGAAAAATCGAAAGAAATCCATGCCAAGATACATCATAACTAAACTCTTTGAAAACTAAAGACAAAGAGAAAGATTTTGAAAGTAATGAGAGAGAAACAACATCTTACTGAGAAGGGAAAAACAATTGGAATGACAGCAGGTATCTCATCAGAAACCACAGAAGCAGAAGGACGTGGCACAATATTTTTCAAATGCTGGGGAAAAAAAAGAACTGTCAGCCCAGAATTCTATATCCAGCAAAAATATCCTTCAGGAAAAAAGGGAAATCAAGACATTTTCAGTTGAAGGGAAACTGAGAGACTTGTTGCCAGCAGACTTACCCTAAAAGAATGGCTACAGAAAGTTCTCTAAACAGAAATAGTAAGAATGCTAAGAAACCACTTTGTATTAAAAATGAAATGTGACTATTATATTCCATGATAATAAATAAACACTATTTTATGTGGATGATTAGAGTATTGTCTGATTAACACACCATGCAAAACTCTATACTATAAAATAATTTAGAGGTGACAAATGTGATGTTTGGGTTATTTCCACAAAAAGCTAGACATCATGAGCTCTTAGTCAAGTCTATAACCTCTTATTTGATATACCACTATCTATGCTGGAAAGTCAAATTCAACTTAAATCACATCAGCTGACAACAAGTTTTTCAAAAATGTAACCTGCTATGAGTGCTAATACTGCCTATTGACCCAGCAATTCCACTCCTGGGTATAAGCCCTAAGGAACTAAAAGCAAAGACCCATACAGATACTTGTACGCCCATGCTCAAAGCAGCATTATTCACAATAGCCAAAAGGTGGAAACAACCCAATTGTCCATAGACAGATGAACAGGTAAATAAAATGGAAGGAACTTAAAAAGGAAGTAAATTCTGATGCATGCTACAACATGGATGAACCTTGAGGACATGGTGCTAAATTAAATAAACACTGTATGATTCCCCTTACATGAGGCACATACAGTAGTCAAATTCATAGAGACAAAAAATATAATGGTGGTTTCCAGGGACTAGGGGGAGGGGGCAATGGGAAGTTGTTGTCTAATGGGTACACAGTTTCAGTTTTGCAAGATAAAAAAGATTTCTGTGGATGGATGATGCTGATGACAGCACAAAAATATGATATGGTCATACATCACTTAACGACAGGAATATGTTCTGAGAAATGTGTCATTGGGTGACTTTGTCATTGTGCAAACATCATAGAGTGTACCTATACAAACCTAGACGGTATAGCCTACTACATACCCCGGCTGTGTGTTACTAATCTTATGGGACCACCCTCATATATGCAGTCTGTTGTTGACCGACATGTCGTTATGTGGTACATGACTGTATACTTAATGTCACTGAACCGTACACTTAAAAATGCTTAAGATTGTAAATTTTATGTTACATATTTTTACCACAATTTTTAAAAAATTATAATTAAAAAATAAAATATACCATTTATTGAGTACTTACTATGTACCAGGCACTACGCTAAGAGCTTTCCATATAGTTCCTTATTTCTCCTCCCAACAACTTTTGAGGAAGATAGCATGATCCCATTTGACACATGAAGACACTGGCTTTACATAACTTGGCCAAAGTTCAACAAGTGAAAAATGGAGTTAAAATTCACACTGAGGCTGGTGAGGCTCTGAAACCCATTCTCTCTAACCCATGATGGTAAAGGACTATTTGTTTCAAAGGCCCTAACATAAAGCACTGCTGAGTCTCAGAACAATTTGATCTTTTCAAGTAAGGAAAAACAACTTATGGTGGCTAATGGAAAAAGAGATACAAATGGCATCGATATATGGCATGAAAAACATGGCATCGCTACAGAAGGACTAATTCTTCAAAACCTAAACTGTAATACCAAAATACTTTCCATAAAACTTCAAGATCCATATATTAGGGGTATTCTAATTACACAGGATCAAGAGATTCTTAACTGTAAAACAGAAAAGAAAATTTTAATTCTTATAACATTGTGGAACATGGAACAGAAACAAGTAACTCTTTTCCTTTCCTACACTTGCTTTTAGAGAAATAAAATAACATTAGCACAACCAATGACCAAGCTAAGTCAAGTCTTGCAGCTGGTGCTCCTTTACAACCTGTCGGGTTTCAGAATAAACCCCTAACTTCGGTAGTCTCTGACCTTTTCTTTCACTTTAATGGAATTTCTACACACTCATCTCTCCCTATTTTACCATGTTCTCCAGAACTCTTCTGATAACATCTCCTAACCCCACCTGGACCCCACAGTCAAATACTGGAATGCTGCCCTCCCCAGCCCCAGACCCTCTGACCTTCTTCCGTTCCTGTGTTTCAATTCCAAGCCTGGATTCACCCCCACGCCCACTCTCTCCAGGGCCACCACTCACACCTATGACGACTTTGTCCCTTCCTCTAGCAGACCAAGGCAGAGAGCTTAGGCAGGAAAGTGGGGGCTGAATTGCAGCCCCCTACAAGCCTGATGACACAACTGTATACAATGACCCTGACTCTGCTCCTCTCTCACCTGGGCCTCAAAACATCCCTTCAGAAAGACCTAGAAAGATGCTGTTCAACATGAACTGGATTCAGCAACCGGCTCTTCACGTCTTATCACACTCCTGATGGTGGTTGTGTCTGATATTCCAGTCAAACTCCAAGACCCCATATCCACCCTCACTCTCCTAGTGGAGTTACTGACAGGACTGAAGCCAGCTATGGAGCGGAACCCTCAGCTCTCCACAATTTTGCCTCACCACGCTCTCTCAACCCCCACATTTCTTCCCATGCTCCTAAGAAAAACTTTAAACTTGTTAGAAATCAGTTGGTCTACTCCATGCTTAGGCCACACCACCAAGTCCTAAGGTACAGTTCTGAGATCCTGTGGGGAAACTATGAAAGGGAGAATGCAAGACAACAGAGGGCCAGCTGGGCGGGAATGGTGGTCAGAGCCAATGCATACCAGTCAAGTCCCTTTATATTGTCTCCAGTGGCTACCTCAGGGGATTCTAACTTGGTCACAAAGAATGTGGCCCTACCTTCCATCCCCTCTAAACCCACAGCCAGTAACACAGACTCAAGATAAAAGCAAGTACAGTGCTTTTTGTTCCTCAACCACAAGGGAAAATATTCTCTTAATCAAATAAGACTCAAGAAGATAATAATCTGGTTTACAACTTGGTCTGTTCCTTCAGCGAATCCTTATTATAGGGCCATTATGTCCCAGTCTCCATGCTAGGCATTCTTGCCAGGATTAAATGAGACAACAGATGAAAGCATTCGGTAAACTGTAAAGAAACACACATTTATCGGTTATTCTCCTCCTTCCCCTCCCCACAACCAGACTATGCGTTTCTCATGGGCAGAACGTATATCTTTGTACGCTGCCTGGCACAGAGCAGACCCTCCGGGAATGTTTGCTGAGTGACTTCGGCAGTGCATATCCGCGGCTGAAACCCCTCTCCTCTCCATTCCATTGGCCTTCGGCCCTGACACAAGCCTTGGCCACGACAGCCTCCAAGCTCACGTCCCTGGCTCTTGTGACTTTTCTCTCCTTTTCAGAATATGAACCTACACCTTCTTTTTAGATTAGAGAACAACCGCATGGAATAAAGTTAGGCTACTAAGTCAAATGCTCACTTATTTCTAGAGTCAAGAGATGTATTATGCCTATGAGTCGTTATGTTAGTGAACAAAGCTAAGGAAAAATCAAAACAAAACCCTAGAGAATACAGAAAGTGAACTGATTGGTCCATTTAAAATATTCCGCCCCCTAGCAAGCTTACTCTCGAAGGGCCACGCTGGCTTCTGGATGTGGGGTTGGCCTCCTCTTCTTCCTCTTTCTCACAAAAGAAAACAAAGGAAAGAAAAAAAAATCCCTCATAACAGACCGCCGTCTTTCACATTGCAGCCACATCTTCGAAGGTTCAACGACACCTACTTTGACATACGTAAAAGCTAGAACGAGAGCAGTGGTTTAATTTCCCCTATTTAATTTCTTCCTCACAACACCTGAATTGTTTATCTCACACATCCATCAGAAGACTTGAACAACTGGAGCTTTTTGCCCAATAGGACGCAGAAATCCAAATAATGGTAAAACAAAATTCTGACAGGTATATGAACTACAACCTCTCCTGATTTTTTATAACAACGTTCTGTAATATGTATATTGTGCAGTAAAAGTTAACATACTTTAATCCAGTGAAATAAATCTCACTGCAGCACTGCTTTTTTCCATCTAAGCTTTTGTAGTTCCATTTTAAACCTACCCCTCTTCCACCGTGTATGTGGCTTTCTTCCCTGTTACCAAAAGTAACTTCGTCGATGAAATATTAGCATGTTTAGGTGGGTGCTCAATAAACATTTGTTCAATAAATGAATAAATGAATGAATAATTGTAAAATGCTGAACTAAGGCCCCCTGAGAGGTTCGCGTTAGTTTATAGAATTATGTGCTTGTATTTCCAGGTACATCTAAACAGGACTTGATAACAGGCATCAAGTAGCAGTTAAACATGAATGCATTTCTGTCGTAATAATTCCACTTCAAAATAGTGTATAATTCAAACTAGAACGAATATATGCTGAGATAGAGTTCATGTACAATCATAGCACTAGTATTAATACACTTCAACATAGGATTTGAAACATTAATACTAATATAGAAATAATTAATAACCTAAATGGCAATGTGTTTGTAAAACAAAAGGTCTAAAAGTAAAGAAGAATGCATTATGGTAAACCTAAATGTATGCGTTCGAAAATGTAATCAACACAACTTCTTACTAAACATACTTTTAAAAGAAGGCTGTGCAAAGGAGTGTCTGTTACAGCCGGTTAACAAGGAGCTTCTTAATATGGGACTTTTCTCATTTTAAGATAGTAACAAGTAGGCCAGAGACAATATATTGGTAGGAAACTTTATTGGGTATAACAGCTAATATTTATTATCAAATCTTAAGTCTAACAGTTAAACACTATAAAATGTAGCTTTACTAGTATCGAAAAATTTAATATTTCTTAAGGTATGTTCTAACGTCTTTGTTTTTAAATTCACTTACTTTTTATTATACTGTTGGAAAATAACTGGACATAAAATAGTCTGGATATAAGATAAGTTTGCTCTTACTGAATTCGCTACAAAGAAATTAGAAAACAAGCTAGCAAATAATTCCTTTAACTTTAAGTGAAAATAGTCTTAAATAAACTAAAATAGTCATATATTCAGCAAACCTAAATGACGAGATTATATTAAATGTTTAAGAAGTAAATGAAAGTAAACATAAATCGGTAATAAGACGGTCAGTATTAAAATGTAGCTCTAATTTAAACTTATTTATTGAACTTTCTCTTTGTTTTATATATTGTTGGGTTTTAGTGTAGGCGTGAATGATCCTGTGATCAGTTCAAAAAGGAAGACTGGAGCCACGCAAACATCTCCTTCCCAGTGCCTATCAGCAAGTCTTTTATCTCTTGGCGTCCATTTTAGGAGTATCAGCGAGGTGGTGTATAAAGAAGCTTATAAAACAAAGGTTGTCATTTTGGCAACCCACATGAACATTAAGTGATTTCATTTTATTGAAGATCAAAATGTTCATTAGTGAAAAACTTGAAGGAAATACTTAAGCTTAACTATACAGACACCTGTATTAGATTTCATATATTTTTAAATCACATTTGTATATTAAATGCCATTCTGAGAAGTGCTGACGTGTCATTAAAATACCATAAAAACCATTTAAACAACTGATTATTTAAGGTACGCAATGATATAAAACTATAAACAGAAAGAAATTTTGTGAAGAGATTAACAAATCCATGATTACATACTCAAAACAAAAGCAGAGATCCTGAAGCAGCCTTTTAGCCTGCCCAAAATGATTAGTACTTACATGAACATACAAGATTTTCCTAGATTCTTTAAGTATATAAAATACAAAGAAAATATATTGCAGGAAGTCATAACCTAATCCTACAACTCAAACTCTTCTTTAGAAATAGAATACTTAACTGACAATGAGGGGGTTCCACAAAAATACGTGCCTGACAGCTAGCCTCTCCTACAGTAATGCTGATTTTTAAGAGCAGAATTATCACAATCCAACTATAGCCAGGCCTAATAGGAAGTATTTATTGCTAAGAAATTAGATATAAAGTAGATATCTAAGTAAAATACTGGGTAGCATTGAAAAGAAAATCGATGAACTTTCTAGATTTTCCTTCTACTTAAAACATTGAGAGAGCCAAGCTATAGTAATCGTTTAATTATACAATCTAATCAACTACAAATAATGGAATTTTTCTCCAAGTATTTCAAACACAGCTCACTATTTCTTATCTAGAAGATTTAAATTTCTCTTCTCTACCATTCCCAGCCATTTCTGCCAACATCATAAAAATTACCTTTTATCATCTCCTTCTCACAATGAGAATTCCCTAATCGCACACATCTTTTAGACATAGACACCTCCCCACCCACCTCCCCACCCACCTCCAAAAACTGGTTCAGAGCAAAGACACACACAAAAATAATGACCAAGCTCACATTTCTTGTTTGCCCTTCATGCGAAGTCTGGTGTCTTCAGCTTGCCTTTCTGGTCTTCAGTGTTGTCACTCATTGCTGGGGGATGTAGTTTAGGACAGCATGAAGCAGCAGAAATAAAAGCTGTTGCTTTAAGAAAACGTTTTCTTAAACACATGGATAAAACAACTTTTACTCTGACTTCCTGGCTGGGTTGCATAAAATCTTAGAAAGGCTCCTTGAAAAGTGAATGTCTACAAATGGGAAAAAAATAAAATAAAATCTCAAAACTTACGTTCTGAACACATTCCGAAGGATGTCTGATTGGATTTGAAAGCAGGTTTGTATTGATGAACAAACTTTATTTTGTAGAAAATTAATATTCTCTCTAATTAGAAGTTTGCCTTTCCATCTTCTATATTAATCCTGTCCCTCATGGTATAATCATACATGCAAAAAATCAAATACAGTATTTCCCAAATGCATGGACACTGTGGAAGCTTCATTTTGAAAACGGCTTTTATTTCCCTTAATACTGGTGACTAAACGTCATTGTATGTACCAACACTTTCAGATAGCCCAAGAGACTTAAAAAGCCTTCTAAGTTTGAAAACCAAAAAGTTCTGAGTTTTTCTGTACCCCAGGACGGTTTTCTTTCCTGAAGCTCAAGCCGAGAAAGCAGACAAAAGAAGCTGATTTGACTGAGCTGTGCCAAGTCTTGCCTTTTTTTCTTTCCTCAGCTCTCCCTCTGCCTCTCTCTCCCTCTCTCTCTCTTTCTCTCTCTCACTCTTTTGCTCCCAGTATGGCAACCTTCCGAGCAGTCTTGGCGGAGGTCCAGCCTGTGCCAGTCTGTCTGAATTCTTGTCTCCAAAAGATGTCCTTTGCGGATCAATTAATACATCTGAAAACAGGAAACTGTGGTACGGTACCCAAATCCTGGCACCAACAGCATCGACTTCTGCCAAATCACCTTACAGATTTCATGGCATCCTACCTTTCATAATTATTACTAACATGTTCCCGGAGCAATAATGGAGTACTAGAAGCCATTCAGTGTTCAGCGATAAGGAATCTGTTCTCTAGAAATGTCCATATGCGACATATGCACAACCTGCAGTAAATCAAAATTCTCCTGTGAGAAGAGATGTATGTAACTTTAATAAGCACCACATACTGTATTTCTTTTTATAAGACTTGTTTTTCCTTGCCTTGCTGCAAAGAATCATGGGAGAATAGGAAAGGAGGCATGCAGATTAAAATTAAAACCGTATGCCCAAATAAGTCATGTTTTATCCTATGGGAAAAGAACATAGTTGTCATTGATCAGCAATTCCTATTTTTAAGGAAATCCTAATATAAAGTGTACCTATCCAAAATTTTACTGAAGATAAAGGGCGAAATAATTCTTTTCAAAACATAAATATCAATTAAAAGGGAAAGAAAAAACTTAGGGTGGATTTAGTAAAATTAAGCATCTTTTCATATTTTGAAACTCAAGTTTCAACATAGCCACTTGTTTACTAAATTCATAATAGTACATTCTAACAAGTACAAATAAATACTGTTTATTTTTACGTGTAGCAGGCACATCTTTTGAAGCAAAATAGCTGGTCTGAGCTTCACACATCTACCCATCCTCTGCTAACCAATTAATACATTTGAAAACAGGAGACGGTGGTACAGTACCCAAATTATGGCATGAACAGCATCAACTTCTGCCAAATCATTTTCTGCCATGTTGTTTACTAAATCATTTTTACCTTTGTTGCTTGAAAACGCAGAATAGCCACACTCTAGGATCACCATGGTTTCATAGAAAAAAACCAGAATAGTAGGTTCTAATCCTTGGCTCTGTCTTTATAATTTATGTATCCTCAATGTCTCAAAATGCTTAATCTACATAATCCTCAGTTTGCTCTAATATCAAATATAAAAATCAGTGATTCCTCCTCTGTGCTCCCAAAATACTCTGTTTATACTCATTATACCTCCATTTTAATTGTAGAGTAATTTGTTGAGTATGTGTCCTCTACCAACCAAACGTGCCATCCTCACAGGCAGGACGTGTGTCTTCTACCTAACGAAACTGAAAGTCTTGAGCCTTTCACATGCGGGTGCTCAGCAAATCTATTAGGTGAATGAATTATGGGGACGGAGCACATGAATATCACTCTCAAGTTCTATAAAACTATGAAATATGATAATGAAAAACAAAACGACACATTACTAAATCATACACTTGACAGAGCAGAGAAATGCTACAGAGAAATCATAAGGATTGAATTAAAGCACTAACAAAGGTGTCCATGCTATCCTTTCAAACAGAGATGTGAAACATGGGCAGGATGACAGTGCAGTGGGAATTTATAATCAAACTGTTGTAAACTACAGACAAGGAATCTTGAAAGCAGCAACAAGCCACTCCTCATGTACAAGGGAGCCTGGATAAGATTAACATCTGACTGCTCACTGGAAACCATGGAGGCCAGAAGGCAGTGGGATGACACATTCAAAGTGCTGAAAGAAAAAACATCATCCATCAAGAATTGTGTATCACCAAAATCTCCTTCAAAGATCTGGGAGACGTTAAGACATTCCCAGATAAACAAAAACAGAGAGTTTATTGCTAGTGGACCTCCCTGTAAGAAATACTAAAGGAATTTTCCTTCAGGCTGAAATGAAAGGAAACTAGACAGTAACTCGAATCCACATGAAGAAATAAAGAGCACAAGTAAAGGCAATTACAGAAGTAAATATTAAAGACAGTATCAATATATTTTGTCTGTAACTCTTTCTTCTATCTGATTTGAAAGATGATAGCATAAAGCAATAATTATAAATCTATGCTGACAGGCACACAATGTATGAAGTGTAATTTTTGACAACAGAATAAAAGAGGGATAGAACAGAACTACATAGGAGCAATTTTTTTGTATACTATTGAAATTAAGTTGGAATAATCTGAATTTGACTGTTATAAATTAAGATGTTAACTGTAATCCCCAAAGTAATCACTAAGAAAACAAGGGAATTAATAGAAAAATATTTACTTAACACAAAAGAAGGCAGTAATGAAGAACAGAGGAATAAAAAAGACAAAGACATATAGAAAACAGCAAAACGGTAGAAGTAAATCCAACCTCATCAGTATTTACATTAAACTTAAATGAACTACAGACTCCAATTAAAAGACAGAGATTGGCAGAACGGATAAAAATAAATGATCCAACTATATGCTGCCTATAAGAGACACAGTTTAGATTCAAACATACAAACAGGTTGAAAGTAAAAGGATAAAAAATATATATATAGTATGCAAACAGCAAACAAAAGAAAGCTAGAGTGGTTATACTAATGTAGACAAAATAGACTAAGAAAATATTGTCACTAGAGACAAATAAGAACATTTTATAATGATAAAAAAGTCAATTCATCAAGAAGATACAACCATTATAAACATACATACACATAACAAAAGAGGCCCAAAATACATAAAGAAAAAAAAAATAGCTGAGGGAAGAAATAAGACAATTCAACAAATAGACAATTCTGTAATAATAGTTGCAGACATCAACATTCCACTTTCAATAATGGACAGAACAATTACACAGAAGTTCAGCAAGGAAAGAGAAGACTTGAACAACACCATAAAACAACTGGACCTAACAGACGTCTATAGCATTCTCCACTCAGGAACAGCAGAATGCGCATTCTTCTCAAGCGCACATGGAATATTCTCCAGGACAAACAATATGTTAGGACATAAAACAAGCCTCAATAAATTTAAAAGAATTGACATCATACAAAGCATTTCTCCAACCACAAAGGAATAAAAGGAGAAATGAATCACAGGAAAAAAAGATTGGGAAAATCACAGATATATGGAAATTAAACAACGCTCCTAAATAACCAATGAAGAAATAATAAAGTCTAGAGTAGAGAGAAATGAAATAGAGAATAGAAAAACCATAAAGAAAATCAGACAAAGATACTGCAGGAAAACTACAGGCCTATATCCCTTATGAATTTAGATGCAAAAATTCTGAACAAAATATTAGCAAGCTGAATCTAGCAACATATAAAAAGGATTATAAACCATGATCAAGTGAGATTTATCCCAGGAACACAAGGTTGATTCAACAAAGAAAAATCAATCAATGTAATAGACCATATTAATAGAATAAAGGACAGAAACCACTTGATCATCTCAATAGACAGAGAAAAAGCATTTGACAAAATCCAACACCCTTTCATGATTAGAAACTTGGATCTACATAAAGAAGGGAAGATCTGTGAAGCAGAAATAAGGAAAGTAAATAAAAACTTTTATTTTTCTTATTTTTAAGTGTATAAGAGAGAACAATTTGTTCAAAATAATAGCAACAATGTACTCGATTATATACACTTATGTGTGTATATATATATGCTTACGCATGCTTACATATAAATAATTGAATGACAGTAAAGATACAAGGGACAGAAGGGAAAAATTAGGATTATTTGTTATTATAAGGTACTTACACTACTTGTGAAGTAGTATGGTGTTATTGGAAAGTGTATTTGGATTAGTTGTAAATGAATATTGAAAACTCTAGGGCAATCACTAAAACAACTTTAAAAAAAACATAACTGATATACTAAGAAAGGAGAGAAGATGGAATCATATAAAATGCTCAATTAAAACAACAAAAGGCAGAAAAAAAGTGGAAGACGAAAATAGAAACACAAAACAAGGGCAACAAAAAAAAGAACAGTAACAAATATGGTAGATATTTATCCAACTAAATCAATAATCACTTTGAATGTCAGTGGTCTACATGCACCAATTCAAAGACAGACAGTGTCAGAGTGGATCAAAACACATGTCCATGCAAAACCTTATACACAAATGTTCACAGCAGCATCATTCATAATAGCCAAAAAGTGAAAATAATCCAAATGTCCGTCAACTGTTGAATAGGTAAACAAAATGTGTACTATCCATTCAATGGAATATTATTTGGCAACAAAAAGGAATGAAGCACTGATACATGCTATAATATGGATGAACCATTGAAAAAATTATGCTAAGTGAAAGAAGCCAGACACAAAAGTCCACATATTGTACGATTCTATTTATATGAAAGGTCTAGAATAGGGAAATCCATAGACACAAGGCTAGTGGTTGCCAGGGACTAGACAGAGAGAAGAATGGGGAGTGGCTGCTAATGGGTATGGGGTTTACTTTTGGAGCAATGAAAATGTTCTGGAATTAGGGGTGATGGTTGCACAAGCTAGTAAATATACTGCAAACCACCGGATTGTATACTATAAAATGGTGGATTTTATGGTATGTGAATTATATCTCAATTTTTTATAAAGTTACAATCATCTCTCTAGTATTTTTGAGTGTCATAAATGATTACACCCCAAGGTAAACCCACAAAAGCTCTTTTAGCCTCTTCCATAGAGGAAAAAATACTATACATTAGCTAAAACCTGGCCCACATGAATCAACCCAGCACATTCTAGTGCCTTACTCTGCTTTGACTTCTTGGTTCTATCCCAGCCAACTCCAGCATTCCTGGTTCCATGCAAACACCACTCCCTTCTTCCCCTCTCCTGGTTCTGACTCTTCAGATAGTTCCTGCTCTCCTGGACTTCCAGGCCCTCCTTGAAGCACCCAGTCACTCTGTCTTCCCTCCCTAACTGCCAGGCCCTAGTGAATTCAAATTTTGACAGCCAGCCTCCTGTATACATTAGCAAATCTTCTCTTCCCACAACTGGCCTCGCTCTTCACACGCACCCGTCTCAGCAGGCTTACCGAGGCCTTCTCAGTGCTAACCTATGATCTGACTCAGCCCTGCATCCCTGCCTCTCCACCTCCTTGTGGTTACCTCCCCCAGCCACCCACTTGGACAGGACAGTACTCTGTGCCCACACAGGATACTGACCATGGGACTGTAAATTCACAACGGTAAATTCACAAATATGGGCATTTTCCTTCCAGTGTATACTGCTTATTTGATTTACTGGGGGCCTCAAAAGCTTCTTTTGATTCAAGCTCTCAGATAGAAAGTACAATCAGAAGAGACTGGTTCTTAGAAGTTTTATAGAGCCTATAACTTAGTGGTTGCAGAGGTGAACATGGTTAAGTCTCTCTACAGACTTAGCAGAAGTCTACTGAGGGTAGCAGAAGAAACAAGAGGTTTTTCATACTTTTTTGCCAGGAGCCCTGGAGTCCCCCAGATGCTGCAGGGCCTTAAAAGAGGACAAAGAAAGGAGAAGCAGGCAAGTTTCTAGGACAACACCCCCGTATCAACCAGAGTAGCTCTGTTTTTATGATTTATATGTATGGGGTTCACACAAGATTTTGTTTGACAAAAAAGTCTTTCTAAAAAGGAAAGTTTAAGATCCTTTGGTTTTAAGCCAATCTAGGAAAACTCTCCCTAATGAGCTAAGCTAACAAGAACTTTTGAGGTTGTGGCCCTCTCAGGATACTTACAACATGAGCTAATGTTGTCGTCTGAGATTTAAGAAAGCAATGGGGAGCTACTCCCTAACCATATCAAGAATATATCTACCTTGTCCACAAGATAAAAAATGGAGGAAAACAGAATTATTGGACCATTTCCCTACTTTCTTTCCTTCCCTAGATTTAGATTTTTAGATCTAAAATATGAAACCCCAAAGAGCACAGGTATGGTCTTTCCCAGCTATTGACTAAGTCTTGAATACAGTTGTCTAGTCAGGAATAATGCTCTCAAGCATTATCTGAACAACCACCATGTGCCAGGCACGTGCCCTCTTAGCCTCTCACATAGAGGACCCATGGAGCAGGTATGTGAACAAGCAATTACAATTACAGGTCACCCATCAGCTAGGATAGAAGCATGCGCACTACATCCTAGGAACAGGAAGGAAACAACCTGCTCAAGAGTCATCTACCAACCAATCAAAAGTCAAATCCATGTCACTTCAGTTAGAATAAAGAGAGAAGTTTAAAAAGTGTATTCACTCATTTTACACATATTTGTTGTGTTCATATCATGCTTAAAGCAGTAAGCTAAGGATCTGGGAAATCCAAAGGCACACCAGAAATCACCCCAGCCCTCAGGAAGCTTAATGTCTAGTATGAAGAAAAGACACTTAGAAAATACCACACTTTAGGTGATGTGTTATTATTTAAATATCTCCCCAAATCCTAACTCTTCCATGTTCCTTCCCGGTGTCATAAAAGATAAATTGCCTTTCCACAGAGCCTGAACATGGAATTGTGATGGCCAATCTTCCTAAGGTCAATCCAAATTACAACCGTGCTCTCTCTCCCCCATCTCCTCTCTGTTTCTCTCCCTCTCCTCTTTCTCTTCTCTCTTCATTCTCCACCATTACACACTTAGTCATTATCTGCAGTCATTGATTTACTAAGTCAGTATTTACTGAGCACCTGCTTATGTACAAAATGTGGGGTTAGAAGCCACAATGAACACAAAAGTGAAATAAAAAAAAGGTACTCATGCACTAATAATAATAACCATGATAATAATCACCTTCACATTCCTTAATTCATTCACTCCTCACCCAACTTTTGGAGGAAGATAGGTGTTATTTTACTCTATAGATGAGGAAACTGACATCAGAAGAAGTTCTATGACTTTTCCAGACCATCAGACACATATCTACAGTATGGAAAATTGAAGCAACTATTCCAAGTTCCATTATTTAATGAATTCAGGAAAATGGAATGAACATAGGAGGCCTCATACATGCCACTACCTACTGAATGGTCCCTCTGAATGGTTAATAGGCACCTCAAACTCAACTTGGCCAAACCAGAACTCTTGATTTTTCTTAAATAAGTTCATTCCTCTTTCAGCCTCCATTAAATAGTAGCACCAAACACTCAATTGCTGAACCCAAAAACTCAAGAGTCATTCTTGACTCATCCCTCATCACCCCCTAGAAAGGCTAAAAGAAAAAGATGGATAATACCAGGTGTTGGTGAGAACGTTGGAAAGTGGAACCCTCATGCATTGCTGGTGGGAATGTAAAATGGTAGTTTATCAGTTTCTTCAAAGTTCAACTTATGTTTACCATAGGAACCAGCAATTTTCACCCCTAAGTCCACCCATCAGAAAACATATGTCCATACAAAGACCTGCACATGGACATTCACTGAAGAATTAACAGCCAAAAACTGAAAACAATCCAGAAGTCCACCACATGGTGAGTGGATAAACAAAATGTGGTCTGTCCATTGTTACTACACAATAAAAAGGCACAAGTTACTAACACATGCAACAACATAGATGAACCTCAGAAACATCATGCTAACTGAAAGAAGTCAAACAGAAAAGACTACACATTGTGTGATTCCATTTCTATGAAATACTTTTAAAAAGAGAAAACTATAGAGACAGAAAGCAGACCAATTGTTGCCTGGTGCTAGGGTAGGAGAGGGGATTGACTGCAAATGGGCAGGAGACAACTTTGGAGGCTGATGAAAGTGTTTCAGACTGGACTGTGTTGATGTTTCCCAACTGTATACATTTATTAAAAATCATAAAGCTGGACACTCAGAATAGGTGAATTTTATGGTACAGAAATGATACCTCACTACAGGCAGACAACAACTAAGTATTTAGCAACATTTACTGCATCCAAGGCAATGTATTAGGCCCTAAAGGGATTACTGAGATGACTAAGGTATTCTTCCCATCCTAAAGAGATTCTAGTCCTTTTCTTCTAGTTGTAGAAATAGGACATATACATGGAAATAATCAACATCATATACCAAAAAATGACAGCCAAATAAACGGAAGAGGCAATGAAAGTGGTACAGTCTGGAGGAAGGAGAGAAGATTGGAGCAAGGTGTTCAGGGAGGTCGTACAGAGGATGCTAGTTTTAAATGGGGCCTTGAAAGATGAATGAAAACCAGAAAAGTGGAACCTGGAGGACATTCTTGAGAAAAAAAATCCAAAGGCAGGAATGCTCAAGACATGTCAGCAATCAGTGGGGCAGTCTGGCGTCCAGAGAGGCCCACAAGGAGAGCAGAAAGGGTCGCAAGCCAGCTGAGGACCAAAACGAAGGCCCCAAGCACGTGCTGTCTCTGGGGTTTCACCAAACCTCAGGCATCTGAGTACCATCTTCACAATTTTTGCCATACTTGAAATTCTAGGATGATTTGTTTATTTACTTAACACTCTAAACTCACTTCTGTTTTAACCTAGATTACTTTTTCAAGGAAACTTTATAATGCAACTATAAAATAAAGACCAGCATCATTTGCCAGAAGTAGAAAACACTATAAAAATGGCTATTATTAAATTGTCAAAGCCTGTAGCTGTCTCTAAGCGTGAGGCCTATCTCTATTAAAAAGAGAGAGTAACAAGTGTTAGAGAAGGGTTAAAACTCTCTAGCACCAAACTGACACTTTCATCCTGATATAATCAGAAGAGCTGAAAGATAACTGAAAAAATGAATAGCTTTCTCACTGTGGTCCACGTTATTTAATGCCACACCCTGAACCATCTAATATCATCTTGTATTAGGAGTCCCACCTTTTGGGAAATGCTCATGTACAGTAAATCCTAGAAAAGCAGGGTGATGAGTATAACATTAACTAATATTCATTTAGTACTTACTATGTGTCAGACACAATCTAAACACTTCCCATTTTATTTCATTTAATCCTCATAATAATAATGCCTACCTCATAAGGGTATTATAAACCCATTTTTGAGGCTAGGAAACTGAGGCACACAGAGTTTAACTAACTTGCCCAAGGTCATACAACTTGCCCAAGGTCATACAGTTAATAAATGGCAGAGCTGGAACTGAACCTAGGCAGTCTGTCTCCAGTCTGGCACATAACCACTGCAGTTGAGCTGATCCTCACATGAAATGATATTTCAGAGAGATTTATCTGGCTATGATTTGTCTGCTGACTAAAGGAAGGAGCGGCCAGAAGACTAGTGCAATGACCCAGGCATCAGATCCCATGGGCCAGCTGGGACCGGAGGGTTAATTGCCATTTCCTGTGGGCAGCAGAGGGCAGCAGAGGGCTGTGGAGCAAGAGCTGGGCCCCCGCCCAGTCTTCCACAGGGTGGCTTCTGGTGGAGCAGGGGAACCTGAAGGAACAAGGCCAAGGCCCAAGTCAGAGGCAAAGGCTACCCAGGGAAGAGAAGGGCTGAGAACGCCACCATCCTCAGAGGGCCAGAAGAAGTCTATCCTGGAAGTTGGGATGAGCCCCAAGAGAAGTCAGAGATGCTAAAGGAGCAGCATGTAAAAGCAGCCAGGCGGCTCAAACACCAGGCCCTGCCCCTTGATCCCTGGGTAGCCACCCAAGACCCTCTGACAATCTGACAGTGCCCAAGTCCTCTCACATTTCATTTCCAAAATGCAGTCATGATCTCTTTTTTCATTTGTAAATGGATTTCAGGTCAGGTCTTTCAAGAGTACAAAATTTGGCTGTACTTTGGCCTAAACCACTTCTCTTAAATTCAAAATATCCACTTAGGCCTGGTATCTCATTCTCAGAGAAAGTGCTTTAAAATTAAAATTAAGAAATACATTCAAATGCCATTTCAAGCTGCTGACAGTCTGAAACAGCTTGAGTAGAGACACCGTTAATCCACACACATCAAAAGTGTTTTATTACCTCAAATCTTCCAAAATCCTTGTTTGAAAAAAAAAAATAAGATAGCAGATAAAACTGTCAGAATAAGAAAAAAAGAAAACCTCTTTGAAGAAAATTTCCTATGCATGAATTTAAAAGAACGACTGAAAACATTAAAAACAAAAACAACTGACCTGGACTATCCAATTTGACGCTTAACTCAGGCTTTGTTAAATAAGCAGAAAAATTAGACATTGTAAGTTTGTGATTTATACTTGGAAAAGCGTGATTTCTTATTTCCCAGGAGAAAAGCTCTAAGAGCATCAACAGATTTCTCTGGATATCAAATATTTCTCCATTATTGTGAGTAAATTATATTTAGATCAAAATCAGATGGATTAAATTTCCCTTAAAATACCCAAGAGATTTTAAAAACACAAGGCAATGTGTCACATTTCCAAAAACAATATTTTATCCTAATATCTCCATGGAAATGTCTCCCCATCAGAAATAAGTAGCCAGAAAACAAAACTAACCTGAGTTTTAGATGTACTAAGCTCAAAATAACTTATCAAAATTAGATTGTCATCTGCTGATACTAAAATGAAATTCATAATCTTTGGTGCCCTTTAGAAATCCCTGGAAATATGCCTTTACATTTTTGTCTTCAATATGGGAAAAATGTATGTGAATTAGTGATAAGTTGAATAGGAGTCCAAATTCTTTCAAACACTACATACACAACAAAGAATATAAACATGGTTAAGTATTTCCAAATTCTTGATAAATTCACCCCTTTGTCAGGGCCACAAGGTTCCTGGCTTAATTATTCTCATCTATGTTATTTTCGTCTTCCTGAACAAACTATAAACTCCTTAAGTGCAGAGGTGATTAACTTTTTCAGTCATCTATCTGCACCATACTGAGCACATCTATTTGTTTACTAAAAATGTACTGAAGAACTAGTATGTGCAAGGTACCTTGGTAGGTGCTCCAGGGATAAGACAATGAAGCAGAAACAGTTCTTGCCTGCAAAGACATTACTGCAGAGTTGGGGGAGGTGAGGGGAGGGGCTGGGAAAACATATACATGTGACAAGACTAAGGGGGTTCACAAGTACCTCTTAGTGCAAAGAAGGGCACTCCAAATGCAACAGTCACTCATCCCCATCCCCTCTCCCCATTCTCTCTCCTACTTAGCTTGGCATCCAGTTCAAGCGCCAGTATTACAAAATTCAATCCCAGGTCCACATAGGAAAAGTCCATCGTCTCTGAGAAAACAACTGGATAAGGTTTTTGAAATAGACGGTGAGGCCTTTAGAGCATGGATATTAGCTAGAACCCACAACAAAAAGAAGTGCTAGATCCGTTCTGTGTGAGAAAAGAAGACGTAGATTTTCTCAGGAGGAAGCTGACAGAAATGAGGACTGAGAGGCGGTAGGTGAGCAGAACTGAGAGGTGCACGTCTGCCCTTGGGAAGGGCTCTGTGTGGGGAAGGGCCAGGGAGAAACCATGAATGGAGGGCTGGCCAGGCACGTGGGAGCAGGAATGTTTGAGGTAGGATTTTCACCTCCTTGCTGGGCCAGATGCAGTCAGCCTCTCTTCCATCACTCCTGCCCCAATCTCCAGTAAACTCTAGGACATTCTCACCTCTGTTATATGGGGTTTGGGTATATATAATGCTAAAGGGGTCAACTCAATGTGAAAAAGAGATAGTGCCTGGGGATGCAGGAGCCTAGAGGCAGAGGTACGCAAGAGAACATAAGCATCCCATACACACACATGCACTGAAGTATTTAGAAAAATCTTAAGGATGACTTTGGATGTCCCTGGTTTGGAACTGGGGTTTGAGCCAAGAGCAGGAAGCCCCACATGGCAAGTGGGTTACAGTTAGCTATGCCAGGTTCAGACCACCAAAGTGGAGCCAGACCTTCAGAGGAGGACCCCTCCACATGGCCTCATCCAGACTGGCCATGTTTTGCGCTAGTCCTCATATGATACCTCCTGATCAACACCTTCCTGATGGTGATATAGGATTGCCCTCAGACTAGATCTTGTACGCAGCCCTACCTGGGTCTGCCAGCTCCTGCTGTGTTGACCTGGTGTCTGGCCTCTCCTGCCCCAGCACTACCTTTGCGTCAATCTGTGTTGTGACATTTCGCCCAAGCATTGCCCAAGCACCCAACCTCAACCTGCCTCTGCATTCCATTAGCTACTTCTCTTTCTAGACTGACACTTCACAGGACTACGGCTTGCTCCACGGCCACTGTGGAAGACCTGGCACACAGTGATTGGGGGAGACAGTCTTTGGAAGGAAAAGCTGTAGACAAATTTCACATTTAGGAGACAGAGTTGTAGGCAGGTACAGAACCAATAGTCTACAAAGAACAAGGTCCAGTGTTGTCCATGTGGAAAGAACTTTTGCTCACTGATGAACCTACAACGTGGTTCTACTTCTAAACTTCCTGGGGGTTTGCTTCAACTGTACTTTCAAATATTCAGATATAGAAAAAAACCTTGGTCTCTAAGAAATTTCAAGAAGAAAGCCAGATTTAAGAAAAATAGTCTGAAGGAAGCCATCCTATCAAATGAAATAAAAATAAGGAAGGATAAAGTTAGTTCAGAGGCAGAGATAGATGCACAGTTGCCAAAGTAACTTCCTCCAGACTGAGACAGAGCCCATCAGGAAAAGTCGTGACTGGATTTGCAGCCATGTTGCATGCCTCCATTTTCTTTCTCTTCCTCTAAGTTTCCCTCAAGGGGAAAAAAGAACAGAAACAAAACAAGTGCAACCATGCAGGAAAGATGCAGGGCTTACGGCCAGAGTTAGTAAGCTTCACAGGAAAGGAGATTAAATCCGAAGGGAATAGAGGAAGCATTAAGCATAATACAAAGAAAGCACTTAAAATCATTGCATAATGGAAAAAGAACCTCCAGGAACTTTGCTTTCAAGCACTTTTTATAGATAAGCCAAAGGGAGGCCAGAGAAGGTAAGTAAATTACATAAAGGTGCACAGCAAATTAGTAGCACTGTCAAAGCCCAGACCTTGTGAGCCCACCCACAGGGGTCATTCCATGGGGCCACAGAGGCTTCTCACCTTGGTTTTGGTGAGCAGAACAAGACTAGCCCTAGGAGAAAACTGGCTTATAGGGGTCATTGCATAAGCCACGAACCCTATGATTATTAACTTCTGAAATGCCAAATATGCAAGACTAGTAAAAGTTTTCCTTTAAGTAGGAAAAAAAAAAAGGCCAAGTTTTTATGGTACAATACTTGATAATAGTTGGGCTTACCAACCAAGCTGTTAGTTTATACCAGAAGTTTGCATATCTGTAAATGTTATCACTTCTGGTGAGGAATGCTATAATTGGTGATGCTACTTTAACAGGCAGCTTTATTTTTCTAGAAAAAACATAAATACTGGATCATATTGCTGAGCCAGGTTCTACCACTCACCTGGTTCTTGCAACCTACTGTGTATGTGTCCCGTGCCTGGAGGGAAATGCTCAGTCTGTGGGCAAGGCCGGGGAGAAGCAAACCTCCAGCCTCCATGGGCACTGTCTCAGGGTGGGCTGCACAGGGACACTAGTGGGCAGGAATCCCCACCAGTGGCAGGACCTCTGAAAACGACTGTGAAAACCAGAACAATGTAAATGCCTTGCCTGCCTGTAGCCCTATCTTATTAGCCTTCTAATGTGGGTCTCGTGAAAAGCTAGCTAGAAACCACTGGCTTGATTCTCATTTGTTTTCCATAAAAGCCAAATCTCGAGTTAAGGGTAAGGAAGGCAACTATATTAGTTCCTTTACAAGTGATAAAAATCCAAGTTGAACTGGCTGAAACAAAAAGAGAGATGGAGAACGTGGGGTTTTCTTTCAAGGATTCCAAGGAAACGTTAAGCAGTGAATTGTAGGAAGGGCAGGAAGGCCCTTAGATCTCAGAAGCAGTGAGAACCTCAATGCAGCCAAGATTCTGCATTTCTGCCTCCTTGGGCATGCAGTTCTCCTCTCCTAGAGAAAACAGACCTTTTCCAGAGAAGAGCAATTCGAGAGCAACTGTGGATCCTGTCAGCTCCAGCATCATACAGTTTACAGCTCCGGTCTCTAGAGAGGAGGCATCAAGCCATAGGAGGGAGACTCGGCCCAGGAGGGTCAGATCCCACCCCAGGTAATGAACAGTACCGGGGCAGAATCACGGTAGACAATCTAGTCTTGCAGGAGGCGTGTGAAGGTGGCTGAAGTAGCTCCTAGACAAGGGTGCAGGGCAGACCATCCCGGGTGAGCATACAGCACCCACCCCCATCTCTATCGCACAGGGTACCAGGTCTGTAGGTAAGCATCTGCCCACACAAACTGCCCAAGCACATACTCTCTCCTTTGTCAGCTTCCATTCTTGTCTCCAATATGGCTTATTACACTCGATATCAAATTGTCTGAGGAGAGGGGGAGGAGAAGGAGGGGGAGGAGAAGGAGGGGAAGGAAAAGGAGGATGAGGAGGAATGAGAAGGAGGAAGGACGGATGGGAGGAGAAGAGTAAGGAGAGGGAGGGGAGGAACAAGAAGGAAGTTTCAAAACTGCAGACATCTCCATTGCACTCAACTCTCACCCTCCAAAAAACAGTTACAATATACTTATTGGGAAACAGTAAATTTTCTCACATTGGCTTTGCATCAGTTCTAAATCAAAAAAGCTATTTTGCGTATTTCATTTCCTATGCTACTGTTCTTGACAGAAATTGGATGGGTTATATCCCAAAACCTTCAGAGAATTAGGCATGAAAATGAAAAAATCAGTACTAACACACAGAATGCCCTGAGATATGCCTCGACACATAGAAATCATACAGTAAGAATTTAAAGATAATTTGGAAAGATTAACATATAGCTGAGGATGGATGAATGGGACTAATGGACAACACGAGTCTCTTCCTAAAAAGACAAGAAGTGACATAACCCAGATCCCATGTGGTACTGATGATATCCAAAAGGACAGGATTGTAAGAAACTCATTAATAGACAACTTGTCAGAAATCTCAAAAGAGGGGAGAAGAGAAGAGGAAGGGGGGGCAGGGAGAATGAGAGAAGGAGGGATAGAGGGAAGGAGGGAGCAAGAAAGGCACACAGACCAAGAAATAACAATAAATTAAAAAACAAAAGGGGACAGGTAGTCAAGAAGTAAAATAATAATCCACAATGTAAAATGACAAAAAACAGTGCAAATTTAAACGGATTTATTTTCTCCACCATCCTCCCATATCTTCCCCCATCAGAATATACACATTTTATAGTCTCTCCCTTCTTTAAAAACTGTATCCCTTTTGAACTTAACAATCGCCCTATCTCCTTTCCGTTCCAGCCAAGCTTGTTGGAAGAGAAGGTGGAATCCGTTCTGGTCTGCAGCTCCTCACCAGCTAACCCGTGGTCCTTGACTTCTGCACTCCGGTCTCTGCTCCCACCAAAACCAGCAGCTAGAGCAGACTATCCCTTTCTTCTCGATATTCAACAACTGCAGCCACCACTGTTGGTAAGGGCTCTAAACACCCCAATAAAGAATCATCCAGGCTCTGCTTGAACTCTTTTATGGCCCACAAAAGAGGTCACTTGTGAGGAACTGGAGTGGGGCAATCAGGAAGATGCCATCTCTGGGAAGTGGAGAAAATGGAAGCTGAGTAAATGCACACCCAAGTTGGCCACCCAAAGTCATCTGAGAGACCCTGTTTTCCCAAGAGGTGAGAGGAGTATGGGATTAAGTAATAATCCACCTCCCTGCCTCACAGATGGAGCCAAGGCTAATCCTTCTGAAAGGAAGGCTGGCCTAGGAAAGGAAATTAAGTTGGGTCCAAGGTCATGATGAGCCTGTGGCTTGGCTGCCTCCCTGTCCCACATGGCAGCTCTTTTGGTGAGTGTGATGATATGACACAGCCATGAGCCAATTTCACAGAACAGGGGGCAAGAACACAGCAGTAAGCTGTCCCCAAACGCCCCCACTGAACACATCAGACTGCAAAAGAAACATTCTGCCCATTTGCCAGGAGCCAGGTATCATGCTAGGCTCTTTCTTATCATCTCATCTATTCCCAGAAACATCCACTTGAGGTAGGTGCCATTGTTTCCATTTTACAAATGAGAAAACTGAGACAAATGAGTTCAAGCTCACACAGCTGGTAAGCATATGAGGTGAAGTTCAGAGTCACGGTCCAGACATGAAATGCCTGTGCTTTCCACCAAACCAACTTGTCCCTCACTAGAGAATACATTTCTGAAAGCTGCCTATTTATATTGAGGCAGCAAACATCTACCTATGGTCAAGAAAAGTCCTGTAGAGAGAGATAATAAACAGGCATTCATTTCCCAGCATCACACACCACAGCATAAATGAGTTTCCATATCTTGGTATTAAGTCAAGAGAGGAAAGTGGTACCCTCGGGAGAAAAATATGAATGATACTAAAGGAATGCAGCAAACTCAATGAATCCAGAGACTAATATTGCCATGTGATCTCTGTAGTAGTTTTGCTTTTACTGATAACCTTACAAAAGTTCTTGGTGAAACTTGTTAAATCATAAAATCATCTCTTGATTCTAGAACATAAAACAATGTCTTTTTCATGTAAACACAACCTTGGGGAAACTGCAGATAACTGCAGACCTTTTTAAGATATTTTCTTCTGTCACACTGGGAGCTATTTCCTTCACTCAGCAATATTTTTACATATTTGTAGAAAGACTTCTCTTCCATAAATATTAAACACAAATTGTAATATATCAGCTAAGAGCTCAGATCTCCTCTAATAACTATTTGAAAAGTCAGCCATTAGGTTCACACAAGCAGTCATAATCAAATTTCTAAAGATGGATAGCTTGTGCTGGAAGGTAAGTTAAAAACAGAGCATCCATTTATCAAGATTCATTAATATTAATATCTATTGACCTGCACCATACTAAAAGAATTTTATTGAACAGACAACTTCCAAACATAATATTACACAGAGCAGAAACTCAATCATTCTTTCCTTCACTTAACTAATAATTATCATGTGACATAAACACAGATAGGCATGAGGGATTCAAATAAGTAAATAAGCCCTCACTAAACTTAAAATGCAGTTATAGAGAAAACATATACTACCTTAAAGTTAAATCACAATCACAATTATAAAGTTAAATAATAATAAGACAACAATGCAAGATGTCTTCAAACAATATGATTGCCTGTCAAATGAGTAGTAAAGAAAAGAAGCGCTAGAGGTTCCTAAAAGAGGAGGGTCAAAATGGGTTGGAGAGGAAGAGAAGACATCACTGAGGGAGGAGGTGGTAACTGGATAAAAGGAAGCCTGGCAAAGAGAAGAAAAATGGTTATTATCAGTAAAGACATGTTCTGGAGAGAGTAGATCAAGCAAGCCAGAACAAAATGTGTATGTAGAGATGCAGGACGCATTATCTCTACGAATTAATAATCAGTCAGCACAAAACCGCAATGGTTTACCTTTCATTGATCAAAGGAGCATATTCACTTATTTCCTAACTTGACTCATGGCATCGTTTATCCAGCTCCTCATTTTCAGCCAAAACAACAAACTTGCCAAAGCTAAAGACTTTAAAACTCCCTTTGAAAAACAAAATATAATAAATACGTAACTACAGTGTAAAGAGTCATCAAGTTTAGAACACAACACTCCACTAGACCATTTAGAAACCACTAAAGTCATGTATCTTCCCATGATGTAAACATTCTGGAACTCAGCAATGCAGACTACAGTAAGCGTCGGGGAGTCGGGGTAGGAAAGAAGGTTCAGGTCACGAAGTAAGCGCAGGCAATTTGTTCAGGTTGACAGTCAAGGTGAGGAGCTAACAGTAGTTATCAGGCTAAGAACAACCCAAAATACCATTGCTGACAGAAACACAGACATGCTATTGTAGGAATGGCCTTCGGATCCACACATCTACAGATCTACACACATCCATACTCTGCTTTCTTTTGAGGTGAGCACTGGCCAACTCAGGATCTTAGTCAATTGAAGGTACACATGTGGCATGATTGTGAGTTTGCAATCTCCTTATGGTATCAAGAGATAGGAGAAACTCTGACCAAAAAAAAGGCAAACCAAAAGAAATACTTTAAGAAACTATAGCAGGAGTAAGAAAACCTTTTCTATAAAAGCCAGATAATAAATATTTTAGGCTTTGAGAGTCATACGACCTCTGTCACAACTACTCAGCTCTGGTGTTATAGTGCAAAAGCAGACACAGACAATAGATGAATCAATAAGTGTGTCTGTGTCCCAAGAAACTTTATTTATAAAAATAGGTGGTGGAAGACCCATTTATGATAAAACTCTCAGCAAGTTAGGAACAGAAGGGAATTACCTCAACTCAATAAAGAGCATCTGCAAAAACCTGCAGCTAACATCACACTTAACTGTGAAAGACTGAAGGCTTTTCCCCTAAGAGTTGGAACAAGGTAACAATGTCCACTCCAATCACTCTTATTTAACATAGTACTAGAAGTTCTAGCCACTGCAATAAGGTAAGAAAAAGAAATAAAAGGTATACAGATTAAAACTGTCTCTATTTCCAGATGACATGATTGTCTGCATAGAAAATTCCTAGTAATACACACACACACAAACAAAAAGCCCTCTCCTAAAACTAACAAGTGGGTTCAGCAAGGTTGGAGGATATAAGATGAACACAAAAATCAACTGCATTCCTATATACTAATAATGAACATATGGAAACTGAAATTGAAGAAACAATATAATTTACAATCGCTCCAAAAAAAATGAAAAACTTAGGTATGAACTTAACAAACATATACAAGATCTATACACTGAAAATTACAAAACACTGATGAAAGATATCAAAGAAAACCTAAATAAATGCTCATGGATTAGAAGACTCAACACAGGAAAGACAACAATTATGTCCAAATCGATCTATGATTTCAATACAATTCCTATCAAAATCCTAGCAAGGTTTTTCTGTAAACATAGACAAGTTTATTCTTTGTGTGCATGTGTATGTGTGTGTGTGTGCGTCTATTCTCTTCTGTTGTGGTAAAATACACATAACACAAAATTTACCATCTTAACCATTTTTAAGTATATAGTTCAATGATTAAATACATTCATTTACATTGTTCTGCAACCATTACCACCATCCATCCCCATAACTCTTTTCATTTTGTAAGACTGAAAGTCTATACCCATTAAACAATAACTCCTCCTTCTCTCCTCCCCACCCCCCACCTCCCACCAACCTCCTGGCAACTACCATTCTATTTTCTCTCTTTATACTTCTGACTACTATAAGTAACTTATATAAGTGGAATGATACAGTATTATAGACAAGTTTACTCTCAAATTTATGTGGAAAGGCACAAGCCTTAGAACAGTTAAAACAATCATGAAAAAAATTAAGTAGGAGGGATGACTCTGACCAATATTAAGGCCTACTATATAGCTACAGTAACCAGGACAGTGTGGCATTGGCAGAGAAGTGGACACACAGATCAATAGAAGAAAATAAGAACCCAGAAGTAGACCCACACAAATATGCTCAACTGATTTTTCACAAAGGTGCAGAAGCAATTCAATGGAGGAAAGATTTCAACAAACTGTGCTTTAGCAATCAGATATCCATACACCAAAAAAATAAATAAATAAACCTCAAACTAAATCTCAAACCCTAAACAACAATTAGTTCAAAATAGATCACAGACTTAAACGTAAAATATGAAACTATAAAACTTTTAGAAGAAAAATAAGAGAAAATCTTTGGGATCAAGGCTACGCAAAGAGTACTTAGACTTAACACAAAAAGCACAATCCATAAAAGGAAAAATTGATAAACTGAAACTCATCAATATTGAACACTTTTAAACTATAGGCAAGGAGAAATATTTGCAAGCCACGTATTTGACAAAGAATTAGTATTCAGAATATACAAAGAATTCATAAAACAGAACAGTAAAAAAACAAATAACCCAATTTTACCAGACATTTCACTGAAGAGGATATACAAATGACATGAAAGCACATGAAAAGATGTTCAATATCATTAGCTATTAGGTAGACAAAAATTTAAACCAATGACAAGACATCACTACACGCCTACCAGAATGGCTAAAATAGAAAATAATGACAACATCAATGCTGGTGAGAATGCAGAGACTGAACCACTCAGATGTTGCTAGTGGGAACGTAAAATGGTACCACCACTCTGGCACTTTCTTATAAAACTAAACATGCAACTACCATATGACCCAGAAATTACACTTCTGGGCATTCCTCCCAGAGAAATGAAAATCACATTCACATGAAAACCCGTACACAAATGTTCATAGCATATTTATTCATAACAGGCAAAAGCTGGAAACAATCCTGATGTCTTTCAATGGGTGAATGATTAAACAAACTGTGGTACACCCATATCATGGAATACTACTCAGCAATAAAAGGGAACAAAGCATTGATACATGCAACAACGTGAATGACTCCCCAGGGAATTACATTGATTGAAAAAATGTAACCAAAAGGTTATATGTTATATGATTCCATTTATATAACATTCTTGATATGACAAAATTACAGAAATGGAGGTCAGATTAGTGGTAGCCAGGTGTTAGGGATGGGGGGGGATGAAGAAGGAGGTGGGTGTGGCTATAAAAGGGCAACACAGGGGCCGGCCCGGTGGCATAGTGGTTAAGTTCACACGTTCTGATTCAGCAGCCCGGGGTTCACGGGTTTGGATCCCAGCTGCAGACCTACATACCACTCATCAGCCATGCTGTGGCAGCATCCCACAAAATAGAGGACGACTGGCACAGATGTTAGCTTAGCGACAATCTTCCTCAAGAGGAAGATTGGCAACAGATGTTAGCTTAGCGAAAATCTTCCCCACCAAAACAAAAAAAAAAGGGCAACACAGGATCCTTGTGATGATATAACTGTTCTGTTTATGACTCTATCTTTGTCAATATCCTGGTTGTGATACTGTATAATAGATTTCCAAGATGTTACCACTGGGGAAACTGGGTAACTGGGTAATTTCTTTGTATTATTTCTCACAACTGCATGTGAATCTTACAATTACCTCAAAATAAAAAGTTTAATAATAAAAAAAACAAGTTGCAGGCCAAATTTGGCTCACAGGCCATATTTTGCCAACCCCTAGTTTATAGTAAAGATGCTAAAACTTTGTAGTCTAGTTCATGAAATGTAACTGGGTCATAACTCTAGATGCAAACTGACCTTTAAGTTCTCAGAACAAACAATACCATAACCTGGCTGCCAAGCCGTATCTAGAACCAACCCAAATGCACTTGCAAGCATCTAAGACCCATAAGATGTTTACATTTCATGGATAAGGGGGTTAGCATCTGCCTACCTAAACCTCTGACTTCCCCCAAAGTATGCACCATCACAGAACCTACATTCTTTCCATTTTCCATTCTGATTCAAACTCCTTACTTAGGTTGGCTTCAAGGCATTCCATAATCTAGCACCAACTTTATCTCCTTTGGCGAGATTTACAAGGAAGCTATTCATAAGTGCTTACCATACATACACCACATACCATGATTAATAAACATATCTATAGTACTACTGGAGCCAAACACTTAATAACTGATAAAGAGGTTGGCTTTATTTTGTTTTATTTTAATAAACTGTGGTACATGCATACCATGGGATATTATGCAACCACTAAAAACAACATATTAAATTTCAGCAAACTAGGGTTAAAGGGGAACTTCCTCAACCTGATAAAGAACATGTACAAAAAACCTACAACTAAGATGATAATTAAAGGTGAGAAATCAGATGCTTGCCTGCTAAGATCAGGAACAAGGCAAGGATGTCCCCTCTCACCACTTCTATTCAACATTGTACTGGAAGCACCAGCTAATGTAATAAGATAAGAAAAGGAAATAAAAGGTATACAGATTGAGAAGAAAGAAAATTGTCTTTGTTCACAGTTGACATGATTGTTTACACAGAAAATCCCAAAGACAAAAAAAAAAAAAAACCCTCTTAGAACTAATTAGCAGTAATAGCAAGGTTATAGGATACAAGGTTAATATACAAACACTAACTTTCTTATACACTAGCAAGGAAAAACTGGAATTTGAAATAAAAAATATAATACCATTTACATTAGCACCAAAAGTAATTAAATAGTGAGATATAAATCTTAACAAATTATGTACAAATTCTCTATGAGGAAAACTACAAATCTCTCATGAAATAAATCATAGAAAATCTACATAAATGGAGAGATATTCCCTGCATATGCATAGGAAGACTCAACACTGTCAAGATGTCAGGTCTTCCCAACTTGATCTATAGATTCAACACAATCCCAATCAAAACCCCAGCAAGTTATAATTCTAAAGTTTCTATGGAGAGGAAAAGAGCCACAGTTACCAGTACCATATTGAAGAACAAAGTTGAAGGAGTGACAACCCAACTTTAAGACTTACTATAAAACTACCATAATCAAGACAGTGTGGTATTGGTGAAAGAATAGACAAATGGATCAATGGGACAGAATAGACAGCCCAGAAACAGACACAGAAAAACAGTCAACTGATCTTTGACAAAGGAGCAAAGGCAACGCAATAGAGCAAAGATAGTCTTTTCCACAAATAATACTAGAACAATTGGACATTCACATGCAAAAAAAAAAAAAAAATGAATCTAGACCTAGACCTTACATCTTCCACAAAAGTTACCTCAAAATTTAAAATGCAAACCTATAAAACTTCTAGAAAATAACATAGGAGAAAATTTAGGTGACCTTAGTTTTGGCAATGACTTTTTAGATACTACACCAAAAGCACGATCCACAAAAGAAAAAATTGATAAGTTGGACTTCATTAAAATTAAAAACGTCTGCTCTGCGAAAGACCCTGTCAAGAGTATAAGAAGACAGACCATAGTCTAGGAGAAAATATTTGCAAAAGATATATCTAATAAAGGACTGTTATCCAAAATATACAAAGAGCACTTAAAACTCAACAATAAGAAAACAATCCAATTAAAAAATGGACAGAAGACATGAGCAGACACTTCACCAAAGAAGATATACAAAGAGTAAATATGCCTATAAAAAGATGCTCATCATCATATGTCATTAGGGAATAGCAGATTAAAATAACAATGAGATACCACCACAAACCTATTAGAATGGCTAAAATCCAAAACAACACCACCACCAAATGCCAGCAAGGACATAAAGCAACAGGACCTCTCATTCAATGCTGGTGAGAATGCAAACCTCTTTGGAGCAGTTTGGCAGTTTCTCACAAAACTAAACATATTCATACCATAGGAATCATACCAGTAATCATGCTCTTTGGTATTTACCCAAAAGAGTTGAAAACTTATGTCTACACAAAAACCTGCACAAGAATGTTTATAGTAGCTTTATTCATAATTACCAAAACTTGGAAGCAAGCAAGATCTTCTTCAATAGGTGAATGAATAAACAAACTGTGGTATATCCATACACTGGAATATTATTCAGCACTAAAAAAAAAAAGGCAAACAAAAAACGAGCTAGCAGGATGTGGAGGAACCCTAAATGAACATTGCTAAGTGAAAGCAGCCAATCTGAAAATGCTACATACTGTACAATTCCAACTATATGACATTTTTGAAAAGGCAAAACTATGGAGACAGTAAAAAGATCAGTGGTTGTCAGGGGTTCCGTGGAGAAGAAGGAATGAATAGGCAAAACATATGGGATTTTGAGGGCAGTGAAACTATTCTGTATGATACTGTAATGGTGATTACATGTCATTACACATTTGTCCAAACCCATAGAATATACAACACAAAGAATGAAGCCTAATGTAAAGTATGGACTTTAGTTAATAATAATGTATCAATATTGGCTCATGAATTTTAACAAATGTACCATACTCATGCAAAATGTTAATAGGGGAGATGGGGGGGTGGAGGGTGAGGGGATCAGTATATGGGAACTCTACGTACTTTCCACTCAATTTTTCTATAAACCTAAAACTGTTCGAAAAAATTAAGTCTATTAATTTTTTAAATGAAACTTTAAGATATACCAGATGACTTAGACATATTTCCATGATGTACTAAGTGAGATGCATAGAATATAAGCTGATCCATTTTTATAAAACACCAACAATAAATAACGTGTGTTTGTGCACGATTTTATGAATATAGAGAAAGGTACTGAAGAATGCTCTCTGGTTTTAGACATTGGTTACTTGGGAAGTTGGGAGAAGAGAAGAAAAATTATTTAAAATACATAGCAAACTTTAAGCAAAAATAGGAATAAAGATCTAAGATTTAAGTAAGAAGGGCCTGGAAGCACAGAGTGGGTAGGACCAGCCCACCCTGGGCAATGAGAAGAGCCCACTACCAGACTCGCCAGGAAAAGAAACTAGAGACTGAGAGTGAAGATCACTTGGTTCTTTCTAATTAGTTTAACATAACCGTATGGAGTAAACAATAGAGTCCTCATTTTTAAAATTATATCAATTTTGTTGGTCAACCACCCCACAAGTTCCAAAGCAAATGTCTCATAAAATGAAGCCCAGGCTTCAGCTCTTTAACGAATCTCCTTATTCTGAAAAAAATAATTGTCAGGTTTTTAATGAACCAGAATAGTTAAGGCTTAAGTTCCATCATTATATTAATAGAAATCCCTTGGCTCATATCTGGTCCTTGAAAATTCATATTTAAATGTACATAGCTTATTCCATCAATCGGGTGCGTCTTTCCCCAAAACAAGAGCAGCAAACAGCTACCTAATCTTATTCACTCAACTCCTAATTTCCACCAGAATATAATTATTCTCCTTTATTCCACTTATCGAAAGAAATCCACAGAGCTTCTTAGGAAGAGCATAATCCTGAAGGAGAAAAAACTGGGTTTTTTTTTTTTAATTTCTTAAAATAAAAGTTATCTGCAAGGGGCTCCTCAAGCCTCTCTGACATTCAGAGGCAGTGGGGCGCAGTCTCCGCTCTTGGAGGTAGGCGGTTTCCCGGCAACCTGCCGGGGGCTGTCAGGGAGAGACCCCGCGTGAGCCCAGGCTGTTATCAGGCCCGCCGCAGCCCGCCGTGGGGGGAGCCGGGAGCTCGGGGCGGCGCTGCTTCATGCCAGTGCACACGTCTCGGTGTGCGAGGAATGCAGAGCGCTGAGCTCGGAGCCCCAGGGACCAGCAGGCGTTGCTGCGGAGGGCTTACTGCTAGATGACGTAGCTCTTTATGAATCGGATCTTAAGAAGAGAGAGGAAATGGAGGTTTTCAGCAATGCAGAGTTTTCTCCGGGGCTCTATTTGACAGCTGGCTGCTCCGTTCTGCAAATTCTAACACGGTGTTCTTTTCATCTGCTAACCACAGCACATTCAGGGCTTTTTAGTTCAGGTTTCATTTTTCTCCAGCTGGAAAGCTATGAATTCCCTCACAGTATTTCATTTTCATGACTCTTGCCTTTTGGGTGAAATCTGTTAAAATATCAGATTTTTTCCAGTTGGCCAAAGAATAATTTTTGGCCTCATGTGAACAATGCTTTTTAATTTTTCACATTGTATTTGACCTAAGCAAACTATAAATTACCTAATAGTAAACTGCAGATTAAAAAAGAATCAAAAATCAAAGGTAAATATGAAAAAGTTCCCCAGAGGAAAATTCAACACCAATGTTATTACCCTACTGTGGTAACATTTTCAAAAGAATTCATTTTACATACACGCCCTGGGAAGACATTCAATGTTTCCAAATTTTATGCTTTATTTTTTAAAAATGTAATGATAATATATTCATCGAAACATATTGTAATTCTGCATTTCTTCCAGTTTCACTATTACCAGTCTTTGCTCTATTATAATGCAAATTTAATACACTTACTCAACAAGCTGTGGATCAGAAATATACCCTGCTGAGACACACTGTAGATATGCTCACATGAAATGATACAAAAGTCCTACAGAAATATAAGGAACCACATCTTCGTTTACGAAGGGCGATAACCTTATCTGACCTTTTGTGAGAGCCAGCTTACAGAAGACGTCCCAGCTGACCCAGAGGATCTGGCAGTCTCTGGTCAAGGTAAAATCAAGCAGTGGCATTGTTAAAAAAAAAAAAAAACAGGCCCAAAATGGAGTCACTTACGCTAAGTCCCACGTCACCAAACCAAGGCTGAACTTAGTTACAGTTTCAGCTCTCCCAGAAATGAAATCTTAAATCAGTCAGGAATCACCTGATCAGCCCTGGTTAGGTAGTCTGCCTGACAGACCCGTGCCCTCCCCCAGAGGATGGTAACCCTGCAATAACCCACCCGCTTTTTTGCCTAGTGTAAGGTCCTTGTTCCCACTCACCTCTGCCTATAAAATCTTCCATTTTGTACAGCTCCTTGGAGCTCTTCTTTATCTGCTAGACTGGATGCTGCCCAGTTGGAATCAATTTTTGCTCAAATAAACTCAAAACTTTCAATATGCCTCAGTTTATCTTTGAACAGCCTCATGAGTCAAAGTAGGCAAGTATCATGGGAAGAACAATTTGATAGGACATCCAGCGGAAAGTTACCAGAATGCCAAGCAGCTTAGCCATTGTAATCCAAGAGCTCTGGCCATGCCAGCAGGGCACCATAACCAGGCTAGGAGTTCAGGAAACACAAGGGAGAAAAATAGCAATCACTGAGCTCCAGCTATATTAAAGGAACTCAACCTTCATTCTTCTCCCTAGGGAGACATATTAGAATGAAGCACAAAATAGGACCCCAAACCATAGCTCCACCTCCAACCCTAAGAGTAATCTTCGGACACAGTCCCCACAAGGCAGCATGGAAGGGGAAGAACTGAGTTTAGCCTTGAATGGCCCAGGAAGATTTAGATGGGTTGTGAGGAAGAAAGCAAACATCCCAGGAGGAAGGAGCTAAGAGCAGGAGTCGGCTCGGGTAGAAGCAGAGATCTGGAACACCGAGATCAGCAGCCAGCTACAGAAAGTTTCTAATTCCACCATGAGGAGTGTCACCACATGGATCACCTACTTACCACTATTGCCTAAGCAGGGACAAAATGAAATGCAGGAGAGCCGCGCCCAATCGGATCAGATTAGAACAAAAAGTGGAGGAAAGGTGAATTCACTGTCTCTGATGGAGCTGGGACATCCATCTGCTCCTGCCCTTAGATGCTCCTGTTCTCCGGCCTTAGGAGTCAGACCAAGATTTATACCACTGGCTCCCCTGGGTCTCAGGCCTTGAGGGTTGGACTGGAATTACACCACCAGCTATCCTGGGCCTCCAGCTTGCAGAAGACAGATCTTGGGCTTAGCCTCCATTACTACATGAGCCAATCCTTCATAATAAGTCTCTTTCTATATATCTATATATATCCTGTTAGTTTTGTTTCTCTGGGGAACCCTGACTAACACAGAAGGCAAGCAACAATCAAGACTTACTGGAGGAGGGACATATTAAATACAGAGGCAAAGATCAAAGATGAATGAGGCTAAGTTTTGGGGACTTGAGAACATAGTAGTGCCACTGACAGAAATGGGAATATTAAAATACGTAGCCAATGTTTTGAAGGGAAAATGGTAAGTTTGGTTTCAGAATTGAGTTTAGGGTTACGGCAAGACATACACATCCTGTAAGTATTTGGAAACGGAAAAGGGGAACTTGTGCAAGATGAGATAGATTTCAGGAGCCATCCACTGACAAGAGTGGTTGGAAAGAAGCTAGTCATCCATGAGAAGAAGGGTAGAAAGAGTAAAGCAATAAAATGAGGGCAATGAAGGGGGCGATGCCCATAAATGCCCATTTCACTTACTCAAAAATAAGGCTGTCCCCAGACACTCTCAACCTCTTATAGCTCTTAGCTTAAAAATTTGTAAGGAGACATATACAAGCTAAAAAAATTGAACTATATGATGACACAACCACAGCCCGCTAGAAATCTGACGTAGCTCAAGCTCTGGGCAGCAGGGCAGAAACTCAGCTCTGTGCAGCGAAGCCTAGGCTGATGCTCTGAACTACAGGAAGGAGAGGAAGTGGCAGGTAAAGAGACTGCCTCATGTAACAGGGTGGACATGACACTCCATTCAACAAATATGGCCACTCTTTATCACATACATTTCCATCTGGCTGCAGAAATTCTGTCCAGCTAACAAAGTTTTCTGATAGGAAAAACCCGTAACATGGAAACCAGCAAACAATGGGAATCCCAAGGCCCCAAACCCCAACCCTTCCTGTCTTCTTCAATGCACTGTTCTCCTCTTCATTACTCCTTCAAACAGTTATTGCCTATTATGTGCCATAATACATAATATGTGTATGTCTATTACATATGATACTGCTCAGGGGAGCCTGCCTCTCAGAGCTCACAATGCAACATGCTACACTCATTCAACAAATATCAATTGTCCGACTGCTGTGTTCCAGGCACAAAGAATAAGAGGATTCCTGCCCTCAAGTAACGTGCAATCTAGTGCTACATTTTCACCAAACACTAGATGTTGTGATACTCTCAGACAAACTGGGAATTTATGATGGAAGAAAGATGAGAGAATAGGGTATACAAGACCCACAGCTTCCACTGATCGCTCACTGACACCTCGAAACCATCTTTTGCAGAATTCAGTCTTTCGTACGTTACCCCGAGTTCGATGATTTTGGCTGGCACAGGATGGCAGGGCCAGCCAGCTGCTGTGGCACAAGAAGGGCCCTGGCCATCTGCCCAAGCAGCAGGAGTGACAGCTGGCAAGCCACTTGGGCCTGTGAAGAGGCCAGACCAAGCTCAGCAAAGAGGTCTCCACTCTGGTCCTTGCTGAGGGCCTGGAGGCCGCCGGCTCTCTTGGGGCCCATGCCACAGGCTGATGTCTCCTCACCCAACCAGCCTCCCATTCCTCACTCTCCTCCCTCCCCCAGACAAGGCAGGGGCTTGCAGTGACCCGTGAACCTGAGGGTGGCAGGCCACGGCCCCAGATGGATAGTGCTGAACATGACGCCTCCTTCCCCACCACTGCTGCAGATTCCTAGCAAGTCCCTGCTCAGAGATTTAAAGATGAGGGGCTCCTCATCATTCATCCTGGCCAGGAGAAAAGTTTACCTCTGGTCACAAGAGTGACTGAAAGAAAACCTGGAAATCAGCACAAATCCATCACCACTAGTGGAAAAACAATTTACAGTGCATAGCCCATGGACAAAAGATCAGCTGTGTTAGCTTCTCTGTGTCACATTGGCACACAACGGTCACACAAAAAAACCACCTTTTTCGTCTGTTTTCAAGCATTAACCATCTTTGCCAGGTATCCACAAACCATTACTGAGTGCCTGACACAGGCGGGGCCCTTTGGGAAGCGCTACAGACTAGAGGATTAAATGAGGATCAAACACAGCCAGACTCCTCCCTTCAAGGAGTGAAACACGGCTCCTCCTCCACACGGCCATCTCTCTGGGCAGCTCACCCTCACGTGCGGAGCCAAGACATAGATTTAATAACTTGGGTAGCAACAAGACATCGAAGGAACAATGCAAGATCCGATAGAAGGATGGATTCATAAAACAGTACGTAATTATTTGTCCAGTAGAAAAGAAAGGAGCCACTTAGGCTGGAGAGGAAAGGGATGGTTTATGCGAGAAGTGGAATTCAAGCAGGGCATGTGTTGAGGAAGAGGTGGGATAAAGATAGATGGAAAACACAATATTTTACCTAAGCAAGCATTTAATGAATGACTAAATGAAAAGACTGGAGTGTGGAACCCACTTGGGTAGAATCACATGAGCGATTTTAGAGGCAAAACACTGAAACATTTGTTAGCCAGAAGATGGGGTTCTAGAGGGGCATAGTGGGGAGGAAGGCTGAGAAGATAAAGATGAAATCCTGAGAGGTACGGAAAACTCTTATCCCAGGACCTCAGGGGAACACTGAGCGTTCTGAAACACAGGATGAAATAAAGAGCGTTAGACAGGATGCAAAGGAGAGAAATAATAGTTCTGTGTCCTACAATTTAGAAATTAATCACACACTGCGGGAAATTTTTCTAAAAGGAAAATTGTTTTCTATCATTTTCTTTTAAAAGTCCATGTACATCACTCAAAATAAAAGAAATACACATAATGCTTTCTACATAATAGTGGAAGGAATTTGTCCCCAAAGATCTTTTCTTTGTATAAATGATGCTACCACAATTGACGCTTCAATAAAAATGAATATTTATGAAATGTAAAATGACTTGGATTAACTTATTCCAATTTCACCCTCTAAATTTAGATTTTTAAATCACGCCAAAATGTAGATTTTGATTACAAAAGCAAATTGGGGGGAAAAAGACCTACTTGACAAGAAAAAGAGAGTAAAATTTAAAAAAAAATAGAACTTGAAATAGGGATGACAAAAGATGATAGAAAGGTGGTCAATTAGACGACAAACAGCAGAGAGAGATCATCTTCAAAGTGGGGTTATTTAATTCAGTAACGCAGTCACATTACAAGAATCAAAAGTTATAAAAAAGCATGAAGTCAAGCCTCCCACCTGTGTTTCTCATCCATCTTCAGCTCACTGCATAGCTCTCTCCCCAGCTATTAGTTTCTTAGCAATCCTTTCAAAGTTTCTTTGTGCATACATATTATTATTTTCCTCCCTGTTCGCACAAAGGTTAGCATACTATGTAACACTGTTCTGATATTGCTTTTTTCACTTAATACTATATCTTGGCAATCTCTCCATACCCATTCATATAGGTTTTCCATGTTCTTTTTTACAGCTGCATATTCCATTGTGAGAACAAACCATAATTTATTTAACTAGCCCCTATTGATGGGCGTTTGGGTCGTTTCCAGTCTTCAACTACTGCAAACAAAGCTGCAGAGAATAACCTGGTTCAATCATCATTTGGCATACATGCAAGTGCGTCTGTAGGATAAACTCCCCGAAATTGAATTCCAGGGTCAAAAGGTAGATGCAGTTAAGTTTTTTTATAGATATTGCCAAATTGCCTTCCATAAGAGCTGAGCCAATTCAGACTCTCACCAGCAACGTACAAGAGCATCTCTTTCCTTACGGAATTACCAACAGAGTGTATTGTCAAAGTTCTGGATTTTTGCCAATCTGAAAAATGAAAAATGGTTCTTGCATCCTCCTCTTTGTCAGTGAAGTGGAGCATCCTTTTCTATGTTTAAGAGCCAACTGTACTTCCTTTTCTATAAGCTGTTCATAACCCCCGCCTGTTTTTCTAATGGATGTTGTTGTCTCCTAATAAGTTTCTAGGAGCTTCTTATACATTAGGAAGACTAGTCCTTCACCTACGATATGAGGTGCAAATATTTACCCCAGTTTTTCTTTTGAATTTGCTTATGGTAATTTTTGCCCGCAGATTTTGATTTTGATGTGATAGAATTTATCAATCTTTTAAGTCTTCTGATTTTCAAGTCATGGTTAGAAAGGCATTCCAAGACACACCAAGATTATAAAAGAATTCTCCGTTTCTCACACTAAACTGTTTCTTTTTTCACATTTAACTAAATGGAAAAACAGTATGGGCCTCAGTTTCCACATCTAAAATGGGGATAATAATAGTTACTACCTCGTTGGGTTACTGTGAAGATTAAATGCAAATGTAAAGTAATTACTGTAGTGCCTGGCATATAGTAAGCATTCAATAAGAATGAGCTATTATCATCATATACCTTTTGGAACTTATCCTGGTGTAAGATATGAAGTACAGATCCAACCTTGCTGTTGGTTTTTCTTTTTTTTCCATGTGGCTACCCAGTTGTCCCATAACCATTTACTGAATATTCCACTTTTTTCCCCACTGATTTGAGATAGCACCTTTATCATATGCTACATTCCCATATGTATTAAAGAATTTCTGATCTTTCTATTCTGTTCCATTGACCCATCATGGTCAGTACCAGTACCAGTACATGGACCAGCGCCACACTGTTTAAATTATTAAGCTTTACTTCTACTACCTGATAGGGCTTCCTCCTTTAATAATTAATAGAGCTATTCCTGTTTATTTTTCCACATGAATTTTTAAAATTAGTGTGTCCAGTTCTAGAACAAAACATATATATCATTCATATTTTTATTGAAACCACATTACCTTCATAAATTAACTTAAGGAGAACTGATCTGTTTCCTGTTCAGCCTTCCTATCCGAGAACCTGGTATGTCTTGCCATTTGTTCAAGTCTTCTTTTGCGTCCTTCAGTAGCGTTTTAAAGTTTTCTTCACATTGGTTGTGGAGTCAATTCCAACTCCAACCGTATGGACAGCAGAGCGGAACCCTGTCCGATCTTTTTGCACCATCCTCTCACCTTGTGGCACTATATCAGACAATGCTCTGCTGCTATTCGTAGGGTTTCCATGGCCAATTTTTTTGGCAGTGGGTGGCCAGGTCCTTCCTCCTAGTCTGTCTTAGTCTGGAAGCTCCACTGACACCTGTCCACCGTGGGTGACCTTGCTGGTATCTGAAATACCAGTGGCATAGGTTTCAGCATCACAGCAACACATACCATCCACGTACCATGACACAGTATGACAACCGGACAGAGGGGTTTCCTGACCAGGAAACGAACTCAGGCCGCAGAAGTGAGAATGCTGAATCTTAACCACTAGACCACCAAGGCTGGCTTTTCTTCACATAGGTCTTGCATATTTCTTGCAAAGTTTATTTCTAAATTTTAACTTCTTTGGTTGCTATTATAAATGTTGCATTTTCTTCTATTATATTTTCTAACAAGTTGCTTATAGAGAGAAAAGCTATTGGTTTGTCTAATAAGAATATACCCTGACACTTGACTAAATTCTCTTGGATTTTCCAGGTATATAATCTTATCATCTGCAAATGGTGTTAGTTTTACCTTCTCTTTTCCAATTTGCACATCTCTAATGGCCTTTTCCTCTCTGACTGCATTGCCTAACACCCACCAAACAATGTTAAATAATAATCAATCACCCAAAAGAGGCCTAGTCATGTTTTGATCCGCTTTAAGTAGTCTGGGAAGAATTGAACATTAAAGAAGTTTGAAGGATTGAATCTTACCTTCTTACAAAGAAGAAATCTACTACTAGGCTGCAGTTTATACAAGGCTGCAACTTTCCTTAAGAATACAAAAAAAGGCAGGATTAAAGCTAAGATGATAACCCTTCACACCGAAGTATCTGGCAATAGTTCACACCTGGTACTAGGCTGCGTCAAAGACGCTAAACAGGCCTTGTCTTCTAAAAAAGGTGATGCTTTTGTCACAGAACTTTAGAGATAGTCAGGGTGCAAATAAGAGCAGACACAGAGGTAATATGGAGAAGTGAAAAGCTGTTAAACAGATTGGAGGTTGTAGCAGAGATGAATTTAACTTTCAAAACAATATTAAGTCCATAAGCTTCAAGCTTACAGCCACTGAAACCCACCAAAGAGGTAACACTGCCCATTTCTGACGCCAGTCAGAGCTTTCAGCAGCATATCAAGGCAGGAATAGTACCAGGAGAGGAGGTTAGAAAGGCTATACTCTAAGATTTAAATATTTGGGGGGAGGACGAGTCACAACAGCTGAACAACAAGGATATAGGCATTGTAGGCTTGGCCCTACACCAGAAAAAGCAGTTTACTGGTCCAGATCCCAAGATGCACATACAGCTCTATTAAAAGACAGAAGAGCCCAGCAGAGAACCAGGTCCTGATGTTTTGCAGAGTCATGATGTAGATATGAACAAGAAATCGTTGGCTCGTTTCTGTCATTTATACACTGGGGAAATGACTGGGAAGACTTTGGTTAAGACAAAGCAGAACTAAATTCTGGTCAGTCTCCATCTCGAACCAGTTTGGAAATCCAATGAAGAGTGTTTGATTTGTTTGGTTTTTAGATGTCTGGGAGGACACACCAAAGACACGGTAGTGTGTAAAAGGAAGTTTAGTACAAGCTGGGCAAGTTCAGCATTGAGAGAGCCTGGCCTTTAAATATCCATTTATAAACACTGGCTTGTAAAAGAGTATTTTTAAGATAAATAAAGTTCAGATAATCCGGTTATATAGTTTAGAGATCAACAGAGTAAATCTGGATTTCTTTTCAAAACTCATTTTCCAAATTTGAGTCAAAAATAACATAAACTTTGAGGGCTGGCGATGTGTTGGAAGTGAAGCGATGGGGGCATAGCAAATAGAACTGCCATACAGTGAATGAGAAGCAGGTCTCACAACAGCAATTTGCAAACTGCCTCAAATCCAAAGCATCTCTACCTTTTCCAATCTCACACTGAGTATAGTACACGGTATGCAGATCCTCACTCTGAACCCGTTATATACACTCGACAATTCTTTAAGGAAAAGAAAAATATAAGAATTCCTAGGGAATTTTAAATGCAGGATTTCTCGGTAGTGGGTCATACGTAAAGACTAATTACGACTTAATCCTCCAACAGCTCTAAGGTAGAGGTTTACAAACTGCAGGGGTGCATTAGAAGCACCTAGACGGCTTGTTTAGAGCACAAACCGTCGGGGCCACACTTTGAGAAGCGCGGCACCAATAATCCTGCTCAAAATATGGTCCTCGGGTCGGTGGATCTGTGATGTCTACGAACTACTAGGAGTCTGCAACAGAAATTGACAGTTAGGCTTTTGAAAACTTTTAGAGTAGTTTAACATTACCGGGCATCCAAGCACATGATCATTTTTCTAGCATTTCATTTTTGTTGTATTTTCCAAAAGTACTGGTATGAGACTGGAAAGTTATTTTTAAGTTTGGGAAGCGCAGCTCTAAAACTGACACTTCCACACCACTGAAGCACACAGGCAGCCCCGCAAGCACAGGGCCAGGGGCAGCTCCTGCCAACTGGGAGAAACCGAACAGTCCCGGAGGATGTGGAGGTCTGAGATTAATTCCTGCAACCAAAACACTGGGCTGAGATACAACTTCAAAACTGCAGTTTTCATCGTTCTGTATCTTTCTATCGCTTCCAGTGACAACACAATACTGCACCGTCGCTGCAAGCGTCCGGTGCAAAACAGGAAAAAGGAGGCAGATACCCCAGCACTGCGCGCGCGCGCCTGTGAGAAAGAGCAGGAAGCGGGGCAGCTTGTCCTGCCCCCAACTCTGGAGCCGCCGAGGACCCTGCACTCTGGGTAAGTTACACCAACAGAAAAGATTCCGCGAAATTGTTTTGCGTTGTTTTAGGGCGTGAGAAGCGAAACAAAGAGAAGCGACCCGGCAACACCCGCCCCGGCTAACGCCTCTCCGCGCCTGCGCAGACCGCAGCCTAACGACCAGCCCGCGGCCGGCCCACGGCTTCCTTCCGGACGGGCGGGCCGAGGACGCGCGCGCGCGTGCGCGTGCGCAGCGGCGACTGCCGTGCCCTCTGTGCGTGCCCGCGTCCTTACCCGCTACGAGGATCGCCTCCTTCCGGCCCGGCAAGGCCTCCTGGGGGCTGACGATCTTAGAGGTGGTGTCGCCCATTCTCGGGGCCAGGAAGAGGCTGTGGAAGAGCCTGCGAGCTCTCCTGGTGGCCACGAGCATGTGCGGGCGAGTGGCCGAGGGGCCACCAGGCGGGACGGCGCGGTCGCGAGCGGAGCCGCCGCTGAGGAGGCGGCGGGCGCCCGGCGGCGGGACCAGCGTGCACTGGGCGGGCGGGCTCGGGTCCGCCCCGGCCGCGTGCGCTGCGGACTCTGGCCGCTGCCGCCCCGGAATCGAGGTTACCCAAGGCGAGGGCCGGGCGCGCTGTCACAGGGCGTGTTCCCGCCCAGAACGGGTACCTGGCCCGGGAGCACCGGCGGGTTTTTCTGTCTCGGCCGGGACAGAGATCCCTTGCAGGGAACAAGTGGGCTGATCGCGGCGCAGTAGGTGAAGCGGCAGAGGCCAAAAAGAAAGCCTGGCCTTTGGTTTTAAAGTTGTTCCCGTTTCACCACCTCCTTAGCAGTTGTTGGGCATGCCCAGTAAGATATAAGACCCCTACGTTATGACAACCAGAATGGATGTTTCCGTTGGACCCATTATAATGATATCAAAAAATGAGTATCCGAAATGAAAACTAAGCACAACTTTCAAAAAGCTCAGAATAGGAAAGATAATTGTATATGTATATGTACATATATATACACATACACGGTACATTGATAAGCCCACATTATGGGGGCGGAATAAAAGAGCAGGGCGCTAACACCAAAATTAACAGAGTTTAGGTGATTTTAATGGTGCTCTTGGATCATTCTTGTTTCTGGAATCATGGGAGATAACATTTGTTCCTGTGACAAATTTTTCAACCCAAAAATAAGGTGGGTGGAGCCAGATGGGTGACTTGGGAGTTCCATATGTGAAATTTTGGTTTTGCACAAATGTTCTGCCAAAATGGGCAGATAGTCTCCGATGCGGGAAGGAACTTCAGATTAGCACCCACACAAGTGAGAAGGCTTTGCCCCAGCCTGCCCCCGGGCTTTGGTTACCGCCCTGTGTTAATGCGGTCTGGACTGTAACATAAGCGGAGCCGGAGGATTAAGCCGGTACTTAGATTGAAGTGTTTATTTTGTCATTTAGATTTCCTCCGGGCAGTTTGCCTCAATCTTTACTTTGATTTGTTTTTGCTGTGAGATTATACGAAGTAGGTTCTACAGACCTTTCCTGAAAATGCTCCAAGGTGTCACTTTTCGCCTTGTGAAGACACCGCATTACTAAGCATTTGAAAAAAATAAGACCATTCTTCTGTCAAAGGAAATAGTCTGTGTTTTTTTTTAATCACTGCGTTTTGATACATATTGATTTCCTTTTCCTATGTTTTGTGGTTGTATGAAGTTAAATATGGTAGAAATACTCGGCAACTAAGAACTGAAGGATTTTCATGTCAAAGAGAAGTACTTGTATAATGTGAAGTGAAGAAGCACTGTATATGTAATATGCAGTGTATATAAAAACACGCGGACCTCTGCTTGGACTCCCACTGGAGAAAGACTGGAAAAAATTAAAACAAGGTTTGCAGTTTGGTTGCTCAGGGTAATGGTCTGCTGATTTTCACTTTCTTTAAACTTGTTTCAAAATGTTCGCCATTGTTACAGTCTTAGGTGTTCCAATGGCTATGTTACTTTTATTATTATTAAAAAGTAAACATTTTTAAAGAAAAAATACCTTAATTTATTTCAAAGCTTTTTCTCATAAAATGGATTTCTTATCGCATTTACAAGAATAGCTGTAAGAAAATTTACGTTGAGTTTATTTGTTTGTTTTGGGGGAAGAAAATTAAATATTCCTGCCTTCAATGACGCCATTTTCACCACTACGACTTACTTTTCTTCACTCTCCTGATCCCTTCTGAGCTTCACACTGAGAGTCTTTTTTTTGTCCATATTCCCCTTTGGGCACACATTGCTTTGATTTGTTATTTTTGTGATCATTCTCTGGTTTTCCAACAAGTTCTAACAACGCATGTTCTTTAGGATGCATTCTAAGCATCCTCTTTGATACAACAAAGACCCAAATACAGCAGTTTAAACAAAACAGAAGTTTATTTCTCTCTTATGTAACAATCCATAGATAGATAGTTCAGTACTGAGCAGGACCATGTCTTTTCTTCTGTAATATCTCGTACTGGATTGGCTCAAGTTAAGTGTTCAGTGGTTATGCATTTGGTTTAATTGAGCCAAAACTCTGACTTATATTAGCAAAAGTTTCTTTTCCACTCGTTCAAGAATGATTCTCCCTTGCCCCTTGGAGACAATACTTAATACTCTATTCCAAAACTAGGCCTGGGTTTTAGTTGGCCTACAAATTAGATTGATTTAACAGAGACACAGATACTGTATCTGAAACAGGGTAGTTTTGCTTTGCTTTATTCTTTCGTGTACTGGTCCAAAAGTAGGTGGTCCAGCACTGGTAGGGCAGCACCGCGGTCCTTGTTCATGACCTCCACCCCAGAACCTGCCATCACATCTGTATCTTAGCCCAGCAAGAAGGCAGAGAGTAGAAGGGTGCATGCCTCCATACTCCTAGAAATGTGTTTTAGAGGTAGCATGCATCGTTTCTACTCATTCCGTAACCTGATTAAGACATGGCCACATCTAACTGTTGAGAAGGGGAGAGATGAAGTTCTCTAGCGGATCAGCTAATACGGGGCAGTTCTAATAATAAATGAAGAAGGTGAGAATGTACTTCGGTGGACAAGCCTCACAGTCCGCTCCTCTGGCCATCCAGCTATCCATATATACCTGTGTTCTGACACATAGAACATACCCTGTTTCAAAGGGAAAAAAGCCAAAGTTCCAAGCTATTACTCATCCAGCTCAAAGTCCACGATCTGCAGATGATGTGCAGTCCTTTACAAGTCTGAATTTAACTCTTCATGATCCAGTGATCTAGAAAGGTGAGGATCTGTTCCCCTCTCCCACTCCCTCCCCCACACACCTGGTGTGCAATGGTGAAGTAGGAATATGAAAACCAATTTGGAAAAATAATGAGGAAAAAAAGAGTAGTCGCTGGTCCACAGCCTTACCAAACGTTGCAAAGGGGAAACTTCAAAGACTGCCCAGATGGTGGAGTAAATTTGCGGTTAGACCCCAGTTCTGCTTTCTAGAAGGAACTGCCTTGTTTGTTGCCTCAGAAGGTACTGGCTTTACTCGCTGGGAGGTTTTTATCCATGATCTCCCATGATTCCATCTGAAGAACATAGTGAAGAAAAAGCCCTCCTGGGAGGCTGCACATCTTTTTATGCCTAATAGCCTACTGGTGCAGTTTTGAAGGATTGTGGGTTACTTCAGAGTCAAATGGACACAGACATTTGCAAGCTAAGCTTGTAGCTCCCTTGTCAATTCAGTTTTGAGAAATACTGAATAGATTTCTGGTCTATTTGTTCCTTTTACAATTCCTTATACAAATAACTACAGCTAAATGTGTCAACTCGTCATATTACTAATGCCTAACTACTCTTCGTTTTTATTTACCAGGCTCTATGTTTGTCCCATCTATCCTGTTTCTATTAACTTAATGGCAGTGCCCTTGCAACCAGCAAAAACAGTAGATTTGGTTGAGAAGACAATCCCCTTGAGAAGACAATCCCCTTAAAATGATCTTTACTGCTTGCCTGGCTTTCATCATCTGTCAGACAACACTTGCTAATGACTCTTGAGAAGGACCTTGGGTCACAGTTTTATCTTCTGCTATTGGAAGTATAGTAGCTTTTGGCTTTATCAAAACTAGAAAGCCCTAAATAACCATTCCCAGTCTACTTGTATTGCAGGCTGCAGGCAGAGAACTCCAATCTTAGCAGAACTTTATTGCCTTCTATCTCTGTTAACCAAATGGCTAGCTTTTACCTGAGTTCAACTTTCTCAAAGGACTTTACTAAAGAAGGTGGGAAACAGCCAATACTCTCTGGTTGGTCAGAGAATCATCTTTCCTACCATTTTCCCTGCAGCTGCAGATTCATAGAGCACATGGTCTGCCTTACCAATTGAGTTGACAATGTTATCAAATGTTTTGTGGTAGCATAAAACGAGTCACCAGCTTTCCAACCTGTGTCCTTGTTGTCTGCTGCCTACCAGTTAAACCAATGCCACATAGTTTAGGTTAATGTTATGGAGTGTACAGAAATCTAGTAGAACTAATGTGTTGGTTTAGCAACATTGCAGGATCCAAATCCAAAAAATATTAAATATTTAGGGGTAAATCTGACTAAAGATGCATTAAATCTGTACATCAAAACCCACAAAATATTGCTAAGAGAAATCTTTAAAGATCTAAATAAATACAGAGATATACCATGTTCATGGATCAGAAGACTCAACATGTCAATATTGTTAGAATGCAGTTTCTCCCCAAATTAATATATAGATTCAACAAAATCCCAATGAAAATCCCAGCAAGCTTTTTTCTAGAAATTGGCATGCTGACTCTAAAACTAAGTACAAATGCAAAGGCCCTAAACTAGCCAGAAACTGAGGAGTCCAGCTCCAGGCCAAAATCCTACATGTTGTCTTTCAGGCCCAACCATGAGCAATTACAAAGGCTTTGCCTGGCAGGCCTCATTAGTGACCGCTACTCTCCTCACACTAAGTTTGATGCTCGGGGGTGTGCTTTGGTGCAAGGCAGTGAATTGCGGTCTCCTGGAGGGAGTTTCAGTCATGGGTCAAGTCCCACTTCAGGCCAGCCATGCTTATAATCATATCTGCATTTCTAGACAGGGCATCCCCCTTTGGAGATGGGCCTTCTTGGAAAGTGGACTAAGACAATTTTTCTCCCTCTCTCCAGGGCCCTGTCCATAAGACAGCAGGAGCTTTTGTTCAGTGCTCTTCACCAGTGAGACAATTTCCCCCACTTGTGCTGCTTGTCATCTGATTGACCATTACACCTAATGTTATTCCATGGGGAAAAATGGAACAGAATGAGCTAGAGCTTTGCATTTTGGCCTCTTGCTCATACTATCACAGTAAATGAATAAAGACTTGATTGTTACTTTCAGTTTTGCTTGCCATCCACATTAACCACCCGACACCTGACAGTCTGACAAAAATAAATTTGAAAAACAACAAAGTAGGAAGGCTTACACTACCTGAGTTCAAGACTTATTACAAATCTACAATAACCAAGAAAGTGTGATATTGGCCACAGTAGAGACAAATAGAATAATGGAGCAAAATAAAGTCCCAAAATAAACCCACACATACATGGTCGATTGATTTTCAACCAAGGTGCAAAGGCTGTGACTTCTAAAACAGTGACTTCTAAAGTAAAATACGGGAGAAAATCTTTGTGGCCTTAGGGTAAGCAAAAATGTTTAGGTATAACACTAAATGCATGATCCATTAAAGAAGAAAACTAATCAGTCAGATTTTATCAAAATTAAGAACTTTTGTTCTTCAAAAGACACTCTTAAGAGAATACAAAGATAGCCCCAGACTGACAGAAAATATTTGTAAATCATATTTCTGATAAAGGGCTTATATCCAGAATATATTACTCCCAAAATTCAGTAATAAGAAACAGCACATTTAAAAAATGGGCAAAATGGGCAAAAACAGACACCAAGGAAGATACATGGATGGCAAATATGCACATAAGAAAAAAACCGCTCAACATCATTAGTAATTAAAATGACTAATGGGATATGCCAATGGGGTATGCAAATGAAGACCGCAATAAGATGCCCCTACACACCCACCAGAATGGCTATAATTCAAAAGACTGACCATACCAAGTCTTGGTGAGGATGTGGAGGAACTGGAACCCTTATACACTGCTGATGGTAATTCAAAATGGTACAACTACTTTGGAAAATAATTTGGCAGTTTCTGAAGTAGTTAAGCACTCATCTGCCATAAGGCCCAACCGTTTCATATGAACATATGTGTCTTTGCAAAGTCTTATACTCACATATTCCTAGGAGTATTATTGGTAATGGCCCAAAACTGGAAACAACCCAAATGACTATCAACAGGTGAATGGGCAAACAAATTGTGGTATATTCTTACAATGGAATATGCTCATCAGTAAAAAGAAATGAACTGTTGATACACTCAACAACACGGATGATTCCACTATGCTAAGTGAAAGGAGCCAAACTAAGAAGAGTATATATTATGTGATTCCATTTATTTAAAATTCTAGAAAATGCAAACTAATCTGTAGTAACAGAAAGCAGATCAGCAGTTGCCTGAGAATGCAGGTCAGGGATGGGAGGGATAGCAAGGTTTACAACGAAACTTTTGAGGACCCTGGATATGTTCATTATCTAGATTGTGGTGATGATTTCCCAAGTGTATCCCTATCTCAAAGATTATCAGGTTATACATACTTTTTAAAAGTATGTTTCTGCTATGTGGGTGGAGTGAATACGTTAATGCTTTTAAGCCCAGATCCACTTACATAACTGACTTCCACTCTTCAGAACACAGACCTGGAGGTCATGAGACACAGGACAGTCAAACTTTGTTAAAGAGTGTTAGAGATCAGGAATGTGGATTGCTATTAAGAGTCGACTGTGTTGGGTGGGAAACTAGAATGAGCAACATGGAGTAGTCTGAGGACTCTGGACATCTAAGGTGGAAACCTCCCTCCACAACTTCACTCTCTCTGTTTACAGAAACTAGAATGCCTGTGTGATTCTCTCTCGTCTTCTGACCTTATTCTTCACCACTCAGTGCAAGACTCATCTTCTCTGTGCAGCTTTCCCTGATTGCACAAGGAAACAGTGGTTATTCATTCCATTGGAGTTCTGCCGTAGAACTCACCATTTACATCACTCAGGTAGGACATAGCATATGCTGCCTTGTGTTGTTAGTTATCTGAAAAGATATGCAAGTTACTGTGGAGGTTTAAAATATGTCCACAAATTCTTTGACACTCCCTTTAAAACGTGGATCCTAATTCTCCTCCCCTTACATTTTGGTTGGACTTAGTGTTTGCTTCTAATGGATAGAATAAGACAGAAGTGATGATGGGTGACCTCTGAGACTAAATCATGAAAGGCAATGCAGCTCCCTTCTTGCTGGCTTTTGGATCACTCCCTCTGGGGGAACCCAGCTGTCACATCATGATGATCCTCAACTGGCCCTATAAAGAGGTACACGTGGTGAGGAATTGAGGTCTCCTGCAACAGCCAAGTGAGTAAGCAATCTTGGAAGCAGATTCTCGAGACCCAGTCAAGCTTTCAGATGACATCTTGTCTGCAATCCCATAAGGACCCTGTGCCAGAACCACCCAGTAAGCTACCTCCAAATTCCTCACCCACAGAAACCATGAGATAAAAAATAATAATTTTTTTAAAACCATTTTTTAAATTCATGGTAAGATAAGGTGACAATATTCTTGAAATCCAGGCTTTTCAGAGTTAAAGAAGTTTTCTTGGAACTCCCACAACTAAATTTACATAATAAGAACCAAAATATTAGAGGACTGGCCTTAAAATAAACCCTAGACTAGAAAGGTAAAGAACATGACTTAAGAGATGAGAAAGACCAAACATCCTTATCTCATTGCCCTACCCTAGGATGAACTTGGGGGTGGAATCTTAGAAACATCCGTATGGACTAGGGAAGAATCTGAAGATTTGGGAGCTAGCACTTCACTTCCTGGGGCATTTCCTAGGACAGTGACCCAATGGTACAAAAAGAAATCAATCATGTGCATTGAATCAACATCTTTTTTTTTCCCCCCCAAGCAATTTTATTGAGATCATAATGATTTATAACATTGCGTGATTTGGGGTGAACATTACTGTTTATCAATTTCGGAATATACTTCATCATGCTCACCTCCAGTAGCCTAATTTTTATCCATCGCTGTACGTATGTGACCCTTTATCCCTTTCGCCCACCCCCCAACCCCCTTTCCCTCTGGTAACCACTAATCTGTTCTCTTTATCCATGTATTTGTTATCTTCCATATTTGAGTGAAATCATGCAGTATTTGTCTTTCTCTGTCTGGCTTATTTTGCTTAATATAATACCCTCAAGGTCCATCCCTGTTGTTGCAAATGGGACAATTTTGTCTTTTTTTATGGCTGAGTACTATTCCATTGTATATATATACATCTTCTTTATCTATTCATCCATAGAAGGGCACTTGAATTGCTTCCACGTCTTGGCTATTGTGAATAATGCTGCAATGAACAGAGGGGTGCATAAATCTCTTGGGTCATTGATTTCAAGTTCTTTGGATAAATACCCAGTAGTGGGATAGCTAGATCATATGGCATTTCTATTTTTAATTTTTTGAGAAATCTCCATACTGTTTTCCATAGAGGCTGCAACAGTTTGCATTCCCATCAGCAGTGTATGAGGGTTCCTTTTTCTCCACATCCTCTCCAACATTTGTTGTTTTTTCTCTTGGTAATTATAGCCATTCTGACAGATGTAAAGTGCTATCTCATTGTAGTTTTGATTTGCATGTCCCTAATAATTAGTGATGTTGAACATCATTTCACATGTCTGTTGGCCACCTGTATATCTTCTTTGGAAAATGTCTGCTCATATCCTCTGCTCATTTTTTGATTGGGTTATTTGTTTTTTTGTTGTTGAATTATATGAGTTCTTTATATATTTTGGAGGTCAACCCCTTGTCTGATAAATGATTTGCAAATATTTTCTCCCAGTTGGTGAGTTGTCTTTTTGCTTTGTTCATGGTTTCCTTTGCTTTGTAGAAGCCTTTTAGTCCAATAGATCAACATGTTTTTTGAAGTGACTTAGAGTAGACTAGATTAGACAATATAAGAGTGCATCCACAAGGAGTAAGGATAAATATAATTTGGGAGTGTCTTTGTTTCTTTTACATACATATGTGTGTACTGTCTGTGTGTATGTGTGTACTGTTATCTAGACATAAATATATTTCTTAGTGTAGCTTATGGTAAAAGAAAGTTTGAAAGCCATGGTCAGAGAGACTATAAACCTTTCAGAAGACTTAAATTTGTCGGGGCAGGCAATGTGATGTGGGCACAGAGGAGGAACAATGGCTGAGGGCAGGGCCATGGCTAGTGGACCTGAGGGCAGGCTCACAGGATCCTGCACAATCATGTTGAGTGTGGAGAGAACAGGCGAGCACTCCCAGGTCTCCCAAGGGGTTTGGGGGTATGGAAGGACTGACAGAACCAATGACCCCAATAAAGCCTGGAGTTGGGGCACGGAGACCCAAGTACTGAGACCTCGTGACTGGATGCAACAACAAAATCCTCGGTCATCAGTAGTGGAGCCAGCATGATGCTCAAGCATGGAGCAGGCGCAGCTATGTCTCCGCAGTGCAGGAGCTCGGTGGCCAGGAGTCCAAGCCTCACCAATGCAGTTACACTGAGGATAGAGACCAAGGCTGAGAGACACCTCAGTGGGAGGCCACAAGACCAGAGGACGTGTAAGCTCTCCTTGTACCCAGATGCCATCTTGAAAAGGAGAAAGGAGTGGGGGAAGCCATGGGGAAAATCCAAAAGACTGAGCAGTGACCCAAATAGGCTATTTAAAACTGAAAGCTACCCAAAAGCCACTTTTATTTGTCAAGATCAAGTGTTTTCCTCCATCATTAGGAATGATGAGAGCAAGATGAGATCAGTTACAGAAAATAGGGCAATTAACATTTTTCATACATCTGAGTCATGTTGTTTAAATTTTAGCCTCATTACATGTGATCTATCAAAGGATACAGAAGGAGTGTTTACCCAGGCCAGGAGTCAGGAGGCTACCCACTTACTAAGATAGCATGTAAACAAACGAAACATTGTATGGTACCAGTCTACAACAAAATGGCAAAATTAGAGGAAAAAAAAGATAATGCAATAAGTTTTTTATAATGCTAAATATATTCAATTTGAAAAACTATTCTTTATTTTAAAATAAGGTACTGCTGACTTTTTCTGGTGTCAAAATGTCCTTCCTTCCCATATTGTGGTGATGAGAGATAGCGGTTGTTGCTCTAAGACCCTTATTTGGCAAAATCTAAGATGGACAGCCTGTGCTGGCTCTCAAAATATTTGGCCCAATTCTTCTGGCCCTTGAAATGCAAGTATGTGATAGCCCTTGGCGTAGAATAGGCCTTCCATCCATGGAAGTTCCCTTCCAGCCTCCTCCAGCCATTACCCCCCCAGTTCATAGAAATCAGCCCTTAACAAGTAGCTTTTGCTCTTTTTCCCAGAGGCTCCATCCGTCTTCTTCCCACTCAACTTGCCTAACCACAAATCGTAGCAAGCCATCTCTCCCCAGGTCAAATAGAAAGGGTGGAAGACATGACCGAAGGGATGAGAGAGAAGGCCGTGTCCTATCCCTTCCTCCCACCCTTGGATGAACTAGGGGTGGGATCTTAGAAACATCCACATGGACTGGCGAAGAATCTGAGGACCTGGGGACCAGTGCTCAGCAAAGAGGAGGACAAGAAGTGTCTCTCCAGAAGAATTTATAAAATTGTGTCACCACTCCATTTCTAAGCTCCATCATTATATTAAATTGTATACATCTCTGATAAAATGAGCCAAATAACATACTGAAACCTTCCTGTAAACTTAGGAACTTCAGTGCCAATTTATTTTGTCAATTAATTTTCTGTCATAAAACCATCTATGTGCCAGGGTTACTAAAAAAAACTCTAAGGAAGGAAAACCTACTCCCTGTAAAGTCAGATAATACATAAAAACATTTTCAATTAGTAAGCATTGAGAAACCAATTGTTATATAAGGTAGAGGTATGACATTTATCTAAATTATTGAGAACATACCTGCTTGTCCATTACAAATGTTAAATGATTTTTTGATTCATTGCTTTAAAGGTGCTTTTTGTATTGCCCCTACATGCAGATTCTGCTGAAACCCTCATTTGCTTAGTAAATACTGTAGAACTCACGCCACACGCAAGGCACCAACCAGATGGCACACACCAAACAGTGAGGCCTTTCCAGGACTCCAAGGGCACACAGCATGGTGGAGAGTCATCCTACACCCAGCCAGCTGCAGCACCACACAAGGCAGGCCACAGGGTGCTCTGTAGCACAGCCCTGGACAAAAGGCTGTGGGGGTTTCGAGAAGGAAGACCATATCCTTAACCTCTGGGGTTGCAGATCATAGATATGGAGGGCCATGCACCAGGACTGAAAGAGAGAGCCGTCACAGGTGTGGAAGATGAACTCAAGGACAAATTGTGTAAAAGGTGAGGCTTTGTCCCCTCCAAGAGGCATTCCAGCCCTTATGTCTATTCTTTATAAAACCGTCCATAACTGCGGGATGCCCTGGCAGACTCCACCTTAGATAAGGCTTTTATTGGCCTGTTCATAAAAATCCACTTAACCAGGTAGAGACACCCTTATAAATAAATAAATAGAAAGCTTAATATGGCACTACATTCTCATGCTTAAAACTATGTGGCCTTATTTATGGTCTATCTGTAGAATGTAAAAAGCTGTCTTAAGCATTTTAATTAATTGCATGGGTTATTTTACTGAGTTTTAATAGAAAAATAGAAAGAACAATAATAGCAATAGTTACTAATTGTTGAGCACCCATTAACCTCCAGTCACATGTTATGAGCTTTATATGCATTATTTCTGACCTTGACTCTGACCTGTTTTCACAGTTGCATACGTGAGGAAACACATGCTCAGAGAGGTGCCCAAGCAAACAGAGCTACTAAGAAGAACCTGGATTCAAACCTGAGTTTTCCTCACCCCCAAGTTCAAGATCATTTCTTTACCAAAAATTGAGTTGGCTAGATCTTACTTTGATAAATTCTTCTGCTCTTAATCAATTACTTAGAAGTTTAGATCTAAGTGGGAAACAGAATGGAGTGATTTGGGGGAAAAGGTAAAACTTTCCTTCAGGGTTCTTCCTAAAGATTACCAGTTATCTACTGATATCCATTCTGCCTTTCATTCAATGATAGAAACTCCACTCCCACCCTAGGTTGTAATTGGTCCCATGTTATCAGGTCAAGATGACTAATTGGGGCCATGTGAGTAGGTGACAGTCAGTACGATTGGTGTAGAAGTAATGTGTACACTTCCTGGGTCATGACCCTAGAAGAAAGAGGCATGCTCTCCTGGCCCTTCTTTCTCGCTGGCTGACACTTGAGTTGAAAAGCCAGAGTGGAGTAACCACTGCAGACCATGAGAGGGGAGCCACACTTTGAGAGTAGCAGAGTGACCAGATAGAGTGACCCTAGGTCCCCAACATCATCGAGCTGCCATTTCACCCCTACACTCCTTATTCATAGACCAATACATTAGTGAGAAATGAACTTCCATTTATTTAAGCCCCTATGGCTTTGAGTAGCTCAGTGGGTCTCGAACTTCAGCATACATCAGAATCACCTGGAGGCTTGTTAAAACACAGATTGCTGGGCCCCATCTCAGAGCGCCTGATATAGGAATTTGGGGGAGGCCTGAGACTTAGGATTTCTAACAAAATTCCCAGGTGATGCTAATGCTGCTGGTCCAGGCACGAAACTTCGAGAACCACTGTTCTAATGGATACCCACACCCACTATCCTAGCCTTTCATAAACATGCCTCTAGTGCCCCTGGGGCCTAACAATACTCTCAACTGTCCTCACCCATTCCAGGCCACACACTGAATCTAAAACCAAAACTTGGCTCAGTGTTAATTTATCCACAGCTATCCTTGCTGAATCTAAAGAGATTTGGAACACAACCAGAAATCACACAAAGAGCTGGAAAGTACAGTATATATATAATGTATATATAATGGCATCTGATAGAATCTGTTGGACCTTCAAAACCTGGGTTCCAAAATCTGGATAATTCAAAATTTCTCTTTGTCTTAATCCATTATTTTCAGGAATTACAACTGGAACTTTGAAAACATGTATTTTTTAAAATCCACGTGTTATTTGCTGTATGTCCAATTAAATTAAGCTCTGATTTTCAGTAGTTCATCTTCCTAGACCAAGCACATCTTGAACGAGACCAAAAGCTGTAGAGGGTGAAGCACATGAAGAAAGAGCTCAATGGTTGAAAGTGGAAAAATGGAAACCCCCTCAGGGGAATCTTAAAATTTTGAGTGGTGGCGGTGCTCAGCAGACAACACAGGCAGCAACACGCTCAATGCTTGGAAACCAGAGAGCGTCAAGGATGCTGTAAGAGAATATGCAGGGAAACTTTCAGGTGTGTGACTCACTTCCCCAAGCCACGCTGGCCTTTGGAAGCATCCAATAAGAGATAGCTCAGAGCTTTTTCCCTGGCAGGGTCCCAGGTGACTTGTGAGCTTGCCTCAGCTGTCACTAGTGTCCTCCCACTGCCACCACAGATGCCACTCTCCTGCTGCCACCATCAGAGCATCTGACACTGCCAACCCCATGCTGCTGCCACTCCCTAGGTTCAGGGGTCACCTCATTTTAATTAGATCCCCCTATAGGTAGTCTGATGCACTTCCTATCTGTTCCCCCCTGGCCTTTAAGGAACTCAGGATCAGTATCCTCGAGTCGGGCCAGAGAATGATTCAGGAATAGGGTTCCGTATTGCACAGACCTCCAGCTATAGAAAGTAGCAACTACTTCATAAATGTTCATTTTCCACTCTCTTGTCTACTACTAACAATTCACCAGTACCCCAAACCAGTACCCTTCCAGCACTTCCCTACTGCTTAGTGAGTACCCTGCCCACCCTGTAAGGCAGGGCAGCCTTTGGCAATCCTTCCTCAATCTTCCTCGACCCCCAGGCTCAATTAGTTCTCCCAAGGAATGATCTCGTATGACCACCAACCTTTCCTTAGGGTCCCTATAAGAAATAGAATTGGGGGTAATAATAGTAGCCCCTGGCTCATGGGTTTTTCAGTTTTGTTTTTATTTTTTCTTGGCAATGATTTAAAAAGTGAATACAGGACAGGTTCCTGAAATCGTGTCTGACATATAGGAAGTCCTCAGTAAATATTAGCTATGAATATTATATACATTTATTTCTGTGACCATTTGAAATCTCTTACTAGATAGTAAGCTCAAGGAAGTCAAGATGTGTCCATTTTTCGCTTTTTATTGTGTCCCAAGTGCCTACTCAGTGTTGAGGACTTAGTAAGCACTCAGCCAGTATTGGTTGAATGAATGCATGAATCATTCATAGCATCTCCTGTGCCAACTGCAGAAGTCCCTCGTGCCCACTTCTCCTCAATGTCTAGTGGGTCTTGATGCAAAGAGGACTTATGTCTTGTTTTGTTATCTAAGTGTTCTCCGGTTAGTACATAAATTAAACTCCTTCATATGCACACAGATGCACGCACACACATCACAGAAGCCCCCAAAAGATGCAGGTAGAATGGTTTTTGTTTGTTTGTTTGTTTGTCTTAACAGCTTTACTGAGGAATAATTGATATACAAAAAGCTGCACGTACTTAAAGGATCAATTTGATGAGGTTGGACGTATGCAGACACCTGTGAAAGCATCACCACAATCAAGGTAATAGACATATCCATCACCTCCAAGAATTTCTTCTGTCCCTTTGCTTTGTTTTATTTTGTTTTGTTTTTGGGTGGTAAGAACACTTAACGTGAGATCTACCCTCTTAATAAATTTCTAAATGCACAGTACAGTATTGTTAACTGTAGCCACTGTGTTGTACAGCACATCCTTAGGGCTTATTCATCTTGCATAACTGAAAGTTTGTACTCATTGAGCAACAGCTCCTCGTTTCCCTCCTTTCCCCGGAAAACATCATTCTATTCTCTGCTCCAAGAGTGTGACTATTGTAGATAGCTCAAATAAGTGGAATTGCACAGTACTTGTCTTTCCGTGACTGATTTATTTCACTTAGCATAACATCCTCCAAGTTCATCCACGTTGTAGCAAATGCCAGAACTTCCCTCCTTTTGAAGGTTGAATAATACTCCATTGTATGTATATATCACATTTTCTTTATCCATTTAGGATGGCTGCAATGAACATAGCAGTGCAGATATTTCTTTAGAATGTTTTTTCAAAGACTTTATTTTTTTAGAGCTGTTTTAGGTTTATAAAAAAATTAAGAGAAATATACAGATATTTCCCGTATACCTCTTGTTCCTACACATGCATAGCCTCCCCCATTATCAACATCACTCACCAGAATGGTATATTTTTTGCCAATGATGAATCAATATTAACACATCATAATCACCCAAAGTATGTAGTTTACCTTGGGGTTCACTCTTGGTGTTGTGCATTTTAAGGATTTGGACAAATATATAATGACATATATCTATTATAATATTATCATACAGAGTATTTTCACTGCCGTAAAAATCCTCTGTGCTCTGCCTATTTGTCTCTCCCCCATCCCAGAATGTTTTTTAAGAATACTATAATTTATCAACATTATCTTTTTCTTCTCTAAGTGCTAGCTAAGGTTATATGAACATTAAACAAGGTATTCTAAGTGAAAACACTCAATATAGTGCCAAATGCCTAACAGCTTTTATTGTTGTTATTATTATCTTTTATAAGACATGACAAGCCCGGAGCCCTGGACTGCCATTGGAGGGACTAAATAAACATTTGTTGATTAAATGAATAAATGGCAGAGTGAATGAGCACAAAAAAGGATTCTAACAATCCTGTAATTCCAGTTTAGGATTAACCAGTTCTGTGGCCTTTGACAGTTCTTTAATGTCCCAGTTTTTCTCCTCTGTGAGGCTGAAGGGAGAGAAGGGTAAAGTCACAACTTCTCTGAATTCATTGAATCACCAACTCTTTAAGCTGAAAGGGCACTTGGCAGACATGTCAGGTGGTAGGTGGTTCACCCAGTTCACCCCGAGTCGAAAGGTGGCCTTGCCGAGCTGTCCAGGTTTGACAAACTAGACTGTCTGGGTTTTAGTCCAGGAAACAACACCTCCTGTAAGTGCGTGTCCAGTGAATGAAACAGTGCATGGTGGCGGGGACCTAATTTAAAGCTGATTTACGTAGGTTTTTTTAAATTAATTATCAGATAACTTACTCATTTAACTATTAGTTAGCAACAATAATTCAGTTAACTACTCATATAAAGAGAATTCAGTCAGTTAATCATATCTTTCTTGGGGACACTTTTGCTCCAGGATACAATACATCTTTTCTTCTTCAACATGTTATTTTAACGAAATACAGTTATTTTAGAGTTTCATTATTTTTAAATGTATATGTGTGTGTGAGAGAGAGAATTTTTAAAAGCCTGGATGAATATACAACAAGATGTTAATAATCTCTGGATGGCAAAAATATAGGCAATTTCCATTTTCTACTGCATTCCTTCTTTTATATTCCTTCTTTTATGTGTATTTTTTTAATTCAGAAAAAATAGTAACACTTTTGTAATTCATTTATTGAATAGTCTGAACTTAGAGGATATAAACACGGTTAACTAACTTTCTTTAGTTTCTCATTATAAAACTAATACAGTTCCTTGGAACATTTTGAAGTGTAAAGGAGAAAACAAACTGCCTCATAATGTACTAGGCGACATCTTCCTTCCCTCCTTGTCTGGAGGGTTCCTGAGCTTTCTGCTCATTTCCAGTTATTAAAACTCAGTTGGGTCAGTCCTTACTAGGAGACTTCACTCATATCTACTTGAATACTCACTGACTCCCTTCCCCACTCAGCCCAGTGTGAATCCAGCTTCCCTCCCGAAAGACAAGAAGAGGGGAAGGATCCACTTTTCGTTCTACCTTCTCCCTTTTCTGGGATCAAGCTCTTTTAGGTTTGGGGAATGAGAAGAATGATGGAAGAAATGGGACATGCCTTTCCCCAAAGGGACCGCCAGTGTGATTCTCTGAAGGTTTCTCTACTAGCTTCTCAGGTTCACACCCACAGGCATAGAAGCCCCCCGGGTGGCAGTATCACTTGCAGATGCTCTGATCGAGTGCTCAAGTGAGCCTCTTCATGGCGTGGCACCTTGACAGGGCAGCTCCACGGCCAGAAATGCTCTCCAGCTCCTGGCCCAGAGGTTTAGTCTGTGGTATCTGGCTGGTAGGACTCCCTGGCCCCTAGGAAACCCTCCAGGGCATTGTAGAGGCAAGTTCAATCAAGCTAAGTTGCCTTCCAAGCTGTCGTTTTGTCCCAGAGGAGCTTGTCCATGCTCTCCTTGCCAAACAGTGGGACCACTTTTCTCTCAACCCTGCCTCATCTCTCCATTCTCCTTTTCCCTGCTAGGAAAAGTCCAGAACAGATCTACAAGGACAGGACGTTAGCAGCATTTCCCCAGGGGAAAAGTGCCGATAGTCCCTTTGGCTTTGGAAGGAGGGATAGTGGAGTCCTCCCCGTGGGGAGGACCGTTTTAGACTCTGATGCGTCTCCTTTGCCCCTTCCATCAACCTTTTGCTTATAGACACTGGAGAGGTTGGGTCATTCAATAAACTCTGGGAGAGCAGTTTGAGCCCAACTGTGTGAAGATCTCTTTCAACCGTGGGGTACTTGGTGGTTCTCTGTCCTAAGCTTTGGGTCTTCTTTGTCAACTCTAGCAAAACAGGTGAGATTTCCCTCAACATGCAGTTATATGTATGTCATATTTAGATTCACAGGAAAAAGAATGAAAGAAAATTACCCAAAATGCCGACAGCAGTTTTCTCTCCGTAATGGGACTGGGAGTGATTTTTATATTTTATTTCTTCCTTTACACTGTTCTATTTTAAAAATTTTCTAAGTGTACATGTATCACTTTTGTAATCAGAAAGTAAACAGTTTATTTAACAAAAAATGATTAGTGCAAAGATGAACTGTAGATTGGTAAAAAGAAAAAATAAGTAAACTATCTTAACCAGTTCAACTTTTTTCTGTTAATCTCAAATACCAGGTTACCTAGTTAAGCTAGAGTTTTATCTCCTTTGGTTTATTCATACTCTGAATAGGAAGACAAATGTCTACTTTATCCAATTCAGAAAACTTTCTGCACCTTCAGAAGAAATTAATGCTTTTAAAAGTTAATTGTCAGGGCCAGCCCCATGGCTGCCTGGGTTCAGCCTACACCACTCATCAGCAGCCATGCTGTGGCCATGACCCACACACAAAATAGAGGAAGATTGGTACAGATGTTAGCTCAAGGCAAATCTTCCTCAGCAAAAAAAAAAAAAAAAAGTTAATTGTCCAATTTTAGGGTATGTTTGAAGGGGGAGTATTTATTGGCTTTCTTTAATTAAATTCTCATTAGCAAAATAAATATTTTTAAATTGTTAGACCCTCAGAAATCTTTGCTGAATTCTTTTGTAACTACTTCAACTTTTGTTCAGAAGTTTAAAAATGATCTGATATTGAATATTTCTGAAGGACCTTTTAAATATATATATTAAAAAGTAGGCATTGCAGATGGACATAATTTTTTAATAGTCTAGAAAGGTTAACAAATTTGACTATCTCAATGTTAGTATAAACAGAAATTAAGATCTCTAATTCACAACTCTATCTTTGAGCTAGGCTTCCTTCCCAGTACCTACCCTATAGTGTATTTCTCAAATAAGTGAATGGAACTTTCTTTAACTGGGTTTATATTTCATTCTCTACATTCCAAAATTATACATAAACATGTGCTTGTTCCAAAAACTTCACACAGTACAGAGCATCTAGAATATAAAATAAAAGAGCCACTTGAACATCTTCTACTATTGGTACATATCCTCCCAGATCACTTTATATATAGGTTTATTTTTAAATTACCTCATTAAAATGTTTTAATCTAATCTAACAATTTCAACTCTGGTTTTCGTATACAAATAGCATATAAAATACATTTTCATTTATAAATACTGTAGTCACTTAGATTTTTGCTTTATTTTGTTTTGTCTTTTACCTATTCTGCCTGCAGGTAATATGCAAAAATTTTCTAGGTCACAATTATTTTGCCACCAGCATTTCTCCTTGAAACGGCAATGAGCACTCGTGCACACAAAGAGGAAGGACACCCATCTTTACTTCTAATCTACTGGATATTTTTCCATGTTTAGTAAGCTGTGCTTTATGTGGCATATGCTTCAATAAGCCTCTCATAAGGTTTAATTGGGACTTAGGCATTCAATAAATATTTGTGTAATTGAATTGAATTTCAGTAATTATTCTGTAATTCTTAAAGCATGTAGACACTGGAAGGACGGTACACAGTTTAATGTTTTTCACTATAAGATTGCAAAACCTCCACAAATCCACTCCTGACATCAGGTGATACTCATCAGTGGGTTTTGTTGGTTATTTGGGGTTCACTACAGAAAGCCTTTTGATCTCCCTCCAATCATGCTTTTTTTGGTCCCAGATTTCTAAGCTCAAATCTCGATTGGAAATAAATTCATTTCCTTAAGCCATCTGGTGGCTTTCACCTGTAACTACAGCATCAGCTAATGGCCAAACAGAACTATCCCGCATGCCTCAACACACGCAAGGACTGTCATTGCCTTCCTGTGTCTCTTATGAGATGTGTTACGATGAAGTGATGCCTAAGCAATGTGTAGGTGTTGGAAATCCAAGAGAAACCGTCATGATTCTATCCTCAGTGCCACTTTAATATCAAGAGCAACATAGCAAGGCTACGTGTGATGGAGTAAGAGAAACTCTATTATTTTATTATTGTAATTACATAATAAGACAAGCTTTATCTTGCACCCACTGTGTACCAGGCAGTGTACCTAGGAGAGAAAAGCCAATGTGAGAGGCCCGTGTTCTCAGGGAACACAGGTAAAGCGGTATGTGAACAAATACAAAGGGTAAGTGTTAGGATAGACGTGCTGAGGTGGAGAAGGAGAAAACCCTGACTGGGGGCTCCTTTATCCCACACTGAACACCAGGAAATGCTCGCTACTCCCTCTCCGAATATGCAAAATACCAGAAAATGAAATCAAAATTCTTTTTTCTAATCAGCTCAAAATAATGATTAACAAAATAATGGATTTGTAAGTGTATTGTGTAAGCTTGTATCCTACCTCCTGCAAAAGCAGAGGCGATACATATCTTTGTGTAATGCATAACCCCCAAGGCCATGTTACTCCAAGTTGGATCACAACGGGGGACCCAGGGACCCCAAGGTCAGTAGTGAAGCTCCCAGGTCCCATCTAACTTAGCCAAACACCTCCTCCACCCTCAGTTTTTGGAGGAGGCAAGACAGCAAAAAGGAGTCAAAGCCTGCTGGCCAGGCTGCACGTGTACCCCTCCTAGTTCTGTCTCATTATCCCTGAACAACAAAGTGTCAGTGGGGCACATCTGCCTTGGAAGGTCAGAGAAGGTTCCTGAGAGGCCGTGAAGTTTGAGCTGAATGTGGAAGAGTGGATAGGAGTTCACCAGACAGACACAGGAGCAAGGCTATTCCACTTCACGGGGACATGTGCAGTGGTGCAAAGTATAAAAGAGCAAGGCCTATTTGGGGACCCGTAGGTAATTCAGTATGGCCAGAAAGGACGTTGTGAACTGGGAGTGGTAAAAGCTGCAGCTAGGAGAGTAAGCAAGTGCCCGCTCCTGAGGGTGGCACATGGCGTGCTCAGATGGGCCTTTCGCCCTGCTGATAATGGGGCCACCGAAGGATTTTAAATAGAGCAGTGATGTAATTGTTTGCATCTTAGGGAGACCATCCTGGAAGCGAGATTAATATCAGGTTGAAAAGATACACAACAAGAACTAGCAGGCCAGGTAGAAGGCTATTAGTACATTACAAGCAAGACATTATGAAGGTTTCCAGATCAAGTTAGTGGCAATAAAGATGGAGAAGTAGAGATGGATTTGAGAAGTATTTAGCAGGTAGAATAACAGGTCTTTGTGACTTGGATACAAGAGATTAGATATACAGAGGAGTTTAGAATGATTCCCAGATTTCTAGCTTATAAACCAATGGTCCATAAGGAGCAGGATGTACAGGTTTGAAATATGATGGAATGTCAGGGCTGGAGACATAAATTTGGAACTGATCAGCATTGATGCTATGGGAAAGGAAGAGATTATTCTTGACCAAGATATTGCAATACCCACACTCAGAAGAGATGTGTTGAATAAATGTCAAATGAATGAATATGCATTCTTATATACACCTGAGAATATACAGATAACCTGGCAGGCTGTGTAGGAAGAAGCCAGCCTCGCATTTTCTGCAGACCAGTGCCTGGAAATGAGGTTGGGGTTGAGGGGGTGGGAGACCCAGAGGGAAGTAGAACATGAAGATGATGATGTTATGGATAGTTCTAAAAATAAGTGTTTCCACCAACGTGTGACTAGCTACCTTAATATCCTATAAATGAAGTCATAGTGCTGAGTCATTCTTGCCCAGGGCAAGGTGTCACTCCTTATCTGCAGCCTTGATTGGTGTGCTGAACCCTAGACCCAACCAGCACTATGCCATGGAAAGCAAGGAGAGATGAGGGAGCCGCCAGTATGGAGCTATGAAAAATGTACCTCTGCCTTTTCCCAGCTATCTCAGACTGGGTGGGAATTCCAATCAAGGTCACTCTGGGGAAATATCCACATTATTCACATACTGGAACTTTAAATTAAAAAGTTACCTAATTCTTTATGGGGGGGATTATTTCCCCTTCCATCAATAAGTCAATTTTTTCTCCTCTCATCTTCGATTCTATTATATTTTAGAAGAAATTCATTCCAGTTAATATGAAAATGAGATGCCAGAAATTATGACGGATGCTTATGGACACAGTTGTAGTGATTCACTAAGTCTGTCTGTTAATCTAGATATCAATAATAACACTTGTTTTTCTATCATTTAAATGCTCTCAGTATCCATCTGCTCTTGGAACCAAGTGGAACATCCTAGCATTATAAGGAATGCACTAATGGAAAAATACTGAGCCCCGTTATTAATATTAAAAGCTCTGTGTCACTTTCAGGCAGCCAGTAGAGACCATCCTAACGGAAGGCATGATGTTCACACAAAGATAATATTGGAATAAATTTGACCCTGTGGAAAAAATCCAGCCCAACCAGAACAGGCTATAGTTCAGTTTCCCTTATTGAAATGTTCAAAAGTAAAAAATATACACCCATTTCATCACATTTCTGCTCAAACATTTATTATTGTCTTTACCAAACCCTGTGTGGTCATATAAACAAAAAATAGAGTTTTCTCAGTGAGACCAAGCACTTTCTATGAAATGTTTTGACATCTACTGACATAAATATTCCTTTGTGAGTATTCTTTTTTCAAAATTATTTTGGTTCTTCCTTCTATTCATTCTTGTTGATAGATTTTGAATGAGTTTGTCAATTGCCCCCAAAATCCTTTGGGGTTCTAATTGGAATCTTTTTAAACTTGTTGTAAACTGCAGGAAGAGACAGCTTTAGTCTTCCTATCCTTGAAAGTGATGTCTCTCCATTTCTTCTTCTTCTTTTTTGTTTTTTTTGCCTCAGTGAATTTTAGCATTTCTTTTATATAGGTCTACCTATTTCTTAAGTTTGTTCATTATTACTTTACAACAGCTTGCTGCACTTAAAATATGCCCAAAAGTGCAAGCCAGAGTGTTATATTTACCAGTACACATAAGGATCTGAAGTTTTTCTTTTATGGTATTTTAAGAAATCGAGGAAAATGTAGTAGTCATCTTTTGTTATGAAGAAAATGGCTCATATTATAAATTATATTTTAGTTACTTTATGGAAATACCTACAAAATCACAGTGTGACCACAGCAAATGTAGTTTTTTGAAGAGCACAGCCTGTCAGATCAAACTAATTTCTTCTAGAACAGGGTAGCTGACTTTTAGATAAGAATAAAGAATTACATGTGATGTATGTGGATTTCGGGAAGTCTTTATTCTAATGAACATGATTCTGTCACAAAGAACACAGTACACATAGTCTGGTGCTGGCTACATTGTTGGAGGAGAAGTTGTTCTTGAAAAGGGGCTATCTTTTTAACTCTGTTTATTTATTAAGTTAGAAGACAGCTAGCCTTGTGGCAAACACATGCTATTCTTATAGGACAACTCTAACAGCTTTTTCAGAGTTACTGTTGGTCACAGATAAAAATCAGTTTAATTCTCCTGGTCTGTTTGCTTGGAAAACATTCCTATGCCTAAATTCCCAATGTACAACTGTAGATGTTAGACAGCATGACAATGTCAGCGTGAGAACAAAGAAAGGACCATGACTGTATAAATTTATGATTCTGTGAATTCTGTTATTCCTATCCCCAACAGTTATCCAGCTTCTTATTAACTTATGGAAGCCAAAGTCCAAAGGAGAGAGGTAGGGCAAAGGTTGTTCATAGATAAGACTCTCACAACGTACTAATCGTTCCTCTAATTTTAAAGGTTTGAAGAGATAATTATGGTAGAAAGCAAAAGAAACTGATGAAGATGCAGAGCAACTGGGATTCTCATACATTGCTGGTGGGGTTGCAAAATGATACAACTGCTCAAGACAGTGTGGGGGATGAGAATTGGCAACCCCAAAATGTGTCTGCTTGGCTTAATTATTTTTAAGGACAAAAGACTCTGACTCTTCGAAAGAAACTTTGACCTTCCCCCTAACTGCCTAAAAAGAATTTAAGATAGAAGGGCCTATCACTATAACTATCCAGGAAGGAGCTATCACTAAAGATAATTCTAGGTATGATAGACAGAAAAGCATCTAGCAAGGGTCATTTTATCAAAAGATCTCTTTTGGGTCCCACTGTCTATAGATAGCCCAGCAAACACTGGTTTATCAAACATTTGCTTTTCCATCTCCATGTAAACTACCTTCCTCCCCTTTGAAGTCCCAAACCACTACCCCCAACATCCTCCTTTGTCTTTAGCTGAAGATGATATTAAAGGTGGTGGCTTCAGCCATTCTGGGGAGTTACTCAACTTTCCTGGGTTTCTCCATGTATGCATGTTGTTAAGTTTTTTTTATTTTCTCCTGTTATTCTGTCTCATGTCAATTTAGTTCTTAGCCCAGCCAGAAGGACCTCGAGGGTAGAGGACTAGTTCTTCCTCCCCTACAACAGCAAAGCAGAACGTTAAACCAAGTGGAGGGCCCTTCTGAGTGCCATTGCACATGTTGCACACCCATGAAGTCAGCCCTGGGTGTGCCCAACAGAAAAGAAAACATGTGCCCATACAAAGACTTGTACATGAATGCATATATCTGCATTACTCGTAGTGGTCCCCAATCTGGAAGCAACCCAAATATCTATCAACTGATAGATGGATTAAATACATTGTGATGTAGCCATGAAATAGGCTACTTAGCAATAAAAAGGAAGAAAATATTAAATCAGACAACATGCATGGGTCTCAAAAACTTCCTACTAAATAAAATAAGTGAGACACAAAGAGCAAATATGGTATGATCCTAATACTATGACATTCTAGAAAAGGTAAATTATTGGGACAGAAAGCAGATCATGGTTGCCTGGGCCAGGGAATTGGGGAAGGGGCTTGATCACAAAGGGGCAGGAGGAAACATTTTTGGATGATGAAAATGCTCTATTTCTTGGGGGAATGTTGTGATGTATAAATTATACTTCAATGAACCTAGGGAAAAAGACTGAATAGCAACAGAAAGCTGAGTACATATAGAAAGAGAGTTAAGTATAAGTCACATTAATCCAAAACACTTAAAAATATACATGAGTATCATTATGTTGTATGGGCATTTTGGTGTAACTGGATTGATACTAACATAAGTGGCAAAGAGTAGGATTATTTTTCCAGTCAGCGTACTTTTTTTGTTTGTTTGTTTTTTGAGGAAGATTAGCCCTGAGCTAACTGCTGCCAATCCTCCTCTTTTTGCTGAGGAAGACTGGCCCTGAGCTAACATCCATGTCCATCTTCCTCTACTTTATGTGTGGGACGCCTACCACAGCATGGCGTGCCAAGCAGTGCCATATCCACAGCCGGGATCTGAACCAGCGAACCATGAGAAGCTGAAGCGGAACGTGCGCACTTAATCGCTGCGCCACCAGGCCAGCCCCCAGCGTACGTTTTTATAATTGTCATCTCCTTACTTTATTGAAACTACAGGCAGCATCGATATTGAGAAGCTTTTCTCTTATGAGCTACAGGATTCGGCTCCTGCACAGTGTGGTCTCAGAATTGAGGCTCTTTCTGCGCCTCCCTTGACCTCCCTCTTACCTGAGATGTCCTTAAGCAGCAGAGTCAACTGCTCTCTGCTTCCTTTCTGTGCTGTCCTGAGTGGCGCAGGGCTTGAGAGAGCAGAAACTTGGGACCAGGAGGTTGTATGGGTGCCTCCCCAGAAATCGAGAACGCTCTTACCCAGCTTCAGTAGCATGGGAGGGAAAGAGCGCTTCCAGAAAGGCTCTGTCTGCATTCCCAGAATCAGAGAGTTTAGAGATGGTGAAAAAGGGTGAGGACTGCCCCCTGGGCTCTCCCAGTCTGAGCTCAAAGAGTAGGGACTTAGGAACGAGAGGCTTCAGAGAGAGAGGGCTGCCCAGCCATCCCAAGTCCAAGCAAGATGGATGCCGGGTCCTAGAGCTATAGCTCTTGCTCCCCCACCAGCAGGTGTCTGGGCTCCAGACCACTGAAGGGGCAACAACTCACAGCTGGATGATCCAAGTGTGATTTTAGAAAAAAATGGCAAATCTGCTGAATTAAAATAAAGGACATACCTGCCTGCTTGTGGATGTTTTAAATTTCTTTAAGAGGAGGGACAGAGAGTCAGAGGGTTTTACTTTCAAATATCTAAATAATAGGCAATAAATTAACCTAAATTCCTTCACCCTAACAAGTAATCAATAGTTGGTCAACAATTCTAAATGATTCTTCTTAGTCCCAACTGGAGGAGGAGATTAGAGAGAAGGGCAATGAGGTGCCAAAGAGGGGAGGAGGCAGAGAGAGTAAGAATTGGAAGACAAACTTGATAAAACAGAATAATTTTTCAAAAGGCGGGCACAACGCTCTCCATTAGACAAAAAGACCATGTGGTGTAATACTTTTCCTGCGCATGCTGAGGCCAAGCTCAATCCTAGGAACAGAGTTCACGAAAGATCTTGGAACATGAGAAAAGGCAAGTAGCCCCAACCATCTCGTTTCACCAATGCAAGACACAGGCCCAAGAAGGAAGCAGCATCATTGAGCGAGGTAGGATCCCAAGCCTTTCCATCTCTACATCCATGTTCTTTTCACCACACAGCAGGATGGATCCCAAGAGTACAGGCTTAGGGAACTGTCCCCCTCTAAAAGAGAGGAAAATCCTTACCTCCAGCTGCCTATATTCTCATCCCTGGCTTCCCAGGTTTGAACCAGAGTAGTGCATTTGGAGGCATCATTGGAAACTGTTCAGTGACTGTTGCGAATGTGAGGGGCTGGAGGAGGCCATGCTAACCTCAAAGTAGGCTGCTTCTCTTCCGAAAAGCACACAATCCTCTCCATGCTCCCTCTTCCTCCACATACCAAGCTCTGTGCCTCTCCAGGCCCAGCCAAAGCATCTGCCCTTTGAAAAGGAGAAATGAGAAAAACATTAGTTGAGTACCTCCTACATGCCAAGAAGGTTTTTACATATGTTTTGTTCATTTGCTCCTCATGCCAGCCCTGTAATTTAGGCATTATTAACTCCATATACCAGCCAGTCTCCCAATTCCTTCATCCAAATCTGTTCTTTCCCTCCCTCCTCTAAAGCTCCTCTGTACTTTGTCTGGCCTTTTCTATTCTGCCTTATCTTACAGTTATTTGTTGTCATAGCTTTGGTTCCCCAGAGGCAGACCCCTAGATGTACAATTGGTACATTTGGTACAATTGGTTTATTAAGGAAGGGAATGGAGGATGGAAGAGGAAAGGAGAAGAAGCCACACAAGGTGTAATTTCAGGCAAAGTCCCAGCCTCAGTCTCATCCCCAGGGAGCTTTGGAGTCTCAATTATACCTCAGTTTGTTCCTCTTGGGTCGAGGGGCTGAGGGCTGCACTGGGGGATATGCACTCCCAGACAGGGAGCCCAACAAATGTAGGAAGAGCACCTGCAGGCACACAGAAGCTGGAGAAGGGACACAGAGAAGGACGGGGGAGGGAGGGCTCTGGAGGAGCGCTGACATGCCCTCACATTTGGGCATTCGCCTATCTCCTTGTTATGGGCTGAATTGTGTTCCCAAAAAAGATATGTTGATGTCCTCACCTCCAGCACCTCAGAATGTGACGTTCTTTGGAAACAGGGTCATTGCAGATAAAGTTAGTTAAGATGAGGTCACAGTGGAGTAGGACGGGCCTTTGATCCAGTATGCCTGTTGTCCTCATAGGAAGACCGTGTGAAGACCCAGGGGGAGAACGCCATTGATGATGGAAGCAGATTGGAGTCATGCAGCTGCTAGCCGAGGAACACCGAGGATTGCAGCCACCACTAGAAGCTAAGAAGGGGCAAGAAGGATCCTAGCCAAAGTCTCAGAGGGAACATGGCCCTACTGTCACCTTGATTTTGGACTTCTAGCCTCCAGAGCTGTGAGAGAATAAATTTCTGTTCTTTTAAGCCATCCAGCTTGTGGTAATTTGTCAGGGAATCTCCAGGGAACTCAGGCACTCCACTAGATTGTCAGCTTCTGGAAGACAGGCAACACTGAGGTCACTCTCCCCTTCAGTGTCTGTCTCATAGCAGGTGCCAGGCCAGAGGAAGTGAAGCTCTTCCTCTACTCAGAAGATTCCCAGAGCTGCCCTAGCCCTGTGTCACTGAAGCAACTCCTTCACTGTGACACACAAGTGGGTGGTGGGAAATGGGGCCAATTCTCTGGGGAAATTAAGTCTTTTGTTCCCCATTCTGTGTCTGTGTTATATTCTTGAAGCCCACTTGGGAGCTTCATTGGGGTTTGTATTGCTGTTGATAGTGTTGCTATCTGTCAGCCCCACTCTTCTGTATGGGAATTAGCTGAACATCTCTCTTCTGGGCTCCCAGAACACTCTGGGAAAACTTCTATCCTGACTCTGCCACAGACTTGTACAGTGATCTGCTTGTGCTTGTCCCCCAAGACTGAGGACCCTGGTGGGGAGATGGTCTTATTTATTTCTGAATCCCCAATACTCAGTGTCCGGCACTTAACAGGATTCTTGTGTGAGTGCTAACCTGAACAGACCTGGCTATTTTAGAATTTAGCTACAGGTTCAAGAAAATTTCTGGATAATCCTTAGCGTTCCATTCCTCAGTGAGAGCAACCCAGTGTCTCAAAGAAGATTCTGTGTGTACAGTGTGTGTGTTATAGGCACACGGCACTCGTGGAGAGGCTGGAAAGCTGGCCTGATTCGTTTCTTCACAGTTTGTTATGCAGAAGAAACATAAGCCTTCTGATTTCCTGGGCTGTTAACCTGGCACCTCATTTCATGTATAAAACTTACATTCAAAGATACTACCTCTGTGAGTTAATCAGCTTATAAAGATCAAAACTGTATTATACTATGAGCAACTCAGAGTTCATTCTTTATGAAGAATGACTTTATAGGCTAGGTAAGAGGGAATGCGTGCCCAATCATTAATCCTCAAAACACCTTGACGAAATTGGTATCAGACCCACTTCAAAGATGGTGAAGTTGAGATTCAAAAAGGTTAAGTGACAAGCCCAAGATCACACAGCTGCTGAGAGACAGAGCCCAGTGTCTCTATGGGTTTGTTTGTTTTGTTGCTGCTTTTTTTCTTCTGAGGAAGATTCACCCTGAGCTAACATCTATTGCCAATCTTCCTTTTTTTTGTATGTGAGCCACCACCACAACATGGCCACTGACAGAAAATGGTGTATGTCTGCGTGAACCAAACCTGGGCAGCCGAAGCAGAGCATGCTGAATTTAACCACTAGGTCACCAGTGCTGGCCCAAAGCTGTGGATTTTTAAAGAACTCCATTCAGACTCTCAAAGTGATACAATTTTAAAGAAAACAGCTAATTGTTTTTCACAAGAACTTGGAATTACTTGTTCAAATACATGTTCTTCACAGCCATCCTTGGAATGGTAAACAGCTGTTCTGATGATTTGCTGTTCGTTTCATTTTTGGAACAACTCTTTGAAGATTCAGATCTTCAGAACCTGAGGAACATTCTTGTAAGTGTTACCTCTGATGGCTAATCTTCAACTCTGAAGTCTTTCTGAGCAAAATATGGAGAATAAAACAGATGATTAAACTGAGCACTGAGGTTTTACGTCAAAAACGTGGTTGGCTACAAAGATACAGGATATATGTTGGTGTGGATCTGGAGACAGCATGGACAAGTTTTCGCACTGGATCTGGAGCTTGGCAAAAACAGTCTGAAACATACTTTGCTATTGACCAGCTGACCTTGAACAAGCGGCTTGACCTCTCTGAGACTGTCTTCTCTCTGTAAAATCAGATCATCACATGTGTCATAGGGTGGTTAGAATGAGATGATGCATACGCAGCAGTCACATAGAGTCAGTACTTACCAAATGATAACCACTATCACTGACCAAAAAAGGCTTCCCAAAAAAGGTTTTGAATAATAACATCATTGAATGCATAGCTTCAAGAACACTCATGTAGATTTTTAAGCTCTGGTACCTGTTACATATGTCCGGGGGCAGATCAAGCGTTCAAGCTATGTGCTTTGGTGTCTTCTGCATTCCCATGAGTTGAATACATTCCCACACTTTGCAGTGAGGTTGGCCTTTACAACAGTTCAACAATAAAATCTATTTATTACTGCTCTATAGCACAAGTTTCAAAAAAAACAAACAGAAAAAAGAAATGGGCCTCTATTAAAATAAGAAAAATTTCTCTTTAAGAGGGACTAGTAAGTAACTGAGCATGGCTTCCTTCCCCGAGCAGAGCTGAGTCTGCATCTGAAGTGATTGGTTAAATATTTATTGCAGAGTTTTTCACAGTCAACTGGCTGACTGAGATTCATATCCTAAGAGAATTTTTTTCATACAACATATATTTCTTTTTCATTACCCTAGAAATATATATTCCTTGTAGAAAACCTAGAAATTGCTGACAAGCAAAAATAATACTTAAATCACACATAATCCCGCCACCCAGAGATAAATACTGTTAGTATTTTTGGTGAGCATTCATTCAAGTGTCACTGTATATTTATCTATTTTTTACACAAATGGGATTGCATTAAACATGCAATATTCTATCATGGTTTATTAACTAGGCAATACCATGAACATCTCTCTATGTCAATAAATGTACACTGCAGTTTTCATCAAATGGTACATAGTATTCCACTTAAAAAATAACCATATTTATCCAATCCTGTACTGTTGAACCCTTGAGTATTTTCAAAATCATGTTTTTGCTATTAGAGATGATACTATGATGAGGTCCCCTCAGGAAGAGTGTGTTTGGTGAGAAGAGGACAAGGAGAGACACAGTGGCCCTGACGACAAGCATAGGTCCCTTGGGATGAAATGGAGCCCAAAGGACAAGAAAGAGCAACCAGAAAAGCAGAACTAAAACCAGGAGGAAGGGATGTTAACAGAAGTCAGTGGAGGAGAGAATTTCGCAGAGGGAGAGACTTCTCAATACTGGAGCATTTGCCACCACACTAATAAATGGTCATCCACGAAGTCAATTGGATGTTCTGCAAAATCCATATACAAAATACGTACACAAAATTGCCTCACAAAGCCCTTGGACTTACCCCCCCCCCGCAAAAAGCAGCCATTATTTATCCACTTCATTGTGCAGTGGGGTTGGCGTTCATGAGGTTGACTCTGTAGCTTGAAGATCCTTTCTGGAAACTCAAACAGTTACTGAACTCTTGGTCCATGTCAGCATATGTTGATGAACACAAGTGCAGTGTCTCACAAGCAATAGCTCCCTTTTCTGGTGTTAGAGATGGGCGTGGCCCCTGAACGACAGACCTATAAGGTGCCCATAACATATTATACAACTACGAGGTCCCCATGCACAAACTGACCAAAACCTCACTGCATCTTTACCATTGCTCCTGTGCTTTACTCATGGCCTCATTTCTTTCTTTAGGAGAGTCTTTATGTCTCCCTTTTCATATTTAATATTATCCATTGAAAAATTATTGATTGGTTTGGTCATATCATGTATAAATATTAGACAATACAAACAGTAAATTAAAATCCCTCCAAAATGCACACCTGCACAAACATAGACCTGATAATACCACTGTGAACTTAGGCCTCTTAAAATTAACCTACATCTTTAACACCGTCATCAATTCGATGTGAGTTAACACATTCATACGAGGTTAGATCCCATTCTATAAAAGGTGGTGCTTTCTGGGCTTCCCAGTTGGGGGCCCAGGGTGGTGGCTGCAAATGGTATTTAGCTAGAGTGACCAATCCATCCCTGCGTTTGTCCAGGAGTTTCATGGTGTTAGCACTGAAATTCCTGTGTCTGGGGAAACTCTGCAGTGCTGGGCAAACCAGAACGGTTGGTCACCATTCATGTGGCTCCAATTAGTTCAGCTACCTCTGTCTACCAAACCGTGTCTGGAGGCTTTCTTTTTATTCTGGATTTCATAACTCATTGATTGTGAGTGAATCACTCTCCCCCAGAAGGAATTACATACAATTTGTTAACAGGTAATATTTACTACAAATTATAAAAATACATGAAACAAATTATAAAGACTGGCACAACTCATTGGGGTTCTGGCATTAACCACCCCCTCACCCCCAGTGATTGATGTAGCCCTTAACTAGGAGTGACTGGGGGAATGTCCCCCTTCTCAGTCCAACCCAGGTCCTCTTGTCCTATCACACAGGGTTGGTGTCCTATCTGATCCCTCTCCATCTATCCATTCAATATGTAAACTGAGTGCCTACTTCGAGCCTGGCAATGTGCTGGGCACTAAGAATACAGCAGAAAACAAGAGACGCACCCCACCCTGGTGGAATTTACACAGTGGTGGAGCAGACTGATGTTAACCAAATAATCTCACAAACAAATATGTTCTTATTAATTGTGATGAGTACAGGGCAGGATAAGTACAGTGACAGAGTATAGCAAGAGAAACTGATCAAAGTCAGAGATAGCTTCTCCAAGGAAGAAACAGGTAAGCTAGCCATGAAAGATAATTAGAAATGCAAATTAAAACTCCCACCAGATTAAAAAAATTAGAAGTCGGAAAATACCAAGTGCTGACAAAGATGTAGTGCAGAGGGAGCTCTTGTTGACTGCTGGTGGGTGTGTGTGTCCATTGCTATCTAATGCTTCTGAGTGCCACATCCTCTTTCCATGCTCTGCTCTGCTCTGCACTGCTGGGCTTTGGAGTCCGCAAAATGTATTTCCCAGGATCCGTGGCCTGCTGGCTTCCCATGAGGCTTTGCCAGTTCGAGGCACTGGTGGAGATGAGAAGGCAGGAAGAAGAGGGAAGCTTTCTGCTTCTGGCTCTGACCATTGGTGACAGTTACCAATGAAGTTATAGTGGCAATGGAGGGAAGGTGGTCTGGACGGCCGCAGCCTGGGCAGAGGCAGCCCCTCTTTCAGCAATTTCAGCCCTGTTTGTGGTAGTGCCTCTTCAGTGGATCCGGAACCAACTGCAATAGCATCTTACCAAAGCCAGCACAGGCTTGGGGGCTGAGCTCCAGGGTTCCGGCACCTTCCGATTTCTGGGTATTACCAGTTCTTCTTTTTGGTCCTCCAGTCCCACTTCTTCCTTGTGTTCTTGCACCCCTCCCAATGCCTTTGAAATCAATTCTTTGTATGAAAGTCCCTCTGTTTGAAATACCTAGAGTAGTTTCTGTTTTCTTAACTAGACCCAAACTGGTTCAACCATTTTTCTTTTCTTCTCTCAACTTTTCATTTTGAAAAATTTCAAACACGCATAAATGCTCCACCATCATTTTGCCACATTTGCTTCCTCTCTCTCTCTTTCTCTCTCCACGTATACACTGTTCTGCTGTGTCATTTGAAAATGAACCACGAATATCTTGGCATTTCACTTCTAAATACTCTTAAGAAAGAATGAGGAAAGAACGTTTTTGTACATAACTTCAATATCATTCACTTTTTTAAAATTATCAATAATTCCATAGTATCACCCAATATTCATTCCACATTCAAATTTCCCCAATTGTCTCACATATGTCTTCTGCATTGTTTCCGCAATTCATGATTCATGCATTGTGTCTGGCTTTTATGTTGGCTCAATCACTTTCAAAAACAATTAACATTGTCTTATAGAAATTCTTGCACAAACGCACCAAGAAATATGTATAAAATGTCCATAACAACAAAGTTCTTAAGAGAAAATGTCTAGGAACAATCTATTTGAGGGTGCGAGGAGGAAATTGAAGGAGTGGAGGCTGACTTCTTCGGGTCTGGCTTGGGCCTGCCTACTTTCCCTGCAGGTTCTGCAACAGCCCATTGGCCTTCTGCTTTCAAAGTGCTCCCAGTTGCTGTCTGCAACTGCTCAAAATTCACTCCACCTGCTTGGTGCCTCAAAAACATTAAGAGTATTTTTATTGCTCTAGTGATTTCTGTCCCTGTTTGCCTTTCATAGAACCGAGAAATGTAGGAAAGGCTGTGGAGGTAATTCCCCTCCAACGCCAAAGGACTCTATTACCGGCCCTCACTCTGCACAGCCTGTGAATGTCCTCAGATGGTGTAATGGCTTTAATTCTGAGTGCAGCCTGAAAAACTCCCCCATCAGGCAGCAGCCATTTCTCCTATGATGATGCGCTGTCTCCCACCATGGAACTTCCCACACTCACCACCCCACCCCTTCCCTCACTGCAGCTGAAGGAAAAGCAGCCACCTGCTGCCCCATGGGGTTTAACTACATTACTCTTTCATGCCTCCTTACATGTGTGGGTTACATATGCAGTGGTGGAATATTTGCTTAGCTCTTAGCTCTATACACTTGTCTACAGTAATATAAATATGAATGGCTGGAGTCCTCTACCATTGAATACCCTGGCTTACTATGTATCACCTCCACAGGTCAGTTTTTTTTCAGGCTGGTCAAGCCTGAAGGATTAATGGGGAGGAATAATATATTGATGAATGCGTTATGAGAAACTGCTTAAGGAAATTAAACCATACACAAGATTTCAACTTGACTACTCATATACTGCTTTGTATGGGGTGATCACCTTATCATTCCTGAAAACAGTTCCCCATTATCATGCTTACACTGTGTATTTCATATCTGGTAATTGTTCTAATGAAGTCCGAGGATAGAGACTATGCCATGTGCTCTGAAACAGACTCTTACAGCCAAAAGACTATACATAATGGTAAAACATGGTAGACTGTTGAGCATAATCCTTGATGAACATAAACTCTTTTTGAGAAGTTACACCAAAATCTTGGTCAGGTGTCTCCAAGTATTTTGCAAACTCATCCTAGAAGTCTTTCAAGATTATCATAGACTTCTTGTAATGACTCAAAGTGCTACTAGTCTCATCTCAAACCTTTGAGGGAAGCACTAGATCGTTTTCTGGCCATGCAAAGAAGTATGAATGGACTTTTCCAGCATTTCTATACCCAGCACATGTAATAGCACAGAGATGGTCAGCCCCTTGCCTATTAAAGTCTTTGTTAGTAAAGGGAGAGGAGAACCCTGTACACCAAGGATCATAGAATTCATTATGCATGATCTTGTTCTTTTCAGTTTCTTGAGTCACACATTGCTATGGTGACACCACTGGTCCTACAATGTTATAGAACTTAATTTGTCACAGAACTTACAATGAAGGCATTCCCCTGTGTTCTTACTTCAGCCCCTTCTCTCCACGGGACTCAGAGTCCAAAGGAGCGGGGCTAGACGACCACTGTCAAGAGCAGATTCTTTTTTGTTTTGTTTTATCGAGGTAACCTTTGTTTATAACGTTATATAAATTTCAGGTGTACATCATTATATTTCAATTTCTTTGTAGACTACGTCATGTTCACCACCCAAAGACTACTTAACATCCATCACCACACACGTATGTTAATCACCCCTTTCATCCTCCTCACTACGCCCTTCCCCTCTGGTAAGCCAATCTCTGTCTCAAGAGCAGGTTCTAACTGTACTCAAAAACATGCCAGCGCTCTGAATACTAATGTGTTCTTCTAAGGCCCAGCCGGTGTGCCTGCCTTCCTTTAGGAAGAGTCGCTCCCCAAGAGTATATTAGGGCCCTTTAAAAATTGGTCTCTGCTGATGCATGCTATAACATGGATGAGCCTCGAAAATATTCTGCTAAGTGAAATAAGCCAGACACAAAAGAGCAAATATTGTTTGATTCCACTTATATCGGGTACCTGGAATAGTCCAATCCATACAGCAGAAAGTAGAATGGTGGTAGGCAGGAGCAGGAGGGAGAGGGGAATAGGGAGTTAATGTTTAATGGGGACAGAGTCCCAGTTTGGGATGATGAAAATGTTCTGGAGATGAATAGCGGCGATGGCCCACACAATGCTGTGAGTGTACTTAATGGCACTGACTGTATACTTTAAAATGGCTTAAATGGTAAATCTTCTGTTACTGTATCTTTAAGCACAATAAAAAATAAAATATGTGTAAGAAGATGAGACAAAAAAAATAAAATTGGCCTCTAGCAGGCCCAGCCCACCAGGCCTCTGGATATGCCCCCATGTGTCTGCTTCCCAGGGGTGGATCAAGTTAGATCTCGAGCACTTCCTACACGTACAGTGGGACCAGCCACCACTGCAGAATAAAAAACTATTTTATTGAAAGCCTGTTGCCTCTTACTAGTGTTTCCATACAGGAATTCCTTCCTGGAAGTTCTTAGGAATTTTATATTTTTATAAATCCCAAGAAAAATCAGTCCAAAAGTCAAGAAAATGAGAATTCTCCTGTGAGAATTAATGCTTAACAATCATTAGACAGTACTGGTTCATAGGAATCCATTGACACCAAGTTAAAAGCAAGAGCAAGAAATGCTGACATGTAGCGTCCGTGATAAGGTTGACATTTCTGGGAACCGGGACAGGAACACACAGGAGGAAAGTGGTCATGACTGCATGCTCACGCTGCCAGTCTGCTGCTAATGGTAAATCATTCTTGCAAATAAAATGAATATTACTAAGTTTGAATACATAGAATCATTATACAACTCCTGTGAGTGGTGTTGTAAGAAATAACAAGTTTTGGAAGCAAAATATGTCCTTAAATTGGCAATGCCAACACATGACTCCAAGTAGTACTGTTAAATTTCCTAGGATGTCCAAATGTTATTCCAATACTACCCAATAATGTTTACTGGTTTTTGAATATTCTGTATAGACTGTAGTTTCTTAGAAATATTTTACCAGAAAAAAATGCAAAGAGAATGAGATGTGAAAATTGTCATAGAATGCTTCAAGATGAAATTAGAAATTGATCTCAAATCTGCATTAGCAAAAGCAATATTGATTTCAACAGGAAAACCAAAATACAGAAAAGCAAATAAAATATTTTTTATGGTTAAAAAAGGAATAAAAGCATCTTGGATGGAGCAACATGAACCCTGACATCCAACCTGAAGATGCTTTTGGATGCACCCTTAATGATTCTACCAATATCGGTGCAAAATGAAAGAAATTTCTCTACAACTGAAATGTTTGTAACTAGACAGATATCAAAACTGTAGGACAGGACAATTAATGTTTAGTGTGCATTAAAATTTTCATTTGAGAATGACAGCTTTTAAATATTAAATATTGGTGGTAAATTTCAATTTTTTTAATGATTTTTGTTTGGCCTTTATTTGGTGCTAATGGCCTTTTCTTTTAGTGTTTTCTACTACCAATGTTTATGTCAAGCAAGTACTATTTTTTCATGTTATTGAAATGTATAATGTTTTTATAATATATCTTTTAATATAAAACAGGCATTTATTACATGGGGTAGATTTTTCTGTATAGAAAGATGTGTGTAACACTATAACAGAAAAATGATTCACTGTTTATCATTATGGTCACTCATTGTTTTTAAACTCATTAAACATTATAAAAATTACAATGTAACTTAAGACTTTGGAAATTCCTGGGGATTCCCAAGGATTACAATTTCTCATTGTTATATTCTGAATATTAACATCTGTCATTAATTTAGCAATTCTATTTCCTGCCAGTTTTTTAAATAAAAATTGTGTATGTTTAAGGGGTACAACGTGATGATCTGATATACATATAATAGTGAAATGATTAGTACAGTCAAGCTAAGTAACAGACCACTTCATATAGTTGACATTTTTGTGCGTGTGATGAGAGTACCTGAAATCTATTCTCTTTGCAAATTTCCAGTATTCAATGCAGTATTATTAACTATAGTCACCATGCTGTACCTTAGATGTCTAGACTTTTTCACCCTACACAAATGCAACTTTGTACCCTTTGACCAATATCTCCCCATTTTCCCCCACCTCCTTTTTTAGCTTCCACATATAAGTGAAATCGCGTAGTTTTTTTCTTTCTGTGTCTGGCTTATTTCACTTAGCATAATGTCCTCTATTCTCATCCATGTTGTCGCAAGTGGCAGGATCTCCTTCTTTTTTAAGGCTGAATAATATTCTATTATGTAAATACACCACAATTTCTTTATCCATTCATCTGTCTACAGACACTTAGGTTGCTTCCATATCTTGACAATTGTGAATACTGCTGCAATGAACATGGGAGCACAGATATCTCTTTGAGGTACTGATTTTATTTCCTTTGGGTATATACCCAGAAGAGAGATTGCTGGATTGTATGGTAGCTCTATTTTTAATTTTTGACGAACCTCCATACTGTTTTCAAAATGGCTGTACCAATTTGCATTCCCATCAACAGTGCACGAGTGTTCCCTTTTCCCCACAACCTTGCCAACGCTTGTTGTCTTTTTGATAATAGCCGCTCTAACAGGTACAAGGTAATATCTCATTGTGGTTTTCATTTGCACTTCCCTGATGATTACTGGTGTTGAGCACCTTTTCATATATCTGTTGGCCATTTGTATGTCTTCTTTGGAAAAAATTCAGTTCCTTTGCCCATTTTTTTATTGGGTTGTTGGTTTTTTGCTATTGAGTTGTATAAGTTCCTTATATATTTTAGATATTAACCCCTTATCAGATATATGATTTTCCCTGCCCATTTATTAATGCTATTCAATACATCAGAAAGCTTGCACAAAAGTCTAACTCATTAGTTCAGGTAAACTTTATTTGCATATGGGTAAATAAGCAGATAAACGTGGGTCTTACTACATAGTGTGTATCTGAGGAATTCACTGGAATTGAGAAGTTACTTTCTGGAAACTAGAATTTTCAGGAAATTCTTTCAAATGGTCAAATATTAGCATTACTTAGTAATTTTACAAAATAGAGATTATATTTCAACATTTGAGATTTCAAAGAAGGTAAAACTTTCTGATGAGTTTTTTTAACAGTTCAAAGTTTTATTCATGGACTTTCTCTGTTATGACATGGTCTCATAGATAACAACACGGAATCTGCTAGAAGGAGAGGCACATTCTTTGTGCAAATGAAAGTGCAGTTTAAGAAATGATCTCATTCAACTTCTAAACACATTTGCTCGTAAAAACTAAGATAAAAAATTATTTAGCTGTGTGGATGAGTCCACGTGATGAATCCACATATGTCTAGTGGTGCTATTGAGTCGATATTTGTCAATGTTTACTGCAATTTGTCATGACTTTGTTATGTACCCCACCTTGCTGGTAGGAACTCAAGAAACGTGATTAAATGCTCTGTAATAATTATTGAAGAATAATACTTCTCCATATTCATATTTCTTCCCACCTCTCTAATTAGGGCAAAACTTCCGTAACAGGAAAATATTGTCTTAGCTCAGACTTCCTAGAAAGTAGAGCCTGAGGCTTGGATTGCGTCCTGATGCTTCACTTGGCAGGTGTAGTCCCAGTGCAGAGTCCCATGAGGCTGAGAGGGATGGGCAGCATTGTAAGATCCTGCGTGTTAACAGCACTGGCCATAACTTTACAACAAGCTGTGAAGCTACAGTAGATGTACCCACTGGGCCAGAGTCTCTAGACAGGCTCTACAGAGAAACTGTGGCTTGGGACCAGCCATGGGAAGAACCAAGGAGTGAGAATTCATCTACCTGGCTCCTTCTCATGTCTTATTTCTCTTGGTCAAAATTTGCCCCAGTGGAGATTTAACTCCTCTACATTTCTGGGTTGCATGATCTGGCTCTTTTGGCTGCTGCTCCAGAGGTAGATCCCATGCCCCACCCCACATCATCTCATCTAAGTCCTATAAGAGAAGGAGACGCCAGAAACTCAGGGTAGTGACTGGTCAGTCTGGCTATGCAGCAGGTCCCAATGACTGGTCACCTCCAGGTGGTGAAGCCATGCAGTCCCAAACAGAGGAGGAAGGCCAGAGCAGCAGCTGAAACAGAACAAGCAGCTAACCATCTAGGAGGTGACGGCATCAAGAGAATCTTAGAAGGAGCATAAGGAGTGCCTGATCTGAGTATTTCATATCAGAGTTTCAAGTATTGTCTTTGACAGGGTGTTACAGGCTCAATTGTCTCCCCACCAAAAACTCATATATTGAAGTCCTAACCCCCTCATAATGTGACTGTTTTTGTAGATAGGGTCTTTAAAGAAGTAATTAAGGTTACATGAGGTCATTAGGATGGGCTCCAATCCAATATGACTGGATGTCTTTATATGTCTTTTTATATATATATATGACTTATGTCTTTATAAGAAGAGGAGATTAGGACACAGAGGAAGACCATATGAAGACACAGGGAAAAGATGGACTTCTTCAAGTCAAGGAGTGGAGCCTCAGAAGAAACCAACCCTGGTGGCACCTTTATCATGGACTTCCAGCCTCCAGAACTGTGAGAAAATAAATTTCTGTTGTTTAAGCCACCCAGTCTGTGGTGTTTTGTTACAGCAGCTCTAGCAAACTAATACACAAGGATAGATCGGAAATCAACCAAACCAAATTCCACCCTGACTTCCTTTCAACTCTGTCACTTGTTCACATTCCCTTGAGGTCAACTCCTGGAGCAGCCAAATTGTTAACTCTCCGAATCTACCAGAATGAATGGGCCATCTTAATTTTTCTCATCAAAGCGAGAGTCTCCGATGAAGCATTAGATGATTTTACAGAAGAATGCAGCAATATACTTAGATAGGCACTATGTGTTTTAATGAATAACTAATATGCTGCACTGGTATTGGCTCTGCAATTATCCTGCTACCCCTTGCTGGGACAGGGCTACAATTATTCATATATTAGCATACTGAGTATCAGGATTGTGGAGTAACTTCAATCCAGTCAATAAAAAAAGTGAAAAATAATGGAAGTTATAACTCGTTCTACAAAAAACCCGAATTTGTAGAATACACAGTGAAGCAATCTAGAAAAACCAAAATTGGCTGAAATACCAAACATTTACATGGCTGTGATGAATGTCAACTTTATACAATTATTGGTTTATTCCATTCAGTTGCTGCTTTAGGGACTGAAAAAAATCATGTGAATTGAACAAAATGCATTTAAAATAGTCAAAGACGGGAGACCAAGGGAGGTTACTGTGCAGCAAACAAGAAAAGAGCAAACCAAAGCACTGTTTTATTTATACATTTAATCAGAGGATTTAGTAGTGCCCTACAAACTCTACTTAATTAGGCTCCTTTACATGATAGCAAGATAAACAAGTATTGTTTTATACTGCTTTTGGTTATATCTCCTTCTCTTTTCTCTATCCTTTAGCTGTCTCATCTTTTGGAAGGTCCTGCACTATTTTTCTCATGTCTCATATTTTTCCTCCTCTTAATTGCATTTTATTGTTTCTCCATTTGGACAAGCTATTTTGAATCCTACCAACATTCATTTGAGTGCTTTTGTGGCACTCAGGAGGCACTGAGTTAGTGAGGAGGAGGAAGATAAACAAAGATAGTCCCTGTCCTCAAGGTATTTACTATCGAGAATGAACAAGCACTTAGAGGTTAGAACCAAATCTATTTAGCTTGCTTACAATTCCTGCTAATAGAGTACTGGTGCAGGATATTAAATGTAAAGTCATCACCTCTTCCAGCGCCTTCTCACCACCCCCACCACCATGAAAAGCTGCCCTTCAACAGTAAAGTGGATAAATAAATTAGTGGTATAGTCATACAATGGAAAAGTACAAAGCAATGAGAATGAACATTTACAACCACACTCAACAATACAGATGAAATCTCACACACATAAGGTTGAACAAAAGAAGGCAGACGTTGAAGGGTGCATACTGTATAACTCACGTATATTATGGGAAAAAGCAGGCAGGACTAAACTATGTCGTTGGAAGTCAGGAAAGTGGTTACTCTAGGCATAGGCTGGGGGGAGCAGTGCCTGGTTAGGAGCATGGGGGGGTGTTCTGGGTGCTGGGGGAGTCCTCTTTCTCCATCTGATACTGGTTAAACAGGTGTGCTCAGTTTGTAAAATTTCACTGAGTTGTGCACTTTTCTCTATGCCTATCATACTTGAACATAAAATTTTTAAAAATATTACCAAAGTGTGCCCATCAATACAAAGTTTTTCTACTATTGACAATAATTTACCTCCAAGTTTTCTTGATTTTTCTAGAAACAATAAGAGTAATACTTCATCATGACAGATCTTGAAAAGAGGCATTATTTTGTTCAAAAATGCTTAAAGGGGCTTCATAGCAAAGTCCCCTTCACGTGTGGGCTGAAAGAGGAATACGAGCAACATAATTGATTGGGTTTTATATCCTTGCCCATTCCAACTGATAGGCTAAAAGCCACGGGAAATTAGGCTAAAATAATAGAAACGGTTAAGTCCCTTTTTAAAGGCAGCAAAGGGCATTGAGGCTAACAAGAACCCCAAGTACAGTACTAGCTGAATGAAGTAAATGTGTTAAATTATTTCTATTTGATGGAGGAGAAAAATGGTCTTTAAAAAACACTCACATCTTCTATGCTAGCACCCATAAAGCAAGAGAGACCTAATGGATGCCCCACTAAGTGGGCAATGAACAACTTGTGAATACAAAAATGACAATGAAGTACCTTGTTTAATGCATCTACCAAAAGAAATGTACATGGAGTCAATTGGGCCAAATGAGCTTTTAAAAAAAAAGTTGCCTTACAGAACAATGCAACAAAAAGAGAAATCAATTGAATTTTACAAGATAGAAGAGTGTGTTCTATAGTTTAAGGTCTATGTTTAATTGGTAGGATTGAAAGTCTTTGCTCTTTCCTTCCATGTATATCTACTGTATTTACTATATTAGCATATTATATTTAAAAACAATCCCATGGGTCCAAATTGCAAAAACACAAGAAGAAGAACGTACCAAAAGTAAGCATCTTAAAAGCTGATTAGATACACACTAAATCATGGGATGACAAATAAAATGAATCCATAGTCTATCCTTGATTTCAAACAAGGACTTAGGAAAATGGTACAGAATATAAAATTATGGAAAACATTATAATACATCAAAGCAAGCAAGTTTAATTAGGCTTAGTTTGATAATTTCTGAAAACAAAGAACCGCCTCACAGCATGGCTGGTGTAAAATCCAGCAGTAAGTCCAGTTGATCCAAATTAAAACTGCCCTATCTACCATCCCACATGAATCCTTTTATCTGAAGTCTACAGAGAGCAAAGAATTACAATTCAACTCAGAATTACAGAGTGCCGGTCTTTTCTTCATCAGGGTTTGCTTTTGGCTAAAACCTGACTATGCATGTTTCATTTTAAAAATGTAACATATAAGGACTTTAACGTAAAAGCCAAGAGACTAACCAATACTAGCAGAAGCCAGTAGCAGAACGGTGTAATTTTTCAGCATATTTGGATCCATAAATTCCATTTCCACTTTTCCACATATAAGAGTCAGAGAAGAACAAAACCCATCGTCTTGCAGCTAAATTCTGTTCTGAATTATTGATTCTCCAGATGGGAAGTATAGAAACGGATCTCTCAGGAAAATTATAAAATCTCCCCCAAATTTAAATAGATTAGGAACATCATGAGATTAATTGGGTCAAAGTGTTATTGCTATGCTAATTTTTTAAAGTCGAAAACATAACGAGGAATTGGCAGGTCTGAAAGGAAGTCGGAGGTGGAGACGGAAAGCTGTCGGATCTCCTGCTTCCCCCACCGGGTTCAGGCCCTCGTCATCTATCGGCAGAACCATCACCGAGGTCTGGTCTCTGGTGTTCCGGATATCAGGGCCCTCCAGCCACCCACTTTCAACACTCTCACTCGAATTAGTTCTAAAAAATAAATATGATCCTGTTGTCTGCCCACTTATAACATTCCACTGAAATTTAAAAAATTCAATCCTCATGTGAAAAACATTCAACCTCACTAATAACAAAAATGCTAATTAAAACAGCAATTAAATATCATTTTTGCTTATCAAATGGGCACAAATGTCAAACAAAAATGATTAGTGTTGGCAAGAGAGTTATGGAAGAGGCACTTTTATAAATACCTCTAGTGAAAGCATCTTTTAGTATAGCCTTTTTGAAAACCAATTTGGCTATATAAAATTATGAGCATTTTTTTTAAAAAGTCACACACTTTGACCTGACTTCTAAGATTTTATCCTAAAAAGTAGCAAAAGTTGTGAAGAAAGATTTATGTAGAAGGACAGTGATGGCAGGTTAAAATTACCATCCTTAGCAGAAACAATGTAAAACTCCAACATCAAGAAAATGGCAGCCAGAAGGCCACCTCAGGGCAGACTGGACACCTATCTCGGTCCATTCAGGCTGCTGTAACAAAAATACCATAGACTGGGTAGCTTATAAACAGCAGAAACTTATTTCTCACAGTTCTGGAGGCTGCAAGTCCAAGAGCAAGCCACTGGCAGATTCAGTGTCTGGTCAGGGCCCACTTCCTGGCTCATAGACAACTGTCTTCTCACTGTGTCCTCACATGGTGGAAGGGGCAAGGGTGCTCTCTGGAGTCTCTTTTATAAGGACACTAATTCTATTCATGAGGGCTCCATCCTCATGACCTAATCACCTCCCAAAGGCACCTCCTCCAAATACCATCACGTTGGGGGTTAGAATTTCAACATATGAATTTGGGAGTGGACAGAAACCTTGTCCATAGCAACAGCACAGGGCAGAACTCTCAGAATAAAAAGTTCTACAGTTGGTGTTAGCTGTGCATACATTGACTACTCTCCAGAGTAAGACAGGAGGTGAAGCTGATGATGAAGGCCATGAGGGCAGGAGTAGAGGAGAAGGAGCAAGTTGTCTCAGTTTGTAATGCCCTGTGAAGCTGCTGATCCTGAATTCAAAAAATATATTGACTTTTTAATAATACATATACATAATGACCACGTCCACACCCGGGATCCAAACCAGTGAATCCCAGACCACCAAAGCAGAACATGCACACTTAACCGCTGCGCCACCAGGCTGGCCCTGTACATGTTTTCATTTTAGACAATAGCAAGGCTGTCTTTAATGAAAGATAAGGAAAATAGCATTCTCATTTTTCCTTTCATCTTCTTGTTTCTGTTAGCTGTATTATTCTTCTTTCAATTGGAAGTATGACAATAATACTAACATTCTGTTCTGTCACCATAATTCTCACAGCTGTTTGATCTTAGTTTTACAACTTTTTAGAAAGCAAGGGAATGGTAAACAGTGATTCAGGAGAGTTACCTTCTTTCTGGGAGTGATAGGATCAAGGAGGGACAGACAGATAAATTCAATCGTGTTGGGTGGCATGTTCACTATTATTCAGTGTTTACTCCCAGTCTGTTTTTACATACAGTTACAAAATGGAGATGGTATCACGTTCAAAGTTTGCTACTGTTGATAGCTTCAAAGTGCTGAGAGAAAAATAATCGTCAACTGAGGACTATATCTCCAGCAAAACTATCTCTCAACAATGAAAGTGAAACAAAGACATTTTCAAATAAGTAAGAGTGTGATACTTCATAGCAGCAGAGCTTTGCTAAAAGGACTCCTAAAGTGCTTATTTTAGGGAGAAAGAAAATGACCCTAGAAGGAAGATCTGAGATGCAAGAAAGAAAGGAAAATAAGGAAACTGGTAAACGCAGGGGTAAATCTAAACTAATAATTTCTGTTGAAAAGGAGGGAACACTTTCCAAGTTATTTCAGGAGGGCTAGTATGACTTTGGCCGTATTAAAAATAAAATTACAGGCCAAACTCACTTGTGATTACAGATACAAACATCTCAAAGAAAATATTACCAAACCACATTTAGTTTACGAAACAGTTCACATATCATAACCAAATTTAGCTTATCTTAGGAAGATAAAGATATTTGACATAGACAAATATAAAAACATAATCCTCTACATTAAGAAAGCAGAGGAGAAAAATCACAGAACCATCTCATAGATGTGGAAAAAGAATTGGATAAAATCTAACCCTCATTCATCCAGCTGCTTATTGCCTCTAACTACATCTCCTGCTATGCTTCCCCTTGCTCATTCATTTTCAGCCATGCTGGTCTCCTTGCTGTTTCTTAAACAAGCCATGCAACCTCTCACCCCAGTCTTTGCACCTGCTATGCCCTCTGCCTGAAGTGCTCTCCCTACAAATATTTGCATAGCTTACTTCCTTACCTCCTTCAAGTATTTGCTCAAACATCACCTTCTCAATGAGGCATTCCCTCATCACCCTACTTAAAACTGCATCCTCGAGCCCCAACCCTCATATCCCCCTCCCTTCCTTTTCTACATAGCATTTATCACCTGCTAGTACACAATAAAATAATTATTCGTTTTATTTGTTGTTTTCCTCCACTATGAATAAAAGATAAATTCTTTTAGAAAAACAAGAATAAAACAGAATTACTTTTTCCAGATAAGAAGTATCTATATCAAAATCCTTCAGCAAACATCACACCTAATGGTGAAATGTTAAACATGTTCCTTTTCCCAATTTGATTAGGAACAAGTTAAAGATGCCTGATATCCTTGCTTTACTAAATATTGTACTGTGGAGTTCTAGCCACTACAGTAAAATGAGAAACAATAGGCTAAAAAAAATGGATTAGAAGAAACAAATTTCCCTTTTTTCAGAAATATATTAGTGGGCATGGGGCTGGCTCTGTGGCCGAGTGGTTAAGTTCACACGCTCCGCTGCGGCGGCCCGGGGTTCAGCTCCTGGGCGCAGACATGGCACCACTTGTCAGGCCACGTTGAGGCAGCGTCCCACATCCCACAACTAGAAGGACCTGCAACTAAGATATACAACTGTGTACAGGGGGCGTTTGGGGAGATAAAGTAGGAAAAAAAAAAAAAAGATTGGCAACAGTTGTTAGCCCAGGTGCCAATCTTTGGGAAAAAAAAAAAAAAAAGGAAGATTGGCAACAGTTGTTAGCCCACCTGCCAATCTTTAGGAAAAAAAAAGAAAAGAAATATATTATTGGGCAGGCCCAGTGGCATAGCGGTTAAGTTCATGTGCTCTGCTTCAGCAGCCCGGGGTTTGCGGGTTCAGAATCTGAGCATAGACCTACACACCACTCATCAAACCAAGCTGTGGTGGCATCCCATGTAAAAACTGGAGGAAGATTGGCACAGATCTTAGCTCAGGGCCAATCTTCCTCACCAAAAAAAAACCCCCAATAAAGACAGGCTATGTGCTAAAAAAAAAAAAAAGAGAAAGAAAGAAAGAAATACATTATCTACATACAAAATCCCTCAAACGTATAGATTATTGGAATAAATTATTAGAGTTAATAAGAGTAGTAGAATATAAGATTAATGTAAAAATCAATTGTATTTTTATATATCAGCAACAGAGAAGATGATTTAAGAGAAAATGTCATTTAAAATAGTAACAAAAAATATATCTGTGAAGATATCAAAAGATATGCAAAAGCCTTATGAAGAAAAAAATTTAATGACAATACATCAACCAAATATAGAGAGAGATCACATTTATGGTTAGGAAGACTCAACATTGCAAGGCTGTCAGTCATCCCCCAAACTGGCATATAGATTCAATGCAGTTCCCATCAAAATCCCAACAGTACTTTGTGATATATTTGTCAACCTGATTCCAAAATTTATATGGAAGAACAGAGTCTCAAAAATAACCAAGACACTTAAAGAAGAGTAATGTACAGGGCTGCTCCTAACAATACTATCATCAATGGCAAAGCTATAGTAATTAAAACAGTATGATATTGGCACATGTGTAGACAATTTTAAAAAAGAGTAGAAAAACAGAGTCTGGTAACAAAGCTCTACAAATATCAATGTTTAAAATATAATAGAGATGGCACTGTAGATCAACTAGGAAAATAATGGGCCCTTCAATAATGCTTCTAGGAGAATTGGCTGTGAATATGGGAAAAAATTTAATTGAATCTCTGTCTCACATACTACATACAACATTCAAGTCCAGATGGTGTAAAGACAAAATGTGGAAGGAAATTAACACTACAAAATAAAATATAGGGGATTATTTTTATAAATTTGGGGAAGGGGAGGATTTCTTAAAGAAAATACAGTGTCAACCACAAAAGAAAAGATTGACTAATTTAACTGTATTAAAATTAAGAACTTCTGGTTATCACAAGAGACCATAAAGTAAATGAACAGAGAAACTATAAACTAGGAGGAAATATTTGCAACATATATAATTGAGAAGGAATTAGTATCTGGAATATATAAAGAATTCCTACAAGTCCAGGAAAACATAAGCAGTTCAGTAGAAAAAAGGAGAAGACACAAAAACTGAAATTTGGCAAAAAAGGAAACAGAAGACCAATAAACGTGAAAAGATACCCAACTTCATTAATCAAAGAAATGCATTTTAAGACCACAAGATACCATTCTCGGCTATTAAAAAGGCAAAAATTAAGAAAACCAGTAACACCTGGTGTTGATAAGGATGCGCAGCAGAGGGAACTCATATACATTTTATCAATGGGAGACGTAAATTGGTACAGTCATTTTGGAAAAACTTGGCATTATCTTATAAATTTGAATGCGTTCATATCCTATGACCCTACAACTTCACTCCTGGGCATTTAGCCTAAAGAAACTTTTCCCACGTGGTTGTGCCCAGCACTGTTTACAACAGCAAAAATTAGAAACAGTTCAAATTGCCCATCAACAAAGAATAGGTAAATAAATTATGGTGTAATGATACAATGGAACATTATTCTTTTCTAAACATAATGTTCAAAAACAGTCAAAACTAACCAATATATTAAAACTTTTCTTGTATTAATTAATTATATTTTTAAATATTTTTCCTGTTCCTTTTGTTGGATTTGTTGAAGTCATTGATTATGCTTACTGGGTGGGTCTTTGTCCTCTTAGCTATTATCTTCTCTCTATTACCTCAACTTCTGACTTTCTTCTGCATGCACTGTGATTACCTCAGCCCTTTTCTCCATATCAGTTATATCAATTTTCAGTAATTCTAGTCTATCAATTGATTTTGTTTGTTTGTTTGTTTTGTCATGATTCTGTCTTACTCATCAATTTGTTTTCTCAGTCCCCGTAATCTCTCTTAATGTCTCTTTTGGTTGTTTTTCATCTTCCTTTGAGCTCTTCTTTTATTGAAGTCTTATTCTTAAATTATTCTATAACGTGAAGCATTCTTGACAAATTCAGTGCTGTTCCTTGGGTTTGGGGAGTTATATTTTCTTCAACTGTATTTTTTATGCTATATTCTTCTTCTTTTTAGTAGGTTTGCTTAGTGTCCATGCCCTTTCTGTTTATCTTTCTCATGCTTAACATGGACTTCTCCAAACCTTCTATTTTCTCCAGATTGCATTTTTCTTGACTCCCTCTCCAAGTATCTCAACCTTTTGTATTTCTCTTTTCCCCATATCAGCCACGGTCTGAGGATTACATATTTTGTGATCTTCGTACATTGCTCTAACCTGAGGGTGAGAGGTATAGTGGATAGGCAGGACTCAACTTGTCTGAGTACAGCCTTTTCTAGGAAACTTTGAAAGTATTCCTCTTCTGCCTAAATTAGGGGTGATTCCTCCTGACTCTGGCCCCAGCTCCAGCATTAAAGAGCTATGGAGGCTTCACTTGCAATTGGATTAGCCTTACATGCTCACTTCCTCTCTCTCCCCATTTCCTCGATCCCAGTAATAGGAAGTATAAAGACACCCCCTCCATGAGATTGTCTCCAGATTTGGGCCTATTTAAATTTATAGCACCGCCTTTTGGAGGATGTATATAGAATTAAAGTCAGGTACGTGCCAGAATCCTCTTCCTTAGCTGTAATGTTTTGATGTTTGTGGCATTGGGTGGTATACTTTTTCTTGTTTAAAGGCTCCCAGTAATTTTTTAAGACTTAAGACTTTTTTCATGTGTTTTATTTTGTTTTTACTTTTAAATGTTGTTGTTCATTCCATTAGGTATCACAGGAGGAAGATTCTGTGATCCAGTTTCACTCTGCCTTCTTGATGAAAAAAGATGTCACCTATTGTCTCAAATATTAAAATTTCTGATTCTGGGTGACATGTCTCTAAAACCCGCTAAAACTGATTAGTGTTTGTGACTTAAGAAACTCCCTTTATTAGGAACAAAGACACTCACATTTCTATATCATACATTGTCAGGGTTGAGACCAAAATAGAATCAGCGTTGAGAAAAGAGACCTCTTAATTTACTTAAGCCCATCCTTAACAACAACCATGAAGTGGCTTTTACATCTCTATAGTAAATGTTTTCTGTGAAGCTTCTCTGAGGAGCCACCCAATCCACTTTATAACAGTTCTTAAGGATGGTTATTTAGAGTCCTCTGTTGATCTGACCCACTTTAAGTGTCCCTGTCTTATAAGCATCTGGAGCTACAAGATCTTAAGTTAATCAATCAATTAGTGTTTACTGAGTCCCTACTGTACCTCAACTCTGCACCCAGTTCTATGGGAGACTAATGAAAAGTGAACGGTCTCTGCCCTCACAGAACTTACCAGTTGGGGAGATGTGTTCCTCCAAACAGTGGTATAATAGTTCAAAACCAGAGATAAGTGCTCCACTCTGGGCTCTGACTCAGTCTAAAGGTTTGATTAAATTGATTAAATCCATGGGAAAGGCCCCAAGTGGTCGTTTTGTCTGACTTCTTCCACTGAAGCACTCATTATAAATGCCTATTTGTTGAGCAGCCATTGCCAGTGGTTAACTGATAAGTGAAAGTGACACTTTTAAAAATGGGAAATTATTGAGCTCTTTGTGTGTAAAAGGTTTTTGAACTACCTATTAGTCAACCAGTTCTCCCTGAGAAGCATATAAAACTGTCATTTTGAGTCACATTGAGTCAATCACAGGCTCATCAATGGCACTTTGATGCAGGGGGACAAAAATTAGTTTATGTTGAGTAAGAAGTAAGATACACCCATCTCCACTATCATTTTAGTTTCTCTAAAACTTAATGCATACTTGTCACCCATGAGTCAAAATCGAGATTTTTTAACATAAATTTCAGCTTAGGTGGCAAGCTAATATAAAAGGAAGTATGGAACCTACCAAATGGGAGAAGATATTTGTAAATCGTATATCCAATAAGGGATTAATATCCAAAATATATAAAGAACTCATACAACTCAACAACAAAAAAGCAAATAAATTGATTTAACCCAATTAAAAATTTTCAGAGGATGTGAATAGACATTTTACCAAAGAAGACATACAGATGATCAACAGGCACATGAAAAATGCTCAACATGACTAATCATCAGGGAAATGCAAATAAAAACCACAGTGAGATATCACCTCACACCTATTAGAATGGCTATTATCAAAAAGATAAGAAATAACAAGTGTTGGAAAGCATGTGGAGAAAAGGGAACCCTCAAACACTGTTGGTGAGAATGTAAATTGGTGCAGCCACTATGGAAAACAGTATGGAGATTCCCTGAAAAATTAAGAATAGAACTACTATATGATCCAGCTATTCCACTTCTGAGTATTTATTCAAAGAATACAAAAACACTAATTCAAAAAGATATATGCATCCCTATGTTTATTGCAGCATTACTTACAATAGACAAGATATGGAAACAACCTGAGTGATCATCGATGGAAGAATGAATAAAGAAGATGTGGTATATACATACAATGGAATACTATTCAGTCATAAAAAAGATGAAACTTTGCCATTTTCAACAATATGGGTGGAACTTGAGTGTATTATGCTATGTGGAATAAGTCATATGATTTCACTCATATGCGGAATATAAAAAACAAAACAAAACAAACTCAGAGGCAGACAAAAGATCGGTGGTTACCAAAGGGGAAGGGTGAAATGGGTAAAGGGGCTCAATTGTACAGTGACGGATGGAAACTAGACTTTTGATGGTGAGCAGGCTGTAGTATATACAGATGTCAAATTATACTGTTGTATACCTGAAACCTATACAATGTACCAATGTTATCTCAATCAAAATAAATGAATGAATGGAAATGTGGAACCAACCCTGGGTTCAGAATCCAGCTCTGCCATTTTCTAGCTCTGTGACCTTGCACCAAAGGTTTTTCATCTGCAAAACGGGCCTAGGAAGACCTACCTGTGGAGGTTGTTGTGAGGATTAACGTAATCGTTCAGGGAAAGCACCAAGCACGTAGCACTGCCCAGTAACTGTTAGTGCTCTCCTCTTCTTTATCTGAGAACTTCTCTACATTTATGGCCTTATTGGGGCCCCCAAATTTTAGTGTTCTAAGATTTCATTCATTTGATGTTTACTAAATCTTTGATGAATCCAAGATAGAGTAGCAGTTTAGAAGGTAGAGAGTAATGAGATTCATGAAGGATAATAAAAAACTGGAGCTGAATCTTAGCAAATAAGCAGGCTTTGGGTAGGCTGCGAAGAGAGGGAAAGACAAGACAGAGGTGGGGCCTTTGTGAGTGAAGTTGAGGAGGCAGAAATGAATGTGACAATAACCTGACTCTAGCAAGAAGGAAGGCAAAGGAATGAACATTTTTAGAGAGCATGCTCTGTGCCAAGAACCTTTGTGGGCTTATTTAGGGAAATCATTGCATTGGCTCCTCCTAACAAGCCTATTAAGTAGATTTTTAAAAATTGATTCCTCAGTTATTTGAGCGGCTACAATTTTGGGGGGAAGGAGTTATGAAAAGTTAGGAAACTTGCTACAGACCATGCAGTTAACAAGCAGCAGAGCTAGAATTCACATCCAGAGCTGTGTGCCCAGAGCTTATGTGTTTCCAGCTACAAGTGGCTCCCTCCAAAGGGGAGCAGTATATAGACAATTAGAGTGAGGGTGTAATATAGAGGACTAGAAATCCAGGTAGATGAGTTTAGAATTGTTGCTATGGGCAGTTAGAAACCCTTGAAATGTCCAGATAAATAGTGGTTGATTATTCTATTGCCTTGTTAAATGAATTATAAATAGATTAGGCAGCCATGTATGGGTATATCACGTATCAATAATTAAATAAATGGTAAGACATAGTTTTTGTTAGTCTAGATGAAAGGAGATTTGACAACTGAATGCAATCACCAGTCCCACGCTGGATTCCATACTGGCAGAAAAAGAAGAAAAAGAAATGCATTATAAAGAACATTATTGGGTTGACTGACAAAATTGGAATTACGATGGTAGATTAGATAAAAAGTATTCTATCAATGTTAAATTTTCTGAACTTGATAATTGTACTATGCTAAGAGAAGAGAATATTCTTATTCTTAGAAAATACACGTTGAAATATTAAAAGTGAGGTCTAGGATGTATGCCACTCACTCTCAAATGATTGAGAAAAAAATTTAGAAATATATATATATTATTATTGTTATTATTAGAAATATATGTAACATATATATTTATAATATATATAGAAATAAAATATATATATATTGAGAGAGAGAGAGAGAAAGAGAATGATAAAGCCAATGTTAACTATAGGTAAATCCATATAATATATAATCAGGTTTTCTACTTTTCTTCAAATTTTCAGTTATTTCCAAAAGAATTATATAGTATTTTTGTTTACTGTTATTTTTAAGATTTGGGAATTAGTGCCTTCATCAAATATTTAAGGTCTAAAGAAAAATTACTGGTTTTTTAAAGATTTTATTTTTCCTTTTTCTCCCCAAAGCCCTCCAGTACATAATTGTATATTTTTAGTTGTGGGTCCTTCTAGGTGTGGCATGTAGGATGCCACCTCGGCATGGCTTGAAGAGCCGTGCCATGTCCGCACCCAGGATCAGAACCAGAGAAACATGAGGCCGCCGAAGCCGAGCGTGTGAACTTGACTACTCGGCCACAGGGCTGGCCCCGAAAAATTACTGTTTGAAACAAAATCGAGCATGACACTATTCTCTGTAAAAAAAAAAAATCAAATTTAATTTATCCAGAATGTAGGAAGAAAGAAGGAAATTTAATGAGCACCTAATGTGTTCTAGGCCATTTGCAAATTTTTTCATTTAATCCTCAAAACAAGCCTTCAAGGTGGATTTTATCCCCATTTTCCAAACGATGAAACTGGGCTCAAAGAACTCAAAGTTCCTAGGGTAAGTGGTGGAAACTAGGTTTGAATCCAGGTGTATTTAATATCTATTGTGTCAAACTAAATGTTCATCAGTAAATATTTAGAAAATAAGAAAATATCACAATCATCTTATTAATATATATAATAAAAATGCACTCATGTTTGATATTAAACAAATGCTGGTTAAGTCCACCCTTTTCCTGGATCATTCTAAAAGCATAGTTCGAGTTACTTGTCATTAAATGCATTGTCTTACACGTCCCTTCTGCAGCTTTGATGAATGAGGTGAATCACCGACTAAAGAGGCTGAATCCTGAAGCAGAAAAAGGAGACGCTGTAGCAGAAACTCCTGGCCAGAGCCTCACCTGACCGCAGCTGCTCACCCCACGTTACATTCTGATCTTCAGTCTACGTAAGCTCACAAGCATGCACACATGCGTACGTGCACACCCCCCCCCACACACACACACACACATACGATAGCAGCTAGTCCCTTACTGCCTACCCACCCAAACCTATATGTACACCCCCAACTGGTGACTCTTTTCTTCCCTCCTTGTCCTTCCTGCCCCCATCAGCACCGTTATTAAAGGACTACAGATGCTCAGGGCCCACAGCAAAACATGACCACCCAATGGAATGTCCCCTCTCCACAGGTTCGTATCTCCACAGGTAATTTCACCCAACAATGAACTTCACTGATTCAATTTCCTTTGTCACATTCTCTCTTGTGATTCCACACAGACCTAAATGATGTTAAACCAGGCTAAGAATGCATTTGGAGATCACGTAGAATGGAATTGAATGCAGGAAGAGGTGTCGATTATCATAGACTTGTTCATCTTTTCCCTGCCATGGTGGCATTTGAAATTTTTCTATTACTTATTTAGATTCCAATCTCTAAGCTTCCCTCTCCTTTCTTCCAGCTTCTAAGTCAAACAGATTTTTCTCAGCAAAATAACCCTTCAGTTACTACCAGGGACAGGCTGGTATGTGGGCTACAACAGATGTACCAGACAAGCTCTACAGGCATGTTAAAGGGTTCAGTGTCAAGATAAAATTTATCTAATGCAGCGTTTCCTCTCAAGTGCAATTTATCATCCCTTAGATGTTGAACCTCTTATAAATATTAGATTCTCTTTTCTCACAAACCCTGTTTGTTATTTTACCCTTGGTTCAGGACAGGCTTTGAAATTAGATTGACTCGTTTCATTTCTGCTTGTAAATTCACTTTCTTTACTTCCAATTCTAATTTTTTTCCTTTGCCTTGAAATTCAATTTATATTCTAACACTTTGAAAAACAATGTCAATTAGAATTTGGCACTTTTGTGGAAGCTATTTGTTCCAAAATGCCTTTTAGCACATCCATATCAATGCAGTGTCTATTGGTGGACCCACATCCTAGGAAAATTAATGGTGTGTGCCTCAGGTGTGACAACATTTCTGATGTCATGGGGCCTTTCCTGTGACTGAGCAAAGAGACCCAGTTGCTTCTAAAGATATTAAGTCCAATGATGATAGACTATTAGAGCTCAAAGCTGTCTGTGCCCGCTGATTCTATGGCAGTGAGATTGGGGAAAGGAGTGTAGTCACAGAGCGTGATCCCAAAGAGTGATTATCAGGTCCTGACCCAGAGAAGACCCCAGGTCATGTCACAGTAGCCCATCCAAAGAGCTTGACAAAGCCGGGTCCTCCTGAGGTAAAAATTGGAAATACGAATAGGTAACCAACAATGTCAGAAATCAGAGAAAGACGCGCTAGATGTGCAGTGGATCAGAAAAGCAAGCTACATGGTAGATGAGGCAGATTCTGGAAATGGGCTAATGTCCTCTGCTGTCCCCTTCTTTTTATAAGGGCTTGAAAGGGTCATAATTCAGAGACCTTCCAGCCCTACTTCTGTGCTGAACAAGGCCCAGAAACATGCAGCCCCGTGTGAGGTGTTCCGTGGTTTTCTCAACTAAAATTAATCACTTGCTCCCAAAACTCCCACAGCATTTGCTACCTTATTTACAGCCCCTGAAATAATGGATGTGCAAATGCTTTGTAAACCGAAAAGCACTGTACAAATGTCAGGTGTTGGGGGTTTGGCAGGGGAGCAATAGATAATGCATCTCTTCCATTCCTGAGCTGGCAACCAATTGAGAGAGAGACATAGGGAGTCAGCCAGACGGAGATCGGCTTGTCAGATTTAGTACTGATAACAGCTGGTTCAGATGCAGGACCGCAGTGAACTTCCTCCTACTTTGCCCCAGAATTAAACTTATCCACCCAGTCAGGGCCGATTGCATGCATACTGGAGACAGGCTAACCAAGAAGCCCAAGACAATGAGAGGAGCAATTCCTCCTCCCCTGGGGAGGCATGAGTGAAGGGAGGCCAGAATTGTTACTGTAAGTCCCTCCACATAGAAAAACAGAGAGAAACAGAAGATCCATTCACCAGAAAGGACTTTCTGTGCTTCACGCTTCAGTTACTCCTGTATACTTGGCAGGCTCTGAGCTAGATGCTAGGGACACAGAGATCAATGAGACCTCGGAGAGTTTATAATATAGTAGAAACTACGAACAATCCAATGTGGGTTCATTCTGTCTGGGTGCGCTGGGGAAGGTTTCACAGAGCAGGTGATAATCGAGTTGGCTCTTGGAGTATGTGTAGGAGTTCACCAGATGGAGAAGAAAGGGAATTATTCCCAGCGAAGGAAGCAGCAGGGTAGACAGGAAAGCTCAAACTCTTTATGGAATGAAATGAGGCACAAATAAATGAACACACAAAGGCGTATGAGAGTACAAAGCTATATACCTTACTTTTCTGTACACCAAGGTTGAAGGCAGAATTTAGACTAATGTCCATGCTTTTTGTCTCAAGATTAAACAGTATGCTTTTCCTTTCTAATCCTATTTCACATATATAATGAAAACTTTTGGAATTTGCTTTTGTTTCTTTTTTTAAAAGTGAGTCTAAAAACTAGTTTGAAGAAGACACAACCTTTACGAACCAAGACACATGTGGTTCAGTGGAATTCCTTACCAAAAGGTACAGATCAACAGACAATAGAAAACAAGAGGAGATATTATTATTTACTCATGTCTTTTGGAACATTAAAGGGAATTTGCATAGTCTTCAGCAACATTTAGTAAAATCTCCTTTCTTATTCTATGTACTTCTCTCATACTCCAAATCTGATCAGACCCTCTCTCCTCAACAGCCTCCTCCAAAATAAAGAAAGCCTTCTTCAGGTAGGGGAAGGGAACACCTCCAACTTAATCATTTATGTCCTAACATGTATATTTGCAATATATATAAGATATGTGAGGGGGCTGGCCCCGTGGCCGAGTGGTTAAGTTCGCGCGCTCCGCTGCAGGCGGCCCAGTGTTTCGTCGGTTCGAATCCTGGGCGCGGACATGGCACTGCTCGTCAGACCACGCTGAGGCAGCGTCCCACATGTCACAACTAGAGGAACCCACAACGAAGAATACACAACTATGTACCGGAGGGCTTTTGGGAGAAAAAGGAAAAAATAAAATCTTTAAAAAAAAAAAAAAGATATGTGATCTATACAAGCTATATAGATGAGAATATAAATTGCCGTTCAATATGTTGAAAATGTATTGGTCATTCAAGAATAAAACCCACATCCAAACGTATTTCCCATTGCTCTCCAGACATTGAAAAGCAAAACGTTTCAGCTACTTCCTCCAAGTTTAAGTTTTTAGGATCCTCTTTCGTGTCTTTGTTGTAATTTTTTTTTGGAGCAGCCTCCCTCACCCTAGGGAATGGATTTGCGTCCATCTGTCATCTGAACTTTTTCAAACAAGCTTTCCCCAAAGTCTGAGGACAGTCTTTGCCTATCAACTCTACGATATCAAAGTCACTTTTGCCAACTGTTTCCATCACATCCCCTTCAATAGACACTTCTCCCCATTCTAAGGATGCCGCAGGGCATGTGTCTTTCACGAGCCTCTGTCCCCACCTGGCCTTGCTGATCTGCTCAGGGGTTATCTGTTAATCCTAATGACTTGGCTGGGCTTCGCACCAGCATCCTCAACAAATAAACACCGATCAGAACTCTTGACCAGAATGTTTCTAAATGTCAGCTCGTCCCCACCCTCTACATGGCTGTGCTTCTGTTCCCAAGGGCCCACTGTTCTGGCATGGTTATGACTCAGAGCACTGAATTACTCAGGAAAAAAATATATATATGTAAAAAAATGACAAGGAGTTAATATATTTAATATAGTAAAAGACAATACAAAAAAAATTGAAACCTTCAACTGAAAGTGGATAAACAAACACTTCACCCAAATTAAATACAAATGATTAACAAACTCAAGTGACATTTTCACCCTCTCAAGTAATCAAAGCAATACAAATTGAAAGAATGATAAGATAAAATTTGATAACAAAGGTATTTAAAAGATGACATCCAATGCTGTCAAAGGTTTAGGAAGACAGATATTCTCAGACACTTATGGTAAATTGGTATAATCTTTGATGAAAGCAATTTCAGAGTATTTGCTTCCAATTTTAAGACTCTAACAGAAGGATGAAATGGAAATAAAAATGTACACATGAGGATTCTCATCATTATTTGTATTACTCAGCATTATTTGCAGTAGAGGAAAAATTAGAAATATCCTTAATGTCTATTTTTAGGCAAATAGTTAAATAATTATGACGCTGATAAAGATTTTAATGCATAAGAAAATATTTACATAAGTATGTATGTGTAACATGATTAAGGAAATATAGGTAGATATGCATAGAAAAAAGAATAAAAGGAAATACACTAAAATATTAACAATGAGCTTAAATGATGGAACTATGGATTATCTTTTATCTTACCCAAGCTTTCCTATGTTCCTATGTTCAAATTTTTTTAATAAGATTGTGTTATATCTATAGTAAGGGGGGAAATTTTTTAAAAGATGTTTGAATTGAGAATCAAGCTGGTTTCTAGTCCAAGTTCTGCCACTAAATAAATTATTGAGCTTTGGATAATTCACATCATCTCTCTGAGCCTAATTTTTCAAATCTGAAAGTGTGGTGGCTTTGCACACCACACTTTCAGATTTGAGCTTGGGGAGCTTGGGGAGACTGAACTTGTTCCTAAAATTCCTTTGTCGGTAAGTTCTCGGCTAGGGCAGGTCCCTGAGATTGGGAGGTAGAGGTAAAGCAGCAGCCCTAATGTTCTCAGGCTCAGCAGGTCCATGCAAGTGACCAGGCAGCTCATGGACATTGTCTCTTATCTGCTGGCTCAGCTTGTGCACGTGGGGCAGCAGTCAGTCCGGAAGCTTCTCTGTCTTCCCTCAGATCATCCTTTGGCTTCTCCACGTCCTGGACTAGACGTGTGTTTACTTCTGTAATGAAGGGCACCAGCTTCTTCAGCAGGACATCCACATCATCAAGGTCCAAGGCCACAAGAACAGACAGAGGCTTTTGTCCATCCTTGTGGGTACCAGCTTTTTCGTTTGGGTTCTATCTTGTCCAGATTTTCCCCTGCTTTACATTTATCTTTCCTGCCCACCCTGCAAAACTCAAATCCAAGGATCAAACACAAAGACAACAGCCAAAGAGAGACTTTTTAATCACTGCCCACAGTTGTGTAAGGTCGAATTCCTGTAATAAATAAATGAATACTTAGTGGTCATGCTTCTCTGATTGAACCATGATTGATATAGAAAGTAAGAGGTGGGTGGGATTTATTTATTACAGTCTAAGCTTCCTTCCAGCCCTAAACTAGAGGATTCTAAAGTAAGCTCAAAGTCTCTTCACATTGATAATCAGTTGAAAATCCAAGGGCTAGCCCTGTGGCCGAGTGGTTAAGTTCACACGCTCCACTATGGCAGACCAGGGTTTTGCCAGTTTGGATCCTGGGCGCGGACATGGCACCGCTCATCAAGCCATGCTGAGACGGCGTCCCACAGAGCACAACCAGAAGGACCTACAACTAGAATATACAACTATGCTCTGGGGGCTTTGGGGAGAAGAAGAAGAGAAAAAAAGAAGAAGATTGGCAACAGATGTTAGCTCAGGTGCCAATCTTTAAAAAAAAAAAAAAAAAGAAAGAAAATCCAGAGAGTCATCTTTTCTACACAAAATTAACATCAGCATAAAGTTGGACAGTTCAGGATGAGGTGCCAAGCACACACAGGCATCTTCTTTCCTCCCAAGATCTCAAGAAAAAGACAGCAAAATAGTTTAAAAACTATTAGCCCACAAAAAGAACCAAGAGAATGGGATAAGAGCCAACAGTAGGTGAAGAGCTTTAATTGCTGGAAGACACAAAATAGATGGACAAATGGTGACTAATGAAGGGAAACAAAGCATCCACCGAGAGCATAAAGGAAGGGGTCTGCAGTACCTAAGGAACTCTAGATCTGAGAGAACAGGTGACATGGCACAGGGATGAGAAGCAGTGCTGAGAACTCCAGGAGCAATTGAAGGCCAGCCGATGAGACATGTTACCCTTCAACCCCCAACTCTTCCCTACCCCAGTGAGCAGAACTGCCATAATCAGGCACTTCTGCATGGCCAAAAATTGAGCTGTTATTAATCTAAAAAAGAAAGTTTTTCTCAACTTTAAATACTATCTGGGAGAAATTAAGCACCTACTAAGCAGTATCACCACAGAGTAGAGTCCTCCGTTTGATTCCATGTGGAAGTCCCCAGCTTGCTCCCCTCCATCTCGTTCAAAAGCCTGACAGTCAACAACCCCATTTCTATACAAAGACTCCCAGTTCAGTCTCCATTGCTTTGTTATTAAATGTAATCAAATATTTTCAAATGTAAATGAAAAAATCAAGCAGAAAAAATTACCTCTCCCCACCAAAAAAAAAAAAAACAAAGATAATTCAGGGCATAGAAGACAACTAAACCACATGCAAAACAAAGTCTGTAAAACCAAGAACTATATTCTATCAATAAACGAGCCAAGAGGGAATAAGAAAGAACTCTTAGAATTAAAAAATCTGGCTATATGATTACTGAAATTTTAAAAGTGCAATAGAGGGATTGAAAGATAAATTTGAGAGTGTCTTCCAGAATACAGAAAGAAGAAAAAGAAGCTTTGAAAATACGAGAGAAATTTTACGAGCAAGAGATTATTCCAGGAAGTTCAACATTGGATTAACAAATATTCTGGAAAGACATAACAGAGAGCAGGAGGGAAGAAACTATCAAGGAAATAATATAAGAGAACAGACTAGAGTTGAAGAAGGACACAGTCTTTAGATTAAAGAGAGAACCCCTGAGTGAAGGCTCAAAGGATGAAAGACTCCCACTTACATATGGCATTATGAAGTTCCAGAATACCAAGGATAAAGAGATTGTTAAAGTATGTGGAAAAACAGAAAGAAAAAACATATAATAATATAAAATATAATAAAATAATAGAAATATGATTTAAAGTTTGAAAAAGCTGAGGTTATGACAAAGGCAAGTTTGCTGTTACATGCCATCGTTAGCTCTGCACTCCTATGAACGAGAGATGTCCACATGTCCTGTGCTCAACAGCCCTACTCAGCTTCTGTAGACTCATGCCAGTGGCTTCCTTTATGGAGTCAATCCATCTGTGGAGTGTAAAAACTTAAGTACCTATTCCAACTAAATGTTAGGTACCATCCCCATTGAGTAGCAAAGTGGCGATGACATTTCATCCACAGAGAATAAACCCAAGTATGGTACTTTGTACGCCAGTGAACTATATTTACATGATCATAATAATGTAAATAATGCTTCCTGACTTTAAACTTATAGAATCAACCTATAGAGAAATCTCGGGAAAATCCACAATGGTTCCAGAATACGATGTATCTGTTACCAACTTTGAAGTGGAAGGAAGTGGGGAGAGGTGGAAAGAAGGATAAGAGCAGAGGTTTCCTTGTCTTATAAAATGAAAAGTCAAGATACAGGAGCTGGAATAAGAAATGAAGAGTAAGTCTGTTGTTTATAGCTGCAGAAGTCACCCAGGGAAGAAGAAATCAAGCATAGTGATGTAGCTCTGCTGGGCCAGACAGGGTAGGAATGATCTGATCTTCCTCTATCATGAAAGGAAACTGATAATGATAAATAAAGAAGCAGTGATATAAGCTTGTTTCTATTATTATATTATTATTTGTTTTAGAGACTATGAAAGTGATTAACAAAAAGAACCCAAAACAGGAATGGTTGCAAAAAGTGGTTGCCTTGGGGAATGATATTGGGACTGAGGATGATACATGCTTGGAGCTGAGGCCACCTTAAGAGGAGGGCCTGCCTGCAGAGAGGAACCAGGATCGGGAGGCAGAGAGGAAAAGAACAATCTGCATCCAATGATATCCTTAGAGTCCCTCCGTCAAGCTGAGTGCAGAACCGGATTTTTAATTATGTAAGCTGTCTTAGTTTGTTGGGGCTGCTATAACAAAATGCTGTAAACTAGGTGGCTTATAAACAGCAGAAATTTATTTCTCACAGCTCTGGAGCCTGGGAATTCCAAGATGAAGGTGCTGGCAGATTTCATGTGTGGTGAGAGCCAGCTTCCTCACACAGTCTTCTCACCGTGTCCTCACATGGCAGAAGGAATGAGGGAGCTCCCTGGGGCCTCTTACATAAAGAGCATTAATCCCATTCACAGGGGCTCCATCCTCATGACCTAATCACCTCCCAAAGGCCCCACCTCCTAATACCATCACCGTGGGGATTAGAATTTCTACATATGAACTTGGGGGGATACATTCAGACCATAGCTCTTGAGTTGGTTTCTGGAAATTGCCCTTAAAAATGCCCAGTATGGAAAAAATATTTGCAAGTTATATATCTGACAAAGGCTTAATATCCATAATATATAAAGAACTCTCGCAACTCAACAACAAAACATCAAACAACCCAATCAAATAATGGGCTGGAGACATGAACAGACATTTCTCCAAAGAAGATATACTGATGGCCAATAGGCACATGAAAAGATGCTCATCATCGCTGATCATCAGGGAAATGCAAATCAAAACTACAGTAAGATATCACCTTACACCCATTAGAATGACAAAAATATCTAAAACTAATAGCGACAAATTTTGGAGAGGTTGCAGAGAAAAAGGAACCCTCACACACTGCTGGTGGGAATGCAAAGTGGTGCAGCCACTATGGAAAACAGTATGGAGATTCCTCAAAAAATTAAAAATAGAACTACCATACGATCCAGCCATCCCACTGCTGGGTATTTATCCAAAGAGCTTGAAGTCAGCAATCCCAAAAGTCCTGTGCACCCCAATGTTTATTGCAGCACTGTTTACAATAGCCAAGACATGGAAGCAACCTAAGTGTCCAGCAACAGACGAATGGATAAAGATGTGGTACATATATACAATGGAATACTACTCAGCTGCAAAACAGAACAAAATCATTCCATTTGCAATAACATGGATGGACCCTGAGAGAATTATGTTAAGTGAAATAAGCCAGCGAGAGAAGGATAATCTGTGTACGACTCCACTCATATGAGGAATTTAAAATTACGGACTAAGAACAGTTTAGAGGATACCAGGGGAAAGGTGGGGTCGGGGGTGGGCACAAGGGGTGAAGTGGTGCACCTACAACATGACTGACAAACATTAATGTACAACTGAAATTTCACAAGATTGTAACCTATCAATAACTCAATAAAAAAAAAATGCCCAGTATGCACCCACTGCCCTTCCCTACCTCTGGTTGAAGTCTTTGCCTTCCTGTCTTTACAAACCTGCACTGTTGGATGCCTTGTGTTGTGTATTTGCATAACAAGTTGGAAGTTCCTAGTTATGTGAATTAATAATAGAATTATTTTTTAATTGCTAAGTCCAAGTTTATCTAGCAATGCTGTCTTTAAAAATAAAGAGGTACTATTGATTTGAAGAGACCGGATTGGGCACCTAAATTGAGTTTCTGAGTTTGAGGCCTTTCTGGCAGCTACAACAAGGATATTCTTGAATTGAGCCCGAAAGCTCTGCCTGATGAAAAAAATGTATTACTGTCTTTTTTTCGTTCTTAGAATCAGGGAGTCATAGAATATCAGAAACAAAAGGGTCTTAGAGATCCCCTGGTCTAACATCCCCATTTTTACACGTGAGAAACTGGGACCCTGAGAGGTTAAGTACTTTGCTCAGAGGACATGCTAAGACTTAATGGGAGTACCAGGACTGGAACTCGTAGTTCCTTGCTCTGTGTTAAATCTTTGGAGGCTGGGGGAGTGCAAGAAGACAGATAATGGCAAAATGATAACATCAAGGCTGCAGAGTCAAATAAGGGACATAAACAGGGATACAATGGGGCCTTGGGTTGCCCTCCCCAGACATCTCCCTGCCCAGTGCTTTCCCTGACTGAGGCCAGTGCCGGGGAGTCCTAAGGCCCTTCTTCAGCTAAGACCCTGGACCTGGGAGGCCAGCATCTGAGGCAGACAAATCCTTTCTGCTTCCTCCAGGTGTGTAGAGCACATGCAAAGACACCCCTCAGGCTTCTGCATTGAGGCCACCAGCCTCCTGGCGTGGGACAGTGCTCTCTGAGTCATTCTGCTAGGTTTTAAACTCTGTCAGAGAAACTTTTTTTTCAAACTTAATCAATAGTAAACTATAGTCTTGTAAATATTAGAGAATAGCGTTAAAGGAACCTCTAAAGGAGAAAAAAGAACTACCCTTAGTCTCACTATCTTCACCCAATAACTGGCTTCCTTTTTGCGTTTTCTCTTCTGGCATCTGTCCATGTGCACACTTAATTTTGCTTGGTTGTAATCAGAAGGAGCATACAATTTTGTATTAAAGCAATAAAGTTTTAATGATATATAGATATAGAAGGCAAATGGGTATAAAGCAAAATTTATGCAGGTTTGTAGGGGAAAATCCATTTTAAGGGGGGGAGTATAGGATAATAGCCCATATTAGAGCAGTACATTTGGGATAGTGCTTATAAAGATGTTAATAAAATTCCTATTTTTTCCTTTTTATATTGTTTCTTAACCAAGTCATGAGGAAATAAATGTAATATATGTTCAGCCTATATTTGCACCATTTGATTGCTAAAACAATCATGGTGGTTATGGAGAAAAAAAAAAAAATCACAGATCTTAGCACCAGAAGGGACCTTAGAGATACTACTTTCAACCCAGTGAGAGGCAAATTGTCCGTAGTATTTGGGATTATGTAACAAGGCCCAGTGTTTGTATCCCTCTGTCTCTCCATGCAAATCCAGCTGACTTCCAGTAATAAATCACCAAGCATTTTTCTATCACTTACCGTGATTCTAGCGCTGACTGGTGTTAGGTGTCACAAAATGGCAGACCCTTTGTCCACAAGGTTCTAACAAACTCCTTGAAAAATTGAGGCAAATATCCATTGAACTGTCAATGAATTGACCTGATATATTATATATTTCATTGTCATTTTGTTTTCTGTCTGTATTCCCCTGTTAGAAGGTAAGCTTCATGAGGGCAAGAACTCTGTCTGTCTTGCTCACTGCTGCATCAGCTACCTCTCTGTCTTAGTCACCTTGGACTGCTATAACAAAAGTACCATAGATTGGGTGGCTTAAACAACAAACATTTATTTCTCACAGCTCTAGAGGCTGGGAAGTCCAAGATCAAGGTGCTGGCAGATCTGGTGTCTGGTGAGAACCTTCTTCCTGGCGTGGAGACAGCCACCTTCTCACTGTGTCCTCACACGACAGAAAGAGAGCTCTGGTCTCTTCAGCACTTATAAGGGCACAATACCGTTATCGGGGCTCTACTCATGACTTCATTGAAACCCACTTACCTGCCAAAGGCCCTATCTCCAAACACCACCATATTGGGAGTTAGGGCCTCAACATATGAATTTGGAGGAGACACAAACCTTCAGTCCATACACCCTCCTACCGGGCCTGACCACTGTGGCTCCCGATGTGTCGGCTGACTCCCACTTTCTGTTGCATTTGTACTAGATTTTCAGCCCAACAACCTCCTAGCAGCTTTCCTGTTTTCTCTCCAGTTCTAGCCCACAAGCTAACTGGTCTTTTTCATCTTTATCTCAAATAACATGTCAGGTTTTATTACGTGAGAAGATGGGCAGTCTTTGTATCTCTTATAAGTATTCCAGCTGGATACAGTAATGAAGAGGCTAATCGATTCATGTGAACGCTCGTTCTGGCTTCTCTAAAATTTAATCATGGATGGCACCTGTACCTACAACAGTGTATTGATCAGGATAAGTCACAAAGAACACAACCCACTCTCACTGATTTGAACAGAAAGGGATTTACAATAAGGAAGTGCATGCGTGGCTCACAATATCAGAGACAGAGGGCTTCGGAGAGAGACTCTACACTGAGCTTCCGGAAACAACTTCCAAAAGCACACTGCAGAACTGGACCACCAAGTTTCCTGCCACAATCAGGAAATTCCTTGTTAAATCAGAACGTTACCACTACACCCATGAATCCAAAACCACACCCCCTCTACTACAATGCAGTCTCCCACTACGAACTGATCTAAATCACATGCAGAAATGTAACTGCAAGGGAGTCTGGGGAGTGTCCTTGGCTTCTGAAGATCTGTGATAATAGGCACTCTAGACAGAAGGAGGTTGAAATAGAGACTGAGGGATTGCAGCCACACTATCTTCCACACAGTTGTTGTTGTTAGTGCCTTTGAGTCGATTCTGACTCCTAGTGACCCTGTGTACAGCAGAGAGGAACCCTGCCTGGTCTTTCTGCTCCATCATCTCACCTTCTGGCAGTATATGAGACAGTGCTCTCCTGCTCTTCATAGGGTTTTCATAGCCAGTGTTTTGGAAGTGGGTGGCCAGGTCCTTCTTCCTCGTCTATCTTAGTCTAGAAGTTCCACTGAAACCTGTCCACCGTGGGTGACCCTGCTGGTATTTGAAATACCAGCGGCATAGCTTTCAGCATCACAGCAACACACAGCCACCACCATAGTATCACAACCGAAAGACAGATGGTGTGGTTCCCCAATAGGGAAATGAACCCAGATGTGACAATGAGAGTGCCGAATCTTAACCACTAGACCACCAGGGCTGGCTCTTCCACACAGAGGGAGGGGAATGCACAAAAATTAAGAGGGTGACCTTTGTGTGCTCCCTCTTTCTACTCCTTTTAGTTAGAGCAATTAATTTCTTAGTCAACAAATATTTTTCCAGATTTTATTGAGATAAAATTGACGTTGCGTAAGTTTAAAGTATACAACATAGTAATTTTATATGTGTATATATTGTGAAATGATCACCGCAATGTCTAGTTAACACCCATCACCTCACATAGTTACAAATTTTTTTCCTTGTGATGAGAATTTTTAAGATTTACTTTCTTAGCAACTTTCAAATATGCAATACCGTATTATTAACTATAGTCATCATGTTCTACATTATATCCACAGAACTTATTTATCTTATAACTGGAAGTTCGTACCTTTTGACTACCTTCACCAAATTGCCCCACCCCCCACCGCTGGCTACCACAAATCTGATCTTTGCTTCCAGGAGTTTGCTTTTTTTAGATTCCACATATAAGTGAGATCATACAGGATTTGTCTTTCTCTGTGTGAAATCTCACTTAGCATAATGCCCTCAAGATCCATCTGTGTTGTTATAAATGGGAGGATTTCCTTCTTCTTTATGGCTGGATAGTATTCCATTGTGTATATATATATATATATATATATATATATATATATATATATACACCATATTTTCTTTTGATTACTCAAAAAATTATTTATTTTAATTAGTCAACAAATATTTATTGAACCTCTACTGTGAATCAAACACCATGCTAGGCGCTAGGAACACCAAGATGAGTATGACCCTGGGTGCCTTAAGAAACCCACAGTCTAGTGGAAGAAACAAATGGATAAGCCAGTAGTGATAAAAGAGAAGAGGCTCCTAGTAGAGACTTGCACAAAGTGCTGAGGGAGCCCAGATGAAGCTGTGCACACTCTGGGTTCCTCTCCTCTGAGAGAATAAACCGGATTTCTACTGCTTCTTTTGATGGAACCCCAGTTTTTGTCAAAGTATTTTCTCTGAATGATCTCTGCTGCGAAAGTCAAGGCAATTGAAGATGTGAATCACCTGAAACCTGGCCATGTTTCTTCAGGTACGTTGTATTGTTTTTCTCATTGTCGTTGTTGTTGTTTTAATGAAGCACTGAACTGTCTTTTCTCAACTAAAACACTGTTAAGCAAATGTTAATACAGCTTTTCTCATGTATGTATTTACATGTATCCTCATGTAGTTCTGCTTCTATCTGTCTGTATGTGTCCCTACATAAACTGACATTTGTATACATTTGTACCCATGAGTGTTCATGGAGGAATGTGTAGTTGTGTAGGGCCATCACTCCATAAATGTGTATCTGTGCGCATGGTCCTTCAGCTTGCTTGTTGTTTGTAAAAATGCACGAATATAGATGAAAATTCAATGAAGGTCAAATACGAATAACTAAATTCAAGGAGGTATCAGGGAAGACGGGGAAATATCTATGTGTGGGACTCACATGTGATTGAGTCTCACACCAAATTGTGAGGGTGTCTTTAAGAGCATCTTGTTTGACTTCCAGACCTACCTTAGAAGTTCTTTTTTATTAAGCCAAAAATTAATCCCCCAATAAGGCCCAACCCCCTCCCATCTCTTCCCATCTATACTGGAGGACAGAACTCGTCTTTTTCATCTCTGGATCAACAGTATGCAATGTCAGACACAAAGGTGGTGCTCAGGAAAGAAAGAAGGAGGGAAGAAAGGAGGGAGAGAGAAAAGAGGGAGGGAAAAAAGGAGAAGGGAAGGGCAAAGGAAAGGATGATATCAGCCTTATTCATCATGAGTAGACAATTAGCACATAGTAATAAACTGAGCTAATAAGCCACTGCATGATATAGATAAGATCCATCACTGGAGCAAAGGGCCACCGAGAGATGTCGTGCTGCACTCTCTGCCCCATCTCAATATCTTCTTGGTCCAAGCCAGCTTCTCTCCTGAACCCTCCACGGACTCTCAGCCCTTGCGGATGGTAGGCTGTCCTTGGTTTGACCTCCGTGAAGCCCTTTCATCTACACAGATGCCCAATCTGTGGACCATGAACAGAGCACTAGCCTGTCAGCTGTGAAAACTGCATTCTCATTGAGGCTCTGCTTATCTGAATGACTTTGGGCAAGCCGCTTAACCTCTCTGGGCCTCATCTGTAAGTGTCCTTATCCGTTAAATGAAACACTGTGATCTCTGAGATTCCATCCTGCCCCAGAATCCTGAGATTCCGTGCCATGCCAGCTGCATCCGTCTGCCATCCCCGATGCCCTGGGCTTTATTTGTGACTGCAGCCCTTCCCCTTCCTGCAGCCTTCTCCCCGGCTTGGTCATCAGCTCACAGCACTCACACAGGTCTCTACCTTGAGGAGAACAGCAGCTACCTCACCACGGGCAGATAGGATCAATAAACAGGGGAACACGATTTATTTTAAGCTCAGGCGAGCACAGAATCTCAGGCTAGATGCAGAGGTCAGCTCTGAGGCTACTCCCAACAGGCTTTGCACAATCTGATTAAATGCAGACAATCCAGGCCCAAGCCCTTCTCCGTCAAGGATGCCCGGCTCTGCACAGACACCAGCAGGTTGTCACCCTGCTCCTCGGCTGCTCAGGAAGTCCCAAGTCCAAAGTCCTTTCTTCAGCACAGCCCAGTTTCTCTTCTCGGTCCTGCCTCTCCCCCTAGTTTCTCTTCATTCTTTTCACTAAGAGAGCCATGGGCATCAAAACCTCTCTTCAGGGTAGCAAAGAGGTTTCTTGTATTTATGCCGCACATGGACACATCAACTGTCAGTGATTAAGAAGGCTCTAGATCCACCCACATCTTCAACTCCCAAGGGCATAGGAGAATAGAATAGAAGTTGGCTGCTTCCTCTGAGCCCAGGGAAGGAGAGGAAATGGGTACAGATGAGGATATTTGCCTGGGGAGGGAGGAGGGCAGGAAGTCCACTAATATTAATGTTCAAAGCACTGAGGTGGATCCCAGGAAGGACTCCTGGGTTGAAGGCATCACATCTCTCTCCTAAAGGACTCTAGTTAGTGAGAGAGACAGGTGCATGAGCTGATAATTTGCATAAAGCATCCTAGAAAAAATACCAAATGCAGCATACTGAGAGAGTTGCAAGAAAGTAGTCATTGATTCTGTCTTGGGGAGAATCAAGATAGACATTCAAGGGGAAGTAAAATTTGAAGACATTTTAAATTTTTCAGTTTTATTAAATAGTAGCAATAATGCTTTCCATCTTTGCTGCACTTTATGGTTTACAAGGTGCCCTCAAGCCTTTATTCCGTTCAATGTGTTCATGTGTATCCTCATGCACTTAGACAGTGATTGGGCCTACAATGTGCCAGGCAAAGCTATGGCTCTAAAGAAACAAAAAACATAGTCGTGGCCCTCAAAGAGTTCACCTCTAGTGGGACAGAAAGGCAGGTAAACAAATAATAGCCAAGACAAAGCGTGAGTCCTAAAGTGGAACATCAAGTTAATGTGGTGGCAAAAGAGAGTGCAGAGTTTAACCCAGGGTGGAAGGGGGAGAGAAAGTTTGGGGACAGAATTAAGAGTAGAATGCTTGAGGATGCTTGATATGAATAGGATGAGCTGGGGTGTGACAGAAGGTGATATGGGAAAAGAGCATTCCAGAACTACACAAGCAAAGGCAGAGACTAGTGTCGCCAGATAGAATATAAGGAGGAAGTGGGGCAGAAGAACGAAAGATACAAGCAGATGAGGGATCATCCTCAGGGCAATCCTTGGGTAAGAAGGTCAGGTGGCGGGGACATCAGAATTACTTGAAGGATTTCTTCAAAATATGCACATCGCCATCTCCCAGAGATCCCCAGAGCCTACTATTCCTGAGGGGGAGGAAACCTGCTTCTCAGTGGTCTCACATATCCTTTTGAAAATAAGCAAGAAATTTGGCTACTCTTCTCCCATGAAATTCTGATTTCTTAGCCACACTCTTCTTCCTAGCATCCTTCCTCTAGGTTAAGATGACTGTTGAAATTAATTTCAGGATCTCTCTATGACTATGTAAATCAGAGTAGGATTCTTTTTCTATCTTCTGGCTTCCTTCTGGCTAGGATTGACCATCCTGAGCCCAGGGCTACCCAAACAAAGCCTGAAGCTTTGGCATCCACCCTTTCCTTCACATCTGTTCAGCAGCATCATTAACTGGGCCTCTGTTGTGTGACCCCATTCTAACTCTGCTGGAGCCTCTGGCCCTGACCCCTGGCCTGTCTGGATCTGTCCTATCCACCTGAGCCCCGTTTATGCTTCCATCATCAGTCACTATACTACCTGACTCAGGAGGCTAGAATCAACTTATTCTCATCCCTGGTCTTGGTCAAGCCTCTGTGCTGCCACATCTGTCCCAATATGGCAGACCAATACATCCCCAGGTTCCACAGGGACTGCAGGATGAGCGGCAGTCTTCCAGGTAGAAAAGAGGTAGAAATCTTTCCAAACATGAGAAATACAATATACTTAAAAATGGCCAAAAAGCATATGAAAAGATGCTCAACATCACTAATTATTGGAGAAATGCAAATCAAAACCACAGTGAAATATCACCTCACATCCATTACAATGGCTACTATCAAAAAAAAAAAAAATAGGGGCCAGCCCGATGGCACAGTGGTTAAGTGCGCACGTTCTGCTTCTTGATGGCCTGGGGTTCACTGGTTTGGATCCCTGGTGCGGACATGGCACTGCTTGGCAAGCCATGCTGTGGTAGGCATCCCACGTATAAGGTAGAGGAAGATGGGCACGGATGTTAGCCAGTCTTCCTCAGCAAAAAGAGGAAGATTGGCAGATGTTAGCTCACGGCTAATCTTCCTCAATAAATAAATAAATAAGTGTTGGCAAGGATATAGAGAAAATGAAACTTTTGTGCACTGTTAGTGGGACTATAAAATGATGTACCCACTATGGAAAACAGTATAGTGGTTCTCAAAAAATTAAAAATAGAACTACCTTATGATCCAGCCATTCGACTTCTGAGTATATATCCAAAATATTGAAAACACAGTCTTGAAGAGATATCTGCACACTCACATTCATAGCAGCATTATTCCTAATAGCCAAGAGGTGGAAGCAACACTAATGTCCATCAACAGGTAAATGAATAACAACATGGGATATATACATACAATGGTACGTTATTCAGCCTTAAAAAGGAAGGAAATTCTATCACACGCTACAATGTGGATGAATCTTAAAGATATTATGCTAAGTGAAATCAGCCAATCACAAGAGGACAAAGACTGTACAACTCACTCATATAAGGCACCTGGAGTAATCAAACTAATAGAAACAAAAAGTAGAACGACGGCTGCCAGGAGACAACGAGGGAGGAGGGTAAAGGATGTTGTTGTGTAATGTGTATAAAGTTCAGGATTTGGGGGATAAAAATGTTCTGGAGATCTACTTCACAACAATGTGAATATATTTAACACTACTGAACTGGACACTCTAAAATGGTTAGGATACTAAATTTTACGGTATGTGTGTTTTTACTGCAATTAGAAAATAAATATAAAAAGAGAAGTAGAAAATACAGTCATAAAGAGTGTGGAACTCATGAAACTTCAAGACATATGGTGCAGCTGCAGCATGAGCCATGTGGACAAGCGGTATGGAAGGTGAGCTGGGAATCTAGAACAAACTCATGAAGGGCTTTAATTTTATTTACATTTATACAAGACCTTTCTGTGGAATATAAAACATCCCTCATATCTGATAGCTTCGGGGATCATCAGTCAGCTTTCTAATCTCTGACTTATTGGACTTCTGCATCATTAGAATGTTTCTCAATAGTAAAACTGTCATTTCAAAAATTAAATTGAGTCCCAATAGCTAAGATAGTGACTGTCTAGTGAATGATGTAGTGACACTACGGAGAGCAGAGGGAGGTTGAAGTTGAGATATGTTAAAGAAGCAAAATCAACAGGATGTAAAGAATGATTGGAGGAGAGTGTATTAGCTAAGGATACTTTTGATTGCCAGAATATTCAACACAAACTGACATAAACAATAAAGAAAACTGGTTCTCTTACATAATTGAAAGAATCCAGGAGTAGAGTGGGCTTCAGACATGCTTCGGTGAGAAAGACCCTGGGCTCTGACTCTTCTTCGCCATGACTCTCTTGGCTCTGCTCTCCTGGGTGAATGGGCTGTATCCTCACACTGGCTTGCTTCATGGTAGCAAAGTGGGCTCAGCTTCTCCAGACCTCATATTTGCATACCACCCCATTCAAAAAAAAAAAAAGAGGTTTTCTTTCCTCTAACCCTCATACAAAATTTCTGCATTTACTCCATTTGGACTGAACTGAGCTAAGCTCTGGTCCAGGGCAGGGCCATACATTGAATGGCTTGGACTTCTGAGCCAGTCTCTGTGGCAAGAGAGATGGAATTATGTTGATTGATGCTAACAAATCAGAGCCCACTGCCTGGGCCAGGGGCACAGTAAATTCTACCCAAAGCACACAGCAAATACAGGGTGAGGGGAGTGATTCCCCAAAGGAAATCTGGGTGCTGTGAGCAATGGGAGAGGGAAGAAAGGGATGCTGGGTAAGAAGCCAACCCTCATCCCCTATGGAGAGTGAGGAAGAAAGAGGACCAAGGACAGCACCAAGATCTCCAGATCTGATGACTCTGGACATTGACATCCTTAAGAAAGACTGGATATACGAGAGAAGAAGCAAGTTTGGGAGTAGGGCAGAGAGGTAAGGCGGACACATGAATTTGTTGTTGAGTTTGACTAAAAGACATATAGGTGGAGATGTTTGATGCTTGATAGTCAATTCTGGATCTTTCCAGTAACCCTACACAAGTGAAACCACAACTAAGTGGTCCCACTCTTTTCCACAACACTATATCATGTCTCTTTAGAGTTTTGAAATACTCCATAGTTATTGATTAGCCATTAGTTATTCCCTCTGAACTTGCCTAAAAATGTCTTCTTCCTCTTTAGTACTACAATCCTCAAATCCCTGGAAATGGGGTTGAGCAGGTGCAGAACAGAAGACAAAACATTCCTCTTAATGTAGGAAATTAATTTGTGGCTCTAATTGCCTCAAACTCTGAATGAAAAAAAAAATCTAAATTCTCCCAGCATTCAAAATAGAACACAGGCTTTATCTGAATAAAGAAAATAATCTGTCAGGGAAAAAAAAAAGGACTTAAGCTGCTAAAATGTCAATCTTACCACATTGTTAAGGAAAAGCAGGTTTAATTATATTCAAATCTACATAGAATCATTTTTGAGTGGTTTGCACAGGAGCCTAAAGGTCTAGGATTTCAGAATTGACAAGATTCATTAAACAAAGGCAACAGGGAAAGAGGAAAGTATAATGAGGGGTGGCGGAGACGTGGTTTGAGAGTCAGAGTCTTTGAGTCCTACACCCAGCTCAGCCATGAAGCCATTCTACGGCCTTTGTCAAGTCATATACCTTCTCTGGATTATAGTTCTGTCACAGGTAAGAAGGCACGGAAATGTAAATGTTCTCAGGTTGCCTTTCATATCTATGAAAACATCACAGGAAACTGAGTCTAGACTCTTCCCCCAAATACTTATTCTATCGTATAAAATTCAGCAGTATTGGTTGCTCTATATGCCTGTGAAGTACACAGAGAAATGACCTGGAATTTTCCAATTCACAGATGTCAAAACAGAAGCTAAGGGAAAGGTCCCACCCGAGGTGATCCAGAAAACCAATCGTGAGTCAGAACTTGATGAACGAAAAAACCATACTGCATCCCAGAAACCAGGCCTCTGAGCAATCAACTAAAAACAAAAGGCAGTTAGTTCTAACTCCACGGAAAATGAGGCTACCCTTATCCATTTTTCCTTTTCCCGTCCCTTCCCACCCCCTCCCGAAAGAAAGAATTTGAGGAGAAAAATAACTTCCAGCGTCTCCACACATGGAAGCCAGAAGGCATGCCGGCTTCTGAGGGCAGTGAGCACAGGGAAACACACACTGGCAGAGCAGCTCTGTCAAAGAGACACGTTACCTTAGCTGAGCAACTGCTCTGCACAACGGTGTGTTAGCAGGCTTTGGGAGGAAAGAGTTAGACAACTCAAAAGACTAATTGCTTTAATAAGCTTTAAGGGTTGTACGTCAAAAAGCAGCTGCTGACCTGCAGCCAGCTGAAGACGTTATGTGCCCTGTGTTCAGGCTGCTGTATTATCATTGTAAATAGCCTCTACCCAGTTCTCAACGTCAGTCTGGTGATTACTAGCCTAGCTAGCCTTTTCTCTTCTCGTTTGCTATTCAAGAGTGTTCTTGGTACAGTGTATGTCTCCCAACTCCTGCATTGCATTACCTGGGATCTTTAGGAGCATCAAGAAAGAACTGGAAAAACTAAAACAATGGTAGAACACAGAAATCTGTTGAGGCAGTAAACTGAAGCTAAATTAGCATTTCCATAAACAATGGTGGGGTAATGCACAGCACACACAGACAGAAGCACTCCAGGCAAAGTCTGTCCTCCATAAGGACGATGCTCAGGACAAGAATTTCGCCTGCACAAGTCAGAAGGCTCCAGCTGGCTCACAAATCAGTCTAGAAGAACACCTGAAGAGGCTCTCTAACTCAGGGCATCATGAAGACAAGAAAAAGATGGGCTGGAAATCAATGAATCTGTATTGTGGAAGGAGAACTACATACAGTTTAACATACAGTTCTATAAACTTAATTATATAAGCAGCAGCAGTAAGAAATTTACAGCGCGGTTCGGATGTTGACCTCCGATCTCCTCCTTGGGGAACAGGTGAAGAGCCTTAGTCAGATGTGACGGGGAACCGCCTTTGTCTGGTCCTGTGGGGATTTATTTTTCATCTCACATGATCCAGGTTCTGCTGATCCTCTGCATCCCGGGCTGTTCTTGTTCCATGCCATTCTGTGCTGGAATGGTTCCTTCCTGATATCAGTGTCATTATTACTAATTTCAGAAAATCTCTGTCTTTTGGCCTCGGATTTTAAAAAGCATCTCCATCTATTGTCGTCACAGGAGAGGGCTTGCTTTTCTCTCAGGCTCTCTGTTGAATGCCTATTAGCCCGTCATTTATCACCTCAGGACCGGCTTTTTCTCCTACATGACTGTGGCTTTCTGTCTCTCCCCGAATACCTCTGCCTGAAACCTCTGTGTTCCCCAAAGATCCTAGTGGAAGATAGGAAACTTAAAAGCTTGCTCCTTTGACAGGAATAATAATTTGTGAATGCAAATAGAAGTTGTTTCCCTTCCCCAATTCTGCGGAAACATGGCTGGCTTGCTCCTCTGGCACACCCTGCCTGCCGGCAGCAGCCCTAGATTTGACTATTTAACCGTTGTGCATCCTCTGTGGTGTTAGAACAACCTTGCAAACTTGGCCACTACCAAGGTGGGTTCTTCTAGGATTCTGACTCTGGTAAAACACCGGTTGTATCAAAGACTAAATTAAGACCAGAAAAGTTTCAAGATACATGATCCTAGAAAAACAAACTATGTTTTTTTGCCTTTATACACCTTTCACTTTCTCAGGATTTATTGGCGGTAGGTTCCCACAGGCAGAATATATACTTGGCAATCAATTGTATTTAAATGATAGAATTTACGCCTCCAGAATATTTTGCCACTGACTTGGTTTAGATCTATATCAGAGCAACTTGACTACAATCCTATATGAAACGTTTGGACCCTGAATCTATAAAATAACATTTTTATCCAAAAATACCTGATGATCCCATAAAGCAAGCTTAAAACAGTTTGTCTCTATGAGTCAACAATCAATATTTGTTCTCAGCTAAAACATTGTTTTAAAAGCCGTTTCCAGTCAGAAGCAATCCAGTGCCCAACAACAGATAAATGGATAAACAAAATGTGGTATATCCACACACTGGAATATTATTTGGCCTTAAAAAGGAATGAAATTCTGACACATGTTACAACACTGATGAACCTTGAAGACATTGTACTAAGTGAAATAAGCCAGTCACAAAAGGACAAGTGCTGTATGATTCCCATTATATGAGGTGGCTAAGTCGTCAAGTTCATGGAGACAGAAAATAGAATGATGGTTGCCAGGGGCTGGGGGCAGGGGGAAGAGGGAGCCATGTAATGGGGGACAGAGTTTCAGTTTGGGAACATGAAAACATTTTGGAGACGGATGGTGGTGACGGTTGCACAACATTGTGAATGTACTTAATGCCACTGAACTGCACGCTTAAAAATGGTTAAAATGGAAGGGTTTGTGTTACGTACGGTTTACCACAATTTTTTAAAATACAACATAAAAAAAATTATTTCCAAGTGAGAATTTTTAATATTCCCCCAAATACCTGGCTCTGAGGTTGAAATGATTTCCAAATGACCTGCGTTAGTTGCCATTCGATAACATCCAGGCATGGGAAATGTAGAAAAATAGTGATATCCAACTACAGAGATTTCACAGTTCACAGCAATAAATCAACTGTGCCTTTTCTTAGCTTTCTGAACAACCCTCATAAATTCTCCAAATTTCTTCAAAATTTAAAAAGTTACGTCTTGTTTTACTCTCAAGGGGAGTATACATGGCTAGGAAGACACATGCATGGCAAATAGTTCTCCACGACAAATCACACAGGAAGACTATTCTTCGGTCTGAAGCCAACACCCCTGGAAGCGGTGTTATTTACCACTGCACCTCGCAGACTTCAGTCCTCCCGGGGCCCCCTCACCCTGCCCGCTGCTCTCCAGTCTGGGTATGTTCTGCTCACTGAACTGAGTAGGAGTGAGGAAATGTTTTACTTCCGGGAGCAATTACCCAAAGAAATAAAATATATACGTCTATATTTTTTTATTTGTAAAGAGAGATCTCTAAAGACCCTGCATTACCTGTTTTATGACAGCCGTCAATGATATCAACGTCAAATAAGGTATATATTCATCACCACATGGAAGCTGAAATGAAAATAAATCCTAATTAAAAGAAGTCCTTAAAAGGAAAATAAGTCCTCAAAATGAAAATAAGTCCTCACCCTTTTTTCCCATAAGTTTGCGGATGACTCTGCCTTCGATTCCTTTTTCCACCTCTGATTGCTTCTGGAAGGAGGGTGATGTGGCAAAGGGGCAGGGAAGGTGCAGAGAGCTCTAAAGCCAGAGAGCTGGATCTAATTCCTGGCCCTGCCATGTATCAACTAAGTTTCTCTGGCTGTCTCCAGAACCGCAGCTGTCGATCTGCAAAATAGAGATGAGAATACAGGCATCCATACTGCAAGGCTGTAGCAAGGATTAGAAATTATGTATGAATAGCATTTGAAGCAGTGTCTGGCACATAGTAGGTACTCAATAAATTATAGCAATGATCCTGATGTTTGCATCCCAAACACAGTAGCATTATTACGCAGCCATACCATTACGCAGCTCCACTGTACTTCCCGCCCCATTCCTCAGTAAAACGTGCTCTGCTCATAGTCACAGGTGAACAGCACATAGAAGTTTACCCGGATCCTTTCTCCATACACTATTTCCCATTTGATCAGTGCAGGAAAGTGTGGAAATAACACAAATACAGTAGGAATTTCTTCATCAATAAATGCCGCATCTGGCTTGAACACTCAAGATTTAAATACAACGTAGAGTTATCTGTCTTAGGAAAATTACATGCTCACTATCAAGAGACAGGGCCTAGGCCCAAGGACTGCTTGCTATTTTTCCTCACTGCCGTGGTTCCTCACTGCTATGATTCCTTTTGCCCTACCCCTTCCCCACTAATCTTCGCTTTCCTTTTATGTAGGATGAGTTATCTGAAATATGAACGTTAAAGATTAAGAACAGAGTTAAGTTTTTCTTTAATACAATCCATTCTTTGTCAGAGGGGATGACTATGCACAAAGAGAATCTAACAAATATGGTGTGTCTTGTTGTCCAGATTTGGCATCCCCATCCTTCAGTGTTGGGACAAACACCAAGGGACACTAAAGCATGCTTATAACAGATGTCTTAGTCAGCTTGTCACCCCTGCCTTGCCCCTTGTCAGAGAATCTTCTCCCAATGTTCCTGCTGAGTAAGCAATGGCAAGTGACTTCGTTCTCTCAACCACAGCCAGCTGGACCAAACATGACCACCTGATCCAAACTGTGCCAATTAGATTCTCCCTTCCAAGGAGCAATCATTGTTTCAGAAATTCTAGCTAGCCTCCTTTGAGTACTTAAATTGGAACATGGTCAAGACTAGGTAGACTATATTGGGTCCATATGGAAGTAGACTTAAAAAATATGGTCTGCAGAGAGAAAAAATGAAGCAGATGTCCAGAGAGAAGCAGAAGGAAAATATACAAAGGAGAGAGGAGGAAAAAGAGAGAGAGAGAGCAAGCATTCCCTCCTGAGGTCTTTCCACTTGCTGGTTCCAGCTGTTTGTGAGACCCAGGTGTGTACTCTGTCCTAGGGTTCTTCGAGAGACAGCTGATATCCTTCTGATGACTTTCTCTTTTTGCTTAAGTCAGCATGAGAGGGTTTTGTTTCCTGAAAACAAAAGGTCTCTGAGACAGCATTTCTCACCTTAGCCAGTCACCCAACTGGGTGATGCCATCACCATTGCCACTAGCAGTCACAATAGAAACCACTCCCCCTGAATGTAGAGAGTTAATAACCAGCTGTCCATGGAGAACAGATCCAAATGCCTGAAGCACATCATGCTAGCTTGTAGTAGTATCCTTAGCCCGTGATGTGCTGGTAAATACTTAAGAACCAGCTCTCCTGGGGAAAAAAAATCCCTAGTCTGAAGCATTTGCCAATTTCTGTAGTGTAAATACTCCCACCATTGCCATTTCCAACATGAGATTACTGAATGTGAAGTTTGAAAGAGATATTCACAATAGGCTTTTAAAAGTCAGAACAAACAGTTATCTAGCCTACATTTTCTGATGTATAAGTACTTCCTGACTGCCTTTTATTACTTGATTCTTGTTATCTTACTCTTGTTTTAATGGTTTAAGTTTTATTAGCTCTGTGTCTTTTATTCTGAACCAATTTAAACCTCTTTTGGAGAGGGCATAGTAAAATCGTTTTAAAAATACAGCCTCTCTGAGACCTGTAGTTTCATGCTCTCTCAAACACTAAGAGAATAACAATAATAATACAGCACATTCGTATAGCAACTACAGTTTCTAAATTACCTCAACGGCATGCAATGGCAGCAAGAACATGGGCACTGCTTTGAGTTTCTGCGTAAAAGATGCATTTGGTAAATGTTAGATTTCCTTTCACATTCACTCACTCATTTATTCCAACCATCCCTCCTCGCCAAGAGTTGGTCATGTACATGACAACCAAAATGAGTGAAGATTCCTGAACAAAAGTCGCAATTTTCCAGGGCAGTGCAAACCTTACTCCAGCTTTGGGAAAGGTTGAGTGTTCCGTACCAGAGATCAGAAAGAAAGTTGGAGAAAAAAATGCCTTGTTCCTTGTGTTCGACTTTGAAATGAGCTATTGTCATCTTTGGTTTTGCTTGTAAAACACAAATGAGAGAAGAACTCACTAGACACCATTTCGCTCACTAGACTTCCAAAGTACATCACCCTCCAGACAGCGGGAGAAAGAGATGCCTCTCGCTGGTTTGTAGTAGGGGTATCTACGTGGTTCCCCTGTTAGATTTCCACTTCAGCTCAAACCATTTCCAGTTTTGCCTTTCCAGTGGTTTGATAACAAGCCTCAGAGAAACTGAATCAACTCAGTCAACCTTTCCTTGGACTCCCCTCACTCCCACTGTCCCCCACCCTGGTTTGTAAGAAACCCAAAGGTCCCCAAGTCCCACTAGCCTTTGAGAGGAGAACCAAGGAGGTGACTTGAGTAAATGGTTCCTCAAACCCTACCTAGAGAGCCTTCAAATCTAGAGTAAGACTCCATCCTAGAGTTTCTTTAGCAAGGTCTGTGTTTTGGATGAGGCTTTTCAAAGATCTTAGTAACAGATATTTCTAAGTGAAATCTCGCACAAAAGTCCTGCAACAGATTAAAAGCATAACTGATCATCTACGGCTTTTCCAGTCTTTATTTTACAGATCTCAAGAAAATTTTAAATTGGAACTGGTTGAATTGCAATGAGGGTCCCCAGAGACCCCTCCAGTCTTGAGCCCTGGTATCTCACTTGTTGAGAAGGCCTTACAACATCTCTGGGAAACCCTAGGGCTCCTCGGGGCACAGTTTGAAAGCCACTGCATTAGGAAGCTCTCTCTGCCTGTGTGCAGGAGCAAAGTGGCTTGAGAGCTGGGGGCAAGAAAATCAGTTAGGAGGTTCCTGCGATTGCTCAAATGAGAGCTATGAAGACCTGAATTGGCCTAGGAGACAGTTCCAACATAAAGTCACTAGGATGGGCAATTGATCGGATGTGAAAGTCAGGAGAAAGGACAAAGATACCTCTGATTTTTCAAGCTTATTTGTGAAAATTAGGGTGCCATTAGAAGAAACGGCTCTCAGAAAAAGAAGAAAATAATCAAAATGGTTTGGGGCATGCCATATACTTTGTTTGGAATAGTTTAGCTTCTCTCTTTGAAGCTTCTAGGGAGGACTTACCTATCCCAGAGAGAGGAAGTGACTTGTCTGTAGGTTCCCACAGAAAATGAGGAGTAAGCACAGACCCTACTGTGCCTCAAGGGCAAACACGCGTAAGACATAAAGCGCAAAAACATGAGCCAGTTGCAAGGGAATAGGACCCCAGTCTGTGAGGTCTACTTACCCCAAAGTCATAGACAAATGGTCAAGATCATCTTTCCAAAAAAAAATTTGTTTTCTCTTTCCAGGCTCAGCCCTTCTGAGGACATGGGCTGGCAGCACTGCTATCAGTCGGAATGCTGTCAGATCAGATAGTCAACAAATGTTTACTGAGGGCCTACCATATTGGGGTTAGCCTAGAGAGGTGAAATGACTGGCTCCCCTTAGGATTCAACCAGCTTAAGCACACAGATGGGGTCACTGAGCCCACTGTTTGTTCTCCAAAGTTCATTTGTTTATCTCAGAGTGATCCGAGTAGCTTCCTGCCATTATGACCAGGGACTTTGTGCTCCATGACCCAGGCTGGATGCACTTGGCTGTCACAGTTAGAAAGCTGTCATGGAAAGATCTTCCAGTGCCAATCTTCTTTCTCCCTCTATTTGCCGCTGGATCACCAGCGAAGGCAGATGGTGCACTGCAAACACATCCATAAACCAGGCAAATGTGAACCATGTTGATAATGGAAACGCAACACTGGGCACACTAGCCCATGGGACTGATGACTGCAGAGGGACCACTGGGTGGGAATGAAAGGCAAACTTCAGCTCAACACAGGAAGAGCGTCCTTATCCGTGTGTCCTGCAGAGTCAGCCTCCTCCACTAGTTACAAGCGATGAAAACTCTCTGTGCCTCAGTTTCCACATCTTTAAAAGAAAACGATACTTTAATACCTCCTAAGTTGGATATAAGCGTAAAAAGAGATACGCCACATAGAGATTTTAGCATAGTGACTGCCACATAGTAAGCACCCAATACATGTTGACTTTCTATGAAGGAGTTGGCTGCTCCAGGGGTAAGAGGTGCCCAATCGTGAATTTTCACTCAGAATTTGGACACCTTTGTCAATAACGTTGCAGAGGAGATTTCAGCCTGGATGGGGCATGGACTCTATTTTGCTTACTCAAAAGCCACTTTTGCTGCTGAGACTCTGAAATATGGACTCTAGCTACATTGTTTCTTCATGGACGTCTGCATCACCCCGTGATCACTCAGCAAACGTTCATGGGACACCTACTGTGTCCAAAGCAACGGGGACTAAGTGTCAACAGGGGGGACTTTTAACTGCAAAGACAGGGTAGGCTTCCTTACACACAGCCACTGTGGCCGTGGTTCTAACGACCCCGGGAGGGGGTCACCCAACAGGCTACATGCACTAATCAAACGAGGACTTGTTTTCTATTTCTGCCTTCAGGATTATCTAAGGGATTGGCAGGTCTTTAAATCGCTCCAAGCTGCTTGACCACAACGCCAGACCTGCTACTGAAAACACCCTGCCAAGCGTGATGCTGTTTATCAAAACAAGGTTTAAAAAAATCTTTTCTTTCAATTTCCACTCTATTTCCTAATCAAGAAATACATAATCCCGGGAGGAAATCAGCTCTCCTTTCTCTCTCTATCTCTTTCTCCCTCTCTCTTTCTCCCCTCTGTCTCCCTTGGTCTCCTTCCCTCCCTCCCTCCTGTCCCTCTCCCTCGAGCCCCTCCAGCTTTTATCATTTTAAGCTCTATGCATGCCATTCTTCAGGGGATTAAAGTCAAATTTAGACTTCTGCGATTGTGATTACCTACCCCTTGGCTTATGAGATGCATTTGCCTGCATTTGTAATGCATCAATAACTTCCACTCTCCTCCACTTGTAAACAATGCATTATATTAAATAGCCTGTGTCTAGCCTTGTATTGAAACAGACGATAAATTAGGACTTCCAGTTCTTGGTTTTTACTGATTCCTAAACCTGCCAGTTACACGCTTGTCCGCCCCACTGAACATTCCCTCTAAAACGGAGAATGCACAAAGCCCTTGTTCATCGTTCTCCTGTCTCCATCACTGCTGCCGGCTGTCAGTTTCACACCACCAACCAGATTGTAATTGGCAGGGTGAGGTGCAGAAATAGGGAATGGTTTGAATACGTGGTTCTCACCACACAGACACACACACAAACACACAGTCTTCCTGGCTGACAATATTCTGCAAATTTAGGGACTTGATATGTGAAGCTGCTAATCAGAACCCACAAGGGCTGCCCTCATTTGTTAGCCCACGGGTTGGATGCAGAGAAAGGAAACAATGCAATCAACACCTAGTGCTGTCCTAATCCAGCGCGGGGCCTGCCGGGCCCTGGATGGATGTTGCTTTGGGAATGTGCCCTGCTGGGAGCCAGCCCTTGTGCTTTGTGGGGCAGGTCCCCTGCGATCTGAGATCTGCAAGCTTCTCAAGTCACAATCGTCCTGCTCAGCCTTGAGTGAGGTCCTGGAGCAAGAAGCAGAATCTAGCTCACAGAACGTTGGATAGTTTTTATGGACCTTTTCCTTCCAGGAAATGAAAACTCATATCAGTCTCCCTACGCTGTGTATTCCAACATCTACCATTCTTATACAAATTCAAACCCAGCTGAATCAGGTCACTGAGAGCAGTTCCTCAACCTCAGCAAGAGTGATATTTTAAGCCAGTAATTTTTTGCTGTGGGGGCTCTCCTGTGCGTGGTAGGATGTTTAACAGCACCTCCGGCCTCTACTTATTAGATGCCGGTAGCAATACGCCCTGACTCGAGACCGTCAAAAACGTCTCCAGACATTGCCCAATGGTCCCTGCAGGGCTAAATCGCCCTGGATTGAGAACCTCAATAACTTAAAGTTGTGTTTGGTCCCAATGTCTGCCTATAGTTACAGACTTTCAGACCTCATAACAGCCAGAGAGTTCATCTACTCCCCTGCTTCTCAAAGTGTGGTCCCCAGACTAGCAGCAGCAGCATCACCTAGAAACTTGTTAGAAATGCAATTTATGGAGCCCATCCCACACAGACTGGTCAGGAACTCTGGGGGTGGGGCCCTGCAATCTGTTTTAATACAGCTCCTAGGTGATTCTGACCAAAGCTAAAGTTTGAGAACTACCCTGCTATTCCTATATCACCTTCTTCTACAGATAGAAAAACCAAGAACCAGAGAGGCAAAGTGACTTCCCCAATGCCACACAGTGACTTTAGACCCAGATCTTCTACTGCCCAGACCAGAGCACTTGCCACTGAATTACTCTCGCTTACACCCGCCTGGGTCATTTCCCCATCTCAGTCTTCAGCCTGCTGCTTGCTCCACCTCCTAATGGATCCCTCTTACCACTTCTCTGAATTGCGCTATTCTTTGTGGTTGTGTTCCTGATCCTTTACCTTATTTGAATATTGTTTACTAATTAAGCTGAGATTGAGTTTAACCATCTTTCTGTTTGTACTCCCTTCCTGCTAGCAGTGGGGTGTGTGGCAGTGCGTATGGTGTGAGTGTGGGTCTGTGTAGGTTTCTGGGTGATCTCTGTATTTGTGTCTACCTGTGTGCGTCTCTATGAACATGGCTGTGTTCCAGCCTAAGCATGTGTGTGCGTGTGGCAGGCACAAGAGGAGAGAGGCTGAGGTTGTCAGAGAGGAGCCGTGCTCCTGCTCTCTCCAGCCCACATCTCTGAATGCAGGATCAGTAACCTGTGACAGCCTCTGGCAGCGTGTCCCTCAGTTTGAGGGCCAGTGGCAGGCGTGAATTTTATAAGGCAGATTTTGGCAGGCAGAAACTGACATGTTCCTTCTTTCAGAGAGGATGATGATGAAAATTCATCTCTTGGGGCTTTCCAGAAAACACACGTGTTAATCCAGGGTCAACAGACTATTTTTGACTAAAATGTAAACAGCCTTTGTGATTTTTTTTTACCCATAGAACTGATCAATTGTTAGAATACAGTTATTTTCACACCGGAAGGACAAAGCCTCTAACCCCTAGTCTTGTGTGAACTTTAATAGTTTAAAAACAAATAGCAGGGACTGACCCCATGGCCAAGTGGTTAAATTCACGTGCTGGGCTTGGGCAGCCCAGGGTTTTGTTGGTTCAGATCACGGGGGCGGACATGGCACTGCTCGTCAGGCCATGCTGAGGCGGCATCCCATATAGCACAACCAGAGGCACTCATAACTAGAACATACAACTATGTACTGGGGGGCTTTGGGGAGAAGAAGAAGAAGAAAAAAGAAGATTGGCAACAGATGTTAGCTCAGGTGCCAATCTTTAAAAATAAATAAATAAACAGCAGATTTGCTAGCTCAGAAAAAGCTACAAACAACTGTCTGATTTAAATCCTGATTTTAGTCAAGTGTAGACGTATTGGGGTTGCTGTAGAAATGCGGTATTTAGGAGACAGAAAGATCCAGGCTGCAAATTCACAGTGGAGTTTGGGCAAGAACCCAGGAGCCCCGACTTTGATCAACACAGTTATATTCTGACAAGGATTCTCCCCTTGGCCAAACTTTAGTTGGGCTCCTCTGAACCCTCTTCTTGACTAGGCCTGATCTTGGGCTTCCATTTCTGTCCTTGAAGAGTCCAGTTTTAGCAAGAATCCTACTAAATCGGTTTAGAGCAACACTCTACCCTCAGTATCTGGTCAAATCTCCTCGTCTGCCACCATCCCCCAGGTGATGTCAGATCACCCTGGCCTGCCTTCAGTAAGAATCCTGTAGAGTTGGTATATCAAGAATCCAGCAATTCCTGATGTTTCCTCTTGGTTATTTTCCATCCACTAACCCCCACTTGCTCTTTGGTTATAAAACCCCACTCTCCCTTGTAGCGTTCAGAGTTGAGCCCAATCTCACTCTCCTACTGCAAAACCCCATTATAGTCACCCCTTTGAATAAAGACTTCCTTACTACTTCTAACAAGTGTCATGAATAATTTTTTCTTTAGCAGTTCACACGTCAGCCAAGATTTATCCACTTGGAATGGTAAAACAGACTCTTCCATGACAGACCGTGAGGGGTGGGGGGAAGACCACTCCTTGGACTTGGGTTCTGGTGGCAGCTGTGAAAAGCTAGGCTGCAGAGGCAAGATGAGCGCATCAGGCCATCCTTCCCCACCCAGGACTTGAGATTTCTCTGAGCTCCTAAAAATGGGAAGATTCCATTCCCAGGAAATGGTTACTCACCAGATCTGTGGGGAGAAGCCTGAGATGAAATGAGTCAAACCTGGGAACCTAAATATAGGATTGGACCATATGAAACTGCCTTTTTATAGTCAAAAATGGTAAAATGTTGGCAAGCTCACATGGGTCAACCCCATATATTCATGGATCTCTCCATCCCTGTCTTGTGAATATCTACTACATCCATAGGACTCTAGACGCTACCGGGCAGAGGTGAGGGAGAAGAGATAGAAGGCTTCAAAGAGCTCACAACCAAATTCAAGACTCAGAAAATTAGAGTCTTGACTTATTCCTGAGTCAGAAAAATCATAATGCAGATCTGCATTTCTCCTACAGCTGCCTGTCTTTACGGGGAGGATTCCTTAACACCAGAAATTATTTCTTGATTTAAAAAAACATAGGGAACTGTGGTCTCTGGTGATAATCAGCACTTATAAGTATGCTTGTTTATTTTAAAATCATTTCTATTTCTCGCAGGTGAAAAGCAGCTATAAGAAAAACAATTTCCTGAGGGCCACTCAACAAAGAACTGCCAAACTTGACCTCCTGCAGGACGAGGCAAAAACCAGTGAGTAGAAATCTAGAGTCAGGCAACTCGGAGTGTCTGGGAGCTGGTGGCCATCCGCAAGCTGTTTGCTACCCTTTCATGAAAAGTAAGTACAGAAATTGAAAGTGATCATTTAAAAACGCTGATAGCAATTTGACATAGTAATTTTATTTCTGTTGACTCTAACAATAAAAAATTGGAGTTTGAATTTTGTTTGTTTTGTTGTTTCATTTTTCTAGTTATTCAATGTTATCTTTTACAAAATTATCAGCCCACAATGGATTGGAAATTCCTTACAAAAATCCTTCGCCACAGATATCTGAGAAGCACTGATCTACAGGAAGGTAGACATCAGCTTATGTAAATAACAATATGGTCATAATATTTATTATGTATGGGGTCCTATTATAAAGGTTTGCAACAAAAACTCATTTCTCAGGTTCTCACAACAACCCTGTAAGGAAGGAAACATTACTCCTCCAATTTCACAGATGAAGAAACCGAGGCAGAGAGAAGATAAATTACTTTCCCAGTGTTGCACAATTGCTATGAGACAAGTGAGATGAGAATCCAGGAAGTTTGGCTCTTGAGTCCATGCTAATAACCTCTATCATGAGACTGTACAATAAAATATGAAATATCTTGATTCATATGTGAGTGGTAACATATAAAGAAAATCAAGGAATGATTAACACCACAACTCCAGAAAGAAAGCGCCTCTGGGAGGAAGGAATGCTGGGAATGTAACCAAAGAGGACACAGGCCAAGCTTTAAGGGTCTGATCATGTTTTATGCCTTAACCTGATGAGGGATATGCATGAGTGTTCATTCTACTATTCTTCTTCAACTTCACACATTTTACACACTCTTTTATGCGCATGATACATTTCACAGTTTTTTTGAAAAAATTTTTAAGGAGTAACTGGAGCTATCCACCACTGGCGCCCAGAGTCTCCGGAGAGGGTGAGCGCCCCCCAATGGAGCAGACAAGTACAGCCGTTCTCCTCAGTCAGGGACATGGCAGGTGGGAGGTCAGAGAAGGACCTCAAAGTTTCCTTCCATTACTCAGTCGAAGATTGTTCTTTAAGTCGCATTCTAGAACTCACAGGAAAGAATGAGCCCGTATACCTGAGAATTTTAACCAACACATTTATAAACTGATGCAGAATTAACATTTAAGTCTGATGGAAATGTCACACTTGAGAAAACATACAAGAGCACAATTTACAGTGATAGAGTATTGAGGAACTTCTTGATATACTCCAAGAGCTTTCACTGTACGTGTTTCATACATTAATACTGATGTGGGTAAAAGGGGGTCCACTTCAGTAAACAGGTGAAGCTACTTGCCTCACAAGAGACAGTGAAATGTGTGTTTGCTACACAAGAACTCTTCTTGATGTGTAGAAGGCTGATGTTGCTAAGGAAAGTCTGGATTTGGAAGATTCAAACCATTTTTAGGTGTCCCGACAATAGCCACACAAGATGAAGACAGAGATGCCTACTTGCCAAGAAAGCTGGGTTGCTGTGCCAGGCAATTCAACAAGCATGTGACTGAGAGGCTGCAGACTCCTGGGTCCCACAGCAAACCAACTGAATAGGAACCTCATGAGAGTAGAGCCCAGAAAGCTGCATTTTTACAAACCACTTCTTCCACCCCATGGTTCTAACTCAGGATACTCCTGGGACCATTAAAGATACACCAGGTGAATTAAGATCAACTGTTTTAGAATCACACAACCTAGGCTGTATCTCATTTCTGCCATTTCCTAGTTGTATGGCCTTGAGGAAGTTATTTAACTTCACTGAGCCTCAATAGTCCCATCTGTAAAACTGGATGTGAATGTTACTTACCTCTCAGAGTTACAGGGAAGATTTACTTAGAGATTGTATATAAAGTTCCTGGCACATAAGAAGCACTCAAAAATTTTAGCTGGATTTATTTACTATCACTTATAAGTATCCATAATACACAAAACTATGTGGGAAGGAGGTAGAGGGAAGAATACAAAAATGAACAAAATAGCCCCCTACCTTCAAGGAAATTCTATCCATTGGGGTTGCATTTAAAGCTTTCCTATAAACTTACCAGGAAAAAAAATTCTCAGCTTTTTTTCTAAGATTATCAAGGTATTACCAGCCTGAGTCAAAACTGCTTTAAAACTCTTGATCTTATTCAGGAGACACCTTCATACGTTGGAGGTGGCAAATCTGCTAGGAACACGTATGACCTTCCTCTGAACCAGGCTAGGCATTGTGAGTGACTTTAAATTTCCAATTGTTGATAAAAATTTGCCAGCCTCTGCCCTGTCCTTTACACTGAGCCCTTGAACCAGTGGGTTTGATGCTGGGAAGCATCACAGCCTTGGGAAACATATAACGGTGCTCTTGGCCACTGCTTAGGGGTCTCCTTCAAATCCCCCTTTACGAGATAGTGGCTCCCAGGACCCTGCTGATCTGTATCTGCCAAGTGAGGAGAGAACAGGGGGAAGGGAGACCTTCCCAGACCAGGCCCCTACAAAACCCATCCCCTCTGAAGGGAAAATGGGCCCCTGATGAAAGCACCTCTGATTCTGCAAGGTTCTGTGGGAACATTTTATAAGTACTGTTGTCAATTCTCTGTGCCAAGGGAGGACTATCATTAGCAGCTTTATTTCAAAACTGTAGCTAATTCATAAGTCACATCTTGTGGCTCTAAGACTGCACAATGCTTCAAAGAAATTACTCCATCCAAACTGACCCAGGGAAAGCTAAAAAGTTGTGCCTCTGCCCTCACCTGAACTCTTCCTCATACCTGTGTCTATTCTAGAGATAAGCAGTGAACACCTCTGGGGTTGGTGTAAAGCAACTCGAAGCTCATTTTCCCTCTCTCTGATTCAAACCCGATTGGAGTTGATAAGCAAGGGTTTTAATTCAAAAAACCTCTTAGTGAAGTTATAGACTGCATAGAAGCATAACTATAAATGAAAGCTAGTGAATAAGGTGAAATCAGAACTTTATCACGTTTGCTAATTATGTCAAGAAGAAATTTAAACCAGGAGTTTCCAAGGAGGAACAATGGCTGGATAATCTATCATCAGATAAGTAGCAAGTCTTTATTAAGAAAGAGCTGCAATTGCTTGTTATGATGCTTAACTTGATACAGTGATTTTCAGTAGTAGTTCTTTAAAATGTTGACACCAGAACCTACCCCCAAACCAATTAAATCAGAATTCCTGGGGGTTGGGCCAGGCATGAGTATTTTTTAAAAGATTCCCAAATGGTTCTAATGGGCAGCTTGGATTAAGACCTACTGTCTTAGTTAACAGAGCTCAATTACCTGAAGAGGTAAGTGCTTTTTTTTGAAACAGTTTGACTTTTTCCCTTGAGCACCAGACAAATCATGTTGATTAATTAACATTTTCCAAACAACAGCAATGAATTAACTGTTGCTAATGTTCAGGCCATGGAATTAGACATGACTCCCAGGCATCAGACTCATCTCCCCAGACAGAAGGTTGAACATGGTTTCCGAGAACAAGCGCTTAGCAGATAACAACCAGAGGTGAGTTGACCTCGGCTGAGCAAGTACCATGTAGGGAGTAAAAAGACAGAACTATGAGCTCATTTCTGTGTGCACTCAAGTATTTATTAAGTTCACCAGGCACTGTGCTAGGGGCTAGAGAGTCTGAAATTAAGAGAATATGACCAATATCTCCACAGGAACTGACAGTCTAATGGGGAGAAAGAAATGTACACAAAACTTTCCAGCCACACAATATGTAATTGAAGTACACAGCAGGTACTTGGGGAACCCAAGGAGGAAGCCCAGAGGCCTCAAGATGACAGGCAAGGATTCCTGGAGAAGGTAACTATGAGCTGAATTTAGAACGGCTGGAGGAAGTCTGCTGGGTCAACGGAGTCTATAACCTGTGCCAAGGTGAGGAGAGCATGAGCAGTTCTGGGAACAACACAAGAGACAGATTAAGCTGAAAATGTAGTCAGGGAGCTGATTATAAAGACCCTTGTATGCCATCTAAGGATTTTGGATTTTACGTTGAGAGTGATGAGGATTATTGATGGATCTTGAGTAGGAAAGTGACATGATCAGATTCACATTTAACATGATCACTCTAGCACTCATAAGCGATCACCTTATCACTTATAGAGCCTTGCTACTCAAAGCGCTGTCCTCAGACCAGCATCATCAGCATCACACAGGAGCTTGTTAGAAATAGAAAAAAATCCCAGGCCCCATCCCAAACATACTATATTAGAATCTGCATTTTAACAAGCTCCCCAGATGATTCACATGCACATCAAAGCTTGAGATGCACAGTTAAAGAGAAGAAATTTTCATGAGAAAAAGAAGCAAGATTTTAGGAAGACCGGTTAGGAAGCTATTTGTTCCTAATTTGTTAAACTATTCCTTTAAACAGCTCTTTAACAACCACATATAGACATACCCCTGCATAGCTGTCCTCGAAAACATCCAATTGATAAGTAAAACACCCAAGCAACACTTCTATAGACAAGATGAATTTTCTCCTCAAGTGACCTTTATTCTCCACCAGATTAGCGAGAATTCTATAGACACAACTACTACATGAAAACCACAGGACATTTGCACTGGAATATGCAATGGTATCTGTTGTGGAATTTCAGATACAGTTTCAGCAGAGGGGAGGAGAGGTCCCCTTGTCTAGTTCTGATGATGGATACAGGCCATAAGATCCTAGTCTTTCTCTCTCTGTTATCTCAAAGACCACATATGGGGTTAACACTACCTTGGTAGTGGGGACCCAGACTAACATCAATTGTGAGCTTTACAATCGTTAATTGGGTGTGCTGAGAGACACATAGAGAGAGACAGAGTCATAGAAGATAGAGAGATAGAAAAAGAAAGATGGAAGAGGCCATGTGTCTTGGGGTGGTTTTTGGTGGAAATAATTTCCTCTCTTTGATCATGGGCAATAGTGATGATGGGACCAAGATGGGGCTACCCTGAGGCACTCCTTTTCATCAGAAAATAGCCTTCCTACATGCCACAACTAGAAGGACTCACAACTAAAATATACAACTATGTACTGGGGGGATTTGGGGAGAAAAACCAGGAAGAAAAAAGAGGATTGGCAACAGTTGTTAGCTCAGGTGCCAATCTATAAAAAAAAAAAAAAAAAAAAGCGGGGCTGGCCCCGTGGCCGAGCGGTTAAGTTCGCGCGCTCCGCTGCAGGCGGCCCAGTGTTTCATCAGTTCGAATCCTGGGCGCGGACATGGCACTGCTCATCAGATCACGCTGAGGCAGCGTCCCACATACCACAACTAGAACCCATAACGAAGAATACACAACTATGTACCGGAGGGCTTTGGGGAGAAAAAGGAAAAAATAAAATCTTTAAAAAAAAAAAAAAAAAAAAGCCTTCCTACAGAAGTGAATCTTGAAGAATTTGGAAGAAGGAGTGTGATCTACTAGGTAAGAAGTAGGGGGTTTAAAAAGACAAACAAACAATTAGTCTATAAATAAACACAAGTGTACCTCATCTTTAACAATCAGCATGTTATTGAAAAGGGTGTACAAATTGGACCAGAGTTAAATTAAACCTATTTTAAGCCCATTCTTGGAATTTGCTATTTAAAGGAATCCTTTGTAAAGTGGATAATCACCCACTAATGAAGCTTTTGTTAAATCTGGAGTTCTACAAAGCTGAAGTTCCCAAACAGACCGTGATTAGAAGATCACCCCACAGATATTTACAGAGTACAATTTGTCTGGGTGCCAGAGAACCAAGCTCTGTAAAGAGAGACCAGTGGTTAGGTAACCCACCCTCAAAAGAAAATAGAGTGCTGTCTTTCAGGAAAGTGAGTATGTAAATAGACAAAGGAACACAGAACTTGGTTACGAGAAGAGAATCTAAGACCCAGGGGTCAAGCAAAGCAGGTAGAGGACTGGTAAGAAGTGAGCAGATGGATTAGTAGACAGCACATCAGATTTAGACAGAAGAAAGGGGAGTGACCACAAAAATCTGGAGATTGTACTTAAATCATGATTAAATCCTTCTTTACTCATCTCAGGATGTCTAGTGCTACTATCCAGAATGTTTTGAAATATTGTTAATTCAATTACCTGAGAGGCATCTGTAAGTTTTTAACCAGCTAGAAAGACATTCTGGTTGGGAGCAATGTAGTATACAAGGAATTTACTGTTAATCGAGTAATCCTGCATATCTTGACTCTAAATTCCAAAAGAAGACATCCTTCTATGCTGGACTTCTTGGAATGCTTTCACAGAAAAGATGGAGCTTGAGTGAGAAATAGAAAGATGGGAAAAATTTGGTAATTTGAAAAGAGAGGTAAGAAAAGGCAACCAGAGTTAAATCTAGACATACAGCTATTTAAGATTCTCTCTCTCAATTATCAAGCACAAGTCATGGGCTCTCAAATAAAAAGATATACCCAGATATAAGCACCATATGGGACTCCAAGAAAGAGCGATAAGGACCAAGCACCTTCCACTTCCCAATAGCCATCTAGGATCATCACATCCTCCTTAGCATCTCATACTTTGCATCAGGTAGACTGCTCCCTTCCTAGAGCCCCGTGCTGAATGAGAAGTAGGTTGGAAGATACAGAAACACCAGTCCAGTGAATCAAAAGAGAGTGCAATGGATGAAAAAAAATCCAAGAGATGAGCCAGTGAAAAGGTCAGAAAGGGGTTAAGTAGAGTCAAAAGAAGCTCCATTTAGATTTCAACCAAGATCAGTACCAGCTATTTCTCAAAAGCTTTTAAGACTTCACGTAACTTAGCAACTGACCTATGTTTGTTTTTTGTTTTGTTTTTATCCACATCAGTTTCTCTGTAGTTACTATCAGTAAAAAATGCTTAGGACTGTGTGTTTACTGAGGGATGGGAGGCAAGCAATAAAAAGTTTGTGCTATGTCCTGTTTGGCAAGGTTGTGACAAGACGGGACAACAAAAAAGATGAGCAAAAGGTCCAATCCTTGGGGTCCTCAAAAAAATCAAAGCCTGAAGGCTGTCCCTGGAATCCAGACTTGCTCTCAGGAGAGTGTGGCCCAGAAGAAGACCCGTGGTGGGACATTACCTTGAGATCTTTCAGGATTTTATTCCTTATCTATCTGAAAATCAGAACCAAGACAGATGATTAGTCTTCATAGACCACATTGTCGTATCCCAAGTTGAACCAAACAGGCTGAAAAATAATTCAGGCTCTCTTACAGTTGACTCGGGGACCAGCACAAGAACCCTAGCCCTCCATTCCCACCAGATTCTGGTTCTCTCTTCCTGGTGAAGAATACTTGAAAATTCCATGGCCTGTGCGCTCTCCCAGTTGTCCACACACACCCTGCCTGTCTTCTTGCTGCTGCCATGCTGTGGCAATTGCAGGGACAGCTCCCAGGTTCCTCAATAGCTAGGCAGTGTAATGCGCATATCAGCACCACAGTGGCGGACAGCTCATAGCAGGGACTTCTGTGGAACTTGTCTGAAAGGTGTTCAAAACTCTCAGTAATGTAAAGAAAGCAAACTTCCTAGTTGCACGCTTAGCTGCCCCTTTCACTCAGCCCTGAGACACAGCCAAGAAGTTCTGTGAACTTCTTTTGGCTCAAGAAGGGCTCTCACATCTCCCCCCAGGAGGTCCATATAGCTTTTCATTTCAGAGAGTTGGGCACTTGGAAGTAAGCTGTTATTTGTACTGGTTTGGAGCTCAGTGATGCCACCAGGAATTCCCGGTCTTTCTCTCTTCACATTCTGTCATCCTTAGCTCATTGGTTTTTTGTCATCTAACAGTCTCAGAATGGGTGCCCTTGCTCCAGGTATCACATCTGCATTCAAGAAAGACAGAAAGGAGATGGGAAGTTACTCCAACAACAGCTGTCCATTTTATTAGGAAAACAAGGGCTTTCCCTAAAGCATTCAGTGATACCCTTTTAGATCTCATTTGCCAGTACTGTCAGATGACCACTTCTAGCTGCAAAAGATGCTAAGAGACTGAGCATTTAGTTTTCCCACCCTTTGTAGTTAAAGGGGACAAGGCAGAAGGGAATTAGCATAATCAGCTAACATGTCTGTCATAAGCAAAAACATAATCACTGCGAGGCTACTTCATCTATAAAATTGAATAAATCTAGACCTATTTCATAGAGATGATATGAAACTACATGGCATGGTTCCCATAGGACACAAGATACATAGGTACATGAGGTCCCAGGACAAGCACTGGATATTCTGTAGTCATTACAGAGGGTACACAAGCAAAACTCTGGGTTACAATGTGATGCTAAAGTCTATAAAGAATTTTTCAGGCAATAAAGGTACACATCAATATAAAAGTAAGAGAAAGCTTGAATCTTCATGACCTCGGAGTACAAAACAATTTCTTTTTTAAAAGGCTGATAAATTTGACTACATTAAAATTAAAATTATCCCTAATTTACAGAAAAACTGGAGCTCAGAGAGGTTAAGTAACTTGCCCAAGATTACACAGTTAGCAATATTCATGACAATAACAACTACCATATACGGAAAACCTAGTATGTACATACACTACATTTAACCTCACAACAACCCTGCAAGATAGGTATTATTATTCCTACTAAGCTAATCCTACTGGTAGGTCTGGAGAGCCCGTATGGGAACCCAGGTTTATCTGATTCCAAACCTCTTCTTTTTCCCTCCTAGTGTGGTATGTACTACCATCCACAGATGGGACCCAAGGACTGATCAAAAAGAACCTTTAAACCGACCAGTTCTGGGACCTATACTTTAAATAAATCAATCAAACTACTTCAGATCAGCTGAGGGGAGAAGATTATTCAGCATTAACTAGCATAAACTATCAAGAGGCAAAAACTTTGACATACCCTTGCCCCACAACCTGCAGACAAACAAGCTGGGCTCTCGATGCTGGAGCCCATCCACCCACCACCAATTCCTGGCCAACTGCCCAGATGTCCTACTGTTTCTTCTCACCCCTTCAGGAAGAATCTTTCTTCTCAAAAGACACTCGCGTAGCCAATCTGTTGTAGCACCTGATACCACATTTGAGTGGTCTTGAAAAGTGGTCTTATCTCTGGGAGATGTTATTTATGCTCATCATTTACTAGAAATGAATTTAACTCATTCCCTTTTTAATAAACAGTCAAGTAAGAACAAAAGGAAATGGAACCTCACATGGGTTACGTATTTTGTAGGGAAGTGGGAAGCTAAATCAGGTAAAATGGAAAAATCACTGGACAGAGAGTCTGGAGCCCTGGGTTCTGATTGCAGCTGAGCTTCTCCATTGATTGGTTGACTGGGTGAGTTTTCACCTGCGTGAGCTTAAGGGTGTCTTACAACTCAAGCCTCGGAGAGGCAGGAGGCAGGTCTGAAAAGGCAGCTTTGTGAAAGAGGCATCTGGATCTTGCTTAGCCGCTAGGTATTATAAGATCCTGGAGTGAAACTTAGGGCCAATATTTTGGGGGCAGCCAATTAAGGGTAGAGGTAGGTGGGTGGAGATGTAAGGCAGGGAGCAGCTATCAACACTTACAAAGAAATCCAGGAAAACTACATCCACCCCGGAGTTCCCAGTGAGGGGGAAATGACTGTCCCTGTCTTTGCAGACTTCCAGCCCCTTGCTGCCCTTCCATGCAGTGATATAAGTGGCCATGGTTCCCTTTCCTAGATAAAAAGAGTTCTTAACTGAGAACCGTTTCTGAACAGCCTGTTTGCTGGTATGTCAAATAGAATAAAGCTTCTTTATTCAGTCAAGAAATTGAATGCAGCATCAACTTTATGCTAGGCACTGGGGAAGCTACAGAGAAGCCTAGAAGAGATGTACATAGAAGTAAACTTTTGCTGAGCTCCAACTTTGTGTCAAGCCCAATGCTAGGAGCTTTGCACCCAGTATCTCATTAGATTTTGGAGGTAACTATCACAAAGTGAAAAGGAATAAACTGCCATGAGAAATTCAGATAAGAATGATGATAATAATATTCATAACATCTAACATATCTTGGGTGTACTGTGTGCCAGGTACTGTTCTAAGTATTTTGCATGTATTACCTCATTGAGATAATGTGCCATGAGGAAGTCTCTTAATTTTGCCCCTCCCAGCCTTAGTTTTCTCCTAATGATCCTAGCTTCTATTTCCTGAGTGTCCTTCCTGCTGTGTGGGGCCTCTGAGCCTGTCTTCGGTCTCAGTCCATAAAGTGATTCTGGAAAAGAGAAGAGGTTGGTTTCTATAAGCTGAGAGCCCCCCGGGTGGCCTTGACCCAAATGGAGGCGTCTAGGGAGAAGAGAAGGAAAGAACGGTTCCCCCAGAGAATGGGTACATTATGGAAGGGGCATCCCTTAGGAAGGGATCTGTCACTTACGACATTTAAAATGGAGCTGGGAAAAGTCAGAGGACGGAGACTGACAGAAAGGAGCTCCCTGACTAATGCCCAGAAAAATGAAACTGGATGAGCTCCTTCCAGTGCCCTTCTCTCTGACTCCCCAGCTTCCACCCTACAGACTCAGAGGCCCCTCCCAGGAACCGGGTGGTGAGCTCAGTATTGCTCAGCACAAGGACTCCAAGTCTCAAGCCCAATTAGACTCTCCATTTGTTACTTGACCCTTGTCCTCTTAAGTAGTGTCTACACAACCTCAAAACATCTTATCAATTGAGTCAGAAAATTCAGCCAGTCATTTACCTAAAGTCTGGGCTCCAAATCTTTGGATCGGTTTGAAAGGATACTTTTATTGGATTGATTAAATTGGCCAGATGTTTTCCCTTCATTTTGGCATGGCCTCAGGTCCGTATCTGGTTACAGCACTAGGGTCTGAGGGGAGGATTGAACGGGGAGCAAATGTGCATTTTTTAAACCCAAGGTTCTGCTTACTGCACTTTGCTTGAATAAATTAGAGTAAGTGCCCTAGGTTTCTGTGAACCAAATCTATAGAAAGAGCCTCCTCCCTGTTGATGACCCTTCTTTAATAACAACTATATTTCACGGTGCATTACAGGTTTTGAGGCACTTCCACATATATTATTTCATTGAAACTCAATGCAAAATAAGATAGTATTTTTCTTATTTCACAACCAAGAATCAACATTCTTTCACTCAGAAGGATCACCTCCCTCTGATATAACTCAAATAAAATTCAGCCTTCTTGTGCATGTCATCAGGCTCAACTCTCGGGATCTGAGATTTGAGGCTCATTCATATCCCAAAAGGAGATCTACCTCCAAAAAAAGACCTTACAGAAACTCGCAGTCAAGATGATGCAGTAAGTTCAAATTTTGGTGGACCTCTCTGCTCCAACACATAACACTAATAGATAACATGTGTTTTAGAAAACATGTAAACATGGATAGCTTGACTCAAAAACCAGATAAACATTCTCCTGTGCTACAAATGGAAGAGGAAAACAAAGGAGGAGAGTGAACAGGATGGAAGCTACAGCTGCTGGGCCCAGCGTCCAGGGGCAGAAGGTGGCAGCTGGGAACTCCACTCTTGTAGACAGTGGGCGCTCAAAGTGTTCTTTGTGAGACTGAGGACCACATCTGGGTTTGTCCTTGAAGCCACAAGCAGGGTGGTGCCCTCTACTTCCCCAAACCCCTCCACTTTGCTTTTAAAAAGAGGCTTTTAAAACTGCTGCTAAACAGACGATTTTTAGGGCAGTGAGACTACTCTGTATGACACTGTAATGGTGGATACATGGCATTATACACTTTTCCCAATCTATAGAATGTACAACATCAAGAGTAAACTCTAATGCAACTGGACTTTGAGGGATAATTACATGTCAATGTGGGTTCATCCATTGTAACAATGTACCACCCTGGTGGGGGATGTTGATAGTCGGAGAGGCTATGAATGTGTCGGTGGCAGGGAGTGTATGGGAAATCTCTGTATCTTGCACTCAATTTTGCTGTGAAATTAAAATTACTCTAAATTACTCTAAAAAATAAAGTTTTCTTTTTTTTTAACTGCTCCTTAGGGCTCACTGGGGTTGTGCTTATTCCAAACTGGGAGTCTAGGGACCTGGAGTTGGCTGCAGGAGGACCCAGAGGTAGGCGCATATCCAGGAATTAACCAAGCCAACCACTGATCCAGCTGGATCAAATGCTGCTTAGAGACAAATAAGATGAGACTCTCTTGTCTTCTTTGCTGCCCACCTCTCTCCCCAGTCGCTAAATATTGGAGCACCCAGGGCTCTGTCTTCAGCCCCTTTGGGCTCTATCTACACTCACTCCTCTATAATATTCCTATAGCTTGATGTTTCCCAAATTTATGCTTGTAGCTTCACCTCTCCATCTGAGATTTAGGCTCATATAAATAAATTCCTTGAAGACAGAGACTCTGCCTTAACTCATCTGTGCATCCCTCACGGTACCTAGGGCAGGTCTCACTGAGAGGCACTGCAGTAAATTTCCTGCCTCCTAAACACAAAGGCGAGATTGGTTGTTGTGCAACCTGGAAAGTTCAGTATTCATTTCTGAGGCCCATAGTTTCATTCTCAGGATGCTTAAGGGTGACTTGTCTTCATGGTATTCCAAGAGAGTCTGTCCACCTTTCTCCCAGTCTTGAGCAAAATACCATCACCAACACAGTTAGGAGAATTGGTACTTTCAGATCCCACACAACTGGAAACAAAAACAGCACAAATTATTCAGGTCAATCAGAATAATTTCTGAGGTGCTGGCCCAGTGGCACAGCGGTTAAGTGCGCATGTTCCGCTTCAGCGGCCTGGAGTTCACCGGTTCAGATCCCAGGGGTGGACATGGCACGCTTGACAGGCCATGCTGTGGCAGGCATCCCACATATAAAGTAGAGGGTTATGGGCACGGATGTTAGCTCAGGGCCAGTCTTCCTCAGCAAAAACAGGAGGATTGGCAGCAGTTAGCTCAGGGCTAATCTTCCTCAAAAAAAAAAAAAAGAATAATTTCTGAAATAAATCCAAGGGGATTCTGGGATAAGACATGATGAAATTTCTCCCAGACTAAGCAGAGACAGCTGGTGTAAGTTACAACTGGAATAGTGTACTCAGTGTGATGGGTAGCCTCTAAACTAACCCCCAATCATCCCCACCCTCTAGTATTCACACTTTTGTGTAATCCTCTCCCTTTGAGTGTGGGCTGGATTTATTGACTCATTTCTAATAAATAGATTATGGCAGAAGTGATGGTATGTCACATCCAAGATTCACTTATAAAAAGACTATGGCTTCCCTCTGGGGCTCCCTCTTGCTCTCTCTAGAAGTCGCCGGCTGCCACGTCCAGAGGCAGCTCTTTGGAGAGGCGCACGTGGTGAAGACCTGAGGCCTGCCAGCAGCCACGAGAGTGAGCGTGAAAGGAGCTTCTCCCTCAGTCGAACTTTAAGCCCCAGATGACACCTTGACTGTGGCCTCATGAGGGACCTTGAGCCAGAACAGCTGATTCAGCTGCTCCCAGATTCCTGACCCACTTAGAAACTGTCAGATAATAAATGTTTGCTGTCTTCAGCTGTTATATTTTGGGGTGACTTGTAATGCAGCAACAAATAACCACTACACCAATTTTAACACAGATGGACCCCACAAGCTCTCAATACCTATTTAGCTGTTTCCCACATTTGTTCAGATGTTAACACGCATGTTCAATTGTTACACACACATTCAGTTCAGTGGTTATGCACATGTTGGTATTTCATTCACATTTGGATGCTAAACACAGTACTTAAATATAAAATATTCATTTAAATGTACACAAAGCTCTCAGATGCTCCTTATCCCAGGTTCCCGAGAAAGCAGTCTGAAGCAAATCTTACGTGCCTACACATTACCAGTGATACAACCCCAGGACCACCACGGTGAGGGGGAAAAGGGAAGTGAGGCAGCAAAGGAGGGCGACAAATACAAGGTGATATGTTACTGAGCTGGCAACAGCTTCACAAGATAACACAGCCAGTTGCTTAGTCACACCAGAAGTCTCTGCAAAGACCATATGGAACAAGTACCTGGAACAGTCCATGAGAGGGAGAAAAGGGGAGTCATTTATTTGTTGGTTCCTTCCTGCCTCCTGTCTCTCCTTGGTCAAACTTCATCCAAGAAGACATTAAAACCCCCCTACACTTCCAGGTTGTGTTATCCAGCTCCTCCAGCAGCCACTGGGGAAACTTAGTCCTATGCCCATGGCCTGGTGCTTCCCCTGAAATGAGACATGAGGGAGCCAAAGCCTCTGTAGGTGTGTCAGGTCACCCCTGGGCACCAGAGCTGTTGTGGCTACCACCACAGCAGACGTTATGGAGGCCTTGCCAAAGCCCTCCTTACTCAGGGGAGGCTGAGACAGATGGCAGTGTTAGGAGATGAGGTGACAGAGGAAGCAGCTGGGGTTCTTCATTGATCAGACAGCCAAGAACTGGAAGGTAGGTGAGGCTGAGCAAATCGGGAAGAGTATAAACTGGGTCCGGAACAGATGTACACACAGATGAACTCCTACTCGTCAGGATGCTACTTTGATATTTGACTTGTGTATATATATATATACACACACACACATTCAGGTGTTACCTGTATTGACTCAAACTTCATTATTTGTCCCCTGAATACAGAGATGAGCCACCCTATACAGAAGGCTTAGAAGAGAGGTTCTGCAGCTCTGAGCAGTTTTGTTTCAGGGAGACACCCTTATTCTTCAAGAGAATTCCACTTTTCTGGGAAATTAATATTATTTCATTCCATTGCCTGCTTTTATATCCAGATGTCACCAAGAATACAGGAAGATGGGAGCTGACCCAGATGAGACTGCAACTCAGACCTAAATCAATCCCACAGAGGGCTCAGGAGCTGGGATGACCCTTCCGGGTCTTCCCAAAGTGAAGCCTTTGTATTCCTGTATCAGCCAGTCGGTGGGGAGGCCACCTCTAGAGGAGGACGTGACCGTGGATGAGGCAGTTCCCCGATGCCAAGAGCAAATCTCAGCAAGGGCCATCACCCTCAGCCCTTCATAGTCAGCATTCCCCTTGGCCAGGGATGGGAGCATCGGCCCGAAAAGGGGATCTAGGTGGAATGCCAGGAGATCCCCTACAGCTGGCTACCATCTTGACTAAACTTCTCATGTTCAGAATTACAACTTAATTCAACTCTGGTTTTTCTTCAAAATTGAGCACAGTGATTCACCCTAGACTTTTTCCCAGAGTCAAAAAGGCTTCCAATTAGATGTCATAAAAGATTCCCAGCAAGTGTTTAGAATGATCACATGACGTTTCTTTCTAGGCTCAGAGGATTCCCTGATTCACCAGAGTGACAGGGACAGGAGAGAGGCCACATTCCAGGAACCTTTTCCTTGACAAATATTCCAAACCTCAGATTCCATTCTCTCAACCACTGTGCCTGGATTTCCATGTCCCTCCTGAACCAGAGGGCAAACGCAGCTATTTGCTCTAGACTCAGAGAACTGTTGCCTCCCTACATCTAAAGGAACCAGTAAAATAAAATAAAATAGCTTCACTCCTAGGTTAGAAATCTCATAACACTCCCTCCCCCCAAAATGTGGCAACCTCTTGTGATCTCTCGCCCTCACGTACCCCTAACGCTTTTCCTGCAGTCTCTGCTGGCACAAAGTCTGCAGGATCCCGTCACCTGGCCCAAGTCCTCAAGCTCTGCTTGCTTACCAGGCCCCCAGGCTTCCCGGATCCTCAAAGCCAGCGCTTCTCAGTGTGCACTCTGCACGCTTTGGGGTATGACACAGAAGGGAACAGGCCCCCTATCCTGGCCTTTTGGAGAGCAGCTGTTTGGGGGTTTTTTGCTTGGTGGTTGTTGTAGATTTTAATCTGTTTTACACACTGGTCTTTATGTAAGATGTTTTCTGAAAAAAGGTCAAGACAGTAAATTTGAAAATCTCTCTTCTCGTTCAACATTCAAGTGTTAAGCATCAACAACATCAAAATGACCTCTGTTTTGGTAACTAGGCTTTCTCTCTCCGGGCACAGGCTCCCATCTCTCTAACACTTGCTGATTTCCCACTTTAACTGGAAATGTGGGCTACAGCCTGTAGCAGCATCTAGCTGGCATTGCATAACCTTTTTTTTCTTCCATTGTGTTCCCTCTACAGATGCCTTCTATTACAGCAAGCAGTATTTGCTTACCATCTGCATTTATTACATAAAGTTTTCATTTTAAGTAAATATATTTCAGATCTTCAGATGAATGAATTTAAAGAAAACTATAAAGTAAATCACAGAGCAGGCTCACACAGTCACGGCAAAGAACACGAAGGTGGTGCAGGGATGAATGCCATCCTCTGTGGGGCAGTTACCTCTTGCTGGGCATTCCATCTGTGGTCCGTCACCACCGTCATCCAAACACAGCACAGCAAGAGTTCTTCACCTTATTGTGCATAAGAACTAGAGATTCTAGTTCCATATGTTGGAGGTGGAGCCCAGGAGTCTGCATTCTTAGCTGGCACCTCAGCTTATTCTGATGCCTGATTATCCCTTCCCAGCATATCCATTCTCCAGGTGCACCAGACCAGGAGTTCCTTAAGGACCCAAACCATATCTCATTCATACTTACCTGTGCTTAGCACGTAGTCAGCCCTCAAATGAGTGGGGAATACAGTCAGGCAGGTATGGCAGAAATTGCATGGAATCAGAAATGTCAAGCTGGGAAAGGCCTTTCCATTATACAAACAGACAGTGAAGCTCAGAGAGGCTGAACTTCTCAGGTACGGCCCTTGGCTGGTGAAAAGCAGAGCCACAACGAAGGCCAAATATCTGGGCTCTGGGTCAGCGTTCTTTCTCAGAGGCCTAGACTACTACCTCGTGAGTTGGTGGGCCTCCTGGGATTGGAGCAAGAGTTGATAAGAATTTAAAAGATCCTGGGCACGTGTTCAGTCAGTTTGTTTCATTCTGCTCCACAGCATAATTTAAGCCCTGAATTTTGCAAAAGCATGAGGAAGACTAAGAGAGCCTGGGTAAATCGGCATGACTGGAGGAAAAAGAACAAGAAAATCTGCTCCAAGGAGTCAGCAGCAACTTCTTCAAATGCAGACACTGGGCACTGAACATCCCTGGAACCAACTGAATGAAATGCCTTAGTGACACAAGAAAGTTGTACTCCGAGAGTGTGAGTCCTGTGTAGCCATCTTTATCTATCCCTATGTCCCCACTGTTGCTGCCCAAGGCAGGACCCCATTGAACACATCCCTGGGAGACAGCTTAGTGCAGAAATTAGCCTGTGGGCTTCAGAGCCAGATGTCTGGGTTCAAATTCTGACTCTGCTTCTTACTATCTCTATGACCTTAGACAATTTACTTCACATCCTCTGTACCCCCATTCTCTCAACTGTAAAACTGGAGTAATAGTAGTTCCTACTTCACAGGGCTGTTCCTATGTCAAGGGTCAGGACAGTGCCGCCTATGGTGCAGTAAGCATTAGGCAAGTGTTAGTGACTATTTTCCATTTTTCAGTAATCACCAATTAAGCACCTCTGCTAGGCACCATGAGAAATACAGAGATGCCCTAGAGGTATGTCATGGACTGAATGTTTGTGTCCCCCCAAAATTCATACGTTGAAACCCTACCCCCAAAAGCGATGGTATTGGGGGGTGAGGCCTTTGAGATGCAGTTAGGTCATGAAGGTGGAGCCTCATGAATGGGATTAGTGCCCGTATAAAAGAGATCCCTGAGAGCTCCCTCTCCCCTTCCACTCCATGAGGACACAGTGAGAAGATGGCCATCTGTGAACCAGGAAGCAGGCTCTCACCAGACACCAAATCTGCTGGTACCTTGATCTTGGACTTCCCAGCTTCCAGAACTGTCGGAAATAAATGTCTCTTCTTTATAAGCCACCCAGCCGATGGTATTCTGTTATAGCAGCCTGAACAGATTAAGACAAGGTATGCGCAATCTGATAGAGGAGAGGAAAACTACACAAAAATAACTATAATTCAAGGAGTGAGCCTATGGGCCATAAGAGTTACGCACATGAACAGTTACCATTTAGGAAAACTCCACCTGGGTGGTGGATACCCCCATCATTCCCACTCGACAGGTACCAGAACTAAGGCAGAGAGTGGTTACTTCACGTGCCCATAACCACACAGATAGTGAGTAGCAGAGTCAGGCTTTGAAGATCGGCTTCTCTTCCTGCAAAGCCTGTCTTCTTAGCCACAGTGCACACTACACATTGTCTGATAACATGCTCCATTGCAGGTGGGACATCACAGGGTTCTCAATAAACCACATCAATAGACCAACATTCCTCAGAGTTATCCTTACGAAACCAAATAAAACCCCACTGTGTGTGCTAAACAGGCTCTAATTTAATTAATTATTTAATTGGCTAGTGGATTTACTAATGCATTAATAAGTCATTAATATCTAATTATACCTATCCATACCAGCTTAGTACTAATACCATTAGGCTGGAAATAGTCCACAGGCACAATCCATTCCCTGGTACCTAGAACAATATCTGGCACGTGGTATGTATTCAATAAATATTTCTTGAATAAATAAACATACTCCTGGTTTACACTCATTTTCACGTTCAAATATCATTAACATTTTTATTACTATTGTTTGTATTTTGCGTGTAACCAGGTACCTGGCCTCATAAGGACTATGAGCTCACTAATATTAAAGTGACATTGATGAAGGGATAAAGAAGATGTGGTATATATATATATATATATATATATATATACAATGGAATACTACTCAGCCAGAAAAAAAGACAAAATCATCCCATTTGCAACAACATGGATGGACCTTGAGGGTATTATGTTAAGTGAAATAAGTCAGATAGAGAAAGACAAACACCACATGATTTTACTCATATGTGGAAGATAAACAAACACACAGATAAAGAGAACAGATTAGCGGTTACCAGGGGGGAAGGGGATTGTGGGGTGGGCACGATGGGTAAAGGGGCACATATATATGGTGACAGATAAAAATTAGACTATTGGTGAACACAATGCAGTCTATATAGAAACTGATAAATAATAATATACACCTGAAATCACACAATGTTATAAACCATCATGACCTCAATAAAATGGGGCAAAAAGTGGCATCTGCCTTTCCTGACCCTGCCATCAATTGAAGAAAACCTGGGATCACAAGAGAAACTTCTGTGCTATGCAACTCTACCAGAAGCCTGAAAAAACACCCAGCCCAGACAAGGAATAACAGGGAGACCTGGACAGGGCGGGGTGGGGCAGGGAGCAAGCTGTTGGACTCTGAAGAGAACAAAAATTCTATAGCAAGGGATCTTTCAGCAGCCCAGTTAAGAAAAGTGGACTGGGAATTAGAGATGGACCTACCTGTCAAATAATAAATTAGGCCGGGTACGAAACCACTGACCCAGTATTCCTGCTCTATGCTCTTTAGTCAATGTAGCCATAATGCAGTTTATGTTCCTGTAAACTGGTACACTGACAGGAAAAACTGCATAACAAGTCTTATTCTAAAATATGGCCTGGCTTCCCCTCTCTTGCGAGGAGAGCTCTTGGCTGTGCACAACACAAGCTGTAATGGGCCGGAGGAGGTACAAGAATGAAGCAAAGGGGAACTAAGGCTCTCCATTTGGATGCAGGGCAGCGCAGGGGTGGGCGTGGGAGATGCAGGCCTGGAGTGAAGGGCTCCCATCAGCAGTCAGGTAAGACGGAGTGTCAGGTGCAGAAGGCAGAAGTGGAGAGAGTCCCTGAGGTGCGAGTACAATCTGCAGGGAGACTTGAGGCCTCCAGCGGCCAGCACAGGTCATGGAATGGCCAACCATTCCAAGCACCAAGTGAGTTCCCTCAAGCGCAGTGAATCACTTAGCGTATCAGGAGAGCTACGGGAAATTTTACTTGTATTTGACTTTTCATCAGTCAGAACCCTGGCAGGAAATGGATGGCAACTCAAGTCAGGTAAAAGAAGGGCGATAATAAGAGATTATTTACAAGGAGTTGGCAGGATTAGAATAAAATAACCAGGGATAGTGCAGTACCCTAGGACTAGCAACATCAGGGACCCACTACCATTCCTGGACCCAAAGGGACAAGGGGAAGCATTGGTTCCCAGACCCTGGGGGAAGGTAGCTGTACACGGAGGTGCTCCCTAACCGGAGCTGTAGCCTTTGGTACAGAGACACAGCCAGCCTGCAGCAATGCAGCCAGGAGGCAGGAGGGGGAATAAATACCCTGCCACTCTTCCTGGTGGTGCCTCCCATTGGCCAAATCTAACCAGAAGCCAGAGAGCAAGAGCGACCCTGAGGCACAAAGCAGAGTGAAGGATGGATCAGAATGGGGGTGGGGCAAGGCCAATGTGACAGAAGTTGACTTCACACACCTCCCAAATGTATTCTTACTCTCCTCCATCCTACTTTCTACTTGTATGGACCATGTCCAGGGGCTCCCATGATCTCTGGCTTCTGTTTGGGTTAGCCATTGGCAAAAATGAGAATGTGACCAAGGTGTTTATTTTTCTGGTTGTCTCTAGCTGAATGTGTCCCTCAAAAAGGGAGGCTGACTCTACTCAACTCTCCATCCAGGTTCTAGTAACCCTCTCTCCACATGTCCCTTCTGATTATCACACTATCTCTTGTGGCCGCCTTACGAACTCACACTTTTGTAAAGAGTTCTTTTTTAAGATTTTTTTTATTTTTCCTTTTTCTCCCCAAACCCCCTGGTATATAGTTGTGGATTTTTAGTTGTGGGTCCTTCTAGTTGTGGCATGTGGGATGCTGCCTCAGCAAGGCCTGATGAGTCGTGCCATGTCCGTGTCAAGGATTCGAACCAGTGAAACCCCGGGCCACCAAAGCAGAGCACGAGAACTTAACCACTCGGCCACAGGGCCGGCCCCAAGAGTTCTTTTTTTAAAAGATCCCTTCAACTTATCCCATTTTGAATGTGCTGCCTTTTTTCCTGTTGAGACCCTGATTAATTCACTGTATAAGAATGATTTTTGTAAGGTGACGTTTTTCTACAGTAATACATCTCCAATTTTTTAATGGTAGTTAATGAGACATTAGAATTTATTTACCAGAAACCCATTTTTACATTTTACAAACCCTTTTGAAATAAGTACATTCCACTACAAAGGAATACCTGGACAAGTGACAGTTCACTTCAATTATTTTATTAGACAAGTGGGCAAAATATGAGACAGAGACTTGCCTTTCCCGCAAGACCTTGGGACTCTCTCACTGCCTAGCTCCCGGCTTCAGCTTAAGTAAATGTTTCTCAATGCTAATGTTAAAAGCAAACTGACCATTTAGCCTATCATTCGGCAAAATATGGATGGAGAGGATGTTAATCTGAACAGGGTCAGAATTCTAATTGTGCCTTTCCTGCCTTAAAAAAAAATTGCCATGGCTCTCCATTGTGCATAGAATAAAGCCCAAAGCTACAACACCATCCCTTGTCCGTGTTCTGTCTTTACCTCTCTGTGGCCATGTACTCCCTCTGTCTGAAATACTCTTTCATCTCTAGCTCTCAAAATCCTACTTCACGTGCAAAGACTTGTACAGAAGTCTTCACAGCAGCTTGATTTTTAATAGCCACAAACAAAAAACAATCCAAATGTCCATCAACAAGTGAATGGACACACAAATTGTGGTATAACCACACTATGGACTTCTAGTCAGCGACAAAGGACACACTATTGATACGTGTAACAACATGCGTGAATCTTAAAATCACTATGCTGAGTAAAAGAAACCAGATCAAAAAAAGAGTACATACTATGTAATTCTGTTTATATAAAATTCCAGAAAATGTAAACTAATTTATAGTGGCAGAAAGGAGGTTAAATTGTTGACTAGGGAGGAGGGCAGAGAAAGGAGGGATCACCAAGGGCCTCAAGGACTCTTTGTTGGGTGATAAAAATGCATGTTATTCTGATTGTAATGATGGTTTCACTAACGTATACATATTTCAAAACATAAAATTGAACACTTTAAATATGTACACTAACTATCCTCCAAAAAGGTGTAAAAAAATAGTATAAACAAACTTAAAATACAAACTGGAAAAATTACTGGCAGCAAGCCAATAAAGGAGCATTATTCGTAATACATTAAGTGCCCCAACAAATTGATAAATAATACACAAAGAAAGCAATGGAAAATGGGTACAGAGCACAAGTAGGTAATTCAGAAACAAATATAAATGACAGACATGCTTGCATAAAATTGTTCTGCCTCAAAAGAATGTAAAAACACACCCAATTCACCAAGGGCTCTGAGAACTAGCAATGTCTGTGATGATCATCAACGAGGAGTGGTCCCTCAGCAGAGAGAGTGTTTCTCCCGCAGCATCTTAACCACACCCTCAGCCCTTTCACCTTCACCCCACCCTGCTCAGCATCCTCAATGCTACCTGCCATGTCAGGTCACCAAATTCCTCACGGGAAGCCAAAGCCCCATCCCACAAGTGCACGTGTCCTTGCATTGCACCTTTCCGGTCCAGTGGTAATTGGAACGTTAGCCTACCCCAATCACAGTTACACTGAGAGTCCCCCAGCCCGATACAACGAAGGGGGGGTTACTAATCCTCAGGCCAGGACAGAGCTCCGGGTTGGGGGTTTGGGCGCTATCACAGTCTGCACTTTGTTAGGATGAGCAGCACAGTTCTCTCTCCCCCCTAGGGAGACACACTCCTGCAGGCCGTGGGCAGGTCTCTTCGTTGCCGGCCCCTTCAGAACCCGGCACAGGGCCTCCTGCCCTGCACCCAGGATCCTATCTTGAGTTTTAGTGTGGCGCTTCACCAAAGCACTGTCACATACTTGTTTTATTGAACTTTCACAAAAGCCCTGAGCTAGTATGAGGATTAATATTATCATCAGCCTTATAGCCTCATTCACAAGTTGAGGAAGCGGAGGCTTGCAGTTGGGTGCCTTTCCTCGAGGTGACCCTCTTCATCAGAAAGGGGACGCAAGCCTCCCGCCCCCTGCCTCAGCGCCCAGCCTTGCCCCCAGCGCCCCAACCACTTTGGAGATGAGAGCCTAACGGAACTTCCGCCGAGGCCCAGGGCGGGGAGCAGCGCCTCGCGCTCTGACTGCTCCAGGCCCTCTGCTTGCTCTCCCTCGGCCTGGCTGTTCCACTCGGCTTGCCCGCAGCGGACTGAAACTGACAGGCTGGCGAGGGAGCTGGAGCAGAGCTGGTCCGGAGCCCGCGGGGGGCGGGGAGGGGAAGGGGGGAGGGGGGAGGGGGGAGGGGCCGAGGCAGGAGAAAGAACCGGGAGGGAAGAATCCCAGGTGACCGTGGAAGAAACAAGGAACTGGAACACCCGTAAGAAGAGGGAGACAAAGAGAAAAGTTGGACGACTGAGGAGACGCAAAGAGTGCAGAAGCCTTTATGAAAGAAAAAAAAAGAAGAAGAAACAGATGATGGCTCATTTATTAATTATTAACAAACAAGTAGCGCTAATGAATAGCATCATTAAAGGACATTTTGTGAACATTAATATTCTCCCCTTGGCCAGCCAGTGTCCTTCCAATCTTCGTTCAAAAGTCACCTATTTTCATTAAGACCACCAGGATCAAAACCTCACAGTCACAACCATGATTATCACCAATGAGACACTGTTAAGATACGACTTTCTGCATTTGTTTTTACTGTCTTCCTGCACTAGAGCATACGCTTTACAAAGACATGGATCTTTGTACGTTTTTGTATACTCATGTGAACAAGTACCAAATACACCATAGATGCTCAATAAATATTTATTGAAAAAATAAAATAATTCTAAACAAGAAGGGGAGATGGGGTTTCTTCAGCGCGTCACCACCTGCTTCCTGTCGAATTCCTTTCTTCGAGCAGCCATCTGTCTTACCCAGGGCTTGCAGGAGAGGCAAAAAGAACCTCAGTTCAGCCATGAGCTATGCCTTTCCTCTGAGCAGCCTTCTAGCAACAGAGAGGCTGGAACTGAGAGCCCACCACAGAGCTCCTGGCTGCTGCCTCCCGGCGCTCTGAACCCAGGTCATCCTTTCAGAGTTGAAAGGATCCAACCTTTTCATTTTACAGATAAGGACTTTGGGATCCAAAGAGGGGAAGCGTCTTTCCCAAGGGTTCACAGTGAGCTCCTGAGTCCCTCTATTCCCTCTATTGATATATGGGGACTTTCTTGGTAGGTGGCCAATGGCCTGGCTCTTGGCAAAATGTCGAAGGTAGAGGATGCACTGGTGCCTTGAAACTTTGGCTTTCTATGTTCTTGTCCCTCCTTACCCCTGCACGGGTCTGTCCTTTCCCAACCTTCCTGGAGCCAGGATGTACTCAGTGATTCATCACTGATTGCATTTGGCCCAGCAGACAAAACCCCTGTTTGGATTACTCGGAGTGAGGTGGGGGGTGGCTCTGGCAGTAAGGTTTCAATCCTCAGGGAGCTGAATAGAAAGATATTCTGCAGAGGAGGGTATCCTTGTTCAAACTCTAATACGTGCTTTTTCAAAAGAGCTTGCAACCTCTTGAAACCCAGATGACAGAGCAGAAGTCCAAAGCTAGTGAGAGGAAATGCCTGGCCCAGGGTCTGGCTGTAGGAAACCAGGTTTTCCCATTCCTGGCTCTCTGCCTGCAAATTTTATCTTTCCTGCATTATCATTACATCTTGAGCAGGCAAGAGTTGCATATAGAAGGAAAATTTCAGGCAGGTTTTCCCTGGGTCCTCCCAGATCTGAGTAAGCCTGACATATAGGAGCTTGTTCTCACCCATACTGTTCCAGATGGATAAGGCTACCAGTGCAGAACTTGGATCAAGAGATAAGAAACCCAATGCCTAAAATAAGCCACAATGACTTATATTTGTTGAGCATCTAATATGCACCAAGCACTTCCAATTATTCATCCTCTGGTATAATTCACACAACAATCCTGTGACATAGGCTCAGAGAGGTTAATCAGCCTGCCAAGTGTCACACAGCTGGTAAGTATCAGAGCTGGCATTCAGACTGGCACAGCATGACACCAGAGCCAATGTTTTTGCTCCCTGTCATGCCACCTCCCTAAAATCCTAGCTGCAGTGGGCAACAAGATGGAACGAAGGACCAGCTTTGCATCTGCCTTCAGAAAGATGACTCTCTTGTCCCTCAGAGGCTGCCATCTCCACAGGGTTCTTTCCATCCACTTTTCCAGGTTGGATTTTCTATAGCTCCTGTTGCCAGGACATTAGGGGCTCTCAACACCATTTGAAAATCCAGAAGAGGAAAATGAGAGGACTCAGCTCTTTGATTCAAGAGCTGACCAGTTCTTTTAAATGATAAACTCAATCTGGTCCTTGAATCAGGGTTACAAATGAAAGACAGATAATGACACTTGTAGGCCTTGGAGTTATTCAGCCTCTTGCTCCAAGAAGTTCAGTTCACTTTTCAGACATGATCTCATTCTTCTCCACAGGATCTTAGCGGGAGACCAGAGAAGAGACCAGAGCAATTCTCTGTCGGGTGAGACTGGAGGGAGGCTCATGGCCCCCACCTAGATGTCTGCACTTGTTCCTCTTCATTCCTCTCCTGCCCGGCATGACAGATAAAGATGTCACACTCCTGGCCCTGTTACATGCAAGTGGGAATTTATTTGAGGGCCATCATTTGCCCCATCAAGTTTAACAGATATGAAATTAAATAAGCTGCAACGTTTGTAGACTATTAGAGATGAGAGAGACATTACTGTTCCCAGCCCTGTTCCCCCCAACCAGCACCCACCTGGCATCTTCCAGAGGAGCAAACAGAAGCCCAGAGAGATTAAAAACTGAAGGGAAGGAGTTCCAGCCACCCCGTTCAAAATAGCCTCTAAGTATTGGGACCACCTTCACTGCTGCCAGGGAGCAACAATTCCCATTTCCCATCTAAGACACTCAGTGTATGTTCTATGTGTCACTCAGTCTCTTGGGTCTTTGGTTTTTCTCCATGACTCCACTTGCTCTTAATGTGCTGGTATAGTGGGAAGAAAATGCCCTTTGGAATCAGGCACACTTGGGTTTAAAGCTGAGTTCTTCCTCCACTGAATAGCTGTGTGATTTTAGACAAGTTACTTAATATTCTCTCAATTTCAGGTCTGAGAACAGTTTGGACAGGCCCATTCAAAGTCCAACATTCTCCGATTCCCTATCCTGGTTCACTTAAAATAAGGTATCAGAAGATTCCAGGTCCTTCCTTATGCTTTGATATCATACTGCTTGCATTTCAAATGTTTTTTAACATTCAGTTTTGGATTCCACATCTCAAACTCACCAAGTTTTTGTCTTTAAGTCTTGCTGACCGGTTCTCAATACACAGGGATCTGTTGGGAGTTCTGTAACAGGAGCGCATACCAATTTCCGACTTGGCTAAACCACTCGATGATGAAAGGAGAAGAGACAGAGCCCTGGCTTTTGTAAAGCATTTCCCAATTTGAAGGTGAGGCCAAGGATGTAAAGCATTGTTTGTTTAGTCATCTGTGAATCAGCGCTCTCAGCTCTCAGCCCAAACTGCAAAGGAGATTTTATGTGAAATTTCCACAGTCCCAGCCCTGGGCAGCACAAAAATGTAGAAGAGAGGAATGGCTGAAAAGTGCCTTTCTATAACTTCCTACTCCAATCATTACATTTGAAAATTGAGCACGATAGACGCTATTTAGTAAGAGTTCATCTAGGAATTCATCCTCGTATTTAAACTAAACCATCTACTTACTTACCTTGTCAGAATCCATCTCAAATTTAGTAGGGTTGGGAAGACAAGTAATGTTCTAATAATTCAGGAGTTGGACGCTTTCACAAATCCTTCAGTGTCCAACAGGCCTGAGTTAAAATCCTTAAGCAAAGGTCTTGGAGATTTGGGGAGAAATGGGGCTAATGGATCCGGAGGTTCTTTTCAGGGTGATGAAAATGTTTGAAAATTGATTGTGACGATGGTTGCGTAATTGTGACTATACCAAAAACAATTGAGTTGTGCACTTTAGATGGCTGAATTGTGTGGTATGTGAACCATATCTCCATACAGCTGTTAAAAAAATTCCTAGGCATCTAATTCTCAGCTTCATTATTACAAAATGAGGATATTACCTTAAAATGCTGTTGTGAAGACTGAGTGACTGTAGTAAGGTATGTAGCACTGGTTTTCAATAGATGCTCAATTAGTAGAACCTGTCATTGTCAGAGTAGCAGCGGCAATAGTCGTGATGAGAGCAACGGTAGTGAAATCCTGCCCATATCCTCCATAGTTTCTTAGTCCAATGTAGTCCCAAATCTCCTTTCTTCTCCAGATTAATATCTATACAGTTCATCTGAAAATTTGAAAAATTAATGACATATTTTTGTGAGAACTTTTCTATTGTTGTCATAACAACTATTCACATCTTCTATTCAGCTAGTTTTACAGTTAAACGGAACTTTTTTCTTATTCATAACATCTTTCAACTAGGCTATGAAACCCCAAGGACAGAGAAAGCACCTCAGTGCCCCTTCCAACAAACTTTGCACTTGGGAGGTGCTCAATATGATTGATTTCTTGACTGGATTTTATTGTTGAATCTGTTGAGAGTATGAAATTAACCTCCTTACAGCTTCTTCTGTTCCTCAGTTCCCCCATCTGTCCTTTCATTTTTAATTTCCATCTAGTAACCTATGAATCATCTATCTAAGAGTGTGAAGAATCAGTCTTTAAAAATGGCTTCCTAGGGGCCCGGCCCATGGCCGAGCGGTTAAAGTTCCCTGCACTCTGCTTCAGTGGCCCAGAGTTTGCCTGCCTGGATCCCGGGCACGGACCTACTCCACTCATCAGCCATGCTGTGGAGACATCCCGTGTACAGGGTAGGGGAGGATTGGCACAGATGTTAGCTCAGGGCTAATCTTCCTCATCAAAAAAAAAAAAAAGCTTCCTCCACTTTCTACTGTCCTTGTGAGTCAGACAATACACCAGAGCTGAGAGGAAGAAATTATTGTTCCAGCTGACAGATCATCAGTTAAAGAGTCTTGCCTAAAAGGGTGGACATGATACCCTCTCAATATGTTCCTTTGAGGAAGCTTAATAAATGTGGCCCCCAGAAACCCATATATACAGAATCTTAGGTCCCAAAACTGGCTTCCAAGCAGCAAAAGGGTCTTCCTACTTGACAAATATTTCTTTCCCTGGTAGGCTCTTTTTTCTGTGTAACTAAAAGACATCTTTCCTACCAAAACAAAGAAAACTACACAAATCAAGCAATTAAGTTAGCAAATGAAGCTTGGCACCTAGAGGAAATAGAACCAGCCACCTTACTTCATCTGACATACATAGCTAAGAATGGCAGGAGTGAGAGAAAATGCTGTTGGTTTAAGAAGCTCAGTAGATTAATTTGGGGTACTGTTTGTGGGACTCAATGGCAGGTCAAATGTGCACTGTATCTTTGACAAATGACCTAGACTCATCTCTTGACCAGCAACTCAGTGTCTTAGAATGCTTTTAGCTGCAAGTAACAGAAACCCCTGCTCAATCAATAAAGAACTTGATTATCTCACATAACAGGAAGGCCAGAAGGAATGTAGTTTTCAGAATTGATTGATTCAGTGGCTTGGCAATGTCACCAAGGACCCGGGTTCTTTTCTTCTCACTGCCCTGTTATCTGTGGTGGTAGCTTTAATACTAGGCTACTAGCAACTTGGCAGCAACAATTCTCAGCATCTCATCCACACACTTCACCATCTCTTAGGGGTAAGGAAGTATTTTCCAGAGACCTTACAGCACTAACCCCTGGCACAAGAGAGAGGAATACCCTTTCTCCAGTCAATTCTACTCTGGAGCTGGGGGTGAGATCAGCTTTCCACAGGCACATTGCTACATAGGAGAATAGAGGATACATGAACACAATTGGAGTTTTATTAGGAAAGAAGGGGAAATTGAAGCTGTGTAGACAGCCAAGCATGATCATTACACAAACTATCCTAGGACATAATGGGATGGCTGTCAAGGGCTAAACGCCTATATGAGCATACAGACAAGAATTGCATTGTCCACAAACATAGCAATGATAGAGCTTAACCACCCTTAGAGATGATACAGAGTAGTGTACCTTAGGAACTCTAAAAAAAAGTTCAAATCATCCAAAACACATAGTAGCAATGAGTGGAAGTGACATGAAGGTAGCTGGGGGATGGATGGGAACATGTGGGTAATGACTAACAAAAACCACAGGCTTCTGCAAGGTTCTGAGATGTCTAACTGCCAGTGGGAAATGAGAGTGGAGGAGGGGTTGTGTCACTAGCTGTTTCCAGCAGCACTGTGACTGTCTGATAAATCAAGGATGTCAGTGTGAGTGTCCCTGTCTTATTAAGTTAATGGAAAAAAAATTTTTTTCAGATACAGAAGGGACCAAAGCCAAGTTCACAGGCAATGGTAAACTAAAATCAGGATGACAAGTTTCCCTTTGAATTGTCCTGGCATCACTATCTGCACCTCTCTGATGGGTATGGTTTGACACTTTCATAGCGCACAGTAATTGGGAAACCAGAAATGCCAATAGCTTCCCATCTAAGGTTGTGTAGGGACTCATTGTTAATTATTAGACAGCACTCTGCAATTAACAAAAGTTTCCCATAAATTATCCCATTAATTTTTACATAAGATAGGTATTTGTTGTTATCTCCCTTTAGGGTTGAGGAAATTGAGGCTCAAAGGAGTTAAGTGACCTGTTCTAATCTTCATGGTTGGTGAAGAAATAGAAGTATACTCAGAGTGGCCTTTCATAGAGGTAAAATTTAATTGTGTCTTTTATTGCATAATTTGTGGCATCTCTGAGGCCCTGTAGATTCTTAGAGACTATTTTCCACCTTGGCCTGAAATTGAGGCTGAAATTACTACTAGTGGGAACATGTCCATTGAGCTAAGGAAGCATGCCTGCAAAAGATCCCAGCCAAAATATCCAAGTACTGCCTGGGAAAGTGGAAAAAAATGGGGATCTAATTCTCTGTCAAGTATACTTTAGTGTCCATCCATGCTTTCCCTGAAATCCAGGGCAATTTAGCCAACTCTTGCATGGAAAACAGAGAGCCAGAGGTCCAAGGAAAGAAAGAGCATACTTAGACCAAAAGGAATGAGATTAGTTATGGGGAGGGGCGAAGGGATGCCACAGGATTTCATCTTATTTCTGATAGAATGGGGCAGAAAGGATTAGATAAATGCCTCAAGCAGCTGGAAAAAGAAAAGGGAGCCTCAAAGCCTGAAGATTAGATTTAAAAGGGAAATGATTACTAGCCTGCAGTAAAACCCAAAGGAATCAGAGTTAGACCCCAGGATGCTGAGCCTTCCTTAAGATCCTAGGTTCCAATCTTCAACACAGTTTGCCAAGGACACTGAATCAACCATGCAGAACTCCCGAATGTAAGTAAACAGCCACAGAGTCCCAGCTCAGTTTCCGAGGAGGCCCTCGGGGCGCTGTCTTTGGTGCTGAAGTATCACAGCCTGGTGCCCGGAACACACAGAGGCAGCAAGGGCGATTCCAGGCTGCGCCATGCTCCACTTCTGATTTAGCTTTGGTGTCACGTGGCCCCTGATCCTGGAATTGCTTGTTTCAGAAGTAGGACAAAGTGCTTCAGTCCGCACCCTTACTCTACTCCCACCACTCTTGTCAGCTTCTTGAAGGCACAGGAAAGGGATTTTTGAAGCTTCAAGACCGGTACCAGCCAAACTGCCAGATTAGATCATTTGCTACTAATATCCCAAGAATCCACTTTTCCTCTTTCTGTGGTTTTTCTTTCCCCTGTCTCAAATGCAGCTCCTCCACAACCTGCTTCCCAAACCCACTCTTGGAAGAGAGTCTGGGAGAAGTTGTTTATAAACCACAGTGAATTTAAGTCAGTGTGGGACTTCATTTGAAATTTTACATGCCATGAAATGAAAAGTTATACCACCATCTATGAAGGCATTTGGGAGGCAATAAGGAAGGAGGCGATTTCTCCAGGCTTATAGTTTTACACCCACAGGCAGCTTCCTATTGTCTCTACTTATAACCAGTCCTCATTATTATCATCATTGCACAATGAGAAAGGTTTTGCTATTATAGAAAAAACATATTAACTTATTATAAGCCAAAAATATTTAATCGTCAACTGAAACATGAAGATGACCAGGACACAGGCTCTATTCTCAAGCATTCCCAATCTAGTTGGGGGGATGAGTGGCATAGTGCAAACTAACCATTTGTACACCAACACAAGAGCCAAGCTTCATGGGAGCCCAGAGGCCTGCCTGGAGGATCTAGGCATGGATCTAGAAAAGGAGTTTATTAGGTTAATAAAAGGGGAAAGAAAAAAAGTGCAGGTTTTGTGGTTAGAATATGTGGGTTCCAGTCCTAATTCTGCCAATTGTGGTGTGATCTAGGAAAGTCATTTAGCTTCTCTTTCTCCACCTGTAAAACAAGAATAATAATAATTCCAGACTTACTGAGTTATTTTAGAGATAAATTGAGATAATTAATATGGAAACATACTTCCTAAACTGCAAAACACTATTACATAAAAAGCTAACCATTTTCTGACTGTTTGAGTGAAAATGCCTAAGCTCATATCTAAGTGCCATGAAGGCAGGGCTGGATCCTTCTAACTGGTTACAGTGCTTAGCACAGTATCATCTTTCCAGAGAGAGTTATCAAGAGCGTTCTGATCCCGAAAGAACTCTGACTTGGGGAAGAAGAAGTACAATGTTTGTCCTCAGTGGCCAGTTCTGTCCAAGCCACCCCTGGGGTGCAGGGCAGAGAGGTGCAATGGAAAAAGACGGCTCTCACAGGAGGAGTTGGCCTCAAACATTAGCTCCAGATGGAATTTCAGCTGGAAGCATACAGCAGCAGCTGAGCTCAAAGAAATGACTGAGGTTTTCTGGACCTACTCTCTGGCTGGTGGATGAGATGAATCAGAAAGGAATAGAGGACAGGTGGTGCAGGCAGAAGGGAAAGGAGACGGGATGAGGAGAAGCAAAAGAGAGGTCATGACGTAGGGTCACATTCCAAATCTTTTGCTTGAGTGGAAATTTTCAACTAATACAACTGCCACTGGATATCGCTATAGCTTCATGAAGAGATACTTTTTAGAGAAAAGATAAGCACAGATTATTAAAGTTGGAAGAGACCTTTAAAATGATCTAATCCAACACCTTCATTTTACAGATAAGATGAGGGCCAAGAAAGGTAAAGTTCAAAGTCAAAAAATGAGTTCTTGAAAAAATAGAACTAGGACTCACATCTTCTAATCTGCAAGTCAGTTTGTTTCTCACCACTCAATAATTGAATTAAGGTAAAGTTTGAGGTGCTATAGCAAATAAACCTAATGCTACAGAGACTTAAAGAATAAATAAGGGGGTTTTTTTCCCCCACCCATATAATAGCCACAATGTGAGTAGTATATTGGATTGGATTCCCCAGGAAATAGAGTGATAAGGAGACTTGTATGCCAGAGATTTACTGGGGAGTGCTTTCTGGAACAGCAGCTGAGCAGAGGGGTTTTTGCAATTGCAACAGAAGTTTCGGTCAATACCACAGGGAACTTTGTAGCTGTGATGCCCTTTAGAGTTGTCCATAATTGAGGCATGGAGGCCAGGCCTTTCGATCCAGCATTGACCAACTGTTGCATGTGGGCTGCCCTTAGGGAAGGGAGTGGGACTTCAGGTGGGACAGCTCTCTTTGGCCAAGAGCAATTCCTAAAGAAGAATTCACATGTGAACCATCAGCAGCCGATGTTCCCAGAATCTGGGAGAATGAGTCCTTCAGGCTTGAAGGGGGAGATCTAGGTAGCCCAACACAGCATCTACTGCACTAGCCCAGGTTTTGGGACAGGGGCAGCAGCCTTACTACACATAGTCACTTAAGGATCCAATCACTGCTTGGCCATCCCTTAGAGAATTGTCATCATCCACATGTCCAAAGTTGGGTCACCATAACGTCTGGGTTCATGTCATTGGAAGGAGAAAGAGTGCATGGTTTTTTAACCATTTTAAGTAACAGAACTGGAAGCAGCTCAGATTCCATTGACAAAAACTCCATCACAGGGCCATACCTAATAGCAAGGGAAGCTGGGAATGGTAGTCTTGCCATGAAGCACATGCCCAGCTACAATTCTGCTACTATGAGGAAACATATTAAGAAACAAAGCCCTAAACTTCCGTTTATTTTTCATTGAACATATGTTTGAATTATCTCTTGTGTTATACCCCTCCCTTTGGAGCTGGCTAGCACATGTTCCTTGAGCCCCTTCTACCATATTGTTCTTCCTGAAGCCAAATTTATCCCAGAGAGAATCCCTCTCTCCAAGACAGTGGTCAAGTCAGACTGCTCTCTGGTTAGGGGCTCTTCCTCACTTGCCCTTGAAGTGACCAGAAAACTATCAAAGAGGCTTTCAGGGACTATCACTCTGTTCTAGAGAAAGCCTAGGTTCTAGAGTTTCTCCATGCCCAGTAAAATCTGGAGGGTCCAACGACTGAGAGTCTTTCCCCACCCTATGTATGTAATCACAGCATGAGCTACAGAAACTTGCCAGTGAGAGTTTTGCTTAAGTTACAATTTGTGAATATTCCAAAGTCTGGCTGGTCATAAGCAGCACGTCTTCTGGTTCAGTGACTAATATGACCTGACCTCGCTTATTTCATATCAGAACCCTGTGACCTAACTGCTTTTGAAGAAACAACTGAATTTTTCAGGACCCAGTGAAGGATTTCTGAGGATTCTGTCCAAAATCCTAGAAGTGTACTGATAGTTCTGGTTCTCTGAAGCCCAACAAAGCCTTCTAAGGTTGCACTGTAGAATGCAAAAGCATTTTTCCTTCTTCCCATTTTTAATCCTACAGCCACACTAAACCAGCAGAAGTCTTCCTTCTTAGGAGCATTCTCTTAGGCCTCCAATCCAGAGAATGAGGAATTGGGATCTGTGCTCAATAGTCATGCAGGAAGCATAGCTGGAGTCAAAAAGTCTAGGTGTGACCAGCTCAGCATGCCTGGGACTCCAACCACAAAGGAGGAATGACCAGGCCTGTTACTGTGAGTACCAATGGGCTTGAGTATTCAGAGGCTCTTAGACTTTTAGATGATTGTAGCTCTGCCCCTGAAGACATTCTACTCTGAATACGCAGGCTCACCATTGCTTTCAAGTAGTCAGTTCTTTGCGGCTTACAAAGCCCAATTACATGCATTAACTCAGGGGTTTTCAAAAAAGATCACAAGCACGTACCCCAGAAGATATGCAGAACCATCCATTGAAGTGCAAGAAAGAAAATATCAGGGGCTGGCCCCGTGGCCGAGTGGTTAAGTTCGCGCGCTCCGCTGCAGGCGGCCCAGTGTTTCGTTGGTTCGAATCCTGGGCACGGACATGGCACTGCTCATCAGACCACGCTGAGGCAGCGTCCCACATACCACAACTAGAAGAACCCACAACGAAGAATATACAACTATGTACCAGGGGGCTTTGGGGAGAAAAAGGAAATAATAAAATCTTTAAAAAAAAAAAAAAAAAGAAAGAAAGAAAATATCAGAGCCTTTATTTTACCTTAAATATCAGAAAGAAATTAATCCTTATTAATATCCAATATATCAATCGACATAGATGACTTTTTCCTCTGTGTCAGAAGCCCAGGTGTCACTTATAGGGAACATGTTATCCTGAGGGAAGAGTGAGAGTTCCACGTATAGAAGGGTTAAGTGGAGTTGCAGATTATATGATCTAATTTTAATTAAACTACCTCACACATGCACAAAGTGGATGCTGGGCTTAGAAAGATTCCTACAAAGAAATCACAAGTGGAAGTGAATACTAACAGCACAAGCACCAAGAAAAGGCAGAGCTGATGTTTCCATTCCTAATAAGAGCTCAACTATATTACAACCATATTCACAACCATAATACAAGAACAAAACAATGATGACTTATTCAGATCTAAGAAGTTGGCCAAAATTTTTGGAATTATCATAGTTGTTCGAAATATCATTTAACATCCATTACCATTAGTAGTGAACTTTATCCTAAGTGTATATCATGATTTGAGATATTAACTATTGATGTAAGTGTGTTATGTAATTTGCAAATACATAAATATACATACTTCTGGGATGCACATGCAAATAAACTTTTACTGATGGAGAACATACTCAAAAAGATTTGGAGACCATTGTCATAAGTCATGTAAACAATTCTTGATGATCACTCTGTGAGTGATGTTATTTTACAGATGAGAAAACTGAAACTCAGAGTGGCAAAAATGCCCAGAGACCATCAGCTATAGGATTTATGTGGAGTGGAAGACTGGCCACCAAAGAAACTGGCACCCCAAAAGCTGAGTGAGCAATTCAGGGAGACATTTGTGAAAATTTAAAAGTAAACTACCCCTATAGCTAATCAGTCCTGGCCTCTCCCCTGTTCCATTCCCAGCAGATTATGGCAGGAAAGCCAGCACCACAAAGATAATCTCATTCTATCAGGCTGAATGATGTCGCCCTAAACTGTGGGAGCCTGTAGAAACACCACTCTTGAAGAAAAAAGCCAGGCATTTGCACTAGGATGCCCTAAAGACCGTGTCACATCAACAAACACAAATATTGCCTTAGTGTATATGTCTGAATCAAGAAGCCAGATCACAAGCCCGAATGATTAGATCTGACTTCACAAGGGGGGTCTGATCTTAGCAAAAGCCAAGTTTTCGCAAATCCTTCCTTTTGGAGATTGCAATGTTTAAAAGTAAATTTCCTCCTACCACTGAAACTCGCAGGTGGAAATAGCCCTTGGAAGAATGGAAACCCATTTCCCTCTGCAGCAATCCAGTCTGCCTCCCAAAGCTCAGAAATGTGCTGTGCTCAGCATTTCTGTGCTGATGCAGCATCCATGGTCAAAAAGGCGGGCGCTGCAGCAGCCGCAGCAGCAGTGGCTCTAGGGGGTGGAAATCAGATTGCACCATTTCTACCTCATTTGGCAGCAGAAGCACCGAGACACAAGGAAGATGAGGTTCAAGTCCAGAGGCAGCTGGGCTATGTCACTCTAAAGGTGGTGAGTAAAATGGCTATTCAATGGGGCATTAGGTTTTTGTGCTAAGTGAAGATTCTGGGTGTAAAATGGTGTGTGTGTGTGTGTGTGTGTGTGTGTGTGTCTGTGTGTGTCTGTGTCAGTGTATGTGATTGTACACACGGATGGGCACTCATTTTCACTGAGCAGCAATACTTGGAAAACTGTGAGTGGAAGAAATAAATAGAATGTAGTATTGTCGAGCTGGAGGGGTTCAGAGAAATCATGCATTCCAAGCCCCTTGTTTCAAAGAAGAGGATCTGAGGTTCAGAGAAGTGATTACAGAGCTAATAAGTGGTCAGGTCTAGAACCCAGTGCAGAATTCTTCCCATTGCTCTATGTGGGTACAAGATGCCTGCCTCTATGCCAAGTGACCTAATCCCTGGGAATAGACTGCAGTCACAGCACTAGTGTCGCTGAGGCACTTCTCGATGTTTCCAGTAAACATAGGAAGCCATTTCTGACTAACTGCAACCTAGGGTGCAGCAGAAAAACAGCAGCACATGTTTGCTATAAATTGCCCAAGTCCTAACGGCTACCTCCTCCCCCGAGGTTATCCTTTGGATCACCCTGGAGCTATACAGCATCAGCAAATTTTCCCATCAGGGTCAAGCGGGTTGTTGATAGGACTGGAGAGGATGCTTCATCAATAATATCCCCCTTTGCTTGGAACAAATCTTTGCTGAATGCCATCCATCTGCCAGGCACTGTGCAAGACTCCATCACATTTTTTACTACACTTAAATTCTCACCACAGCTTCATGAGGTATTGTTATCCATACCCCACAGGTAAAACTGAGGCTGAGTGAGGTTAAAATGTGCAGGCTATTTTGAGTCTTTTAAAAATTTCTAGTTGTTCCAAGAATCATGGTTTTAAAAAAGTTATTTTCTATGATCCTCCTTACCAGAATGACCATTGCCCCTGAAGTGGAAGGAAACGTTTTCTCTCTAACAAAAAGCAATTATCTGCAACATTCTGGATCAAGTGTGTAGTCAGAGCAGAGAAAATGACATTGAACATTTGCAAACTTTGACTTTAAACTAGACATTGCACGGGCCTTTCGGGTTTTCTCAGGTTTCTCTCCTATTTGGGGAGATTCTGGTTCAAGTTAAGATTGCACAACAAGCTTAGGAACCTAGGTTTTTTAGGATAGCTCTAACCCTGATGGTGTGGTCTGGAATAAGTCACTTTACTTCTCCAAGTCTCAGCCTTCTCATTGATAAACTGTCAGCCAAGACTATCCTCTCTTTGAGCACTGAAATGTTTCTGTATGTGTTCATTCATTCACGTATTCAAGCGTTTCTTGAGTTCCCAGGACGTGCCAGATGTAGTGCTGGTGGTGGAAGGAATTTTAGGGATAACCCCCTCCAGCCCCATACCTTTCAAGCCTTGCAAGGTTATTTGCCAACGTTAGAGTTCCAGTCAAACCCACAAGATGCTGTCCAGCATGCTTTCCATGAACTATGCACACCTTATCTCCAGGGCCCCTCCTGGCTCCAAATGATTTGAATTTTCTTTCTCCTTGTTCTCTTCTACTATAACACTTATTGAGTGTTAAAAACACTGTGTTGAAACACAGTGCCAGGCACCGTGCTAAGCAGTTTTCGTGTGTTACATCATTTAATCCAGACAATAATCCTGTTCAGTAGATAATATGATTAGCCTCGATTTATGGATGGAGAAACTGACAACTTGACCAAAATTGTACAGTTAAATAGTAGTGGGGGCAGAGTTTCTGTTTGGGAGGATGAGAAAGTTCTGGAAATGGATAGTGGTGATGGTTGCACAACATTATAAATGTACTTAATGTACACTGAATTGTACAATTTAAAATGATTAAAATGGTACATTTTGTGTCATGTATATTTTACCATGATGACATTGAAAAGTAGTGGGGAACTTAAACCTAGGCAGCATCCAGCTCCAAAGCCTTCCCCCCACCAACCACTTCTCATCCATCCCCACCACAGACAGGACCCGGAAAGGAACTTCTCTCCAACGGAGGGCTTAGAAAATTTTTCTATTTTTTAGTTTCTTAAGAAGCCACAAAATTATGCCCACACATCAGGAAAGTTCCTCTGTGTTGAAGGTCAGCAGTAGCCTATTCTGAGTTATGATCACATTCCCAAGGCTAGAAGAGTCAGAAATCACTTCCACCTTCCCTCCCCCATTTCTCTCCCAGCCCATGGGCTAAAGCTCTGACTACAAACTCGATTCAACTTCAAACACATTTAAATATCAGGTAGCTCCTTTGCACAAGTTCCCAGCTTACACGTTGTAGAGGAGTAGAGATGAGAAAGATAGAGTTCCTGCCTCAAAGAGTTTACAATCTAGCAAAAGGAGTAAATACACAAATAACTACAGAAGAAAAGTCACTCAATGGAAGCACTGAGCGCCTCTGCTAGATGTGAAGGCTACAGAGATGAACAAAGCACTGTTTTAGTCTGCTGCAAAGATGACACAGATGCCACGAGAAGGGCCCTCTGAGGAGAGAGACCAGATTCTGAAGAGAGGGAAAGGTATTTGCAGTGGAGGGAGATTTGTCTTCATCCTAGAACAGCCACAGACCTATTCCAGACGGCATTGGAGTCTAAATCTCGCCACCTGCCGCCCCTCGTTTTCTCTTATCATTGTTTTTTTCTTCTCTTTTCTTTAGGCTTACTCTGGTTTTCTTTTTTTAACTTCTTCCGTTGGATACTTAGATCATTAGTCTTTGATCTTTCTTCTTTACTATTATAAACATTTTAAAGCTATAAGTTCTCCTTCAAGTATTTCTGTGACTGCAAGACACAAAGTCTTTTATATGTAGTATTTTAATTAATTAATTAGTAATTTACAACATGATTTCTTCTTGGGTCAGTGAGTTGTTTAGGAATGCCTTTTTACCCCCAAATGTATGGGGAAAAGCAGATGGATTTTTTCCTTTGCTAATAATTCCTCACCGAATTATATTGTAGTCAAATAACAATCTGTATGACATCATATCATAGTATTTGCTCAGACTTCATTTGTGGGCTAGTCCATGATCAAGTTTTATAAATGTCTCACATATACTCAAAAAGAATGTAATTTTTCTAATTATTGACAAGAGGTTTCCAAGCTTCTCCATTGCAGTAATCTTGACAGTGTGCTGTTTAATTCTTCTATATCCGTTTCAATTGTTTTTAGCAATTACCAAGAGAGGTACCTTAAAATCTCTATCACTTCCAATTTGTCATTTTCTCACTACAATTGCTTCATTATTTGCTTTCACATTTTGAAGCTAAGTTTCTAGGAGCATACAAGTTTAGAATTGTTTTTCTACTTAATTGTTCTTTTTACATTGTTCATTATGTGGAGACCATCTTTATTATCGATAATGTCTTTTGTCTTCAAGACTATTTTATCTGACTTTAATAAACTACACCAGTTTTCCTTTTGGTTAGTATTTACCTGTTATTCCTTTTTCCATCCTTTTCCTTTCACCTTTTTGTTCTGTGTTTTTGATGCATCTCTTGTAAACAGCATATACCTAGATTTTATTTCCGGTCCAGCTATGTTTATTTCCTTCAAGCTCTATTATGCAATTAAAGGAAAATTTATATCTTACCTAAAAATTTTAGGTATTAATTTCCAGGAGATTTTCAGGTTTCTTATTGCCAGAAATGAAGGGTCTAGGACCCTACTATTTAAGAAGATGTCTAAGGATGCTTTTTTGCAATGTCTCCCTTAGGGTGTTAAAAATTGGCCCTCTCTCTTACTCAGTCTGTGCTGTCCCATCCCATCAAACAAATCCTAAATTTCATCTTGTCTCTCCCAGACATCCCCAAAGAACTTCACATGCACAGCTAAAGTCTTCAGTATGTCCTCTTGTTTCTGCTAGTAGATTGTACAAGAAAGGAAATAGTGATAAAGTAGACACTGTAGGTTGTCACTTCCTTGAAAACAGACCTCAATTGTAAGGCTAAGGTCTTCAAAAGAAAGGGAATTGCTTAGACCCCTGGAAAACATAGTTGCCATCGGCCTCCTCTGTGAAACCATTGCCATGAGGCATTGGAGAACTTCTCTAACTGTTGTCAAGAACAAAGCCAATTACATTAAGAGTCTTTCTCCTTTTTTTTGGAGGTAAAAAAAGTGTCTTTAGCTAATATTTGTTCAGCACTTACTATGACAAGGCACTGTGTTGTGTTTTGTTTGTTTGTTTTGAGGAAGATTAGCCCTGAGCTAACTGCTCCCAATCCTCCTCTTTTTTGCTGAGGAAGACTGGCCCTGAGCTAACATCCATGCCCATCTTCCTCTGCTTTATATGTGGGTTGCCTACCACAGCATGGTGTGCCAAGCAGTGCCATGTCCGCACCCGGGATCTGAACCGGCGAACCCCAGCCGCCGAGAGGCGGAACGTGTGAACTTAACCACTGCGCCACCGGCTGGCCCCTGTGTTGTGTTTTTTATGCACTGTGTCACTTTATCCTGACAACAACTCTCTGAAGTAGGTATAACTATTCTCCTTCTAAAAGAGAACCCCAAAATCTTGGGGTTCTGTCAGAGCAGTGATCAGGCCCAGTGAGAAAGCGAGTCAATGGACTCTATATGATCCCCAAACAGAGAATTCTCCTCGTCTCATCAGGACCCGCCTTGGTTTCCTGCACTATTGTGCAGCCCTTTCATCTTTGATTTCTAGCCATTTAATAACTACGTGGCCTTGGGCAAGGTGCTTCCGGCCTCTGGGCCTCAATTTCCCCATCCTCCAGCTCTAAGATTCTCTCCCATCTCTGAATATGCTTCTCACAATGGAGTCAAGACTGCCTGTCACCTGGGCGAGACAATGTTCCCCACCTGCTGGACCTCTGTTTCTGTGGAAGCTTCTAGAACCCTCAGGATTCAAAAACTTTCCCCCAGCATTCAGGAAGAGTTGGTAGCTGCATTTCTCCCTGTTTCACAATGTGCTGTTTTTACAATGCTCATTCAGTCAGATTGTGGGTCAACTATGGGACAGCTCATGAAATAGTCCTTCCCCAGCCTCCCCTTCTGCTCAGACTGGGGCTAACCATGGACACGCAGCGTGTGGCATTGCATTTCACCTTCCCACCTCCCTTGCCCCCTCTTCTTCTGGGGCAGGAAGGAGATGACAGGAGCAGGGGTCATCCCTGGCCCAACCCTTTAGAGAGAAGGCAGAAAGAGAGAGAAGTACAAAACTTCTCTCAGGGTTTTCTCTCAGTAAACAATAACCCTGTGATGTCAGCATTATCATCATCCCCATATTGAGTCCTCAAAGTCACCAAGTAGGTGGGTGATGGACCTAGTATGTGATCTCACGTCTGTCTCAGCTCCAAGACCCATGCTTATTCTCCTACAGAGTCCACCCTCTACGGTAGAAGAGGACAAAGACCCATGCAAAACCAGCACAATTTCAGAAGTGCCAGGAGACCATTTTCTGTCTCCCCCAAACAGCCATCCCTCACCACCTTAGGGGTTCCCAAAATGCTATTAATTGATGTTGCAGCCTTTCAAAACTTCCGTTGAGAATAAACATAATAAGGTGCCGGTTACTGAGGTGAGATCTTGTCCTGCAAACATCAGGAAGGAGCCTCGTGAGTGGGGAACAGGGAACAGAACAAAGAAAGGCTGGAGCTCTGGGTAAATGGAAAGAATCCCTACACCCTCCACTTACCAGAAAGAGAGAGGGAGGCTCAGAGGGAGAAGTGACGCGGCCAGGTCATTGTTTGTGGCAAACCAGGAACTAGAACCGAGGCTACTCCCAGACCAGTAGCCCACACCACACGGCATTTTGCCAGCATGCTGGCTCCTTTATTATATGGTAACTCTTGGTAATATTGTAGTTGTTACATAAGACTAGTAAGAAATTTAGAATGAAATGCCATCTTTTCCTGTCTTAGGGCAGCTCAATAATTTAAAAATATAAATTAAACTGAGAAATAAATCCCATAAAAACGAAATCCCTCTCATTTCTCTTTTACTCCCTCCTGCCTTTTCTATCACTTGCTTCAGTCCACTGTTTCCTTTCATGTTGTTTTGATAGCTGCTCATGGTATCTGATCATGCACCAAAAACAGGGAACACCTCAGCCACGCAGGGGTCCTCCTTCAAGCAGGAGCTCGTCCAGAACCAAATGGAAGTATGTTCACCTTGATTTACAGTCCTCCAGCAGCAGAATTTCCCCGGGCACTCTGCCCCCAAAGGAGCCCCTGAGTCCTTCTCTATTTTCCAGCTCCCTCCACCACCCCACCCCAGGTGACAAAACGCTGTGACTGTTAAGAGCTGTTTAAATGCGGAATGTTATTATCACTATATATCATCCAGATCGGCTTTCTAGGTTGTACTAAGATGTCAGAATGATGCAAGCGAACATTTTTATTATTTAGGATACAGTATACTAAGTTTATGTTGATTACTCTAAGTATCATCTTTGAAAGATAACTAGCATTAAAGTGTTGATAATGTTCCACTTTTGCAATCATATTTGCATAGCGTACAACAGAGTTTAGCAGGAAAAATTATCTTAAGTGGTGTTTCTCATCTGCTCTGTCAGTCTCACACGGCTTGCTTCAACTTGGTACATGAGGCAGGACAAATGCTTACAATTTTTTTTATATCAGCTTTACATTATATAATGTTATTCTTGTTCCTTCTGGTAAGCCTGCAGCATGGAGTTGTAACGGAAAAAGCAGAGTCTTTGGGGCCAGTCATAACTGGATTCCAATTCCAGCTTATGCACTTGAGAAAGTCATTTAACTGCTTGGGGAAGCCGTCACCTCTTCTGTAAAATGGAGTTAGCGAGGCTGTGAGATTGTAAATAATATAGGAAAAATATCTAAACTGCACTGTGCCTGGCACGTATCTGGCTGGCATGCAGGGGCCCCCTTTGTTTTGCATACAGTGTTCTTAAATGCTGTTTACAGCATTTTGAAATTAAAGATTAAAAGTAAGCTGTCATTCCCCGCACCGTAGTTCTCGCTGACGATTCTTTGGCCTCCCAGTAGAGTTATATATGCAGATAATCTGTTTGATGCTGCTCAACACAGAAGGGACACTGATATTATTGTATGAACAATAGTTGAATGTCTCCTGAGTGTCGGCTACTGGGAAATAAATATTCTAGATTTCATCTATTCATTCATTCATTACAAACAAACTATCCTCCAAACGACCCCCTCGCTCTTCCTTTTTCCTTTTCCTTTTTTTTTTTTTTACACTCCCTCAGGCCTGCTACAGTCTTTCGCCCAATTGGATGCTATTTTTCATTTTCATCTTGTCACCACCTAATGTCCAAATTTATTTAAATCATCCTCAGACACAATCCTACAAGATATGAATCACATTTGGGTTTTTTTTTTTCCTCTGACTTGTCAGCTGTCTCGTTTAAGATTGACAAGATTTCCATTTTAGTAATTTCTACTAATTCTGCTTCAAATCCGTAAGTTAATGAACACACCAATCGGCACCTCATTATTAGTCAGGACCATTTTTTTCTAGTGTAATGCACTGATTTCATAATTTTTAGTACATGTTAGCTGCCTCTAAATGAAACTCAAAGAAAACCTTGTCCAGTTTGCATTAAAACAGTGTCTGGCATATGAACACGAGCATCATATCCTCTCTGTGGTCTCTTCCTTTATGCATATGAACACTTCGTTCGCATGCTCCCAACAGACTCTTAAATATAAACAAGGCTTTTCCCTTTATAAAGGTATGTTGAATTGTATATCTCCGCATAAAGATGAAAGGAAAAACGGATAGCTTGCCTGCACCAAAAAACAGTACAAGTTCTCCAATGCAAACACAATTTGACACATGCTAAAAATTGCCTGAAGCACTGGCGAGTTATGGATCTTCTCCCTGGGGCAGATAATTCATTAGGAAATAGCCTCATGCCCTATGTAGCAATAGAACAAAAATATTTACTTGTGGTAATATCAGATGATAAGGGTAACAGGGTTTCTTTCTCAACAAGGTGGGGGCGGGGGGGGAGGGGGGAGAACCCTGCAGTAGATGCCCATCATAAGCATTGCAAACGAATCATTAGTCTTCATCCTGCAATCTAGGTCATGATGGAGCTAAAGGGGAGGGCTTTTAAATCTGCTACAAGGCTCAAGTGGGATCTGCTTATGTGGAGGCACCAGAGGCAGACTGCTACATTGTGGTGAGGCATTCTCAGGGGGATGGAAAAATGCTTTCACCTCATATAGAGACCTTTTCCTGACCCAGAGAGTAATCAAGAATAAAGAGAGTTATACCTTCAGATGAAAGCCATTTAAACACACACACACTACTTTTCCCTAAGCTCTCTGTGCTCAACTTTTCAGGTCCTGCACAGCATCTGCCAGGTAGATTTTAAAAGAGAGACAATGTCTTCCAGACTCAGGAACATGTAGATTTTTTTTTTAAACAATAGAATCATACACTATTTGCGTTGAAAGGAAGTTTACAAATCATCTACTCCAAGCACCTCATGTTGAAGAAGAGGATGCAAAACAAGGAGAGTGACTTACTTGCCCAAGGTCATACAAGTCACCTGCATCATGCCACAGTTTAATTTTCTTTTTTTTTCCCAAAGATTCTTTTTTTGTACAATATGAATAATTTATTAACTAATGGAGAAACAAAACAAATTGACTTGGTAACTGCCACCTGATATACTAGATATGTGTCGGAGACTCTTGCCATGTGCCTCCTTCTCCAGAACAGTTATGAAAGGATGCTGTTTGCCAGCCCTCTGTCTTGAGGGTCCTTCCTCAAAACCCCTGGCTGTAGCTTTAATGTGATTATTTTCCAGGCCTGTTGAGGCACTTAATTCACGTGGCCAAAGGCTCTGAAACTTTTGTGTGGCTCTTGCCCTACCCCTCCGGGGCCACAAGGGGCTGGCACAGGAGGCGTGTTTTCCTAAATATGTTCTGAAATACCGCTAAAACTAGAGAAATTTAAATAGAAAAACTTGAATTTCACAAAATCAAATCCAAGCTACACATTAAATGTACTGGCTAGGGTTTAGTTGGCTATTTCTTTTACTTACCAAAATCCTAAAAAACACTCGAAGTTTAAATGTACCAGAAAAATACACAGGCAAGAGGTGAAGAGAGCTGGTTTTGTTCTTAACTTTAGCACTACATTTGCTACAAACCAGCCACATGGCATCCAGAAGCAAGTTTCCCTTCTCTCTGGGCCTTGCTTTCCTCTTCTACGCAAACAGGAAGGAAACGAAAGGATCCTGGAATTCCATCATTAGTTATGCCATTCAAATAATATCTACACAATTGTTTTGTTTATTTTTTTGAAAGCCACAGTAACTGCAGAATTATTTGTAGCTATTTCCAAGGATGTGAACTGACACTAAAGGAACACTTCCGTGTCTGCTCAATCTATGCAAAGCTTTCAAATCAGGTCGTTTCACTATTGAGATAATTCTCCAAGACAATGTCGACTGACTTTGGACTAAGCTTATGAATCTAACCTTTTAACCAGTATTTTTCCCCCATTTAACTTTCCAGATTGATTTAAGGGGTTTTTTTGCCTCCTCCTTATTTTAAAATATTTGTTAAGGGCTGAAGAGAACTAGGAGTAGACAGTAGGCAGTATTCACAGGCACACGTAGATTCGTGAGAACAAGCCTCATTCTTATCTAGCCTGAACACCTCAGGAGGAGCAAAGTTTTGTATTCAGCTTCTCCAGCCACCAAAACTTGAAGGTTATAGAATATTCTATTTCAGGACACCTTTAAAAACGAGGAGCCAGTGTAAAAGTACTGCAGAGTGTTATTTTGATTTCTGCCACAGAATGAATCACTCCTGAATGCAAACACCAGCAAAGAATGCGTTAGAGGATCCTCCGCCATCATATTAAAAATTAAATCCGGCTGCATTTCATAATGGGCTTTCCTTTTGAAAGCACGGTTTCATCTTCTCACCATGGAAATTTCGCTCTGATGGCTGTTCTTTATGGTTAACACTGAGGCATCGGCTGAGGTCAGAACCCTGCTTCTCTGAACAGGGAACCACAAATGTCACCGACACATGGTACGCTTGGCAAATAATATATTTCTTTCCAATCTCCTGTGTCTTCAGTTTGCCTAACGTCATGCTTGTGGTAAGCTGACGAGAGTTTATTTCTCGGGTCTTCTCTCCTTCCTTTGGTGGGACCAGCGGGAGGCATGCAATTTACAATGAATTCAAAAGTGCACCTCTTTTGATTTTTGTTGCTGTCTTTATTTTAACCTCCAAGAAGCGAGAGATTTAACTCAGTCTTCACCCCAGGCTAAGCTAATACTTAGGTCATGTCTGAGCTCTCTGGGGAACCCCCGCTTTATACCATCCGAGGGGCAATGGTGTCTTTTCACGTGGAGCAGCACAGCTGTCCAGCCATATGGGCCCCAAACAGCCCAGTCAATCGGATTTGGGGAGGTTTTACAATGTAATTTCTTAACGTGTTAGTATATGGGGCGAGTTTGATCAGGAGTATAGACAGCTCTTAAGCCCAAGGGTTTAGGTTTTAAGAAGCCATCACAAATGCCCCAGCATCTGATCAGACTGGTTAAAAACAGATATGAAATCTGTGACTGGGGGAGGGGAAAGGACTCCTGAACCCCTCGTTGGAGAAAGCCCCAAGGGTAAGCTCTAACTATTAATTCAGCATCAGCTGGTTTTCCCCCCTTTTCTTTTTTAACCCGGGGCTCATCATTTGAGGCGTTCCCACTCAGGCCTGCAGAGCCTGTTACAAAACCATCTCTCTGCTCCCCTCCCCCCATGCCGCAAGATGAGAGAGCAAATATCCTGCAATGCAGCAACAGCGCAGGAGGCCCGCATTGAAACCGTCCTCAAGCTAAACAAAACCAGGCCTTTAAGGAAAAGCACGGAAAGGACAGCAGCGGTATGTCTTGCTGCCCTTCAGTCAAGACAACCTGGAACTCAAGTCGCAGCCCCAACCCTCCACGTAAAGGCGTTCAGAAACCGTCTGCTCAAGGAATTCTTAGCGAAGGGAAAATAAATAGTCCTGAATCTAAAACCCTCATCAAAATGGTGGAAGCCTTGAGCCTAGCTATCGCCAATATAGTTTTTTCCACCAGAAAAGTATTTTAGTTTGAAGGGAACATTATCAGGATGGTAAGTTTCCTCCTGAAAGATATCCCAGATGATGGCTTTTTTCAACTAACTACGGTCTTCAGACATTAAAAATCTACTGCAGGATGGTTTATATTCTTTTCTTCTCCTCTGTCGCTCTCTCTCTCCCTGCCTCTCAATTTAAATCGCTTCTTAGAATTTACAAAAACTGCTTATTTTTAAGCTTCTCGTGGTACGTTGTTGGAGGCAAAAAGCCAGTGCTATGAGGTTTTGAGATTGCTATTCTTCTCTTTTGGGGGCAAACACGCAATAATTGACAAGAACCTAAATGGCCTTGAAGCGAACAGGGTAGCGCCAGGTCACCATTCGCTGGGCCCATTCCCGCTCGGTGGGCGCGCATCTGCCGCGACCCCCGCAGGACCACTCTCGGCCGCCGCGCGCGGGCCATCTGATTTGAGGAGCTGCTTTTAGCTGTCAGGGACTTGTTATTCCTATCCATCTCTCGTTGTTCTGAATCCAGCGCTGCCCAAGAAACACTTAGGTTTTTTCTTAAGTCATCAAAGAAGACAAGCCTGAGTAGGGGAAGCAGATGGGCCCTGCGTGTGCGGAAATGGCCGGGGTTGGGTTGACTCTGGCGGCTGCTGAACCGACTCTTCGGAAAGACCGAAGATTTCTCATTGCTAGTGGGGTTTGTTGGGGGTCGGGGAGGGAGGGCGTCTTTGGGTTTTGTTCTTATGGGCAGATTCATTCTGAGTCCTTCCTTAAGGCCAAGCTAACCCCATGCTCCCGGAAAAACACACATCACGGCCACAACCACCACAACAAAAGGCGCCTCCCCGAAGTGAGTCTAAACGTACGCGGGACGGGTGGCGGCCGGACGTGGAGGCGCACTTTCGTGCCTCTCTAATCTCGGGTGTCCATCTGGCCCCGGCGGGCGCGGGCGGCGGGAGGGCGCCGGGGGCTGGGAGGGGGGAGCCGGGAGGGGAGCGCGCACGTATCCAGAGGCCCGGGCACGCGCGCCCGCTCTCCTTCACGTTCACCTTGACTGCAGGGGGCCGGGGGATGGGACTACCATCACCCCCGCCACCAACCCTTCTCCCCACCCCCCGCCGCTGTCCTGCCCAGACGCCAGCTTGGGGCTGTGGGGGAGAGGGGGAGGTGCAAAGGCGCCCGGGTCGCCGCAGCGACCGGACAGCCGCACGCTCTCCGCAGTGATGTCAACCGCATCCTCCGCAGCCCCTCAACCACCCCCACCCCGGGCCTTGTCCGCGCCGCGGCCCGCAGAAACCCTAGTCCGGCGCCTCGGGCCTGGGGACGAGAAGATGAGGGCGTGCCGATGCGCCGAGCCCCCCGCTCCATCTGCAGAAGCGGCAGAGAGAGGGAGTGGACGAAGCGCGGTGCCGCGGCCGCTGGGGCCGAGGAAGGCGAAGGGGGCGGTGGACTCAGGTGTAGGTTCGATGCCTCGGGTCGCTGAGGGGAGTCTGCCCTGGACTGTACAGCCGAGGTCACGTTAAGGGAGCTGAGGGCACGGCCCACTGCAGATGCCGCGCGTGTGGGCACGGCAAAAGCGGCCCCTTCTCCCAGGATAGAAACGGATCAACGGAAGCGCGTGTGAGTGTGGGGGTGCGAATCGCCACCTCCAGCCTTGGCTTTCCCGCTCTTCCGAGCGCTCCCACTTCTCACTTTCCCCAAATCCGCATTTTCCTTGGCACAGCTCTCCCCGAGCAAGAAGGAGAGGGAGGTACCCGGGGGCAGTGAGAATGACGTGTGCTGGTGCAGAGAGGGCGTGGGGGGCTGCGGGCCAGGCGCTGTGGACCGGCTCCTAATCCTCTTGTTTTCGGTACTGTCAGCAGATGTGGCTTCTTTTAGCTGAATAATCCGTTAAAAGAATAATAATTTTTAAAAAGGAGATCGACCTCACCCAAAGAGGACGGCGAACGGGATTAGGGCTTGGTAAGGATAAATTAAAAGGCTCCAAATTCTCTCTGTCCCTCTCTGCCTTCCTCTCTACCCTCCCCCCTCCCTCCTGCTCCCTCCCCTCCCCCACTTCTTCCCCATCCCCTGCAATCCGCACTCGACGCGAGTTCACGCGGAGGGCTGGATTTCCAGGCTGAACCGCAACTTGCGCTGCGCGTTATTATTATTCATCTGAGGGTGCTGCCGCCACAACCTTTGCCTCCTGCGCTCCTCTCCTTCCCCCCGGCCGCCGCCGCCAGCAGTGCAGTCCCTCCTGCACGCATGCTCTGGTTCACCAAAGGGAGATTCTGAATTTTTTATCACGCTCATGATCATCATCATGATGCTCCTTATCATGGTTACCATTTCCTCCTGCCAGGTGGAGCGACCACCAGCGCCTTCTCGCCGCCCGCCCCTTCCTCAGCGAAGGAAGCAATTCGGGCCCAGGCGGCCGCTCCCTGGATGCGGACTTCCTTTGCCTCTGCGCAGCCCTCCCTCATTCATCCGCGTGTATATTATCTTGATCCCTTTTATTCCAGTAGATCTACTGCCTTTCGTTGGGCTGGCTGAAACGCTGCGGACTGAGACCAGTCTCTTCAAAAGGAAGAACATAAAGAGGAAGACCTTGAGTGGACCCCCGGACAAAGCACTTTGGGCTCGGCGAGAAGGGACGCGCGGGAGCGCTGGCTCGGAAACAGTGATCTCCGGTGCCCAAGGGCGCCCGCCCGGCGCACGGACCTCTGAGGGTATTCGGGCTGAATTTGATTTATCCTTTTGGTGTGCATGAACAGTGTCATTGTTGGGGAGGGCCTGGGTTTGTTGGAGGTTTTTTGGGAAAGGGAGCTGAACTGTGGGAGATCGGATAGACTTAACTTGGCTTTCCTGCTCCCCGACTCACTTTCTGGAGATCCGGGTGTTGGAGCGGAGACGGGGCAGCAGAAGGCTTAGAAAAGAGTAGAAGCCGGAGACGTCGCCAGGAGGGCTCAGGGAATAGTGGGGCGAGGGAGAGGTGAGTGGGGACGCACCAGCTGGAGGAAGACTGCGAAAAGAAGGAGTTTTTTTTAAATCCTCCCTTCTGGTTCACAGGATGAGTTTTGCTGGGGATGAAAATGCGGGTGTCTATCGATAGGAGCTCTGAGAAACTGATAAAAATTGATATGTCCGTGTACACACATAAGGAGGCGTCTGGATTTGTGTGTAAACAGAGTGGAGAGATGGAGGAGGGCATGGCGGGAGGGGGCTTAAATAATGTCTTGTTATCCCTTTGGCTTTGGGGACTCTCATCCTCTCGCTCTCTCCCTTTTTTTGACCCAGGGATCCAGCCGCATTAGACACGAGTGACCTTTTAAATCTACGCCCACTCTTTACCTGGTAAAGCCCGTTGACAGTTTGGGGTGGGGTAGGGTGGGGTGGGGAGAGTGGTAGGGGTGTTTCGAAGACATATATTCTCTCTCTCCCTCTCTCCCCTTCACCCCCCTCCCCTCCCCTCTGTCTCCTCCTCCCTCGCTCTCCCCCCTTCACTCTTTCTCTTCCTCCCTCCCACCTCCCTCGCTCCCTCCCTCCCTGCTGCATTTTGCATGAGCTATCTAGGTCATTAGCATTTTAGCGTATGCAAGACTTGACAAAGCTGATGAGGGGCCAGATGGGCCTCGCTCTTATGAGTTTTTTTTCCTTTTTTTTTTTTTTCCTTTTCCTTTTTCCCCTCCACCACTTGGGACCTGAGCGAGAGGACTGCAGCAGGCGAGTTCCGGAAGGCTGACTGCCCAGATCCCGGCCCCGGCCCGCGGCAGCGGCCCCCGCGGCACGCCCGGCCGGGCTGCGCCTGGACTCCGTGAGCAAGGTAAAGGCGGCGGCGGCTCGCCCTGCCCTGGCAGCCGCTGCCGAGCCCCTGCTGCCCTCCTCGTTGCTTGCCCTCGTCTTCCTCCTCCTGGCCCCCCTCAGTTTCCTGGGCAAAGCGGAGGGCGAAATGGGTGGGTAGGGTTTGCTGCGTCGGGGCGAGGTGGGGTTGGTGTTGTTTTCTTCATTGTCTGGAGCTGCAGGGGAGGCGAGGCGCGGGGAAGGGGCGAGGGGAGTCGGGGTAATTAACACGGGGGAGGCATCTCTCCATCTCCCTCTTCCACCCACACCCTCCAACCCTCCACCCCCTCCGCTTTGCAGGAAAAAGCCTGGATCCGAAAGGATGGGGGAGAACAAAGAGCCTTTGGAAGACGTCGCTGTTATCTCATTGTCTGTGTGATTGGGGAGCTGCGGTAGGGAGGATGCTGTGGTCCTTTTCTCCCTGCACTCCCCTCCCCCATCCCTCTCCCCGCTGTCAGGACGCACGCACACGCGCCGCTTTTTACTTATTTTTCCTTGTTTTCTCATTCCATCTTCTTCCTATCTTCTACCTTTCCTTCCTTCCTCCTTTCCTTCCTCAGGAGAAAGGCCTCTCTCTCCGTGTTCACAGCGGACCTTGATTTAAATGTCCATACAATTAAGGCACGCGGTGAATGCCAAGAATGGGGCTGGCTGAGCACCGTCGGTCCGCGAGGGCCCGCCAAGGAACGAGCCACAGAGCCGAGGCGCCCTCCGCAGAGCTCAGCGCTGCGGCTTCGGGCGGGAGGGGTCACCGGCTCCCTCCGGCTGGGCTGCCCCGAACCGGAGCCCTTGGGGTGGGAAGGTGTGTGGCTTGTGCCAGACAGGGGCTTAGAGATGCAAACAGTCTCTGAGAGAGAAACAGAGGCTGATTCTATGACAGAAACGCAGATCTGTGCGAGCACAGATGCGGTGGGAGGGGGCTTGCCTGTGAGCGCATTGCGGAAGGCTTGTGTGCCGAGTTTTCTCTGGGCTCTGGGTGCATTGTGTGCGGGTCGACACCTTCCTCCGTGGCTGTGTTTTTGTTCCGGGCTTAGCTTTTGGTTTGCCCTTTAAAAAAAATAATCTGGCATCCAGAAGACTGGCAGACTGTGCCAGAGTTGAACTGCGGATATATTGTGTTTGCTTGAGGTTTGGGGGGAGGGGTATAGCCAGTGGAAAAGGAGGAGGGAGGTGTTTGCCACGCTTTGCTGTAGAGCTTTGGGCACCTGACAAGCTTAAGGAAGTCACTGGGATATCTAGGGAAGAAGAAACAAACTCAGAATGGTCCACCAGCTCCATCAGGGCTGAAAGCCTGGCCAGGGCCCTCAGGAGCCTCTGGCTTCCTCTTGCGCTATAACTGCAGTTTCAGGCAGAGATCCAGGACATATAGGGGAAAGGAGAGGCGCAATAACCTACATGTACCCAAGGGGGGGGGGGGGAGTATGCATTCCTTTAAAATCTGAACAGAAGGAAAAATAGACCGTGTACAAGTGGGGGTCTGAGGAGAGACTGTTTTGAAAGAGAATGTCAGGGAATGGAAAGAGTTAACTCTCTCATCCTGAAGGATCTGCTTCCCAAATTGGGCCTTCCTCCCCAGCCCTAGACCTAGAGCAGCTGCTGGTCCTAGAGAGCCCCCTCGCTCTGCACAGTGACAGCCCCATCCCATCTCCAGCTCTGTATTAACCCCCAAGCTGCAGTGGGCGGTGGCAAGACTTAAACTCATTAATTTACAGGTGGAGAAAATGGAGGAGGGGCAGGTCTCTGCAGAGAAAGGAGGCCAAGAGCTGGAGCTTCCTACCCAGAAAGCCTGCAGCATCCCTTTTCCCACCCTTGGCAGAGGCCTGTCTTTGCAAGGCCAAGGCCATAAGGGATGCTCAGGATTTGAGTTTGATTCCTGACACACTAACCAAGGCCTAAGAGAGTCTCAGTTGAGGCTGACTGAGGAGCTCTCTCCTCTCCAAAGCCTCAGTCTGGCCCACTAAATAAATTAGTATGCAAGGATACATGGATCCTAGCCTTTATGCCTCCCAGATATTTATTGAGTACCTACTGTGTACCAATCATTCTATAATTATTGTCTCTTGGGTTCTTCCTTAGCCCTCCTACAGGAGTGTCTGGAGTCAAGCCAGGTTAAGTGTGCCATACCCCATCTAGACACTCCCAGAACCTTCTCTGGGTCTGCAGAAATGTGCCATAACCTGCTCACCCCTGCAGAGAGAAAGGCTGCAGTTCACATCCTGCAAACTGCAGGTGTGGTGTGCTCCCAGAAGGCAAGCCCGGCTATAGGCCAGAAGAGACAGCAGCTTCACTGGCCCCTGTACCTCAGCCAGGGTCATCCTAAGAGGCACTTGCAGCCACTGCCTTCAAAATAGACCTCTCTCCCAAGGATGCTTTCTTGCCTTTCCCCCTCCCTCCTCGCTGGGAAGGCTGCTCTGACAGTTCTTTAGGGCCTGGTTTCAGCCTCTGAGGACCAACCCTTTGCCCCACAGTTGTCCACATCAGTGAGCCTCATCTCCGTAATTGCTTCCCCGTAATTTCATCAGACATGGCTGTACCTTTTGCTGATGTGCCTGCCCACCAATACAATCTCCAAGGAATGCCCCTTTTAGGTAGAAAGCTAACACGCGTCTCCCTGGGAGCTTAAACCGCAGGCACCATGGACAAGGCCTGCCAGGTTCCTGCTGCCGATAATCTATGCTGGGAGGGGCGTATTTTTATTTTATTACTCATGCAAACACTTGTTCCAGAAAGCTTTACTGTGTGGGGGAGTGCCCTGGGGTTGCTGGGTCTGTGTGTATCGGGGTGGGGATTTTTCTGTGTTCACCAGGTCTCATTATGAAATGTGTTTTTATGTGGGGTATTAATGGCCAAAAATGGCAGAGAAGAATGCACCACTCTGCCCCCTGTGTAATTTCAAGGCCCCTTTTGTGTTCACCAAATAGAGGTATCAGAGTGAAGGTCAGTCCTAGCTTCTTCGCTTCCCCTATATTCGGGCCTGTTTATGTCCAACAATATTTATGTAAGAAACCTGAAGATTTCTGCTCTTTCAAGGCATTTCTTTAACTCTCAACATCATCTTCTCCCCTACCTGTCTATTTGAGCCCCTCTAATTACATCCTGTGGCTTAAACGAAGGGGAAAATATGTGATTTTAAAAGTGTAGGACACGTTTGAGGCAGTTTGCTGACTGACTATGCTCAGGCCCCCTTCGGTTCACACAGGCCACCATCATTATGGTCCTCATGCTGATGGGAGCTCATATGTTTTCAAAAGGTTACTCTACCAGATACTTTAAGATGGATTTAGAAATGTATCTAAAGAAAGACTGGTAATATTCTTTTTTCCCCTGCCAGAGACGGCCCAGGCCCAGATCTCTGTTTAAGCGGAAAGAAATTGATCCTTTAACAAAGACAAAGGTAAACTCTCTATCACTTCTATCACCAAAGGGCTGGGGAGGAGAGACAGTTTTTGTGGACACAGGAGGAGCCTTAGCCAGAGAAATAAATATTTGGGGGGAGGGTAGTTTCTCAGCGGGCATATGCCCATATACACACAGATATACAGACATTTGCTCGCATAACCACATCCATTGCTAATATTTATAGGAAAGCATTTAACCGCATACACACAAAAATCCATCCATCTATACTGTCTGCACAGGGAAATAATTTTCCCTTTCCCTCTACTGAACTTACATAATACCCCCACCCCTTGTTCCAACCTTAGAATGGAGTCCTCTGGGGGCAGCTGCACAGCATTCTCCCTAGGACAGATGGAGCCTCCCCTCCACATCTACTCTGTGGGTGGTTTTAAAGCCCCATGAGTCAACACGGGCTGAGGTTTGTGCTGGTGCTGTGTGTGTTTGAGGCTTGCCTGGCTGATTCACGGTGATGCGTATGTCAATAATAACAATTATGAGAATTATGATACCTAATAAAGATTTTTTTTTCTTCCAAGTCCCACCTACAATTCTTTCATTTGGGTGTTTTTGCCAAGTCTTACTCAATTGGACTTCAGTTTTTAAAAAAACATATTTAATACTTAAGTGAATCTCCAGCAGAGACACAGGACAAGAGAAAGGACTTCAAATGGGATTCATTGCAGTCAATGTACTCTGCTCTGTGCCACCCTCTGCGGGTCTGTGGTGGCCTGGAGAGATCGGCACCAAATTTAGATGGCCTGGAAAAAAAGCAGGCCTTACTGAGAGCAAAGAATGTTCCAGGTCAGAAATGAAGGGTAGCAACTCTCAATAGGTTCACCTTTTCGTTTTCTTGTCTTCTCCCTTTTGTCTTAAAATGGAAATGTTACCCAAAAAATGAGGACCTGAGTCATGGCTGCATACGCCCCAAAAGTGAATCTCCAGGATCTCTAGGGGCTCTCCCTCTCAAAATTAAAGTGAGGGGAGGATCATTTTAAATTAAAATCCAATCTACTTATTTCCTAAACATATACGTATACTGAAACCCAGGACCTAGGAGGCAATATTTTCGCTGAAGTTCAATTTGCCACTTGCGGTAACGTTTTTAAGGCGGTTCTTCGCGGAGAGCCAAGAGTGTGCGGGTCCTGCCGGAGACGGGGTGCCCAGCTCGGCTTCGCCACCCACCGGGCCCTCCCTGTGACCAGCTTTCGCACACGCACGGGGCTCTTTTCTCTTTTTTCTCCGTATGCCCCTGAGACATCTAAATTGAGCTACATGAAAGTGAACAAGTGCTGGTTTCCTTTTTCTTTGCTTTTTCGCTCCCGTTTTCCCGGCTTTGATTTTTTTTCTTACCCGAATCAAGAAAGTTGGGCTCCCAAAGGCCTGGTCATCCTGCATTTCCCAAAGCTTCAGGCTGCCCCGAAGTGTGGGCGGAGTCGCGGGCAGACGCGGAGAGGGCAGGGCCCGCTCGCCTGGGGTCACCAACAGCAGAGACTGTACCCAGAAAGTCACCTTTTTCCCTTGTCCGCGCTCCTCCCTTCCCCCAGTTTGACTCTAGCGCCAGAGGGACACACGACGGTCAACATTAGAGATGACTGCCTAGTCGGGGGCAGGAATGCGGGGCGGTCAGGGGAAGGACATCTTCCCTTCGGAAGCGGGTACATCCTCAGTCGAAGAACGGGACCTGGCCAAACCAAAGGCCCTGGCAGGACGAAGAGTCCTCCCCTGCCATCGCCCCGGAGCGTCCCGAGCCGCAGGCCTCGCCCGGACGCCGCGCCCTCCCCGCTGCGCTCCCCGCCTGCCTTTGCGCAGGGAGGACCAGGCGACCGGTCATCCGTCCCTCGCCGTTCGTCCTCCCCCGGGCCTCCTTGCCATCCACTCCAGGACCTGCGGCCTCCATGACCTAATCCCGCCCCCGGGAAAGCCTCAGAATGTGCGAGAAGGTGGAGCGGGCGGGCGCGGCCCGGGGGCCGGTAGGGCGAGGGAGAGGTTGGGAAAGGACCTTGACCCAAAAGTCACTTCTTAGCCACTCCTTTGGCTTCCCACCATCAAAGCGCTTGGGTGAAAGCACCATAAGGGTGGGTTTTGGCTGGGCGGGGGGGGGGGGGGGGGGAGGGGGGGAGGGGTGGGGGACGGTGTGGCGAGCAATTTTCGCCTCGGTGCATCCTCCCGCACTCCCCTTTACGCCCGCCTGGCCGTCTGTCCTCCACACCCACCGCGACCGGCCAGGGCGCGGGCATCTTCCCTCAAGATCCAGCAATCGACCACCTCCGGCGACGCGTCCTCGCCGTCCCCAAACACCTCCTTCCCCACCCCTACAACACTCTCTCAAGACCCCAAAACAGCAATACCTCAACCCAGAAGGAAAATGACACATTTCTTCTTCAGCCTCAGCGCTAATACCAGAGCCTACGCCAGAGGGGATGGAGCCGCTTAGAAGCGGGTTTGAAAGAGAGGAGCAGAGATGCTCCCTCTTCCTGGCCCTCCAAACCCCAGGCCCGGTCCCAGGCAGAAAGAGGGACGGCCGTTCTCGTCGGCTGACATGGTCTCTGTTTTTAAAAACTAAGGTCTTTCCTTTTCCGCATCTGCTGGGCCCGCCAGAGTGCAGAGTTAGTAATGTGAAGCTCTTTTGGATTAGTAGGCCAGTGCCCTGAAATGAGCTTCAGAGCCCTGATCTCAAGGTCACATGCCCAAGGAAAGGGAGCCAGTTAACCCCTAGAGGCCACAGGTCAGGACCAGAACGTGCCTGACAAAGGTCATGCCACCTACAGCTTCTGACACACAGAAGGGTGCACCTGGACTTCACAGGGGGCTTCCCTGCAGCCCCCTCCCACACTTAGATTGATGTGGCAATATTTATTCCCATTTAATTGAGGCACTGGTTTAATTTCAGATTGCTTCGGCTTAAGGCCCAATGGGGTTTTCTGCAGCTCTTTTCCCCAGTGCCTCTACAGAAACTAATTGCTGTTAATATCCAATTTTGGCTTTATTATTCGTTAGCCAATTATGTATCCCATAGCCCAGGCCCCTTGCTGCTCACTGCCTCTGCTGGAATCAGTTAACACTATGCCTGGCTTCTGCTCTTCTCCCACCCTTCCCCCACCCCAAGATGATTTACTGGGCACATCAGTTATTTTGTCTGTTTGTCCCAGCGCTTAGCCCAATTTGGGGGGGGGGGGGGGGCGGGGTGGTTACTTTCAGGCTATTTTTCCCTTTTGAGGGACATTTCTTCTTTGCAGTTGAAGCAAATAATTCCCACTTTTTTTTAAGAAAAAGAAAATTTAAGTTTTTCCACTCTCTCTTCACCACCTCTGGGCTTTCTTTCTCTGGAGCCATTTTTGGAGTAGGGTTTTTCAATCAGAAGAAAGCACCGTGCCTCAGCCTCCGAGCTTTCCCTCCCTCCCCACTCTCCTGTTCACCTCCCCGGGATCGGGCCAGGGCCCGCCTGCAAGTACCACAGAGATCTAACACCATCACTCAAAGAGAGTGCTTGGGCGACGTCATTTCACATTTCCAAGAGGGAAACTTGAAAAAGCAGTTTGGGAAAGGTGCCGTCTTCTGAGATGAGGAGGAAGCTTTTGTCTCCTCTCCACAGACGCCCTGGAAACGCTCCTGCTTTACTTCCTTACCGTGTGGAGCTGACGCATTTGGGGGCAATGGCCTTTAAAAAAACGTGTTCTTTTGCCACATTTTATTTGTGTCCCCTGAGTTCATTAATACACGGAAGCAAGCACTTCCCGTCACTGGTGCTCTGGAAACAGAAAAATAAAAGTAAAAATCATAACGACAGCAGGAAGATCCTTCTTTGTCTATTTTCCCTTCTTCCTCCATTTTGAAATAATGCTTTAAATCCTCTAACGTGCTCTCACATTTATCTCGAGCAGTTCTATAGCAACCTGCACAGTGTCAGCATCAGAATCGAATGGAGAGAAAACAAAATGTCAGAGCAGCTGGCTTTGGCTGAGGCCTCCCATGGCCACCTGGAGGCCCAGCCCCTTCTGAGGAAGGAGGAGGAGGAGGAGAAGGAGGCCGGGGGCTTTCATCCCAGCCTGGAAATCCTGTGGTCAGATTTTTCGTGGGGGGAAGTGGAGGCGAGTGTTGTGTAGGGCTGGGACATTGTTAAGAAGGTGCCTTACACATAAGGCTCAATAAATACCACCCAAACTGGATGTAACTAAATTAGCGGCAGCTGTCCTTCTGCTTTTCCTGCAGAAAAGCTACAATTACGCATTAAGGCCTCTTGAGCAGAGGATAGATAGGGTGGCCTCACAGGGAAGGAAAGAGCTTAAAAATATTTCTGGTTCATCCCCGAGCCTCAGCCCTCCTTCCCTCACCCCGATGCGTGGAGCCCGATTTTCAACCAGTTCATGCGTGGTAGAGAGACTCCATCCATAGCCAGTCCCAGACACAATTCAAAGAGGGAAACACTCTCTTTAGAGCCTTTCTGTCTTCTTTACAGAGCACTTCTTCTACTCTCTAATTACCCTTATACTCACATCTCTTCCTTCACCGCCCCCCCCCCTTCACATCTCACCAAGGTCTTCTCCACTGGGGTGTGCCCTAAATAAATAAATAAATGCCAATTTCCATTTCCTTCTACTCTCCTCCCTACAGCCCCTGGAAAACATCCATAGTCTCACTAGTCACGAGCTGTTAGGAGAAAAGCAGTGAAGTTAAACTATTTCACACTAATACGTGAATTGCTTAGTGTCTTAACTTTCCCAAGGATATCTACGTTTTAGAAGAGGCACTCATGTAGCAAGTGGGATCTCATTGTAGGAGTTTCTTGTAAAGGCATCCAAAAGTGGGGAGGCAGGACAGCATCAACTTCCCCACTTTTTGTGGGAGAATAGCCTCATCACCCCTTCATTCCAGACACACCAGCGCTCCGAACACATGGATATGACAGAGTTAATAAGAAAACACCTTTCAAGAACTCCAAATGAATCATTGTTGGTTCCCCCCTCAAGCACTGACATTCTACTAGTCCCAACTGAAGGCAGGTAGGAGTGTCCTTTAACATAGACACCTGTGAATTTTGCAATAATAAATGAATATCGGTCTGGGTTAAGGCCACCATGTTTAAAACCAGCCCTTGCATGTCATTTTGCATAACTGTGAATTCTGATTTTACTGTTCCATGAATCACATTAATTATTTGATTAAATACTGGACATGGTGAGCCCGCTTCACTCCAGTAACCCAGAGTCGACTCAAGGAAATCCTAGGCAAAACCAGGAATTGGACAGAGCTTGACTTGAGCGTGTTCCAGCATCGGCTCTGTTCTCTCTCCTCTCCCCAGTTAGCCCTTCCCTTTTCTGACTGGAGCTCCCTTCTCTCCTTGACACTCTGACTGTGCCCTGCTCCCACCGTGCATCTACGTTGTGAACAATGGCAGAGCCAGGGCCCAGACCAGGTCCTTGCAGAGCAAGGAGCAGCGCGGGTGGTGCCTTTTCTATAGGAACTGCCTTCCCAGCTTGCTGCCAGCCTCTTGGAGAACTTGGACTTGGAAAATGTCTAATGTCTCTGCCCTCTTTCCACTGTTCCCCTTCTACCTCAGCATCTTGCCGCCTTCATGTGGACCATTAATCAATAGCAACAGCATAGCATGAGAGGTTACGAGCGCGATCCTGCTGCCAGCCCACACTGTACCCCCATCGTGTTAAACCTGTCTTATCCGATTCCTGAATCACTCATCACACTGTTGACTAAAACCTATCCAGCAGCATTTGGGGCAGCTAGGAAAATTATTTAATGTGATACCCGGGCCTCTCAGAAGTCTAGAGAGATTTCATTTCTTCCGTTTTTTGAGGTTTCCAGGATATTACAAAACTAAGAAATGCCAGAGCAGGGTTACCCAAATTGTGGTTTATGTTAGATGCTTATAGATTAGAATTTAAAATTACATGATTAATACCTACTTTTAATTCTGTTACTATACCTAAGCTGTGTGTATAGTGTCTTCCAAAAATATTACCAAAAAGTCTACATATAAGGCCCTTTGTGACTCTGGTACCCAGTCAGAAGACTCTGTATGCTCAGGCCTAGCTCCCAGCCCCCAGAGAGAGCATAGCATAGTGTGTATGAGTACAAACTCTGGCATTGATTCTTGGCTCTATCACCAGGCTATGTGAACTTGAATAAGTTACTAAACCTCTCTGAGCATCCTCTGTAAAAAGGTGATGATAATAATGGTATCTACTTCATAGAGCTATTGTCTGGATTAAATTAGATAATGCATATTAAGATGTTTAGCATGCCACAAAGCACTATTCACCAGAAATATAATGTAAGCATAGATGGAATTTTAAATTCTCTAGGAGTTACATTTTAAAAAGTAAAAAGAAACATGTAACATCAAGTTTAATCATATGTTTTATTTAATCTAATACATATAACCCAAAATACTATAATTTCAACATGCAATCAGTGTAAAAATTATTGAGATGCTTAACATTCTTTATTCATACTAAATCTTCAAAATCCGATGTATATCTTACACTTACCATGCATCTCAATTCAGATGCTAAATTTTCATCAAAAACAGTTGCATCATGTTTAGATTTCATAAAATGTATAGTTGAAGAAGTAAATTCATATACCCAGGTTAGTTCCAACTGTTCTTAAATATTTTCTAATAACCAAATAGAGTATCTGTTCTCAAGCTTAAACCAAATTAAAGTGAAGATTCCATTCTTCAGTTGCAGTAGCCACATTTCAAGTGCTCAGTAGCCATGTATGGCTAGTGGCTACTGAATTAGGCAGTGCAGATCTTATAATACCTGGCATATAGTAAGTGCTCAATAAATGCTCACTCACCATTACTCTCAGGGCTTCATTGCACCCCAGACACAGGGAAAAGCTCTTTCTCTTCCCTCAGGCTCCAAATCAGAGGCCAGGCGGGTCATCCCTCCTGCACAGCCTGTGTGAGACGGACCCAGGCTCAGCATCCTCAGGGCCTCTTTAGGGTACCATTTCACAGTCACCGATGGGACAACTTGCTGGGAACATCTTCCTGACTTTCCCTGCTGTGATTCTAGGAAGGCTTCTGGAATCTCCAGGGTTATTTTGCTATGTGCATGTGTGTAAGGAGTGGAGATAGCAAGGTTTTGTTGAGGGTTATTCTTGGAAACAATAGCTTGGTCCATCTGTCCAGCAGAAATGACAGGACTAACATGGTCACACTAGTGACCAACATTTGTTCCTAATCACAGACAAAATTGTAGGTGGGAGAAAATAGACATGAGTGTGGGACATTCTCCTAAATTTAATTCTGTGCTAATTTCTCATACTACTAATTACAAATATTCTCAGCTCTCCCATATTCATTTTCAAGCAGTTTTCATTGAAATCTTGTTGTGTGTCAAACACTGATGTCAGCTAGGAGGAATCTGTGACTCACTCCCTCCCTGCCTTCGATAATCTTCCAGTCCAGTAGAAAAAATGAGACAACACATAAATAACCGTGACAAAGCCAAATATGATTGATGTCATACAAGGGAGATGGTCAGAATGCTAGGAGAGTTCCAATCAAAGAAATGACTTTTCCCATGAGGGAGGGTTAGGAGAATTTCAAGAGCCAGGTGCAATTTGGGGGTTTAGGGAGCATCCAAAACAGTAAGATTAGCATGAGCACCATCCCAGGGGCGAGGAAACTTTGCAGGACTAAGCATAGGTATAATGACAATATGTCAGGAAGAAAGTTTGGGGCCAGATTGCATGTGGGCATTGCTGGATCATATAGTGTCTTAGTCAGCTCAGGCTGCCATAACAAAATACCACAAACTGGCTGGCTTAAACAACAGAAATTTATTTTCTCACAGTTCTGGAGGCTGGAAGTCCAAAATCAGGTTGCCAGCATGGTTGGGATCTGGTGAGAGCCCTCTTCCTGACTTGCAGATGGCTGCCTTATTGCTGGGTCCTCACATGGCAGAGAGAGACAGGGCTCTGGCCCTTTCTTATAAAGGCAACCATGGTGACCCCACCCTCATTTAAACATAATCACCTCCCAAATACTATTTGCCAAATACCATTTGCCATCTCCAAATGTCATCACTTTCGGGGTTAGGGCTTCAACATATAAAGTTAAGGGGAGAAGGAGACAGAATTCAGTCCATAGCACATAGTAATTCTATTTTTAATTTGTTGAGGAACCACCATACTGTTTTCCATAGTGGCTGCACCATTTTACAGTCTCTCCAACCCTGCACAAGGGTTTCAATTTCTCCACATCCTCGCCAACGCTTGTTATTGTCTGCCTTGTTTTCTTTTTAATAGTAGCCATCCTAATGGATGCAAGATGGTATCTCATTGCGATATTGATTTGCGTTTCCCTGAAGATTAGTGATATTGAGCATCTTTTCTTGTGCTTATTGGCTATTTGTATATCTTCTTTGGAGAAATGTCTATTCAAGTCCTTTGCCCATTTTTTGATCAGGTTGTTTGGTTTTTGTTGTTGTTGATGTTGTAACAATTGTTGCTTTGGCAAATCTGAGGCAGGTCTGACAAATGAAGTGGAGTCAGCAGTCCCTTACCCACTGAATAAAGCCTGACCGTCTCAAGTCCAGTCTCAGGTAGTGGCCCTGGGCACCTACATCCCCACAAACCATCATGTGTCTCCTGGCTGTTTGTGATTAAATCCTCAAACCTTCCTCCTTGGTTGGGTCTCTGAAGCTCTTCTTACATCTTGCCTGCCTCCAATTCCTGAGAGCTAGGCTTGACCTCTGGAAGGCTCCTATTCCAAATCTGATGAAGGACTTGAAACAGCAGTACGTTCACATCCCTGACCCTGAACGCCAGCATAGTATGCAGAACCCGGATGATTTCAAGTGACAAAAACCCAATTGAACCAGCTTAAACATGAAGGGGAATTTATTGTCTCATGGAACCCTGTACAAGAATTTAGTTATGACTCAAGGACAGCTGGAAACATGGACTCAAACATCTTTCTCTGAGTCTCCTTCTCTCTGCATATATTCAATTCTTCTCTCTTTCTGCAAACTGTCCTCAGCTTCCCAGGTCCACAGAGAAGAAATGTAGCTATTGGGGTTTCCCAGGCTTTACGTTTTATAGCCCAGCTTAGGTTGGGTGCATCCCGCCCACCGGGCCAATCAACTTGACCAGAGGGATGGAAAACCCCCATTAGTCAAGTGTAAGTTAGGTGCATGCATGAAGCTCTCATGGTAACTGTGAATTGGAAGGGAGAGGCAGCTGCCTAGAAAAAGGTACCAGTCAAGTAATACCACAGGTATCTGCTACAACTACCAATGCCCTGTGAATGACGCTCCTAGAGTTGTGCAGTGCACACACTGTGTGATGGAGGTCCTGGTAGAATATCTTATTTCTGGACTCAAGTTCACCAGATTGGCACCTTCCTCCCACATCCTTCCTCCTCAGAAGACCTTGATACTGGAATCCATCACGTCTTCTATAATCTTGTGGTTTGAAATGCTGACCATTTCTCCTAACCCTGGTGCCAAGGTCCCAGCATGTTTCGGCACTGAAGTTTAGTTTATGACAGATGCTGGTTGTGGAGACCACAAAGTGTTACATTTTTTCACCAACTGTGTAACATTTGGTGCCTTTCACAACACCACACTGCTGCCGTCTTACTGTGCTGTCTCTCTCCCTAGCAAGCCACTAATATTTCTTATCTGCTCTCTAAAAAAGACAAAGGGGGGGAAATCACCAGAAATGCCTATGCTCTCCTTTCCCAGGGGTTCCTAGATGTAGAGCAATTTGGGACCTAAGGGAAATCTCTATGGAGAGGCCCTGCTCCAGAGTCTCACTAATTCTGGATTTAATTCTCTCCTGTGAGCCAGGCATTGAATTACTGCTCCCCCCCACAATACCTCTTGTTTTCCATTGTCTCATCTAATAAAGGTTCCAGATCTGAAAGTCTCTGAGACCCTAACCCTAATCCAATTAAACCTTGTGAAAGCAACTAGGCTCAGTAAAGACAAAGAGGTGAAGAGGTTAATAGCAGACAAACCTCCACTGACAAGCTAAATTAGCCTTGCCCACCTCAGGAGACGTGTTAAAAGCAGATTACTAAGACTGCTGTTGGTGGTTAACATTTGCTCAAAATTCTAAGTAGCTGATTTTTTTTTCCAAGTTAAATGTTAACCTGAGGAAAGAGGGACATTAGCAATGGGAGAGGAAAGTGAAGAGGAAAACAGAAAGACAGGGCTGCTTGGTGGATGTCTTCTTTCCAAAGTAGTCAGGGTTGAGAATGCTGAAGGACAATTCCCCATTCACCCTAATTCCTTCTCAGGTAGGAAGGATGGAGATTTTCCACATCTTCATTCAACAGAGAAGCTGTGTTCCAGATAAGAACGGAAGAGGGTAGGCAGCTACCAAACTGACTTTGGAGGGCCAGGTCAGGAGCTACCCAGAGTTCTCCAGTTTTGCATCCTATCTTAGTTCGGGCTACTATGACAAACACCATAGATTGCGTGGCTTGAACAACAGGTGTTTATTTCTCATAGTTCTGGGGGCTGGGAAGTCCAAGATCAAGGTGCCAGCAGACTCAGTTCTTGGTGAGAGCCCTCTTCCTGTTCACTGTGTCCTCACATGGCAGAGAGAAAGCTCTGGTCTCTTCATCCCCTTATAAGAGCACCAATCTCATCAAGGGGGTTCCACCCACACAACCTCATCCAAACTCAATTACCTCCCAAAGACCCCACCTCCAATATCATCATATTGGGAATTAGAGTTTCAACATATGGATTTTGGGGGGACACAAACATTCAGTCCATAGCATGTCCTTGTGACTGTGTCTGCAGGGTGGGTCTGTTCTGATGCAACAAGTAGCTAACACTGTATAGAAGCACCATCTCCAATTAGCATTTTGGGGCACTTTGGTGCGTCAGGACAATATTCTTGGCGCAATTAGACATCTTGATTTTCCTGGATATCCTTTTATAGAGACTTTATTTATGATGAAGAGTAGAAAGATTATATGAGTGTGTGTGTGTGACTATTTGCGAATACCATTAGTAGGATGTCAATGGAGACAGAAATTCAGTCCTTCAACAACCAGTGAGGCACAACATTAAGGAGCAGAACATCAGTGGGAACAACATTAAGGCACTAATCTAGACGTCTGGGAGGAAACAGACAAATTGCACATGGACCTCACCTTTTAGGAACTTATAATACAGGAAAGAGACGACTTGTATAAATGGCTAAAAACATAACGGAAAGTGATAACTAACATAGAGTGCTGTTAAAAGGTCATGTAGTTTCAAGAATATAAAATGGTGCAGCCACTGTGGAAAACGGTATGGCAGTTCCTCAAAAAAATTAAAAATAGAATTACCATATGCTCCAGCAATTCCACTTCTGGGTATAAATCCAAAAGAATTGAAAGCAAGGACTCAAACAGATATTTGTACGCCCAAGTTCATAGCAGCATTATTTGCAATAGCCAAAACGTGGAAGAAACCCAAGTGTCCATCAACAGATGAATGGATAAACAAGATATAGTATATACCTACAGTGGAAAATTACTCAGCCTTAAAAAGGAACAAAATTCCAGCACATGCAACACCATGGATGAAACCTGAGGACGTTATGCCAAGTGAAGTAAGGCAGTCACAGATGGACAAATCCTGGATGATTCCACTTATATGAGGTACTTAGAGTAGTCAAAATCATAGAAACAGAAAAGAGAGTGGCGGTTGCCAGGGGCTGGGAGGAGGGATGAATGGGGATTGTTTAATGGGGATGGAGTATTGGTTTTGCAAGATAAAGAGTTCTGTGGTTAGATAGTGGGGATGGTTGCCCAATACTATGAATGTTCTTAATACCACTGCACTGTGCACTTAAAAATGGCTAAGATGGTAAATTTTACATAATGTGTATTTTGCCACAATTTTTAAAAAATATGTTACTTTAGATGAGACTTCCCAGAAGAGGTGGCATTGAGCTGGGCCTGAAAGGGCAGATGAATTTCAACATGTAAAGAAGAGGAAGAAGGATATTAAAGACAGAGGGAAGAACATGAAATGTCCACAGGCAGTGAAGTACCCATAGGTAGGTACCGTGAGTGGTTTAAGTTTCTTGAAGCAAAGGGTTCAGGAAGGAAAATAAAGTTAAAGAACTGTTGAAGCCCAGACAACAAGGCCTCAAAGGTTTGACCAAGGAGTTTGGATTTTATCCTCTAAGCTGGCATATGCAGCATTTTCACAGTGTGTTCCATAGAACGCTAGTTCCGTGAGATGCTATGAAAAAGGGGGCGGAGGGAGCCATAGTTAAATAAGTTTGGGAGATGCTGCATAGCCATATGGGCAATTTCCAATGTGCATTGGCTTATCAGTTCTAAGTTTTGACGTAAAGAAACCTGACTCATTTTGTTTAACTTAGTTTTGCCCAAACTCACTTGCTCATGTCACCCTTGGATTCTCACAACACCTATTAACATCCTAACACCAAAAGGGTGTTCCATACATTGAGAAACAGCTCTCCAGGACAAGGGACTATTGGAGATTTTTGAGCAGAGATATTTACACGGTCATAGTTTTGCTTTCAGAAGACTCATCAGACAGCAGGTGGATGAATGAATGGAAGGGAGTAAAGATAAATGACTAGAATTGTGGATGACATGTCGTTAAGGATGGGGCACATGTCAGATTTCTATAAGTTCATAAGTGATTCCAGTTTGAAAAAGTGTGAGAAACACCAGAGAGTTTTCAAGCACAGGGACGATACCTCCTTACTGAAGTCAAATGCTAACAATCAGCAGGTTCCCCCACCCCAAATTTTGAGTCATTCTACCCTGAAAGCACAACACAATTCCCCCTGCTCTGTCCCACCAGTGGTCCAGATCCTCTCAGACCGCAGAGCCAGAATGAGTGGTGTGTTCGAGTGGCTTACACCAGCTCATGAGAGCTTTTTAGAAATTTTGCAAGAACCATTGGTTAGAAGTCTGCCATGGTGGGAGTATTTAAACTGTGGAAGTCAGCCAATGCTACAAATGAAGGCTTTGTTTTTGGACATTCAGTTTACCGGCACACCACTGAGCAGATGCCAAGATGGGATTAAACATGTAAGGATTCTATTAGAGAAAGCACCTGTGTGGGAAAAAAAATGGGAGGGGAGACGAGAAAGGCTGAGAGAGCCGTGTCAGACAGCAAAGCAAGTCTGACTCGAAGGGGGGTTGATAGAGCATCCTAAACTGTATACGCATTTGAAGGAAGGTTCTGCAAGGCAGCTGGGGAGTGCTTGAGCCAAAGTTGGCCATTGTGGACGTCTCCTGGGAACTGACCTGTCTTAGTATCCCTGCAGACCTTGGTCATTTGCAGCCCTGCAAAGTACGAACTCATAGCAGGAATTGAAGTATGGCCTCAGGACAAATGCAGCAATGGATCGCTGAGCCCAGCAGCTGGAGCTCATTTTTCCTCCCTGTTCTTGGCAACCCATGAGGCACATTATCATTACCACCACAGTCTGCCCCCTGCACCACCCAGGAAGGTTCAGGAAGCAGCTCCTCCAAGGTTTCCGTGGGCCTTTCTTCCTGAGGGATAAGCCACAGCCCCCAGCACTGCAGTTGATCTTGGGACTGCCACTGAGCATCCTCATCCCTCCTCCACTCTTCATTCTAACTCCCCCTCCCCCTTAGCTCTCAATTCAGCAGGTGTTGGTGGCTTACCTGATGGTATGATCTTCAGTCCTGAAGGGTCTAAATCCTTGGTCACCATACCCTCCTCAGTTTGAGGTGGCTGCACATGTCTATTCACAGTTACAATGGGCCAACAGAGTGCCAGAAGGCACCCCAGTGTGTTGCCTGGGTTCCACCTATGTTCCTCCCTGCCCCCATTATGTAAAAGCACTCCTGTCTCCTCTTGCTGATGAAGGTCAATGACTCCTGTCCATATGGTGACTCCAGTTTTCATCTGCTGGTCCCTGTGCACAAGGACTCCAAAGTGTCTTGACGGCAGCCTTATAGTTCAATGGGACCCTTGCTGTGTCTCCTGGTAAGAGTATGCCCTCTTGAGGGACCAGGACCTCCAACCAGCACAGAGTTGTAGGAACAGGAGACAAATAATCCACCCAGTGGTTCACTGAGTGGAGTCACTTTTGCTTCTACCTCTTGGTTTCCAGACTCATGTATCCTTCCTTTTAGGGACACCTTGCATATCTAGGTCTTTGGGCACTGAATGATGGCACCTCATCCTTTCGGAGTATTTCAGTTGCTCCTTTAGAAGGCCACTCCAGGATTCTGTAAGGCCAGCTGTCTCAGGATGGGGTGATATGTGAGACAATCAGTGAATCCCATGGTCATGGGCCCACTTCTGAACTTCCTTAGCTGTTAGGTATGTCCCTTAGTTGGATGTTATGTTGTATGGCAATCCATGCCTATGGATCAGGCATTCCATAAACCCCCAGATAGTGGTTCTGGCTGGGACACAGTGGGCAGGAAAGGCAAATCCAAGACCAGAATAAGTATCTACCCACATGAGGATGAACCACAGGCCCTTTCAGGCCGATATCCTTTAGGAACAGTGCTATATCAAGGGCGGCTCTTTTGCTGACATTCAGAGGCAGCAGTAGTAGATTGGCCTTGGTAAGTGAGAGTCCAAGCTGATGGACCCATACATAGCCTCCATCTCCACTATCTCAGCCATTCTGTCTGCGTGTCTGTTGTGCCAGTTCTGCAGTGAATAATGATAGCTGAAATCACTGGCCAAGTCATTTTGTCTAATTGATTGTTCAGGGCCTCTTCTATGGGTAGATGCTTCTGGGTGGACATTAAAATGTACTACAAAATTCTTCATGTTTTTTGCCCACTTTCATTTGTACATCAACATTCCTCTACCTCTGACCTCCTCAGCCACTGCCCAGGCCCTGCGTATATTCTCCCCCGCAGCCACTTTTCCTTCTACACCAAGTGGGTGGCCAGCTAGACAGCCCTGTCCACTGTGAAGATTTTCCCTCCACTGAGTTTCTAGGCCAACCCGGAATGTGACTGTTATCTATTTTTAGGTTGCTCCCACACATCAAGCCAACCCATATGTAAACCAAGTTTGGGATTTTCCCCTTCTTTCAGCTGCATACAGGATCCTGTCTACAGCTGTAGGTGCAGCCAAGGAGGAGGGGCACTGATTCAACTGTGACAGGTGGTGACATGAGGGTTTGGGCTACCTGCTCATGCAGCTTACTCATACCCTCTAGTCCAGCTCAGACTCAATCTAGGATGTACTGTTTCTATTTTATGATGGACTGCAGCTATTCTCTTTGTGGCTCTCAGGCTTGACAGGACTCAGCTCATAATAGATAGTTCCAAATGTAGTCCCCCATGTTCCCCATCTGGGTCCCCCATGGTCAAATGTCCCATCTCCACCAGGCCCCAGTAATATGCCAAAAGCTGACTCTCAAAGGGCATATCAATCTCTGAGTATGAGGCATGGTCCTGCTCAAAAACCCAGGACCTGCATTGTGATTCTCCCACTGGTGTTTGCCATAAGCTCTATGGTGTGTCTTTTCCCACTACTTGACACCTCCAGCCCCACAGGATGGATCTGCCACGTTGTATGGCCCAAGTGGCATGGCAATTACACCACCGCCTGGACTTGCTGAATCACCGTTTCCTTCTCTTGGTCCCACACAAAGCCAACTGTCTTCAGTGTCCCCCAGGATATGAGTCAGAGCAATATTCTTAGATGTGGAATGTGTTGCTTGCGGAACTCAAAGAGGCCAACTGGTGCTGGATTTTCTTCTTTGTTGTAAGGGATACAAGATATGCAATTTGTTTTTTTATTTTGGAGGCCCCTGACCACTGGACTCCTAAAAAATTCTCTGAAATGGCCAATCCTTGACTCTTCACAGGGCTTCTTACCACCCACTGTAGTGCGTGTGCCTTACCCGGGCCTCCAGCATGCTAGTCACCTCTTGCTCGTCCCGACCAAACAACAGGATGTCATTAATGTAATGGTGTAATCCAGATGGTATATTCTCCTTGGACTATATTATGACAGAGAGCAGAAGAGTTAATATAGGTCTGAGGCAAAACTGTAAATGAATTTTGTTGTCTACCCCACAGGAATGCAACTGTTTCTGATCTTCCTTTCTAACTGGAATGAAAAAGACTGCATTCACCAAATCACTGTCTACATGCCATGTACCTGCAGCTTGGTTAGCCTGCTCTAGCAATGATACCATATTCACTACAGTAGCTGCGATCAAGGTTGCTAGTTGGTATAAGCCTGTGATAGTCTACGGTCATTCTCCAGGATCCAACCAGCTTTTGTAGGGCTGAGATTGACAAATTAAATGCTAAACCCTTAAGGTTTTTAATGGTGACACTAATCATCTCCTCCTCCCACCAGAATAGGGTATTGGGTTTTTTCACACTCTTTGATTGGGTGTGTGTGTCGGGGGTTGGAGGTGAGGGGTCCAGAGTAACTCGAGCATTTCAGAGGTTGCATTTGGCCTTCCCCGCTATGGTAGTTTTGTACAACACACACCAGGACCTGAGGTGGAGGTTATTCCAACTGCCAAGTATATCAATTCCAATTGTGTGTTTTGGGCCTGGGGAAATGACCACTGAGTGAATCTGAAGATACAGCGGACCCACCATGAGCTGAACATTAGCCAGGACTCTGTTTATTGCCTGGCCCTCATAGGCCTTCACTCTTAACAGGGTATGTAAGGACAACTTGAATCTCTAGGTATCAATGTCATGTCAATCTTGGCTCTAATGGTGCTCAGAATGTCTGGTTATTCCTCTTTCCCCAGTGTACAATCACCCAAATAAATCAGGTCTCTTAGAGAAGGACTTGGGGAATCATCACAATGGTCGTAATATTGTAGGTTCCCTCCTTCTAGGGACCACCTCTTCAGTCAACGGGTTTCTGATTTTAAAATTGGCCCAGGTCTGAAACTGAAAAAAGGACCTTGAATTTTTACATGGGTGGCTGTCCTCCATCTATTATACCTTGATTCTGCCTTATTTTTAATTATAGCTGTTAAGCAGCACCCTTTTTGATCCATGTCTATTTTTCCTCTAGAGACGCCATGCTCTACTAACTGTTTCCCTGAGGGTCAAGCTCATTTGGCTGTCTGTCCAATTTTGCTGGTTTTTACAGTAATTGTGGCCTCCTGGCTTCTGGGGGTTACCTGCTGCCACCTGGCCTCTATTACTCAGGGCCCTTCATCTCCATGGAGGTTAATGAGCTCAGCTCTGTGACCGTCTCTCCTACCTGTCCTGACCTGCAGAGGAGAGCAACCACTGAACTTTTTCATTCACTCGCAATGCCCTTGGCAAGTGATGTTGTCCTCTGGGCCCTCTCAGGGAACGTAATCCTCTAGTGGATTGTCTTCTGGCCTTATATATCCATTCTAGGTTGCCCATTTCCTCTTTATGACTTCTGCTACCATTTTCCTGAGTAACTTAGGCATTTTCCACTTTGCTTGGTGTTGGCCGTTATTTTTTCCAGGCTTCTAAGAGCCACCCCAGCAAGCAGCTCAGTTTTTTCCATCCCCTGGGGTTCTCAATAGGATATTAAATCTCGTGTTCTGTGAAAGTGCCCCCAAATCAACACATTCTTGCTTCTCCAGCCTCACATTCCAGCCCCTTTGATCAAAAACCCCTAAATTACAATCCCAGACATGCCCCCCTGGCTCCTGCCAGTACCTGCTGTCTATTTTTTTACAATTCCTTAGGTGTAGTCTCTTTTCTCCCTCATCTGGTCAAGCACATCTCCAGCAAGATTTAAATCTATGCTGAGATTTAACTAGTAGCAGTCTGGCAGCCAGGAGAGGAGGTGAGAGCAGCTCCTTAGGGGAGCACCTGGTGCCTTGTAGGGGAGAGGTTTCTGCAGCATATTCTAGCACAATGAAAGTGCTGGATCATGCTAGGGGAGGATGGGCTAACTCTGCAAGCCCAGGTGATCCAGGGGGGTTATAGCGTTAACATCCTCAATATTTATCCAGATGTCCCTGTCCCATGTTACAGGGTCCCAGATTGTCTTAGTCTACTTGGACTGCCATAAAAAAATACCAGACTGCATGGCTCAAACAACAGAAATTTATTTTCTCACAGCTCTAGAGGCTGCGAAGTCCAAGATCAAAGTGCCAGCCAATTTGGTGTCTGGTAAGAGCTCTCTTCCTGGCTTGCAGATGGCTGCCTTCTTGCTATGTTCTCACATGGCAGAGCGAGGGAGAGGGTGATCTCTTCCTCTTCTTATAAGTTCACAGTCCTATCAGATTAGGGTCCCACCCTTACGATCTCATTTAACCTTTAATCGCCTCCTAAAGCTTATCTCCAAACACGGTCACAGTGGGGATTGAGGCATCAACATACGAATTTGGGGGGAACACAATACAGTCCATAGCACAGCTTTTCCCATGGCTCTATCCTTTGCATAATAGACTTGTCTTAGCTGAGCATTCAAACATCTCTGGAGTTCTGTGACTCACAATGAGGTCATCAGCCTGCTACTCAAGTGTCTCTGCCTTTCCACTGTGAGTGGTAAGGGCTTCTTTGTGAATTACTACCAAGGCATTCGGCTCTTGCACTTAGCCATTATCTACTTGTTAATAGCCCTCAGTGTCTCATTATCCTTTTGCAGGGCATGAGTGCAACTTTGCAGTAACCAGTCAACTCCATTGCTTTGGTAAGCATTGTTCCCCCTATATTTTTCAAATTCCTCCATCATCACACCTGCCACAGCATTCCCTTCCGCCATGACATTTCCCAGGTCACTGCCAGTGAAATCATTAGCAATTGAGCACCACATTGTGCCAGAGACTATCCATGCCCCACCTCCAAACCAAGATGGTTTCCTCTTTCATATGCTGAGTGGTGGGTGATCCACTCGCACATCCCCATCTTGCCTCCTGTTTTCTCAGACCACTCTCAATACCACTTGTGTTAGTACAGGTCCCTTGAGAAGCAAACACCAAGAAGAGATTAAGCGTGCAAGGATTTTATTAGGAGAAATGCCTATGGGAGAGCAAATGGAGAGGAAGTCCAAAAGACTGGAGAGCCATTTAAGACCATGAGCCAAGTCTGACCCCCGAAGTGAAAGTGAGAGGGAGGGAGGCAGGGAGGTTGGATGGAAGCATCCTAGACTGTCATGAAGTCTAACAAAGTTTGGCAAGGCCCTCATGGAGTGCTAGAGCCAAAGTCAACTGTCAGAGAAGCCCTAGTATCCTTGCACACACAGTTATTGGCCAGTAGCTCCCAGTGGGGAGCATGGACTCAATACAAATCCTGCTATGGATTTCAGAACGAAGCAGTGGGGGCCCTTGGTCGATTACAAACCATGTAGTTAGAGGTCTACAAGGTGCAGTCACCGCTCTACAGTGCTCCAGGCCTTCTCTGTCTCTGGCTGGGCAGAAGGAAAAAAATGTTACATTCAACAAAAAAATAAGCACAGAATGTTTTTTAATCCTTGAGCATTGATATAAATATCCACCTTTGCCAAAAGATCATGGAAATAAACTTCCTTATCACTGCATTGTCTCTGCCGTATTGGCAGGTATTCATTATTTTCTCCTACAGGTCAAATATAATACTGCCTTTGATGGCAGTCAATGAGGCTAAGGATGCTGAAGGCCATCTTTACATTTTGTTCCACATCTCTTCGATAATTGTCTTCTGGGAAGCTCACCGCCAAGAAGTATTCATAATGATTTGCCATTGCTGTGGTATCATTTTGATAAGGTTCATGATGCTGGGCTAATCTCTATGCCTGAAAGTTAATGGTCAATGAAGGTGCATGCCCACGCCACCTCTGGATGGAAGGGAGCGAGCAGATGGGATTCTGTTCCTTTACACAGAAGGGAGAAACTCAAGTCCATGGTGTCAGAGCAGCCACTGTGCTGGGATGAGCTATTGCAGCTCTTGGTGCCTCCAACTGCCAAAGGCGTGCCACAGGTCCAGTTACAAGTCAGTCTTGTGCCAATGGCTTCTTTCATCTGCATTCAGGTTTGTTTCTTTTGTTTTATATCCCATCCCAGATCCTCCTGACACTAGTCAAATTCAATTTCCAGTCATCAAAGGCAGAGCCTTAGAAGCTTCTTCTGGCCTAAACTCATATAAAATAAGAGTAGCAAAACCTCTAGATTGTCAATTCAGCATTTATTGAGCTCCTGGTGCATACCAAGCATACTGTTAAGTCCTGGGATACAGAGACAATAAGAGACGGGCCCTACTTTCTGAAAGTTCTCGATCAGCTCTTTCACGCTCCTCACACTCTTGACTGCATTTGGAGTGCCAGGGTCTAAATTATTCACAGAGGATAAAATGGTCTATTTTGGGGTAATTCCTATCACACTTCATGGTGACTGCTTCCATTTTTAAAATAGCCTCAAGTGTGACTATTAATCAGGATACCATTAAAAATAATATCTGTCAGGATGACATTCATTTCTATTCCATAAATAATGTCACCAGCTTTGAATTCCTGAGCAGCGGGACATTTACAAAGTTACAGAAGAACTCTAGGTAATGAGCTTCAGGAGGACAGGGCGTGTCTTTTGCTTTTCTAACACAGAACACCTGGGACAGTGCCTGACAAGTAATAGGAGCTCAGCAAACAACTGTTGAATTAATTTTAAAATTCCTACATCTTGCAATGTGACCCTGTTGTGAAATTATGTGGTGCTCCTTTGTGATGTCAAGCGCCAAGATTAGAAAAGCTTCCAAAAAGTCTTAATGTGTCTTAGAGACCCATCATTGCTTTCTAAAAGTATATTTATGTCTTTATCCTCTTACATCTCTTAGATGAATGCATTTCATACGTTCATTACTCAAAGTGTGAAAGGTACATAGTTCCATTGGTTTTAAATCTACTTCTATTAAAGGTCAAGAGCTGACCCCTTTTGAATTGGATAAAAATCAATGTCAATGTTGCTTTGTCCATTTCTACTTCTCTCTAGCACTAACTTTCTAGGCTTATTTAATTTTTTTAAATTAGACTTTGAGATAATTATGGGTTCACATGCCGTGGTAAGAAATCGTACAGAGAGATCCCATGTACCCTTCACCCTGTCTTCTGCCACTGGTAGCATTTTCCGTAACTATAGTACAATATTACAACTGGGAAACTGGCATTGATACAATCCATTGACCTTATTACAACAGTTTTACATACACTCCAGTGCGTGTGTGTGTTTAGTTCTATGCAGTTTCATCACGTGTATCGATTCATGTACTCACTACCACAGTCAAGCTTCAGAACAGTTGCATTGCCACAAAGACCCCTCATGCTACTCTTTTATAGCCACAGTTCCCTCCCTTCCCCACCCCTACCCCCTGGAACCACTCATCTGTTCTCCGTCTCTACAATTTTGTTTATAGAATGTTATATAAATCAAGCCAAACAGTACGTAAACTGTTGAAACGTGAGATCCACCCAAGTAGCTGCACGTATCAATAGTCTGCTTCCTTTTATTGCTGAATAGAATGCCGTAGTATGGATGTGGCACACTTTAACCATTCACCTGCTGAAGGACATTTAGGCAGTTTCCAATTTGGAAATCTATTTGACTTTATAAAAGTAAAAAATTAGGCATATAAGCCATCAGTTTTACCATATTCAAAAGCCCAAATACTTTGTTTCCTTTCTCATCCCCATCCTGGCCTGTTCTCTTTTTTTTTTTTTTAATGCCTGTGAGAGGAGGCACTAGCTTTCTTATTTTGTTTAGATTGGCACCTGAGCTAACAACTGTTGCCAATCTTTTTTTTTCTGCTTCTTCTCCCCAAAGCCCCTCAGTACATAGTTGTATATTCTAGTTGTGGTCCTTCTGGTTGTGCTGTGTGGGACATGGCCTCAGCATGGCTTGTCGAGTGGTGCCACGTCCACATCCAGGATCCAAACCAGCAAGGCCCTGGGCTGCGGAAGCAGAGTGCACAAACTTAAACACTCAGCCGTGGGGCCAGCCCCCTTTTAACCATTTAAAGTGACTTTCTTGAGTCCTAGCATATTTTCCTGAGGTTTATCAACAAAATTCCACATAGAATTCAGACACAAAAACACGATACTTTCATATGATAGCACGACAGTGTTTTCCCTTATGTTTTTAATACGTTTCTTTATTGGGCCCAACACAGTGAACTCTTTTGGCTACATGAAGCTGATGGGCTTGGAGAGCAGTCTAGTATTATGTGTAGACATGTGTTTAGCCCAAGAAGCTATAAGTATAGTTTGGATTATTATTTTTTCTCAACATTCCATCTTTCACTTACCCGTGCTAAAACTCATCTGCTACTTTTCTAAAGCTCAGAGTCTGGAAAGAGCTTCTTCCATCTTATAACTAAGTTTGTGTTCTCACTGCGTGATAAGTCCTCTGCTGTCTGAAAATATGGAGACTGCACCATGCGAGCCCTCTCCCTACTCTTGTATATAGGTCCAGGGCTGCAGGCCAGCTTTTCTTGATTTCTTGTCACTGTGTCTCTTGCTAATGAGAATCTTATCTCTGCTTTCTGTTCATCAGAAGGAAGGGATTCATTTGACTTTCCAAGACCCTGAACCAGCTTTCTGAGCTCTAGGAAACCAGCACCATTCCTGTCACAGGCTGAAGAAGAAAGAGACCAATAAGCTACACCAGTGGTTCCCAGATCTGTCTGCACATCTTACCCAGATCTCACCTCCAGTGCATTAAATCCAAGGAAAACCCAGAGCATGAGCGTTTTCTAAAAGTTTATAGTAAACCCACACATTGGAATACTATACAACCATTAAAAAAGACTGAGGAAGTTGTTTACAGACTGATAAGGAAAAATCTCCAAGACAGAGTGTTGTATGAATGAAACTGGTATAAATTAGCATGCGACCATTTGTGTAGGGGATGATAATATGTATGTGTCTTATCTCATGCATGCATAAAATATCTCTGGAAGGATGGATAAGACTCGAGGGGCAGTGGTTGCCTCTGAGGGAGTTCTGGGTGGCTGGAGGATTGGGATCCTCCAGAGAGGAGAGGGCAACTTTTCACTGTGTACCTTTTAAAATCTGTTGAATATTAAACAGATAAATAGATTGCCTATGTCAAAAATCAAATTAAAATTAACAAAATTAAAATAAAAGGGAAGTGATGCCGTTGCACAGCCAGGATTGAGAACCACTGTGAAACATGGCCGTGAGCTGATGGTGAAAACCACACGTCCAATGACAAGTTTCCTGGACTATTTATTTATTTACTTGTTTACTTTGGAAAAGGTTGAAATTCCCTTTTGGGCGCCACATACACTTACCTTTTTAAAAATTGAGGTATAATATAAATAGAGAAAAGTGCACAGTAAGTATACATCTTAGTGAATTTACGTATGCGTACGCCTGCGTCTGGATCCAAGTGCAGAGCATTTCTAGCGCTCCGGAAGGCTCTGCCTGGCTCCTCTCAATCAGTAACCGCCCTCCGCAGGTAACCACTATTCTGACTCCTATTGCTCCTTCTTGAACATCATACAAACAGAATGCAGTATGTGTTCTTTTGTATCTGGCTTCTTTTATTCAACCTTATGCCTATGAGATTAATCCATGTTGTCACATATGGCAGTGGTTTGGGGGCTTTTTATTGTCTTGTTTGTTGAAGGGAGGGGAGGGTGCTAAGTAGTCTCACATTGTATGAATATACCACAATTTACTTATCCATTCTTCTGTTGACAGAAATTTTGGTTATTTGCAGTTTGGGCTGTTATAATAAAGGTATATGGATATTTTTTCAGCTGTCTCAGACATAGGCACTCATTTCTCTTGGGTACTCTTGCATCTTCTTAACAGCAGTCTTCAATTGTGTGATTAATTGTTCAATGTTTATTTTCTCTGAAGGACTATAAGTTCTATGAAGGTAGTGCAAGATCTCTGACTGTTCACTGGGACATCCCCTGGCTAAAAAGGCAAATTCCCTATTGCCTTTCACCCTTGCTGTATTCTAGCCTGGAATAAGAACCTAGCATCTGGGGCCTGCCCCAGTGGCCTAGTGGTTAAATTCGGCACACACCACTTCAGTGGCCTGGGTTTGGTTCCCAGGCACGGACCTACACCACTCATCTGTTAGTGGCCATGCTGTGGTGGCAGCTCATATAAAAAGGGAAAAAAGAGATGTTAGCTCAGGGAAAAACAGATGTTAGCTCAGGGAAAATTTTCCTCAGCAAAAGAAAGCAAAAAAGAACCTGATGTCTGGAGATACGGCAGCCATCTTCTGATAATGAGAACAAAAGCAAAAGAAAGGCAGGGCAGGCAGCTATGAGGTATCTAGATCTTTGATAATATTGTAGAACCATGGAGTTAATCTTGGACTGCCTACCTTCAGACTGGTCTGCAGAAAGAGAAAGAAATAGAAATAGCTGCAGAGAGTAGAGCAGACATGAGGGACGATGAAGATCTAATTTTGAGTCTAAGTTTGAGTCTCAAGTCCCAGTTCATTCCTGAGACCTGGCAGCATCCTGCCCTCACATCTCGCAATGCACGTGGCGTCTTCTAGTAAATCCTTCTCTCTTTGCTTGAGCAAGCACCAGTGGATTTCTGTAGCTTCAACCAAAGTTCTCTCCTAAATCAGTACTTCAGGTCTGTATTATCACTAATCTTTATAATTTTGTCGCTAACTCATCAAGAAAAGGTTAAAAATATGCTTGATAATCTCTAATTTGTAACAAGTAGGAGAGTTATCACAGTGTGGTAGCAATAACATGGGCTTAGGAGTGGGACAAAATTGGATTCAAATCCCCATTCTGGCACTCACCCAACGTGTGATTTTAGCCAAGTTACATAAGTTCTCTGAGCTTATGTTTTTCTTACTGACTAAATGGTGATAATACCTATTTGCAGGGATGTTAAGGGCTGAATGCAACAATGCATGTAAAGAGCTGGCAGATAATTAGTATTCAATAATGATAGGAATTTTTTGGAAAAAGGTGGAGGAGTAAGTGTTATATAGTAGAAAGATTTACCTTGAAAGTGATTTCTCTATTAACAAGATTCTCTCTTTTTTTGAGAGACAGAGAATTACCTTATTTCCTAACAATGCCAGATGGTAGACCACCAATGCACACTGCTCCGGACTTGGAGTATTGCAAACATTATTTTTGAGCGTCAATAAGCCATCAGAAAAATTATATGCTAGCTAAATGATACCTTCAAAGTAAGATTTCTAAAATTTGCAGGCACTGTGTAAAGAGATTGGCAGCCCAGGGCTGCTCCCAGCTTCACTTGCCAGAGCCTGGGGACAAATCGGGTGTCTCGAAACACCAGATGACTTTACAGACCGCACGCCTCCTGTATTCCTCTAAGTCCCAGAGGCTTTGTGCAATCTCTGGACTAGAAAACCACATCCACAGGTCTGCTCTTCATCATGGACAATCACAGCTTTAAATACAAGACAGCACTTTACAATCAAACAAATCCAGATGGACAGCTCTCCCAAAGCCAAATCTATACCCAGGACACAGATTTCTAGAGGAAAATGCAGCCAAGGCAGACACAAAAACAACCCAGGGAACAAAAAGTCCCAGTCACTATAAAGTCATCGATCATTCTGCTGCTCAGAATTGAACACCACATGCGCGCTGTGACTGCAGGCATTGGGGTGGGGGAGGGCCATGAGCCAGACGCCAAAGCCCAGGAAATGTGCAGGGTGAGTGGAGGTCAGCAGAAGACAGTGGCGACAGTGGGGAGGGCATATGCTCCTCTAACAACACAGTCCACTTTATCTCCCTTCCTTGTTAAAGTGGGAGGGCCCGGCCTCACACACATCCACGGCCCTACTATGTGCATGGCCGGTAGTGTGGGCCGCCATTCCCTGTGTCAGATACGACATGACAAGGAGATGAACTGTCTAGGATATTTGATCTTCCAGAAGACACTGCAGCTCCAGCTCCTCCTTTCAGCATTGCACGCCAGGACCCCAACTTAGTCAGTTTGCTCAAAAGTGGCCAGGCCCCAAGAGACTGCCTTGTTCTGACAAACTTTTAAGAGACTTGTTGGTATGCAGGTGGTTATTGACTGACTCTTTTATTAGGAGGATGCACTTCCTTTAGGCTGCCCTCTTTTGGTAACACCTCTTACTCCAAACCTCCTTGTAGTCCACCAACGTAGCTTCACTCTATGTCCACATCTTCAAAACCCTTCTCTTTGAGGCTAAACTATCTGATAAACTGTTAATGATGATGGTGGGTGGTCAAGAGTAGGCGATTTCTTTTCTAAATACAATAATAATAGTTACCATTTATTGAGTAATTATTATGTGCCAGGCATTTTGGTAAGCGTTTTACGTACATGATCTAATATAATTCTCAACCCTATGCAATGGACATTATTATTATTATCATCTTGATTTTTATAGATGAAGAAATGGAAGCTCAGAGTAATTAAGTAACTTAATTGTCCCAGGTTGGACTCCTCAGGAAGCAGACCCCGGAGTTATTGTGCAGTCTGTTTATTAGGGAGTGCCCTTGAGATCAACACCTGTAGAATGGAGGGGACGGGCACAAGAGTGGGCAGAAAGAGAAGTTCAGCTGTGATGCAATCCACCAAAGGCCTCAGCCACCTTATGGAAAGTTCTGGAGCTAGAATGGCCCTTCAGAATTGTCTCAAATTGGGCCAGGATGGCCAGATCTTTATCCTCCCTCTCAGTCAGTCATTGGATGTGGGATCCCTCAGAATGGTGGACTTTGGGCAAGGTGGCTCTACAGCTGAGGCAGACCCCAAAGGGGCTGACAGCTGGTGACAGTTTGCTGACCACACTTTCAGCAGCTGAGGCAACAAGTCTTTCACTAACACAGGAAATGAGTGGCATATCACCATATCCAGAATGTTAAGAAGGTCCCACAACTAGTGAGTGGGAGGGGCAACCTTGGAACAGAAGCCTCTCTGAGCCTAGATCCTTCCAGTTAACCACCTTTCAACAGCACCTCCCACAACCCTTTAAACTGAATGTTGAATGTTCAGCTCGCAAAAGTTGGTTTTCTTGTGTAATGTGCTTTGCCTGAAAATTGGTATCCTCCTCCAAGATGGTGGGCCACTTGGGTACATTTATGATTCTTGCCCAAGGGAGGATGACCCTGTGCCCTTCCATGGACGAACAGTGGCCTCAGCAGTGTTGACATCCTGAGCCCTTAGCCTGGAGAAACATCAGCAAATACCTCTGTCCCCTTTATAACATGCTCAGTGGTCACTTCAGCCTCGAGACCAAACACATCTGCCCACAGAGTGAAACCAAATATTTCAGCAGCCTAACGTCATCCTACTACCCTGGAACAATTTCCATCCATTTCCTTCTTTTAAAATTAACTTTTGAGATCTTATTTAATTTGCTCTTTCCCATCAGAGTTGTTGGAATAAACAAGAGTGAGTCAAATAATGTAAAAGTCACAGATCAATTTTGTAAAAGTGACACCTTATCTCTACAGGAATTTCAAACCATATATTTTTTAAATTACTCAAAATGACATCCAGGGGTAACCACTGTTAACATTTTGAGTATATCCCTCCAGAAAGTCCTGTGCCTGTATACAGACTGAAATATATGTATTCAATTTTACATACATGGGAGTAAGTCATACATGCTGTTCTGTAATCTGCTTTTTCCCTCACCAGTGTGATAGGGGCATCTTTCCATGACTACCGATTTTCACACTGGAGCATGTGAGTAGTTGAAGACGACCCTGGAGATATATGGACAGAGTTGGGGGGAAGGGCATGGCTGTGATAAAGGTTTAAGGTCCTATGTTAAGAATAAGGAGAAGACACTGAAGGAGTGCAAAACTCAATTTGTTTTTTAAATGGCTTATTCTGACTGCTGATTGTGAGATGAGCATTTGTTGTCATTATTCAGTCAAAAATCTACATGTAGATGATGTTTCCATGGTGTTCAACCTCAGATTTGAGGGAGGCAAATGTCAGCAGTTTCCACTCAATCCATGTCTATATGTAGGCTTCTTTGGTTAAAATTTATTAATTATCAGAGAAAGAGCCATCAAATATAATGGATTTCCCAGCTTTATAAATTTATCTGTTCGCTTTCCAGAAACAATAAATGTTCATAGTAGAAATATAGAGAATTTTTAAAAAGAAAGAAAACAGACTTTTAATTCTACCATCCAGAGATAGCCACTAATCATTACCATGCTGGTGTATATCCTGCCAGTCTTTCTTCTAAGAATATTTTTTTTTCTTTTACAAACAAAAGCGATCATATTTTCCAAACTGTTTTATACTTTAACATATCATGGACATCTTTCTAGATCACTAAATATTCTCCTATGACCTCTTTTTCAATGGGCATCTAATATTCATTGTGCGGTACTATCGTTTGTTAAACTAGTCCCTAGTTGGAGGCAATTTAGGTTGTTTTAAATTATTTGCTAATATAAACCACATTGCGACGAACAACCTTGTAGGTAAATGCCACTGTGATAAACATCCTTACACGTAAACACTTGCATGTATTGCCATTTTAAGATTTCATAGACCCTATCTATTCTTAAAGCCCCACCCTACATCACACCAAACATCATAAAATGTACCTCCAGCTCACATTAAATATCATTGTTTTGTCATAAAAAATTTAAACGATTTTTATAAGTTGCATTTGAAATTATTTAACTCTAAGCAACACGTTAAATTTGGCTATGACTTCTCAGCAATCATTTAGCACATACCAGAATTCTTGTGAAGTGAGAAAATTGAACTTACAGATAATTTTTGAATATAATGAAATTTTATGAACAATAAATTTAATAATTCATTAAATTGATAAAAATTATATTTTGTGACTATTTCATTCAATATCTGTTAATTACATTTTTTCCTAGGTCTCAAACATTTTGGGGGGCTTCTTAAAAGCTCATAGGCCTCAGGCAGTGTGACTGTAGATCCTAATAGATAAAGTGACATAGCAGATTTTGCTAAATGGGGCCAATAATATAGAAAGATTCTTAAATAAGGCTTGGCCACTAACCCTCTTGATAAATTGTAAACTGACTTTTCCACCCCTCCTCTGCTCGGCTGCCCCTCTCTGCATGTGAGTATAACATTGACTACCTGCAGGTCAATGGATGTCCCCAGGAGAAACAAGAGAAAGAAGCGCATATTGCTTCTCAGGAGTTGGTTTCAAACAATGGCCTGTTTTCTATTTTTTGGTGGAAAGGTCACGTGGGTCAGCCCAAGCATTGGCACATGGACTTGCTCTTGCTGAATGGACATCTGCTGAGATGAAAATGCTAATGCAAATAGCAGGGGCACATGTCAACAGGGCTCTGAAGATGTGACATAGTGGTGGAGGCACAGGTCACCAGAAAAGCCCTGTGTCCGGGCCCCATGTCCTCAGCTCCACCCAGTGTTGCCCTTGTCCATTCAGGGAAGCTCACATTTCCTCTCATGTTCTTGTGAGGCCAAGGAATCTTCATTCGAAAGGCGTCTTCAGCACGAAAGATGAGAGGAAAGAAACCCATTCCATTCCAGCCATCTGGGTTGAGGCAGGCTTCAGCACGGCCCCCAGATATGTTGCAGCAGGATTTCTCAAACTGTCTCCAAATGTCAAGTGGAGAAATGATTTACAGCTCATCAATAGATGCTTTTCTCTTTGAAGAGACATTTGAGGAAGAGGAAAAGGTCACTGCCTACCCCTATCCTTCCCTTCTCACTCATTTTTTTGGATAAACTTTATTTTTTAGAGCAGTTTTAGGTTCACAGCAAAATTAAGCAGAAGGTACAGAGATTTCCCATTGACTGCCTGCCCCACACACACATAGCCACCCATTATCAACATCCTCCATCAGAGACTCATTCACTTTTTGTTTTCAATCCCCTCCACTTCTTCTTTTGGATATTTTTTTTAAGCCTCAAAATTCCTTCCTCTTCCGGAAATGCCTGTCCTTTTCTTTCACACTTAATGTTCCCTCGGCTTTAGCCTGGCCATCACTGGCATGGAATCTCCGGGGCCTCTTCCTTAGGTCTTCACCCCAGGTACGTTTTCTCTACCAAAAATTTCTCTTGTTATTCTGTGAGTTTATTAACGATGCATGTTCTTCTTACGGCATTTTATTTTGTTTTACTATTATAAGAGTAATAACATGAACCCAGCATATCTTGGTATTTAGCTATGAACCAAATCTCCCATCCACCCAATCCACCACCACTAACTACCACCATCAATCATTCATTCAACAGTATTTACCAGATTCCCACTATATCTTAGGAACCATGCCAGGAATTGCATAAGATAAGAAAGAATGGGTTTAAAAACAAAACAAAAACAAACTCATAGAAGCAGACAATATATTGGTGGTTACCAGAGGGGAAAGGAGGTGGCAGGAGAGTAAAATGGGTAAAAGAGATCAATTACATGGTGACAGATGGAAACTAGACTTTAGGTGGTAAGCACGCTGTAGTATATACATTGAATTACAATGTTGTATACCTGAAATCTATACAATGCTATAAACCAATGTTACCTCAATAAATAAAAAAATAAATAAATAAGAAGGAATAGGTTTAAATTGAAATAGACGGTATTTTTGTTAAATAGAATAGATGTAATCACAACTTAGGGTTTACCCAATGCTTTCACAGGCATCATGCAGTGTACTTCTTATGACAACCATGTGAAGTGGCCACAGGTATTATCCACATTTGAGCTGATGCTCAGCAATCTACCCAGGACTGCACCTCCACATCCACTCTCCACTCTTCCCACCCATCGATGTCACAGAAAGCTGACCTTCATGTGACCAACGGCGTCCTGTGCCCTCTGACTTTGGTTGATTTTGGCCAGTAGGGAGCTTGGTAAGGGATCAGAAGGAGGAAAGAGATTGAGGTCAGGATACTTATTCCCCATGTTCCCTCCTTAAGAAGTCACCTCATGTGGAGAGAAGGGAACCCTCATGCACTGCTGGTGGGAATGCAAACTGGTGCAGCCACTGTGGAAAACAGTATGGAGATGCCTCAAAAGACTAAAAGTAGTACTACCATGTGACCCAGCTCTCTCACTACTGGATATCTACCCAGATAATTTGAAATCAACAATCCAAGGTAATATATGCATCTCTATGTTCATCGCAGCACTATTCACAATAGCCAAGACATGAAAGCAACCCACGTACCCATCGACTGATGATTGGATAAAGAAGATGTATATATATATATATATTTATATATATATATATATATATACAATGGAATACTACTCAGCCAGAAAAAAAGACAAGTTCATTCCATTTACAATTACATGGAAGGACCTAGAGGGAATTAAGCTAAGCAAAATAAGCCAGACTGAGAAAGACAAACACTAGATGATTTCACTCATATGCGGAGTATAAACAAATACACAGACAAAGAAAACATGCAGTGGTTACCAGGGAAAGAGGGGTGGGAGCTGGGCACAGGGAATGAAGGGGAGCACTTATGTGGTAACAGTCAAGAAATAATGTACCACTGAAATCTCACATTGGTATAAACTATTATGAACTCAGTAAAAAAAAAAAAAAAAAAAGTCACCTCAGGTGGCTATGAATCTGGACCAAAGATCATTGCTCTTTTCAAGATAGCCTGTTCTGCATAACTCTCCTTCCCAGATCTGGTAACTTCTTCCCCTCAAGCTTAGAAGTGGTAAGAGTTCCCCTGTTGCTCACCCATGTTCCTGCAATATTCTTTGTAGTTTTCCTACCCCTGTCCACACTTTTTAAACGAGTTCCTTTATAAATAAAGCCTTCTCAAATTGTCTTAATTTGAGAGACAATGGAAGAGTATGCAAATGTGGCAAATGTTAGCAGGTGAGGGGGTTATAGGTATTTCTTGAACTATTCTTCCATTTTTCTGAGTTATCTTGAGTGGTGTCATTTCTTTATGTGGATACCTGATCGATACAGTAGCCAAGCCAGAGTTCAAATCAAGACCGTGTAACCACAGACAGAGGGTGACGAAGAGTCCCGGTCTTCCTGGGACTGTCCCGGTGTTGTCCCTGAAAGTCCTGCATCCTGGGACATCCCTCAGTCCCGAGCACACTTTTCCACAACCCCACATTTCTCCAAGAAAGAACCAGACTGGTTGTGGAGCAGGAAAAGCCCAGCAAAACCCTGACCATCTCCCTGGTTACTAGCCTGGAACAGGAATATAGTGAGAATGATTATTTGTAAAATACTTATGCTGTTGTGTATTAATTATAATCAATTCAACACTGAAGAAGATTTGTTGAACTATTAGAGCTTTATGATTTTAAATTTAACATTTCACATTATATATCCATTTTTGTAGTAGCGAACTATGTTAAGATGATCGATGAAGAATCTGCAAACATAAAAAAAATCTGTCACATTAGGATAAAATTCCGTGCAGGAAGTATAATGAAATTATGAGTTCCAAAGAGAAACAGAATTATGTAACCTTCTCACTATCAAAGAGATGTTTGTTAATTTAGTTTTTAAATGCATAGTGATGGGTGTTGAATCACCATAACATTTATATTCCAAAAGATACATTAAGATGTTATATAACAGTTTAATTTAAAATGTCAATATTTACAATATGTTGGATTTCATAGCGCTTGCAGGTAACTAAACTTATAACAAAATGTTTTTACTGTCAACCTAAAAATATGCCAGAGAGCACATAGTTTTTAAAAAATGTTTAAGAACTACCCAAGCAAGAACACTGGTATAGCCTGGTGAAAATGTGACCATCATAATAGTACCTTTTTTTTTATTAAGGTAACATTGTATAAATTTCAGGTGTACATCATTATATTTCAACTTCTGTATAGATTACATCATGTTCCCCACCAAAAGTCTAGTTGCCATTCGTCACTGTACACATGCCCCTTTACCCCTTTCGCCCTCCCTTTACCCCTTCCCATCTGATAACCACCAATCTGTCCTCCGCAGCTATATGTTTGTTTATCTTCCACATGTGAGTGAAATCATACAGTATTTGTCTTTCTCCATCTGACCTATTTCACTTAGCATATCACCCTCAAGATCCATCCATGTTGTTGCAAATGGCAAGATTTCATCTTTTTTAATGGCTCAGTAGTATTGCTTTGTTATATATATATACATACACACACCACATCTTCTTTATCCGTTTATCTGTTGATGAGCACTTAGGTGGTTTCCCAGTCTTGGCTGTTGTGAATAATACTGCAATAAAGGGGTTCATATATCTTTTCTAATTAGTGTTTTTGTGTTCTTTGGATAAATACTCAGAAGCAGAATAGCTGGATCATATGGTAGTTCTGCTTTTAACTTTTTGAGGAATCTCCATATCGTTTTCCATAGTGGATGCACCAATTCACATTCCCACTAGCAGTGTATGAGGGTTCCCTTTTCTCTACATCCTCTCCAACACTTGTTATTTCTTGTCTTTTTAATAGTAGCCATTCTGACGGGTGCAGGGTGATATCTCATTGTAGTTTCCATTTGCATTTCCTTAATAGTTAGTGATGTTGAAGATCTTTTCATGTACCTATTGGCCATCTGTATATCTTCTTTGGAAAAATGTCTATTCAGATACTCTGCCCATTTTTTAATTGGATTGTTTGTTTTTTTTGTTGTTGAGTTGTATGAGTTGTTTATATATTTTGGATGTTAACCCCTCATTGAATATATGGTTTGCAAATATCTTCTCCCAATTGGTAGTTTGTCTTTTCACTTTGTTGATGGTTTCTTTTGCCATGAAGAAGCTTTTTAGTTTGATATAAGCCCATTTGTTTATTTTTCCTTTCTTTTCCTTGCCTGAGGAGACATATTCAAAAAGATACTGCTAAGACTATTATCAGAGAGTATACTGCCTATGTTTTCTTCTAGGGGTTTTATGATTTCAGGTATTACATTCAAGTCTTTAATCCATTTTGAGTTAATTTTTGTATATGAAGTAAGATAGTGGTCTACTTTCATTCTTTTTCATGTGGCTGTCCAGTTTTCCCAACACCATTTATTGAAGAGATTTTCTTTTCTCCATGGCATGGTCTTGGCTCCTTTGTTGAAAATTAGCTGTCCATACATGTGTGGATTTATTGCCGGGCTCTTAATTCTGTTCCATTGTTCTGTGTGTCTGTTTTTCTGCCAGTATCACGCTGTTGCGATTGCTATAGCTTTGTAGTGTATTTTGAAATCAGAAAGTGTCATACCTCTGACTTTGTTCTTTTTTCTCAGGATTGCTTTGTCTACTCAGGGTCTTCCATATAAATTTGAGGATTCCTTGCTCTATTTCGGTGAAAAATGTGGTTGTGATTTTGATAGGAATTGCATTGCATCTGCAGATTGCTGTAGATAATGTGGACATTTTAGCTATGTTATTTCTTCCAATCCATCTTTTCATTTCTTTGTATCTTTGATTTCTTTCAACAATGTCTTATAGTTTTCAGTGTACAGGTCTTCCACCTCCTTGGTTAAATTTATTTCTAGGTATTTTATTCTTTTTGTTGCAACTTTAAATGGGGTTTTATTCTTGATTTTTCTTTCTGCTAGTTTGTTGTTAGTGTATAGAAGTGCAAGTGATTTTTTTTCTGCTTTTTCTCCCCTAATCCCCCCAGTACGTAGTTGTATATTTTTTTATTTGTGGGTCCTTCTAGTTGTGGCATGTGGGATGCTGCCTCAGTGTGGCCTGACGAGTGGTGCCATGTCCACATCCAGGACCTGAACCAGTGAAACCCTGGGCTGCCAAAGCGGAGTGTGCGAACTTAACCACTAGGCCACGGGGCCAGCACTGCAAGTGATTTTTGAACATCGATTTAGTAGCCTACAACTTTACTGTATTCATTTATTATTTCTAATAGTTTTTTGGTGGGTTCTTTAGGGTTTTATATAAATAAACTCATGTCGTCCATAAATAGTGGCAGTTTTACTTCTTCCCTTCCAATTTGGATAACTTGTATTTCTTTTCTTGTCTCATTGCTGTGGCTAAGAATTCCAATACCATGTCTAATGAAAGTGATGAGAGTGGATATCCTTGTTTTATTCCTGTTTTTAGAGGAATAGCTTTCAGTTTTTCGCCATAAAGTATGATGTTAGCTGTGGGTTTGTCATTTACGGCCTTTATTATGTTGAGGTACTTTCCTTCTATACCCATTTTATTCAGTTTTTTCATAAATGGATGCTGAATCTTGTCAAATGCTTTTTCAGCATCTGTTGAGATGATCATGTGATTTTTACTCCTCATTTTGTTAATGTGGTGTAACATGTTGATTGGTTTGTGAATGTTGAACCATCCTTGCATCCCTGGAAAAAATCCCACTTGATCATGGTGGATGATCCTTTTTTTTTTTTTAAGATTGGCACCTGAGCTAACAACTGTTGCCCATCTTCTTTTTTTTTTCTGATTTTTCTCCAAAAGTCCCTCCAGTATATAGCTGTATATTTTAGGTTGTAAGTCCTTCTAGTTGTGGCATGTGGGACACCACCTCAATGTGGCCTGACGAGTGGTGCCATGTCTGCATCCAGGATCCAAATCAGCAAAATCCTGGGCCGCTGAAGCAGAGCACAGGAACTTAATCACTTGGCCACGGTGCCAGCCCCCAATCCTTTTAATGTATGGTTGTATTTGATTTGCTAATATTTTGTTGAGGATTTTTGCATCTATATTTATCAGCAATATTGGCCTGTAGTTTTCTTTTTTTGTGTTGTCCTTGTCTAGTTTTGGTATCAGGGTAAAGCTGGCCTCATAAAATGAGATAGGAAGCATCCTCTCCTCTTCAATTTTTTGGAATAGTTTGAGAAAAATAGGTATTAAATCTTCTCTGAATGTTTGGTAGAATTCACCAGAGAAACTATCTCTTCCCGAACTTTTATTTTTCAGGAGGTTTTTGATTACTGTTTCAGTCTTCTTACTAGTGATTGATCTATTCAGATTCTCTATTTCTTCTTGATTCAGTTTTGGAAGGTTTTATGATTCCAGGAATTTATCCATTTCTTCAAGGTTATCCAGCTTGTTGGTGTATGGCTTTTCTTTTCTTTTTTTTTTCAAGGAAGATAGCCATGAGCTAACTGCTGCCAATCCTCCTCTTTTTGCTGAGGAAGACTGGCCCTGAGCTAACATCCATGCCCATCTTCCTCTACTTTATATGTGGGACGCCTACCACAGCATGGCGTGCCAAGCGGTGCCATGTCCGCACCCAGGATCTGAACCCGCAAACCCCGGGCCGCCAAAGCGGAACATGTGCACTTAACCACTGCACAATCAGGCCAGCCCCAGTGTATGGCTTTTCATAGTATTCTCTTATAATCCTTTGCATTTCTGTGGTATTTGTTGTAATTTCTCCTCTTTCCTTTCTGATTTTATTTATTTTCAACTTGTCTCTTTTTTTCTTAGTGAGCCTAGCTAAAGCTTTGTCATAATAGCAACTTTCTATTGATCACCTGTTGTATGTCAGACACATAGCATTTTGTTTTTCTCTCAACATTTTATTTTGAAATTTTCAAACATTTAGAAAGTGAAAGACTAATACAAGAAACTTCATAAAGCCTTAGCCAGTTGATTTTGTCACTTTGCTCACTCTCTCTTTCCATATTGTGATATTTCATCCCTAAATATTTCAACATGCACTGCTTAAGAATAGAAACATCTCTTAAATAGCCAAAAGCATTATCACATTTAAGAAAATTAACAATGATTTCACAATATCCAATATGCATTCCATATTCAAATTTCCCCAAGAATGTTTCTTACAGTTGTTGCTTTGTTGTTTTGATTTTGATCCAAGACCCAATCAAGTTCATGCATTGCATTTGTTATGATATCTTTCTACTCTCATTTAAGTTAGAATAGTATCCTTGCCTTTTTAATATATTATATTATAGTATAGTATATTACGTTATATTATTTTATATATTTTTTGACCAGTCCAGGCCAGTTGCCCAGTTGTCTTATAGAATGTCTCATATTTTGGATTTGTCTGATTGCTTCCTCATGCTTAGTTTCAAGTTAGACATTTTTGGCAAGGACACATCCTAGGTGATGTTGTGTACTTCTAGTTGCATCAGTTCAGAAGGCACAGAATGTCAAAGTGTCCCATTATTAATAATGCTAGACTTAATCCTTGAGGTCAGATGATGGCCCCCAGTTCTCTCCACTTTAAACGTACATTGCTGCCCTTGGTAATTGGTAAGATTCTGAGGGGTCATACTTTGAGACCATGAATATATCTTATTCTTCAACAAACTTATTCATCCATCAATGATTCTTACCTGAATCAACTATTACATTAGAGGTTAGAAATAATGGCTTTCCATCCTTCCTTCTACCATCAATTTTATTTTTGTCTTTATTCTAGTTATTAGTAGAGACTGATGAAAATTTTAAAAATCAATGTGTTACCTAAACATAAGACCCAAAACCAGAAAACTCCTAGAAGAAACATAGGACAAAAGCTTTATGATGTTGGATTTGGCAATGATTTCTCGGATATGCCACCAAAAGAACAAGCAACAAAAGCGAAAGTAGACAAATAGAATTACATCAATCTTCACAACATTTTTGTGTCAAGGGAAGAAATCAACAGAGTGAAAAGGCAACCTATGAAACAGGAGAAAATATTTGCAAATCATACATCTGATGAGAGATTAATATCCAGAATATACAAAAAAATTCCTACAACTCAACAACAAAAAATTCAAAGTATCCAATTAAAAATAAAGCAAAACACTTAAATAGACATTTCTCCAAAGATACTATACAAATGGCCAACAAGCATATGAAAAGATGCTCAACGTCCTAATGATCAGAGGAAAGCAAATGAAAAGCACAATGCGATACCACTTACATCCATTAGTGTGACTACTACAGTCATGCGTTGCTCAACAACAGGGACACGTTTTGAGAAATGAATCGTTAAGCGATTTTGACACTATGTGAGAATCATAGAACACTCTTATACAAACCTCCACTCTTAAGCTATATGGTACTAATCTTATGGGACCACTGTCATATATGCGGTCTGTCACCAACCAAAACTTTGTTGTGCAGCACATGACTGTATTTCCAAAAGAATAGAAAGTGTTGGTGAGGATTTGGAGAAATTGGAACTCTTCTACACTGTAGAAGGAACTATAAACGATGCAACCACATGGAAAATACTATGGCGATTTCTCAAAATATTTAAAATAGAATTACCACAAGGTCTAGCAATTTCACTTCTTGGTATATAGCCAAAAGAACTGAAAGCAACGTCTCAGCCTATAAAAGGAAGGAAATTTTGTCACATGCTACAACATGGATGAATCCTGAGGACATAATGCTAGGTGACATAAGCCAGTTACAAAAAGACAAACACTATGATTCCATGTATATGAGGAATCTAAAGCAGTCAAATTCATAGAACTAGAAAGCAGAACGGTGGGTACCAGGGGCCAAGGGGAGGGAGGAAGGGAAGTTGTTGTTTAATGGGTGTAGACTTTCAGTTTTTCAAGATAAATAAGTTCTGGAAATCTGTTACACAACAATGTGAATATACTTACTACTGAATTGTACACAAAAATGTTTAAGATGATTTTCAACTACAATAAAAAAATCAATGTGTTGTAATGAATTACTGTCATTATTACTTTTGATGCTCAAATTATCCCAGATTTGACCACTGGGGCCCCTTCAAGTCAGTTCCTCGTCTTCTGACGTGATCCTATTAGTTTTTAAGCACTTCCTTGCTTTTTGGCTACAATACCGAGTTTAAGCCTCGTGATAACCCTATTACATAAGCATATTATTCTTATGTTTCAGAAACTGAGAAACCGAGGCTCAGTGACTATGCATACTTGCATGTGCATAGACAATTTCCGGAAGGCTCCTCAGGAACCGTTTAATGGTGGTTGCCTCTGGAAATGGGGTCTGGGGCTCAGGCACCCAGTGGGACCCTAACTGGCAGGCTTGCCCTACCTCATGGAACAGTGCCCTTATACTGATCAGCTTAAGGCTACCCTTAAGTTACTTAAGATCTGGCAGAGGCAGAAGCAAAGACATGAGCAATATTTTCCCATTACATGGGATGCTGGCACCACAAACTTTTCTTCTTTCTCTCCCTCCGTCAGTCTAAGCTCCTCCCTCCCACAGGTGACCCTAGAAGTGCTCAGTTTAGCTATGTGAAAATAATGCTTATTATTTTTATTTATACGAATGGCTTGCTGTTTATGTCTAATTGCCATTTGGCACAATAACAAACACACACTTCCCTAAGAGGGTCGAGCCACCTTTATTGTGGATTTTATTACCAAACCCTGCATGTACGTATTTAGTCTTTATAGCTCAAGGAGACTTCTTGCCTACTCACAACTTCAAAGAGCTAGGTGGAGCTTTGCTGATGAGGATCTGAATTCCTGCCCCTACAATTTTTATAAAATAGTAATGATGACATTAATAGATAACACTTATTGAGCGTTAATATGTGCCAAGCACTATGCTAAGCTCTCTGCACATTTTATGTCATTTGATTGTCCTAAAAGCCTGATAACACAGGTGTTATTATCATACCCATTTTACAGAGAAGGAAAGTGAGGCATAGAGCAGTTAAGATCATCTGCTCAAGGTCATACAGCCTAAGGGCAAAGTTGGACAGTATGACTCCAGAGTAGCAGTGCTGCCTGGTGAAGGCATTTGACGGTCTTCTGTAATATATGTGGCGTGAGAGTGGTTGAGTGGTTGTCAGTAAAAGGGTATGTTTTAGTGGAATTGAAGTGTCAGCTTAGACCAACAGCCAGTGGAAGCCAATATCATTTTTCTTATCAACGAGATTGTAACCCTCTCTGGAAGTAAGGACCCTGTCATATATTGCATGCATCCTAACACAGAGCATAGTCCATATGCATAACAGTTTCTGCTGCTGTGAAAATACAGCAAAGGCAGTTGATGTCCCTAACCCAATCACGTGGAAATAACTCTCTCCCTCACCCCCTGACCCCTCCCACCCACATCTCCATGACTCCCCTAACTTGAGTCAATTCTACTACTGAAGCAGTTTTCCAACTCATCACCTCTTCTCCATTCCCATTGCCACTGCCCCAGACTGGGTCCTGATCATCACTTGCCTGGCTTAAGACAACATTCCATACTCTGGCTAGGAAACCCTTACACATTCTCCGAAATCCAAGTCTTCCTTGACTCTACAGACTGCGTTCGCCACTCTCTCAGTAGGGCCTATTCCACTGTATTGTAATTCTCTATAAATAATTTGTGGTCTCTATTTAGACCGAGTTCTCCCAGCAAAGGTGCTATGTCTTTCCACATCTTCATCCCTTCTGCCTAGCACAGAATCTGGAACACAAAAACGTCAGTAAGTGTTTGTTGAATTAATGGTCTCCTGAACATCTTCACTAAAATGTCTTAAAATAAAAATCGTATGTAAAAAAACCAAAATGTAAAATATTTAAACAATATAGAAATTACAAAATAAAGATAAATCTTCCTCCCCAACCTCGTTCTTCCCAAAGATTATCAGCATGTATATTTTTTAATTTACAGAAGCTGGAATTACTGTGTACACATACCTGTAGCTTGCTTTTATTGTATGCATCTGGGAGATATTCTCCATGGAGTTTGTCTTACTCTTTTCAACAGCTTCATAGTACTCCACCATATGTATATTAACTTAACCAACTCCCTATTGGTGGACATTGGGTACTTTTCAGTTCTTTGCTATAATAATGTTTCAATGAACTTATCTTGAAGCCCCCTTTTAAGTCTTAGCTTTTTTCAAATGAGTAATACAGTTACATGATTCAAAATCCAAATCCACAAGAGTGTATAAAGTAAAAAGTCTCCCCTTCTTTCCCATAATCCTAAGTCCACATTTCCTGCACAGCCCCCTGCCATCCCGTTCCCCTCTGTGGAGGCAATTAATGTCTCTGCTTTCTTGCCTATGTCTGCATTGCCACACTTTTGAGAAAATATCCAAGAGCCAAATTCCAAGTACTCAGACTGATGGGTCAATGGGTATGTGGTTTGGGGGTGTTTTGGTTGATGTTGCCAACTTGTTCTTCAAAAAGATTGTACTGATGTAATTAGTTAATAGAAATTCAGTCATTAGTAATATTAATTAGAACTTAGTAAATACTAGTTTGCATTCTTACCAGCAGCAAACAATTTTTATTTCCCTACATCCTCACCAACACTGGCTATTTTCAAACCTGTAAACCTTTGCCAATGTGATAGGTGACAAGTCGCTTTGATCTACCGTTCTTTAATTATGAGTGAAGGTGAGCAGCTTTTCATATGCTTATTGTTGTTTCAATTTCTTTTTCTGTGAACTGTCTTTTCAGATCCTTTGCCATTTTTCTATTGGGTTGTTATATTTTGCTTATTGATTTGTAAATTTTTCTGGCACAGAGTTTGCAAATATTTTTCCTCCTAATACATCTATAATTAAAACCACATAATTCAAAATTTAAAGTTTCTATTCAAGTAGTGTCACTCCTTGTCTCCTCAATCAGATTGCAAATTCTTTGAAAACAGTGACCAAGAATCTGCTCTACTCCTAGATTGCACGACAAACTCTGGCTGATCAGCTGCAACCTTCATTCTGGGCAACTGACATAGACCGAGACCCTCTGGGGAAGAATTGTGTCTTCTGTAGTTACAGAAGAAGACGAGATTTGCCTTCCTGGGTCAGCCCCTCCATCGATCCAGTCTAGCTTTCTATCTGACAGCAGCAACAAGAAACATGTTGAAGAGAATCCAATTACCCTCTTTGACATCTGCTTCAAAAGGTTAGGAATTTATCCTATGTATCACCTTTTGAGATCTCCCTTCCATCAATTCATCTAAACCCTTCCTGAACCTCAGCATATAGTCCCACTCCAGGCACCACAGATAATGAGTTCTTCTGTTTATAATGCAATTTATCTACTTCTGGGTCAGGAGGGCAGTATTATATGTAAGCACATATAATCCTCCCCACTTCGCTTCAAATACCCATAAATAATAAATTAAAAAATAGCTTTAAAATAGTAACACAATGTTCCCTTTATTAGTTCCAAAACTTTCTTCAAACTTTTCTTTGATCTTCTTTTATTGTATATTATTACAAACAGAAAAAGACAAAAATACATAAATAAACAGTTTACTGAATAACGTTAAAGGGGACAGCTATGTAATCACACCAGGTCAAGGAAGAACATGGCCTGGGTCTCAAAACACCCTATGGGTCTCTTCCCCACACAAGGAGGGTAAACACTATCTCGACTTTTGAGATAATCACTTTCTTTATGTTCTATCATCTATAGATATACACTTAATTGCTAAACTTCAGTTTAGACTGGTTTTGAACTTTTTATAAATGGACTTCATTTAAAGGGACTGTCTGTGTTTTCTGTGTCTTGTTTCTTTCCCTCAACATTCATTCATTTTCTTTCTGATAGTCTTCTATTAAATGACTATACCACAATTTCATTATACATTCTACTGATGATGGACATTTGGATTGTTCCCAGTTCGGAATTATTACAAGTACTGCTGTTATTCTTGTAAATGTATACTAGCACATGTGTACATGTTTCCCTAGGGGTATACTCAGAAGTGGAATTTCTGAGTCATAAGGATGTGTATCTTCAACTACTAGATATTTCCAAACATCTTTCCAAACTGGTTACACTAATTTGCATTCCCACCAACAGAGCCTGAGCGTTCCCACTGCTCTATTCACTCCTTAACATTTGGTATTGTCAGAGGTTTCCTTTTTGTAACAGCTTTGTTATTTACATACCACAAGTCACCCTGTCAAAGTGTACAGTTTATGGTTTTTAGTATATTCACAGACCTGTGCTTCCGTCATCACAATTTTAGAACATTTTTGTATACATATATCAAGTCATCACAATGCACCCTTTAAATATCTTATAGTTTTATTTGTTAATTGTCCCTCAATAAAGTTGAAAAAAATTAATATTTTAACAATTTAAGGACATTTTAATTACCACAATAAAACCCCACACTGCTTAGACATCACTGCTCACCCCCCCAACCCCAGCCCTAGACAATCATTAATCTACTTTCTGTCTCTATAGATTTGCCTGTTCTGGGCATTTCATGTAAGTGGAATCATACAATATGTGGATCTTTGTGACTGGCATCTTTCACTTAGCATAATTTTTCAAGGTTCATCCATGTTATAGCATATATTAGTATTTCATTTTCATTCCAAATAATATCCTATTGTGTGAATATACCACATGTAATTTATCCCTCAGTCATTTGATGAACATTAGGGTTCTTCCCCTTTTTGGCTACTATGAACATGCTCATATGAACATTCATGTACAAGTTTTTGTGTGGACATAGGTTTTTCTTTCCCTTGTGTATATACCTAGGAGTGAAGGTCCTGATCACAAGGTAACTCTATGTTTAACCATTTGAGGAATTGTCAGAGTGTTTTTCAAAGCAGCTACACCATTTTACATTCTCATCAGCCGTGTATGGTGGCTCTGATTTTTCCACATCCTCTCCAACATTTGCTATTATCTGTCTTTTTTATAATAGCCATTCCAGTGACTGTGAATTGGTGTCTCCTTATAGTTTTGATTTGCATTTCCCTGAAGGCCGGTGATGTTGAGCATCTTTTCATGTGCTCATTAGTTGTTTGTATATCTTCTTAGGAGAAATGTCTATTCAGATCCATTGTCCATATTTTTAATTGGGTTATTTATCTTTTTACTATTGAGTTAAGAGATTATTTTTATATATATATCCTTTACCAAATATATAATTTGCAAAAGTTTTTGCAATGCTGTGGATTGTCTTTTCAGTTTCTTGATAGTGTCCTTTGAAGCACAAAGGTCATAATTTTTGATGTCTAGTTTACATATATTTTCTTTTATTGTTTATGTTTTGGGTGTCGTATTTAAGAAACCACTGCCTAGGGGCCAGACCTGTGGCTGAGTGGTTAAGTTTGGGGGCTCCGCTTCGGAGGCCCAGGGTTTCGCAGTTCCGATCCTGGGCACGGACATGGCACCATTCACTAGGCCATGCTGAGGTGCCATCCCACACAGCACAACCAGAACGACCTACAACTAAAATATACAACTATGTACTGGGGGAATTTGGGGGGAAAAAGCAGGGGGAAAAAAAGATTGGCAACAGTTGTTAGCTCAGGTGCCAATCTTTAAAAAAAGAAACCATTGCCTAATCCAGGGCCATGAAGATTTACACCTATGTTTTCTTCTAAGAGTTTTAAAGTTTCAGCTCTTACATTTAGGTTTTTTGATCTATTTTAAGTTATTTTTTGTATATAGTGTGAGAGAGGAGTTCAGTTTCATTCCATGTGGATGTCCATTTCCATGAGACATCCAGTTGTCCCAATACCACTGATCGAAATGACAGTTCTTTCCCCATTGAGTGGTCTTGGCGCTCTTGTCAAAAATCAATTACTATAAATGTGAAGATTTATTTCCAGATACTCAGTTCTATTCCATTGATCTATATGTCTATCTTTATAGCAGTATCACACTAGCTTCAGTACTGTAGCTTTGCAATAAATTCTGAATAGTAAAGTGTGAGTCTTCCAACTTTGCCTTTTCAAGATTGTTTTGGCTACCAAGGGTCCCTTAAGATTCTAAATGAATTTTAGGATCAGCTTACCAATTTCTACAAGGTCAACGGGGACTTTGATAGTGATTGTGTTGAACATGTATATCAATTTGGGGAGTATTGCCATTTTAACAATATTAAGTCTTTCCATTCATGAATATAGAATGTCTTTTCATTTATTTAGGTCTTCTTTAACAATGTTTTATAATTTTCAGTTTATACATATTGTACTGCTTTTGTGAAATTTAACCTTAAGTATTCTTTTTGATACTATTACAAATGGAATTATTTTCTTAATATCATCTTGTTTGCTTATTGCTACTGTACAGAAATACAAATGATCATTGTATATTGATTGTATCCTCCAACTGTGTAGAACTCATTTATTAGTTCTAAAGGATTTTTAGTGGATTCCCTAGAATTTTCTATATACAAGCTTGTGTCATCTGAAAATATAGACAATTTTACATCTTCCTTTCCAATCTGCATACTTCTTATTTCATTTTCTTGTCTAATTGCCTTGACTTGAACCTCCAGTACAGTGTTCAATAGAGTAGTGAAAGCAGGGGCCAGCCCCGTGGCCAAGTGGTTAAGTTCACATGCTCCGCTGCAGCGGCCCAGAGTTTCGCTGGTTTGGATCCTGGGCGTGGACGTGGCACCGCTCATCAACCCTCATTGAGGCGGTGTCCCTCATGCCTCAACTAGAAGGACCCACAACTAAAAATACACAACTTTGTATCGGGGGGCTTTGGGGAGAAAAAGGAAAAATAAAATCTTTAAAACAGTTTCTCTTTAAAAAAAAAAAAAAGAACTAGTGAAAGCAGACAATCTTGTCTTGCTCCTCTTCTTAGAAGGAAAGCTTTCACATTAAGTATGGTGTTTGCTCTATGTTTTCCATAGATGCCCTTTATCAGATCGAGGAAATTCACTTCTGTTCCTGGTTTGTTGAGTGCTTTTATCATAATGGGGTACTAGATTTTGTCAGTGCTTTTTCTGCATGTATTCAGATGATCGTGTGGTTATTGTCCTTTATTCTATTGATGCAGTGTATTACATTAATTGATTTTTTTTAAAGATTGGAATCTGAGATAACGTCTGTTGCCAATCTTCTTTTTTTTCATCTCCCCAAAGCCACCCCTCCCAAGTACATAGTTGTATATTCTAGTTGTAGGTCCTTCTGGTTGTGCTATGTGGGACGCCACCTCAGCATGGCCTGATGAGTGGTGCCATGTCCATGCCCAGGATCCGAACCAGTGAAATCCTGAGCCACCAAAGCATAGTGTGCGAATTTAACCACTCAGCCATGGGGCCGGCCCCTACATTAATTGACTTTTTAATGTTAAACCAACCTTGCATTCCTGGGATAAATCCAATTTGGTCACAGTGTATAATCTTTTCATATATTGCTGGATTCAATTTCCCAGTATTTTGTTGAGGAGTTTTGTGTTTATAGTTATAGGAGATATTGCTCTACAGTTTTGTTTTCTTATGATATCCTTGTCTAGCTTTGCTATTTGCATTTCTCTGATTACTAAGAAGGTTGAACAATTTTTCATATGTTCATTGGAGTTTTGGATTTCCTTTTATTCAGGCATTTTGGCCATTTGGGGACGGCTGTTTGTCTTTTCCTTATTGATTTACAGAGGGGTTTTTCTTTTTTTGCTGAGGAAGTTTAGCCCTGAGCTAACATTTATTGCCAATCTTCCTCTTTTTTTGCTTGAGGAAGATTAGCCCTGAGCTGACATCTGTGCCAATCTTCCTCGACTTTATATGTGGGACACTGTCACAGCATGGCTGACAAGTGGCGTAGGTCCATGCCTGGGATCCAAACCCACGAACCTGGGCCACCGAAGCAGAGTACACCAACCTTAACCAGTACAACAGCCCTTACAGAGGTTCTTTTTATGTTCTAGGTACCTATCCTTCATAAATTATATGTGCCACAACAAGTATGTTCTTTTTTGTGGCTTTTTAAAGACTCTTTATCAAGTCTTGATAAATAGACATTCTTAATGTTTATATAGTCAAATATAAGGTCAGGAACTTTGTGTGTCACATGTAAAAAATCCTTCCCGACTTCAAGATCATTAAAATATTCTCTTCTAGTATCTCCTAACTTTTTTTTCCTTTCATTATTAGGACTTTATCCACCTGGAAATGTTTCATTATAAATGATGTTAGGTAGGAATCTAGCTTCATTTTTCTCCCCAAATGGACACCTACTCATCCTGTCACTACTTCCTGGGAAGACCATTCTTTCTCCATTACTCTGCAGTGCCAACTCTAGCACACATCAAGTATAATATAAATGTTTCTGGGTATCTATTTAGTTCCAATGATCTATCTGTTTATTTGTACTCCAGTAACACATTGTTTTAATTCTTATAGCTTTACAATAACTCTTGATAACTAGTAAAATAACTGCTTCGACCATGTTCCTCTATATGTGTCTTGACTCTTTTTGGCCTTTTGTATTTCCATACACATTTTGGAATCAGCTTATCAAGTTCCACCAAAAACTTGTTTTGGAGGGGCCGGCCTAGTGGCGCAGCGGTTAAGTTCGCACGTTCCACTTCGGCTGCCCAGGGTTCACCAGTTCGGATCCCGGGACATGGCACCGCTTGTCAAGCCACGCTGTGGTAGGCATCCCACATATAAAGCAGAGGAAGATGGTCACGGATGTTAGCTCAGGGCCAGTCTTCCTCAGCAAAAAGAGGAGGATTGGCAGCAGATGTTAGCTCAGGGCTAATCTTCCCCCACCAAAAAACCTTGTTTTGGATTTTGACAGAGATTGTATTGAATCTACCGATAAATAGAAATGATTTTGTTTTTATTGAGGTCATAATAGTTTATAACACTGTGAAATTTCATTTGTACATAGTTATTTGTCAATCACCATATAAATGTGCCCCTTCACCCCTTGTGCCTACCCTCTAGCCCCCTTCCCTCTGGTAACCACTAAACTGTTCTCTTTGTCCGTTTGTTAGCTTATCTTCCACATTTGAGTGAAATCGTATGATGTTTGTCTTTCTGTGTCTGGTTTATTTCGCTGAACATAATACCCTCAAGGTCCATGCATTTTGTTGTGAATGGGATGATTTTGTCTTTTCTGCGGCTGAGTAGTATAGAAATGACATTTTATAATATTGAGTCTTCCAAACTATAAGCATGGTATATTTCTCCATTTATTTAGGTATGCTTTAATATCTCATGATAAAGTTTTTTATTTATCTTGGTAAAGGCATTGCACAGATTTTTGTTTGTACTTCATATTTTTGATGTTATTATAAATTATATTTAAATATTTTCCATTTTCTGTTCGTATCTAGTATTATAGAAATATAACTGATTTCTGTACACTGATTTTTGTATCCAATCAATTGGCTAAACATGCTTTTAACACTAATCTTTGAACTGCAGATTCTTGTGGAATTTCTATGTACAAAACCAGATCATCTACAAATGATAGAAATTTTGTTTTTCCTTTTTAATTTTGTTTTCCTTGCCTTCCTGTGCTGATTAGGACTTCTCGTACAATTTTGAATAGAGTGGTGATAGTGGATCCTTATCTTGCTCCCCATCTCAAAGAGAAAGTGACATTTCATTATTAAGTGTGTTTCTTATTGATGCTTTGGGTTTTCTCTGTTTATCTTGTTCTATCATGGGTGTTTTGTAGATAACTTTAGCAAGGTTAAATAAAAAGTCTCCTCCTATTCCTATTTGACTATGAATTTTTATCATGAGATAGCAGAACCCTGCCCCATCTTTCTGTGCCGTCCTCTCCCCTTCCAGCTCTATACCAGACAGTGCTCCTCTGCTATTCGTAGGGTTTTCATGGACACTTTTTTCAGAAGTGGGTGGCCAGGTCCTTCTCCCTCATCTGTCTTACTCTGGAAGCTCCAGTGAAACCTGTCCACCGTGGGCGACCCTGCTGGTATTTGAAGTACCGGTGGCGTAGCTTTTAGCATCACAGCAACATGCAGCCATCACAGTAGGACAACCTTCAGACGAGTGAAGTGGTTCCCTGACTGGAAATGAACCCTGGGCCACAGCGGCAGTAGAATCTTAACCACTAGACCACCAGCGTTGGTATTGTGAATAGACATTGAATTTAATCAAATGCTTTTTCTCCATCTTTTGAAATGATGATCACAAGCTTTTTTCCTTTGGTCTGTTACTGTGGTGATTTACATTAATTTACATTAATTGTTTTTCTAATATTAAACCAACTGTGGTTTCCCAGAATAAAGAAACGATGATAACATATTATCCTTTTTATATACTGCTGGATTCTATTTGCTAATATTTTGTTTAGAATTTTCGTATCTATGTGAGATGGCCCTGTAACTTTCCTTTTGCGTACTATCCTTGCAGATTTTGTTATCAAAGCTATGACAGTTTCAGAAATGAATTATTCTATTTTCTACTTTCTAAAAAGTTTGTGTAAGACTGGAATAGTTTGTTCCTTAAATATTGGGTTGAACTTTCCAGTGAAGCCATCTGGGCCTGGAATTTTGTTTGTGTGAAGATTTTTAATTACTAAGTCAACTTTTCCAATGACTTATAAAGATTTGGGGGTTTGTTTACTTTTCCAGAGTCAGTGTTCATTTTAAACAATTTTATGGAGGAATAATTTATATATCATTAAATGCAAACACTTTAAGTGTGCAATTCAATAATTTTTAGTACATTTACTGAATCGTGCAACTGTAACCACAATCCTGTTTTAGAACCCAGATTCAGTTTTGATAATTTTTTCCAGGAATTTGTCCATTTCATCTGTTTTTTGGCATAAAGTTGTTCATAACACCTTATTATTATATCGTTAATTTTTATAGTATTTGAGTTATGTCCTCTTTCCATTCCTGATTTTTTTTTTTTTTTGAGGAAGATTAGCCCTGAGCTAACATCTGCGGCCAATCCTCCTCTTTTTGCTGAGGAAGACTGGCCCCGAACTAAAATCCATGCCCATCTTCCTCTGCTTTATACATGGGACACCTACCACAGCATGGCTTGCCAAGTGGTGCCATGTCCACAGCCGGGATCCAAACCGGCGAACCCCGGGCCACCGAAGCGGAACATGTGCACTTAACCGCTGTGCCACGGGGCTGGCTCCCCACTCCTGAATTTTTTGTACCATTTTTCTTTATTCCTTGACTAGTATCACCAAAGGATTGTCAAATTTATTAATCTTTTTTGAGGAACAATTTCTGGCTGTATCAAACCTTTCTGCTGTGGATTTGTTTTCTATTCCACTAAATTCTGTCCTTACAATTATTCTTTCTTTTTACTTTCTATAGATTATTTTATTACTCTTTTTTAATTAGTTGAGATGGATACTTAGCTCATTTATTTTCACTCTTTTTTCTTTAGTAATATATCTATTAAGAGTTATAAATTTCCCACTAAGTACCATTTTAGCTGCAACAATGAGTTTTGAAGTGTAATATTTTATTTTTTGTTCAATTCAAAATATTTTTAAATTTCCATTACCATTTCTTTTTTGGATTCATGGTTATTTAGAGTTACATTTCTTAATTTGCAAATTTATGGAGATTATTTTGTTCTATTTTTATTATTGACTTCTAGCCTAATCCTATTTTATTCAAAAAAATAAACATGCGTCATTTCAATCCTTCAAAAGTTTTTTACTTGCAGCGCAGAACATAGTCAGTTTTTAAAAATATAATATGTGCACTCAAAAAAGTTTTATTCTGAAGTTGTTGGAGGCAGTGTCCTAAATATTTACATCAGTTCTATTTTGTTAAGCATGATGCTCAAATCTTTCCATCATTGGTGACTCTTCTGCTGCTTCTCCCATCAATTATTGAAAGATAAGCGTTTTTTTTACTCTTCCGGGATAATTGTAGATTGGTTATTTCTCCCATGATTCTGTGAAACTATCTTTTATTATATTTTGCAAATGTTTATTGGGTAAATAAAAGTTTAGAAATCAATAAATCTTTCTGATGAATTGACCTTTTATCATTTTGATGTGACCCTTTCTATGTCCAGTATTGCTTTTTGCCTTAATGTCCTTTTTTATTTTACAAATAGTGAAATTCATTCTTTTTGGTACAGTTCTACACCTGGAGTTGCGTAACCACCACTACAGTCAAAACACAGAACAATTCCATCACCACCTAAAATTTTTTTCTGCTACTCCTTTGTAGACACCTCCAGCATTGATCTCCAGCAACCACTGATTTGTTTTCTATCCTGATAGTTTTGCCTTTTCCAGAATATCGTTTAAAAGAAACATGAAACTTTAAAGCCTTTTGAGTTTGGCCTCTTCATATAACATAATGCAGTCAAGATTAATCGGTGTTGTTGCATGTATCAATAATTTTGTTCTCTTTGTTGCAAAGTGGTCTTCCACTGTATGATTGTAGCAAAATTTGCTTATCCCTTCACCAGTTGAAGAACATCTAGGTCCCTTCCGGTTTTTTGGTGGTTAGGAATAAACCCGCTAAAAATTCACAGTTCATGGGAACAAACGTTTTTATTTCTCCCGGGGGTGGAGTGGCTGGGTGATATGGTAAATGTACATTTAACTTTGTAAGAAACTGCCAAACTATCTTCCAAAGTGGCTGCCCCATTTTGCATTCCCACCAGCAATGGATGAGCTCTGATTGCTCTGAATTGTTGCCAGTTCTTGGTATTGTTGGGGTTTTGTTTGTTTTGTTTTAGCCGTTCTGTGAGGTATAGTATCTACTATGTAGTAGTATCACATTGGGCTTTTAATTTGCATTTCCCTAATGATTAATGATTTTGAACAACTTTGTATATGCTTATTTGTATCCATATATCTTTGGTGAAAGTGTCTGTTCAAACCTTTCACTCATTTAAAAAATTTGGTTATTTTTTGTTTTAGTTGAGTTTTCAGAGTTCTGTATACAAGCCCTTGCCATACCATGTGACTCACAAATATTTTCTCCCAGTTTGTGGCTTCCCTTTTCATTCTCTTAACAGTGTCTTTCACAGAGCAATAGTTTTCAGTTCTATTGAGGTCCTATTTATAATTTTTTTCTTTTGTGGATTATGCTTCTTATGCAATATCTAAAAACTTTCTCCAACTCAGGGTCACAAAATTTTCTCCTATGTTTTCTTAGAGAAGTTTTATAGTTTTAGGTTTTGCATTTAAGTCTATGGCCTATTTTGAGTCAATTTTTATATAATATCTGAAGTACAAATCAAAGGTTTTGGGGGATTTGTTTGTTTGTTTGGGGGGGTTGCATTTGACTGTCCAATTGTTCCAGCGTCATTTGTTGAAAAGATTATCCTTTCTCCCTTGAAGTGCCTTGGTACTTTTGTTCATCAATTGACCATATTTGCTGTTAGTCTATTACACATATATATAGACATACAGTCCATTCTTTCACCAATATCATACTGCCTTTTTTTTTAATTTGTGTGTGTGTGTGTGTGTGGAAGATTGGCCCTGAGCTAACATCTGCTGCCAATCCTCCTCTTTTTGCTGAGGAAGACTGGCCCTGAGCTCACATCCATGCCCATCTTCCTCTACTTTATATGTGGGACACCTACCACAGCATGGCTTGCCAAGTGGTACCATGTCCGCATCCAGGATGCAAACTGGCGAACCCTGGGCCGCCGAAGCAGAATACACGCACTTAACCACTATGCCACCGGGCCGGCCCCCTAGTACCACACTGTCTTAATCATCATAGCTTTTTAGTAATTTTGAAGTCAGGTAATGTGAATCCTCCAACTTTTTTCTTCTTTTTCAAAATCATTTGGACTATTCTATTTCCTGAGCTTTTCTATATTCATTTTAGATTCAACTTGTCTATCTACAAAACTTCCAGCTAGGATTTTGACTGGGATTGCATTGAATCTACAGATCAAACTAGGGGAAATTGACATCTTAATAAAATTAAGTCCTCCAATTGCTGAACAGAGTCTAGATCTCCATTTATTTAGGTTTCTTTTTAGTTCTTTCTTAAAGTTTATTTTGTCTGATAGAAATATAGCTGCATCAGCTTCCTTTCTGGTTAATATTTACATAGTATATCTTTCCTGCCTGCGGCTCCTCATAATATCTGCATCATAATCCCAAGGACCTGTGAATATGATAGGTTACATGGCAAAGGGGAATTAAGGTTGCAGATGGAATTAAGGCTGCTAACCAGCTGACCTTAAAATAGAGAAATTATCTTGGATTATCCAGATGAGCCCAGTGTAATCAGAGGGTTGTTAAAAGCAGCAGAGAGAGGGAGAAGAGGAGAGTAGGTCAGACTGATGCAAAGTGAGAAGGATTTAGCCCAATGTTGCTGCCTTTGAAGATGGAGGAAGGGAGCCATGAGCCAAGGAATGCAGGCCACTTCTAGAAGCTGAAAAAGGCAAGGAAACAGATGCTCAGCTGGAGCCTCCAGAAAGAACGCAGCTCCAACAACACCTGGATTTTAGCTCAGTGAGACCGCATTTGTATGAAATTTTGCTTTCGTTTTTCTTAGAGTCTGACAGTATTTGTTTTTTAACTGGAGCATGTAGTCTACTTATATTTAATGCAATTGCCCATATATTTGAGTTTAAATCTAATATCTGATTTTATGCTTTCTAATTCTCCCATCTATCCTCTGTTTCTTTTTTCCCCGTTCCTTGCCTCTTTCGCTTGATTGTATTTTATTATTCTGATTTTCCCTCTGCTGATTTATGTTACATATTCTGATTCTATTATTTTAATGGCTACCCAGAAATTAAAACATGCATAATTAACTTGCCAAATTCTAAAATTACTTATATTCATCATTTCCGTGGACAATTAAGAATCTTTAGAATACTTTTAACTCCATTTATCCTTCTTCAACATATTATTGTCATGTATTTTAATTTTATTTTAAACCTCATGAGACATTAATATTGTATTATCTAATAAATGTTAATTTGGATTTTATCTAGATATTTCCCTGTTTTTCTTTATTTATTTCTTAGTTTGGTATCACATTATTTCTGTTTGAAATGTATCTTTTAGAATTTGACTTATTGAGCTTCTGATAACAGCAAACTCACTCTTTTTGTTTGTATGAAAAACCTCTATGTCACCCTCATTCTTGAAGCACATCTTTACTGTGTATAAGGTGGCAGTCATTTTCTTTTAATGCATAGACAATACCACTCCATCGTCTCTGCCTTCCATTGTTGCGATTGAGAAGTCAGCTGTTAGTCTTGCTGCCACTCTTTTGAAGATCTTTTTTTTCTGGTTCCTGTCAAGATTTTCCTTTGTTTTTGGTCTCTTAAGTTTTACTGTAATCTCAATGTGGAGTTTTTTAATTGAACCAATTTATAATTCTTGGGTTTTTGCATCTCTAGGTTGGTGTCTCCAATCATTTCTAGAAAATTCTTAGCCTTTCTCTCTTCAAATATTGCTGCTGCCATATTATATTATCTCTCCTCTCCTTATGGAACTTTGATCAATATATGTTAAACCTTTTAACTAAATCTCTTAACCTTTTTTTCTGCATTTTTTGTCTGTTTGCTTCTCTGTGCTACCTTCTGGAACATTTTTCAGCCTTCTGTTCAATGATTGATTCTTTCTTCAGCCATGTCTAATCTGGTGGTGAAGCCATCCACCAAGCTTTTAATTTTAGTTATTGTATGTTTCACTTCTAGATGCTCTCTTTTGTTCTTTTCTACTAATTAATTCTGTGCTTGTTGTTTCTTTCCATTTCCCTATAGATATATTCAAGTTTATCATTTATTTATTTAAACATAGTAAGCACAATCATTTGATCGTGCCTGACAATGCCACCATCTTGCGTCTTGGCGGGCCTTGTCCTGTTGCTCCTCCTGGTTCTCAGTTATGGTTCTGTTCTCCTTTTGCATTTATTGTCTTTGTGTGCTGCTACTATACTAGAAAAAATTATTTCTAGGAAGTATTTGAGGCCTCAGATGAAGCTTTTCCCCCAGAAAGGATTTGCATTTGCTCCTGCCTGGTGTAAAGGCACTACCAGTCCAGGAACTGCCTGAAGTTTCCTAAAATACCCAGATGGTATAAACCTAGAGGACAAATCCCTTTGAGGGCCAGTTCACTCTTACCCTAAAGATACAGCCCTTTGAGTTTCAGATTATGGTCATCATTCAAATTGTCCTTCCCTAGGAGCTTTTCTTCTCCAAGTACCAGAAATCTCACACTGTCCCATGTGGAGAATACTCAACTTTACACCAGGATGACAGTGATGTCTCGGTTCTTTCTTTCTAATAATATTCCCTATGATAGCAAGAAGCTTGTTGTCCCTTTAAGTCAAAGCAGCATATTACATCAGTTTCCTTGAGAGACAGATTATAAAATGAAACAGTGTACAAATTCAAGAAATATTTATTAAGTGTCTGCCCTGAACCAGATGCTGTGGGGCTAGGAATATAAGAGTGAGAAATACAGAAACCAGCTCTCCAATGACTACTTAATTTCTTCCTGGGTATAATTGGTGGCTTAAAAATTATTTTATTATTTTGATGTATAACTTTAAGGTAAAATAAATCATCATGTTTCCATTATTTTCTGTTCACTACTATTCCCCAGAGATCTTAAAGCCTATTTGGGGAGAGAACGTGAAATAGCCTGGGTAGTTCAATTCCACAGTTACTTATATGGAAGGACTTCTATACGGAATACATGGGAACTCATGGTCATTGAGTTCTTCATTACTCTACACTTACATTACCTGAAACCTATGAGATAGGCATTATTACAACTGAAGAAACTGAGGTATAAAGAATTCACTTTCGGGGCCAGCCCAGTGGCGGAGAAGTTAGGTGTACATGTTCTGCTTCGGCAGCCCAGGGTTCGCCGGTTCAGATCCCAGGTGTGGACATGGCACCGCTTGGCAAAAGCCATGCCGTGGTAGGTGTCCCACATATAAAGTAGAGGAAGATGGGTGTGGCTGTTAGCTCAGGGCCAGTCTTCCTCAGCAAAAAGAGGAGGATTGGCATCAGTTAGCTCAGGGCTAATCTTTCTCAAAAAAAAAAAAAAAAAACAAAGAACTCACTTTCGTGGGGCCAGCTCCATGGCCAAGTGGTTAAGTTTGCGTGCTCCACTTCAGCAGCCCAGGGTTTTGCTGGTTCGGATCCCAGGCACAGACATGGCACCACTCATCAGGCCATGCTGAGGAGGCATCCCACATGCCACAACTAGAAGGACCCACAACTGAAATACACAACTATGTACTAGGGGGATTTGGGAAGAAAAAGCAGGAAAAAAAAAAAAGAATTCACTTTCCTGAAGGCACACAGTATGACATGCAGCTTCTAAAATGGCTCTCAAAGATCCTGCCTCCTGGTATCCCCACCACACCGCTGTACTATCCGCTCCCCTAGAGAGCGGGCTAAAACCAGTGACTCACTTTCATCAACAGAATACAGCACAAGGGATGGGACGTCACTCCTGGGATTAGACTATAAAAGCCTCACTTTTTTCTCGCTCTCTTTCCCTCTGACTCTCCTCACTTTTTCCCTCTGATGACACAAGCTACCAGGTCAGGAGCTGCCCTGTGGAGAGGCCTCTGTGAAGAAACTGAGGCCTCTGTCCAACAGACCATGAGGAACTGAAGCCTGCCAACAACCACACAGGTGGGCTTGAGAGCAGACCCTCCCCGCTGCTGAGCCATCAGATGAGACTGCAGCCCCAGCTGACACCCTGATTGCAGCCTCCTGAGAGACCCTGAGCTAGAAGACCCAGCTAAGTCATGGCCAGATTCCTGATGCCTGGAAACTGTGAGATACTAAATGTCGTTGTTTTGAGCCACTAAGCTTTGGGGTAATGTGTTACATGATAAAGAACTAATACACACCACTCACCTGAGGCAGTCGGATATTTGACACACTGCCTTCCTGGGCTTGGTTATATGCTAACAAATAGCTAAATCCTCAGAGGAGGTGCCTTTGAGTAGAAATTTCAAGAAGAGTTCGGACTATATAAATCATACAACTAAACTTGTCCTTAAAGCTCACTTAATCCAACTCTTTCACTTTTCAGTGGAGGAAACCGAGGAATTGAGACTTCCCCAGTGCCCCTTGGCCGTTTGGGTCAGGCCAGCACTAGAATCTAGTTTCCTTTCCCATCCAAAATTCTTTACATTGCTTCACCCTCACTTCTTTTGCTATTTAAGGTAGGAAAAATGCCTTCTTGGGTTTTTCTCACTACTGTGTGTTGTATAAATAGCCTGACCATGTTCTGAAGTGCTGACTACCTGCTGCACAAACAGAAGCCAACAGCCATTGGCGCATGAAGATCGCATTGAAGAGAAATTGCTCAATGTCCCCGTATTCCCTTTGTTCTCCACCTTCTGCCTCAGCAGCAAGAAATGGCTAATGGAATTTCCAAGAAGTGGAATTAGTAAGAGCCCTGGACAATGGGTTACCTGGATGCCTTATACATAGGAAATGGTAAGCAGCTCACTCACAGACAAGAGGAAGGAGTTAGTTATAAGAGCTGGATTAGATAGCTTATCAGCCAGAGAATTGCAGATATTTTGTGGCTCCTGGGATGTGGAAGGTGATTCAGAAGATAAAGAAGAATTTTTCAGGGTCCCAAGGAATCCTCAAAAGAAGAAAACAGAGCACTCTTTGCAGAATGCATTCAAAAACAACTTACCAAACAACTTTTCTCCTTGAGCCTCATCCATAAGCTGTGATGTTACACAGGCCCACTAGAGGTCAGCACTTACCCCATCTAAATTTTTTTAAATGAGTTTCTACCTTTTTCATCTAAAGACTAATCCTCTTGATATATTTTGTTTGCCAAACAAACCAAACTTACTAAGAAATAATCAACTTGAGTTTCCAATTTTTGTTTACAAAAGGAACAAATAACAGCTATCCTACATTTCAGATCACTCTGGATAACCAGCGTTAAAAAATTCCAGCACCCCAAAAAACGTCGTTAGTCAGCTTTCTCACAGGCAAATATAAAATATCCATTGGATTCTTGAAAAGTAAAATGAAATTTAAAAAGAAGGGGAAAAGGGAGGGAGGAAAGGAAAAAACTAAGGGAAGGAGAGAGAGACAGAAGAAATCTGAGACCTGTTATGGCCTCTCTCTCAGTTCCCTCGGGATCCAGAGGCCCTGGTTTTGAGAAACACCAATTGTAGCCAGAGGCGTCCAGCTGAGACAGGAGCCAGCCTAACCGAGACAAGGCCATCTGCAAGGCCCCTGGCCTAAGGAGATAAGGCCCCTAACCAATCCGCAAGCTAGGAGAATCAGATAGAGACCCCCAAGATCCACATTCCGCAAGCTCAGGACAGTCCTTGGCTTTTGCACATGCGCCCCACCACCCAGGCGTTGACTGAAGGTGACTCTAGCCCCATTAGCATAGTAAAAACCACACCCAGGGGTGGAGAGCTAGCATGCTAATGACACATGCGTCGCATGTAGTAGCATGCTACCACAATGCAGGCGCAAGCACAGCCCCACTTCCACGTGCCCTGACAAGGCCCTCCTCCCCAGCCTTTGCCTAATAAGAGCCCCACAGTCCCGCTCCCTAAGGAGCTGGTCACCTGCCGGCTTCCTTTCTGCACCAGCTCCCTTTTGCCTCCCCTGTGCACAAGCTAATAAACTTTTATTTTCCACGCTCCTTGTCTGTCTTGATTTCCGTCCTGGGGAACAAGAACTCAGTGCGCCGGTAACACAACCATCTCAGGGCCGAACAGTTCTATTTCCTTTTCGAAGCAGGGCAGGCGGGCGTCCTTGGACAGAGCTTTCTAACCTACCCTCGGGTTGAGGAAGGACTAAATAGTATAGAAGGAATCTTCCAGCTCAGGCAGGCTCCTAATCACACGTTCCTGGCCCTTGAGGAACGTTTTGGACTTGCAGTGATGATATTCGGCATCAGCTGAATTTCAGCGTCTACCCATATGTTAGTGCCTCAAGCTTACAGGGAGGAGACATCAGGCGGAGGCAAAATGAACTTAATCACCTCGCCCAGGTTGTAAATCGGCTCGAAGTGAGGGACTCTATACTATATACCTACTTTTCCTTCAGTTTCACTACAGAGCTTGGCACACAGTATAAACGGGTTGATGATAATGTATTAAAAACCAGGAAGTGCTAATAAGCCAGCTAATGAGTAAAGAGCATCAATTGTCCAGAGTCTAGGACTCTCAAGGTACATGTGGAAATGGGCAGTGTTCTAAACATCCATGGTTTAGGTACGTGACCCATGCTTAATGCTCAAGTTAAGACTTTAACAGTCGACAAAACTCACAGGAATTGAAAAGGAATATTGTGTCTATTCTTCAAGTGTCATATTAGAAAGGTCCGCTGCACTACTGGGTATTTATCCAAAGAGCCTGAAGTCAGCAATCCCAAAAGTCCTGTGCACCCCAATGTTTATTGCAGCACTGTTTACAATAGCCAAGACGTGGAAGCAACCTAAGTGCCCAACAACAGACGAATGGATAGAAAGGTCCGCTGCTGGGACAGGTTGACTGCAGTAAAAATATTGGTCACAAGGTGGCGCTGTTGCCTTGGCCTCGACCTTTCCTCAGCACTGGCTTTAAGTTGGGTGCTTGAGAGGTTGTCTTAACTGACGACGCTGAATGGCGCCCAAATTATTTTTAATTACTAAATCTGAAAAGTTAAAAAGCGATGGGCAGAATGATAAAATCACAGCCAGACTCTTCACCTTTGGGTGCATCTGAGACTCAATTTGATTTTATCAGAGGAAGAGAGGGAAACAAATTTCCCAGGGGCTCTTTTCCTGTCTTTGACAGAATTACTCAGCTGGAAGGTGAAGCATATTCTGCCTGGGCTGGGTTCTCTCTGTCTGTCTCTGTTCTATGGGATCACCAGTAAGACCTGGCCGCGGTTTTACTCCCTGAAGAAGAGAGAGAAATGAGGGTTGAATATAGGGGGAATGGAGGGAGGTTTCCAGAGGAGAGTTAAAAAGTCTCTCTTTTACCGGCCCTGGCCATTTTTTTCCACAAAGCGGGGGAAGTTGTCAAATACTTCAGATTGCAATTCAGAATGACCAAAATAGGCAGTAACGATGGGCTAGATCGAATCAGATGAAGTCGAATTGATGAGGATTTCTAGGCTGCTTAATTTTAAAACGGTTTATGATGAGGATTTTTAGGCTGGTTACTTTTAAAACTGCAGATGAGAAGCAGGCTCTGAGGACTGGAATTTTGCTTGCCCTTTTGAGACATTTGCGTTTGTGAAGGAAGGGGGGATGACCTTGTAGGGACCTGAAATTGGCCACCCCAGGATGTGTCTCTTTGGCATCGGGATTGTTTTGGGCTGATTGCTTTTGATGGGCTGGGACAGGGACGGAGGCTCTGGGGAATGGAACTTGCCCTTCTTGGGACACATTTACATTTGTAAGGTAAATCTCTATCTGTAAAAGGTGCCTCCCTCTCTGTACCAGGAAGAAGAAGAGAGATGACCTTGTCCCTAGAAACTCTTAATGGGGAAGGCAAGAACTTAAGTTGGTTGCTGTCTGGCAATCTCATGTAACTGATTTAGGGTGGTGGCTTCTGACCTTTACTTAATCCGATTTGATTCTTGTCTAAAAGTCATGGGATCACCCAATGACCAGACCCCACCTGCACTGATACCATTTTAACTTTTTTTCATGTTCTTTCCTTTGTCTTGTAAAGAGATGAATCATATACCTATGCCTTAAATTTAGCCCTAACCCTCAACTCGGGGCAGCAGCAGGAGCTCTGACTGCCCGTGGGTCCTGTCCCCACGCACCAGCTCTGCCTGCCCATGGGTCCTGTCCCCATGCCAGCGGGGGCAGCAGCAGTGGCCCTGCCTGCCCACGGGCCCTGTCCCCATGCTACACGATTCTCTAAATAAAAGAGCACTACTGCCAGATCTTAAGAGTCTAAGAAATCTTTCTTTCGACTCCTCGGCTCACCGACCCGGCATCAGAATCTGCAACAAATGTAAAGTATCAAACCTGGACCCAAATAAATGAAAGGCCTCAACTCAACTGAACACCCCACCCACCGTCCTCTGAACACACTGCATCCGTTTGTCCTTCCTCTGGGCTGTGCTGTATTTAAGCCTCACAACAGCCCCACAAAGAAGTTGTGATTAGCCCCATTTTGCAGGAGGGATGAGGAAAACTGAGGTGGTCTGTCTTGGCTGAGGGCACACAGCTAGTGGTGGCCCCGGGATGTGAACACATCTTCCCCTCAGAGAATGTTCCTCCTGCCTTGCCTGGGCAGCCTCTCCCACACACTTCAGGGACAGGGGTGGGTGGATGGACCCTTCGCTGGAAGAGGGCTCCTCGTGAGGATCAGGGAGCAGCCTCCACAGTCACACGCTCACGGTTGGAATTCTCACTCTGAGTGATTGTGACTCTTAAGGCAGCACACACAGAGGCTAAAGAAACACTGACTGCACCACTCTGCCTGGTTTGAGACTCAGCTGCGTCACTCACTAGCCGTCACTTCACCTCTCTGTGCCTCAGTTTCCTCATCTGTACGTTAGGGATAATTATAGTGCCCATTATAGGGTTGTGAGAATTAAGTGAATGAGATACAGGTAAAGCACCTTGGCATATTGTGGAACTATATTTTTGCTATTGTTTGCAAAAAAAGAAAAGCCTGTATTGTTTAATTATTATTGTAATTAGATGGGTCGCAGTAGTCAAATTCCTAAGTAAAAATGAAGTCAAAGAAAGCTTTAAATAAGCCAAAGCTTTAAAACAGTTTTTTCTCTAGTTTTCCCTGAACAAATTGAGACTGCTCGATCCTATGACCCCAATGGCCTCGGCTCGGAGGCGGCTTTGATGAAGATGGTTCAGTTCCACCGGTGAGACAGTGCACACTGCCTGCGCCTGCCACGTGCTGGGCCCTGGCTGGCCGTGGAGGGATTCGCAGACTCAGCCTCTGGCTGCCGCCTCGCAGGCTTTCCCAGCAATGGTTTACCGTTTCCACCACTTTGAAGTGTGCAGTTCAGCGGCACCGAGTACATTCACGTCGTTCTGTAGCCATCACTACCATCCCTCTCCAGAACTTTTCATCTTCCCAAACTGAAACCCTGTCCCCATTAAACAATGATTCCGCTGGCAACCACCGTTCTGCTTTCTGTCTCTATGAATTTGACGACTCTATGTACCTCCTATAAGTGGAATTGTGCAGTATTTGTCCTTTTGTGACTGGCTTATTTCATTCAGCATAATGTCCCTCAAGATTCACCCATGTTGTAGCATGCGTCAGAATTTCCTTCCTTTCTAAGGCTGAATAATATTCTGTTGTATGGATAGGCCACATTTTGTTTCTCCATTCATCTATCAGACAGTTGGTTTGTTTCCACCTTTTGGCTATTGTGCATAATGGCGTGATGAACATGGGTGTACAAGTATCTGTTTGAGTTCCTGCTTTCAGCTCTTTTTGTGTATACCCAGATATGGAATTGCTGCTGACTCCATGTTTCCTTTCTTGAGGGACCTTGCCTGTCTGTCTTGCAGGACCGGGAGAGCCTGCAAGGCAGGGGCTGGTGGCTTCAACTGAGAATCCCTCTACAGCTGGCCATTATCATGACTCTTTCTGGCTTGTTTGGGATGTGGTTTGGTGAAATATATACAAAATGGCAGCAGTGGACAAATTCCTGAGTCATTTCTAGCACATTTTCACCTAGAAACTACAGCTGGTATGGACAAGAATAAAAAAAAATTGTGGTCAATTGGACAGCAAGTGGACAAATTCCTGAGTCATTTCTAGCACATTTTCACTTAGAAACTACAGCTGGTATGGACAAGAATAAAAAAAAAAAACTGTGGTCAATACAGCAAAAGGGGTTGGTGGGTGGAGGTGACGGGTTAACAAGGAAATACCTCTCAGGTATAGAGACCACTGGCAGAAGTACAACTTGCAACTTGTGTCAGAAAGACACCAGTGTGACCTATGTGAGAAGGAGAGTTGGGCATGCAGTCACGTGCTATATAAAACACTGGTTCAGTCAACGACAGACCACACCTACGATGGTGGCCCCGTAAGATTAGTACCATATGGCCCGGGTGTGTAGCAGGCTATACCATGTAGATCTGTGTAAGTACACTCTGTGATGTTCGCAAGACTGTGAAATTGCCTAACAACACATTTCTCAGAACGTGTCCCCGTCGTTGAGCGACACAAGACTGTATATATACATCTCACCTGCCCATTAACAGACCTTCCTTAAAAAAGAAGAAGAGTATTCTATAGAGCCAGTTTCTGAGCTCTAAAATAAAGGGAAAAGTTAAAGTAGGATGAGGGCTGCTCTTTCCATCCACGGACGCAATCCAGAGGCTACAGGGCAATAAGTAGACTCTGTAGTGAAAAACAAAGGGTGACAAATGAAACACTTGTTTTGAATGGCTATTGGAGTGAAAGATAGTTCCAGAGTGTGTGTGCTGGGTGCCTGTGGACTCAAAGGCTATTGTGATGCCTTCCAGCAAGAGGAGGGACAAAAAACAGTAACAGCAAGGAGGGAGAGGCAACACAGGAAGCAGGGAGAGCCTACCCCAAGCAACGTGGGGAGGGACACAGTTTAAATAAAATTTGAATGCACAAAAGCGTTTTAAAAGGCTCAGAATCCTATCACCCAAAAATATTGACCAAAAAATACAATAAAATATCTGTATACAGTAAAAAAAAAACAAAAAAAACTACAAAAAAGTATAAAATAAAAAGCAAGAGTTTTTTCTCTGCCAAGCTCCTTCTGGTATATCTTTCTAAAAAACAGCATTTATGCATGCCAGTTTATTTACATGTTATTACTTTTTGTATTTCCACAAAAAATATTATACACACTGTTCTGTGCCACCTTAGAAAGAGATTTTTTTTTGATCCAGTAGAGGAAAGGAAATAGCCAGAAAAGAGCATAAAAAATTAATGGCAGGTTTGTGACAAACTGGATAGAGCTTGAGGGCATTATGCTAAGTGAAATAAATCAGACAGAGAAAGACAAATACTGTATGATCTCACTTCGATGTGGAATCAAAAAGTGTTGAACTCAGGGAAAGCAGAGTGGTAGTCACCGGGGGCTAGGACGGTCGGGGGAAATGGAGTGATGTTGGCCAAAGGGTATAAATTTCCAGTTATTAGATTAACAAGTTCTAGGGACCTAACGTACAGCATGGTGATTATAGCTAATAGTACTATATTACATTCTTGAATGTTGCCAAGAGAGTAGATCTCGAATGTTCTCACCACAAAAAAAGAAATGGTAATTATGTGACATGATGGAGGTGTGAGCTAATGCTATGTTGGTCATCATTTTGTAATATATAAATGTATTAAGCAACATGTTACACACCTTAAACGTATGCAATGTTGTGTGTCAATTATATCTCGATAAAGCTGGGGACTAATTTAATTTAAAAAATTAAAGGCGGCAAAGGGCAGCGAGATCCATTAAGACAAATGCTGTTCATACAATTCCACGAAACTTTTTTTTGACTCAATTTTTCTCAGCACATCCCTTGAGCAATTAAAAGTGTCAGCACCTGGAATCGGAGCTGAAGATGCAAAGATTATGATCTTCAGTAACTTCAAATTCCCCGTTAACACATTCGACATACAGCAATATCAGAAATAGCAAGTCTCTCATCAGTCACACAGGATGAGAAAAGAAAACTATTCATTTAATGAGCTTAAATGGGCCGCTTGCCGTGGTTCCCCTTCTTCTCATGACTGTAAATGAGACAAGGAAGTGTTTTGGGCCATTTTAATCCTATTTGGATGGCCAATGTTTTCAGAAGAAAATCATCAAGCGTGCTTCGACTGTTTCATCCTTTGAACTTTCTGCAAGAAGTAGCAAATATTTCAGTGAGGGCTTTGTCATGCTCTTTGTAGCATGCTATGTTTTCACAAAGTAATTTTGCTGATATAAAAGTCTTCTTGCAATGGAACAGAATTGCTTCTAGAAGACAATCCTGTGGAATATTTACAGTTAAAGTTGCCAGGGGCCTGCCTGGTGGTGCAGCAGCTAAATTCGCACGTTCTGTTTCTGCAGCCCAGGGGTCACTGGTTTGGATCCCGGGTGCAGACATGGCACCACTTGGCAAATTATGCTGTGGTAGGCATCCCACATATAAAGTAGAGGAAGATGGGCATGGATGTTAGCTCAGGGCCAATCTTCCTCAGCAAAAAAAAGAGGAGTGATGTGGGGTCGGAGAGCCGAGGAGTCGAAAGAAAGATTTCTTGGACTCTCAAGATCTGGCATTAGTGCTCTTTTATTTAGAGAATAGTGTGGAATAGCATGGGGACAGGGCCCTTGGGCAGTCGGAGCTGCTGCTGCCAGCATGGGGACAGGACCCATGGGCAGGCAGAGCTGTTGCTGCTGCTGCCCCGAGTTGAGGGTTAGGGCTAATTTTATAAGGCATGGGTATGTGAGTCATCTCTTTACAAGACAAAGGAAAGAACATGAAAAAAGTTAAAATGGTGTCAGTGCAGGTGGGGTCTGGTCATTGGGTGATCCCATGACTTTTAGACAAGAATCAAATTGGATTAAGTAAAGGTCAGAAGCCACCACCCTAAATCAGTTACATGAGATTGCCAGACGGCAACCAACTTAAGTTCTTGCCTTCCCCATGAAGAGTTTCTAGGGACAAGGTCATCTCTCTTCTTCTTCCTGGTACAGAGAGGGAGGCACCTTTTACAGATAGAGATTTACCTTACAAATGTAAATGTGTCCCAAGAAGGGCAAGTTCCATTCCCCAGAGCCTCTCTCCCTGTCCCAGGTTATCAAAAGCAATCAGCCCAAAACAATCCTGATGCCAAAGAGACATATCCTGGGGTGGCCAATTTCAGGTCCCTACAAGGTCATCGCCCCTTCCTTCACAAATGCAAATATCTCTCAAAGAGCAAGCAAATTCCAGTCCTCGGAGCCTGCTTCTCATCTGCAGTTTTAAAAGTAACCAGCCTAAAATCCTCATCAAGGAGGATTGGCAGTAGTTAGCTCAGGGCTAATCTTCCTCAAAAAAAAAGAAAGTTGCCAGGCATTTGCTTGAAGTGCCTCTCCAAGTTTGTATTTGGGTTGGCCAGTGCAGGTGAGTGTATTAAATGTACTGTACTTGTTTTTCATGATTTTTCACAACCTTGAATTTCAGAAGAAGAAATTCTCAATCCTTGTCAAAAGTTCATAATTCCAGCTGGTTTTCTCCCTACTTGTTAGATCCGCACATTCAGGATAATCTTTGTCTATGTGATCTTAAAAGCTGAAATATATTAAACAAGTACATTTCATTCAACAGTCATTTTATGGAGCACCTACTATGTACCTGGCCCTTGAAAATAGAGGCATGAGATGTCAGTCTCTGCCCTCCAGGAGGCACTCACTGCCAGCTGAGTGGAAAGCCTCTTCCTCTCCTAATCCCCATCTCAGCAAATGCTACCTGCAAGTTGCCAAGCCAAACACGCAGGAGAGCTACAACGTGGAGGAACCACAGACATCGTGCCAGGTGAAATAAGCCAGTCACAGGACAAATACTGTGTAATTCCACTTACGTGAGGCTCCTAGAGTTGTCAGATTCGTAGATGAAAGGAGAATGGGGATTGCCTTCGAGCTTTAAAAAGCCGTGAGAGGTAAGAGGTTCCGGAGAGAAAATAGCTTGCTTCCTTTGAGGAGTGTGGAAGACACTTCCAACAAGCATTTCAAGAATAGAAAGGGAGTTCTGAAGGGTAAAGATGAGCCGACTCATCTACAACTGGCAGCCAAGTGGCTGCTAACAGAGGGGCTCACAGGGAACTGTCCTTGGAGCGGGGAGTGAAGGGGCGTAGACTGAAGGTCAAGGAAGAGGGTAGCACTAAGCTTTCAATCAGAGGGAATGAAGGGTGCATGGGAGGGCAACGTCAGAGCTGAGGAAGTGAGGAAGAGCATGCAAACAACACCCAAGAGAGGCCAGACCTGGGTTCACGTCCCTGAGCCGTACAAAGGCTCTGAGAACTGCTTGAGGCCTCTTTGCTCACAGCAAGGAGAGAGCGAGGACAGGAGGGGCATTACTTACACATGCAAAAAGAAGGAAAGAGAGAGACTGAAGGAGGGTGGATAATCTCAGTAGATGACCTTGAGGGCCTTTCCAACTAAGGATTTGAGGACAGAGACGGGATAAGAAGCACAGATAAGGGGCCGGCCCCACAGCCGAGTGGTTAAGTTCCTGTGCTCCACTTCGGTGGTCCAGGGTTTCTCCAATTCATATCCTGGGCGGGGACATGGCACCGCTCATCAGGCCACGCTGAGGTGGCGTCCCACATGCCACAGCTACAAGGACCCACAACTAAAAATACACAACTATGTACCAGGGGGCTTTGGGGAGAAAAAGGAAAAATAAAATCTTTAAAAAGAAAAAAAAAGAAGTACAGATAAGTGATAAGAAGGGAAGAGAGAAGAAGTGTTAGTTTTTGAAGCTTTCCTATGGGCCAGAAACCATGCAAGGTGTTTTGCATGTGTATCTTATCAAATCCTCATATCAACTTACTAGGTTGGTCCTATTATTTCCATTTGGCAAATGAAGAAACTAACGTGCACCTTACGTAACTTGCCCGACATCACACGACTCAAACCCAGGACTCTCTGATTCCTGAGGAACCGACCAACTTTGACAAATGGAAAAGAAATTGTGGAACGCCTTGCAGTTATGGTCTTTAGCCTCATTTTGAGCCAGAGACCTCTTTGAGGGAGGGCATTTCTAACCTAGAAGCCCACGGACAGGCTTCTGGGGACACATAAACCTCCAAAAACTTCTGCAAAATCTGCTTTGCAGGTGTATTTTTCTAAAGAGAGGATCCATAGCTTTTATTCAGTCATCTAAGGTCTCCGCCCCCTCAAAAGATTTTAGCCGTTGTTCTGGGGGTCCATGAACCTTTGTAACAGCAGGGGGAGGAGGGAGACAAAAACTCTTTTCTCAAGAAAAAGGTTTAAACTATGCAAATGACAAATGAGAAATATGTGCCTGGGCCCAGCCCCCTGGCTGAATGGTTAAGTTTGCACGCTCTACTTTGGCAGCCCAGGGTTTCTCTGGTTTGGATCCTGGGTGCACACATGGCATCACTCATCACGCCACTCTGAGGCAGCGTCCCACATAGCACAACCAGAGACACTCACAACTAGAATATACAACTATGAACTGGGGGACTTTGGGGAGAAGAAGAAAAATAAAATTGGCAACAGATGTTAGCTCAGGTGCCAATCTTTAAGGAAAAAAAGAAATAGGTGCCAGATAAACTGATAAGGTCTGGAAGGACATCACATATCTAAATGGATCAGCGTCCCCACTGTATTGGATGTTTGTCAGATTTATGTCACCCAGTATCTTTTGAACACCCTTCCTGTATCTTGAGAGTTTCTCGTGTTGGAGTCCACCTCCCTTTCCCAGTATCCCTTGCTTCTAGGTCACAGACATGTGACACAGCTCTGCCAATCAGATACCCTCCTACCAGACTAGGGCTCAGTACTGCTCCAACAAGGGAAGGCAGGGGACTTGCTTTGTCTGGAGGGCAGGGGGCAGCAAGGATGTTGAGAAGGCAGTGGCTACAATGTGGTGTTTGGGGCCCAGACACGGCAGTGGGGCCAACTGCAGAGTCTAGCATGAAGCAGCCCCAGCAGGGGTGTCTTCATCAGGCCAGTGTTGCAGTGCAGTTTGGATATTCTTTCTGGAAGCTGAGCCCCGGCTGGGTCCTCCAGCTCTCCCAATAAAGCTACTCAATATCCTTGTAATAAACTCCCTTTATGCCTAATCAGCTCGTCAGTTTTGCTTGTAATTAAGACCCCTAAATGACACACTCACATTTTTAGAGTGTGAGGAAGAAATTAAAATTACAAGGAGTGTGAGGCACGGGCTCACACATGTGAACAACTCAGCACCCACTCACGTGGATGGAGTCTTACTTTAGAAAATCACGGTGTCGAGAAGAAAGAAATCCCATCTGTGCCTGCTCATTGCTCACAAGCTCACACTAGCTGTATATTTTAAAGGGACCAATGAAGGAGCAAATGAAGTCGATTGTAATGTTACCAAACAGAAAGAAAAAAGGAAAAGTAGAGACCAGTCCAGCAATTAGGATTAATTAATGTTTTGAAGGGAATAGGATATTTTAAAAGTAGAATGCTCTGCATCAGATGTCATCAGGGAAATGCTAATTAAAACACAATGTAGGGCCAGCCCTGGTGGCCTAGAGGTTAAAGTTCAGCATACTCCAGTTTGGCGGCCTACACTCAGTTCCTGGGAGCGGAACCATACCACTCACCTGTCAGTGGCCATGCTGTGGCGGTGGCTCACACACAAAAAAAGAGGAAAACCGGCAACAGATGTTAGCTCAGAGCAAATCTTCCTTGGTAAATAAATAAATTAATTAATTAATTAAACCACAATGTGATACCTCTACACACCTATCAGAATGGCCAAAATCCAAATACAGCAGCACCCAAAACTGACAAGGATGTGGAACGACAGGAATTTGCTGGTGGGAATGCAAAATGGCACAGCCATTTTGGAAAACAGTTGGCAGTTTCTTACAAAACTAAACATGGTTTTACCATACGCTCCAGCAATCATGCTCCTTGGTATTTACCCAAAGGAGTTGAAAACTTATGTCCACACAAAAACCTGTACGCAGATGTTTATAGCAGCTTTATTCATAATTGCCAAAACTCGAAAGCTACCAAGATGTCCTTCAGCAGGTGAATGGAAAAATAAACCGTGGTACCTGCAGACGATGGACGAGAAGAAATGTACCATCAAGCCATGAAAAGACGTGGAGGAATCTTCAATGCATATTACTGAGTGAAAGAAGCCAATATGAATGGCTACATACTGTATGATTCTGACCACATGACATTCTAGAAAAGGCAAAACTGTGGACATGGTAAAGAGATCAGTAGTTGTCAGGGATTAGGGAGAGGAAGGAGTGAATCTCTGGATCACAGAGGTTTTAGGGCAGTAAAGATACTCTGTATGATATTGTGATGATAGATACATGTCAGTATACGTTTGTTCAAATCCACAGAACGTACAACAGCAAAAGTGAATCCTGGAGCCAGCCCCGTGGCCAAGTGATTAAGTTCCCACCCTACGCTTCGGGGGCCCCGGGTTCTGCCAGTTCGGATCCTGGGTGCGGACATGACACTGCTCGTCAGGCCATGCTGAGGCGGCGTCCCACATAGCACAACTGGAGACACTCACAACTAGAATATACAACTATGTACTGGGGGACTTTGGGGAGAAGAAGAAAGGGAAAAGAAAAGAAGAAGATGGGCAACAGATGTTAGTTCAGGTGCCAATCTTTAAAAACATAAAGTGAACCCTAAGGTAAACTATGGACTTTGGGTGATTATGATGTGTCAATGTAGGCTCATCCTTGGTAACAAATGTACCATCTGGTAAGTGATGTTGGTAATGGAGAGACTGTGCCCGTGAAGGGGCAGAGGGTATAGGGGGAAACTCTGGGCCTCCCTCTCAATTTTGTTGTAAACCTAAAATTGCTCTAAAGAAATGAAGTCTTTAGGAAGCAAAAAGTAATAACAATAACTGAAAAATAAATAAAGTAGAAAAATTATTCTATGAAAAGCGTAGGAATCATCACTAGAAAAACAATAAGACACATGGTTGTTTCTAGGAGCTGTTTTTCATTCGGTTACGTATACTTTCAAGCAATAATGTATATGGTGCTACAAAAAAGCCCACAATTTTTTAAAGGTCCTTTGGAATAATAACACCAACAAGAGTCTTTTTGAGTAGGGTCTTCATGCTTTTCAAAGTGCTTTCATATTTATTATCCCATTTGATTTTAAGAATAGCCTCTGAGGGGCTGGCCCCGTGGCCGAGTGGTTAAGTTCGCATGCTCCGCTGCAGGCTGCCCAGTGTTTCGTTGGTTCGAATCCTGGGCGCAGACATGGCACTGCTCATCAAACTACGCTGAGGCAGTGTCCCACATGCCACAACTAGAAGGATCGACAACAAAGAATATACAGCTATATACTGGGGGACTTTGGGGAGAAAAAGGAAAAAAGTAAAATCTTAAAGAAAAAAAAAAAGAATAGCCTCTGGGCTGACATATCCTAGAACAGCTACCCTTAGGGTAGAGTGGCTAGAAATGATAAAAGAGGAACTATTTTATAACTAAGCATTTTATTTCCGTCTCAATTTTGAAAAAAAGAACACATGACTAGGGCATTCTGTTAAAATTTCTGCCTAGTTGGAAATAAAATTTTTGGAAGTCAGGAGGAGGCAACTTGAAAAGAGTATCTTGAAGAATCATTGGAAAACATCAGAATGGCTAATTTCATTAGAAGATGGAAAATAAACGGCAGGTATGTTATAGAAAAAAAAAAATCACAAGAAATATAATCATTGACTAGTAATTAAGGCCCAGATGAGAACCACACAGTTTAAATGGTTGTATGAGATGTGAGAATGGAGGCAAAGCCCAAACTGAGTACTACACATACATGGGCGTGATGCAGACCTAGTTATTGGTCTAGGTCATGGGTGGGGCTCTCCTCTGTGTTTGCCCAGAGGGTGACTGATTCACAGACACAAAAGCTGCGATGATTAGTTGGGGTCTGTCCACCACCCCCCACAGTCAATCAGTGTCATGGACTGACTTTCTCCCCCATCCCCAGTTTAGCCCAAATATACCTGGAGAGTGGTGGCTCTCCCCTCAGCCAAATACAGAAAAGATTGAGAGAATGAAGATCAGGTCCACCCTGGAAAAGCTAGACTTCCTCTGACTAATCCTGGTTCTTAGGACCGAGAGGATCCTGCTCTTTGGGGTGTGGCCAACAAGCCTTCCATACATGTACCCAGGATAAAAGATCTCAGTTAGAGTTGAAGTGCACAAAAGCAAACATAAAGTTTTCTCTCCTCTTCACACATTCTATTTCTTCCCTTCCTGGTGGAAATGTGGTCTTTTATCATAAAAGACATAACTCAAATTATTCCATGAAAGGTGGTTAATATTAGCAAGGAAATGGTTTATTTTTCTTGTAGGCATTCTGCTTTGATCCCAGAGCTCAGGAGCTCCACTGGTGCCAGGAGGGAGCTGGGACCCAACAGGGGAGTACAGGAGTAGGTTAGGAGGGGAGGAGAGGGGAGCAGGGCAGAGATTGAAGAGGGGAAAATCAGAGCAAGGAAAAGCTTCTTACACTAACCAACCCATGACTGCCTCTATGGGCGGAAAGGTGATGTTATGGGAAAAACACAGAACTGTTTTGACTATTCTCTAGTTCTGCTTGTCTGGGACCTGACAATAGTAAAATCTCTTCCCTTTCTAGTGGAACCAAGCTGTACCTTTCAGATGTGGCGGGGTGGATGGAGGGTTTGTAAACATCTCCCTTGATGTTCTCCTTGGTCTTGTGATCAGCCCCGCCCAACTGAAACCTGTGGAACCCTGGTTACCTGGCACTGGATCTCACCTGCACTTCTTCACTGTGATGGCCCAAGCTGATCTCACTGCCTGCAGGCACGATGACGTCCACCTGCTGGCCCTGGACTCCCTGAGTCCTCTGCAGGCTGAGCTGCCTGTGTCCACTGTCCCCGGCCCTCAACGACACCAGCCCTGAACAGGTGCGCTTCATTTTGAATGCAGGCGCTCAATCTAGTTTGGAAGATTGCTAGAAATAGCTTGCTTTCAAAAAAAAGGAAAAAGTGAGAAATCAATACGGGAGTCTCTTAAACCCAACTGTAAAAATTTGGGGAATCACAAAGTGAAGAGATAGAGAGGGAGGAGTTAGGGATTTACATAAACAGGAAATACTCCTCCTCCCTTCAAAGAGGGAGGGATAATAATGCCACTCCAGAAACGCCTATGGCGTAGAGAGCATGGGACAGATACTGCTGCATGAGTCAATGAGATGTCAGATAGGAGGCTGAGATATGTATATCGGGTTAAGGAAGAAGTGAACAGGAGGGAGAAAGAATGTCAGATTGGAAAGAGAAAGTTTAATGCTGGAAGTAGGTTTTTACTAAGGAATGTGGTATTTATGAACATTTTCTTTTCTCCCTCAGGTAAGATAGGAAAGCTGCAGGTAGACTGGTTTAGGTGGGGCTCAGCTGGAAACTATTAAGGATGGCGGGTTGTGTCAAAGAAGACTGGGAGAGATTTCTTCCAGGAATTCATTCTGTTATGTCTCTTCCTTAAATTAACAAGCTACTTTTTTTAGAGCAATTTTAGGTTTACAGAAAAAATGAGCAGAGAGTACTCATATTACCCCAGACAGACAGACAGACACACACACAGTTTCCCCTATTATTAACATCTTGCATTGGTGTGGCACATTTGTTACAATAGATGAAACAATATTCATACATGATTATTAACTAGAATACATAGTTTACATGATGGTTCATTCTTTGTGTTTTGATTTATGAATGTTTAAATCTAAAAATAACTCTGTTTTCATAGATGACATTATTAATAGATGTAGCATGTCAATGGATCCTATGTAAGTACTGCATATAATTCCCCAAAAAAGTGGAATTTCCCTCTCAGGACAGCATAGACACCAAAAAACTAAAAAAAGTCCCTTCTGATGGCAGGACTCTTCAGTTCTAGAATGACTTTGAACTCTCAAGAGCAACATTTTTTGGATCTAGGCAGAACAAAGGAGGTCAAGTCTTCTTACAGCCCAGGATATATAACCCCTTTAAAATTTTTTTTGTACTTAATGCCATGGAACTGTATTCTTAAAAATGGTTAAAATGGTCAATTAACGTTATACATATTTTGCCACAATAAAAAATATTTGTAAATAAAAGTCACCCAAGAGAGTTCAGCCACAAAAGATGTAACCCAATCAGTTGGGTGGGAAGCCAATTTCCAAGGCAGACGCCATGAAATATTCATCCTGGAATAAGCAGGATGAATACCCTGAATTGCTTGTGAGCAAGTTGCACTTCAGAGCCAAACAGCAACGTTAGCTTTTGGAAAAGTAATAAATTGTGTGGCTTTGGTTCAGACACAGACCCCTTTACTAGCAGAAAGGTGGAGTCTCATTTGGAGGGGCTGCCTTCCTGGCCTCAGATTTCTGACTTCTCCTAGGCCAGCCGTCACCAGTTAGCTGACCTGCAAGATCATCCACCTGCCCACAATTCAGGGCGACAGTGGGAATGCAGGAGTTCTGGATGATCTCAGTTTCCTATTGGAGTCTGTCCAAGATTCTACCACCTCACCCATCGTCCAGCTGAGCTCAAAGGGGCTGCGGGATTTCCATGCTCTTCGTGTTGATAACGACATAATCGTGGCTCCAAGAGTCTGCTTCTCCCCAAACACACACCAAGTGCTAGACTGCTCCATTCAATCCCTCAGTGCTGTATGATGAGTCCTCCCAAACGCAGAGTAAACCTTCATTTCCTGAAAGGCCAAGCAGAGTCGTTGAAACCTCAGTTCCTCTTTCAGGGTCCAGGTGGCTTGAAATTAACCCTAGCCTTCCCAGGGATTTGTTCCTCCACAGTAAATTTAACTTATAAACGACCCAAAGATGTAAAACAATACTAATAGTTGTCATTAAACTAAACGAGATCGTGCATGTGTAAGTGCCCAGAATAGTGCCTGGCTCCGAGTTGGTGTTCAGTAAATACTTGCTTTCCATCATCCATTTACTCCGTATGTAGCTGAGAAAAATCAGACAACTTGCAAAGCCTTTAAGCTAGTCTATATACTGGGTTTGGTTCAATTAGGGGAACTAAAAAGATTGTTTATAATTGTAAACCGTTCAGTAGCAATTATAGGAAATTGCTCATATAGGAATTGCTTATTGATTATAGGAAACACTCCATAACAGTATAAAAGGTGGTAAGCAATTTGCGTGCCCTGTTTTGGCACTCACTGGCAAGCTGTATGGAGTAACTTCACTGTGAGCACTACTGCTGGTCTTTTCAGAGATCCACATGCAGAGCTGTTTTTCTTTGGACAAGCCTTAGCCTACCTGTGGGAGACCCTCAGCCTTCTGCTCTTATCTCCGATTATTCTATTGCTTGCAAAGCATCCATTCTCATGACTCCCCAGTCGACATCCCCAGTCTTGATGGGAGTCATGAGGTCCACTTGTATTCTAAGTGTTAGTTGCATGTTTTCACTTTGATATCCTGCAGTTATCTCCTGTGATGTTCTTATGCTATGTTATTCTCCTGATAACCTAAGCTTGAAGTCTCAAAGTACCTTCGATCGCTGCATTTCTAGGTGGCTGAATCCTTGTGAGTCTTTCTCTAGCACTGCTCTGTCTAGGTAGACCTTGGGACAGGATTAGGTGACGTAGCAAGGCACCTAGGGTGAGGCAAACTGGGATCTTACCACAGAAACTTTAAGGTAGCACTCACTCTCAGGGTAGAACAAGTGTGAGGACAGCCCTGAGAATAGGTGCTTCCTTAAATTTTGTATCCTAAGGACCTCTCTTGCCTCACTCGGGTAGACTGAATGTTTGTGTTCCCCCAGTATTCATATGTTGAAACCTAAACCTCAATGTGATGGTATCTGGAGGTGGGGCCTTTGGGAGGTGATAAGGTCATGAGGGTGGAGCCCTCACGAATGGCATTAGTGCCCTTATAAAAGAGACCCCAGAGAGCTCCCTCGCCCCTCCCACCATGTGAGGACACAAGGAGAAGACAGCCCTCGGTGGACCAGGAAGAGGCCCTCACCAGACACTGAATCTGCCAGCGCCATGATCTTGCACTTCTCAGCCTCCAGAGCTGTGAGAAGTAGATTTCTGAAGTTTATAAGCCACCCACTGTGTGGTAGTTTTGTTACAGAAGGCTGAATGGACTAAGACATTCACCTTAGGCCTGCCCTGTTGACCCTACTCCGACCTGATTATTGCAATGACTTTCTAACTGAGCTTCCCATTTCTGCTCACTTTCTCTCCCTTAAGACCAAAGACAAGTCTTCTGTTGCTTTCTTTCAGCATCATTTCCCTAGGCAGAGTCAGTTGTGTCTCATTTGTGTTTTCAGAACACCATTAAGGCACTTATGACCCAGCATTGTGGTTACTTCTTGACATATCTGCCCTTCTCTTTTTTTTTTCAAAGATTTTAGTTTTCCTTTTTCTCCCCAAAACCCCCTGGTACATAGTTACGTATTTTTTTTAGTTGTGGGTCCATCTAGTTGTGGCACGTGGGATGCCGCCTCAGCGTGGCCTGATGAGTGGTGCCATGTCTGTGCCCAGGATCTGAACCGGTGAAACCCCGGGCCACCCAAGCGGAGCCCACAAACTTAACCACTCAGCCATGGGGAGGGCCCCTGCCCTTCTCTTGAAGGCAAGAACTGTGACATCCATCTTTGTGTCTGCAAAGAATACCGGCACAGTCATTCATGAAGTGAGAGGCAGTGCAGCAAGGTGGTTATGAAGGGCGTTCTGGAGTCTGACTGGCTGGATTCAAATTCTGACACTGCTCTTTTCTCACCCATGACTTTGGGCAAGTCGCTTAACATTTCTCACTGCTAGATTCTCCATCTATGAAACAAGGTAACCAAAGAACCCACCTTACAGGACTGGTGGCAGGATTGAGTAAGACTGTCACAGTGTTTGCCTCAATACATGCTAGCCATCATTATTAATAAATGTTTACTGAACTAAACTGACTCTATACATCAGTGTCCTAAATTGTCACTTTTGTCATATCACTCCCCTGATCAAAATCCTCCAGGGTCTTGCTCAGTTTGGATGAAGTCTCACCTCCTTAGCTTCAGTAGGTATTGACTTATCTCTACTTTAAAAACACACTTATTATTGTTTAAACATTTCTTTAACTACCATTTTCGTAAGGGTTGTTTTGTAATTACCGGTGGTCACAAGAAAATGAATCTATCAGAATTAACCTTTAGCGCAGCAGTTCTGAGAACCTACCTGTAACTCAGTGGCTCCCAGTCCCGGCTGCCTATTAAAATCGCTTGGGGAGCTTTTCAAAGCTCACCAACGCCAGGGCCCAACCCCCAGGAATTCCAACCTAATTGGTCTCGGGTGTGGCTGGACACTGGGATTTTTTTTTTTAAAAGCTCCCCACGTGAGTCTACTGTGCAGCCAGTGTTGAGTGGCACCCTTGTCACCTCTGCTTTGTCACACCTGGTAGAACATTCACACCGACTCAGCTGCAACCACACAGGTCTCAGGTGCTTGCTCCTGGCTGGCTGTTCCTGTTCCCAATTTGCCTGGTATAGGCCCAGGTCACACCAGTTCCTAGCCTGAAGCATTTATAAAGAAGTACCTTCTGTTGCAAACAAGCATTGTCTTCAAATCAGGCCGTAAACATACCTTGACTCACCCTCATAACTTCCCGGATTCTTGATCCGGTTTATGGTTTACTGATAACATCCTGGACGGAGAACCAGTTTCTGGCTTGCAGTGACCTACTCACCCCTTGGCTGGGGCTGGAGGCTCACGTTCTCTGGGCTCCTCCCTGGACCCAGATTCCTAGGAATTCATTACTTCTTTGGCTCTTGGTACTTTGCCCCCTGATTTTCACTTGATAGGTACTAGTCTTCTGAGCTTTTACAAGCTTTAGCTTCCATCTCGCAGTTCTACCCCATCCCAGCCACTGGTGACTTTCAGTTAGCCAATTTCCACTTACTTTTCTGATAGAGAACCAGGAGATAAACTGAACATTGAACAACAAGGAAGAGAAAAGTCTGGAATAAATTAATCCAGAGAAAGGGGGAGGGGCAGTTTTGGGGTGGTCCAACATCATTCACATTTTCCGTGTATTTTAGGAATCTGAAGGTAATGCATAGGGTGTTTCAGCAGACTGTGCAAAACCCACAATCCTTCCCATCTTAAAATCTTGGTTTCTGCTCCTTTTTCATTCCCTCCTCCAGTTTTACCATTGTCCCTTTTATCACACATGGCACATGGGGCCCAGACAGGAAATCAGAATTACTTTTTTTTTTTTTGAGGAAGATTAGCCCTGAGCTAACATCTGCTGCTAATCTTCCTCTTTTTGCTGAGGAAGACTGGTCCTGAGCTAACAACTCTGCCCATCTTCCTCTACTTTATATGTGGGACGCCTACCACAGCATGGCATGCCAAGCGGTGCTGTGTCTGCACCAGGGATCTGAATTGGCGAACCCCAGGCCATTGAAGCGGAACGTGTGAACTTAACCGCTGAGCCACTGGGCCGGCCCCTAGACTTACTTTTACAGGAAGAGCAAAAATGAGACTTCAGAATCAAATCAACCCATGTTGGACTATGGAGTGGGAAAGAAAGTTACAGGTGACAGGGATTCAGCACTTATGTAGGTCCTTCACACAACGTTTATATCACTAATCTGGAAGGACCTTGCTCTTTAATTAAAGTCCCTGCAATAGACTTAAGATTTGTCATCTTCTCCCTCCTTGCCTTGGGTCATGCAGGACTAAGCCATTTTAAGGAGAAGGGGTTGCTGCTTTTCACGTCAGCTCACTTCAGGCGCCCACATCCCCTCTGCAGCTGTGAGCTGAAGGTAACCTAGCTCACAAGTCTGTCTAGTATATACCTCAAGAGATTCTTTAACTCAAGACTTTAAAGGCAACTACAAGATTCATCAAGAATGAGCAAATCTACACTATGGAATGAGAACTGTGTACAATTTACTCTACAGTTAATCTAAACATGATTATATACATCACAACTATAAATAGTATGAAGTAGTATGTTTTGATTTTAATTTCTTCTCTACATCTTGGTGAAAGCTTAGAAAAATTTCTTTGAGGAGTCTCCTGTTTTTTCATGCTTTACTTCATCATCAGCATTCCATACTAGTCTGCAATGAAAAAGTCATTTCCTTACATTACGACTTTTATTATTAATTCCAGAAAACTCACATTAATGGTTGGCAATTGCTCAACTTTCAGACAGTATTAAAACATTTTGTCTGATTATTTTAAAAAATCATCAGGGAAGTCCACAAGAGAGAGTCTGAAGGATAATTGCAGCAATTGTCTGCCTCATCCATGAAAGAAACAGTGGCTCCGAGTGCGAGGAGAAGAGCATCGGAATGAAGACCAGCTTGAATTTTCTGCAAAATGTATCCCAAGTAGCTGAATGAAGTGACGTGTAGGGTAGGGTCCCTTGGGATCATTCACTTGCACATTGGATGAAGTCTATCAAATTCTGTTTTCACCTTTTCATCTTGACAGTGGCTAACCAAGAAATCTGCTTACACTTTAAAACTGCTCCTATTTTGTTATAGTACAGAGAAGTTTGCTTTCTTATTTTTATAAGGCTATTTTTGGTCATTAAAATATGTAATTCAAAAAATAAATCAGGGGCTGGCCCCGTGGCCGAGTGGTTAAGTTCCCGCGCTCTGCTGCAGGCGGCCCAGTGTTTCGTTGGTTCGAATCCTGGGCGTGGACATGGCACTGCTCATCAAACCACGGTGAGGCAGCGTCCCCCATGCCACAACTAGAAGGACCCACAACGAAGAATATACAACAACGTACCGGGGGCTTTGGGGAGGAAAAGGAAAAATATAAAATCTTTTAAAAATATATAAATAAATAAATAAATTTAATGTTACAAAAGCAAAAAAATCATCAGGAAAAAAATTTGATTACAGGAAATTGGTGAAATACAAAAACTATAATAAATAATTAAGATTAGCCATAATCTTCCCACTTAAATGTAACACTCGGGTATTTCTAGTTTTTCTTTTTCTTTTACTGTGTATTTATGTATGTGAGTATAAATGCATATTTTAGGTAAAAATGGGATCATACTGTAAACTACTTTTTAAAGTTTTTGTTAGAATGTATTTTTCCATGCCATTTAATATTCCCCGAAAACATGAATTTTAATGATTGTGTTTAATGACTGTATCCCATTGTAAAAAAAAAACCGTTGTAAAAAAAAACCAGGAAATAGTTTATTTAACTATTTCCTTATTGTTGAAAGTTTAAACTATTTTCAATCTTTGGATATTATAAATAAAACCCAGTTGACTGTCCATAATCATAAATGTTTATGACCTCCTCGAATTATTTCCTTAAGATAAATTTCCTAGAAGTGGAACGACTGGTTCAAAGGTAAAAACACGTTTAAGACTCTTGAAATTCTCGTCTAAACTGCTCTCTAGAAAGGTTGCATCAATGTATGCTTGCTACCAGAAACATCTGACAGGGCTGTTTTCACAGGGACTTTCCCCGTGGGTCTTAGCATTGAAAGTTCCCCATTCCAGGAAACCCCTCTAAGAGACGTGAGAAGTCCTGGTTTTCAGCATGAGTGCGGAAGACTGAGGGAAAAGGACAAAACGTATTTGGCAGCCACAACATAGGGGCAAAGAGCAACACTGCTTTTAGTTTCAAATGGATACAGCAGAGATTATCCACCTTCTGTGGCCACTGACTGCTAATGTCAGCTACAGTGATTTTCAGTTCCCTGTAACAAATCATCCACTGTTAGATCACGAGGAGTGACATGACTTAAGTGTGCAACACAAATGCCTTGTAATCATGAGCTTTAACCATCTCTGTTTTTTTTAAGTCTGTCTTTGACTTCGCCTGTGGATTAACTATTGTGCTTTGCCTGTATTGAGAATTTGTTCTGAGTGCTAGTTTAATTTTTAACATCATGAATATTGTGATAATGTTTCCTAAGAGTTCAGGTTACAATACCAACACCAGCATGACCCAAACATCACTGAAAAAGAAAGCTAAACGACTGTGACATTTTCATGACAGACGGAAGGACACAGGTACATGATGGAGGAGGCAAGTACCCACAACACAGCCGACTACACAGGTGCAGAGAATAATCTGGGGTCGGGCCTGGTGGAGGAGAGGATGGGAAGGCACATACGGAGAACAAATCGCTAAAGTCCGAGATGAGATGAGCGAGTCCCTCCAAATCAATTGAAAATGTTTCTGTTTTTCCAAAAGACACCAACGCTCAGGGGAAAGGAGTGGCCACTGAATTAGTGTGAGCATACTACACTAAGGAACAAACATTCTCGTATCGCTGCCTGGATTGCCCTATGAAACTGAGTCAAATTACATTTCCTGGTTCAGAGGTTAAAACTAAACCGTCTTGTGGGAGAACAAAAGAGAAAATTTTGATAACAAATGTATTGGCCTCTTACAATGTAGAACTGATTTTGTCAGAACTTACCAACCATTATGCTTTCTACAGTACATCAAGCGATGGGCTAAATCACAGCAGCCATGGTAATAATGAAGGGGAACAAGATATGTCCCCCTAAAATGTGCCATTTTAGGGGCTGGCCCGGTGGTGCAGCAGGTAAGTGCGCACGTTTCCCTTCAGCGGCCCAGGGTTCGCTGGTTCGGATCCCGGGTGCGGACATGGCACTGGGTGGCAAGCCATGCTGAGGTTGGCGTCCCACGTATAAAATAGAGGAAGATGGGCATGGATGTTAGCTCAGGACCAGTCTTCCTCAGCAAAAAGAGGAGCATTGGCAGCAGATGTTAGCTCAGGGCTAATCTTTCTCGGATAAAAAAATAAAGAAAATAAAATATGCCATTTTGGCATATTATTTTGAGCTGAAGCCTCTTGACCAACAGGAGACGCAGGAAGAGCTGTAATCTGCCTAAAAAGCAGGGCATAAGTTTCCCCTTGAGAAATGGGCACCCCCCCCACACACACACCCAATCCCTTGCCCTTGTTCCAGGAGAAGAAGAACACTCATATCACCAGAGACAGGGAGTCCACCCTGAGATGAGTCTGCATAAACAGATCTTACTAACATAACCGTTACCTTCCATCTGTTCCCCCATCTTTTTCCTAGTCACTTCGCTATGATTTATTGGCCCTTGAAGCCCAAACTTCCTTTGTTAAAATGGTATATAAGCCCCCGTGTTTAACCATTTCTTTGACTTTCACTTCTTTTCTGTGAACTTCTGTGCATGTAACTATTAAATAAAAATTGTACCTTTTCTTTTGTTAATTGGCCTTTTGTCAATTTAATTCATAGGCCCCAGCTACTGAACCTAAGAGAATAGAGGAAAAGACTTTCCTCCCCAACGAGAAAAAAAGATACTCTTATATGAAAAATGGAATTTCAAATCATCTTCTTGATTTCTATGAAGATTTTAATGAAACTACAGAAAACATAAAAGATTGTTGATACAATATCCAACTACAAATTTGACCTTGCTTATCTATCTGCATATGTGGCAGGCAGACCAAATGTAAATTTTGGCCAATTCCATTCACTCTGTACACTTCTTACCAAAGACAATAGAAAAAGCGCTTTCCTGCTAAATGTTTTGCATACCTAGTACATGATATTGCTAAAAGGGAATGTGATTTGCTCACTTATGAACTCGAGGTTTTCATTATGAAAGTCTTTGTCACTTTTCAGTTTCCTGAAAACTACAGTTACTTAATGAGATATTTGACTTTATAAAAACGAGAAGAGCTTTCTTAGACATGTGCCTATAGGATGGCTATCACTGCTGCTGGCCATAGAAAGATGTTAGATATTGTCTGTAAAATCATATTTTTAAAATGTAGGACAAGAAGAATGTCCTTCTCTAATTTGAAAATACATTGAGGATGGAAATGGAAAAAAGCATTACAGTAAAACGGAAGTTTATATGCTGTTTCTCCAAAATTGTTTGATGATCTTTGAAGAGGCCATAAGGAGCCCAGGAAAGGATGAACTGAATCCACTTGAATTGTTTCATGTTATGTGTAGTTGTGACAGAAACTCATATAGCCTTTTTTTGAAATAAGACTGTTTCTGAACTCAAAAAAAAAAAGTTACTAGAACTAAAAAAGGTCAACCAAGTTAAACAGGACTTTCTCATCTCTTTACTAAAACTGTAACTTATTTGGAATCCAACTGCGATTTCACAAGTTCAGATTACATCTACACTTTAAAACTGCTTCCCTGAGAGAGGCTTAACTTGTGATGATATCCAATGTGCTTTGGACAAATGATGGACATTTTAGACATGGAGCGTCTAGAAGATGAATTTATAGATGCAAAGGACATTATTGACGAACAGCTGATCTACAATTACAAGCCTGTCAATATAAAGTGGATGGACATTTTTGGAGAGCTGGAAACAAAGGCGCACCAGTCTAAAAACCTGCTGTTACTAGTAAGTAAAATTCTAAGTATTTTATGCTAAAATGCTTTTATTGGGAGGATATTTAGCTGGATGTCATCACATTGGACTGACACCAGGAATTAGCATGATGTGGGGTTGATAAAAGAAGATCTGAAAGTCAAACTGGATTTTACATTTGCGTTATGTTCAGTCTATCACTACAGAAAAGAAAAGGAGCCTTCTCTAAGTTGTTGCAAAAAGAAACAGGAAGAGTAAAAATATCATATGGTACTGTGGGAGAGAAAGAAACACATCATTGTTCTTTTTTTATTAAACATAGGTTAATATTCATTTATTAGTCCAATGCATTTATACAGTCCTTTAAAAAGGTATTACATTTGTGCATCTTCAGCATGTACAATAAAGCCTACAAAATGTAAATATCCAATAGAGTTAAAAAGAGTTAAAGTAAATTACTGTATCAGAAAATCAAAAGAAACACTATAAAAATATTGTTATATTTTTCTTGCTCATTATTTTGTAATTTGTCCTATTATTAATTATGATGAGTTGTTCTTAACTAGTTTCATTGTGGTTTAGTTTAAATAGCACTTATGCAACAGAAAACTAAACAATACAGAATGATATATAATTTAAAATTAACATCTATTTTCATATTAAACTGATATATACATGTGTAATTATTTATTATACATTATATTACCATTAATTTTTTGTCTGGTATAATTGTGTCCTGGGTTGGCTCTCTAAAAAGTTGGTCTCCCTACCAATCTTACCTCACCAAAAACTAGGCATTAACTTTTTGTTAAAAGTTGGCCAATTTGTTAGATGAAAAAATGCTGTGTCTTAGTTAATATGCATTTCTTTGATACTAAGGAGACTCAGCATTTTTCACACGTTCATTGTCAACATTTCTTCCTTTGGAAACAGCCTGTTTGTCACCTCTGTCAAAATTTCCATTAGCTTCTTTCTGTCTTTTTCTTTTGGATTTACATCTGTTTTAGGTCTATCACTCTATGTCTATCATTTATTACCCAAACTTCCCAATTTGTTGCCTGCTCTTTCCATTTCTGGTGAGTTTGGAGGGCATACTTTAGAAATCTTTGCTTTTTGTTTTTAAAGATTGGCACCTGAGCTAACATCTGTTGCTAATCTTCTTTTTTTTCTTCCTCTTCTTCTCCCCAAAGCCCCGCAGTACATAGTTGTATATTCTAGTTGTGAGTGCCTCTGGTCATGCTATGTGGGACACCACCTCAGCACGGCTTGACGAGAGGTGCCATGTCCACGCCCAGGATCCAAACCAGTGAAACCCTGGGCTGCTGAAGTGGAGCGTGTGAACTTAACCACTCAGCCACGGGGCTGGCCCCAGAAATCTTTGTTTTCTGAACTGCCTATTTTTACTTTTTCTCTAAGGAAGCAGTTTGGGGCAGGGTTAAGAGGAAGGCTCTGGTGTTGCACAGCCCTGGGTTTGAGTCCTAGCTCCGTCCACCTGTGTAGACCTTGAAGTTTCTCAGCACTTTCTCTATTACTAATGACTTCTTTCTTTGCTTGAGATCAGCTATTCACTTTTACTTTACTCTAGTAAAGTATTTTATATTCACTTTTACTTTACTCTAGGTTTCCACGTTCTTACACACAAGTCTTTCACTTGCCTGGAATTTGTATTGGTGAATGACAGCAACATCATTTTATATTTCTAAGGAGGTTTTGCTTTCCACCCCGAGATATGCCAAAGTGTGAGGCTCCACAGCTGTCCCCACTCTCTTCAGGGTCTTGTTCAGCTGCCTCTGAGTCATGCTGAGGCATCAGGAGGGTTTTATAGCTCCTGGCTTTCCAGTGGGTAGAATAGCTTCCAGATTGGGTCCCAGCTGAAAAAGTCTCCCTTGGTGGCACAGAAAAATGAACTCTAGGAGACTTCCCATTACAGAGCCCCCGGGCTGCAGCTGTCTTGGGTTTCTCTTTAACTACTTCACGCCCAGCGTCTAGAAGATTGAAACCACACGTGGCATGCATCCTAGCCTGGCTGTTTTCCCTGCCCTTCTCTTCCCTCCAGTATCAGGCTTTTGGCACCCCACCCTCACGCTTCCTGCCTAGGTGACACCTGCTAGTCCTGAATCTGGGGTGACTCAGAATGGTCTTACTCTTTCTCCAGCTAGGGTCAGGCCTCCACCCAACCCCCCACCCCCCAACCTGCAGCTGCAATATGTGAAACTTCCCTGGAAAAACAAGATCTTAATTACCTGCCCAGCACCCAAAGGAGGATTCTGGGCCCAGCTCCGTGGCCGAGTGGTTAAGTTCGTGCATTCTGCTGCAGCAGCCCAGGGTTTGGATCCTGGGCGCAGACATGGCACTGCTCATAAGGCCACGTTGAGGTGGCGTCCCACATCCCACAACTAGAAGGACCTGCAACTAAGATATACAACTGTGTATGGGGGGGTTTGGGGAGATAAAGCAGAAAAAAAAAAACAAAAGGAAGATTGGCAACAGTTGTTAGCCCAGGTGCCAATCTTAAAAAACAAAAACAAAAACAAAGGAGGATTCTATAGACATTTTATTTTCTTCCCGTGTGACAGCATAATTATCTTCAAATAAATTCTAATCCTCTGGAATGTAGAGTACACTTTCTGATTCCTTATCAGGCAAGTACCTTGATTACATATACAATCCAATATTGGTTAGATTGAATTAAGTTTGATCAAAAATGAATAAAGGGAGGTGAGTGTCTTTCCTGGCAGGGATTCTTCCCTAGGTGTATTCCTGGGAGATACTTTTCCTCCAACTCTAACTTTGTCCAGTAATTCTCAGAGGAGGTTTTTGCTTCTGCCCCAGATAGTCCTCCTTGTGAAAAAAGTCCGTTGCTTCTCCTCAGGCCAGGAGCCCTGGGCAAATAGTTTACCTCCAGCCTACCCCACCCTTTCTCCTGTGGTTTCAAAAAATCCCTTTAAATTCTAAATCAGATGTGTTGGTGAGCTGTGGAAACCTCCAAGTTTAAGGAAATAGAGCGCTGCTAGGGGATCTGACTGATCTAATCCCTCAGGCGCAGGTCCCTCAAGCAGTCAGTGCGTCCACACCACAGCCTATGAATATTTTATGGCTGTCCCTTCGTGCTCACTAATGCACTGTACAATCTGCCTTGAATGATACCAAAGGAGTACCCTCTCCCGACCTCTAACCCTAAAGGATTTATGGAGATGAGAGAGGGCTATCAGAGATTCATTACTGATGTTCTTTAGAGACACTTTTCCACAAGGGGGAAGTATGTTTATGTTCGTACAGATAGTGAACACTTTGGGGAGTTTAGTGTGAAATCTGTGTGTTTGGGGAGGGCTTTTAGTTCTGGATCTTCAGAGATGAGAAAGGATTCAAATTTCCTCAATAAAGAGGGTAATGTGATGTTCTAAAGATCTTCTACCCCACTACCCAAGGCTTATTTTATTTCTGGTCACTCTAGAATATCAGTCAAAATAATTAACTGAAAGCCCCTCCAGTCTCCTGGCTCTCCCACCTCTGTGCCTTTTAAATTGGAACAATTCAGTCACCTGGTAGAGATGGGGTTGGCTGTGTGCCCTTCACTTTGAGCAATACCAAAGACGAGAGGCCATCCATCCCTCCTCTTGACAGGTTCTCAGCCTAATCGGAGAAGACAAGACCTACATGCATTATGTATGTAGGCTTGTAACCCAATGCTAATATCGTACAGTGCTAGAAAAGTTTCCAGAAGGGAAACATGAACATGTGTAGGATCAGTGAAGGATGACTTTCTGAAGAAAATGGGGCTTGAACAGTTAGATTTCAATTGGCAGAGGGAGGGCTTCCTAAGGAAGGAAGCACTGTGAGTGACAGTGACCAAAGCAAAAGTGTGGGATAAGAGAGATGCAGGCAGTGGGGAGAGTGCAGTACAGTGGTCCTGGGGATGTAAGAGGATGCCACCTGCCAGGATAAAGGAAAACCCAGTGCTGTGAGCTTGTATGAAGAGAGCGCTCTCCTGGAGCAGAACCCAGAGATCTCAACGCTGTACTTCTGATTTGACTCTTGTTGTGGTCTTTCCCCAATGCCCACTGCCTTTACCACATTGGCCTCAGAGGTAGACTTCTTCCCTTTTAAGGCTCTGTCAAAAAGTCCCTTTCTTTGCTTCCCCTTAGCATAGGTCAAATAAACATAAAGTTAATAAAAGTTTACTAAACATAAAGAGAGGACAAAAAGGAAGCCAATGCATAAATAATCGAGTTTACAAGGTACACCTTGCTCTCTGGGGCTTATAAATCCTACCTCATTCCAAGTGACATCCCAGGGAAACAGGGCCATGCTTGGCTCCCCCCTCCCAGCACACTTCAGGAGACATCTTTTACCTCTAACACCCACGGTAAACATCTAAATCTCTTAAAATTCAAGCCAATTCCATTCAGCCTCCAAAGCCCCCAGGGTTGTGGCATTACTCTTTCATGAGAAATCCAATTCTGTGACCCCAAAGGGAATCCCATACACAGGATAGAGGACTACTTTCTGTCCAGAGGTATCTTTTGGGGAGAGGTCCCAGAGAGACTTTGAAAGCAAGTGTTGAAGGCTTAGAACAGGATGGTGGCAATGGGGATAGAACAAACAGGTACAAGAGACACACGGCTTTTGACGTCAAGGACCCAACATGAGCTTTCTGCAATTTACGCTCCTGCAGTTACTCTTTGATGCAGACTAGGGTTTCTTTCTTTTTTTTTTTTTTTTTTTTTTTTAAAGATTTTATTTTTTCCTTTTTCTCCCCAAAGCCCCCCGGTACATAGTTGTGTATTCTTCGTTGTGGGTTCTTCTAGTTGTGGCATGTGGGACGCTGCCTCAGCGTGGTCTGATGAGCAGTGCCATGTCCGCACCCAGGATTCGAACCAACGAAACACTGGGCCGCCTGCAGCGGAGCGCGCGAACTTAACCACTCGGCCACGGGGCCAGCCCCAGGGTTTCTTTCTTTTGTCTTTTCTTTCGTGCCTACTTTCTCTAGCCCTGAGCTGCCCACTCCATTATTGGCTCTTCTTTCCCCACACGCTCTGGAATTGGGTGGAGCATCCGTGTGATCTCCCAGGCCAGGCGTATGAACCTCCTCCTTTTCAAGGGCATTGTCTTTAAAGGGGATTCCCACACAGTACTGACAAACAAAGAGGCAGCAAAACAACTTGAAGAAGCTACAAAATTTCCAGAAATCTAACCAAATTTCTTAGTCTTTAAGGACAGTCACCATGTCTTCTTTATCTTTGTATCCCAAGCACCTACCGCTGTAGTGCCAAGCACATGGTAGGGAGGTTTGCTGACTAAGATAATAAATTAATTAAAACAAGGAGAACAGAGTGATGTCATTAGAAAGCAAGGGAATCAAAAGCTTCAGGAAGAGAATGGTCAATAACACCAAATATCACAGAGAAATGAAGTGAAATGAGGACCAAAAGGCAGCCTACCAGATTTGCAAGTAGAAGGGCAATGGTACACTTTGCTGTGATAATTTTATTGGAGGGGCAAGGGTGGGTGAAAGTGTGATTGAATTAATAGTCTGTTGACTAATGATAGAGAGGAAGGGAAGAGAGTGAGTGCAGATTATTATTTGGGGAGCCAGACTATGGAGGAGGCAGAGACCTGGGACCAGAAGTTGACTAAAGGTCAATGGAAAATTGTCCTTGTTTTTTTCTTTAATTTTTACTTCTGTTCTTGCTTTTCCATGGGAGATTTTCAGCTGATGGGAAAGAGTTAATGGAGAAGGAAAGGTGCAATCAGTTAGATAGGGAATGACTAACAGAACAACATTGTCACAGAGATGGGGATGAAAGAGCATGGGAGAGAGGACTTTGCCTTGAGCTAAAGAAGCAGACCTACCTCTGCAACTGGAGGAGAGAAGTTGGTGCTGAATACGGTCATAGATAAAATTATGGGCACAGGAGCATTAGGAAATTTTCACCTGAGAGCCTTGATTTTTGCAGTGATGTAGGAAGCGGTGTGATTGGGAGTGAGTGTTGGGTTGGGTGGCTTGAAGAAAGTGGTAAAGATGGTAAAGGGCCCTGGAGGAATGGGAGAGGGAGCTGAGCAGGAAAGGGGGTTTTGAGTGCTACTGAGGGCCACACTGGGATCAAAGACTACAGATCTGTGAGGGCACCAATGTGTAACTTCCTCCAGCCGGGTTCCTGGCCAAGTTTGGGAACAGGAGGGAAGGGGTATTACCTAAATTTAGGGATTCACGGGGCATGAGTGGTGTTGCCAGCATGCTCAAGAATGAGGTTTAGATTAGAGATGTAAGAAAATGAGCCCCTGAGGGAGCTTGAGTGTGAGCAAAGGGGTAAGTTGAGGAACCGGAGGCTTAAGAACAGTGTGTTGGTTCTTGGGAGTAGTTGAGTGAGTCAGGTTGGATGAGGCTGAGGTTATGGACGAGAGTTATTGAGTTTCGTAGGTGGGGTAGTCTTAGATCGTGGCACGATCCAGGTGTGGCCCAGCCAGTAGGTGGCTGAGGGAGTGTCGGTAAAGGCTGAGGGACCCAGCAGAGTAGCAGATACTACATAAAGAGGGAGGGTGGTGCAGTGGTAATGGTCTGACAGCCGGGGCAAAGGGGGACACACAGGGGGACCCAGGATTTGCATTCAGAAAACTCTTACTCAGGCCAGCATGCAAGTTAACTTGCCTTGTTAAGTCTCAGTTGCCCACCTGCCACAGGCTATAGTAATAGCGCCAGCCTCATGGGATTGTTGTGAAGATTAAATGCGATCATATATGCGGGGTGCTGAGCACAATGCCTGGCACATACTACACACCTGAAAAATAACAGCTATAAAATGATGACTGCTATGATTGAGGCCTAGGCTTTCACTAGGAATTCACAACAGAGGAAAGATAACGCTAACATGAAAAATAAGTAAGAGGACATATATGGATGGCCTTCTTTGTGGAAACAGCAGATTTTTGGAATCAAACAAATTTGTGTTTGCATTCCAACCCTGCTGCTAACCAGCTCTGTGACTTGAGGCAAGTCATTCAATCTGTCTGAAGTTAACCATGATGCTGTGTTTTGTTTTTTTTTTAAAGATTGGCACCTGGGCTAACAACTGTTGCCAATCTTCCTTTTGTTTTTTTTTTCAAGGATTGGCACCTGGGCTAACAACTGTTGCCAATTTTTTTTTTTTTTCCTGCTTTATCTCCCCAAACTCCCCCTGTACGCAGTTGTATATCTTAGTGGCAGGTCCTTCTAGTTGTGGGATGTGGGACGCCGCCTCAATGTGGCCTTACGAGCAGTGCCATGTCCATGCCCAGCATCCGAACCCTGGGCCGCCGCAGCGGAGCGTGCGAACTTAACCACTCGGCCACGGAGCAGGCCCCTGATGCTGTGTCGTTAATATCATCATTCCCCAAAACGTATTAAGGACCTACCTGCTAAGTACCAGGCATTGTCCTAGGTGTTAGAGATAAAGAGATTTGAAAAAGACTCTCTCCTTGCGGTCACAGTACAGCTGGGGAGACAGGAAGAGACAATTATAATTGAGAAAACTAAGCGCTCTGGCAAAGCAAAATGTGAGGCAAGCAGGTAAATCCTGATTTAGGCTGGAGGCAAGTCTGGCCTTGATGAAGCCATGAGCTCATTCCCTCCTTTTTAAGGCAAAAAAAAAAAAAAAAAAATTTAGTCACAGTTCTCACTTCTTTACAATAATGGGGTTTTAGAAACTATTTTGGAAGGCAGAATGGTGAAAGTTAGATCTTTTGGAATTCCTGCGGGCTGAGCGATCTGCAGGTAGATGCTTTCCACTGTGAAAGATCGTAGACTGGGAGGTCAGAACACAGTAGCAGCACAGTGGCACCTTTGGTAAGTTGCTCAGGTCCTCAGTTTCCCCTCCTGTAATATAGGGATTCTAATGGTAACTACTTGATAGAGTTAGTGTGAGGATTAAGTGAGCTAATTTGTGCAAAATGCTGAGGACAGTATCTGGCACATGGTAAGCGGTCAGTATATGTTAGCTATCACTGTTCTGTAAATTATGATCTTAAAAAGATAGGGCACAATGTCTTCCTCTGCCTGTGCAGGGACCGTCAGAAATTGGTGAGGGCCAGCCCCAGTGGCCTAGTGGTTAAGTTCGGCATGCTTGGCTTCAGTGGCCTGGGTTCGGTTCCAGGGTGTGGACCTGAAACCAGCAAAGAGTTAGCCATTGATGATTAAGTAGCTAGGAAGTAAAGGTTTTTTTCCTTTTTGCAATTACTGATTATAGCTTTTAGTTGTTTCCCCGCCCATTGTTAACTGGCTGCTTAGGCAACATGCTATTTGACTCCCACTAGGCTCCCATAGATAAGATCTCCCTGGAGCTTGGGTCACCATGGTAATGGGGGTGTGAGCTGTTTTTCAGGAATTAGAACTCCTTGTCCACTTCAGGCCGGTTGAGACCACCAACTCATCAAGTGGGCCCATGCAGATGTCCAATAGGCGACCTTTTGACGTCAAGAGGCTAAAAACTCCCCCCTCAGATCATGCTAACGCCACCATTTTGTGAACATGGCTCCTGTGAAGAGGCATGAAGTCTGACTACGCTTGCGCAGATCGTCAATTACCTCACCTCTCCTCACCTCCAATCAGCTATTTCCACATTTCAGACCACCTTGTCCCCTTAACCCATAAATATCCCTGAGTCTCCATTTTCAGAGGAAGCAGATTTGAGACTCATGCCCTATGCTTCCTCACATGGCTGCCTTGTGATTAAACTCTCTCTCTGCTGCAAATCTTGTCGTCTCAGAGTCTGGCTTTCTGGGCGGCAGGCAAAAACAAACCTGGTTTGGTAACAGACCTACAGCACTCATCTGACAGTGGCCATGCTGTGGCAGCAACTTGCATACAAAAAGAGAAAGACTGGCAACAGATGTTAGCTCAGGACGAATCTTCCTCAGCAAAAGAAAGAAAGAAAGAAAGAAATTGGTGAATGGGTGGGTCAAAGCAACAAAAAGTAAACTAGAATTGAGTTTTAGCCAGCCCCGTGGCCGAGAGGTTAAGTTTGCGTGTTCCACTTCTGGGGCCCGGAGTTTCATGGGTTCGAATCCTGGGCGTGGACATGGCACCGCTCATCAGGCCATGCTGAGGCCGTGTCCCACATGCCATAACCAGAAGGATCCACAACTAAAAACACACAACTATGTACTGGGGGGCTTTGGGGAGAAAAAGGAAAAATAAAATCTTTAAAAAAATAATAGTAATGAGTAGATTTGCAAACTGTCAGGGCAAAAGATGAGAAACTTCTTATCAACACAGCTAAAATTCTAGGTTAAACAGACTTACCACAATGTCTTGAAAGTAGTATCTACACCATAAATATTGGTTGATTTCTTAAGTACTTGCTTTACAAAACAAAGGTCCAAGGGAGTGCCTTATTTACTAGTTTTCTTTTTCCTCTATTAGTTAAAAAGGGAGAAACCCTGACTTTCCCTCACTCCCTTGGAAGCCTGAGCCAGCCCCCAGCGTGGTGACTAGGTGGCTCTCTTCTTACCTGGTGTGAAAGCCCCCAGGCTCCTGGGCTGCAGGTGGTAACTCCATCTCAGCTGTCTCTCTCTCCTCTCAGGAAGGGTCCCCACGGGAAGAGAAGGCATTTCTAGTCTCAGGCTCTCTTTTCTAAGAAGCCCAGGGGCCAGGAGCTGCTTTATTGCAGAAGTCAAAAGAGAGAGGTTCGTGTGAGCAGAAGTCAAAAGGGAGAAGAGCCCACAGGGGTTTTTCCCCATGGTCCTTGGGAAAGCTACCACCATTTTCTCCCAATCAGATGTTTCCAGGGCAATTTAAATGGTTTTAGAACTTTAGAGAAAGTCCTCGCCTCTTCCCTATTAATAATACCCCCTCCTTCAACTCCTTAGGGGCTTTCTCCTCTCTGAAATTTGAGCTTAAATTTAAATATACAACGTTTCCATAGAAACTGAGCCATCGCTTTTCCTGCCTGCCTCACCTCTGTTTAGAAAGCTAGATTCAAGCTATCCTCAGAGCATGCCTTTTAGAAACAAAATTTGCCAGGTTATAAAAGAGAAAAAAGGGAAGAATGGATGCCTAGGAACCTGGGTACACTGCAAACGCTTATTTGTTATAACCTGAACGTGCTGAGATGGTTATTAGGAAATATTAAGACCAGAGCACCCACCTCTAGTAATCAGTCCAGGGGCCATGACGAAAGTTTTTTTACACTAAATAAGAGCAAAAGGACAGTAGTAAGGTTTTCCGTCAAGCACATGATTTCAATATAAAAATATATCCTCTATGACTTTATTATTTTTTTTAAAGAATGATAGTGATAATAGATAGCAAACGTTGTGTGCAATAGTTTTTAAAGAACTTACTTGGTAAAATTAAAAAGCTGGCAATCCTAAATTGCTTCTCCTTGTTTTTTTTGTTTACTTTATTGGGCTGTGAAAATTACAAGACTTACTGTTGTAGGGGAGGAGGACATTTCCTCTACCCACTCTGGGTCCTTCTGGCAGAACAACAAATTAAATTGACATGAGACAGAATAACAGGAGAAAATTAAACAAAGCTTTATAACATGTATACAAGGGAGAGGCTCAGGCAAACTGAGAAACTCGCCAAAATTTCAGAAGCTCTCTCCTTAAATACCACCCTCAGCTAAAGACAAAGGAGGATGTTGTGGGTAGGGAGAGTCAGTTATGGGAGATTACCATAAAAATACAGTAAACAAGAGTAAGGTTATTATGCAGATTTAAGTCCTTGCCTTCTGTATTGATAAGAGTTTCTAGAGATAAGGTCATCCCCCTTCTTCCTGGTACAGAGAGGGAGACACCTTTACAGATGGAGATTTCCTTTACAAATGTAACTATCTCTTAACAAAGGGTAAGTAAATTCTACTTTTCAGAGTTTCTCTCATGTCTGCAGTTTTTAAAAGTCTCCAGCCAAAATAATCCTCATGCCAAAGAGACATATCTTGGGGTGGCCAATTCTAGTCCCCCACACTGTATTAAAATTTACTGCTTCTCCAGCTGAGAAGGCCCTCCTGAAACCTCAGAGGAAGTGCCCCTAAGAAAGAAATTCCCTTATTTTAAAGACTGCCTTCTGGAGTAGCATTTTCTATTTTTAACGTTTTTTAAAATTATTGTGGTAAAATATACATAATATCAATTTACTATTTTAACCATTTTTAAGTGTACAGTTCAATGGCATTAAGGACATTCACAATGCTGTGCAACCATCACCATCATCCATCTCCAGAACTTTACCTTCCCAAACTCAAACTCTGTATTTATTAAACCCTTACTCCCTATTCCCCCTCCTCCCAGCCCCCGGCAATCACCATTCTACTTTCTGTCTTTATGAATTTCACTACTCTAGGAACCTCATATAAGTGGAACCATACAGGGTTTTTTTGTGTCTGGTTTCTTTCACTCTGTATAACGTCTTCAAAGTTCATCCATGTTGTGGTGTCAGAATTATATCCTCTTAAAGGTGTTTTTAACCTTTTTACAACTCTGTATTGAAGCTCTTTCAACAATAGGGTGGTTGGTAAAAGGGCAAGTCTTGCCAGCTTTCTGTATTTACTCATCTGTAAATGGTTCTGAGTTCTGTGCTATCACTTAAACATATCCAAGCGAGTGTCACAAACCCATGGGATCTAAGCAGATGGTGTGGTAAAGCAAACTGGAGAAGGGCTATGGTGAACCCCAGAGACCTGCTGTCTTATAAAAGTGGCCGCTGCTATTCAGCTCCAATCCATATTTCCAATACGTAATGTAGGCCCAGTCTTGCATGTGAAAATCTCCTGATTTTCATGCATTAGTCAATACTGTTGGGTCAAACAGAACATATTTTCAGGCCACATCTTGCCCACAGGCCACCAGTTAGCAGTCTCTGCTTGCGCTTAACAAAGACCTAGTTTTGGGGCCGGCCTGGTGGTGCAGCGGTTAAGTTCACACATTCCCCTTCGGAGGCCCGGGTTTGGCCAGTTCTGATCCCGGGTTCGGACATGGCACCGCTCATCAAGCCATGCTGTGGCAGGCATCCCACATATAAAGTAGAGGAAGATGGGCATGGATGTTAGCTCAGGGCCAGACTTCCTCAGCAAAAAGAGGAGGATTGGCAGCAGATGTTAGCTCAGGGCTGATCATCCTCAAAAAAAAAAAAATTAAAAATAAAATAAAGAGCTAGTTTTAGTGTGGTTTCATTCATTCATTCATTCATTCATGCAATAAATGTTACTGGGTTTCTACTACAGGCTAGGCTACACACATAAGTAAGATATGGCTTAAAAAAATACGTGATCAGAGAGACAGAAATAGTTGCAGCATAAATGCTACAACAGAGTAAAAACAATGACTAACATTGATTGGGCACTTTCTATGTGCCCGGAAGTTTTTAAGAACTTTACATGAATTCACTCATTTAAGCCTCACAGTATCCTACGAAGTAGGCACTATCATTGTCTCCATCTTACATATGGAAAAGACAAGCACAGAACAGTCAAATCACTTGCCAGGTGTCACATAGCTGGAAAGTGCTGAGGCGGGATTTGAACACAGATTGGTTCCAGAGACCAAGGTCTTGCCTGGAAGCTGGGCACAGGGTGGCTCTATAAAACCTGTGGATGTATAAAGACTTCCAGAAGGGTAACTTTTGACTTGTCTTGAAAGACGATTTCAGCAAACAAGGCCGGAGGACAATCCAGGCGGAGGAAACAACTTGAGCCAGACTGGCAGGAAATGAGAACGAATAGGTTGCAAGGTGTCCAATACCATCTACTTAATTGTTTGTTTTCAGGTGAGCTATCAGCTCATCCACAGCTTACATCTCAGTACCAAATGAGAGACTAAGAATGGTGTAGAGGCAGAGGGGCATTTACAAGTCCCAGAGAGCGAAGCGTGTCCTGAGGTCTCCGGCCCCAACCCCTTTACCGCTGCCCTCCCCACGACCACCTTCAGGGACTACAAGTCCCGTCATGCAGCGGGGAGCGCCGGGAGCCCCCGCGGCCGGCCCCGCCCCCACAGGCCCCGCCCCTGGCACCGCCCCTCCCGCCCGTAGCCCCCTCCCTCCCGGTCAGTCCCGAAGAGTTGCCCGGTGGCCGCGGCAGACGGAAGCCGAGCGAGAGTCTCGGCAGCTTCAGGATGGGGGACTCCAAAGTGAAAGTGGCCGTCCGGATCCGGCCCATGAACCGAAGAGGTGAGAGCCGACCCCCCAGAGGCCGCCGCGGCGGAGGCGGCAGGTGCCTGGCGCGCCCTTCCCTTCCCCGCGCCCGGCGTGTGGGGTCCGGCCGGCCCCGCCCCTGGAGTCCGCGTCCGGGAGAGAGGGCGGCCCGCGCGCCCCGAAACGTTGTCCCCCACGCCCGCCTGTGCGGGACGCCCCTCCCCTCGCCCGCACCGCGTCCCGGGGCGTCGCGGGCCCCAGGTCCCGGCCCGCTGCCCTTCCGCCGGCGCACCCGCCCCGCCCCACGCCCTTTCGCCCTCTCGCCTCCCCTGCCCTTCCAGGAGGGCGCCCTCGTCCCCCGCCGCGGCTCGCTTCCTCCTCCTGCTCCCACCCCTGCCCCGCGTCCCGTGCCTGCGCCCCCCCCGCTCCCGCCTCTCCAGCTGTCAGAGCAGCCCCCGCCCCTTGGGTCCTCACCCCTCCGGCCCGGCCGGGACAGCCAGGGTTCCCGAGGCCCCACGTCTCTGGCCCGGTCGCCCCAACCGTGCACTTTTGTGGCCCGCAGCAGGAAAAATGGCAGGGATTTTGGTTTACTCCTCCTGAGAAAGCACTGAAGTGCAAAAATCCCTCATCTTGGTCTTTCACTTTATGTTCCTTTAACCTGGACGGTCATAAAGAGTTATAAATACTTTGATTGAAGTTGGGCAGAAGAGATACACCCCCCCACCCACTTTTTTTGACTGTTGAGAAAGTTTTGCTTGAAGTCATATTCGTCATCTCTCAACAATAAATACTTTAAGTGCCAAGATTCTTGTGAAATTGTATCTTTCAGACATTCTCTCCCTTCTGCAGGGAGGGTAGAGAAAGCAGATAAACGGAGTACATTTTAAATCCTCTTTAGACAGTCAAATGGAATGGAGAGAGCCCTAACTTGAAGTCCGAGGAGAAGGTGGGCTGCGCCTTCACTTCCATACTTAACTAGCAGCGTGACTGGGCAAGTTGCTTTAAACAAGACAATATATTTGAAAACACTTTCTATACAAGGTTATCTTATTGTATTATTTGGGTCGCTATTATAGTCCCAGGAGATGACTTTTTGGTTGATATAAGGCTGTTAACTGACCAGAATCATGTTTAAGTACCGGAATAATTTTCTGAGTCGTTTTTGCGACTTCTCTTTTTGTAATCAAGTGTTGTTTAAGTGTACGTAGAAATTATGAGTTGTTTTTCCAGTTTTTCTTTTCTGTCTTTTATATATATTGAGATATGCAGATCAACCAGTTGACATGTGCTTTGTTAGTTGGTGTTTTCTCTTGGAAGTTGGTTTATCTCTTCTCTCGGAGTTACGTCTTATATAGGAGTTGGCGATTCCTCCTGTACCTGCTAGGTCTGTTTAAGGCTGCTGGGTGACATAGAAGAGTTTTTTGCTAAGAACTTAAACTAGTGCGCGTTTTGGGTCCTCAGTCTTGCCTCGCTAGTGTCATGCTCTGACAAAATGAAAAAACGTAGGTGACCTCTGAAAGTTTTCAGAAGCTTCTGTTCTTAAGTGTTCAGGCATCTTTATTTCCATTCTTCTCAAGTTTATTACCATGACAATGATTAACAAAAATCTAAAAAACAAGACGCATAAAACACTACTTATCTGGGGTTTGATTCTGAAAGCATGATTTCAGCACATTCTTAAAACTTCCTTTTCACAAAAACCTTGGAAATGTCAGTGCTAAAAAGAGGCAGCTAACTAACCACCGCAAAACACCTATCTCAGATCATTAAAATCTTTCCCTCTTCCCCTCCCACCATGGGTTCCAGTTTTTGAGGGGAAATACTGTACTTTTTACTTGAATATTGTCATTAATTAGGTTGTAATAATTGTCAGTATCGGTTTCGAGGGGTGCATAGAATAATAATTTTAGCTGCGGTATGGATGTTAGCTGTTTCTTTCGCTGAACTCATTTTAAAATTAGGGTTTACACATAGATCTATTACCCTATAAATAGAAGTACATTATTTGTGGTAAACTGCCTCCTCATTCATTTAGTGCCATCTCTTACCTAACCTTATATTTCCTGAACGCACAAGGACTTCTTTTTTCAGTGATTACCACAGATAATTAAAATTGATTCTATTTCTATTTTGTCATGAAATAGTCATTTACATAAATGTAGAAGTTACTATGGAATACAGTGTAGTGGAGTTATAAGCTGGTGATTTTTAAACTAGAGTTGTTTAAAAAGGCTGAAACAAGACCATATTCCTTTCCAGTAATTTTGAAAAGAATCATATTACTTTGATCAATTATTACTTCTGGGAAAATTAATATATTAAGTAAAGATATATAATTATGACAAATGGTAAACTTTTGGTTATAAGTGTTTTTCTTTTAGCATATTAGTGCAGGAAGCAACCTCAGAAATCACTCTTCACAAGTAAGACTGAGATGAGAATGGGTTACTGGGATGGTGTAGTTTTACTGTATAGACTCTGATATTTGGAATCACATTAGCTACTTTTTGAAGAAAATCTGAAATTTGCAAGAAGCTCCTAGTGTCCCATTAGTTCTTCATGTTATTCAGTATGTGGCTGTGCTTAGGTGTTAAGGTAGTTACTTGGTTTATTATTTAACATTTGTCATGAAAGTAAGAGCTTTTCAGTCTTTTTTGCTAAATTATAGGTGGGTTTGGGAAACTTAGTCAACCGAACACTAAGCATTAGGCCCTAAATCAATAATAGCAAGAGTTGTGATGGCTAATATGCTTTTGTCAGGAGTATTTTTCTTGTTATACATTTTAGCATTATACTAACAGACTGTAAAAAGGGAAAAGTCTCCAATATCCTTCCATCTTAACATCTCACACTCTCATTTTCTTATTTCCATTCCACTTTGGATTCACATGTGTATATAATTTTACATAGTTTTAATATTACAACTTTTATTTTTGCTTCTCTTCATGTGAAATATGAACTTAAACAAGCTAAAGAAAAGGGGGAAATCTGTATTGTCATGAGGCCTGGAAGTTCTGTTTGTGGATATTGTCTGTCTTTTCATGTTGTCTTTCAGGCTTGTACCACTTACCAGGCAACTCTGCTTCTGTTCTCTATACTGTAAAGAACACCCCTTCATACATTATTAACCAGTCTAATTATTAAATGAGCCGAAAGTTTTACAAGCATAATTGATGGTACTAGCTAGATCGGTGACATTCTCCTGTTCAGGAGTTTGATGTTTTATAACTTTAGATGGTTTAAAAAATGTTTACTATTTATTGGGTGCCTGCCAGGTGTCTAGCTTATATTAGTATGGGATCTTATTGCCTTTTGCTCAAGGGGCTTCCCATGTTTAAATATGTATAAGATCAACTACTAAAATAAAGAAATCTATATAAAAGCTGTTTGGCAAATTCCTTTGCTATATCTACCTAGCTTCAGGTGATGAAACCAGAAATTATAATAGAAATTTAGCCGAGAGGAAAACTGTGAAACGGGCTATTTTAGGTGTTAGGAAGCATAGACAATAAATTTATTTCAACAGGTATTTCTCGAGGGTTTACTTTGCATTTTACGACACTTGATGCAGTGAAAGACGCAAGAAGAACGTGATGTCTAATGGAAGTCAGTGCTTAAATAAATCACAATCTAGTATCTCAGTGGAAACACTATTATATAGCCATTAAAAATGATGGAAGTCAAAATCATTTGCTAAGGAAGACTGTTTCCTGTGTTAGCAGAAAAAGCAGAGTGTAAAATGGTATATGTAACTGTGTGATTGAATCTACTAGTATGATTATTGCTGTGTAAGAATGTAAACAGGAATGGGCAAGGGCTAGAAAAAAACGTGAAAAAATGAGATTGATTGTTCTTCTTGGGGGAATTTTATTTCCTAAAACCTTCTTAGTGTTGTCTAGTATTCAGGTTTTTAAAGTGTGCTTTATGCTTCATGCTCATGAGGAAATGACTGTCATGTGAAAGATAAGATTAAAAGGTCAACACCTATAGCAGATTGCTGGTTACGAAGTGCCAGGGAGGTACAGGAGTTTGGAGGTGTGAAAAATCCCTTCAACCTGGTGATTAGGGAAGGCTTCTCTGGAGCGGGAGAACTTTGGTTAGACTTGGAGGAAGGAAGCTTCCAGCTGGAACGGATGCAGGGTGGGAGGGCAGGGAGAACATGGTTCTTTGAGGAGGAAGGATGGCCTGAGAGCAAAGGCACAGAGAGACTCCAATGAGCCGGGCAAGTTGAGACAGCAGAGACAAGATGAGCCTCCCAGAAAGGAGGCTTCTGTGAGGTTGCCTAGGAAAGGATGATATTACAAAGCCGAGGTGAAACTACCGGGAGCCCTGAACGCTAGGCCCAGAAGTCTGGGTTCAGGGTGGCTGGTCCAGGGGTTCTGTTTAGTGTTTTAGATCTTCGTGTGGGTCTTAGACGCAAGCACAAAGGAGAAGATTGCCAGATCTCAGGGCAAGGTGGAAAAGCCTGGGCAGAGGGCTGATTGAGGGCACAGCTGAGCAACATTTAGGAGTGCGTGGTAAAGCTGAGGCCCTGCGAATAGGAAGAGGGAGGAGGCTGCACAAAACCAAGTACATGTGAATCAAGAGACCAGGTAAAGCTGAGGTAGGAGGAAGCTTAGAGGACCTAGGCAGTCAGCAAAGACACAGCTAATCTGTAGGAAATGAAAGGTGGGGGAGGGTGGGAGAATCTGGAACAGGAAGGAGTTTTTGACCTGAGACCATTGGTGGTGGTTAAGCCTCCTCAGAGAGATCGCTGATGTTGGAGTTAAGGATGACTGTGGATGGAAATTTCTAACATATTTTCTAAAACAGAAGGTACTTGTTTTACTACCATCTGATGGAGAATGAGACACATCTCTTACAACATTGTTTTGTTTCTGCTGTCAACTCTGACTGAAATTGGGATTTATATGCATAGGGCCAGAGGCTTTTGGAGAAGAAAGTACAAGTGTATAAAATAAAATAAAATTTGTTTGAATTGGCATTTACTTTTACCCCCTCACCTCCATAAAACAATGACAAATGTCTAACTTTTCCACTTCTTAAATTCTGAAGATGAAAGAAACCACTGATGAAACTATTTGGTAAGCAGATGAATTGAGATGTGAGATTGTATTGAGTGGAAATGGATTTATTATTGACCTCTGTGCTTGCTGATCAGGTTCCCTTGTGTTCAACAAAGCATGTTCTTAAAAACACTTGGCAAAGATGAGCAGTGTAATCTGTGGGGAAGTGTGTGAAACTAACTGGTCTATGGGACACAATCCATGATTTAATTGGTTTTGGACTTTAATTCTCAGAAGCTGTAGGTATCTTTAAAAGATTGTAATTAACCCATGCAATTCATCACGTGTTGATTGAAGGAAAAATAATAGCTACTTTTTGGGAGCTTTCTATTTGTGAGCTACAGAATTTGGTACTTTTTTTTTTTGGTGAGGAAAATTGGCCTTGAGCTAACATCTGTTGCCAATCCTCCTCTTTTTGCTTGAGGAAGATTGTTGCTGAGCTAACATCTGTGCCAATCTTGCTCTGTTTTGTATGTGGGATGCCTCCACAGCATGGCTTGGTGAGTGGTGTGTAGGTCTACACCTGGGATCTGAACCAGCAAACCCTGGGCCACCGAAGTGGAGCAGGCGCATTTAACCACTATGCCACTGGGCCGGCCCCAGTTTGGTACTTTTTATACCTTATTTCATTCTTCAAAGAAAACTTTGAAAGGTAGTTATAGAATTATTATTTAACAGAATCTCAGAGGGGTTAAGTAACTCCCAGAATTACAAAACCAGTATTTTGGACCCTGAATTCACCTACTTTGCCATTAAAGCCTGTGCTTTTACTACTGTATTGGACATGATGATCTTTAAAGGAATCTTGTGTTCCTGAGTTTACATAATTTTCAAAGATGTGCAAGATACACGAGAAGCATAAGTCGTGATCTTTGACCAAAGGAGCTCACTGTCTTATTGGTAATAAGAGATGCACAGGCGAGTCAATTATAAGAATACGTGTACACGGTGTAATGATGATGGTGCATTATGAATTAAAGAAATGGGGGTGGGACTTGAGAATGATGAGGAATGAGTTGAAGACAGTGGGCAGGGAGGAAGGTATGGCAGGTGGGGTGCATAACATGAGTTGTTGGAATTAGGAAAACGTTGATGTAGGAATTAGCAAGACATTTGCAAGAACAGTGAGGAAGTTAGCTGTAAAAATTCAGACAGCAGGAAGGAGACGGTATCTGTATAAGTAACAGTTATTGAGAGGTTACTGTGCGCTGACATGGTCCCAAACACTGAACTAGATTATTTCAGTTAATCCGCACAACAATGCTAGGAAGCATTTACACTGTAACTCCATTTTACAGATGAGAAAAGGGGAACTTAGACAAGCTTAGCAACCTGCCCCAAATCACATAACTGTCAAGTGGAGACACAGGATTGAAACCTAGGCTGTTCAACTTGAGAGCCCCAGCCCTTAAATTCTGTGCTTTCATGGAAAAGCTGGAAGAGTACAGGGAGTGAGGGATGAGAAGAGTGATGGAAGTTGGCCTTACTGAAATGGAGAGGTATGTGGGGGGTGGAGGCATGTGAAGTTATTTAGGTGAGGTACAGGCAGATTCAGAAGAGTCTCGAACATGGTTTGAGGAGTACAATGACTCTAGGTTTTTGAGTAGAGTAGTGACACTGTTAAAGTGATGATTTAGGAAGGTAATCTATGTGTCTTTACCCTGCTTATAAGCTAATAAGTTAGGTTGTTATTTGTTTCATGCATGCTGGTAGAAGACATAGGACTTCTGGGTCAGAGGACTTACTCATGGCACAGCATCTGTGTGAGCACTTCCCCTTGCCTGCAAATCCCACGGGAGTGCCGTGGAGGGGTCCAGATGGATGCTGTGCAAACACTGGGGTTTGTGTTGCCTCTGAGGAACACTGAGCTTGGGGAATCCATTGCTTTTAAGTAGTAAGCAAGCCTGCTGTTTGTCCTCAAGGAAGACTTTTTATCTCAAGGTTGCTGGCTGCAAACACATTCCTGAGAGATGGGCTGGGTAAAGAGCATCTTGCGTTCTAGATATACCCAGCAAGAATGTGTCAAGGTGGTATGAAAGCAACTGAAATTTAGGAAATGTAGGAAGACTGCAAAGCTGATGATTTAGATAACTAAGTGAGTGAATGCTGGTGTCATTAACTGAGATCAGAAGGATAGGAGAAGCAAGTTTAAGGGTGCAGGTGTGGGAAATGATGAGTTCTATTCTTGCACATTCAACGATATTTAGTCAGTGCTTATCATGTGCCATACCCTGCACCTACTACTATGAATAAGATATAGTGCATCCATGTAAGAAATGTAGCAGACTTGTTGAGTTTTAGGTGTCTGAAGTGCAGCCAAGTGGATGGATCCAGAAGGCTGTTATATATGTGAGTCTGAAACTAAGGGACTGGAGATACATTTTCATTTGGGAGTTATTACTATATTTAAAAGACAGAACACCAAATTAAGCCGTGTGTGAAGGAGGAGGTCACAGAGGCCAAGAAGAGAGACAGAAGGAGAAGCAGGTGAAAGTATTGTGGAAGCCCAGGGAGGAAAAGGTGTCAAGGAAGGAATGGTCAGTAGTCAGATCTCCCAGGAGTGGCGTGTAGGCTGTGATAACGCTGAGTTGCAGTCAGTGGATTTGGCATCTTGGCAGTCAATGGTAATTTTCAGGAGCATACTTTTGACTGAATGAATTAGTGTTGGTGTGTTGGTAGTGGGCTGAGAAATAAGTGGGCATGCCAATATGGAGACAGTGAGTATACATGAATATTCTTTCAAAACACTCCGTGTAGAAGGGAAGGGTAAGGAGTGGAATCTAAAAGCGTAGTTAGGAAGAGGCCTTTTTTTTCTTTTTTTGAGTCTGGGAGAAGATGTTGAGTATTGTTATAGACAGAGAGAAAGAGCCAGTAGGAGAGGGAAAATTTTGAAATATGAGAAGAGGATAATTATATAATGGGAAGACCCTGGAGTGCTTAATTTTCTTGATGAGATAGATTATGAGGTTTTTTTTTGAAAGATTTTATTTTTCCTTTTTCTCCCCAAATACCCCCAGTACATAGTTGTATATTTTTTTAGTTGTGGGTCCTTCTAGTTGTGGCATGTGGGACGCTGCCTCAGCGTGGCCCAGTGAGCGGTGCCGTGTCTGCGCCCAGGATCTGAACCTGGCGAAACCCTGGGCCGCGGAAACAGAGCACGTGAACTTAATCACTCGGCCATGGGGCTGGCCCAAGTATGAGGTTATTAATTGAGAACAAGAAGAAGTGGGTTGGCTGGGATCTTCAGAGTAGTGAGTATTTAGAAATGTGGTTGAAGGACTCTAACTGTATTTTATATCTCTTGAGAGCAGTGAGGTCATTCCTCCCAAGTTTTTTTTAAAGATATTTTTCACATATGAAAAGTGTACAATTCAATGGCTTTTAGTGTATTTGCAGAACTGTACAGCTATCACCACTATCCAATTCCAGAACATTTTCATCATCCCAAAGAAAGATTCTCCCATTAGTATTACTCTCCAGCCACCCCCTACTCCTACACGCTCCACCCTCCCCTCAGCCCCTGGCAACCACTAATCTACTTCTTGTCTCTATGGATTTGCCTATTCTGGACATTTCATATAAATGGAATTATACAATATGTGGACTTTTGTATCTGACGTCTTTCACTTGGCATAATGTAGTCAGGATTTATCCATGTTGTAGCGTGCATCAATACTTCATTTTGTTTAAAGCTGAATAATATTTTGTGATATGGAGATGCCATCTTTTGTTTACCCGTTCATCAGTTGATGGGCATTTGGCTTGTTTCCACTTTTTGATTATTATAAATAATGCTGCTGTGAACATTTATATGTAAATTTTTGTGTGGATGTATATTTTCATTCTCTTGGATATGTATATTCGTATAAGTGGAATTGCTGGGTTATATAGTAACTCTAACTTTTGAGAAACTGCTAAATAGTTTTCCAAAGTAACTGCACTGTTTTACATTCCCACCAACAGTGTATGAAGCTTCCAATTTCTCCATGTCCACACCAACACGTTTGTTGTCTGTCTTTTTGATTATTGCCATCCTAGGGGCTGTGAAGTGGTATCTCATTGTAATTTTGATTTGCATTTCCCCAAGTCTAATGATTTGAGCATCTTTTCATGTGCTTATTGGCCATTTGCATATCTTTGGAAAGATCTTTATTCAAACCCTATACTTATTTTAAAAATTGAGTTGTCTTTTATTATTGGGTTGTAAGAGTTCTTAATATATTCTGGATACCAGTCCCTTATCAGATATATGATTTGCAGATTTTATCTTGGTTTTGTGGGTTGCCTTTTTATTCTCAACAGTGTTCTTTGAAGCACAAAAATTTTTCATTTTGATGTGGTCCCATTTATCTATTTTTTTCTTTTGTTGCTTGTGCTTTTGATGCTATAGCTAAGAAGCAATCACCTAACCCAACATCATGTGGATTTATGCCTATGTTTTCTTCTAAGAGTTTTATAGTTTTAGCTCTTACATTTAGATCTTTGATCCATTTGGAGTTAATTTTTGAATGTGATGTGAGGTAGAGGTCCAATTTCAGTCTTTTGCATGTGGATATCCAATTGTCCCAGCACCATTTGTTGAAAAGACTGTACGTCCCCCATTGGATTGTCTTGGCACCCTTGTTGAAAATCAGTTGACTATAAACCAGATGGTATATTTCCGGACTCTCAGTCCTGTTCTATTGATTTATGTGTCTATCCTTATGTTAGTACCACACTCTCTTGATTACTGTAGCTTTTTAGTAAGTTTGAGTGTAGTCTTTCTACTTTGTTCTTCTCTTTCAAGATTGTTTTGGCTATTCTGGTTTTGCCTTCTAAGTTTTTAAATACTTATTTCCTAGTCTTCTGAATTTGATTAGTTTCTTGAATATACACGTTTATGTTTTGGGCCACATAGATTATTTTAATTATTTTCATCTTATGACCTCTTTTCTCCTTATCAGGCGTACTGTTTTGAATCTTCCTTCGTTCCTCAATCTTTTCTTTAGCCATATTAGAGCTCAGTTACTTTTTTTTTTCCTTAATGATTGGCACCTGGGCTAACAACTGTTGCCAATCTTCTTTTTCTTGCTTTTTCTCCCCAAGTTCCCCCAGTACATAGTTGTATATTTTAGTTGTAGGTCCTTCTGGTTGTGGCATGTGGGATGGCCTGAGGAGCGGTGCCATGTCTGCGCCCAGGATCCAAACCAGTGAAACCCTGGACCGCCAAAGCGGAGCACGTGAACTTAACCACTCGGCCACGGGGCCGGTCCCATGAGCTCAGTTACTTATATATATTTTTAAAATTATTTTATTGAGGTCACATTGGTTTATAATGTTGTGTAAATTTCAGATGTACATTATTATATCTAGTTTCTGTTTGTCACCATACATATGTGTCCCTTTACCCTTTTTGCTCTCCTCCTGCCTGCTTCCCCTCAGTTATTATATTTTTATTTACTGAATAGATTTTTGTGTTCACTGGTAAAATATAAAAATAGGTGATTAGGATATCTTATATATCTCTTACTGGAAAGCATACTACCAGTTTGCTTGTCTCCCTGTGTGGCATCACATAATTTATTTCCTCCCTGGGTCAGTGGCCTCAAGGAAGTCCCAAGCAACTTATTAGTAAAGAAGTGTAAGTCATATTCTGTATTCTGCCAATAAGAGTATTGTACTGTAGTTGGGAAAACAAGTCCTTCATACGTCAAATATTAGTGATGAATATTTTATTCATATGAGCATGCATAGACACGTAGAAGTATTAGGCATGTGACACAAATTAGTTGACGATAGAACCATATATAGCATGCAGAGTTTGCAATTTAATCACAGTGTGAATCTTACAGGTAATTTACTATCTTCCTTTTAAAAATGGACCCTTGTGAATTTAAGAGTAAGTCATAGTTAGCTTTTGAGAAACATGACTGGTAGGTAAAGGGAGGTACAATTATATTTCTGAGTAGTAGGGTTTGTGTGAAAATTGTTATTAATTATCTGGAGAATTAGAAAAGCAGATTACTAAATGGGCAGCTCAGAATGGTTTTGTCCACACTGAGAGTGATGCGTTTCCCCACACGGAACAGGAGTTATGTAAGGGGAGTCTCTCAGGCCCTGCCCGTCTCTTGCTGTGATGTCATTGAGGAGTGAGTCATAGCTGATTTATGCACTGAAGAAAGACTTGTTTCAAATTATTGTTCACTTCTACAGGTGACTAATTTGCTGGCTGAATAAGCTGAATTGTCAGCTGTAGATGTTTCGGTACTCATCTTGAGGAACTTCACCTAGAAAAGCATCCTGTTTGGGAAATAATACGGGGTCTTTATTGTTAGTGGAGTAAATTTCTTTTTTCTAAGGACTCATGGACACATCAAAGCATTCATGGTTCTGAGGACTATAAAGCTTGGTTAGTCATGACATAAGCTTACAGTATTACTGAACACTAAGATCACTCCGGTTTTTTATTGGTTTTTAGACATAGTTCTAATTAAATCCCAATCTCATTGTTTTAGACTTTACTAGGAATAAACTGTTGTCCGTGTGTTACTTGTTATAATAATGATGAGTATTTAGTACTATTTTTTTATTGTGGTAAAGTTTACATAACATAAAATTTACCCTCTTAAACCACTTTTAAGTGTCCAGTTCAGTGGCGTTAAGTACATTCACATTGTCGTACAAGCATCACCACCATTCATCTCTAGAACTTTTTTTATCTTGCAAAACTGAAACTCCTTACCCATGAAACTACCTCCCCTGTTGCCTCTTCAGCCCAGCCCCTGGCAACCACCATCCTACTTTCTTTCTCTATGAATTTGACTACTCTAGGTACCTCATGTAAGTGGAATCATACAGTATTTGTCCTTTTGTAACTGGCTTATTTAACTTAGCAGAATATCTTCAAGGTTCATCCATGTTTTAGCAGAATTTCATTCCTTTTTAAGGCTGAATAATATTCCACTGAATGTGTATGTGTGTGTGTGTATATATATATATATGTATATACACACACACACCACATTTTGTTTATTCAGTCATTGATGGACACTTGGGTTGCTTCCCCCTTTTGTCTGTTGTGAGTAATGCTGCTGTGAATATGGGTGTATTTGAATGCTATTTTTGCAAAGGCAATGCATAGCAGCTAGGTCCTTATCTTTTTAATCTAAGTATTGTTCCAAACTAAGAGGAAGCTGTTTATCTTTCGGATTTTTGTTAGGTGTTTAAAAAAAATTTTTTTTTAAATTTTTAAAATTTGGGTTAACTTTAAAGCCTAAGTTTGTTACTGCTATTTAATCACTGCTTTGCTTTCTAAGCAGTATGGCACAAGAAGTTTTCTATGGAGAAAGTGTCACGTTTAGAATCTTGTAGCAGTATAATTTAATTCAACCAGTTAGTAACATTTGATGGTATACTAGCTATAGCATTTTATATTAAAATACTTTTCAGACATCTGACCCTTAAACTCATCAAATCTCATTGCATTTATTTGCTTGGGTGTGTGTCCTAGATGTTCCACCCATATTGTAAACAGTCTTGTGAAAAGTCTTCTATTAATATGTATCCATCAGTCAGCAGAGTTGGGGTAGGAATTTTGATTACAAAAACTGAGCTAATAAAGAAGCTAATAAAGAAGTGAAGATAGTTGTTTCTATTTTAAATGCCGCTTTTGGCGAGTGTTAGATTCAGGAACATTTGTAAGTTGCAGTCTTTAGGACAAAATGAGTTTAGGTTGGGTAGATTAGATATTAGGTGATTCTTTGTATCATATAGGATTTTCCAGGGATTGGTTCCTTAATCATGCCACTTAATGCTTCCAAATTATTAGTTGTATCTGATGAAGACGTGAGACGGAGGAGGGAGGAGCTGTGAAGAGGATAGGGAGAAAGCACACAAATGAAGGAAAATGTTTGGATCCTTTCTCAATTAAAGATCATTTGAACTGAAGGCAGAGCACTTACTGGGGAAAATATTTGATTTGCAGCTTTTCAGGTTTGCATTCTAGATGTATACTTCTGCATAAAGAGCTATGCATGCAGCTCCTCTGCTCAGACCAAATGTTCCTGCAAGAAACTAATAACTAACTTTGTGGTGGGTGGTGGCATAGTGGATTCTGAGTCACAGTACAGTTTCCGGAGAGTTGATAATGCATTTGTGTATGATACAGATTTGACTGTAAGGGGCCAGCCAATACAATGTGATCAGAAACCATTAAGGAGTAAGAGTAACAGAGTCTGATGATTGCAAACTTGCTTAGCTCTGGGCCTAAGGAAAGGAAGAAGTAAAATTGGGTGTTTGAAAAGTTTTTGCAGTGAGGCTGAGAGTTTCTTGCAGCGTTTCTGTGACGGTCTAGGGTGGGTTTAGACACAAAGCCGTACAGATAGACTCTAGTGCTGGTCGACCACAGTGGAACTGTGGCCTTTTCGGGGTTGGTCTTCCAGACCTGAGTAAAACATTGCTCTACAGTTTTCTTTCAGTTCTCTTTGTCTGAAAAATGTATTGGCTAAAAGACCACTCAGTTTTTTTATATTTCTAGAATGTATCTTTGAGAACAAATGTAGAATAACTTATATGAGAAAAGTTAAGTTGTGGCAGGTACATGGAGGAAAATTTTTGTTTTTGTTGTTGTTTTTGCATTTGTTTCAGTTATATAAAGTAAAATGAAAAAAGAAATGACCTTTCCTGGCAGTGGAAATACTCTTAAATTATAATAAGTATGACATTGATCTTTGGCCAAGGTTCTTTGGGAAATAGAAAATAACTCCAATGTAGTGCAGCTCCTTTCCTTAGAGCTTATCTTTTGGTAGTGGAGATAAGGCAAACAGAAACAGTTTCATACTTTGGGTCAGAAAAATACAAGAATATAAAAATATGAGAACATAAACATTATGTGGCCTCTACGTTTTTTGTAAATAGCTTTGAGAGATAATTCACGTACCATACAGTTAAGCCAATTCACTGGTTTTTATTATACTCACACAGCTGTGCAACTATCAGCACAATCATTTTTATTTTATTTTTTTTTTGCTGAGGAAGATTAGCCCTGAGCTAACATCTGTTGCCAATCTTCCCCTTTTTTTTGCTTGAGTAAGATTTTCCCTGAGCTAACACCTTTACCAGTCTTCCTCTACTTTATATGTTGGTTGCCACCACAGCATGACTGAAGAGTGGTGTGGGTACACGCCCTGGATCCAAACTCATGAACTGAGGCTGCTGAAGTAGAATGCACCAGACTTAACCACTATGCCACAGGGCTGGCCCCTGTCTATAATAAAATTATTGGGTTGTGAGAGTTCTTTATATTTTCTGATGCAAGTCCCTTATTATCGATATATGACTTACAAATATTTGTTTGATTTTGTGGCTTGTCTTTTACTCTCTTGATGGTGTCCTTTGAAGCACAAAAGATTTTCCTTTTGATGACTTTCAATTTATTTTTTTCTTTTGTTGCTTGTGCTTTTGGTGTCTAAGAAACCATTCCTAACCCAAGGTTATGTGGATTTATCCTTATGTTTTCTTCTAAGAGTTTTATAGTTTTAGCTCTTACATATGTATGTCTGTGATCGATTGGACTTAATTTTTGTGTATGGTGTTTATTCTTTTGCATGTGGATATCCAGTTGTCCCACCACCATTTGTTGAAAAGACTGTACTTTCCCCATTGGATTGTCTTGACACCATTGTCAAAGTCAGTTGACCACAAATGTGACGGTATATTTCTGGACTCTGTTCTGTTGCTCTTTATGTCTGTCCTTCCATCCTTCTAGTGGTACTACACTATCTTAATTACTTGATCTTTGTAGTAAGTTTGAAATTGGTGAGTATAGTCTTTTATTTTGTTTGTCTTTTTCAAGATTGTTTTGGTTATTCTCGGTCTTGTGCATTTCCATGTAGATTTTAGGATCAGCTTGTCTTGTTAATTTTTGAAAAAAAAAAAGCCAGCTGGGATTTTGATAGGGATTGCCCTGAATCTTGTAGACCAATTTGGGGAGTATTTCCATCTTAGCAGTATTTTTTTTTTTTTTTGAGGAAGATTAGCCCTGAGCTAACATCTGCGGCCAATCTTCCTCTTTTTGCTGAGGAAGGCTGGCCCTGAGGTAATATCCATGCCCATCCTCCTCTACTTTATATGTGGGACGCCTACCACAGCATGGCTTGCCAAGTGGTGTCATGTTTACACCTGGGATCCAAGCTGGGGAATCCCCGGCCACCGAAGTGGAACGTGCGCACTTACCCACTGCACCACTGGGCCGGCCCCCATCTTAACAATATTAAGTCTTTCAATTTATGAACATAAGATGTCTTTCCATTTGTTTAAGTTTTTAATTTCTTTCAAAAGTGTTTTAGAATGTTCAACATACAAGTCTTGTACTTCTTTTAAATTTATTCCTGGGGGCCGACCCCATGGCTGAGTGGTTAAGTTCACATGCTCTGCTTCGGTGGCCCAGGGTTTCGCCGGTTCGGATCCTGGGCGTGGACATGGCACCGCTCATCAGGTCACACTGAGGCGGTGTCCCACATGCCACAGCTAGAAGGACCCACAACTAAAAATATACAACTGTGTACCGGGGGGCTTTGGGGAGAAAAAGGAAAAAAAAATCTTTAAATTTATTCCTAAGTATTTAAATCTTTTTCATGTTATAAATGAAATTATTTTCTCAACTTCTGGGTATTTCATTGCTGGTGTGTAGAAACACAACTGATTTTTGTATGTTGATCTTGTATCCTACAGCTTTGCATGACTTGTTTATTCTAATAGTTTTTTAGCAGATTTCTTAGGATTTTCTGTATACAGATCATATCATCTACAAGTAGAGAGAGTTTTACTTCTTTCTTTCCGATCTGGATACCTTTTATTTGTTTCTCTTGCCGGGCTGCCCTGAGCAGAACTCCTAGTACAGTGTTGAACAGAAGTTGTGGCAGTAGACATCCCGGTCTTGTTCCTGATGTTAGAGACCAAGTGTTCAGTCTTTCACCATTAAGCATGATGTTAGCTGCAGGTTTTTGTAGATGCACCTTATTAGATTGAGGAAGTTCTCTTCTATTCCTAGTTTGCTGAGTATTTTTATCATGAAAGAGTGTTGAATTTTTGTCAAATGCTTTTTCTGAAACGTTACTTTAAAAAATGTCTTTTTCCTGTCTTTTTTTTTCCCTGCAGAAGTTGACTTACATACCAAATGTGTGGTGGATGTGGATGCAAACAAGGTTATTCTTAATCCTGTAAATACTAATCTTGCCAAAGGAGATGCCCGGTAAGTTAAGAAACAGTGTTATGATCAATGGAGTTTTAAATGACTGAAAGCAACAATGGCTGCTGAATTGAGTTCAGCGCAGCAAATCCTGAATGCTTACCATCTAGAGATGAGGTCTATAATGTGGAATAACTAAGTGCCAGAATGAGTGTCATAGCCAGTAACTGTATTAGAAGCTCAGAGAAGAGAGCTTAGGTTAGGTTGTGAAATAACTGAGGAAGGCTTCTTGAAGGAGATGGTCCCAGCTGGAGAGTTAGCTAAGAGGTAAAGGGGAAGAAGTGAGGTAGAAGGAAAGACTTTTAGGTTGTTCTTCAGCTTGAGTTGCTTTTACTTCTGCTAATTTGAATCCTGTCTGTCAGGCAGGGCACACTTCAAGTGCTGCTCTCTTCCTGAAGGCATTCCATGTAAGCTATAATCTGTACTACGGAATTGAATTATTATATATTGCTTTGGGTCGTTAATTGTAGCTTCACAGTAGATTTTAAGATCTTGTAGGGACTATCTGTCAGGGGTTGAGGGTGAATCCTTGAGCATCACTTCTGGGTTTGGATGATAGTATGAATGTTAAAAGGGAGGGCAAGGAGGTGTGGAGAAAGTGAATTTGAGGAAGAAGGAAGAGATTAACTTGATTTTTCTTGGTAAGTGCAGGGAAGTTTATTTAATTAAATAAGCTGGGATCAGATTACAGAAGACCTTGAAGGCAGACAAGGAAATTTGGCCTGTATTTTTATGGGTAGGATGTCATCTTTGACAATCTTTGAATATTGTGATTAAGAGATAGTATAGGAAAAGTTGTTAGTTGGCAGTGTAGACAGAATGGGTCAAAGTGGGGAAAAAATGGGTCAAAATGGGGAAAGACTGGCTTTTTGGAGAGATCAGCCATATCAGAGATGTTTTTGTACTGACCCTGGAAGTGGAGAGCACAAACTAGAAAGTGCCTGCCGTGATGTTTTGCACAAAGTAGATACTTCACAAATACTTGTAGAAACAGTGCTGTATATGGAAATACATACAGAAGGCACTCCATAAATGTGCTTTCAAGTTGAGTTGGATTGAGTTGAAAAGACCACTGGACTTGGAGTCAGCAAATCTGAAATTGAATCCCTATTTAACTATGTTATTGTAGCTAGTTATTTTTAACTTTTTTGAGCCTCATCTGTATGATGCCCATCTTACCAGTCTCACAGAGGTGTTTTCTGCAGATCGAATTAGTGATTGTTAAAGTGCTTTGTAAAGTGTTCTGTAAATTATCAGGTTTATTGTTATCGATGTAGAGATATTTCTTAAGCATCTCTAGGATATGAGATTTTAAGATCTCATAGGTACTATGAGATATGATGTCATTAGGGTGTGAAGGGTATAGCTGTGTCAAAAATCTTGCTAGGATTTTGAGCCTGTTAATTGAATTACTTATTGTTCTGAGTATTAATTGAAATAATTAATTTTGGCGGCCGTTTATTGCTTTTAGAATGTTCAGTCTGGGGACTATTGCTTTATTTGGAAATGTGGGCACCTCAGAAGAGAGTTGGAGGCAGTATCCTATGGTAGAAAGAGTATGGGCTTCATATGTAGACTGACTTGGATTCCGCTTCTGGCTTTGCCACTTGCCAGCATGGTTGCCTACCTGTGTTCCTTATTTATGAAGTGTTTTAGTTTACTATTGCTGCATAACCAATTTCCTCAAAGTCTTAGTGGCTTAAAACAACAACAGTCATTTATTATCTCATGGTTTCTGTGGGTCACTTCAGACAGGGCACGGCAGGAATGGCCTGTCTCTGCTCCGACTGCCTGGGCTCTAGCTGGAAGACTTGAAGGCTGGGGGCTGGGATCATCTGGAGAAGGCTTGGTCACCCGCGTCTGGTAGTTGATGCTGCCTATTGGCTGGAGATGCAGCTGGGGCTGTGGGCAGAATACCTACTCATAATCTGGTGGCAGGTTCCAAGGGCAAGTGTTTTGAGAGAGTGAGAAAGCCGGGCGGAAGCAGTATTGCCTTTGGTGTCCTAACCTTGGGAGTCATGCAGCATCACTTCTGTCACATCTTCTTGCTCAAGGCTGGTGGAAAGTTCTACACAGTATCAAGAAGTGGAAACATAGGCTTATCTCTCAGTGGAGGAACGTCAGTGTCACGTAAAGAAAAGCTTTTGGGGTGGGATATGTATTGTGGCTGTCGTTGGAGAACACAGTCTGCCACAAATGTGTAATAGTATCTACATGATAGGGTTGTTGTGAGAATAAAATGAGCACATAGAAGCTAAAGAATATGTTTTCTTTCCTTTTGAGATCTTTGAGTCTCAGGGATTTGTGAAAGAATTAAATAGCACTTTTTGGTTTTGTAGAATATCTTGGATTGGCTCTTTTTTTCCCATATGCTGAAAATATAAATTGAGTATTACTCAGTGCTATAGAGTACTTTTAAAAAACTTTTAAAAGTGACAGCTGCCAATAAGGTTGGTATGTAATGGTTTTTGGTGAAGTTAAGACATATAGCTTTTGTTGAAGCTTGTAATATACAATAATATAATATAGACATGTAAAATATACAAAAGTGTATACAGCTTGATGAATTTTCATAAGTTGATCACACTCCTATAACTGGCACCCAGATAAAAAACAAAAACGTTACTAGTATCACAAAAGACCACCTCATGAGAAGTGCGTTTTCTTTTAATATAATATCAGGGTGAAAAGACAAAATAGAAATTTTGGAATGTAGCAGTCCAGCGGTACATGTTGATTTGATTAAATTTGTGGAAAAATAGGGAGGAAAGCACAAATTAAAAGCTGTCTTATATGACATGAGGTTAATCACAGTCCGCCTTGTGTAATGACTAATCCATAGGGCGAGTGATGGTTTGATAGGAGCTCTCTGTGTAACCGGAGAGCCAGGGATTTGAAACTAACACGTAAGTGATTTGAGTCTGTTTAAATTATAGTCAGAAAGGCTCAAATTAATATTTTTCCTATAAAAGCTGCAATATCCTTGCTTTTAAAATAGTATCCAATTCTGTTAATCTAAAACTGACTAATTTTGTGTGTGTACTTAATTCAAGTTAGTATACTTTGAAAGTGAACATATGTAAATTTTAAAACAATGATTTATGTATTTTTCTGATTAATTTTGCGTTAATGTCTGAAAATTTTGTGATTTGATATTTGTGCTTATTACAACTGACAGAAGCCATGGTTAAATGAGTGGGTAAACCATTCCCAGTTTAACAGCTTAATCATGGGGATTCAAGAGACATTTTTGCTGTGCTATATATGGAATTTCAAAACTGTTTTGAAAAATAAGATACTTAAAATTCAGAAAATTGATAACACAAGGCTAAGAAGAGATTAAGAACCTTTCCTTTGGAGCCAGACATCCTGGGTTGAATCTCAGCTCTACCACGTAACATGTGTGATATGGAGCAAGTTACTTAGATTTCCTCTGCCTCAGTTTATTGATCTCTGAAGTGGAGATTATAACAGTACCTGCCTGTAGGTTGTTAGGAGGATTAAATGAGTTAAAATATGTAAAATGGCAGTGCCTGGTATATAGTGAACCTTACATAAATGTTAGCTGTTACTCTGAGTATTACTGTTATTGTTATTATGGCCTGTATTTAAGTTGTAGTCCATGGTATATTTAGTGAGCTATAATTTCATAAAGTAAAATTTTTTAAAACCAAAATATATTTAGTTCAATCCTTGACTATTATGTGCCTATCACGAAATTACCTAGTTCTATAAAAATTTCAGCTTTGCAAAGTCAGAAACTTTATTTTCTCTAGTTTGCCCAAAGTTGATGGGGCTCTTAGGGACTAACATGACATCCATTAGAGAGCTATAACTCTAATTTTATGTTTACAGTGAATAAAATATTAATCCTTGCCATCCAGGCTTCTACTTCTTAGTATCAACCAACTTGGGAAGCCAGATCAAAACATTAGTTGTGAACACAGGGTAAGAACAAAGGGATGTTTTAGCAAACATGGGAAAGACTAAGGACGAACTCTTTGTATTCCTCAACACTACTCGAACACTGTAGTGACTAGAGCAGTCTTTTTCTTATATGTGTAGTACTGGATACACACTGAGAGGGTTGGTCTATTTCTTTTCTCATGCAGAGCCACACTGCTTATACTACTAGTACAATTAAATGTATTTTTGGAATTATGTTTTTGCTCTCAATCACTTTAATTTTCTAGATTGGTCCTTGGGGTTTTCCAAATCTTCATCAGCAACATATTTACAAATCATATTTTAGGGCTAATAAATGACTGATTCGTTATCTATTCTTAGTAAATTTTTACAGGAGTAATTCTCAAAGTTTGATCTTAGCATTTAGGAGCACTTTAAGTCCCTTTTGTAACTATTACAATAGTACCATGATGTACAACAGTCCCCTTTTAAAGAACTAAATAAATCTTGCAGCCTTTTTTGTTTGAATTATATCTTAAAACTTATTAACATTTTATCCTATAATCAAATGTTAATGCTAGTTAGCCTGTCACCAATGATAGGGCAAAATAGTTTCTTAGCCTGTTTTTTTGCCTCATTCTCTCCTCTACCCACCAACAGTCCTTCCCTGCTAACTGGCTAAAAAGTTAATTGAGATACTTAAAATGTGTTTTAAAAGGAAGTAAGGTGTGATTTTCCATGGAGAGTGGCAGCCTCCACTTTGTGAAAGAGTTGTGTTTGAAAAGTTATGTATAGGTGAGTTTGGAAATGAGAATGCATTTTCCCATAGGAACTGACAGTTGTTTCCAGTGAAAGTGCTGTTCTAGTACATAAGTGACTAGTTTGGCCCACGGCTCATTCAGTCACGCTTTTTATATTTTAGTATGCAGCTGAAGCACTTCATAGCTGCTTCCCATTTCGTCACGAATAGTATTAAAAAGATGTGTGCTCAAGAGTCAAGATTGAAGAAAATTAATAATTTTTATTCCTTATTGAGGACCTTCTGAAGTGAAAAGATTTTTTTTGCTGCAGGTATGTGGCGATGAAGAGTGCAGTGACTACCAGTAATCAGTATACTTTTGTGTCACTGTGCCAAAGGTGCCAGGAGTTTGACCCATCTTTGCTTTTGCACCATCAGTGCAAATATCGACACAGTGAAAAAGGCAAAAATGTCTCAGTATTATGAAAATAGTTCTGACCTCAAAACCCACTGAAAAGCTCTAGGGGATCCCCCGGAATCCTCAGACCACAATTTCAGAACCAAATTTAGGGATTAATGTAATTCACAAGATCTAAGAACTGAAGTGGATGTCTTTGGTGTGTTTATTTTTAACTACTTTACTGAGATATACATACCATGTAATTCACCCCTTTAAAGTGAACAATTCAAGGTTTTTATTTACCGTGGTGTAGCCAGCACCATTATCTAATTTTATGATATTTGTTTTATCCTCTTAATCTACTTTCTGTTTCTGTAGATTTGAGATTTGTGTATTCTGGACATTTCGTATAAGTGAAATCATACAATACGTGCTCTTCTGTGGTTGGCCTCTTTTACTTGGCGTAATGTTTTTGAGGTTTATCCATGTTGTAGGATTTATCTGTACTTCATTCCTTTTTATGATGGAGTAGTATTTCATTGTATTGTTTTGTTTATCCATTCATCAGTTGATGGGTATTTGGGTTGTTTCCACTTTTTGGCTGTTATGAATAATGCCGCTGTGAATGGTTGTGTGCAAGTCTTTGTGGGGGCATATGTTTTCATTTCTGTTAGGTAGATATCTAGGAGTGGAATTGCTGGGTCATGGGGTAACTCCGTGCTTAACATTGTGAGGAACTGCCAGACTGTTTTCCAGAGCAGCTGCACCATTTAACTTTCCCACCAGCAGTGTATGAGGATTCCAATTTCTTTGGTTTTAAAGAACACTCATTTACTGTAAGGAAAATAGTGGTGACTCTGGCTAATTGGAGAGTGCGTATCCCGCCTGAAGGCATTCAGATTACAGTTTAAAAGCAAAACAAAACATTGTGCTGTCCAAACAAAACAGGTCTTGGCCAGATTCAGCCCTTGGCTCCTGATTTGGAACCTCAGGTTCTAGTATACCTTTCTATTGAGCAGTACTTTTAGTAAGGTTTTAAAAAACTGAGACGAATTTTTAAAATATAGTATATACAAAAAGGTATAAAGTATAATGCCTGATTTTTAAAGGCAAAAAAAATTGTATTAAAAAGAGCTAAAGGGGCCGGCCTGGTAGTGCAGCAGTTAAGTTCGAACATTCCGCTTCAACGGCCTGGGGTTTGCTGGTTCAGATCCTGGGTGCGGACCTACACACTGCTTGTCCAACCACTCTGTGGCAGGCATCCCACGTATGAGGTAGAGGAAGATGGGCACAGATGTTAGCTCAGGGCCAGTCTTCCTCAGCAAAAAGAGGAGGATTGGCAGCAGATGTTAGTTCAGGGATGATCTTCCTCAAAAAAAAAGTAGCTAAAAATAATATCACAAGTTTATCTTGGGGAGGAAAGCTGAAAGTTGACATTTTATCAAATACTCTGTTCCTCCTTTTTTCCTCTTAAAAAAACAAAACAAAATGGAAGCTTTTTTCTCCCCTTCGTCTATTGTTTGCGGTGAATTCCAAGCAAGGGTGGCAGTGAAAATTGTTGCAGTGTACCTCCAACTCTTTGAAGGGACTGTGGGGTCAGCTGAGCTACGCCTGCTCAGAGGTGCTGCTTTAAACACCAGAACTGAAACTGGAAAGGGAAAGAAATCCTCAGTACGGGACCGGGCCCGTGGGTGAGTGGGTAAATTCACGTGCTCCATTTGGGCGGCCCAGAGTTTTGCTGGTTTGGATCCTGGGCGTGGACATGGCACCACTCATCAGGCCATGCTGAGGAGGCGTCCCATATAGCACAACCAGAAGGATATGCAACTAGAATATACAACTATGCATTGGGGGGCTTTGGGAAGAAGAAGAAGAAGAAAAAAAGAAGATTGGCAACAGATACTAGCTCAGGTGCTGAACTTTTTAAAAAAAAGGAATTCCTCGGTATAAATTTCACTTTTCTGTCCCTTGGTCACTTAATCCATTTTCTTCTTTAGCCCTCTCTGTTTTCTTGTGTGTGTGTGTGTGTGTGTGTGTGTATTAGCACTGCAAGTGTTAATATATTAACTTGAAGTTTCTCTTACAATTTTCTTTATTACCCTGCCCCACCAAGTGTAAGATTTCAAGACCAGAATCTTCTAAAGTAGAAAACATTAGTGGATTTAGACTTCAACACCTTAAAGAACCTGAACACTGATTTCTGTGGTATTTTGTGAAATGGCTGGTTCGTTAGTCCATGTGGGAGAGACTCTCCAACACGGCCGGAGTTTGCCATAGATGACACAGATAGGCAGAGATTTTTCTTGTTTTATAGTAAAATTATGTTGCTACCTTCTCCTTCCCATTTAGTCATATTTAACTTAGTGATTAATTAATAGTGTGAAGGTTATAACTGTCAGTCTAGTGAGAACAACGTCTTGAGATGTTGATCTCAACCAGCACTAGTCAGTAAGATCATTAAAAATCTTTTTATTCCTTCTGGTTGTTTACTAGACATCGGTTTACTCAAGATCATTAGGTAATTAATGAGTATCTAATATGAGCAAAGCATACCCAGTCCTTCTTTGGGGGTTCAAAGTACTCTGATCCTGGTAGATGAATGAATATATGAAGACTATATATATAGTCAAATATATGCAGAATTAAGCGAAGTTGATCCATGCATATACATCTCTCTTGCAGATGTACTGAGTAATGCTACTGAGGGGAGGGCCTTATGCCAGTAATAGCTTTGAAACATATAGTCATTTTCAGACTGATTCCTTGTTAGTGGAAGGCATCATTAGGTCATATTAGATAATGACTTTTTAAATTTCTCCACTGCTATATGGATGCTAATTTAAGTAAAGATTTTAATTGAAGGAAGTCATGCAAAATGTAATTATGGTATGTACAATAGACCTGTTTGTTCTCTGTGCTGTGAATGACTTGAGTGAGGCTAATAATTCTGCCCAAATAGAATTTACTCCTCTGGAGAATAGTATGTGGTATGTTTTAATTTCATAAAGAGGCTTGTCTTAGGGGAGCCTGTCCACCCTGATTATGTCAGAGTAAAGTGGGGAGAGCAGTGTTCTGTGTACTCAGAAGTTTTAGATGATTCCTCCCCTTTCTTTTAAAAAAAATACTGTGATCATTGAGTGTACAAATCATTTACTACCTTTTAATACGGTTGTGAAAATGAATCAAGGAGACTCTTAAGAGCTAAAAAGATAATAAAATATGTATGGTTGAATTCATCATTACATAGTTAATAGCAGGTAATCATATAACAATAAATACAGATTTTCTGAAATTTCATCAGCAAAGGCTCAGAGGTTGCTAAAATGGACTGTTTGATACCTGCTTGGTAAACCTGTCTGAAAAAAATTAGACTTATAGTAGAATTTATGATATTTTAGCATTATCATTGGATATATAAATATGTCGTGCTTTTGTTGGTACAGAATAAGAAAGAATAAACTTTTTTTTTAATACAAGAAAAGGTATCTCTCTTTATCACTATGCTTGAGCTACTACTCGGATACTCACACTTGATTTAATGAGGACTCAGGATTATGTGTGTCTGGTTAGTTAACTAGATTAAGTAAGGAATAGCTAATAGGAATTAAATGTTTTGAATTTCCCCAGAATTTTGGATTCAGCATAAAATTATCAGATAGTATGTGATATACTAGATAAGATATCTAGATATCTAACTACAAATAAAGTTTACGTAAAGCTACCAAGTGTCACTATTGAGGTTTTTGAAATTAGTTCTTTGTTCTTTTGGCAATACTTTTTTTCTTAAGGCTCTTTGTCTCAATCTCGAGTGTAGGAGTTGTTGCTAATATAAACGAGATATTGTATGAGAATCTAGACCTCTGTTTCAGAGATGGAAGGAGCAGTACTCCATGAGGAAGTGAGACATCAGGAACTAATCCAATCCAAGAAGTTGCTGGATCACAATACCTTAGGAATCTTTATGATCCGTTCAACAGTTGCCAAGTGTCAGGCTAAGAGTCAGGATAGTTTTTATTAATCCTTAGTTCCATTAAATTGTGGTCGAATTATTTTTAGTACACAATGTCTATAAACATACTAGTAAAACAAAAAACAAAGCAAAAGAGAAAAGTGAAAAGTAGAAAGTGAAGTTGAATTATTCTCTTGTGGGCTTTGTAAAGTTAGATTTTTGCAGACTCAGATTTGAAATAATTCTATTGTTTAACTTTGAGCAGTGTGCGTTTTCTTTTGAGTGATATTTAGCTAAATTAAAACTATTTCTTTTGCAAATTAGTAGTTTAAGGTTCTGGAGCCCTTCACACTTCTTCTTTTGAGTTTGTTAAAGAAGTGTCTTGTATGATGGTGAATTTCACTTGTGCTTCACTTTTATCAAACCTGTGTATGTATACTTATAATTAAATAAAAAATTCTATACAATGGGAAATAATTACGAGTAATAAATATTTATCTTCATGTTTTGAGCCATGTATGAAACAAGTCAATAATCCTTTTTTCCTAGGAAAACTGAAATAGAATTTACATGAAGAGTAGGTAAAAGTTGTATTTGCCATTTAATTTAAAAAAGCTTTTTGTTATGGAGAATTTAAAAGATATGCCTAAGTATATAGAATAGTATAATGAACCATGTGTCTTTGTCACTCAGACCCCCCAAATCATGAACCCATGGCTAATACTACCTAGCCACATCTTCAACTCTTTCCTCTTTGCCGTGTTATTTTGAAGTAAATCCCATTTTACCCACAAATATTTTTAATACATCTTTTATAATTTTTAACAGGATCACAATACCATTAGTACACGTAAAAAATTAACAATTGTTATGTAAATAGCATCAGATTTTTCACTGTTCACATGTCCAATTGTCTCTTAAAGTTTTTTCCCCAAAGTTTGCTTTGAATAGCACCCAGATATGATTTACATATTGGGATTAGATTATGTGTCTTTTAATTTATTGGTTCTTTGTTGAAGAAAGTGGGTCATATGTTATGTAGATAGATTTATAAGTGAATTTATTATAGAGGATATGTTATCCTTATTTAGTGAGATGCCAAATCTTGCTGATTTTTCTTATGAATATTTTGATCCCGACATTCCTTTCCATTCCCTCTGATGTTACCCTAGTGAAGGACCATAATTGCCCTGTGTTTAGAGTGCAGTAGCCTTCTAACTGGTTTCTGGAGCCCACTAATACCAGACCAATCTTCCTTCACGCCTCCTCCTACTTCCTATAATCTTTTTTTGTTTTTATGAGGAAGATTGTCCCTGAGCTAATATCTGTGCCAGTCTTCCTCTATTTCGTACGTGGGATGACACCACAGCATGGCTTGATGAGTGGTGTGTAGGTCCTTGCCCAGGATCTGAACTCACAAACCTCAGGCTGCTGAAGCAGAGCGCACAAACTTGACCACTAGGCCACTGTGTCAGCCCCTCTGTAGTCTGTCTTTTGAATTTAGAGCATCTGTTATTTCTGCTAATTAAGAAGTGTCACTGCCTGGGTGACACCTTGACATGTTTGTCCCGCCCTGTTTTCTGGTGCTTGTACTGTTAAGCTTTTTCCTGTGTGTTTTGAGTCCCCCTCTCCTTTAGACCGTGGCTATTTGAAGCCAGGACCAGTTATTCTTTGTTTCTTACAGTGCTTTGCAAGTAGAAGGTGCTCAGTAGCTGTCTCTGGGTTGATTACAGCTGTTTTATTAGTGCTTGTTCTCAAAAGCGCCCTGTTCTGATAGTTCCCCCAATTAGTAGTTGGAAGGGTGATTTGTGAGTCTGGGCGTTTGATTTTATGAAGAGTATTTCTCAAGACAGTGGTAGGGCCTGATGAGCTATCTCCGTCCACTCCACCATGTAGAGTGCGGTTTTCTAGTGATGGATATGCTCGTCCAGTCTCTTGTTTACTCCCACGGCACCACAGCTTTTGTCGTTTTGACAACAAGCTTTTGTTTCAATGGTGTTTCATTGATTTTACATATATATATACCTTTTTTTTTTTTAAAAGATTGGCACCTGAGCTAACATCTATTGGCAGTCTCTTTCTTCTCCTCCTCCTCCTCCTCCCTAAAGACCACCCCACTACACAGTTGTATATTCTAGTTGCAGGTCCTAGTTGTCCTATATGGGATGCTGTCACAGCATGGCCTGATGAGTGGTGCCATGTCCACACCCAGGATCCAAACTGGTGAAACCCAGGGCCGCCAAAGCAGAGCATGCGAACTTAACCACTTGGCCACGGGCCTGGCCCCACATCGATTATATTTTAAGTTTGCTGTTTCCTAGTGATCTAATATTAAGATCATACTGTAGGATAAATTTCTTTTGGAAAGAATTTCCTGAAGATTAAATAATACTGTTTGTAATGTATAGAATAGATGTTGCAAACTGGCGTACCGTAGGCTACGTTTACCCAAAGATGTGTTTTGTTTGGCTTGCAGTTCCAATATTTAAAAATCAGGAGGTTTCGTAGAAAAATTCAGATTTGCAGCTTTTCTTAACCTGAAAATCTGGCAACACTGGGCTTGTTGCCTCCTTGGACAAGGTCATGAGCTCTTCAGGTCCCCAGCTGGTTGACTTCCTCATTTATGTTATTTGCCTGGCCCCTCTGGACCTTTCTGTTTACAACCCTTGGTGTAGACTTTGTTGACTTCAGTCACAAAACATGTCCCTTCCTGACCTCGGACCTGGGTTTGGGGTTCACATTACCTTTGGAGACCATCAACCTCTGCACTCTGCAGATGTTGTATGCTCAATTTTTCTTAGTTTATTTAGTTTAGCCATGTGAATTCCATAATTGTTGACATGACTTTATTTATAAATAACCAAGTGTTCAACTTAATGAATTATATTAATTTGCAAAAATGTAAAACAATGCTACTCTTTCCACTAAATATATATTTATATTTATATATTTTTGTTTTGGAGAATACTGTTATTTTTCTTAAAATGTTATTTATGTTAACATGATAAATGTTGCTGTTTTTAAATGAATTATTAAAATATATAAGTTTCTCAACTTTAACTTTTTAACAAATTTTTGCTGTGGTCTAAATAGTTTATAACATTGTGGAATTTCAGTTGCACGTTAATATTTGTCAAACACCATATAAATGTGCCCCTGCCCCCCATGTGTCCACCCTCCCCTCGCTTCCTCCTGTTAACCACTAAATTGTTCTTCGTCTGTAAGTTTGTTTATAATCCGCATGAGTGAAATCATACGGTGTTTGTCTTTTTCTGTCTGGCTTGTTCTGCTTTACATGATGCCCTCGAGGTCCATCCATGTGGCTGCAAATGGGGTGATTATGTTCTTTTTAATGGCTGAGTAGTATTCCATTGTATATATATACCACATCTTCTTTATCCAGTCATCAGTTGCTGGGCACTTGGGTTGCTTCCACGTCTTGGCTATTGTGAACAATGCTACAGTGAAGATAGGGGTGCATAAGTCTCTTTGTGTTGTTGATTTCAAGTTCTCTGACCCTAAAGGATAATGTGTTAGCCCAGGTTAATTAAAATTGTCTGACATACTCACCAAAATTTTAGAATGTAATCAGTTTTCCACTTGTAAGCAAAATCATATAATAGGTAAACCATCTGTAGGCCCCTGCAAAAGCTTATTTAACCCGTGGTATTTCTGAATTGTGTAGCACTATTTCAGACATTTTAAGCAAATAATTCTATGAATTCAAAGTTTCAACTTAGAATGCCAAGAAATTTAACCTTCTACCGTTTAGGGTAGGGTTGGTTCTAAGCCCTTCTGATTGTTCTCTTGCTCCTGGTAGGAGAGTTTCTTACGTAAACAGGGGAAAGAGGATTTGAAAGACTGAGATGGAATTTCGGTGTGATTTGATTTTTGGAGGGGCTTTCGAATGAGATTCAGATGCTAGAATGATGAGGGAATGGGCAGTTGTTGAGAAGAAAACTTGGGTTTCTTGGAGACTAGAGGGGGATGGAATAATCCTACCTTCTTCCCTTTGAAGGGTGGATAACCTGGAAAAGAAGGTGCTATGCCCCAGCTTCCTGAAGTCTCTCTTTCTCCCTCTTCTTTCCATCTATCAGTCACCCATTACTTGCCCCCAGTAGAGGAGCAAGGAGGGACTCTTTTTTCCTTCCTCTCTCCACTTTGACTTACTCTGTCCCATCGTTATAGAGTCCTCACTTTATGTCATTGGAGTTAATAGAACAGTTAAAGCAAGAGATGGCTGGAGAAGAGGATTTCTTTTGCTTTTGGCTGTAGTGGGATAGAGAGGGTGGTAGACAGAATGGAGAGAAATTCCCAACAGCTGTAACAAGGGCAGGGGAATCCCCGGGCCAGTTCAGTTGGGCGGCTGTCCAAGTAGGACAGTACGTATAGTCAGGACACACACATCTTTTTATCCTCCAGTTGCAAATACCTGTCTTGTTTCTCCATCTATTTTTTAGAATCCCTTTGGGTTAGGAATTGAATCTTATCTAATTATCCTTATAGTTCAAAGGATTTATAGGTATAGAGTATCTATATGTGTTAGTATCTAGCATAGGGTTAGGTGCCCAAGCAATACTTTTTAGATAGAAAAACGTCAGGTATATTGTTCTGTTACCTAAGAGGAGAGTGGAAAGTCCTCAGCATACGTACCGTGAGATTTCCTTCCTGGTGTAGAACTGGGACAGGCTCTAAAAGTGCTGCAAGAGTGTATGTGGAGAAGAGAAGGCTAGACCTTATTTTAACTGTTCTGAGCACTGGACCTTAGCTGCAGTTTTCGGTGCCTAAGGACGGCCAGCTCTGAGGGTTCTCTTGGTCTCTGCTGTGCCTTTCAAGAAGGAGCTCCTCTGGGTCTGGGGTTCCGGGAAAGGTCTGTTCTTCACTGAGTGGCTTATGTGAAGTTCCTTTGTCTACCAGGATGTTGAAAAGGACAGAAGAGGCAGGAAAGGAGTATATATTAAAATTGACCTGAAAAAAAGTAAGAAACCTTTGACAAATAAAAAATATGCTGTCAACAGGATGGAATTATTTGGCTGTAAATTTGTATGTCAAAAAGTTTACAGTAATTTAACAAAAAGTTTAAAAATATTCCTAGGTTAAAAAATATAACTGTAAAGATTTCACATGTGAGCAAAATGTAGCCACTGTGAGGGAGAAAAGGATGGCAAGACTGATTTTATGTTTATTTTTATTCAAAAGTATAGTAATCCAAATTTCAGGGTATCTGTTTTTTTGTGTGTGTGTGTGAAGTTTTGTCCTGAGCTATTGCCCTGAGCTAATATCTGCTGGCAGTCTTCCTTTTTTTTTCCCCCATAGATTGGCACCTGAGCTAACATCTGTTGCCAATCTTCTTTTTTTCCTTCTCCCCAAAGCCCCCCAGCACATAGTTTTATATTCTAGTCATAGGTCCTTCTTGTTGTGCTTTGTGGGATGCTGCCTCAGCATGGCCTGATGAGCAGTGCTAGGTCCACGCCCAGGATCCGAACTGGTGAAACCCTGGGCCACCGAAGCTGGAGTGTGCGAATTTAACCACTTGGCCATGGGGCCAGCCCCCAGTCTTCCTTGTTTTTCCTTGAGGAAGACTAGGCCTGAGCTAACATCCATGCCAATCTTCCTCTGCTTTGTATGCGGGATGCTCCACAGCATGGCCGGTGAGTGGAGCAGGTTTCATGCCTGGGATCTGAATCTGCAAACCCTGGCCACCCAAGCCGAGTGTGCGGAACTTTAACCACTGGGCCGTGGAGCTAGCCCCATGATATCTGTTTTTATGTAGCTGGAACTTACAGATTCTTTGGAAGTTGAATTTGTAATGCATGAGCAGTTTTGATTGGAGTTCTTTGTTTGGCAAACTGGGTTTTTAATAGTACTTTTATGCAATAATACATATAGATCTAAATCTCCATTAAGGCAAAGCTTTTCCTTTTTATTTTTTAGATGGTATAAACATTTAAAAAATTATCAAGTGTTTTAAAAAATAACTTTTACCCTGTGTAATGGAAACCATCATAAGAATCTGTGCATAGTAGCTACTGTTCTTATAGTTGCATTTTATTATTTTGTTTAACTTCTGCATAGAAAATTGGGTGACTTGATGTTTTGGTCATGTGTAATAAGTAAACTTCCTTGCTCAACTTTGTTCTCATCAAATGTTACCACAACAGAAGCCCCATATGTAAGCAGAATCTTTGCATGTTCAGTTATTATTCCCACTTAGTCACTAGTCCAGTCATAGGCACCCTTGCAATCTGCTGTGTTCTTTGGGGAATGGAAACTGCAGTATAATGGGAGGAACCAGACATTGTGTACACATTTGGTACTGTTTCATATTAGTCATTCTAATTAAGTTATATAAATAGCACAGGAAAACTCTATTGTGTGAAAGTCCTTTCTCTGAAAGTTAGATTTATTAGGTCTGAACCCATACACGAGCCTTTATCCACTGACGTCAGGAAGGATGCTTAAAGTAGGATACTGGGACAGAGACCAGTTCAAGATTAAGTCAGCCCTTGGCACTGACCCGGGTAGGACTTTGTGTCTTGCATTTCCATTATCTTCACTTAAGTTTTCTGGCTCTGATTTCATGTCTATCGACCGTATCAGACACCTTTTATGTGCCGCTTCAGATGCTATTGGCCTCACTCTCCCCAGAGCCTTTGATCACTTTTCAACCCTGGCTGTTGCCAGCTCACTCTGGACCCTGACCAACTTCACGTGGACATAATCTGACACCTCATGCCTCGCTCCCCTTCTCCCTCCTCCTTGGAACTGTGCTCCATGATAAGCCTTAGGCTTTGTTTCTGTGGAATCCATGCTAAGAACATCCTTTTTGCATGCCTTTGGTCTGTATACTAATGGGTTCTCTAGTTTGTGTATCAAACTGACTGTCAGTTGATGTGACCTACTTTGGCCTGACCCAGTACTACTAATAATAAAGACCTGAACTGAAAATTAGGAAGAGGATAGGTCTGTTCTTCTTAGAGTGGATTAATTTTTAAATTTATCAACCTCATAAGCATTAGAAAGGAGCTAGGATTGAGATGCTGCCAGTATTGCTTCACCATCATCATCGCTTGTAAGGATAGGAAAAGGCAAGAGGTGGTTGGAGGGCATCAGAGAAGTAGGATTCAGACTAGGGTTTGAGTTCTGGCTGTACTAGTTACCAGCTGTGTGGCTTTGGAAGTTTATATCACCTCTCTGAGCTTCAGTTTCCTTTTCTGTAAAATCCAGATGCTAACACGATAATACGGATCTTTTAAGATTGCTATGGGCATAGGTGAGTTATTTATATAAAATGCCTGGCATTTGTACTTAGTAAATGGCAGCTGCTGTTATTCCTTGATTTATTTATTCTGATAACTTGTTTTATAAAAATTTTATTCATTAAAATATGTTGTATTTTAAGTAATATTTTTTTCAAACAACATAGGCACATAGATAGTAAATGTTTATTAGCTGGGTTAGACATGTAGTAAACTATCATGTCATGTTACTAATAACAAATAATGCCCTTTTGCTTTTAATTGACAGTAATCTTAGGTGACTTAAGCTGTAGTTCTAAGTGTAGTTTCTTAACCCTCCAGATAGCAACTACGAGATGTTTATTTCAGGAGTTGTGGGTTTCCTCTGAAGAGCATCAATTTGCATAATATTGCCCAGAGTTGGTTTCCTTGTTCTGAGCAAAGAGCTGTTATTACCATAGTAAAAGGAACTTAGTGGTCAAGGTCTTCGAACCCTTGGAAGGTGTAAGTTATGCAGAGACAGCTAATAGAGAGTTCTTGGAAATACAAGAAGTGAATAGGGAATTTAGTTTTGGGATCTTCTCATTGATAAATAGCATTTATTATAGGCATTATTATTGCTTATAGTCTGTTGGATCCTTTGCAAGGGTTTTGCTTATAAGTACAATAAAAGTGCTTACAAGAAAAGATATAGGCACCATGATTATCTGAAAATTTTCAGAAGGGGAGCAAGGCAGGAAGGTGTTGGATGACTTCCTGAGATCACTAAGAGATTACTAAGTGGCAGAGCTGGGATTGGAACTCAGGTCTGCCTGAGCTCATTGCTCCAAAGCCAGATGAGCTGACTGCTTCTCATTGCCTTCTAAGATTGTACAGAAGAGTTTCTTCTTGATCTTTAAACACTTGAAAAAATATAATTGATTAATTCAGATTAGAGCAAAACTATAGGCATTCAACAATTATTGATTGCTATCTAATATATGCAACCCTGGTAAGTGCCTGATAAGGGAAAGATAGAAATGACATGCTTTGCTTTTTTTGTGTGTGTGAAGAAGATTGGCCCTGAGCTAACATCTGTGCCAGTCTTCCTCTATTTTTTAAATGTGGAATGCTACTATAGCATGGCTTGATGATCCAAACCCAGGAACCCTAGCCCCTGAAGCGGAGCTGGCAAATTTAATGCCACTGGGCCGGCCCCGACATGTTCTTTTTTTTAAGGAACTTGAATTCTGGAGTTAGGGAAACTCATACACAGCTAATTGTGTTACATTCATTAATTCATTCAACAACTGTTCATTGAGTGACCTCTATGTGTGCCAGAATGGTGTTGACCCTAAGAAAACAATGATGAACAAAAGGAAGTTTGGTCCCAGGCTTCATGGAGCTTACGAGTCTAGCAGGGGTATTATGAACTGATCTAGCCATTTTGGTCATTTATAATCAGATATTAGTAACCCCCTATGATTAGAGCTGGGTGACAGCTTACAGCCCTTCTCCTCCATAAACACTTTACCATAATAACACACTATTATGTGTTACCATAAAATTCTGACGGAATTTGCCACATATTTATTAGCAGGCAGGTACAACGCGAGTCATGCAATCTGTTCCTGTAAGCTCAATGAAGTCAGAGCTCTCAGACAAGCACCTTGCTAGAAAGTTTCCCTTGAGACAAATGTAGCAGGGTTCACTACTCTCTGGTTAGACTTCTGTTACAGCATCTGGATTCAGGTTTGGGTAGAGCCCTCGGCCGAGACTGCCTACTCCAGTGGCGCAGGATGCTAGGTTGGTGAGAGATTTACATTTGGTTCTCCCAAGAATGGAGGTACCTGTATAATGTTTCTAATCAGCCTACATAGTTTTAACACTATGCATTTTACCAACGAAAAATTATTTCTGATCTTCCTTGTGCTGATTAACAAACCCTCTAGTGCTGATCAGAAGAAAGATAGGTGGAGGCGTGTAAAACCTGCTTCTAGAGCAGAAATTCTTAACCTGTTTTTGCCATGAACTTGTTTGGCAGTGTAATAGTCTGTGGACCCTTCTCAGAATAATCTTTCAGAATGTAAAGTGCCAAGGATTAGAAAGGAAACCAAATATAATGAAACAGAGTTATCAGAAATATTTTTAAAGACATGATACGGTAGTATGTGCTTCTTTATTACTGACAAGATGTAGTGTTGGGAATAATTGCTTTGATTTGAAAGTTGTGATGAATGTAAATACAAAATATTTGCAATAATTATAATGTGTTATGAAAATATCTGATTTCTATTGGTGACAAAGTCACTACTAATACTGTAATTTATTACCTATCTTAATAATTGAGGGTGATCAGTTAGATATTAGTGAAAAATAAAAGTGTAACTTTTTTCCCATTCATCTTTATAGATGCCCATTCTTTCTGTCCAGTTTAACAATCCTACACTAGAATGTACATTCTTTTATTTATTTATTTTTTAAAAAAGATTTTATTTTTCCCTTTTCACCCAAAGTGCCCTGGTACATAGTTGTGTATTTTCAGTTGTGGGTCCTTCTAGTTGTGGCATGTGGGATGCCGCCTCAGCATGGCTTGATGAGTGGTGCCATGTCTTTGCGAAGGATTCGAACCGGCGAAACACAGGGCTGTCAAAGCAAAGTGCTCGAACTTAACCACTCAGCCAGGGCGGGGCCGGCCCCTAGAGTGTACATTCTTGATTAGAATCTTTCATGTGCTACCTAATCAACCCTGGAGTGTATGTTCGTGATTAGGATATCAGATATTAACTAATTTTCCCTACATGTGGATTAGAACTAATACTTGGATTTATTACCTTTTCTTTTTTTGCATAATTTAGTAGAGATGATGAGACTGTACAAATAAGGAATACAAAAAGTGTGTGAAGAGTTCTGTAGGAGAGAGCTATGAAGAGCTATGGGATTATGCTTAAGTATTTTAAAATAAAGACAAGAGGATCTTGTCTAAAACAAAGACAGTATGATAAGAGGATCTGGACAAACGTGAATGCAGTGATGTATGCTCTGGGTGTTGGAAAAAAGTGAGAAGAAAGAATGAAAGTTGTAATTACTATAATTCTTTAAGTCAAAAAGACATCACAGAAGAATATACGATTAGGGCTTTGTTCTGTTTGGTTCATAAATTAAGATATTTTAGATATAGAGGATAGCATGACCGTGGGGGGTAAGGCGGAAAGGCAGAATGGAGCCACACATGAAGGAGGGGAACGCAGAGAAGGTTCTTCCGCACGTGAGTGACATAATTATCCAGCCACGGTTATAAGCGCTTTACACGTTAAGTTATTTAACCTCACAGCAATCCTATTATAATTTGCATTTTACCGATGGAGAAACAGGCATGGAGAGATTAAGTATCTTGCCCAGAGTCAAAACTAGGCCTGTGTGCCTCCGCTGGATTCAAAATGACTCAATGCAAGGTTACACTGATGACCGTTTGGAGGATAGATTAGGCTGGGACACGACTGGAGATAGGAAAATCAGGTCAGAGACTGTTAAAATGATACTGACGAGAGATGCTAAAGGTGGCCTGAACACTGAGCATTAAAGATAGATGGAAACAATTTTCCAGCTTGGAAATCTACACGTTTATTTTTTCAAGTTAGACAACATCCACAAGATAGGAAATGAAAGTCCAGTGTTTCTGAGTGGAGATTTTTATCAGCTAATTTTAAATATGTACTTGGCTGGATCAATTCCTGTTACAAGTATCTCTCCCCAACTGAAGAATGTTCATTATGGGCAGGCTTTTATTGTAATCACCAGTTAATGTTTACACCAAGCACCCCCTTAGCCACTTGTCTGGATAGAACACCAGTGGAAAGGTTTCTAAATGTTACATTGTATGGTGACTAAGCTAACAGTTGTAAAAGATACTTATACCTTGTTACAGCAAAGGAAACATTCAAAATCTAGCTCATTTGCTAGCATCAAACTAATGGTCTGATTTAAACTATTGTTTGTGGCTGTTTGCTAGTTTGAGAAAACTGAGAGAAGTGGGAGGGAAAGTTTTAGGTGAAGGGCAGACTAACAATACCTTCAGGATCTGGAGCAGGATTGATTCATCTTTGATGTAAAATACAGCAAACCCCCTGGTAAGTCTTGACTTCATAGGCCCGGAAAAGAGGTTCTGGGCAGTATTGTGAGTTCTCTAATAAACAGATTCAAGAGGGCTCAAAAAATGTGAACTTACATGACTGCCTGGTAGATAAATAACCAGGGTTTGTAATTCTCCACATCGGAGACGATTGGAGCTAAGTAGCAGTTTATAAAACATACCTAATCCACATTCCCCATTTACAGAGAGGCCAAGTCAATTGGTTCCTCGTCATAAAGCTCTCAATTGGCTGGGTCCAGATTCAGTTTGTGGCCTCCTTGATTTGACAGACATTTCTTAGGAGCCTGTGGGCAGGTTTTCCTCATCCACATAACGCTTCTAGTTCTTTCATCACTTTCACAGGCTCTGGAGAGAGGCCTCTTTATCTCAAACTCCCTGATATTTCTGGTCAGAAGTATTGTTCTTTTGTTTTTAATCTACGATAAAGCAATGAGGATTTTCAGGTCAGTCAAGACTAAGTGTTAAAATTTTCACCCCCATAGTCACTCATATATGTTCTTCTCTGCATTCCCGTTTTTCACTTCCATATTTTTAGTTTTCACTTTCATGTTGACAGACTAATGGTCTGATTTAAACTATTGTTTCTTAATAAATAGCATCTGTTTAAGTTTAGTTGTTAATTGCATTTATCAAATTTTAGATTTCCATGCTGGAAAATAAAGAAGCAATTCTTTTCTATTCTAAATACTCATCCCCAGGAAAAGCCATTAATTGGAAGGCAGTGCACTTTCAAACAGCCAGAGCAGGAGAAGTGGAATTATTCTTTGAGCACGCATTGACTAAATGCACAGATAAAATTTTTATGCCATTTCTTTCAGGTTTTTGATGTACCTTTTTCAGTAAGAATTCAATAAGGTAGATAAAACTTATTTTATTAAATCATATCATGAAGTATTTATTTCAGTTACAACCAGTCCTCATCTTGTTTCAAGCTGTAAAATATTTTTTGCTGCCTGTTAACAAAAAACATTTTATGCCAACTGCTAGAGTGGTTTACAGTGCTGTATACTCTTCTCTGTTATTAAATACATAAGAAAAGTCTAATCTTGATGTTTAAAAAGGTTAATGGTCTTCTTTCTCATTCTTATTTAATTATTTTCAAAAACCCAAATGCCAGAGTTTGATACACACATTTACCCAAGGAATACCACCTCTTTATCAGACTCCTTGTTTTGTAAATAGCTTCTAGTTTTAGTTATACATTAAAGTTTATTATTGCAGATCAGTTAATGAGAAACAGCATATTGATCTATTTTGTCTTTTATCCATTTTAAATTACTAGATGTGTATAATTTAAATCCTTGATTATTTTTAATAACCTATCTTACAAAATGTATTCCATGATAAAGATCTCCTTGAAATAACTGTTAAAACTTTTATTTGAATTTAAAAATAAGGTCAGGTTATTTTGTACAAAAGATGTTTGATTTACCTAATTATTTTGATAAAATAATCAAGATTTGATAAGATATGTAAGACAAAGATTTGATAATAAAGCCACATTCTAGTTAGATTATAAGGCAAACTTCTGTAAATTGAATCCGCTAAATATACAGCTTCAGTGTTTTGAGGAAAATAATATTTAAAACACATCATAAGATGAAATCATTTTGTTAAATAGTATTCTTTTGTCAAAGGTGTAGCGAAGTTAACAAAATTTGATTTTCTCAACCCTGAGTTTCAGAGGTTAGGTACAGTTCCGCTAAGTGAAACAATAGCAGGTGTAATTAACTTGATAAGTTATGATAAAGTCTTTGGCATCCATCCAAGAAAATGAGTACTCTGTCATCTGGGTTACAACTCCTTTTGCATGTCAGATAGTTTCCAAATCTTTGTTTTCAGAGGACCTAATTGGTTTATTAGCTTATAGATAATTAAAAATAATATTTGATGTTAGATGATTATATGATTCATTTTGGGCACGTATCATGGCACGAGTGTAAAGATTTGAGTGATGTTGCTATAAACAACCTCTTTCCAGTTCCACCCCCTTATATTTGACCAAGGTTTTCAGAGCCTTACTTCTGTACAAAATAAAATAGGAATGGAGTGAATGCTCTGTTCTGTCTCATTCCTGTAGTAAGTCATTCTCATTCCGTGGATTCATTTCATTAAAAGATGCTTTTCCAATACAGTTTTTACTTTTTATGTTTATCAAAATTTGTAATATGTTTTGTTCTGATCAGTCATGTGCTACTAATAATTGTGCTGATAGCTCAATGCTGAAGTAACCAGAGAAATTTAAAATTTTAATTTATATAGTCATTTTTCCACAAAAATGATAGCATGGTTAAAAAATCACTTTACATTAGGATAAAATACTTTGCAGAAAATGGAATGGGAATAGTTCATGGGAAAAAAGTAAAGTGTAAAATTTCGGACTATTAAAGAAGAATTTTTCCATTAAAAAAATTACTGATAGTATCAATACTAAAATGTCATTACCCAAATTTACAAAAATTTGTGTTGGATACTGATGGATATATTTAAAGGAATTTTATTTTAAAATACAGTATTTCAGAAATTATATTTTTTTGCAGCTATTTAAACTCATTTTTGGAAAATTTTATACGTCAGCTTAAAAACCTATGAGGAGGGGCTGGCCCTGTGGCCGAGTGGTTAAGTTCGCACGTTCTGCCTCGGTGGCCCAGGGTTTTGTCAGTTTGGATCCTGGGCATGGCCATAGCACCACTCGTCAGGCCACACTGAGGCGGCATCCCACATGCCACAACTGGAAGGACTCACAACTGAAAAAAATATACAGCTATGTACCGGGGGGCTTTGGGGAGAAAAAGGAAAAATAAAAAAATCTTAAAAAAAAATCCATGAGGAGTTACAAGGTTTTTTGGGGGGGGGTGCATGAGCAAAAAAGCTTGAAGAGTACTCTAGGCAGTGTACACTTACCTTGATTTATTAATTTTAGACATATATTCACTGACTCCCTGAAGAAGGTTTAGCTTATATGTACAAACTTTTTACCTCTTTTGCTACTGTTTGAATTTTATATTATTTTTATTTCTTCCATTAGTCTTTTCTATGATGTTTTTACATAACATATTGAAACCTGTATTTCTTATTAAATCAGCTTTAAATATTATCTCTTCATTCCTTCTTTACCAAGATGAGGACCTTGCCCTTTCCTTTTTCTGTCCCATTTCACAACCCACTTGCTTTATGCATCGGTTGACATTATTTCATATGTATATGTGTATGTATCCATCTATCCCCCACCCATCTGCCCGCTTGCCTGAAGCCATCCAGCCGTCCATTTATCTATGTCTCCAACTCAGCACCAGACCACATAGTGTGTTAGGGTTGCTTGTCCTTCTCTGGCTTCATTATCACAACCCATTGGCTATTTGATGGAGTATGTTCTAGCATAAAGTTTAAATAAATTCTCTTTTCTTAAATTCCATCAATTGCCTCAGATTGTACCACATTTTTGTTTGCTTTATATTTATTTGGGCCATGACTCACTTGAATATCTTTTTATGTTTCCTGCAGTTCTGTTTGCTTTTTTATTCTGTCTTTAGCATATTCTTAAATTTTTCCTCTCAAATTCTTAGCTATACCATCCTGTTAATTTCCTCCAAAGATCTCTGTCTCAGAGCCTCCTGTCTGGTGGATGCTCTTCAGACCTGCTCCTATATAACTGTTATTTGGAATTCAGTGAAGAATAATTAATATTTTCTGGCTCTTTTTAATTTTTAGATCATAGTTTCTTAATGTAACTGGTAGTTTAAAGTCTAATGTGTAACAATACTCGAAGGACAAGATGTTGACAAAGAATATACATAGGAAAAGTGGTATCTGAAGATCTGAGGAGAGGCTTATAAGGAAAGATTTTATTTTAGACAGGATGTAGTCATGGTTAACCTAACTCCTAGTCTCTCATTTCGGTAAACATTCATTGAATGCCTGCAATTTGGCAGGAACTGGTCTAAATTTAGGTGCTGAGACATCCAGATGAAGGAGCTAGTGTTGAGGCAGCAGGCTGGAGAAGCACCTGTAGGCAGTTCATAATGTGTCTTATAAGGAAACATATTCAAGGAATTCTGGGAACCTTATATGTCATCCTTAATTGCTGTAATTCTCTTGTCTCATCCAGTAATAAGCATGACATAACTGTGCTCATAATGTCCCAAGATGCAGTGGGTCTTTCAGATAGGAAGCAGGTTTAAGAAGTTCAAGTTCGGTTGAGACCTGTAAGAGACGGGGAGGAGAGAGGTGGTATTAGGAAAAGCCACCGGACTTTAACATTTATTCTTAGTGAGTGATGGATCTGATTAATACAGCAAAGTATAATGAACCGTCTTGAGGGGTGTGTCCCAACAGCCCTCGCCCTGGAAAAACCATGCCATCGCAAATGAATTTCCAGTTGGTAGAATATGACTGGGGAGATTTTAAACTAGGCACCTTAGTGCCTTGTCTCCCCTGGACCAGCTCTTATTCTGGAGTGTCCTTCAAGCTAGTTCACTGAAAAGTAAAATAAGACATTTGCACCATCTTATCACCGTAGCCAAAAAGCATTCATCTCCTTTCTTTTGAAAGAGGTTTTTTCTTTCTGTTGGGATTTTAGGAAGCTCATACCCAGTATCTTTTTTCCCCATCCCAGTTCTGAGCTGAGGTAGTCACGTGGGTCAGTAAGCTAGAGAGATACAAATCAAAAATAAAAATGCTAACACCTGGTGCTTATCTTGTGCTGGGCACTGTTCTGCTCTTCATAGCAGTCCTATGAAATAGATTCTCTTATCTACATTTTACAGATAAGGAAAACTGGAGCGTGGAGAGCTTAGGTTAGTTACCCAAGGTCACATTGTAAGTAATGGAGCCTGGATTCAGAATCAGGCAATTTGATTCCAGAGCCCAGTCTCTTTGCTACCACTGTGTCTTCATCTCATTTCACCTTGGTCACTGATGGAGCTGTTGGAGAAAATGGCCAAGAAGGTTTCCTGATCTCTCACCCCTGAATTACAGACTTCCCCAGGCATAGGCAAGCTGGACAATTGCAGGCCTCCCTTGTAGAATGGGGGAGCAGAGCCCGTGGCCCCAGTTCCTTCCCTTGAACACCACCAATTTGATAGTTCACCCTTCCTTTCCTCAGGAGGACACAGTGGGGGGGCTTAGAGACATCAGGAGTGTTACTTGGAGTTGTTCCCCGTGGAAACATGAGCAACGAGGAATAAAATATCCTCTCCCCAGCACTCTCCATTCATTTAAGACCACATCTTTTTTTGGGGAGTTAGCATAGGTTGGGCTGAAGCTGGAGAGAGGGTAGCCTTCCCAGACAAGATTTAAACCAAGCTTCTGGAGCTCACACAGCTTCGCTCTGTGCCACTGTACATACTCATCACATAAGTTTCCCTAGTTTGCATCCCACTTTCTTATGCTGCCTGCTGTGTTTGAAGGCAAGGGAAAAAGCAAACAACAAACTAAAACCCAAAATCAGGTCATTTTAAACAGCAATCCTTCCTGAAACAGGCAGAGTTGTCTTTAACTTGTTCTCCCACGTCATTTGCCAGAGAGAGAGAGGCAGAGTGTTACAGCAGAAACAGCATAGTGTTAGAGTCAGAAACCTTGCCCTGAACACATTGTTTAATCTCTCTGTGCTATTCTTTCCTTAGTACTGTATAAAATAGAGAGTGTAAGACCTACATTGTAGGGTTGGTTTGAGGATTAGAGCTAAAGTATACCATGTATTTGACCCACAGTAATGAAAGGTAGCTTCTCTTGTTAATAAAGATATGAAAAATACAGACTTAAACTTGTTTAATGTTTAAAAAATAATTCCACCAGTTTTACACAAGGAAGTTTCTTAGGCAAGTCTTGTTTTAACACTTCTGGGAAACGGAAATCCTGATTAATATTTGGGTATTTCATCTGGTTATCTGCAGACACGATCACATGTGAAGGTGAGTGCACAAAACTAATTTGCAAGTGTACCTCCTATATGCAGTACTGGTTACCGATATGTTGTGTGCAAATTGAGTTTTAAATTTATAAATTCATATCCTCGTTTACCTTTTTATTTCCAGAAGTCTAAACTTGCATTCAAACGTTTCCAGTGCTTTTTTTCTTTGTCCGTCAAGTGAATGCATTCAAAGATTGCTGTGGCTTTCTTCAAAACATTTCTAGCTTAGTTGAAGAACACCTTAAATTCTGAAGGCGCACTGTTTCTTTAAGAGTTAGTTGGTTATTTCTTGGGACATGAAATAATCAAAGAATGCAGGTGTTTTTTTCCTTCTCTAGGATACCTCCTCCCCCCTTCCCCCCCACCCCACTCCATGTTGCACCAAAATTAATGTATTTTGCTTTAGGTAGGCTGGAACACATTTCCTCCAGGTTTGTTTGCCTATTCAGGAAACCAGACTTCATGGGGGAGGGAAATAGGACCAAAGAAAAAACACGAAAAACTAATGCAGGGAAGGAAGAGCCACTGTCCAACATTTACTTGAGCAACTTGGGCCTGGAAAGAAAATGCAATATTGATCTCACAAGACCTCCCTGGTTTTGATTTTGTCCCTTCAGCAGAGTATTGCTTCTGCCTTGGTTTGAAACCCCAATCTAGTATTTAATTGTTGACCTTGAGCAAGTTACTTAATCTTCCTGAGCCTCAGTTTCCTCACTTATAAAATGAGAATGATGATAGGATCTATCCTTTAGAGTTGTGAGGATTCAGGAAAACAACGCATGGAATGCACGTACAGTAATAGTACTTGGACCTGGCAAGAGTACATGTGTTGAATCTGGATTTGAACCCTAGTCTGCCTAGCTCCCAGGCCATGTTCTTCCCCCCACATACATGGCATTGCACAGCAGTGTGAGTAGATTATGTAGGTAGTAGCCCCACCTAACCTGTAAAGTAGCAGAGAAGTTTGATGAGGTTAAGTAACTACTAGGCTCACAAAGCTGATGCAAGGCAGAACCATCCTGAACGAAGGGTTTCTACCTGCTAGTATAGAGTACTTTTCCCGATAGCATCGTGCTGTGAAGACAGTATCTTCAATATCTAATGATTTGTTATCAACTGCGTTGCAAGCTTCTTGAGGATGTTAGCTGTTAAGTCCAGGTACTATCTGATTATAGACGCTTAAATAGTTAGAAACTCGAGACTTAATACAATAAAGATTACTTTAGCATAATGATTCAGGTGTATGTGTTGAGTCACCTAGTGTGGACATGAGTAATTAAATATAATTTACTAAAATAAATTTATGCATATTGAGTTCGGTCCAAAAAAGATTGGCCTGAATTTCAGATGGGCAGTTTTGGACATATGGATCATAAAACAGGTATTAAATGTGAAATTAAATATATGCTGACCATATAACCGAGCAGTTTTACTCTTAGGTATCCAAGGGAAATAAAAATGATTGTCTACACGAAGAAAGTGAAGGAGCTCAGAAGTGGTTTAAAGAGGTAGAAGGAATGAATGAAATAATAGTTAGAAATGGTACTGAGAAATAAGTATGAATGAGAGTAAAAAAAATGTAAATTTGACCATGAGTTTGTCAATCCTTATAATAGTCTGAAAATATGGATGGAAGCTAGATTGTGAGAATGTTTCTGTTCTATAAAGCGAAATATAAACATGTCTTAAAAGACTCTCGACCTCATTGGTCATTATGGAAATACAAATTAAAATCTCAGTGAGATACCGCTTCACGCCTGCTTGCACAGCTGTGTAGGACAGACAGCACTCAGTGACGGTGAAGATGTGGAGCAACCGGAACTCTCTCGTATCGCTGGTGGGAATGCACAACGGTGCATATACTTCGGAAAACATTCCTAAAAAGATAAATATACACATACCCTATGACCCTACAGTTCTTCTCTTAGGTATCTAACAGAGAAATAAAAATAAATGTCTACACAAAGACTTGTTCTTGAATGTTCAAGCAGCATTATTCGTAATAGCCCCACGCTGGAAACAATCCAAATGCCTATCACCTGGTGAATGGATAACCAAACTGCAATTCAGCTATAATAAAAAGGAGCAGAGAACTGAGAACATGCTACAACGTGGATGAACTTCAAAAACATGTGAAGTGAAAGACACCAGATGCGGAAGACCACATATTGTATAATTCTATTTATATGAAATGTCCAGAAAAGATGAGGGCCAGAAAGTAGACCAGTGGTTGCCTGGGGTTGGGGGTAGGGCCTGGCAGTGGCTGCAGACAGGCGTGAGGGAACTTTTTGGAGGGATGGAAATGTTCTCAAAGTAGATTGTGGTGAGGGCTGCACAACTCTATACATTACTAAAAGTCATTCAACTATTCGCTTATAATGGATAATTTTATGGTATATAAATTATATCAATAAAACTGTTTAAAAACTACATAAACGTATGTTTAAGATTGTTAGGTTGTTTATATCTTTAAAACTATTGGATCTTCTAAAGACATCAGAATTGGTAGCTCTTAAGAAACAGCCAAGGTTTTAACTCAACTCTCTCTCTCCTGTGATTTAGTACTTAATTCCTCTTCCCAGTCTCCCTTCAGCAGCCAGTCATTGGCTAATTCACGTAAAGTGTAAAGAAACCTTTACACTTTGTAAATGGTGGCTGTGCAGTATAATTTAAAGAATCCTTTTTGTCTAATACAGGAATTTCATTGGTTTGTTTGGGGTTCTCTCTGGCTCTTGCTGGTCCAGGCATTTTTGGTTCCTCAAAACGTCTATCTCTATAGCTTTGTTCTTAGGCTGTAAAATGTTGCCACTTCCTGCTGATGGCCTCAATTTTTCCTCCTTCTGTATCTTGACTCTTTTCTTTATTCCAAAATGACTAAGGCTTTTATTAATTTGTTTTGCCTTCCATGTTATGTCTTTGCCTGTTATTTATAAACATGGAAATGGTGGAAGCATGGTGTATTTTTGGTGATGTAAAACTTATTTCTACTGGGAAATGTTAGCATATGGTGAACAAACACAATTCCTGCTTACAAAAAAAAAGAAGAAGAGAAAGGCTGTCATAGCTGTACAATGAGCAATAGGTATCTTTTCCTTCAAATTTCAGGCTTTTAGTAGAACAATGGTAGAATATTTGGGTCTGTGACATGTAGTAGATAAATCCAAGTTAGTTTCTGAGAGAAGAGATTAGTGTTAATAGTGTAATTAACATTGATTTAAAAGATACAAATTCAAGTTTGATTTAGAGGTGTACAGTGAAAATAGTCTGTTCATCTTGTCACATTTATCTTTGTAGAGCTTTCTAAGTAATTTCCAAATATCTTATTTCTGATTCTTTGTTCTGTGACACACTTAGCATTATTTTAGTGTCTTATGATCTTTCTCCACACGTTTCCCTCCAGTGGTACCTCAGATGATGAGATTTCTTTTAATGAAGAACAAGAGTGTTGTGATTCATCAGTGCTGTTCACCACGAGCTTGAAACGGGGACGTGGCTGTCTGAGTGCCTTCTGTTGACTCCATTTTTATAGCACCCGGCAGTTTGAATGTGGACTTTGGATCAGGCAGACGCTAGGTTGAATCTTAATTCCACCTCCACTATAGCTGTGTTAATTTCTGAGTGCTAATTAACTCAGGTGTAAAATGAGGATGCTATCTCAGAGGGTTATTATGTTAGAGATGGTGAATGTAAAGTACTTGATATAGTGCTTGGTGCTCAGTTATTATTCCGTAAAAGCAGTTCTGTGCTAAGCTTGTATCTACATGATTCCAGGTTAGAATAGTCCAAGTTGAATGAGCTGTTGCCTCACCTTGGTGTGAGTGAGACATTGGAAACTCCTCGTGAGTCCTTTACTTATGGATCAACTAGATCTTGGCTTGTTTTTAAGCTTTGTTATTGGGGCCATGGTAGCCTTTATTGTAGGTTGAGTTTAATAAATTTTGGCCACTCTGGGCTCTATACCAAGTGCCACCCTAGTGTTCAAAGAGTTCTTTCCACTGTGGCTGGTTATAACTCACATCTCTAAGCCCCGTGTGAGTTGTGGAAATGGTTCAGTGTATACCTGCTTCTCCAGTAGTAGTTCTTTCCTGGATAGCTTTTATGGACTCTTGGAGTCTCCTTCTGCACCTGCAGTTTAGTATTCAGTCAAAGACAGAAGGGGACCCCATGCAGATTCCTGGAGTTCTTCCTCTGGATTGCTTTCTTCTCTCTGGCCAGCAAATTCCAGCTGCCTCAGCTTCGCAGATCTCCAGTTGCTGTCATCTCTTGGTAGGCCACCGTGTTCCGGCTTGGATTCCCTCTTCATGTACCAAGTGTCTCAAGGAAGAAAGCCTGGGCAATTAAAGGGCCCGCCTTACTTGCTTTCCTTATCTCTAAGATCATAATCCTACACTGCCTGTTAGCCATTGTCTGAAAACAGTTGCTTCATATCTTTTGTCCAGTTTTCTTGTTTATGGCAGGAGAGTTAGAACCAGTTACTCAGTCAAGGCTAGAATTTTGGACTTATATTAACCAGCTTGCTGAATGTTGAGGAGAAACATTTTCTCCTGATCTTATGGGAGACAGTAATTGGAAGTTGTGTACTCTACCGGGCTCTTTTAGCAAATGGTGCTTTTGTGCAAATTAGGAGAAGATGGCCCCTCTGGCCAGGTCGATTAGAAGAGGGCATCCCTTCTGAGCTGTCGCAGCTTCGGGAGAACCAAATGGTGCCTTGTCTTTGAGCCCCTTCTTTTACTGTGACCCCTTTAGCGCTTGGCCATTGTAGCAGGGGCTGTGCGTCGGCCTCCACTGCTCCTCTGGGCCAGGTGCGTTTGTGAAGTACACAGACATACATGCGCATGCTTCGGCCAGCAGTCTAGCTTTACCTGGTACAACTCTTCCTCCCGCAGCATTTAGTTTGGAAACTGCTGGAGGGCAAATGAAAATTAATACTGTTTTTCTGGAACACTTGTACTCCTACCTGTTTGTACTCTACTTGTACCTCATATATTTTTTAAAATATTTTTATTAAACACTACAGTTTCTTTCTTTTTTTTTTTTGAGGAAGATTAGCCCTGAACTAACATCTGCCCCCAATCCTCCTCTTTTTTCTGAGGAAGACTGGCCCTGAGCTAACATCCATGCTTATCTTCCTCATATTTTATAAGCCTGCCACAGCATGGCTTAACAAGTGGTGAGTAGGTCCACACCCGGGGTCTGAACCGGCAAACCTTGGGCCACCAAAGCAGAACGTGTGAACTTAACCTCTATGCCTCTGGGCCGGCCCCTGTACCTCATATGTTGATGAAAACTCTCTGAAGACTTTTTTTCTGTATTCCTCATTCAAAAGAAGGGTTAAATAAGTTTGGCAAGAAATTAAAGGAAAAAGACAAGGAAAAAGGTCATTCGTGTTATTTTATTTTGAATCACCATGGTAAGAAAAAGTCTCAGGAACTCTTTTTAATAAATATTTTAAGACCAAATATTTCCTTTTCAGTTCTCATTAGTTTGTCTGAAGCAAATGTTATCTGCCACACATTTTGTTTCTGTCAAACTAAACAAAGTGGAGCCCTATAAATTTGGGGGGAATATGGTATTTTCTGGAAGTCGTTATTTTGGACAATGAGGCTAGAAGGAAGTGGTGTTGGGTGTGTGTGGGTGTGACCTCACCTGAAAAGGATCAGAACAAAGTTCTGTGCCGCTGTCCCCGTACGAGAAACATTTAAGCACATAGCCTCCGTGTCGGGGGTTGCTCTATAGGACTGACTGTCCTCTGGAAGGGTATCTGGAATTCAGGGGGGTTTTGGCAATTAAAAAAAAGTAGAATGAATGATAATTCTGTGGACTTTTATTTTTAGATTCCATCCCCCTCGTGTCTATTACCCTGTTTTCTTTTTATTGAGATATAATTGACACATTATATTAGTTTCAGGTATACAACATAATGATTTGATATTTGTATATATTGCGAACTGATTCACCACAATGTCTAGTTAACATCCATCACTATCTATAGTTAGGAATTTTTTTTGTCTTGTGATGAGAACTTTTAAGAATCTACTCTTTTAGCAACTTTCAAATACACAGTGCTCTCTGTCTTAATTACACTTCTCATTCATTCCTTGATCCGCTGTAGTCTGACTGATCCCACTGCTTCCTGGTTCTCAGAGTAGATAATGATCCTTTAGGTGCTGACCCTGGATCCTTTTCAGCCCTAGGAGCTAGTTCAAGAGTGGACATGAGGCTCATCATCTAGCTACTTGCCCAAAGCTTGTGCCATGTCCTGTTGATTAGTACAAGGGAACAGAAGTAACATAAGGTATCTTGTGAGTTATATTCTGCTTGGAGAGGAGAGTTCTAGTGAGGACGCATCTCACAGAATCACAGGGGAAATGAGCTCAAGGAGTGTAATTAAAGCAGCTCTTTGAATTGGTCTTTGAGAGCTAGAGTCTAGGTCCCGCTGTGTTAACCTCCTGTCTCATTGGCCTTTGTGACATTTGACTAATGCCAGCATTGAGCACCACAAGGTAGAAGGAGCTCATTTCTTGGATTTCCGAGGCTTCAGCAGGTTGTACAGCTGTGAGCTGCAGAGAGTAAATGAGTTGTGGCTGAGTCCCCGTCAACACTGGGAGACACACATCACAAGGAGCCTCTGCCCGCTCAGTTTGCTTGCTCTCTCAAGAGTGTTTGATCCTGCTGTGCCCCTTTCTTCTGTCGCTGATGAGGCCACTCTCACCTGGTTTTCCTCCTTCTTTGGTTATTCCTCTTTAGTTTCTTCTGAAGGTACTTTATTATAGAAATACAAATTCGCAAGGTAGTGTTATTTTCTTATTTTGCTGTTGGGTTTAATTTAATTCAGTCCTCAGTGCCAACCTTATTTCTTATCTAAAATGTTAGTTAATCAGCCTGTGGAAATTAAACCAAGACCACACAAATGAGAATAAACAGAGGCTGTTTATTCAGAGTTTGCTATAGCAAGGGAGTCAGCCGTTGTGAGTTGTGTTTGGCAGAGACTCAAAGGCAGGCAGGGGAGTGCAAAAGCATTATAGTAACAAAAAAACAAAAAAGGAAGACTTCAGGTGTGCTCTGGTGGAGATTGTTGGCATGGGGAGCTGGAGGCTGGGTAAGTAGAAGAAGGTGTCATATGGGATTGGTTTGGAGAGCATATTTGGCTTTTTCTAGTTGGTACTGAATTGCAAGCAGGGGCAAAAATTGGGAAGCTGGCCGTCATTGACCAAGTCCTGACTGTTCTGGGTCAATTGCTGGCAGAGATTGCGGGTTCTAGTGTTGTGTATGGTCTGGTCATTGTCCGTTTGTGTATTCAGTCTCTCAAGCCAAACACTGGGTTAGGGTGTGAAGTTCCATAGCTCTGAGGAAAACATCTCTACAGCACTGTTTCTTAACCTTTTTTGAGTTATAGCCTCTTTTGAGAATCTGCTAAAGGTGGCTCCTCTGCCCCTGCCTCCCTCCCAAAGATTCAGGAATTCACAGGCCCACTGAGGCGCATCCATGAACCAAAGATCTCATTATTTTCATGCATATTTAACAACTTCATCATTTTGTTGCTGTAATACAATATTTTGTTCATGTGAATTTTTGAGTATTACATTCTTTATACCTCAGGAGTCATTGTTAATAAGTATATATGCAAATGTGTTTAAACAGCACCATTTTACACAGTAATCCGGGTAGGTGATATGCTGGATAAGTCAGCATTCTATGATACTGAGGAATAAGCTGATTGAACACCAAAAAGTTTGAACTTTTTATTGTTTCAGCTGATTTTTATAAAAAACTTTCTAAAATATATCTTATTTCCCTGACCCCCCCAAAAAATGTCGATGGAAGATATGGCTTAGATTCTTTTTCATGATGAACTGCAAACACGTGATTTTCTAATGGTTCAAACATCTGATTTTGCTAGATTGTCAGCTCCCCCAGGGCAAGGACTTGTGCCTTATTGTACTCATTCTGCAATCACTCAGTAAATGGTGAAAAGAATACTTGCCCAGGGCTCTTTGCCCCTATGGTAAGTGGCCCTAGGATATTGTGCTTTTCTAGTTAACATTTCTCTTCTTTTCGTCCCTCCGAGCAAACACTGATGGTTCTGGTAAGCCATCACTTCAGACTTTCCCTGAATTGTAAGGTTGTGAGAGGGAGACAGACGAGCCAAACTCATCTGGTCTATAACCTTATGTTGCAGTTAGAATATCAAGTCTGTAGGCCTCGTCTCTGCCTGTGGAGGAAAACATGGCTTCTGTTTTTCTCTATTTCTGGAAGCATTTTTTGCTTTTGATTCAAATGTATTCTGAATAGTTGATAAATGGAATTCTAATCTCTGGTTAAAAAGGTAAATTATTGTGTATATCTAATAGTAAATATTTTTTGGATGAGTGTCAGAACAACAGAAGAATTATAGAGACCCTGGGAATACTTAACAACTGAACAATTTAGGCAAGTTCGTCATCTCTTGGTAAATTCCAACAAACATTATTGAGTGCCTACATATGTCAGGCATTAGGAAAACAAGAAGAATGGAACATGCTCTGTGCTCTGAGGGAGCTCACCATCAAAGAGGAGGCGATACAGCCACAATACTTTCTCAGCAAAGGAGACCTAAGGGGCTTAAAAGTTCCTGAAAGGGGACAGGGAAGGTAACTTTTTGTTTTTTGAAGGACAAGAAGGCTATCACCAGGCCAAGATGCAGAAGTACACAGGTAACCGGAAGTACAGAAGTAACCAAGCCTAAAGGACACAACAAGTCCAAATATGAGTAAAGCAGGAGGCATTGGGGGAGGGGTGGTAGGAGATGGAGGCCGGACAGGTGGGAAGAGGTGATATTGTGAAGAGCCTTTCTTGCTTGTGGAGTTTGAATTGTTATCTTGTAGGGAATAGGGAGCCAGGGAAAGGTTTTAGGCAGAATTATGACCTGATCACATGTGCGGTTTAGATACACACTGGATGTGTGAAGAATTGTAGAGAAGAGCCTGGAGGCAGAGAGTGTACAGGTGGGAAGCTGTGTGGTAGATAGGTCTAGAGGGGGATGAAGAAGTCAGGCATCACCGTGTCTGCTGCCCTATCCAAATGGCTCAACTCCCTTGCCGCCCATTGGTCTCTGCAAACACGATTCTGTGAAGCTTCTCCTGACCACCCTGGTTTTATCAGCCCCAGCTCCACTCTGTATCCTCCTTCCCTATGGCTCTTACTATATTATATATTCATTCATTCATTCATTCTATTGTAATAGAATTTAAGCTCTTAGAGGGCTAGGATTTTTGTCTGTTTGTTCAGTGTAGTTTCTCCAGTACTGAGATTAGCATCTGGTTTATAGTAGATAATCAGTAAATATTACTGAATGGAAGAGTGAATGTGAGAGGGAAATCAGGGATGGATTTGAGAGACATTTCAAAGACGAAAACCATATCTCAGGATAAGGATAAACACAGCAATCTTCAGTTAACTAAGCAGATGATACCCTTATAAGTAGTGAAGTATTTAGTTGGGGAATGCCTGGAAACTGGGTTTCCACTGAAGGACGCTAAGGAGATCTTTGGTAAGTAATGGATTTGGGGAGTAATTATAATAATGAGCTAGAAATTTTCAGTTTTTCTCAACCTACTGACTTAAACCTCAAGTTAACATTGCAATCATGAATCAAAATCACAGTAATGATGACATCTAACATTTTTGAGCATGCATGCACCAGGCTTTTTATGTTTTTTTTTCTCCTTGAGGCCCCCAGGCTTTCCAACTGAAGTCTGAATTCTAGACCTACCACTACTTGCAGTGAAGACAAGGGCTTTAGCTTTAATTCTGTCTCATAGCTGCTAATTCTAATATTACCGCTGCAAGTGACGTTTGTTTAGGGTTTGATAGCCAGGATTAAGTGTTGGGATATTAAAGGAGATTGTATTGTTTAATTGGGTGGGCAGAATCCGTAGTGTAGTCCTGATGTGATTGTGATGGCACTCTAGTTTAGGTTCTTGGGATTGGATATGGAAACATCCTCTTTTTTTGGTGTGAATTTGTGAGTCTGTATTTTCTTTGAGTATGAAGAAACCCTGTTCTACTTTTTTTCTTAATAGTGTGAATTTAAAACTCAGCCACCTGTCAGGAAGGTCCATGGGGAAGACAGCAGTAGTTCAGATCTAGCCAGTGTCACATGTGGAAATTTAGGTCTAGCATTTCCAGATATTCTGAATTTTCAAGAGAATTCTAACGTGAAATCTGATTTTCTAGTTTTGGTTACTACTATGAGGACTAAACTAAATACAGCTGTGGGCTATACTGGGCCTGTGGACCTTGAGTGTATGAGTGTATGGACGCTGAAGTTTAGATCTGCATCTAGAAAGGGTAAGGGGACGGGAGAGTTAGTTAATTTCATACTCAGTGAAAACTTTTTCCAAATAAATCCAATCTAATCAAGGAGAAATCCAATCACATTAATTTAATCAAGAAAACTATAGAAACATAGATTCAAAAATTAGAAACCACAGATTACCACAAATACTGAGAGAAGTAAAAATTATCAGAGCTTTCTTTTTGCTTGGAGTCTAAGAGTATTTCAATAATCTATCCTAATCTCTGTGTATAGCTTGAAGTTAACATGTAATTATTAAAATGAATATTATTACTCTGTTAACATATGATGTGAAATGTATTTTATAGAAAAACCCCACAAGTGCATCAATATTGGCTTTCTTTGGCCAGATTTAAACTTTCTTACAGTGAAAATGCACAATGAATTAAAACTTGCGTGTTTGATAAGAAGAGGCAGGTGATTTGCAAATTATTGAGTTAATAGTGTATTCTTTGAATTATGCTATCACAATATATGGTAATTTGAAATTATGGAATTTGTAAACCAGGGTTTTCATATTTCTAAAGTTTTGTGGTTGTAGAATATGCCAGTTGTGTTTCAGTGGCCATATTCTTTGGACGTCCCTCTATTCTCAACCAGTTGTAGTTTGTGTAGGTGGGAGATTCTAATAGAAGGGAATTGTCAAACCGTCTTTTCTGTGGATTTAAAGAAGTTTCTCTAAGAAATATATATCAGAGGTAGTGACCTGAATGTTCTTTCTTTCTTCCTTTTTTTTTTTTTGAGGAAGATTAGCCCTGAGCTCACTACTGTCAATCCTCTTTTTGCCGAGGAAGACTGGCCCTGAACTAACATCCATGCCCATCTTCCTCTACTTTGTGCGGGACGCCTACCACAGCAAGGCTTTTTGCCAAGTGGTGCCATGTCCGCACCCAGGATCCAAACTGGCGAACCCTGGGCTGCCAAAGCAGAACATGCGAACGTAACTGCTGCGCCACCGGGCCAGCCCCTGTTGTTTTGTTTTTTTAGGTTCCCTCTCCGCTCACCTTCTGCGATACTCAGCACCAGCCATTTCTGACCTCTTCTTACATTCTGTGGGTGCACTTTATGTCTTCATGTAATGTGTTTCATTTATAATTAATTCCTGGTTTCATTGAAGGTGGGATTTGTTTTTTGTTTGCTTCGTTGTTTTGAGGGGTGAGTTTAGAGAGCAGAGATGGTGGTGGAAATGTTTTTATTCTATCAGAGATACTGTGATTGAGAGTAATGTAAGGGATCTATATTAGGTTGGATATTTAAGAAAGAGACATGTATGGAAATAATAATTAAGTTGAGAAATGACAAACGAATAGAAGTTAGCCTCAAGATTTCAAGGCAGAAAGAAAATCATATATGAAAGCCCTGGAACCAGAATACTGGGTATACTGGGCCAATTAGAAAAAGGCCATGTGGTGAAATGAAGATGGTGCAAGATGTGGTTGAGATAGAGGCAGGGGCCAGTTCACCCAGAGAGCTTAAAAAATATTTCCTGAATAAGCAAAAAGCCTTGTGTTGGACACTGATCAATGCAGAAAGATGCACCCTGTCCTTCAGAAGCTTATAGTCTAGCTGGGGAGATCACCCATATATTGAAAAGTTTCTGTCATGACAAAATGATGCATAATACATGAGCAGTAGAGATAGTTTTGGCTTATAGGAATTGGGGAAGGAAGACTTTTGGTTAGGGTTCTTATGGAAGGATTCCTGAGGGAGCTAGAATTTGATCTGAGCTTTTCTCACATGGGTAGGGCTTGAATAAACAAGAGTTGTTAGATGGAGTGGCATTATCTGAGTGCAGGTATGTGGAATATAGGAAGTACACCAGCTTGCTGAAGAGGAGGAATCTTCTAAGAGTGTGACGTGGGAGATGAGGCTCAAACTGTCACTTGAGTTACCTCTGAGGTACTGGTGGTCTGCAAGTGTCACTGACAGAAATGACAAGAAATAGAACTTGTTGAATGCTTTATGTTCATTTTCTTTTTGTAGATAAAAATTATACAAGTAATTCTGTGTAACTCTCATTCCTTCTACAGCATCCTCATCAGATGCTTCTCTATTCTCTCTTTAGATAATTCCACTGATGGGGAGCTGGCTGTTTCTTAAAACAGTGCTAATTATTCTTTATTAAAGAGGCATCCCTGTTCTTTTAGCTTTCTCCAGTAGATCCTACCGAATTCAGCTTCTGACCTGATCTGGAGCAAGTCTGCTCCCCCACCCCCCAGCCCCGAAGCGTGTAAGTCCCCTCAACTCTGAGGATGGCGTCATGTCGTCTTTAGTCTTCCCTGTTCCAGGCTACAGATTTCCAGTTCTTTGATTTATTCTTTCAGTGGTAGTGTTTTCAAACCCTTTACGTCCTGAATGCTGTTCTCTAAAATACTCCACCTTATCAATGATGCTTTTAAAATTTATTCTTCAGAATTGAACGGAGTATTCCAAATGTCGAGGAAACAATGAACAGGGCTTTTAGTGATATTTGTACTTTTTAAAATTGGCTAGATAAGCAAAGATTGACAAGGTTCCTTTGTGAGTCTGATAGTGTCTAAATTTTTAGTCAGGTCAGCTTTATTCCTTATATGGAAAGCACATCGGGTGTGGGGTGGCAAGGAAAAAATAACGATCATCACACAAATTGTTGTTTGGTTGCTGGTACTGCCAGCTAAGTCTGAAAAAGCAACAATATCATTACGTAGTATGGTTGTATTACAATAAGCTCTTTGTGATGTATACATCTGTTATAGAGTGGGTTGGAGTGGGATCTTATTAAAATACAGATTCTAAATATTTCTAATTGTGAAGATTTTAGAAACTTAAATCTTTAAAATTGAAAGTGGTGATGATATTTGGATATAATATTTGATTTTGGTAGTTGACAGCAGTAATCGATTTGTAACTCGTTATTCTATTGACATTGCTTTGTGTTTTCCGCTACAGGATACTGTGTGGTTTATTTTTGGATCCAATATCGATTTTATTTTTTGTCAGGATCATAAATTTACAAAGATCACTAACTTATAGAATCATCAATCACTAAATTTCTTCTTGATATTGTGGCATTCTAAAGATTAGGAATATAATTTGACTTAATTTTATGGTGTAATTTATTATTTAAAAGTGAAGTGAGCTCAGGCCCCTAAACCAGATCAGTAAAAAGAAGGAAGGAAGTAGCTTATTCGTAGATAACAGTTCTATCCAAAATAATGCAACCAAATCATTTGTTGTTTCCCAGGTCGTCCTCTTCCTAAAAAGCACATTTGTCCAGGTTGATTCATCTGGGTTGTTAATGTCTCCAGTAACTAGACAATCACCTTTTGAGAAACAGTAATTGTTGCAGGCTAGACTTATCAATGGATGCTAAAATTCGTGGGTGAAAGTGTGATGAGAAGCAGTATTTACATAGTCTCAAAGTCTCCTCCCAGGAGAAAAATGCACAAAGGAAAAATTAGTAATATTACACTCGAGAAACCTAGTAGGTACAACTGTAACCAAGTGATCAGAGTTACCATCGTCAGTGATGGGACATGGACATCATCATGTACCTTCTGGTGTGATGCAGTGAGAAGGGCATGTCACTTCTGTGTCGTACTTGCCAAAATGCATAACCTGAATTTAGTCATGAGGAAGCATTAGACAAACCTAGGTTGAGGGACATTCTTCAAAATAATTGGCCAGTACTCTTCAAGTGTCAAGGTCATAAGAGACAAACTGTCCCAGATTGGAGGAGACATGCAGCTGCATGCAATGTGTGACCTTGGACCAGAAAAAGAACATCAGTGGGGCAGTTGGTAAAAAATTTTTGTAAAGTTGCTCTAGATTATTTAATCAATCTTGTGTTGATGGTTAGTTTCCTGGTTTTGAGCATTGTAACTGTGGTTATATAAGACTTTAGCATTCGGGGAAGCTGGGCGAAGGGTGCACAGGAATTCTTTGTACTACTTTTGGAACTTTTTGTAGGTCTGAAAGTATTTGAAAATGAAGTTAAACAACAGCAACAAAAAGTAATTCAACTCAGCTGAGAAACTACGACTTTCGTGCTTTTACTTTCTGATGTCTCTCTTGATTGGTCAGGGGCTGGTTTGCTTTGCTTTCTAAATTTCTCCTGTGGTCTGGATAGCTGAGGTTTCTAAATAAGGGATTTTGGGAGAAGAGAGCCATTGCCATATTGGATTGCAACTATACTCTGAAACATTTTGTTTAATTAATTAATTAACTTTATTTATTTTTGTACAGAGCTGTAATTACATCCTTGGGTTTCCAATGGCTCTGTAGGTTATTTGAGCTTTACTGTCGCAGCAGCAGAATCCCTACCTGGAAACTTAGCTCTGTAATTAATTTACTGGTTTGCTTCTGGTTTTATTTTTATGTTCTGGATTCAGATTAGTCCCATGGATTCTTCTTCTGCTATTACCGAATATTACTGAATTTCCTATTTGTTGGTTGTCTGAGAAAGAGTTGAAATTTATGTAAAAATATTTTATTTAAACTTGTAGTATCATGCTAAATACCTTATTTTTCTCTCAGAAAAGACAGTCTGGAGTTTTTATAAATATAATGAATAAGTAAACTTACACTGGCACAAGCACCAAGTGGTGACCTTTTATTGGGTAATAATTAGAATGGAGGAAATTAATACATTGGGAAATATTTCAGTTAGCAGGAGCAGTTGTTAATGCATGACTCATAGATTCTTCAGAAGAAACTTGACGAGGCTGTTTTGACCAGTGTGGGAGAGGGAAAGAACATAGACTTGGAGTCAGAAGACCTAGTTTTACATCCCAGATCCATCACTGCTTGTTATTGTGTCTTGGACAGGTCATTTAACTGTTCTGAGCCTTAAGTTTCTCATCTGTGAAACTAGAATAATAATAGTATCTTGCAAAGTTATTGGGAGAGTTAAATGAAGTAGCATGCAATGTACCTGGCCTAACATAGGCATTTCATACATGCTGGTTCTGTTCTTACCTCCAGCTGGGTTTATAGGTAAGCTGCCTGTAATTGATGAGAATCTGCTTTGCTCATAAAGACCTATAAAAAGATGATAGCATATGTCAGTAACCTCTATCAGTATTCTACACATCTTTTTGTCGGGAAATTTTTCTGTCCGTCTTATTCCAGAGAAATTATTTTCGTTTATATGTTAGCACATTGGCTGTTAGTCCAAAATCTATTAGACAAGTGTCACTCATTTGCTAGACCTGCCTTGGTGTTTTAGTATTCTTAACCTGAAATCATTTGATACGAATAAATATTAAATTTATTTTAGAAGAAAATCTTTTATGAGACAAAGAGACAAGAAGATGTGTCGACAATTGGAAGGAAGCATTTCCATGTACAGTTTCCTTTCAAGTTTTAGGTTTGAGTTGGTGCTTTGATTTTCTGAGAGAGATCAATTATTCCTAAAGCTCTAGTTATTGTTCTATTTCACTCCAGTTTCAAAAGTACTTTCTTTTATTATTAAATTTTCTGATTTTGATATTGTATTGTGGTTATGTAAGTGAACATTATTGGTTTTAGCAATTACACACTGAAGTATTTAGGACTGAAGAAGCATGTCTGCAACTTACTCTCAGATGGTTAAAAAGATAATACGTATGTGTGTGTGTGTGTGTATATATATCTATATATAGAGGAGACGGGGAGAATGATATAGCAACTGTGGCAATGTTAACACTTGGTGACTTTGGGTGAAGGGAGTTCTTTATGCTGTTCTTACAGCTTTTCTCTAAGTTTAAAACTATGTCAAGGTTATATTGGATTGGGTTATATTCCTGTACCCCAAGGAGATGTAAGGGAGCGGCAGTTTTGGAGGGAGGGAGGTGAGAAGCACCTGGGTAAGCTTAGAAGAGTAAGTAATAGGTGAGTAATTCAGTAAGTAGTAATTCACTGGAAAAAAGTTAGTTGCTCTTTTAACTTTTTTTTTCGTAGCCAGAACCTAAAGAGATAGAGAGTAAGCTGCTGATGTATTAAAGCAGAGGAAACTACTTGGAAATGAAATCAGATGACAAAAAGTAAAGAATTTTTTAAGTATAAGGCATATACAAGAATAAGCAAAGTGCATGAAGCAGAAATATTAAATTTAAAAATTATCCAGTGCTCAGATAATCTTTCTTCTACTTGAGAGATACAAGTTAGTTTCTATAATTAGCACTTTACCATACTAGTAAATAGATATTAATTTATTCTTTATTTTAAATTGCTATTTGCTTTCAAAGTTAATATTTTGTGTTCTTTTTTTTCCTAAAGATTGGCACCTGAGCTAACATCTGTTGCCAATCTTCCTTTTTTTCTTCTGCTTTTTCTCCCTAAATACCCCCAATACATAGTTGTATATATTTTGGTTGTGGGTCCTTCTAGTTGTGGCACATGGGATGCTGCCTCAGCACGGCCTGATGAGCGGTGCCATGTCTGCGCCCAGGATCCAAACCAGCGAAACCCTGGGCCTCTGAAGCGGAGTGCGCGAATTTAACCACTTGGCCACAGGGTTGGCCCCATTTTGTGTTCTTAATAAACGTTTACATGATGTTTATTATAATCATTTGACCTTTCAAAAAGAGTCTTCTAAACTGAAAAAAATCTTATTAAACTTTCTCCCTTTTTTTTCATGTCAACGATGACATCTCTTTTGGGAACTCAGAAGCCAGCCAAAGGTAAGAAATTTGGTTTATTATGTGATGCTTGTGAAGATCTTATGTGGGTATTTTTGAAGTACTGGTAATTTTCTTCTCAAAAATATTTTGTCTCTGTCACTTTTGTAAAAGTAATGCCGTCTGCCAGCCTATTCATAAATCTGAAGCCGTTTATTGGCACAGGAGGGACTGGAGGGTTATGGAAAAGCTGTATTTGTATTTTGACCAATTCTGGCTAGTCTCCTGGCAACTACAACACAGATTCCTTTTGTGCTCTGCGTTCACCATGGATTGGCTTGAAACTGGTCGTTCCAAACTGTGGTTAGCACCATGCTATGCAGACTCATCCATGTGGCTCCCGAGACAGCTGGGGACGCATTCTCACGCCAACAGAAACCTGTCCTGGCCCACGGCTTCCTCAAGGAAATGCGTCTTCATCTTACATTGAAGCCTAGATTCTAAAGAAACTTCAGTGGGCCCATCAGTTCCTATGTCTCTGAAGGAATTTATAGGTGTGCCAAAGTGGGCACAAGGACTATATTTTTCAATTGACCATTTCCAGGAAATTCAGATTTTTATCTGCATTCTTGGAGTTTTGCTTTTGTTTTAGAGTCTGTCGTTGAATAGTAATTCCATTCTCTATTGTTGCTAAAATATGTATAGATGTGGTTGTTTGGGACTCTGAATGACTTTTTAAAATAGTTTAATATGGCACTGATTTCTTTATATATGTAAAACTAATTTTATTTTATCTTTTCTATGAAAATATGCTGCATTTTTTTTTCTTTTTGATAGAATAGAGGCTGGAGATTGCAGTAAAGATGTGAGGAAACATTACATGACTATATAAAAACTATTCATGTTTTAATTCAACTGTATCTTAATGTTTAGAGAAAATGTGTTGACATAAAAAAATATGGAAGGACCAACACCACACTGTTAACATAGTGGTTACCTCCTGGGAGAGGTCCGCTTGGTGACTGGGAGACCTTTATTTTTTACTCTATGCTTCTATATTATTTGACTTTGTTACAGAAAATGTGTGTTTTTTCTCTGTTACTTGAAAAAAGGTGGTTTTAAAAAAAGTTTTAAAGGAAAAATGTTTATTTGGAAAGAAAAGGGCTTGTTTGCTTTAGGAAATCCATGACTGGAAGATTCCTATAATTTACAAAATTGCTAAAACTTAAGAGGACCATTTACTGTCGTTAATACATAAGAACTAAGTGTTCATTAGTTCCCAACCTTGTACCCGGCTGTGATGCTTTCGTATAATTGGGGAATAGAGCTCATCTAGCCTGGTGGTGGAGAGCCTAGCGGTGAGCGGACTGCTGGCCCAGAGGCTGGGTTCCAGTCCCAGCCCCCACCTGCCAGCCGCCAGGCTCTTCCCTTCTTCTCCCTCAGTGTCCTGTGATCAGGGCCAAGCACCTAGTGTCAGCTCTGCTCTACTAGAATTGAGAATAAGAAATGGAGTCGTTCAAGAAACCCCTAAATTAAAACAAAGAAAGAAATCAAAATAATAGAGAGAGCAGAGTGCTATTTAGAGCCTGATCTCTGTTAAGTCCGCACATGTGGTGATGGGACTGTTGAAGTGAGAGCTAAGCTTACAAGAAAAGAATCAGGATGGTTTCTCTTTAATCTTAAGAATAGAATTAAATAAAATTATAAGAGAGGAGAGTTGAAAGCGAGAACAGAAGAAACCTAGTTTGAGCCTCACATTTTCTTTAATCTCACCCTGCTGAAATGATTCTCACCATGGCTGACAAATGTAGTTTGAAAAGCAGCAGCCCTGCCCGAAATTCTGATACACAGTCCTTTGAGAACTACCTGCATCTTCCTTCTTCTTTTCCTCCTTTCGCTGCTGGAGAATTGCTAACCTAGTGAGCCACCACTACTGATAATACATGTTCAGCTTTGGACAAATGTTGAGGGTTAGTAATGTACAATGTAGAACTGCAGCTGGCGCGTGGCTTCTGGGCTCAGGGCTCCCCCTCTTCCTGCGAAGGGGGCTTCTGCTTGCCTTTCTGGGCCAGCTTCCCCATCACTGCCCCATCCCACGGAACAGGTGCCTCCCCTGCCTGCTGTTTTGCACAGAGATATGGGTGTTCTGATCCTTCCCAGCTTTAAAGGCGTTTTTAGCCAGTCTTCCTGTTGGGTGCCCCCAGGGTCCTCTCGTGCTGGTTGAGCAGTTCTCCTGGTGCACTCCGAGAACTGCTCGTAGCTTTATAGCCATCTCCTTTTGCAGTGTTTTGGCCTGTGTTCTCCCTGTGGCTCCTACCCCAAAATACTCCCCATTAGTCTCTTTGCAGCTGTTTTTCAGGGATTCTCAATTCTTGATCCAGGTACAAGCAAGCAATCTTGCTTTCAAAAACTTTCCTTTCCACTCTTCTTTCCTCTTTTTGTCCTTTCTCTCCCTCCCTCTATCATTTTGAATTAATTTCAGGTAGCAGGGGAATATAGGCATGCATACTTAATTCACCATCCTAATCTAATTTCCTTTCTTAAAAAAATTAACTTCTAGGGGCTGGCCCGGTGGTACAGCAGTTAAGTTCGCACGTTTTGCTTCAGCAGCCTGGGGTTCGCCAGTTTGGATCCCTGGTTCGGACATGGTACCACTTGCAAAGCCATGCTGTGGCAGGCGTCCCACATATAAAGTAGAGGGAGATGGGCACGGGTGTTAGCTCAGGGCCAGTCTTCCTCAGCAAAAAGAGGAGGATTGGCAGCAGTTAGCTCAGGGCTAATCTTACTCAAACAAAAAAAAATTAACTTTTAGACCTCTGGTCCACGTAGTCTTGTGAATTCACAGAGAAACATTCTCCTGCCACCTCCACACTCATAGCAGGGAGAGGTAAAATATGTTAAAATATTAAAATCATGTCATCATATTAAAAAACAACATAGGTAACTTCAGGGGCTAGCAGCAAGCTGGGGCTGAAGCAGCATATTTACTGGGCTTTGGGATCAGACACGGGTTCTCAGAGGTGACTGGAAGTTCAACTCTTGCGGATTAAAGGGGACCTTGATGTATAGTTGAGGACTGGAGAAGCTCACCATGTGAAAACTGATTTGGATGAGGCTCTAACATGAATGAAGGCTTAAAAAAAGGTTTTTGGCCACCAACACTGAGTTCATATCTTTGTAAATAGGAGGGAGTAGAGACATTGGGCTTTGGGGAGATGAAAATCTGGGCTTCAGTACCTGTGAGTGGCAGGGTAACTAGTCGTGTAAAGGTGGCCAAAGGGAGAGGAAAAAAACAAGCAATTACTTAAACCATAAAATACAAACTCTCAATTCGGATGCACTTGGCAAGCTAACATACAGTCGGCCCTCTGTATCCATGGGTTTTGCATTCTCAGAGAGGTAGGGCCGACTGTAGGGACTTGAGCATGCATGGATTTTGGTATCTGCCCTGGAACCAATCTCCCACGGATACCAAGGGACAACTGTATAAAGGCACAAGAGGAAAACTGTCATCAGGAAGCAAGGCAACAAACTCTAAAAGTGGGAGAGTTTGAAATGCAAGCTGAAATGAATTAAGAAACAGTTTCATTTAGGCCCAGGGTTTCACCGGTTTGGATCCTGGGTGTGGACCTAGCACCGCCTATTGAGCCATGCTGAGGCGGTGTCCCACAGAGCAGAGCTAGAAGGACCTACAACTAGAATATACAACTATGTACTGGGGGCCTTTGAAGAGAAGAAGAGGAAAAAAAAAATTGGCAACAGATGATAACTCAGGGCCAATCTTTAATAAATAAATAAAATTCTTAAAGAGACTAAATTATAAAACATGAAATCCAAAAAATGAAAAAAGAACTCTCAAAAGAGCACAAAAAAAGAGTGCATATTTTAGAAAGTAGTAAACATAAAAGATCAAAACTGTACAATAAGACTGGAACATAAATAATTTCATTTCCATTGTAAGAGAGTAATTTGTCTTTACTTCACTATTACAAATAATGTTTTCAATGTTATGACATCGTTATAACATCATAGCTACGTTAAGGTTTTGTTCTTAATACATACTATATTATTTTTATTTTTCAACAGGTGTTTGCATATGATCATTGTTTTTGGTCTATGGATGAATCTGTCAGAGAAAAGTTTGCAGGTAAGAGTACAACATCTTGTTAACTACTGATAATACAGAAAAGGTGTTTTAATATTTTTTCCATAAAGTATCAGAGTATTATTTTCTTTAATTTTAAAAACTATGTAGAGAACTTCCTCCAGTCTTTGCTATGAGGTTTTTTTTCCTCCCCAAAGCCCCAATACATAGTTGTATATCCTCGTTATATGTCCTTCTACTTCTTCTATGTGGGACACCACCTCAGCATGGCTTGACAAGTGGTGCTAGGTCAGCACCCAGGATCCGAACTGGTGTACACCGGGCCACCAAAGCAGAGTGCGTGAACTTAACCACTGGTCCCCAGGGCCAGCCCCACTATTAGAGTTTTTTATGTTGATTGGGAAATGAGAGAGTCACAGTGTGTTGTTCTTGGTATAATATGATAAAGTTAGGTTAATAGGGTACACGGTTGAGGTTATCTTACTCACACGCATCCCCAGGCCTTGCATAGGACCAGTAGCACACAGTAGCCTCTTAGATTCGCTTAGATGTCTGTGCTGTGGTCTGGAGGGGCACCTTTGTGTAAGAAAAGAAGAGCCAGGAGAAAAGGAAACCTGGAGTTTAGTCCAGACTCTACTCCTGATTGCCTCTGTGACTTTGAGTAAATCACTTAAGCTTTCAGTGTTCTATTTTCTCTCTTTAATGGAGAACAATATACTATGTTCTTTCTTAACGTGCTCTGGTATTCTGTTATTCTCTTACTGTCCTCAATGATGACTGTCTGAAGCCCCTTTTCACAAGTTTTGGACTACAGTGACAGCCCTTTATTTCCTTTATTCCTGACTGCTTACAACACCTATTTCTAAACAATCTTTTTTTAAATATTGAGTGTCATGTTGTATTGGCTTTTGTCATGAGAAACAGTTGTACTACAGCTGTTTCAAAAAGTTAAGGTTAATGTGGTTTAGCTGGCCCAATGATGACTTTAAGGATTGCTTCCATATCGGAAATTTCATGATGATGTACTAATCTGGCAAATTAATTAGGAAGTGAGGCATAATGGAATACTATTTATAGCATTCAGAACATAACAAACATAACAGCGCCCAGTTCTTTCATGTTATACTTAAAGTGTGTCCAGATCACAAATCCAATTTGTTGAGAGGGAGGGATTCCTCTCTCCCCCCACCAAGCAATGCCGTGGACACCAGCTGGGTATCCTGCACTTCAGTTCAATTCTGACACTAACTACCCGGAGATAGCATCAGATTTGATAGGTTAAGTGTTCAGGCTTACAAAATTGCCCCCTCCCCCTGCCACTTTAGATACTATTCCCAAGCCCAGGTTGTTTCCTGTGCTTCTGATCAACTGGCTGTATATCAGAGGTTCCCACGCCCTCCTTCTTGGGCTTGATTAATTTGCTAGATTGGCTCACAGAACTCAGAGAAACATTTTACTTACTAGATTGCCAGTTTATTATAAAAGAGTTTAACTCAGGAACAGCCAGATGGAAGAGCTACATAGGGCAAGGTGTGGGGAAAAGGGTGCAGAGCTTCCATGCCCTCTCTAGGCACGCCACTCTCCCAGCACCTCCACGTTTTCACTGTCTGGGAAGCTCTCTGGACTCTGTCCTTCTGGGTTTTTATGGAGGCTTCATTACATAGGCTTGATTGATTAAATCATTGGCCATTGGAGAATGAGTCAACCTCCAGGCCCTCTCCCCTCCTAGGAGGTTGGAGGATGGGACTGAAAGTTCCAACCCTATAATCACTGTTGGTTCTCCTGACAACCAGCCCCCGTCCTTAGTTGCTTTCCAAAAGTCACCTCATTAACATAACCAAAGACACCTTGATCACTCTCAACGCTTAGGAAATTCCAGGAGTTTCTGGAGACTTGAGCCAAGAACTGTGGATGAAGACCAAATATATATGAGAGTCATTCAGATAACCGAAATATATTTCTTATAGCTCAACAGTATCACAATATTGAAGACCTCAGAGAGGTTGAATGATTTGTAAAGGTTATGTTTGACTATTGGCATATTTAATTTAGCCTGTGGAGGAGCATTTGATCCTATTATTTATGTCCATGATCGAAAACTAGAAGAATGATTTCCAAGATCTTCCTCCCTGAAGCAGCTGGTATGTATTGTAGACCCTGTAATTAAAAGTTATCACTGAGAAAGAAAGAATCCCTGGAGAGCTGCTGCTAGTCACCATAGACCACTGCTTCCAAACAGTTGGCGACAGAAACAAAACAAACCACCCATGAATTTAACCACAACTGTGTTTTTTATGAAGAGACTTGGAATTTTGTTCTAGAGCAGTATTTTCTGCCTTACCAGTTTGTTTAAAAAATAAAAAACAAATCTTTCCAAATGAAAAAAAAATTATCATTGAGGAAAAGGAGAGGGATTGATATATATGATTGTTTTGAACTCCAAAACTCACTGAATAAAGCATTAGCTGAGTGGTATATAGTCAAGGCTTTGGAAGCATCATCAAGTTTAAAAATCTTGTTTGGAGATAAGCTGAAAAGAAAAGTACATTTTTGTTTTGATTGTTCACATGTAGTTTTGGCTTCATCCTTTCTTTTTCTCCTTCTCTCTCTCTTTTAGGTCAAGATGATGTTTTCAAATGCCTTGGGGAGAATATTCTTCAGAATGCTTTTGATGGCTACAATGCATGTATCTTTGCCTATGGACAGACTGGTAATGTTAAATAATATATATATTTTTTGCTTTAAGGATCATAACAGAGAAAATACTAAAAAGAATACATATTGTTAGCATCTTATCAGTTATGATTGATAAGGAGTGTTCTGACTTCTTCTGTGGTCAACAGGAAAGAAAATCTATTTAAAGTGAAAGAGTCACTTTTTTAAGGGTATACTGTATAGCTTGTCCAGTTGAAAACTATTCTTCATAGAAGAGTGCTTCTGATATTTTCAAGAGGCGGTACGTGTAGTGGTTGAGAGCACGAACTCTGAGCTGGGTTATCCCAGCTCCAACCCTGCTCCTGCCACTGAACAGCCGGGAAACTTACACCTCAGTTTCCTTATCTGTAAAATGTTGATAGTTATAGACTTTCCTTATAGGGTTGTCACAGTGAGATAACGTGAAAACTTTTAGAAATGACCTGGAACATAGGAAGTGGTGTATTAGTTTTAGATATTATGATAATATTAAAGTGTCAGTTGACAAAAGCAGCAACTTGTATGATTAAAAGAGTGTTTACAAAATCACTGCTACTGAAAAGGAAAAAGAATTTTACTTAAGTTAGGACTGTGAGTGATTTAACTTTTCCTTTCTATTTTCCTGCGTTTTCTCAATTTTCTTTAATGAATATGTATTCTTGGTACAGTGGAGAAAATAATTTTATAGTAGAAAAAGAAAATTACTCTTTGGTTTCCACACTATTGCCAAAGGGTAGTAAGTTAATTTTCTCTGGGGCCCAGAGGGATAACATATATTTTGTGCTATGGTTAGTGGTTGGGAGCAGGTACAATAGTATTCATCATATGGATATTCCCAGTTAATTTTAGAAAGCTGTTCAGCCCTCACTATTTTTTAGTTGTTTTAGGTAATTTTTTTTAAGGATGAAGATGGTTAAAGAAGATTTTTGTTTTCTTTCTAAAGGAGGTTTACTTTTGACGTCTACATATGCATTGGGAAAGCTTCTGTATCTATTAGTTTCAGTGTTATATTTGGGTATATTTCTTATTTTATTTTGGGCATTTTGCTAAGTGCTAGTAATTTATTTTGAGCAATGGAAAGAGGGTTATGTATTTAAACTTCTCAAAGAGACAGCACTATGATTTCCTTTTTTAGGGTCTGGAAAATCTTATACCATGATGGGCACAGCTGACCAACCTGGATTAATCCCGAGACTTTGCAGTGGACTCTTTGAACGGACTCAGAGAGAGGAAAATGAAGAGCAGAGTTTTAAAGTAGAAGTGTCCTATATGGAAATTTATAATGAGAAAGTTAGAGACCTTCTTGATCCAAAAGGGTAAAAGACTTTGAGACTTCAATGTTTTAGTATTATGGACTGAAACAGACTTAATAAATTGGCTGAGGTGACATTTTTTATCTTGAACTCTAGGAGAGAGTTATTTATCTAGTTGCTGTCCCTGCGATTTTATTTATCTCGTCATCGTCGTTGTGATTTGTTCTTAGTTACATTGAGTGGCTTCCTGCAGCCAGTTCTTGGCTTTTGAACTCAGGCCTGCAATGGGGCAGGGAAGTGTAGTGGAACAGCATGTGTGTGGGTCATACTGCCTTTCTCAGATACATCCAGAGCCACAAACAAAAAATACATTGTGAAAATTAAGTTACTTAGTATCAGGATAACTGGTATCCTTAATCAAGTAGGTTATTTATTTATTTAAAATCCAGAAATTTCAGGTGGAATTTAGCTGTTTGTTTGCAGTCTGTGAAGTGAGGGAGAGGCATAATCAGAGATGTGAAACCTGGACTTTAGAATAGTTAATTTTAAGGATTCCTAGAGAAAAAAAGTCCCATTTTATAGTGTAGTCTTTGAAAAAGTGGCTCAGAAGTATTAGAAAGCCTTAAAAAATGCTATTGTCACTCTGCAGTTGTAGCTGAACCTAGTGAGGAAGATAAGGTATCTGAGGAAATCTGTTCGTTGCACACAGAGTTCTCTGAGTCTGGATTTTAAGGAAGTGCAACACTGGAGAGAAAGAACAGATAATAACCATAGCCTGTGGCTTATTGAGTAAAAACAGCATTCAGAAGCTCAAAGAGCCAAATGAGCTGAGGTTTACAGAAAGCGCGGAGGACAATGAAGGGACATTATGTTGTGTTTGGATGAAGATGATCAAGGAAAGATGGTCTTAGAGGCAGTGACTCATAGTGATGCTCAATCAGAATGAGTCTTTGCCCAGAGGAGAAGGGAAGATTCCTCGGAGGGTGCTTGATAAATTTCGTGTTGAGTAGGAGTCTGTCCGCTGAGAAGTTAGGTGAGAACGGTTCAGGCTTAGGGGACAGCGTGTGCCAAAGTGTGGAAGTGTGAAGAAATCACTTGTTTAGAGAGTGACCCAGCCGTCCAGCGTGAGTGGAGGGCAATACGCAGGCAATCAAAACAGAGAACAAAAGGAGGCCAGAGGTAGGAAAGTTATGGCTCAGGTACCCACATCTTGCTGAATATCGTGCCCTTGTCCTCTTTCTGTGTCTTGAGTACTTGTTCTTGCATCTTCCCCTCTGTGAAGACCAGCACTTTGTTAGAGGTCCAGCCCAGACCTAGTCTTTCCAGAAATTCTTGGCTGACTTCATTCTTGTGTTTGCATTCCACAGTGCTTATGTGAAATAGCTAGAACTGTATCTTCAATTTGTTTATAGTCTTCAGTAATTTCTTATATGTTTGTCTTTTGTGTAGTTTAGTAATCAACAGCATGGCCTTTGGATCACCTAGCTCTGGATCCAGGTCCTTTAATTGTTACCTATTGAGCAAGTTACTTATGCTTTCGAGGCCTCATTTGTACAGAAGGGGGAATGATAAGATTACATAATATCTCAGAGGGCTGTTGTGAAGATAGACTGGGATGACACACCTGAGGTCCTAGAACATTGACTGGTACAGAGTAAGTGCGTAATAAGTGTTAGCTGTTTTTATTCTTGTCCTCCCATGAAGATTTACTTGAGGATTTTTGTAGTGTTTCTGAAGAGTTGAAGTAAATACATTAAAAACCCTGAAAGTGGTCCTTTTTCAGTGAAAGACTATTTGAGACAACTTAGTTTTGTTATTCAAGTACTAATTTTATTAATTCAGCATATATTATGTGTAGTAATGTAATTATGTTGCTTACTCAGGAGATAATATGGTATATATTATCTTTAAGAAAAAGGGAAGGGGCCGGCCCAGTGGCGCAGCAGTTAAGTTCGCATGTTCTGCTTCTTGGTGGCCCGGGGTTTGCCAGTTCAGATCCCGGGTGCGGACATGGCACCGCTTGGCAAGCATGCTGTCATAGGCGTCCCACGTATAAAGTAGAGGAAGGTGGTTATGGATGTTAGCTCAGGGCCAGTCTTCCTCAGCAAAAAGAGAAGGATTGGCAGTAGTTAACTCAGTTATAATAGCATGTATCCTGAGGTCAGAACTGAGTCAAATATTTGTTCTATATCTACTTTATGTACAATTTTATGATAGTAAGTAAAGTTTTTAGTGGTTCATCCTAGGGTACTAAAAGATTCCAAATCACTAGAAAATATTAAGTTATGTAAAATAAGAATTACTTGTAATCTCACCATCAACAAATATTCCTCTTTTTATTGTAGTGTTTTTGTTTGTTAATTTTTTTGCTGAGGAAGATTTGCCCTGAGCTAACATTTGTTACCAATCTTCTCTTTTTTTGTTTGAGGAAGATTAGCTTTGAGCTAACATCTGTGCCAGTCTTCCTCTATTTTGTATGTGGGTCACTGCCACAGCATGGCTGATGAGTGGTGTAGGTGCATGATGAGTGGTGTAGATCTCGGGATCCAAACCCATGAACCCAGACCGCCAAAGTGGAGCATGGCAAACTTAACCAGTACACCATGGGGCCAGCCCTGTGTTTTTATTTTTTAAAGAGCTTTTTTGAGATATAATTCACATGTCATACAATCATCAACAAATATTTTTAATATTTTTTGGTTGATATCATTAACCGTGCTAAATGCTCTAGTTTTTTGGTGGATGCCCTTTACTTGGTTTATCAGTTTGTTGTGTGCTAAGAGGTTTGTTTATTTTTTATTCATGAATGAGTATTTAATTTTATTGAATACTTTTTTCTGCATTTATTGACATGATCATGTATGTTCTTTTCCCCTTTAGTCTATCAGCGTGGTAAAGGTTGTGAATCTTTTTCTAGTGTTAAAATAACCTGGCAGTCCTGGGCTAAGCCCAATTTTAAGTTTTAAAATCATTATTACACACAGTTTGTTGTCTTTTGTCTGTCTGTCTTTATTCATGATTGAGGTTGGTCTGTAATTTTCCTTTCTTGCACAGTTAACATTTGTTGAATTTCTGCTCTTTGTACCACATTCTGTGATATGACAAATAGACTATTTGTATTTATTTGACTCTGCATTCTTTGTGGTAGTAAATAGACATCCCACAGTGTACCCTTTTGAGTAATGTGATATTTTATCACATTATGAAGTTTTTCTTGCCAGTCAAGATTTTAAATTTTAGTTTAAATTCTTCTGAGATCAAGTCGGTTGGTTTTATTTATTTGAGATCTTTGTTGAATTCAGCATATACTTTATGGAGCACAGTTGCGTCCTTTAAAAAACAGCTTATTGTTTAAAAATCATTTCTATGTTTTTAATGAACAGAAGCCGTCAAACGTTAAAAGTCAGAGAGCACAATGTATTGGGACCCTATGTTGATGGACTTTCTAAACTGGCTGTCACAAGCTATAAGGTAACAACTTACTTTATATAAACTAAATTCAGTGGAGCAAGTTTTTTTTGGTTTAATTTGTGGTGATTATTTTTTTGAAATTAGAAAAACTTATAGTATTATCGCTTAATAAATCACTTTTTACAAAAATTTTTTACTTAAAAAACTGTATATGACTATTAGGATAGTTTAATTTTGCGAGAAGGTATATATATTTCCAAGGCATTCCTTTTCATCTGTTGTGAGACGCATTTTTTCATATTTTATGAGCTCCAAAATTGTGCTGTGCCTCGCAATTGCATCTTAAAATGATAAATGGCAGCTTTTTTTCTTCCCTAGTAGTTCATAAAGTACTGAAGTTGCTCGTGATTTAGTTGATTTGATGAAATAAAATATATGAGTTGAATAGTTGGAATTCAAATCCTGTTTCTAGTATGAGAGAATCACTCACATAGTTCTTTTTACTTTCACACTTCGCAGTTCTGCTTTGTGTGAGTCCGTGAGGCTTTGCGTGTTGGGAAATGGGGGTGGAGTGAGACGCTATGATGTAACATACACTGAAGTCAGAGAGTGTTGATTTAGTGACACTTAATCCTTTTGTATGACTCTCATATGACTCTGGATCATTTACTCTACCTCACCAAGTCTCTTTGTCCTAATGTTTAAAATGGAAATTAGTTTTATTGTCTTGACCATCTTATGAGGTAGGATCATTTGTTCCTTTGTTCATTAATCAATTCTGCCATTTGGTCAATGATACTTCATTTAGTAAACATTAGTAAACTTGGTAAACATCTATTGAACAGCTATCATATGCCAGGCATTGTGCTAGGTACTGAGAATGTAAAAAATGAATGAGATGGTCCGTTCTTTCAAGATGCTTACAGTTGTTATAAAGATATTGTAAAACAACATGGTTTTAAATTCAGTGACTGATGCATATTCAAGATTCATCATAGTTTGGAGAAGGGGTTCTTAAATGGATACGTAGGTGTCTGGGGAAGGTGGTGTCCAGAAGGCTTCCTGGAGGAGATCCAATGGGATAATGCATGTGAAAAGTCTTTGAAAACTCTAGAGTACTTATATAAATGTTAGATATTGTTGTTACAGTCATGCACTGCTTAATGACATTTTGGTCAGTGATGGACCACATATACAACAGTGGTCCCACAAGATTAGTACCAAATAGCCTAAGCGTGTAGTAGGCTATACTATCTAGGTTTGTGTAAGTACTCTCTATGATAGTCGCATGACGATGAAATGACCTAGCAACATATTTCTCAAAACTTATTCCTGTTGTTTAGCAATGCGTAACTCTGTTTTAATAATGATCATTTGAGAACTTATTTATGCAACATTGGAGAGAGATCAGGATTCTTTTTGGTATTTCAGAGGAGATTAGAAAGTATAAAAAAAATTTTGCTTGTTTAAAAAATTAAAAGGCTCAGTACAGAGTTTATGCATGAGACAACAGACTGGAGACCAGTGAATAAATGTAGGCTAAATAGGATAAAGCTTTTACATTAAGCCTCAGGATTATCAGATTTCATGGATCTAAAATGGATTTAGAATGGATCTAGAAAATTGTGATTTTTGCCTTTTTTTGTTGATTTTCATCTGGTGCCTACTTATATCTCTTTTGGCAGTTAATATTTTTACTTTGAGTCTTTTTATTTGTCATGTTGAATTTTTCCTTAACCATTATTCTTTTTCATTTATACAGCAAAATAGAATCTTATGATTTTCAAAGTTTTTATTTATGTGTGTCAGCATTGGGTTTGGTTGCATATAACAGAAAAAATATAACAGGATTTAAGTTCTTTGGAAAATGAATTGTTACCTGTTTTGGTCATTACATATCCTCAGTATCTTAAACTGTACCTGGCACATAGTAGGTGCTTTCAGTGTATATTTGAGTGAACAGTTGAATGAATAAAAGAATGAATGAATGGTGAGAGGGCTAGTATGGTGGTTCCAAAGATGCTGTTAGGGACCTAGAGTCTTGCCAGCTCTCTGGTAATGCCCTTACTCTCATAGTTCAAGGAGGCTCTTAGAACCAAAATGTAAGAGCATGCCTACTCCCTTTATGGAAAATTCCCAGTGACCTGTATTATACTTAACCTCTCAGTTCGCTAAAACTTAGTCGTGTGACCGCACTGAACCACAAGGACGTCTGGGAAATGTAGTCTCTCAGCTGTGCTGCAATGTGCTTAGCTGAAGGTTGGGTTCCTCTAGTGGAAAGACGAGGCTGGATAAAAGGAGCTGCCCAGTAGGCTGTTTCACACATGTCATCTATCTTGTTCCTCATTAAAATCCTTGTAAGGTAGATGATGTTATAGCTCTGTATTTTTATTTATGAAACTAAAATTCAGATTGGTTGAGTAAGTGTTTTAGAGCTTATAACATTTTTAAAAATGAAGATCCCATGATCTTTCTATTGCCTCATGCTGTCCCTGTTTTAGCAGTAATGGCAACAAAGTAGTAAATCTGTGCAGGAAATTAGTCTCTTGATGTTCTCATTTTTAAAAACAGGTCTGGTAAGATACACCAAGGTGATGATACAGTGCTATGCCAGCTTGAAGGGGAGACAAATTATTTTTGTTTGTGGATTATTCGTATACAGTCATGCGCTGCTTAATGATGGGGATACGTTCTGAGAAATGTGTCGTTAGGCGACTTTGTCGCTGTACAAACATCATAGAGTGCACTTACACAAACCTAGATGGTATAGTCTACCACACACCCAGCCCATATGATACTAATCTTATGGGGCCTCCATCATATATACGATTAGTTGTTGACCCAAACGTCATTGTGCGGCACATGACTGTAATCTAATTTGATTTGACAGTTAACTTCTATTGCTTCTGTAATTAAAGAAACTAAATTTTTAAAAATTTCTAGATTAGATGAGGATTGGCATGGCATACTTGTCCACCTTGTGGGACTTAACACATAGCTTCTAAACTTTTGTAATTCTGAATGTTGCCACTTTATTCTGCATGTACAGAAAATAATGTGATTTATTTGAGTTTTCATAGACAGTATTGGCTGGTGTACTCTGTGGCAGTTAATGTTCATTGAAAAACATGTAAACTCCAAACGTGGTTGACTAAGTAGTGAAACTTACAATGCATTTCATAATCTTGTAGAGTTTTATTATTTTATTAGACAGATAATGACATGTGTGTCTATGACTTGTTTCAACTTAGGATATTGAGTCTTTGATGTCTGAGGGTAACAAATCTCGTACAGTTGCTGCCACCAACATGAACGAAGAGAGCAGCCGATCCCATGCAGTCTTCAAAATCACCCTCACACATACTTTGTACGACATTAAGTCTGGGGTAGGTGTTCAGTTGCATGACTTTTTTTTTCTTTTTTGAATTTCTAAAGTGGATCATGGTTTATCTTATTCCCTTCAGGTATAAGATGACTGAAAGTCCTAGCTAGACATATTTATCAATTAGGACTCATGACAAGAAACAGAAGCCACTCTGGGTAAACAGAAAAGAGATTTCATGGAGAGGCTTGGCTGATTACAGAGTTGTTGGAACAGCCAAGGAGGAGTGGGTTCTAGACTGAATCTCTAGGAATAAGTCCCAGAACAGCACAGATCTGATCCACCAGGGCCACTGCTGCCCGTGAGGCTGCCACTGTGCTGTGAGCTGTGAGTTCCAGGCACGCCCCACAGCATAAGTGTAGCCAGGACACAGCAGTCAGCCCAAGCTGCTGGAAGGAACAAACTGGGCAAAAGAAGGCAGCTAGTAGACCCTTTCACACGTATCATCTTTCTTGTTAGCACCCTGGAAGCTGGAGAGTGTATGCTGGGACGCTCTTAGAAAACCTCATATTTCTACCATCCTGCTTCCCAGCAGAGAAAAACAAAAAAGGGGCAGGGGAATGGCCTCTGCTTTACTTTTGCTTTCCAAATCTTGAGCAAGTGTGTCTGACTGATGGAACCTAAGTCACATCCTGAACCCTGGCTGCAAGGAGTCTGAGGAATGTAGGTTTTGGCTCTCCACCCTCTCCAACTAAAGGAAGGTAGAACAGAAGTTATACGAGCTGATGGTCCAGAGTCTCTGCCAAAGGACTTTTTGAGCTTTCAACGATGGTAGCTAATGGTATAAGCCAGTGTTAATACTCCACCTGATGCAGTGGAGATAACTTTTGAAATATTACCTTCTGCCAAACAGCTAAGTCCTGGAAGGAATAAATTGCACTGGGGGTTGTACTATAAGGTTGCTAGATTTGTAGAGTAGCTTTTTGAGTATTTGGTTTTGAATCTGTGAAGAGTAAACAGAGCCAGAGAAATACATGCTTCTATGCACTGAAAACTCTGTTGACTCACATTTGTGTTTCCCTCTTACTTTTAGTGTGAATTTTTGCATGTTTTATTATGATGCCCACCCAATCAGCGAGTCAATTTCAAATACCAGAAGCTAAAATAATCACCCTGGCAAAATGCTGTATTTTGGCAGGATTTTATCGTATTTTTCTTCTTTTACCATCACAGCAAGATTAGTGTAACAACAAAAAGTTCTTTGTTTCCTATTTCCTTTTCAGCATAAAACAAAAGCATACTGAAGACTTTTTTTTTTTTAACCAAAAGTACTTTTGATTTGGGAAGCTGAATATTCTTTTGTTAGCAACATATTTATTTATGGAAATAAATAGAAATATATATTTTAAAGGAAAGTTTTAAAAGTGATCCAGTCTATAGATTTTGGCATTGGCTTCCCACATTTCTTGTATTGCTGCTGAAGTATAAAATATGTTATATGTGTGAAGGCATAATAGAATATTTTTGATAAAGTAAAATTATCATATATGAATAATATGAAAAATTTTTAGCAAGTGTGGACTTTTTGAGGCATCTTTCTATTACATAAAAGTCAGATTAATTTTTTTTACATCAGTAGGAATTGAAAATATTTTCCCTTAGAATGATTGGTAAATATTCACGAAATTTTAAGCATATTTCCAAGTTATATTAAAATGTGTATTTCATAAGTGCTTTTGTGTACTTCTCTCTGAAAATTTTATTGAGTTCTCTTCAAAATGCCCATTTTTGGAGGCACTCTTTTTCTGAGATAAATTTCCCTCTATCTGGATGAGTAGAGTTGTGTATAATCTTGTGTGTATCTACTGCTAGATTGTACAGTTTTCTTATCCTGTTTTATAGCAGTGCAAACTAATTTTGAAGTAACAGTAAATAACTCTTTAATAAAGGATTTCAAAATTAACTCATTCAGTAGAGACAGCACCGCTTTCTGTATTCTTTAACTGTTTATTAGTACTTGTCAATTTACTTTCCAGACGTCCGGAGAGAAAGTGGGCAAGCTGAGCTTGATAGACTTAGCTGGCAGCGAGCGAGCCACCAAAACTGGAGCTGCAGGTGACAGGCTGAAGGAGGGCAGCAACATCAACAAGTAAGGTTTTCAGAAGCCTGCTTTTATTGCCTTATTGATTTAACAGCCAAATAAGGGGACTTCTGTGGTTATTAAAAGAATAAGATTCTGGACCGATTAAGGCTATAATGAATAAATAGTTTAGAATCTTTTTCCAATATGTATTTTTTTCTGGGCCCGCATCTGTTTTATGTTTTGCTGTGATATCTGATGGGGCTGAGGAGCACAGCCTCAGCCAAGTCAGAGGTTTCTCAAGAGCACTTCTGTTGAGATTTGGGTTCTAATCATTCTTTGTCCCAGGAGGTGGTGCCTGTGTAGTGTAGGATGTTTAGTGGCATCTCTGGCCTCTGCCCACTAGATGGCAGTAGTGTTTGCCACCTCTCCCCCCCACCCCAAATTGTGACAACCTACATTATCTCCATACATGGCCAGTGCTCCTTGTGGGGGCATAGTCACCCTCCAGTTGAGAACCACTAGTTTAAAGAAAAGAATAAAGATAAGAGGTCTGTCAGAGCCCACCTGTTGATCTTGACCTGGGTGTCACTGTCCCAACAAACAACAAGGTGCTAGCTGCATACAGCTCTCCCTTTTATGACTTCATATGCTTACATTTTCTACCTCAAGCTAACTTGTTAGCTCCTATGGGCAGGAATCTTTTCTTTCCTTTTGGCTCTCACTCCCAAAAGGACACATGGCGAGGTACAAGTCATCAGTAACCTACTGGAGATCACAGAACACCATCATCCAGATGCTATGCAATTATTGAATAGTGATTGATATATACATAAATAAAATGTTTTTGCTTTGTACTATGTTTTAATTAATCGTATTGTGTTTGTGGCTTCCTTTCTTAAAGATATGTGGTGTTTGTGTCGTTATCTTGATGTAAAGATTTACAGCTCACATTTTTATTTACAAAAATGAAAAATAATAATTGAGCTAAGCAGTTTTTGCTTGCAGTAGTATTAGAGAGATATCAGCTTTTAGAGTGTATGCATTTTTAAACTGAGCAGCAAAATGCTGACAACAGTGCTGTTCTCATGCTAGGTACAAAGGCATCTTAATGTTCTATCTTTGTGCAAAAATGTGACATTTGATATACTCAGTTTTTTATGGTTATTATGGTTATTTGTTGCACCATGCAGGTCCCTCACAACCCTCGGTCTGGTTATCTCAGCACTAGCAGATCAGAGTGCTGGCAAAAACAAGAATAAATTTGTTCCGTATCGTGATTCAGTTCTCACTTGGCTGCTGAAAGTAAGTTTTTTTTTTTCTTTCCTGGCATACTCTTGGTGGTTGGTGAAAGTAAGACTAGAGAGTAGAATATTAATCCCTCACAATTATCATTTCCTCCATCAGTGTTCAGAATTATAATCATTAGGCTGTTATAGGATAATCATAATTTTAATGGATTAAGCATAGATTTCTTCCTGATTCACCAGAACCTGGAAGCAGTGGGAGTTTTGGGCACACTGAATCGCATAATTGCCTCTGAGATTTTGGGAAATAGAAAAACGACCTAGTGCTAATCTGATAGCTGAGTGAGTCATAGAAAAGGAGTTTGCACTGTCTTACAGACTCAGCTGGAGTGCTCCATCTTTCTCACAGACTCCTTTTGTTTGACTGACATTTTGGACCTTGTTTTTCTGTTTGACTTTAAGGTTACTCACGATCATTTTAGTTTGCTTTCAGCTTCTTAAAGGTGTTATGTGAGGATACAGAGTAGAGCACACAGTCATTCATTGGTTAATTGATACCATGTGAATGAGAAATAGAAATTAGAAAGAAAAAAAACTGTATGAAGTGCTAGGAGGAAAATGTAAAGAAATGTAGGACACTCCTTGTCCTCTAATTGCTCAGAGTCTAGTAAGGGAGATAATGTTCGTACACAAAATGTTATAACATGAGTTAGTGCTTCCATGAGGGAGATATTAATGACATGTAACAGGAGTTTGGTGAAAAGAGAGACTGTTTCCAAGTTTCCTCTCATCTTCGAGGTTCCCTTTAGTCTTGGTGAATTGGATACTGGGCTGGGAATTAGAGGATATAAAATCTAGTGACAGTTTAACTCCTTATAGAGCGGCCAGCCTGGAACAAAGTAGTTTTCCTGTATAACATTCTTCTTTTCTATTTTTTTTAAATGGAGAAATAATTTTATGAGCCCTGTTTAGTCTTGTGATGGCTTATTTTCCCATTGATCAAGAAGCTATTGAACATTGTTCCTCACTGTGCTAGGGATTGAGAATACAAGGAGAGTTAAAGACAGGCCCCTGCGTAGCTCGCTAGAGGACACGACGTTTGACTTAGTCCACGACATGTTTAGAGAACTGCTTTTGTGAAGGGCACGGGGTTTTCTCATAAAGGGTCTCTAGTATTCAACTTTACTTTCTAAAACTCTGCACGCCATTTGGACATGCTTTATTAAGTGAAATTTGCCACAATAGAAAATCAGGTAGATTACTTCCTTTGGTCAAAATGCAATAAAATTAGAAATTTAAAACAAAAGGATAAACAAACACAATTTGATAATTAAAAACCATTCTAAATAACTCTTGAGTTAAAGGGATATTACAAAACATTTCACTACCAAGGAAATAATTGTACTCGTCTTCATGTGTCAGTAATTGACCTTGAAATCTCGTTTGCTTAATTTACAGAAGAAATCTCAATAAGATATTTATTTCTTCCTCAAACTTGCCACAGAAACATTTCCTGATCATTAATGATTATTCCCTGGATATGCCTGGTTTAAAAGACGGAATATTCGTTGTTCTGTTGTTTCAGTGTTGCTACTTCACTCCATTTAAACCAACAGTAGGAAATATCTTTTGTTAAATAAATTGATGTGGCGAAAATGGCCTAGGTCATTATTGAGTGGCCATTTCAAAGGCTGGAGGCCAGGAGAACTTGTTTGAGGAGAATCAGGTACTGTGCTGAGTGCTTCCCATACATTATCTCATTTATTCCTTGGAAGGTAGACTGTGGTGTTCCCATTTGACAGATGAGGCGGCAGACGCAGAACTAGTAGGTGAAGAAAGAAGATGGGAGTCCAGGGTGGCTTCGCTGCGCTCGTCTTTTGCCAGGCTGTGCTCTTATCGAGGTTATTTTTCATTAGAAGGGCAAGCACCTGACTTATACCGGACATTGATAGAAGCTGTTGAAAATACTTGAAGAACAAAACCAAACACTTTTTTAAAAAGCTCACTTTATCTTCTGTTTAGTAAAATTGGGTTATAATTGTAACTTCTCTGTGTTAATTCTTAGGCTAGAGAAATGAATAGTTTCTTTGATTTTTGCCGTATTTTTTCCTTAAATACCATATAACCTTCTTTATCATGTTTGACTTTGCAGCAAGATCATAAGTAGGGGTGTTGTAGCAAAACATATTTTGGGATTTGAACAGTTTTCCTGAAGGCCTCTCGGAATCCATTGATACACAAAGCATCTCTTTTGAAGTGGCTTTTATGTTCCTGTTGTTTTTTCCTGCTTTAATTCTTAATTAGTCTAACTCTCCCTGATCCTTGTTCGACTTGGTATGATTCTAGTATTCTCCAACATAACTTTCATCAAATTCATGAAATTGCTCATCCTTTATAAAATTTGCAATTTTTTTTTAATTAATTTTTTTCCCCCTGGGGAAGATTTGCCCTGAGCTAACATCTGTTGCCAGTTTTCCTCTTTTTGCTTGAGGAAGATTGTTGCTGAGCTAACATCTGTGTCAGTCTTCCTCCATTTTGTGTGTGGGACACTACCATAGTTTTTTATTGAGGTAAAATTGTTTTATATAGATTTCAGGTGTGCATCATTATATTTTGACTTCTGTTAAAACACTACAATTGTGTTCACAACGAAAAGTCTAGTTGCCATCTGTCACCGTACATGAGCCCTTTTACCCCCTTGGCATCCACTGTTCCCCTCTGGTAACCACCAGTCTATTTTCTTGTCTATGTGTTTGTTTTTTGTTGTTTTTATTTTCCACACATGAGTGAAATCATATGGTATTTCGCTTTCTGTGTCTAACTTATTCCGCTTAGCGTAATACCCTCAAGGTCTATCCATGTTGTCGCAAATAGCAAGATTCCATCTCTTTTTATGGCTGAGTAGTATTCCTTTGTGTATATACACCACATCTTCTTTATCCATTCATCCACTGATGGGCACTAAGGTTGTTTCCAAGCCTTGGCTACTGTGGGTAATGCTGTAGTGAACGTAGGGGACATATGTCTTTTTTTTTTTTTTTTAAAGATTGGCACCTGAGCTAACAACTGTTGCCAATCTTCTTCTTTTTCTTTTTCCCCTCTCCAAATCCCCTCAGGATGTAGTTGTATATCTTAGTTGTGGGTCCTTCTAGTTGTGGCATGCGGGACGCTACCTCAACATGGTGTAATGAGTGCTGCCATGTCTATGCCCACGATCTGAACCAGTGAACCCTGGGACCGGCCCCCATATGTCTTTTTGAATTAGAGTTTTTGTGTTTTTTGGATAAATACCCAGAAGTGGAATAGCTGGATCATATGGTGTTTCTGTTTTTAATATTTTGAGGAATCTCCATCCTGTTTTCCATAGTGGCTGCACCAGTTTACATTCCTACCAGCAGTGTTTGAGGGTTGCATTTTCTCCACATCCTCTCCAACACTTGTTATTGCTTGTCTTTTTAATCATAGCCATTTTGACGGGCTTGAGGTGATATCTCATTGTGGTTTTGATTTGCATTTCCCTAGTAATTAGTGATATTGAACATCTTTTCATGTGCCTTTTGGCCATCTGTATATCTTCTTCAGAAAAATATCTGTTCAGATCCTCTGCCCATTTTTTAATTGGGTTTTTTGGTGGTTGTTGTATGTGTGAGTTCTTTATGTATTTTGGTTGTTAACTCCTCATCAGATACGTGATTTGCAAGTTCTTTATATATTTTGGATGTTAACTCCTCATCAGATACGTGATTTGCAAATATTTTCTCCCCATTGGTAAGTTGCCTTTTTGTTTTGTTGGTGGTTTCCTTTGCTTTGCAGAAGCTCTTTAGTCTGATGTAGCCCCATTTGTTTATTTTTTCTATTATTTCCCTTGCCTGATGAGACATGGCATTTGAAAAGATGCTGCTGAGACTGATGTCAAAGAATCTACTGCCTATATTTTCTTCTAGGAGTTTTATAGTTTCAGGTCTTACTTTTAAGTCTTTAATCCATTTTGAGTTAATTTTTGTGTATGGTGTAAGATAATAGTCTACTTTTATTCTTTTGCATATGGCCGTCCAGTTTTCCCAACACCATTTGTTGAAAATTAGCTGTTCGTAGACGTGTGGGTTTATTTCTGGGCTCTCAGTTCTGTTCACTTGATCTATGTGTTTGTTTTTCTGCCAGTATCATGCTATTTTGATTACTACAGCTTTGTAGTATATTTTGAATTTGGAGAGTATGATACCTCCAGCTTTGTTCTTTTTCCTCAGGATTGCCTTGGCTATTTGGGGTCTTTTGTTGTTCCATATAAATTTTAGGATTCTTTATTCTATTTCTGTGAAAAATATTCTTGGGACTTTGATAGGGATTGCACTGAATCTGTAGATTGCTTTAGGTAATATGGACATTTTGACTATGTTAATTCTTCCAATCCATGAGCACGGAATATCTTTCCATTTCTTTGTGTTTTCTTTGATTTCTTTCAATAGTGTCTTATAGTTTTTAGTGTATAGGTCTTTCACCTCCTTGGTTAAATTTATTCCTACGTATTGTATTTCTTTTCAAAGTTTTTTTGCATTGTAATTATGTTGTGTTCTTGATGTTTACAACATCTGAGGCAATTTGGTGGGGGATAGATGTGAGTGTTCTTCTGTCATGGAGGGTTGAGTGGTTACTCATTTGGTAAGTGGTCAGTGGAGAACCATTTCATATTAAGACGATTTTTGCTTCACCATGCAACCTTCTAAATTTGAGTATCTTAATGTCGAGTAACTTCTGGTAATGAATCCTCTGACAATGAGTATCTTTTGAATTGATCCACTTTTTTCTGTTCTTACTGCTGCTTACCTAATGAAAGTGACTTTCATCTCTCACCTGGATGATTGAAACATCTCCCTCGAGCTTTCTTAGTTCATTCCATTCTTGTTTGATGAGGAAGATTGGCCCTGAGCTAACATCTGTTGCCAATCTTCCACTTTTTGCTTGAGGAAGATTGTCACTGAGCTAACATCTGTGCCAATCTTCCTATATTTTATATGGGACACCACCACAGTGGCTTAATAAGTGGTGCTAGGTCCTCACCTGGGATCCAAGCCTGCAAACCCTGGGCTGCCGAAGTGAAGTGTGCGAACTTAGCCACTACACCACTGGGCTGGCCCCAGTCCATTCCATTCTTTACAGTTAGGTTGCAATATCTTTCTAAATTAATACTCTTCTTAAACTTAAATTTCTTTGGTAACTCTTCAGAGGCCCTTGCAATAAAGTCCAGATTCTTTGATGACTTGTGACTTACTAGGCCCTTCGTAATCTGACCCCTCTCTCCTTCTCATCGTTCATCTCTTGCTCCTGCTCTTATCAGGTCTAGCAAAGTGATGAGTACTCTTACTGCTAGGACTTTACTCTTACTCTGTTTGGAACATTCTTCTTCCTCTCTTCTCTCTCTCCTCCTCCTTCCCTTCCTCCTCCTCTTTACCTGGGTGATGCTTATTTATCTTTAAGTCTCAAATGTTACTTTCCCTGGGAGTCTTCCCCAACCTTTCAAGACTTGGCTTTCTGCCCTTTCTCTCTTTTCCCAGACCATGTTGTATTTAGCCCTACTTGAGTTCTTATTGTATAGTATTTGCTCACCAGCATTGCCCTCTAGATGGTAAACTCCATGAAGAGTTGAATGCGTGAATAATTTCAGCCCTGCTTTAAACTAGCATTATGACCTTTGGCGAGTCTGTCAGTCTTCCTGGGTCTCACTTTCTCATCTGCAAAATGAAATAATTTGGTTAGATGACTTCAAAGAGTTCTTTCAGCTTAAAAAAATTCTTACTTAGAAAATTAAATTTCTTTCCTACATCCATTTAATTTTGCAGTTGCTGCATTTGAAACAAAGCTCATCTGATTTGCCTAATTAAACAATTAAAGAGTAAACTAGAAGCTTTATACTTTGTCTCTGAATGAGTGCTGGTTCTTTTGTTGCTGTTTCCTTCTTGCTGATGGCATGGGGCCACTTTTGGATATAAGCGTATTGTTGCTTATGCGCAAGAGCTTTTCATATATCAAGTATTTGTTGTTTGCCAGGTTTCCTTTTCTCAGCACATATTGAAGCACAGTGTGCATGCTTTTTTCCTTTGGTAGTCATTGGTACAAATCCCGTTTTACCCAATAGCATTTTCTGTTCATGTGGGCTTGCAGAATGCAGTGGTTCTTGAAGGGCAGCCGCCACCACGGTGCAGCTAGTGAACTGAATTGCAATCTGAGATGTAATTCCTGTGGTCTTTGTATGTATCATTGGAATTTCATTAATGTGCATAGGATTCTTCTTGACGTTTTTCTGGAAGTTGCCAAAGCTGGGCACCAACAATGTGAGAGCAGGGTCTAGAAGTGAAGAGTAAAGCAAGCAATCACACAGGCCTCACAGAAACTGCTTCTGCTTCCGAAAGCCCGAATCACTTATATTTCCTTCCTTTCATCTGTTAAAGTGTATTTTCTTCAGATGTAATTATCTGTGCTATGTTTTCTGTGGAAAACCAAATTTTCAGTAATGGATGAATAAGCAGACATATTGTCTGAGGTTATATTGAACTGTTAGCGATAGCTAGGCAATTGTTTTGTTTCTGGCACTAGGACAAAATAATTTGGAAAGGTGTCAGGTTCACTTTACTCATTCCTCTGGTCTGAGCTCTCTCTGTGCTGCCAAGTGTTATTTTGTTACTGTGCGACTATGGGTAGTTGTAGGGGAGTGGAAATGATATTGGACTGGAAGGCAGAAGACAACTGGACTAGAATATGTTTAGTTTACTACTTCTGGATCTTTAGACAGGGTGTTCAACCTCCTTTGTCAGAACAAACCTCTGTTTTTTCATCTGTCAAATAGGGATAGTAATAATGTAATTCACAAAAGGCTGAAGACTAAAGTAAAGTTTATGTACAAAGACTCTGTAAGTCACAGATTGCTTAAACAAAGTTTAGATATGTTGATAGTGGGAAAACTTTGTGTCTTCAAAAGTAAGAATTTTATGGCGGTTAATACTGCCTAGAGGTAGAATTGGCTTTCTTGTGATCTAATGAATTCCCCATTACTGGCCTGTTTAAATATTCTCTCCAGTCTTGAGAATCTATAGTTCAGTGATATTCTATTACTGAAAGAGGGTATTGAATCTGGTCTTTTGGGTAATTCTCCTCATCCTGGGATGGTATGTTACTGTATTAGTAGTTATCTATTGCAATGTAACAGATGACCCCCAGAAAGTAACAGCTGAAAACAGCAGACATTCATCATCTCACAGTTTCTATGGGTCAGGATTCTGGGTGCGGCTTAACTGAGTGGTTCTAGCTGGGCTCTCTCATGTGGCTGCAGTCAAGTGTCGTCTGGGGCTGCCATCATCGCAGGGCTTGTCTGGAGTTGGAACTGCTCACCTAAGTGATTGTCAGCAGGCTTCAGAAAATCTCCTTCCAAACTCACTCCTGTGGGTGAGGCCACCTCACTCAGGGCAGTGGTTTCTTCCAGAACAAGAGAAAACAGCCACGACAGAAGCCATGGTCCTTTTATAATCTAACTTTAGAAGTGACAGGCCATCACTTCCTCTGTGTTCTGTTTGTTAGAGGCAAATCAGCAAGTCCTGTCCACCAAGGGCTGGGGATGATACACTGGCACTGTCTTAGAGGCTGCCTGCCATGGGTGGATGACACACAGCCTTGGTGTGGTGAAGTGGAGTTGGGGTAGACCTGACTTCCCAAGCCTAGTTTTGTCATTCTGAATTATATCTAGTTATTTTTAATGTTCTCAAGTGAAAGCAGTTTTTTGAATTTGTTGGAGCCTATTTCAATATCTTACCAGTTTTAGTATAGTGAAGATGAGTATCTTTTTTTCAGCACCCTTGTCTGAACTGTAGAAGTGGTTGTGTAGAACATGAAACCGATGTTAGTGGTTTTTGAAGGGCTATCAGAGGGAATAAAATGAAGTATGTTCAACATATCTTTTGTTTTCTAAGACTGTAGTTGTACCTTATGTTTTAAAAATTGACAAGGTGCTTGATAGCTTGTAACAGCAATACTTTCTGAGCCCTTATTCAGGCTTCACAGAGACTCCAAGTACGCGGTGGTTATGGAGTAGATTGTGGGTAATCAACCTTTGACCAGATAACAGATAATATCACCAGTGCTCGGTTCCTCTAAGGAAGATTTTGTAGGCATTTAAGAAATCATCCTTTTTTCTTCTGAGTAGTCTGCTGACTTACAGTATCATGTTCTCTGTTAAAAGTGGATAAATTGACATAGAATTAATTTTTATTAAACTGAAATAAATATAGGCTTCATTGTATTTCCCTGTCTTTTCTCAAAAACCAAAGCTCTCTTTTGCCGAAAAGCTGCTTGGCAGAGAAGAAAGAACATGGGCCTGGGAGTCTGTATACCTATATTTTAGTCCTAGCTTTGTCCTTAAATTTGTGTTTGACCGTGAGATGTTGTTTCACCATTTCTGACTTCAAATTTCTCATGGTGTTTTTGTCCAACTTTAAAATGCTGCCAAATTAATTTTCTCCTCTAGGACAGTCTTGGGGGTAACAGCAAGACAGCCATGGTAGCAACTGTGAGTCCGGCAGCTGATAACTATGACGAAACCCTTTCAACTCTGCGGTATGCAGATCGCGCCAAGAACATCGTGAACCATGCTGTGGTGAATGAGGATCCTAATGCACGAATTATCCGAGATCTCCGGGAAGAAGTAGAGAAACTCCGAGAGCAGCTAACCAAAGCAGAGGTATAAGGCACAGCCAAGTGGCGCTTTAGGGGTCTGAGAAAATCTACTAATGCTAGAACTTGAATTTTCCTCTCTTCGCCATAAGTGATGAGTACCCCACTTAGAATTTTTGATTTTCCTATAGGAAGAGAAATTTTTTTTTTTTTAAAGATTGGCACCTGAGCTAGCAACTGTTGCCTATGTTCCTTTTTTATTTTCCTTCTTCTTTTCCCCAAAGCCCCCCAGTGCACAGTTGTATATTCTAGTTGTGAATGTCTCTGGTTGTGCTACGTGGGACGCCGCCTCAGCACGGCCTGACAAGCGGTGCCATGTCCGTGCCCCGGATCCAAACTGGCAAAACCCTGGGCTGCTGGAGGGGAGCACATGAACTTAACCACTCGGCCACGGGGCCAGTCCCCTAGGAAGAGAAATTTAAGATGAGTAATAAATAAAGGAAGACAGATAGATTGTCATAGTTGAAATTTAGGGAGTTTTTTCAGATGTTAAAGGATTGAAAAGGAAGAGAGAATAAAGGGAATTGAGAAAATGTCGCTTGCCACAGTATAGGCATCTGAGAAGAGGTATAATAGAATAAGGGAGAGAGAGAGACACTTGCAACAAATCCGTATAGTTTAATTTTAGTGCAGAAAATGGTGGAGAGTGGGCATAGACTAATTGGAAGAAGAATCAGATTTTTGTTGTATCATTTGTTCACAGGTTGAAGTCAGAACGGAAATCTTAAGCAGGTCTTACACACCTTAATAATCTAGTTTTTCTGTGTTGTGGGTTAATTATATTTGTAGGAAAAAATAATTTTATAGCAGAAGTACCCATCTATTTAACGGTACTCTATTTCCACTGTCCTTTGTACATTCTATGATGTGTTCCATTACTGAATTTGAAACCTACACAATTCTAACCTACAACCAAATGCTCATCATCTTGTCAAAAGTGGAATAAAATATCAGATTCAGGATCTCTGCTTTATTTAGCATTTCTCTTCCCACAATTTCCCAGCACTGTGAGACTCTTTCCTGGGGCTGGGACCATCGTGCTCTTCTTACTCATAACTCATTTTCTAGTATGAAATTGGTAAAATATATGATCAAAACAATTATCTTGAGCCTGCCCTGAGGGCCTAGTAGTGGAAGTTTGGCACACCGCTTTGGCAGCCTGGGTCCGTTTCCGGGTTGCAGAACCACACTGCTTGTCTGTCAGTTGCCATGCTGTGGCAGCAGCTCACTTAGAAGAACTCAAGGACTTACCACTAGGATATGCAACTGTGCACTGGGGCTTTGGGGAGGGGCAAAAAAAAGAGGAAGATTGGCAACAGATGTTAGCTCAGGGCAAATCTTTCCCTTCCAAAAAAGAAAAAACCCCAGTTATCTTATTTTTGCCTGTTGAATTTTATCCTGTTTTTATAGGAATAATTTTACAGTTCATCAAGATTTTTTGAAATTTTCTTTCTGTATTCATGGTATTAATGACACCATCCAGGTTGTAACATGTACGAATTTAGTCTGTGTGTATTTGCATAAATACCTGAAGTCATCAATAAAGACTAGATGAGTCATGTGTATGAGTCTAGATGTAAGACCTATTGGGATTTAAGAAAAGCCTTGATAGCTTGAACTCTCCGTCTCCTTAAATGTAATTAGATCTGCACAATAACAATGGGTTGAAGGAAGCGGAAGTAGTTGTCTTCCTTTCAAGCCCACCTTGGATAACTGAGTGAGTTTGTGGGACCCACACTGTTGGGAGGCTGTGCGTCAGTGAGTCACTGTTAGGTCTTGGGTAGATCAGAGACCTCAGTGAGCTGTAGAGCTGAGGCGAGGCAGATTGTTACTTTTGTCCTGGATTTAGCTAATGCTTTTTTCAGGGCATCATGCAGACGTTTCATGATATAAACATTTTGCTTGTAGGCAATGAAATCTCCAGAGCTAAAAGACCGGCTGGAAGAATCAGAGAAGCTAATCCAGGAAATGACTGTGACCTGGGAGGAGAAATTAAGGAAAACTGAGGAGATTGCACAGGTTCGTGCTTCCTGATTAGAGAGAGAAACCTCATGGCAGTTTGTGCAGTGTGACTAAGATGGCCTTTCTGGTTCCTTTTTATTTTTAGCTTTGAAGATGGCAAATCTAGCACCATTAATAAGAATCTAGATCCAAGAGTCTATACTTTATGAAGTTAATTTGAAGGATAAAAAAGATGTAATTACAATCGATTGTTTATTATGTAGGAAATACTTTTTTAGGGTCATAAAATTTTTTTTAATGAAATACAACTACTTTGTCGCCTCTGGCTCTGAAAACTCAATTCTGTTAAGTGCGTTGCAGACCTAAAGAATGTGCCCTAGCTACAAAATTATTAGTGATGGATGGTAGGCTATGAGCTTCTTGCTTCCATATGACAACACAGTAAAAGTAATATGAAATACCTAAATCTGAGGTGACTGCCTCTCAGTTTTAGAATACTTAATATAGAGTTGAGAAATTTTAGGGTGAGAACATTAGCATTTGGAGAAAATCCTAAAATTTGCAAGTGTCTACGTAGTAAAAGACTCTCTGGCTTTCCTGTCAGTTGGTCATTCAGCCTCTGTTTTAGAAATGCATATGATAATGTGGAGCCCAGTGCCCTATCGAGCAGTCTTTTCATGATTGGACAACTCTAATAGTCGCTATTTAATCAAAATCTTTTATTCTTTCATTTCTGCTCATTGGCCTTCCAAAGCTAAGAGAATAAGTGTCCCATGTGTCTGCAGAAACTAATAAAAAGAGTAATAGCCAACATTTATTGGGTGTCCTTGTGTGTTGGGCCCTATGCTAAGCACTACTCAATATGGTATTTTATTTAATCTTCTCAACAGCCGCGCAGACAGGGCCTGTGGCTAGCCAGACATTTAAAGTCGCCTCTGCCTCTTCCCCTCCTTTTCTAAAGTTAAAAGTCTCTAGTATTCTCAAGGATTCCTTGTTTTAGGGAATATATAAACTTGCTACTTATTCAGTAAATTCCATCTTTAAATGTGCTGTCCAGAATCAATCCATATATCAGATGTTGTAGGACAGGACTTCTATTATGTAGTATAAAGCGGATGTTATATTTATATTAGTGCTGACTAGGATTTAAGTAGATTCTTCAAATATTTCTTATTATAGTGATTTTCAAAAGAGATAAAAAGAAGAGTATAATAAACCCACATGTCCCCATCACCCAGTTTCGTTAAAGATCAACATATGACTGATCTTGTTTTATCTATATCCCTGCACTGGGTTATTTTAAAGCATATCCCTCAAATTACAGAGAAGAGGATACACCAGAATATAAACTTGATTTCTCATTACATATTTCACTTTTGCTTTTCATATATTTTAAGTCGTTCTAGTAATTGTTCAATTTGGAACTAATTTGTGTGAGTATTTTGAGCTATTCCAAAACTAAAACATTGACTTTGAAGCGCTGCTGTCCTTGGGCTGCTTTGCTGGTACAAAGCAGGGCAGATCTAAGTGAGATTGCAGCGTGAGGGAGCTTATCTTTAGCATCTGTCCTTACCTAGCCATCCTCTCCCTCTCTCAGATGTCCCTTTTCGGGACTATGCCTGATTTTATCCAGCACCTCATTCAACATCTTATCTTTCTCAGCCCCTAGGCTGTAGTGCTGCTGAGCTTTCTCCTCTCTCACTGGAAAAGACCTAGTCTGTTGACCTCTTTGCGATACAGACTAGTATTTCCCAAAATGTATTTCTGGCAGTATAGCCACAAATTGTTAATAAGTCTTCTGGGGAAAAAATGGTCCATGGTCAGATAACTGGGAAAATCTGGTTGAACTAAGTTAAATGGATTTGTTTTTTGAAGGACTTTTTACATCATTTTTGGGAGTCTGTTTCAAGTCAGCCAGGCTCTTCGTAAGTCCTGTGTGCTCTGTGACATCTTGCTCTAGTATGCCAGTCCCTGCCATTAATTCCAGTGGAAGCTATCTGGAGCCATTTGACCCTTAAATCATGCAGTACTTTACTATTCAATTTTTCATTTATACTTTTATTACCTAATGAATTTGGAAGGTTCTCAAGAAAAAAGGCCACATCTTTTAGTTTTAAAAGTGTTTGCTCAATAATACTTTTGAGTAAATGTACAGAACCCTAGGTTGACTAATTTCTAAGCCCAGGGCCATATCTCTGATACCAAATTGTCTCCTATTTTCATCCTTTATACTCTCACTAAGAAATGCACACTTAAGTGAAATGAAAACCTTGAGATAGATCAGGGGTCGGCAACTATGCCCTTGGGCAAAACCTGGTCTCCCACTTCTTTTCATGAATAAAGTTTTGTGGGAACACAGCCACGCTTCTTTGTTTGAGTATTATTTATGGCTTCATCAGCAGAGTTGAATAGCTGTGACAGAGACCACAGGGCCCAGAACGACTGAAATATTTACTACCTGACCTTTTACAGAAAAAGTTCACCAGCCTCTGGTATCAGAAGTAATATTTAGTGGTATCAGTAAACATAACTATGTTTTATCCTACAATACTTTTTTATTTTACAAACTGATTCTTAGATGTTGCGAACTTTTGTTTTTTTTTGATGACTAAGAACTTCAAAGTTTTTGGTGGCAGATATAATGGTGAATTGACAGTTTCCACCATTGTATTTTTTTGATTTAGATAAAAATTTTGTGGTATTTTTACCATTATAAAATCTCAAGTGACAGGAAAATACATAAGAAGTAGTGTAAAACAATAGTTTACTATCACTGATAATTTAGAGAATTAGTCATTAATATTCCTGCCTCTAGTATAGATTTGGTCAATGACCTTGGACAAACCTATATTCAGTAACATTCCATATTCAATAATCAATATTGAGCAAAAGTCAGAAAGTCATTATTGGGGAGTATGGGAGTAGTTGGAAATAACATTAGTAAGCTTGGCCATCCTCTAGAGGGCTTTGAATGTCAGACTCAGATTTTTAGATTTCACCAGTAGGAGCTAGAAAGATTTTAGTTTATTAATTTATCTTTTAAAACATTTATTGAGTGTTTACTATGTGTCATATGCTATTTAGGTATATCCTGGCTGTTTTATATACATTATCTCATTTTAGTCCTGTCTTTTCCCTTACTCTGAGTGGCTTTACCTTTGTTAATTCATATATTCTTTTTTAGGCTTACCTTTGTTTCTGTACAATTAAAATTTTGCCTCTAGATGACAATAATCAGATTTCTTCTAGATCTTTGAATTATTTCCGTAGTGAGAATTAATAGAGTCATAAGAGTAAAGTAGAAGAAACTATTGTTTTACAAAAGTAGTATTTATTTATAGAAAATATAGAAAGGTTATTATGAAGAAAATTTAACTGTGATGCAGTCATCCAGAGAAAACTGTTCATATCTTTGCACTTTCTTTCAGTTTTTTTGGTGCACAAATTGACATACTAATTTATACCCTGCATTTTTCATTTAATGTTAGTTCATGAGCATCTACCCATGTCATTTGTAGAATGTCAAAAAAAAAAAAAGACATTTTTATAGAGGAATGTTTCTTCTCATTATTGGAATAATTCTTTAATTACCCACCAAGATTCCTACATAAAAGAGCCTTCCCTCAGAAGGGGCTACACAAAATATATTGGAACTGCTGTCCTCATTTTAGGAACATGGTTCTTTATCAAAAATAATAATTTCTTAGAATTGAGTGCTGAGAACCATAATGTCTAGTGCTAAACTACTCAAAACTTCCTGAAAGAACCCCAAAGTGTTTTTTGTTAGAAGACAGACTTAATTCAAAGGCCCAGAACCAGAATGTCTCCTTCCCTACTTTTGTAATAGTATACTTCTAAGTGAGATGTATTGACCGGGTTGCGGTGGCCATATAAAGTAGGATGGTATGCCTAGAAGCAACAAAATTCTGAGGCTATAATTTAGTTACACTGCAGACTTACTGTGTGGCCTTAGTTAAAAGACTTAGCTTGTCTTGTCTTTCCTTACAGTCAAAGGTCCTTGGTGGCTGTGACTCATTACTACTAGATATTTATACGTAGTCAAAGACACCCTTCTCTGCCCCAATTCATATACACCTTAATCAGGGAGCGTCGGTTGCAGGATTCATATGTATCTCCCTGTGTGCATGCATTCATATATTGTGGGGATTCAGAGACAGGTAGGCACAAAAAAGAAAGGTTCATATTCTTATGAAAATAGTGCTTGAATGCATATGCAAGTTTTATTTTGATAAATTCGCAACACTGATGTTTTGATGCTCATTGCTCGTGTGCAGGGTGCTAGGTGCTAGGACACACAGTGGATAGGTGGGATCCGTGCCCTCACAGAGAAATGGTCAAGTAAACAGTTACCAAGTGTGGGTCCAAGTATGCACCAGACAGAAGGAGCACTGTAAAATCCCTCAAGCTAAAGAGAGCGTTCTTGATGCTTTCAGGCACCTGGAAGATGTTCCATGTAACTGTGGTCCAGGCTTTGAGAGGAGGAGTGACATGATGTGAAGATGGAGAGTAAATGGGCCAGACTGAAGGGCCTGTTGAGGGAGTTTGGCCTTTATGCTTGCTGGAGGGGAGAGGAGGGGGTCACTGAGGATATCATGTAAGAGAGTATGTTAAAAACTTGGCTTTTTAGACAGATCACAGTTGAGTAAAACACACTTACATTTGTTCATATACACAGAATTAAATGAGAAAGGTGAATTCAAGATGTTAGATATTTTCAAGAATGAAAATTGAGAAGTCAATAGTATAGTTGGTTGCTATCTGTGATGGCTTTATTTCAAAATAAAAAATATTTTAATTAACAAAATAAAACAACATTGTATAGTTTAGAAAGAGAAAAAATGCAGTAATCTATAATACCTTGTCCTAAAATAACATATTTGAATTATACACTTATTTAGTAATTATTCTAATGTAAGATCTTTTATATCTTGCTGTCTCAATAGCCGTGGAATTAATACTTCTCTGATACATTTACAGGAGCGACAGAAACAGCTTGAGAGCCTTGGAATATCTCTTCAGTCTTCTGGAATTAAAGTCGGGGATGATAAATGTTTCCTTGTTAATCTGAATGCTGATCCTGCTCTGAATGAACTTCTGGTTTACTATTTAAAGGTGAAGTAATAGGCTTTGCTACTATTTTCTGCTGAGGAGAACAATATTTCCTAGTGGTTTTTTTAAACTTGGAGAACCATGCTCAAAACTAATGAGCAAATTGGTTTTTATTTGTGCAAACTCAAGTGTAGAAAAATCTTGGGTTTATGGGATCAGTTTCTCTTTTCAGTCTTTGATGTCATTCAACCTAGTAAATTAAAAAATCATATTCCGATATTGTTTCCAGGAAATTAGGTAGCTTAGCTACTATTATTTAATATGATTTATACCAGGGAGTTAAGTAGATAACTTTAAAGCTTAAAGAATGACTTTTAAAAGTAAATGATTCGTTAGGAGCCTAAAGCTTTTGTGATTGATATGAAGCACACCTTTTTCTGAGTGGTTTGTTAGCTTGCAAGAGGAAATGTTTAAAGAAAGTTATGTTCTTAGGACCACTTGATGTGAAATTTGTGTTTCCAGTAACTCTTAGGAAAACTTAAAAATTTGGATTATCAACTTATAAAAAAAGAGTTAAGTCACTTAGAGACTGAGAAGGTCAGAGTATGGAATAGAAAAAAACCAAATAGTGATATACGATGAAACCTCTAAGTTGTGGGACATATCAGGAAGACAAAAGACAACTTTAGAATGAGCATGAATCCTGAGACACTACATAGATTATGAGGAGCTTGCCAAAATTGCCTTTGTCAAGCCCAGAGCATAAATGAATTATATGATGGACTCTTAATATGCGGTTAATAAATGTTGGGAGGAAAGTTTTTGCCCCCTCATAGTACAGGAACTATCCATGTGAGTTTTACTCAAGTGACTAGCATAGTAAAGATAATGAGCTAGTAAATCTGGAAGTAGCTTTAAAATTAGAGAGATGTGTCATTTCATTTCTAGAGAGACTGAAGAATTCATGACACGTTGGCTAATTCTCAGTTTTTGTCAAAGATATCTTGGGATAAATGTTTTTGTTGTTTGATAAAGCTCTTTATTAATAAGTGTCTTACACCATGTTTTGTGACGCTGTGAGTTAAATTGTGTCTGGTCCATACAGTTATGTGTGCACTCTAGGTATTGTGGTGCAGTGGGAGCAACACCAGAGTGGGAGAGAGTGGCTTGTGTTCTAGTCCAGTCCCACAACTTAACAGACGTTTGGTCTCAAGTCCTTAGCCCCCTCCAGTCTACAGTTCTTCCTCTATAAATGGAAGTCGTCTTTGTCTGGCAACCTCCACAAGGTTCTTATGAAGATTAAATGATACTTGATATATAGAAGGACTTTATAAACAGAAGCACTATATAAATATAAAATATTCCTGGGGCCGGCCTTGTAGTCGAGTGGTTAAGTTCACGTGCTCCACTTTGGTGGCCCAGGTTTTCACAGGTTCGGATCCTGAGCTCGGACATGGCTCTCTGCTCAAGTCCTGCTGAGGTGGCATCCCACATGCCTCAACTGGAAGGACCCACAACTAAAATATGCAGTCATATACTGGGGGGCTTTGGGGAGAAGAAGGAAAAATTTAAAAAAAAAATTTTTTTTTAAGTATTCCACATTTCGTTTTCTCATTCGGTACTCTGTGTGGTACCTTATATATATTTTATCCTTGTCTATTGAAAACCATGATGTGTTGTCACGTCACTTACTGTACTTCCAAAAATGTTTGCAGCATTTTGTGTTAGAATTTCAGCTGTAGGTATTCATATGCTTTCGGAGAGATGCGATATTAGAATAGGATTTAAATAGTCTACACTTTTTATTTCTCAGAACTATGAATTCATTTTCTTTTTGATGTGATAAAGTTCAAATTGGGACACACAAACACATGCACCCAAGAAGAAAAAAAACCTGATTCATATCTGTTTCTTAACTGAAAAATTAAACAAAGAAGCTATTTAAAGACTTTTGGAGAGTACTCCAAATATTTCTGGTTGTCTCGTGTGGAGGTGTTGGGATTCTGTTGCAGACTGTGTGGTCAGCCCCGTTTCGGCAGGGTTTGAGGCCGTGTTGATTTCTTCAGTGCCCAAGCTAACCCCATTACAAAAGTATATTCATGACAAAGCACATTCAAGGGATGGTCTCGGTCCAAGAACAGTTTTTGCTTCAGTAAAGCGATACCATGATGTGGGATGGAGGAATTTGGAGGCTGAGCGTTTTTTATTTCTTTGCTTTCAAATTCTCAAGTCAGTCTAGATGCTGGGCAGATGATTTCACATCTCAGGGTGACTTTCATCACCCCGTCTGTAAAATAAGGGCACTGGATTAAATGATTTCTAACGTTCTTTCTAGTTCCAAATTGTATAGTTCTCTGCAAGAAATTTGTTCTGTCTAGAACTGGCATAGGCAAGGTATGGTGGCCCAACCATAGATAGGACATAACTCACAAGATAATTTGGTATTTAATTTTCGTATACAAGCAGTCCTTGCTTTGCATGGTTCCAAAATACACAAATTCCAGTTACCCCGATTTAGTAAGTGATGACACTGCTGCTGTTTGTGAGTTTCTAGATACACAGCCAGAGGAGCTCAGTGAAGGTGAATTTATCAATATAAATAATGAAAGTGGTTGTGATGATAAGAATGAAGGTTTCTCAAAGGGAGTGATCCCAGAAAACACTTCACAGTAAAGGAACTGTTTGGAGATATTTTGCAGCATTGAAAGCACAAAGGATATAAAATGGTGGAATCTTAGGAAGAAGAATGACAATTTGCCACGGCAGGGAAAATATGCACATTCCGTATTCATATTGAGTTACATGTTGAGAAGAAGGCAAGCACTATTCAAATTACTCTGGATAAGCTTTTAACAAAGAAATAAAATGCTTTAAATTTCAGTGTTTCTAATGTTCTAAATTACAGTGTACTAAATGAATATCAGTTTTTCTATTTTTTCGTTTCCCTATATGTTATAACAGTAAGAGAATTCTTAATGTTTTTACAGACTATTTTAAAGGTCACAGAATAACTGCAGTTTTTCTCATTGATTATTCAGATCTCTTTGCAAAGTTATTTTTACAGTCCTGCACCCTCGTGCCAAGTGAGTTCTGAGGTGTACTTGGAGGTTTACACCATCCAGGATGAGCCAAGCTTCTAGAGGGAAGAGCTGTTCCCCTCACCTTAAAAACCTTATGCTAGTAATATACTTTTTTTTCCTAAAAAGTTTTATAAAAACTTATTAGAAAAAAAAGGGGTGGATTAGCACCCAAATTCTAACACCCAGAGATGACCGTACTTCATAGTTAATATTTTATCTCTGTCCTCTGGATCTGTTCCTATATGTATGTGTATGGATTTATTCTGATACACATTTTTTTAATTACAGAAATGGGCTCATAGTATGATTCTAATCACACCTTTGAATTATCCACCAAATCTTTAAGGAGAGCTGCTCTGCTTATGTGGTTCTGGATTTACTGTTTTCACAAGTCAGCTATCAATGGCTGGGGAAGTGGGTGATTCTGAAGGATTTGGGACAAATTATACATGTATGCACTGGGTAAGACTTTGTACAATGGATTCAGCAGCAGCTTCAAAGTACATGTTGGTCCTCTAGCATGGCTCCCGTGGAGAGTAAACTGACTGTCGTCTCTGCCAGTGTTCGCAGTCGCCAGTTGGGGTGGCCAGAATGGCAGGGGCAGTAGCCACTCAGTGTTTGTGGAGCTGTGGCTTGGGCTTCAGGAAACCCAAGATGAGTAAGACGCAGTCGTGGCACGTTAGGAGTTCTTGGTTGGCAGCAGTTCGGCTCATCTAGTGTAGTAATGGAATTTGTAAAAGACAGAAAGATATGTTTCTTTCTTTCTTCACCTCCATTCCAGAAAAGCTGTCTTCAGGGTCTTGGTTCTGTTAAGCTAGGGAGACTTCTCGATTAAAGAATTTTGATTACTTAAATATGTAAAGAGTAACGAATACTTTTCTGCTTATTGCGCCTGGTACGTACTTACCTTTTCCTTGAGAAGTTGTCTGACAGGGTTAAGGGACTGCACAGACTGTACCAATATGCTCCTTTTCCTGCTTGTAGGATAGGAAAAGCCACCCTGTGAAATATGGCACTAATGAACACGTCCTCTCTCTCCATCTTCCTCCCCCACTCCCTCCTTCTGTTTCTCTGTCTCTCTTTCTCTCTCTTTCAGGACTTAGTTGATCAAAGCAAGATTCTCAAAACAGATACATAAAGAGTTGACTTATAAAGGAAGCAGGTACAGTAAATTCATAGGATAGTTAACTAGTCATCTTCAGTGAGATTAAATTTAAATGGATGAAGAAAGGATAAAAAGCAATTCCTATCCTTTGATTACTTCTGAGATTTTTAAATATAGTATTTTATATTTGCTAAAGTTTTCCCTAAAAGTAGTATACTTTAGAGTCATTATACCCATGGATCACAGAGACTGAAAAAGTATCCCTGATTATCTTATTTTGATTACTTTTTACTGTCGCAGCATTTACTCATTAGATAAACTTCTATATCAACCTATGATGTTTATTTTTTTCCTCAGACTCAATTTCTTCTTGCCGTGTTTAGAGCACAATGGGAAGACCTTCTCAAAAAGCTTATTGTCTGACTTGTTTAAACATTGAACAGTAAGGCTTTTAGAACTCAGTGTTTGAGATTGTAGCGAATCCTCATCCAAATCAGAATAGAATCCTTATAACCTCCAATGAGAGGTTTAAGTTGTCATTTATAACGTAAGCTCTATAATTGGGACCGTGTCTGTCTCTTGTCTCTAGTGGCTCAGTTCCCAGCTCAAAATAGGTGATCAGTGTAGTATTTCTCGAAAAAGTGAAATTTTCCTTCTAGAACTTGGATTAAACCTTTGCATATTTGAGTTAATATCTTGTCTCTGATAATTTTTACTTCAGTCTATCAACAGACATTTAGCACCCACCGTGTATTTGTACTATGCTTGTTGTTGGAGAAGATGCAAGAGTCCTGTAGAGTTTGCTAGCTAAGTAAGGGAGAAGTTGTGTGATAGTAAGTTGTGGTATTGACTCTCATTGTAGTCAGAGTTCAGAGAAGGGAGAAGTCAGTGCTGGCTAATGTGAAACCTTCAAGTAGAAGATGAAGTTAGAAGTAAGTGTTGAAAGATACTTTGTATTTAGAGGAAGGGAAGAGAAGAACATTTCAGGCAATGAGAACAAAAGTAAAGGCAAAGATGTGGGAGTGAACCTGTGTGCCATCTTGGAGTGTGGTAGTGGGAGCTGGTCCTGCACTCAAACTCCAACCTAGGGTATGGCTCTAGGCTTTCTCCACCTCTACTCCAGAGGATAGAAGGGATTCCAAAGGCACAATTAAGACTCCTGCTAGAATTTCTCTCTGGAGGAGGAAAGAGATTCTACATAGAAGTGGCCTAGGGCAAATTTTGGGGGATTTTTTTCTTCTTTTTCAGGTGATCTTGGGCCCTTTTTCTCTACGGACATTTTTTTCCTTTTTAAACTTCTCTTCACCTTGCAGTTGGTGTTGTAAGACAGAGAGGGAAGAACCAAAGAGAGGAATGGAGATAGGCATGGAATAGATTCTTTGACCTACTACTGACCGTCACAAAAGCCTTACTTGTAGTTTACACCTAGTCGAGCCCTGTGCTCCAGGTTATGGAGGTGTGGGTTTGGCCAGGAAGCCTCAGCTTATAGTGAGGACTATCATTTGCCTGGAATGTCCTCTCTATTTTATACACTACTTGAGGATTGAACAGGATTCCATGGGACAGTTCTGGATCCCAGAGCTTTGTTTCCTTGGAAACACCTCTGCAATGTATTTGAGAGAAGAAACCCCCAGAAAAGTGGAAATGAAAATACTAGAGGGAAGAGGCCTTTTACGAGACTGAGATCCCAGAAAAGATGGGAAGAATTGGGACTCAGAATATAATTAGACGAGTTTCCTGCAAAGAAGAGGAGAGAGTCATCTTCCATTGAGCTGAAGGGAATGCTAAGGGAAATTATTGTTTATTTATTATTCTTTTATTTTTATTTAAGGCCTAAATGTGCCAGGCCTTTGTTAAGTGCGTGGATTACCGTGGTGAGCAGGTCAGGCTGTTTGCTTTCCTGGAGTTTCCATGCTAGCTGTAGAGATGGACAGTAAACCCACGAACAGTCAGTGATATGTAAGGAATTTAAAAATGAGAGTGATGGGTGGCTATTTCTTGTTATCCATTCAGGATACACCTCTCTGAGGATGTGCCCTTAAAAGCTGAGATAGAAATGTTAAGAAGCTACCAATTTCAAGATCAAAGGAAGAACGTTTCTGACAGAGGGAACAGCTAGTGTGCTCAAAGAAAAGATAAAAAGCCAATGTGGCTGGATCATGTTCCGGGAGAGGGAGAGTGGTAGGAGCCTGGATAACAGAGGTAGGCAGGGGCCAGATTGCAGAGGGTTTTATAAGCCCAGGTAAGAATTTGAACTTCGTTAGATGTTCAAAGGGAAACTGCTAGAGGGTTTTAAATAGGGAGATCACATGATCAGCTGTTGTGGTAGGAGTGGATGGGGATGAAGGGGGTAGAAGTGGAGACATAGTAGGAGGCTCTTGTTTTCACCCCGGCAAGAGACTAAGATGTGATAGTAGAGGCGGGGAAAGTGAGCTGATTCTTTGTATGTTTTGGAGGCAGAATCTGTAAGGACATCCTGATTGACACGGGGCTAGGAGTAGCTGGTGAGGGAAAGAGAGGACTCTAGGATAGGATCTAAGCTTTTTCGTTGACTAACTGGGTGGTGGTAGTGCCATTGTTATTGGAGAAGGGCATAGAGTCATTGGGTGCAGGGGAAACAAAGGTTCTGCTTTGTCCCTTTCACTTTGAAATGTCATTAGACATCTAAGTTGTGCCACATAGGCAAGAAATAATGGTGACTGTGGTAGTGGAGGTGGGAGAATAATGGAAGTAAAGTCTGTAGTTCCTGGTCTGTGGTTTAATTTATCTGTAGACAGTATTTAAAGCCCATGGGGCTGGATGAGGTCATCGTGGTCAGGGGTCAGCAACCTACTTCCACAGGCCAAATCTAGCTCCCTGCCTGTTTTTATATGGCCCAGGAGCTAAGACTGGGTTTTCCATTTTTTTAAATGGTTGAAAAAAAATCGAAAGGAATCGTAATATTTTAGACATATGAAAATTACATGAAGTTCAAATTACAGTGTTCATAAATAAAGTTATTTGGAAAGTAGCTACACTTGTTCATTTGTATATAGTCTGGCTGCTTTCACACCACAAGGGCAGAGTTGAGTAGTTGCATATAACTTGTAAAGCCTAAAATATTTCATATCTGACCCTTGACCATGGCATATGAAAGGAGAAGGTGGTCAAGGGACACATCAAGGTCATTTTGGCATTTAGTTATGTGTGGGCAGTCAAATGTTGAAGCGCGTAAGAGGGAGCTTGATTTTTATGTCAGTTTTCTCAGTTACCTGCCAAAAAGTGAGGCTGGTGACTGGGGTTTAGAGAATTGAGCAATTGGGGGTCTATGGTAAGGAAGAACACATCTATCCTGTCTTTTCTGAGGTTTAGGGAGACCATGTGACTCATAAAATTAGTTTTAGTCTTTTCAAACTCCTTATATTTAAATAGCTTTTTGTCTTTGTAGTTGGCTCATCTTGACTGAGAGCAGGTAAGTGATGTACAAATTAAGTAACTATAGTTTTCAGACTAATACTTTTGGTACATTATTGGCACATGGCTTGTGCTCTGAGAGTTGTATGAAATATTTGGAATCAAGATTGCAATGAAAAATGATGAATATAGTATAGAAATTAATATAAAGCTATAGTTTTAGGTTTAAAAGATATAACAATTCAGTGCTTGTTCCTTATAAGGAAATGTAACTTGTAGAATGAATTTTATTCTGTAGAAATTTCCTCTACTATTCCATTTGCTTTAAAAATCTTTTAGCTACAGTAATGGATTAACATATGAGGGCTCAGAGTAGATGGTTTCAGTTTGTGTACATGTAAGAATACAATATTAATCAGTAAGTTTTCTTCTTTTGTAGGAACATACATTGATAGGTTCAGCAAATTCCCAGGATATCCAACTATGTGGAATGGGAATTCTTCCTGAACATTGTATTATAGACATCACATCAGAAGGCCAGGTTATGCTGACTCCTCAAAAGAATACCAGGTAATGGACTTTAATTAGTGTTAATGTCACAATAATTCTTCAGAGGAAGAGAGTACACTAGTTGAGGATGGTATATAGGACGTTTAGCCTTTATTTGCTTTTAAGTTTGCTTAAATGCTTTTAAGTTCACTTAATGAAGATATCCAGTTAGTTACTAAGACCTTTATATTTAGCTTTTTATTATCTCTTAAACCATCCCCTCCTCTCTATACCCACTGCTGTGGCCATATTTAAATAAGGCCCTCATCAAATCTTGATTGGAACCCCTGCTGGCACCTTAATTTTTTTCCTGGTTCACTCACCATACAGCCAGATGGCTTTCACTGTTTTTGGTAAAGAATCACTTATATCTTTCCTGTTTGTCTCCTGTTACTTTGCATCTGCCAGTCCTTTGACCAGCAAGGAATTCTGTTTGACCGTCAAGGTTAAGCTCTGTTATTATCTACTTTGGAGAGTTCCCTGCTGGGTCTAAATTAAGGGCCCCTGGTATATATTCCAGTGCGCGTTATGCTTCCCGTTATGTTAATACTTTAAGTTGTATTCTTGTGGGCTGTTAACCTTTATCATCCCATTGGACTTTGAATTCCTTGAGGACAGGACCTTTTTTTTTTTTGTTCTCTATCCCTAGCATGTAATATAAGAATAGTATGTAAGTGCTCAAAAAGTAATGAATGAATGGTCATAATATTATATAAATTAAATGTTTGTCAGTTTGTTTCCTTACGCTGTAAAGCTGTTATATAACTGTTAATACCTATTATAGATGATCGTTAACTGATTTATACTGATCTTCCAAATGTTGACTATATGATATCAAAAAATCACTAGTAGCATCACTGGTTTCATTCATAAAGTCTTTAAGTATTAGGAAGCTGTCAAACTCATGGTAAGGATACAAGTGAGAAAGGAAAAGAGAGCAGAAGCTGGCCTGGCACTCCCAGCCAGGCCATGCTGTTCTCCTTTAGGCATAAATAATATCGCAGAATACCAGCCTCAGACAAGGCTACTCTGAGGCTGTGATAAAATAAGGCAAAGCAGGCAAAAACAGGTTACTGTGCCATACACGATATACCAAACACCCTCTCTTGGCCGATGTGGTTGACAGCTACTTCACTGATTACAACTTTATCCTTGTTCTAGTCTCCCTTCTGTAGATAAGAGTTTTGAAATACCCAATTGTAGAATCACTCCTGCTTTCTGACACCATCCTGTATATCCAGAACCCTCACTTCCTTAGCCCCTCTCCTAGGTTGTCCAGTTAAAGCCCAAATCCTGCAGCAAATCCTTCCAGCAGCCCCTTACTGAAACACCCCGTGCTTTCCGTGGTGTGTCTTCTCCCTCTGCACCAGTAACAAACCCAGCTTGTTCAGCTTCAGAAATGTTTCTGGTGGTCTTTGGTTGGAGGACATTGACGCGAGTTTTCCAAAACTCTAATTTTCACTTGTAAAGCTTGAAATTTACAATTGGCAATAAATACTCTCATTTCTTTTCCTTGAAGTAATAGGCTGGTTTTGTTCATTTTCGAGAGTGTCTGCCAACTACACAAGTCTGAAAAACCACTTTGTATATATCTTTTGCTCAAGACACTCATCATACTTTGGTACGCACTAACACAGTGCTTTTCGTTTACTTATCCTGTCACCTGAAATATTTAAAAAATTGTGTACTTAAGGCTTAAGATTTAATGAAAGTAATAATTTTTACTGCTTTGTCAAGGGTGTTCTCAAATGGAATATTTTTTTTTCTTTTTTAATTATGAGTGCATGGCAGTGAATAATCTGGTGACTGCTGGTAATGTTTGATGCCACTGCCCTGATTTGTGTTAGAGCCCCAGCAGTTTCACTCACCACCAACACAACTGTCAACACAGTGGAAAAGGGCAGGGAACCTGTTAATGTTATTCTGAAAATAACTTTGATTTTGGGGACCCCACGCAGACCACACTTTGGGGGCAATTATTATATTCATGCTTTTATTTACTAATTATGGTTTAATTGCTGCACCTTTCAAACGTAAGCCTATATGTTTGCTTTTAATTAAACTTCTCATTGTATTTAAGGAATTTGTGTCATAAAGGCTAAAATATGCTAATTTTAGTAGGTTCTCTCTTGTCAAAACTGTATTTTTTGAGCTTGTGTTTAGAATAATCAGAGCATAGGAGTATAAAAACCAATTACTTTTAGTGTTTAAAAACCCATATGATGAGTGAATTCTAGATAGGGAGTAAGATTTTGAGTGTATGCACATAGATAAAAAATAACCTGTGTTATAAAGCCGGGTGAGTGCTTCAGGAATTTAAAGAAACAAAGTTACTATAGGCTGGAGTGATGAGCAGTGTTTATAGAGGGAGTAGAAACCAAACTGGACTTGGAGAGCTGAATGAGACTCGGGGGTGGAGAAGAATGGGAACCTTATTCCAGGTTGGAGGACTGGTGTGAGCCTGGCTTTGGAGGAAGTCAATCCTGTTTAATGGACAGAACAGAAGCCAGTTTTTTTGCAGAAGTTGAGAGTTTCACTAGAAGAGGAGAAGGAGGAGATAAAGAGGGCTTCCTTTTGTAGGACCTTTAGTGTCAAGTTAAAAAACTTAAACTTTACATCTTAGCAAATGAGTCATTCAGCAGGGGAGAGGCGTGATGATAGTGGTAGCCTAGGAATCTGTCTTATAGTGGTATGCATAATTTTCTATTTCTTTCCTGACCCTCTGGATTCTTTCCTTAATATCTTTCTACCCATCCTGTCTTCTCTTGAACTCCATTGTCAAGATATGCAGTCAGGTGGACTTGATAAATCTTCTACATATTGGTAGGATATAGACATTTTTCTGTGTTATAGGGAGTTACAGAAGTATTTAACATAGGTCTCATGTACTGATATCTGTGGATATTTCTAGAGTCTAGTTGGTCGATTGGCTCTTTTTATCCATACAGGTGGGACATGCTTGTTTTAGTTGCAATGTATACTACTACTATCTTTTTATTACTGGCTGTAGTGGTTCCATATTTATTGCTTAATATGCTATATAACAAATTTAGAACTTTGAAAAATAGAGGATAATAATCTATTATATTAGTACCATAAGCATTTTAGATAAATCAGCAAAGAAGTAAATACAAATAAAATTCTCCAAGGGCAGGTTTTATTTTGGGGAATTGATTATTTTGTTTTTCCTAGTAATTAGATCTCTATGTATTGGAAAATTAAAGGTTAAAGGAGAAGATATGGTAATCATTATTTACATGTTTGACCTCTTGTCTCCACAGAACATTTGTAAACGGCTCTTCTGTGTGCAGTCCCATACAGCTACACCATGGGGATAGGATATTATGGGGAAACAACCACTTCTTCAGGTATGACATTATTCATAGCTCTTAAAGAGAGAGATCGTTGAAAATTATTCTCTGAAATAGAAGAACATATATTAGAAAGTAATATTAAAAAGTAGAAGGTAAAAACTCCATAAAAATTATACATTGTTTTGTGTATGTATGTTCATTTACTATATGTGTATTTATTTATTATGTATATGTTTGTTCACTATATGGTATGAGACAGAGGGACATATGAAGAATACACTCAGGAAAAATGCTGAGTTCACTTAGATATGTTTTACTTTTTCAATGAAAGATGATTATTTTGTCATCTGATATAAGAATTCATTAATTTTTTTCTGACATGCTTATGTGTATATTTGTTTATTTTCACGGGAAACAGCAGTGATTTTAGTTTCTTTATCCATAAAATAAAGTTCGTATTTCATTTAGGAATGCTTTCAGTTGCAGGTAGTGGTAAACTTGACTGTAGTGGCTTAAACAGATGGTTTATTTCTCTGACAAAATAGGAAATTCGAAAGAAGATGGTTGTTGGCATTGGCTAAGCCTCTCAAAAATGTCGTGGCAGAAGTCTTGTCATTGTCTTGGCCTTTCCTTATGGTCTAAAGGTGGCCATGCCACTCAAGGCATCAAAGCAGCATTAAGGCACACGTGAAGAAAAGGTTGAAGTGTGGTGGTACTAGCCCTGACTATTCTCTTGACTGAAAAAGCACATGTCTTCCCAGAGTCCCCAGCAACATTCCACTTATGTCTCATTTGCTAGAATTTGCCTCTTTTTTTTTTTTTTTAAAGATTGGCCCTGAGTTAACATCTGTTGCCCATCTTTCTTTTTCTTGTTCTTCTTCTCCCCAAAGCCCCCCAGTACATGGTTCTGTATTCCAGTTGTAGGTCCTTCTGGTTCTGCTATGTGGGACACCGCCTCAGCATGGCCTGATGAGCCATGCTGGGTCCCTGTCCAGGATCTGAACTGGCAAAACCCTGGGCTGCCAAAGTGGAGCATGCAAACTTAACCATTTGGCCACGGGGCCGGCCTCTAGAATTTGCCTCTTAGCTTCAAGGAGGCTGAGAAAACCTCTGACCTGGACTGCACACATTATTTGCCATACACAGTTGGTGTTGTGTTGGCAAGGAAAGGTGGGCTGGATATAGTATAAAATTAAAATCCTGGTCTATTCTTCTTCCTGTCACTGGTCACTGTGCTTCTCATATCAAACTGAGTTTTCTTATATTTAATGGAGATCTTTTGCTTGTAGGCCAGTTGATATTTTGATTATTGAAGAAAGGGTAGAGGGGTACCAAAGTGTATGGGAAATGTTTTTCGTGTTTTTCCTTCTCAAACTAAATTGAGTGTAAATTTCTTGGCTTAGTATTCAGAGCCTTCATAGTTTGTTTTAAGTTGATCTTTCCACCAATATTTCTTAGAACTTCTGCTATACAAATGTTGTTTGTCCCCATGTTGTTGTACTCAATTTCTCCAGAGACTAGGGGAGTTTCCATCTCCACGTCTTTTCTCATGCTGTTCCCTCTGCCCTAATGCCCTGTTTTCTCCTTATCCTTTAAGGCTTGGCTCAGATCACTCTCTCTGTCATCCCTTCCATTATTATTCCAGTCTGAAGTGGTCCTCAGCTTTTCTTTCATACCTAGCTTGTAACAGTCTCAGGGCCTTGTGTCACTCTCTGTGTTGTAATTGGTTGCACACACGTGTGTTTTATTTCTACCACTAGGATATAAACTCTTGGCATCCAGCAAATGTCCATATTCAATGAATGGAATGAATATGTGCATATCTTTATTTGAAAAATAAGGTTCTTTCTTTCCCCCAAGACTGAATTTGCCTAAGAAGAAAAAGAAAGCAGATCGAGAAGATGAGGAACAGGACACCTCCATGAAGAATGATACCAGTTCTGAGCAGCTGGATGTAGACGGAGACTCCTCCAGTGAGGTGTCCAGTGAAATCAACTTCAATTATGAATATGCACAGATGGAGGTTACCATGAAGGCTCTGGGCAATAATGGTGGGCAGATCTGTTGTGCATTTTAGATCTTTTAAAGGTGGTGGAGTGTTAAAAATATTTACAACTAAAACTTTCTAGATGTTAGTGAAAAAGGAAATCGTTATGGTTTTGTTCTCTCTATTATATTCTTTTGTGTCTTTGACTTTAATTTATTGTATTTATAAAAACTTTCATTCTTTCTACCTTGATAGAGAAATCACTGTAAACTTTGTACTCATTGGTAGAATTTCTCAGGTTTGAAACTTGATTGCCACTGGCTCATTATTGTAGTGGATTTCTGGAGCATTAACCATTATGCGTAGAACGTATAATAGACCTGCTCTTTCTCTGTTGAAGACAGCTTAGCGTTTAATAGAATAGATAATATGTTAAACAATTGGAAGCAAAGAAAGCTAAGTTATTCCAAACTGTGTTTAAGAATCTTATTTTATTAATTACGATGACAAACAGCATAACGTAGAATTTGATGTATATCATGTTGTACATTACCGTTGTTCATTATTTAATTTTTAAAATAAAACTTGCTTAGATCCAATGCAGTCAATACTGAACAGCCTGGAACAGCAGCATGAAGAGGAGAAGCGCTCTGCCTTGGAGCGCCAGAGGCTTATGTACGAACACGAATTGGAGCAGCTTCGAAGAAGGCTGTCTCCTGAGAAGCAAAACTCTCGCTCCATGGACAGATTTTCTTTCCACTCACCCAGCGCCCAGCAGCGATTGAGACAGTGGGCCGAAGAGAGGTAGGTGGTGCACAGGGCCTCTGTCACAAGCGGAGCATGTGCTCAGTGCCTCGAGCCCTCCTTGGTAAGATACAGAAAGGAAAAATCTAGACATTACTTTAAAAAGAATTGTAGGAAAAGAAGAACATCATAGCCAGGAACCACTTGATATTGTCTTTTTTTTTCACTTTTGAAAAAATGAGAATTGTTCATTTATATTGCTTTATTTAAAGCTGCCCATGTTAGGTGCTGCCCCATTTTTTGTTTGTATGGCTTTTGGATTTGAATAAACAAGTATTTATACTTAGAAGTCATACTTTATCATTGTATTATACTTTAGGTTCTGAAGCTTGGGTAGATGCTTTTTAAAAAAGGGAAAAAAAGGTGGTTATCTGGACTGATTAGCTCAGGTAGGTAAAGCATGGTGCTAATAAGATTCAGATTGCAAGTTTGATCTCCATCCGGGCTAATTAGCGTTGCACTAAAATGCCTTATCCATGGTTACAGACTGTACTTAACTAACCTCTTGCTATGCAGAGTTTGGTCTACAGATAGACAGCATCTCTGTCACCTGGAAATTGATAGAAATGTAGCATTTCAGGCCCCACTCCAGACCTACTGAGTCAAAATCTTCAGTTTGTCAAGATCCCCAGGTGATTGTGTACACAGCCAAGTTTGCCAAGCACTGCCCTAATGGACGGCCAGCTTGTCACACAAGCGTGTGCTAGTGCTGATAATGTAGCCCAGATACAAGCACGTGCATGGGTCAGTGTCGGTAATGTATTCCCTGTGTGCCAAAGATGGTTGTAAAGCTTGGTTTGCAGTTTGGTATTAACGTGTTATGTACTATATAATATTCTGATGTGCTGCTTGATGGTTATCCCCTCTCTCTCTTTTTTTTTTTTAAAGAGAAGCAACACTGAATAACAGCCTAATGAGGCTGAGGGAGCAAATTGTTAAAGCCAACCTGCTGGTGAGAGAAGCTAGTTACATTGCAGAAGAACTGGATAAAAGAACAGAGTATAAAGTAACTCTGCAGATTCCAGCCTCCAGCCTTGATGCCAACAGGAAGGTGAGATTGCCATTAAGGGAAAACCAAAGTTATCATTGGATAAACTGCTTTCTCTGTCACCAGTGTTAGTTAAACACCAGTGGGTCTGCCCTCATCCCTATCTACACCCTCCGCAGTCTAGATCCTTCCATACTTGTCCTCCTCTCTCGAGTAGAATTGACTTTTAATCCTCTGCCTTTGTTGCATATGTGTCCTTTATCCACTAGAAATATCCTCTCCATGCCCCTCAGCCCTACCAATGGATTTCGCTCAACTCCCTTTCTTCAAATCTGTTTAAATTGTTTCTGAGAAGTCTTTCCTGATGAATCTTCCCAAAGTGGTTTTCCCTTCATTCTGTACCACTCTACAACCCCCTTCCCCCAAGTCAGATGTTTATTCTACTTATACATGTTATTTTCTGTTTGCTAATAGGTTGCTCTGCACAACTGTTCATTAGTTGTTTCATGTGTATATTTAAGATCACAAGTCTCTTTTTGATATAATGTAATAAGCTTAATAAAATATAGGGGCAAAATCCCATCCATATCTTCTCTCCTTGCCATTCAGTTGCTTTATTTTCTTACTTAGGTTCTTTTCTAGCTCTTGATCATATTCATACTTAATTTTTGATGGATTAGGTAGAATTTTGTATTCAGATAAATATTTTGAGGGTGCTTGTGCTGTGTTTCTTCTGTGGCAGTGGACACAGCAGTTTTAATGTATCCTTCTTAGGTGTTCTGATTTGATAGCAAAGACCACATCTTTCCTTCTCCTATGGCATCATAGTATCAAGGTCAGTGTTTTGCACAGAGTAGATACTTGGCAAATATGATGCGTAGTGTTTTTAGTAATAAAAGTGTTGTGAACATGATGCAGTGTTTACTTTATGGAGAATTGTCTTTCGATGTATATTCTGTGTGTTGTTTGAAAGATTTTACCCACTTAGAACTTTATTTTGCTCTTTGGTATTTTTACCAACTAACAAAGGTATTTTGTAGGGCAAACCATGGGTGCAATGGGACGCACAGACACATAACAGTAGAGGAAAGCCAATCTTAGGCACAGGGTTCAGGGCTCAGCTTCTTCTGGAAGACTGAGAAGACCATTCTGTAGTGTTTGAATTGAAAAAACAGAAATGTGAACATATTTTCCTCATTAAGCATGACCGTAGCCCTTTTCTGTGTATCCTGGCTTGTGCTTTGTTGGAAGGAGCAGTGCTGCCTCAGGGCAGCCAGGCCAACACCTAGAAGGGACTCACGTCACTTTGCGCATCTGTCTGCCCCAGACACCTGACATTGTGTTCATGGGGCTGTTTGTATTGCTGGTAGAGATGACGCACAGATGAGTGAGTCTTGGAGTTGAAGCAGCCGTTGTTAACAGACAGCTACTAATCCACTCTATTATTGATTTAATAGATTAGTATTTTCAGATTTCAGCCAGAGGAGCTGGACAAGGAAATATTTCCTAAGGAGATAGTTTCCTGACTCCAGCTGGATTTTGCACTCTTTTTTCCAACATACCTTTTTTTTTTTTTGTACTTGAAACTCTTATTTCGCTTAATGTCCTGTCCATGCTGTGAACGTTGTTGTTTATTCTGGTCCTTACTCCTGGTCTTGTACTCACCTCTCTCTGCTGATTTTTTTTTAAGGGCAAAATTGCTTTTTTTCCTGTTTTTCCAACCCCTGTTGTAGTTGTTTGCAGGACAGCCAAGTCATGATGCTGCAGCGTGTTGCTCGTTGCTGTTAACCCCAGTTCTAACCTTCTCTCCCTGAACAGCCACTTCCTGCAGATCGCTAACGAAATCTTTGTGTTTATTCCCTAGCTGGCTGAGTATAAGGTAGAAGAGTCTTTACAGTATGTGAGAGAAGGGTAATTTTTGACCTTCAGAATTATAAAATCTTTGTTTCATTATGTAAATTCTTTTTATTTGGAAATGATGATAGGCAACATATTAAAACAACATTGGTGTATTTCACGATTCTCTCAAGTTCTTAGTGGGCCTGTCACAACAGTTGAGAAATTTATCCAGTAAATCTAAACTGATCAGCTAACTGATGGATGCATCTCTCTGGAGGAGATGTACAGGGGCATTTTATTTTCTACTTTATGGTTTTAGGAAGTTTAAATTTTTTTCTACATTAACATAACACATTGCTTTTATAAACTGGAAAAACTTCAGTGAATACGATTTTTTCTTGAGGTGAAATTCACATAGCAAAATTAACAGTTGTAAGGTGAACAATTCAGTGACGTTTAGTACAGTCACAATGTTGTACAACCAGCTTTTCTGTCTAGTTCTATATTGTTTTGATTTTAAATTCAAACTATGTATATTTGGAAATTGATATCATTTGTTGCCTCCCAATAAGTGTGATACTTTTCCCAGTTTACTCTTTTAAACACTTTGTGTTTTGTACCACATTAAGATACTACTTATTCAAAAAATTTTAAAAATTGAAGCGTTTTTTTTCTCTTTGAACTGGATTTTATTTCATATTGTATAGAATTTTCTTTTTAAGGCAAAACTGTTGAGATTAAACCATGAAAAGTATGACTAAAAGTTGAAACTTATGAAAGGTAAAAGATGGTTTCTTAACCGTCTATCCCAGCAAAGTTTCCCTTACCATTCAGTGCTTATGACTCTTTCTGCCCACTGACGTTCTCTGGTCATATGATGGCCTGAGTAAAGTATTTTTGACTTCCCATTAAACATGGTCTAGTCTTTTGGATTCTAAATTTAAATTTACATTCAACTGCAATCAAAATTTAAATTTTAACTACAATTGTTAAATTTAAGTATAAATTTAAATTTTGATTGCCGTTGGATATAAAGGCATTATAATTAAGCTTGTAAGATTTCTGGGAGGCTTTCCGGTTAACAGAATAAAAAATGATGGCAGTTTTACTTTCGGTTGATGACATTTGCCTGGTGGGTATAGCGTGTTTAGGGGTGGCCTCTGCGGTGGCTGTCTTTGTGTTTCACGTGGTCACTCTGACTGTCTTTACAGCGAGGCTCTCTTCTTAGTGAGCCCGCCATCCAGGTGAGAAGAAAAGGAAAAGGAAAGCAGATTTGGTCTTTGGAAAAACTGGACAACAGGTTGTTGGATATGAGAGACCTTTATCAGGAGTGGAAGGAGTGTGACGAGGATACCCCAGTAAGTTATTTGAAAAAAATTACTCACTTTGTACTTATAGAAGGAATCAAGCAGGAATGAACCTACCCATTTCAGGGAAGAATTGTTCATTTTTCCAAAATAGTAATCCTGTTTCTAGAATAATATTTATTTTAATCCTCTAAATTGTTCTGCTAATCAATAATTTTAATAACCTATTTTTCTGGCATCTTCTTTTTTCCTCTCTTTTTGTGTTCTCTGCATTTCTAGTAGAATCTTCTACATTCCATTCTGGCTTCTGTCTCCTGTACAGGACTGTGAATTTATTTAGGACCGACACCATGCCTTATTGTCTCTCTCCCCATTTCTCAGCACATTTAACCTTGGAAATAATAAACCTACAATACCTGTTTTTTGAATTGAACATCAGCGGTACCTTAATATTTATACTATAAGGAACACTTTTAAAGGTGTTTTGATCCTAAAGTGGATGCCATAGATCTATACTCTGATACTCTCTCCTCAGATTGCAGGTTTTCTCATTGAAGTCAGCTGTGTACTTGTACATATGTAAAATAGATATAAGTATTATGTATAATTTTACATATTTTCAACACTGCTGGTCCTGTTTCTACTTACAGTTGTTTACTTCCTTAGTCTCTTGTTTTGTAGAAATGTTTATTTTTTCTCATTGTCATCAGTAAAAATGACTTCTTATAGTTAGATGACATTTTTTTCTTAAGTTTTTTTTTTCATTTTCTTCTATAGTCCTCACCTCTTTCAACTTAGAAATAAAACAACATAAAAAGCAAATACAAAAAAGCAAACCACTGTCCTGTAAGGAGATCGCTCTTGTTGGCAGCAGTATGTCTAATGATTTGGTAGGAACAAGTGGAATAGATAGGAATGAAAAATGAAGAGTACTTTCATATACTCTTCTTCCCCTTTTCTAGTCAATGTATGTTGTTGTTCTATTTCTGTGGCAAGATTTCCACGTAAAGGAGAAGAAATGATAAAAGTAATGACGTGGTATTGGAATTGCTCTCTCATGGGTGTAGGATGCTGACCATCACTCTAAATGGGAATGAGGAAGAGTGAGTGTGTATGTCTGTGTGTGTGTGTATATAATACAGTGCTATACTTCAGCTAAGGTTAATGACTTTATTAGAGTGTGTCAAAAAATGGTAGATTGAATTTGTTTAAGTGATTTTCTGAAGTTTTATGTTCTGAATCGCTTTAAAGGTAATACGGTCTTACTTCAAGCGAGCTGATCCATTCTATGATGAACAGGAGAATCATAGTCTCATTGGCGTGGCTAATGTCTTCCTTGAGTCCCTCTTCTATGATGTGAAGTTACAATATGCGGTTCCCATTGTGAACCAGAAAGGAGAGGTTAGTTTTCTCTTCATATCTTGTATCCTGCAGAGAACGGTTTAAGAAATAGTAGAATGGTGATGTTGTTGTTACTATTTTTCATCAATAATGACAAGTGATGTTTGTGTGTATTTTTAATACCTGTGTTTACATACTGCTTTATGGTAATTATTCCAAGTACTTTGAGGGAAAGTAACATTAGCGCCTAAGCTTCTAAATTCTCGTATACCATTAACCTAACCACTTGACTCTGAAAGAGAGAAAGAGCAAAATCTGGAAGTAGTATCTGGTTTTCCCCGCAACATTCTAGGTGGCAGGTCGGCTGCATGTAGAGGTGATGCGAATCAGTGGTGATGTTGGGGAAAGAATTGCCGGAGGTGACGATGCCACAGAGATCTCCTGTGATAAGGAAACCCAGGAGAACAAGCTGGTATGCATGGTAAGTCCCAGTTTCATTTAGAAGTAGTAGAAGTGTGGCTGATTTTGAGGACTGTGAGTGTTTAGATGATAAATGTTGTGTTCTTTTTCAAATTTTGAAAATATCTGTCTCTAAATAAGTTTTCATTATTTGGTATTCTAGAGAGCATATTTCATCATATATCCTGACGTAGGCAGGTACTTTCAGTGCCTTCCTCTATGAAGTCTTGGATAAGTTGCCTTTTTCTCCGGTCTGTTCAGCTCCAAAACTGTATGAATTAATTTTATCTCAACTTCTCTACAGAGAAGCCCATTTTTTTAACACAAATTTCTTCCTTCTCTTGGGCCTCTTGATTCCTGCTGCTGCTAGACATTTATTCCAGCATGGTCCTATTCCTAAGCTCCTGCCGTGGGTTACTCTTTATACTGTTTTTCCACACATTCTTTGTTCCTCTTCACCCATGTGCCTTTGCTTATGCTATTCCTTCATGCCCTAATCCCAAACGCTTTTCTTTCTGCTCTTCGCCCGCATGCCATTCATGAACTGTGTTGAGTGTTATCTGTCAGACATTGTGCCAGGTGCTGGGAATATAAAGATGAATAAGACAGGATTCCTCTCTCCTATGTAGAGTGTGTCTGTATAGGGGACACACAAGTGAACAGAAGACTCCAATATTGTGTGACCCAAATGATCTGAGAGAGGTAGACAAGAGATGTTCTGGAACACAGAGGAGAGGTAATTAATGAATTCGGATAGTAAGGTCTGAGTAAAATGTCTGGAAAAATGAGACTCAGAGTTTATTTGAAGGAGAGTGTGTTATGTAAAACTCTTTATCCGTGGGTGCTGTGGTATTTTCACAGGTAATTGCTAGGTCGAGGTTAGGTAGGTCATTACATTCTTGGATTCCTACCCCATCAGTGTTGGTGGTTCCACCTCTGTCACTTATTATGATAGTGAAAAAATCCTCTCATACATTTCCAGACATACTGTAGTGGGCCAGTATGCCATTGCTTGAGAATCACTGTAGGAATCAATTAAAAGGTTTTTGAGGAAGAGAAGTCAGAAAGGGGCATAGGAACAGTGTATGAAGGAGAAGGAGGCCATCAAAAGGTGAAGTGAAGGAAGCCTAAACTTAACTCTCCTTTCATAATCCATTCTAGGTCCAGTCCTGTGTCTCAGTAAGGATTTCTAGAGTTGAAGTTGATGTTGAAAGGAGTAAGTTAGGCATTAGCTGCAAGGTATGGGGAAGCTAAAGCTGGTAAAGAGTTGGGCCACTCTCTGTAGGTCTTTGCACATATTAAGAAGGCCTTGGTTGTTTAAGTCAGTTACTTCAGTATGTGGGGGGGCAAATTCTCAATTTACTGAAAGATTAATATTTATTGTATCTTACTTGATTTCGGAACATTTCCTTTTTGAGGTTATGTGATTTTCAAAGATGGAGACATAAGCTTGATGACTCCATAATGGCCCATGTTAAAGCTTATAGACTAGTAAATGCAACTGCATGAAAGATCAACTGTGTGAAAGTTCACCATTTAGTAAAGTAAGGTACAAAGATACCGTCTCAAGTGGGAAATTTATCTTTATTACTGAAAAAAAGTAGTATATCCTGGGTAATGTGAGCTTTTTTTTAAAAAAAAATTTGTCTAAAATGTCTTAAGATTTTTTAAATGAATGTATCAAACATATATAAATGTAGTGCGAAAAGTGTTCTTGATCTCCATTCACCCTCCTTTGACAATCATCAATTCATCTTGTTTCATTCGTACACTCAAGCCGTTTCTATGCTCTCCCCTCCCCTTGGACATCATATTTCATCTATAAATAGGTTAGTATGTATCTCCAAAAGAAGAGTACCAAAAAAACCCGAACATAACTATAATATCATAATCAAAAAGCAATACTTTTTTTTTTTTTTTGCTGGGGAAGATTCACCCTAAGCTAACATCCATGCCAGTCTTCCTCTGTTTTTTAGTATGTGGGCCACCAGAACAGCATAGCTGCTAACAGAGAGGTGTAGGTCTGCTCCTGGGAACCGAACCTAGGCCACCAAAGTGGAGCATGCTGCACTTAACTACTAGGCCACCAGGGCTGGCCTGTAATACCTTCTTAATGTCATGAAATATCCAGTCAATTTCCTTGATTGTCTTGGGTTCTGACACTTGTGCTTGTGCTCACGTGTGCGCACACTCACTCTCTCACTCTCCCTCATACATGCATGCTCTCTTGCATGCACACACTCTGTCTTTCATTCTCTCTTACCATACAATTAGTTTATTGTAGAATCTGGGTTGTTGTATTTTCTCAGTCTGGATTTTTCTGATTGGTGTTATTTAACATGTTAAGATATATTTGCTCTAAACTGGTGGTTAGATATAAAGATGGTACATGGGGGAGGAGGAGTAGCAGGGATGCTTTATAGCTGGTGATGTGTTCTTCCGTCAGAAGGCACACTGTGTCTGCTTCTCTTTTGGGGATGTTAGCAATCATTGATTATTACCTAGATATTTCATTTAGGAGTTAGAAAAGAGTGATACTATAATTCTGTCTTCCCTTCATTTATTAGCTAGAATTCTTCTATACAGAGAATCTTCCATTATCAACTGTTTTGTTATTCAGAGACAAAGTTTGTATAGGAAAGGCAAGGTAAATGCTCCATTCTCTCCCTTTATTTCTAATTTTCAAAATAATGAATTGATTTTCCTACTAATATCCAAAAGTGACCAGTGAGATTTTGTTTAGTCTTGATATCATTGTGATCTCTTGGATTTAAATGTTTGATATGTTTCGATCCATTGTATTTGTTACTTATGTTGAAGTTCAAATGCTCCCATCTTCAGCTGGCTCTTGAGTTGTTCTGACACAGCCCTAGTGCTCCTAGATTGTGGTGGCTTTCTTGCTTTCTGGTGTGATGAACATCCTGGTCTCGTCCTCTACATTTCCTGTCCCAGACCTGGGATCAGTCATGTCTCCAAGGAACCGATTCCTTTCAGTGGAAAGTGGTTTTTACATACCGTATTCTGAGTGTGCAATAGCCCTTTGTGTAAAAGGAGGGAGACAAACTATATGATGATAAACAAAACATTGGTGGAAAAAACAAATGAAACCAGCGTGGAAACACTTAAGATATTGTGGATGATTGGTGTTGCTGACCCATTAAAGTCTGGATTTATTTTTCTGTGATAAAATAATTACATGCATATTAACATATTAGTATTTTCAATTACTTTAAATAAAGTTAGTGTATTTTAAAACCCCAAACAACATTAATGTCTTCTGATATTCCTGGGCTCTAGTATATTGAGTAGTGGCAAGTTGAAGTCTGTGATATTCTGACACCTTGTGGTGATTTTGGTTTCTGTATATAAAAGCTCAAAAAAAAACAAAAACAAAAAACCCCCTTTGTTCTAGATAGCAAGATATTCCTCGTTCCTGATGTTCTTCATTCCTGGCAGTCTCATTCCTGAGACGCTGCCTGTAGGGAAGAGTCCAGCTTATGAAATCTTGCTTCCTTGTTGATTTTAACCTTAAAACTGAGATTAATTTCTAAGGAAAAAATTGGCTTTCAGATGGAATTCAGTTACAAAGAAGTATGTATTGAACATCTGTCCACTCAGTGCCTGGTAGTGTTTTCATTCATTTCACTGGTGTGGTTGGTCTTCACACCAGTATCGTTAGGTAGCTGTCCTGTTTTACACGGGAGAAAACTAAGAATTAAAGTAATTCATTCAAAAACAGAAGCTAATAAGTGGCAGAGATTTTTATTTAGATCTGTGTACTCCACAATCTTGTAATCTTCCCAAATACGATATTGCCTCACCTCAGAGATTATGATAAGCATTGTTAAACACTTAATGAAAAAGTGATGGTTTCTAAAACATAATGAAAAATTAATTGCTGAATATTGATCGCTCTATTTGGCTTGGACAAATAAAATGTAAGTCAATCTGTCTTTCATAGCCTCTCAGGGAATTCCTATCTAGATGTTTCAAACTTTTGTTGGATCATAAGAGAAAATGAATAATAGGGCCAGCCCCAGTGGCCTAGTGGTTAAGTTTGGCGTGCTCCACTGCGGCAGCCCAGGTTCCGTTCCTGGGCACGAACCTACACCACTTGCCTGTCAGTGGCTGTGCTGTGGCAGTGGTTCACATACGAAAAGAGAAGATTGCCAGCGGATGTTAGCTCACGGTGAATCTTCCGCAGCAAAAAGAATAATAATAATAATAATGAGTTCCCATCTGTGCATGGTATAGAAGAAAGTAAAGTCATCTGCTTTGCGTGATTTTCTGTGTCCTTATTAATGCTTCCTGAAACATTGAGGCTATTGTATTTGTGGTTGCTGAGCTACATCAACTCCTGCTGCATCTTCAGATCTACTTTCGTTAAATTTATTTACTGGAAGTAGAGTACATCATACAATATGCAGGAAGTGACCAGGTGAAGAATATAATAAATGATCAGCGCTTGGTCATGTGAAATTCAGCCTCGTCAATTATAAAATCAGAATTTAGTTTAGCTTAATTAATTTTAGGATTAAATTTCCTTCATAGCTGGAGGAGTTTTAGAATATTATAACTTATCACAAAAACGCCAGCTTAAAAATCAACCTGATGCTCCCTGCCAAAAGAAATATTTAGAATATTTGGCTGCTTTGATATCTAGTATAGACATTTCTTCTGGGGCATTTGGTCTGATTAGACACGTATTTCTAATCACGCGTTGTTATCACAAAACCCTATACTCCTACAATCCAGGGCACATTTCCTCTGCTTCGCCTCTCTTCCCTAAATCTGCATGGAGAAGGCATTCAGTAAATGTTGGGGCAGAGAATGGGCAATATTCACCATCTTTAATCTCCTCCATTCATCCGTCCAGATCTTCAAAGTATATACATTCCTGATGATTTTAAAGTTTTCCAGAAAAAATGCTCTAGTAGCATGTAACATTCTACTTGAGAGCTTTGTTCCTTTTTATACTTTAAAATATCAATGTTTTTGTCCTTCCCTGCATATTTATTGCTTATTGGCACATACACTGATTTTGTTCTTCGTTCATCATTCCTAACAATCTTGTGTTCTTATAGCATGTCCGTAGTTAGCCAAGTTCGTATCATTGAGTGGTGTTGATGTTTGAGAACTTTTTTCTTCTGAGTTTATTATTATTATTATAGTATGATGGTAATGATGATGATATCATAAGAAGCTAATGTTCTTCATCAGCTTGTAAATGCTTTAAAATATTCACCTTTACAGTCAAGGTTGTGCTACCCTGAATGAACCTCTCGCTAAATATAACAGTTGTTGTCAGTGTCTTACACATTCAGAAATACAGCCCAGAATGAATAGGATTTGGTCAACATAAACCAACAGTAAGTGACAGAGTCAGGACTGGAGCCCATATATCTGACTCAGAGTACTTCTTGGAACTTTCTGAGTTAAAATCAGACAGAGCCTTCTTTTCCTTCAGGTTAAAATACTCCAAGCCACTGGGTTGCCACAGCATCTGTCCCACTTTGTATTCTGCAAATACAACTTCTGGGATCAGCAGGAGCCAGTCATTGTTGCACCCGAAGTGGATACCTCATCCTCTGCTGTCAGCAAGGAACCTCATTGCATGGTGGTCTTTGATCATTGCAATGTAAGTTTGTCTTCCAGACCTGGTCAGTTTTTAATTACTCAGGTAAAAACAAAACAAAAAAATGAACATTATTTTGTTGAATAAGTTGATATCCATATATATGTCTTGGATCAGAGTTTCTTACAGTGGGGTTGGAGTCAAAAGTAGTGTTGTCAACACTTTATACACCTTAAACTTACACAGTATGTCAATTATATCCCAGTATAGCTGAGGAAAAAAAGAAAAACTAGTGTCAATGCCTTTAACTCCTCTACAATCAAAAGTTGACTTTTGCATGACAGTGTGTATGGATATATGTGTACTCCATAAGGACTCTATGTTTTGGGTTAGATTACTGGAGAAATTGTCATCTGAAAAGGTTAAGAAAATAGTGTTTTAGAGAAAGTGAAGACAGAAAAGAGACAAGACCTGACTTTGTTGAGTGCCTAGTGCTCTGCTAAACCTTTCTGTTGTTCTTCCATTTGCTCTTTACCACAATTGGATTTGATGATAGTGCTTTTTTGCAGCTGAAAAAAAACAGTTCAAAGAGGTCAGTTCGCCTATGGCTAGTAACTAGCAAGACCAAGAATGTCAGATTCTGGATTCTTTTTTTCTACTATACCACGCTTGATTCGTCTCATTTTTTTCAAGAGAGAGGTCTCTTTCTAATCTGTTTAAAACAAATATCTTTAGTGTGTTAAAATATTGAGAGAGAGGGAGAGAAAGAGAGCAGAGATTCTATGATTTGTTAAAAGAAACTGTTTTAGAGCTTAATCCAAATTATTGCAAAATGCTGTCTTAGCTCTATCTTGTATTGATGGACAGGTTGGGAGAATTTTTTAAAATTAGGTGATTCTTTTGCACTGATGATCATTACTCATTTCTGTTTTCTTCTATTAGTGGAGATAGATAGCTTCCTAAAAACTGGGAAAAATTGTTTTCCCAACACACTGCTACCTTATTGCATATAATAACTTTTATGTCAGGGCATCGTAGAACATTGTTGTAATTCTTTTCTTTCTTTCTTTCTTTCTTTTTTTTTTTTTTTTTTAACTTTTGTCCCTTCCTTCTTTCAGCAAGCAAGGAAGCATGTGGTGTGTTTTTTTTCTTTTTTGCTGGAAAAGATTCGCCCTTGGCTAACATCTGTTGTCAATCTTCCTCTTTTTTTTGTCCTCCCCAAAGCCCCAGTACATGGTTGTATATTCTCGTTGTAAGTCCTTCTGCTCTTCTCTGTGAGTTGCCGCCACAGTGTGGCTACTGACAGACAAGTGGCATGGTTCCACGACCGGGAGCTGAACCCAGGCCACTGAAGCACTGAGAGTGCTGAACTTTAACCACTAGGCCATCAGGGCTTGATCCATTGTTGTAATTCTTAATGTAACTATTTATACTTTTTTTTTTTGAGGGCGATTAACCCTGAGCTAACATCTGCCAATCCTACTCTTTTTGCTGAGGAAGACTGGCCCTGAGCTAACATCCATGTCCATCTTCCTCTACTTTATACGTGGGACGCCTACCACTGCATGGCTTGCCAAGTGGCACCATGTCCGTGCCCGGGATCCAAACCAGCGAACCCTGGGTCACCGAACCGGAATGTGCAAACTTAACCGCTGCGCCACCGGGCTGGTCCCACTATTCATACTTTTAAAAATAGCTAACACAATAGAATACCATGTTGGTCTTTCACAATACGTTTTCAAGGTGAAAAGTTTTTTAAAAATCAGAGTTATAGTTATTTTTAAAATCGAGAACCTTAGACCATCTGAGCATTCATTGTGGGTGTTAGATGACAGGCTTGTTCTATAACTAAAACATTCTTTTCAATTTCTCCTCCCCATGATGAGGTAAATATGTGATGTCAGCTATAAATAATCCTAAAGTTGCTAGAAAATGTTTCCTCTTCTGTAATTATTTTCTTTCAGGAGTTTTCTGTTAATATCACTGAAGACTTTATCGAGCATCTTTCAGAAGGGGCATTGGCAATTGAAGTATATGGACACAAGATGAATGATCCTCGGAAAAACCCAGCCCTGTGGGATCTGGGGATTATCCAAGCAAAAACACGTAGTCTTCGGGACAGGTGAATCTTAGATATTCATTTGATACCATTTATAATTTTTAAAAATTGCTAGAAATTGATCCTGCTGTTTGTAGAGGTGACCCCTTCCTGAACCTTCCTGTTCCAGGGGTACATGGTGGTGTTTCCAGGATGTTAATAGCACAGCTGAAGCTCCTTAGGGGAGCGAACCTTGAAGAGTGAAGGAAGAAAGGCAAATATATAGGAAGTTAAGTGTAAAGAATAACATGAGTTTTTGGAGAATAAATTGCCTATCATTATGAATTACTTCTAATTAATCAGATGGAGAGAGAATGGATCAAGATACACTCTAGAATTCGGGTTTACTGATTTTGTCTTTAGCTCGGAGAGCTTGTCAAGTGGCCTCAGTGATGAAGGAGGCAGGCTTATTTGTTGACCAGGATTTTAAAAAGAAGAGAGAAAAGGAAATGACTGAGAGAGCATATATTTTTATCTTTCATCTAGTTATAGATGAGAACCAGATTTTCCTTTTTTGCATTTAGAACATTTTAGCAAATACTAAATTAGGCGTTGAGATATTTTTCTTGGTTTTCTTACTGACCTGAGCAAAGATACTTGTCAAGCCACTAAAGCATTCAGCACTCCCTTTATCTATGAAAAAGAGAATCACTGTACTTGCTTCTGTATGTTTGATTATAATGTTTAAATTTTTGAATAACCACTTTGAAATAGATTTTTAATTATCATACCTTTTTGAACTAAATAAAGGAGCTATTTCTAGTTCTGGTATTAAGTTTAATTTTGCTTTTAACTATATTTGCTAGTATGTGCTTATATATTACTCATTGAACTACAGATCATTCTACCGAGTTACTGTGTTTGGAGGTCATTATCATTGTTAATTCTCATGTGCAGTATCCTACGCCCCCTGTATTGAAATAGAAATGTGTGATTTTCCAAGAATTTCAACTGTTTCCTAGATGGAGTGAAGTCACCAGGAAAGTGGAATTCTGGGTTCAAATCTTGGAGCAGAACGAGAATGGTGAATACTGCCCTGTTGAAGTAATTTCTGCTAAGGATGTGCCAACAGGAGGAATCTTCCAACTCCGGCAGGTAACAAAATTGTGAATGTTATCGTTCTTAATGTTAACATTTAATTCTTTGGCACTGTAAAGCTTAATGTTGGATTCCTTTTAGCAGAAATGTCAGTGATAATGAAATCTAGACTGGTCAAGTCCATTTCTTGTATTAAAATTGTCCTTACTTCACGTGTATTTTCCTTCATTTTCAAAGTATTGCTATTTATAATATTTTAAAACGAGCTTCTGTTAGGTTTAAGTAAGAAAAAGGTTAGTTTTAAAGAATTCAGAATTGAACTGTAGGAAATAAAACAAACATATCAAGCAGCATTAGAATATTTATATACACCTGAAATTTATGTAATGTTATAAACCAATGTCACCTCAATAAAAAAAATTTTTTTAAAGAATATTTATAGGGGCAGGCCACGTGGCTGAGTGGTTAAGTTCTCGTGCTCTGCTTCAGCGGCCCAGGGTTTCACTGGTTCAGATCCTCAGTGCAGACCTGGCACTGCTCATGAGGCGGCGTCCCACATGCCACAACTAGCAGAACCCACAACTAAAATATACAACTCTCTGCTGGGGGCATTTGGGGAGAAAAAGGAGGGGAAGAAAAAGAAGATTGACACCAGTTGTTAGCTCAGGTGCCAATCTTTAAAAAAAAAAAACCAAAAAACCAGAATTTTTATAAAAACAAGCAGAAGCTATGTCACACGGCAGACAGAACAAACACTTCAGAGTCTAACATGCTAGGGGTTCATTTCTGGCTCTCCCACGGCCTACCCGTCCATCCGTGAACAAGCTCAGTAGCGTCTCAGAGCCTTTTCTCAGGTGTGAAGTGGAGGTGATGATAACACAGCTTCGCAGGATTAGCGTGAGTGTTAGAGAGATTATAAGTATGTGAAGCACAGTGCTTGGTGCTGGGAGGTGAGATGTGTTTTTTCCTGCTGACACCAACTAATTCTTTAATTCTCTGCAGACACACCAGCTAGGTGTCCTACAATTCAATTCAGTTTGGACCCTAACCACCCAGAGTGAGCTCCAGACTCCACAGGTTTACAGGCTCAGACTTAGGCACAAGACTTCCCTTGCTTCAGACGCCAGTTGCAAGTATCGAGTTCCCAGGTTACCCATACTTCTGTCCGACTTGGCTCCAAAGTTAGGGGTTCCCGCAATTCTCCTCCTCAGGTTTGATAATTTCCTAGAATGACGCTCAAAACTCAGGAAGGCCCTTCATTTACTGTTACCAGTTTATTATAAAGAATACAACTCAAGAATAGCCAAATGGAAGACATGCGTAGGGCAAGGTATGGGACAAGGGGTGAGGAGCTTCCGTGTCCTCTCTGGCGGGGTGTGTCACCCTCCCAGCACCTCGATTTGTTCACCAACCAGGAGCCTCCCCAAACCCCATCATTTGTAGGTTTTTATGGATGTTCCCTTATGTAGTCATGATTGATGAAAGCATTGGCCATGGGTGATTCACTTAATCTCCAGCCCCTCTCTCCTCTCTCCCTAAGGTTTTGGGGTGGGGCTGAAAGTTCCAAACTTCTAATCAAGCCTGGGTCTTTTCTGATGATCAACCCCCAACCTGAAGCTATCTAAGGGCCTGCCGAGAGTCAACAGATTAAAAGTCGTGTCATTAAAAGATGCGCCTGTCACTGTTAATCACTCACTTACCTCATTGTTTCAAGAGTTTCAGGAGCTCTGTGCCAGGAACTGAGGACAAAGACCAACTATCTTTCTATGATACCACAGGAGGTGTTTAGTAAATGTAGGTAGGTAGGTGTGAATACCTCCCAGAAGTCAATATAGCAACTATGTGGGAATTGTCACTCAACCTTAGGCTGATTGTGATCTGTAAAGTGGCTGCACTGCCAACTAAAGATGAGAGAGAATATCTTAATAGAATTTACATATAAGATTTGGAAATACTCTTTTTTTGTAATACCTTACATTAATTCAACGTTTGGTAGACTATTATATACTATAGTAGTTTCCATACTTTAGAACAGTAATAAAATATTAGACTAGCTCTAGAAGATGAATGTTGAAATCATTCAAAGCAAAATATTGAAAACAGTTTTAAAAAAATTTTGCTTAAGTATTTAAGTTTCTGAATGTTTTAGGAAGAGGAAGGTGATAAGCCCTTGTTCTCTGACCCCCGCAAATGAATTTTAGCAAATTCATTCTTGTATGGACAAAGATCTGAAAGCAAAAGGAAATTAGTTTAAATTATAGCATGAGCTATATACATAAGATAGGACTCTTAAGGGTGTGAAGAACATCTTTTTCTGAACATCTGTTAAAACTATTTATATCTTCTTTGGTTGCCTTAGTAATTCATCTCTTGAAAGGCAAAGCCAGATAATTTTCTGTGCTTTAGTGTAAATTGAATATTTAAATATTTGTCATACTTTTGACAGTACTCTTGAGCTGGATGCTGAAAGAATCATGTAAAGGCTGGAAAGGTTTTTTCATATATGAATGGCAAGAGTAAAGATACAGAGGTTGGGATTAGGTAACTTTGGGTAGAAAGTAAAATGTAGGAAGAGCTGGAAAACAGGTATAGAAGAGATTATAGAAGTATGTGGCAGCTGGTTCCTAGAGGGCCTCCGATGCTAGGCTCATTTGAATTTAATAGATTCCAAAATTGGGACCTGTTGTTCTTGAACAGGAAAGTGGCAGAGGAAGGCCGATTAGGTTAACCATATGAAATTGCTGGCTTTGTAGTTAAACAATAGTCAAGTATCAGCAGTTACAAGAAGTTGAATCTTACAGTTAAAGTATCCTTGTTCAAAGCTTTTCTATGAAACATTAAGCCGTTGCTGGGTCTTTTCCCTCCTTTTCTTCCCTTTCCTTCTCTGGAATCCTCCCCCAGAGCATATGTACGTAACCCTTCACATTTGGGCATGCATTCAGAATAGGTCATTTTCCGTCTTAGGCAAAGTAAACAAACAATGTAGCTAACTGGAATGACTAAACTATTTTAGACAATTAAAATGTTTTCTGAGGTACTCGTTCTATGAAATAAATGATAGATAGTCCTTGGAAAATATTAAATCAAAAGACATCTGTAACCCATCTCTTCAAATCCAGCTTGATAGGATCAATCATTGCCTAAGTTGATTTTCCTGGTAATATAGGGCTCTTGGGAGTTAAAATCTGATGGAAGAGAGGAAGTGTAACTGACTTGAAATTGTATATTCAAATTTTACTTTTCAAATTCTATTTTACATTCCTAAAATTAATAAACCAACTTTGAAGTCAGTAAGTTGGAAATACTGTGAATTTTCTTTGAAAATGTTATTTCATTGTAAATATTCAAAGTCACATAGTATTTATTCTGAGAATCTGCTTAAGAGGGAACAGCTTCTCTCTGATCACTTCATTTTACAGTTTGGTTTAAAATTATTTTATTTTGGAACTGGAGCAGTGAATTCAGCATAGTAGTAATTATTTTTATTTCTAACTCTAATTGCTTGTTTTTAAAAGTAGATCATACTATATATTCTGGGTTCAGAATATATCATGTATGTTGTTCTACAGTAATATTTTAATGACTAATATTGCAGTGTAAGCAGTTATCAATATTATACATTTAATTTGCATGTAATTTTTTGTGTTATTCTTAACATTGCTTTGAGACATTTTGTGTGTATGTATTATTATTTGTCTAGAAAGATTCCTAGAAAGTTGGATTGCTGGGTCAAAGGATACTTACATCTTTAAGGCAAATTGCACTGCAGAGAGGTCGTACCAATTTATATTCCCACCAACAGTGTATGTAATTGGCTGTTTCATAAACTTTGGGCAATATTGGGAATTGCCTTTTTAGAAGATAATTCCTAGTTTAGTAAGTGAAAACAGGTGTATCATGCTTATTTTAATTTGTATTTATTTGGTTATTAGTAAGTTGAGCATTTTTTATTATCCAGCTTTTTGTGTTACCTTTGTTAGAATGTTTTCTTTTTCTTGGAAAAATATGTAAGCCATATATTTGTTCTATGTCTTTATATTTGCTTAAAAAGTAAATAAGTATTTTTTCCTGATTAGTTTTTCAATTTGTATTTTACTACTTAACATTTAAGATACAGTGAGATGTGTCCAAAGTTAAACGTTTTTCTCAACATCAACCTGTAGGGGTCTCTCTAAACCAAATTTTTGGAATTCAAACTGATTTAAAGAAACTCTTAAAATTGTCTGTGATACAGGGGCAGTCCCGGCGAGTTCAAGTGGAAGTGAAGTCTGTGCAGGAATCTGGGACGTTACCATTGATGGAAGAATGTATATTGTCTGTTGGCATTGGATGTATCAAAGTTAGACCGCTCAGATCCCCCAAGATGCATGAGCTCTTCCATGTAAGTTTCTCTGCCTATTGTGTTCTTGTTGAAAGACCCAAGCAGACAAGAGAGTCTTGTGGAACCCGTCAGAAAACTGCCTTCCACAAACAATTCTTTCAGTATTTCTTTTTGTTTTCCTTTGGTGTCTTTCTTAGTGTATTGCATTTTTATGGAATCACTGCACCAACTGTTGGTTTTGCCCTGGTACCTGGCAAACTGAGGGTTAAACCTCTCAGTCTTCAGAAGCTCCTCAGTGCCAACTAGTGATTACCTCCCCCATCACCCACCCTCTCTGCAGAAACCCCCTGCTGGCTTGTAAAGACTCTTTGCCAGCAGGTGTTTGATTTCCCCTGGGGAGTGGGACTATAAACCCAGCAGGCAAAGTATTGTACTGGTTCTCGAAAAGGTCAAATGAATGTTCTTCACTATACTATGAGAAGAAGCTCAAGGTTTTACTCCAACTTCCTGAAAACTGTAAGACCAAGAGTGAGGCTGAGGGTAGGTGGGAGATGAAATAGTATATTCATTGAAGTAGGAAATATAAAGTGTGGGAAAAGATTCAGATATTTAGTGTGGCTTGATTCTTGGATAATTATTTTGGTTCTGCATAATATATATTTTATTTTAGGAGGAAGAGGAGGACATGGACAGCTACCAGGTAATTAGACACGTGTTAGCCTCATCAAATAAGCTTGATTAAAGTATGACTTAACTACTCATTCCTGAGTCTTGCTATACTGTTGCTTAATAATTACACAATTAATTTGGGTTCAAATATTGCTTTCTCTCAAATTAAAACAGTAGGGAACAATGAGTGTTTTGTAGACTATAAAGTAAACTCTGTTTAGTGTAGGAAATCATTTGTGACTGTTGTCCTTTCCCAAACCTGGAGCACCCCTTCCAGGTTCCCTACAGATCCATTTCTCCAGATCTTCTTCCTGGCGCTTTTTCTCTCCTTGAAGGGTCTCGCCCACCCTCTCCCGTGTAAGAGCCGTCTCACACTGAGCTTCAGTCAAGCCGAGCCCCCTAGGTGTTTTCCATATTTTTAAGCCAGGTCTCCCTTCCTCACTTCCTGGAGTCATCTAGGTTTGCTTTTGGTTTTCCCCCCCTTTCCTAATCTCCTGCAAGATTTTGCTTATGTCTCTTAAGTTTTATTGTGTTAGTCATTGTTTTAGAACTGTCTCAGCTCTGTGGATCCTGATTATGTCATCCACTGTAGTCACTCTCCTGGTTTTGCATCATTCTAATTTGATAAAAATGTCTGCCTTCCTATAAGTCACTGATAAAAATGTTGTATCAGATAGGGTTAAATACAGAGTCCTATGGCACAACAATAGAGACTTCTTTTAAGCTGACATTAGTCCATTAATCACTGTTCTTTAGACGTGATGTTTCAGTTGTTTATGATTTCATTCAAGCAGATCCATTGCACATTTCTCCCATCTTGTCCGCAAGAATGTCACGAGCTATTTGGTTAAGTGCTTTAGTGAAATCCAGACACACACTCTATCTGCAGCATTCCACTGATCTACCCAGTCTTGTAACTTTATTACAGAAGGAAATGAGGTCAGATTGGTGTACAGTCAGGTGTTGACTGGTAGAACTGTTAGTCTGTTGATAACACCCCCTGCTCCCTCTTGCATCCCACCCGCCTCAAAAAGAACCTTCAGATACAAGGTAGAGAAGCATGTGGTGTTGTTGCAGAGACTAGTGAAATGTGTTGAAGGCTATAGTTAAGAAATCTGAAGAATCTTATGATGGTTCTAAGGGATGTAAATTTGAAGATGATTGTGATTTTTATCCATCAAAGAGACCCTGTGAAAGATCTTAGTTGCGAGTGCTTGGAGTTCTGCCCCTTGAGCCAATAGAAATGAAACTTATCCTGGGTATCAGAGAATGCCCTTTCAGAAACTGTCTTACTCTGGAACAGTTATGCTTTCATTTCTGAAAGTTCCTGTTCTGAATAATGGTTGGAGTCAACTAGTGGTAGTAATAAAGATGTTAGTGTATAATACTTTACATTTTGAAAGCATATTAGAGTAAGGTAAGATAGAACATTGGTTTCAGATATGTTGTCTTGACATTATATTTACTAGAATTTCCCTTGTTTTCTTCCAGGATCGGGATTTAGAGAGACTACGTAGAAAATGGCTAAATGCATTAACCAAACGTCAAGAGTACTTAGATCAACAATTGCAAAAGCTTGTCAGTAAACATGGTAGGAAAAGCAGGTTGAATGTTTCCCTACTCCCAGATCAGTGCGTAATTAATCCCTATTTGCAGCCACATAAATTAAAAGTATATGAACACATCAATAATGGGGATGATAGGAGCAAAGGAGTGTTACTTATTTGTATCATATCCTTTCAAAAGAACAGTTGTAATAATGTCTTTGCCTAGGTCCCCCCCCTCCCCAATAAAGAGAAAACATAGAACGTAAAGTTGTTAACATAGTTGTGTCTCAAAAATAACTCAAGGAAGGGTACTAACATTTTTGATTTCTTGTCCAAAAGCACTTGAATCCTCTGACTCTGGAAGAAATGATTCAAGTGCTGTTCCACTGTAGGCCTTCTGTGAACTGAAGATGGCCTCTCTGAAACGTACACCAACCTCTCTAGCTTGTAGTTAGTTTTTTATCATGAATTTTTTCTCATTAATTAGGGAAGTAATAAGTTCCTAGTGAACCCTCAGTAACTGAAATTGTCCTGTCAGCATGCAGGACAAAGTGTAAATAGCAAGTGAAGGATCTGTATTTGATCCTCATTTCTGATGTTCTAGATAAAACAGAGGATGATGCTGACCGTGAAGCTCAGCTTCTAGAGATGAGGTTGACTCTGACTGAGGAGAGGAACGCGGTGATGGTGCCCTCTGCTGGCAGCGGGATCCCAGGGGCCCCAGCAGAATGGTATGAGTGCTGCCCTGTGTCTTCTGAAGTTCTAAATGCTCACTAAGCCGCCTGCTTTCTCTGTTAATCTTGCCTAGGCTTCACTTCATGGCACACTTCTCATAGCATATGGGAAAGTGTTGTTTGAATTAGAGGAAGCGTTAAATTATTTTCATGAGTTAGAATAACTATGGCCTAAAATTCTGTTTTAGGCAATAATATTGTTATTGGCCCAAGTGATTAAGATTTCTGAGAATCTAAATCAATATTTAGTACCACTGTACGTAGCATTTAAAAAAAATGGTTAATATGTTAATTTCTTGGGTCGTTCCCTTAAAAGACCACTTGGTCATAATAAAATTGCGAGTCCAGGAGTTTTTGGTTTTGGTGCTGACTTAAACTGTACTGTCAGCAAATGTTCTGTGCCACTTTAGAGAAAGTACAAATAGTACATTATGCCATATGGGGCTCTTAGGTATGTAATTTTCTAAGAAAGTAAGTCTAAACAAGGGAGCTTCAATTATGAACAGGTATATGGGTCTTAGCAGACTGAATTCCAGCGTCAGAGTGTGTGATAATTGTGCACGAGGGCAGTGGTGAAGAGAGGCAGTCGTTACAGTTAAGTCTGTGGCCTCTCTAATGTGAAACTGTAGCAAACCTGATGCCCACAGTTGTTGCGGGCTTGACCTGTCATAGATCCGAATGTCTATTAAGGCTGTGTCTCACAGTACATGTGCGGAGAAAGTCTGCTTTATTTGAGATGCCATTTGTTCTTTATGTTTTAGGACCCCCGTTCCCGGGATGGAAACACACATTCCTGTTATATTCCTTGACTTAAATGGTAAGTTAGGAGGCGCCTTCTGGAGGCTTACCTCTTGACAAATTAGTGTCCAAGTAACACTTAGATTCTAGCAAAGTATGCAGTCAAGCAATTCTGTAAGCCTTAGGTTAGGGTCCATTTTATGTGTGCCAAAGGACTCTGATCCTTGCAAAGAATGAGTTTTCTGTTAAGAATAATATGTTTATAAGAGTAAAGGTATGTTTCATCATGGTATGTGCTCACACTTCATTCTTTGACTCATGGTGCTGTGTGGATACTTTGTTCTCCCATCAGTTTAGGATGGTAGTAATGTTTTCCTGCAGGTAAAATATTTCCTTCTTTGTTAGGGAAAGACTTCTCTCTGGAAACGACTGATAACTAGTGATGCTTATGTAGCAGGTTTTCTTTTATCTGGTGTTTTCTTAGCATTACTGAATGAATTTCTCACTTTTTCTGTGAGTTCTTGTGCCATTTATCCCTGCATTGCCTATTTTTTTTTTTAATAACTGTCACTTTTTCCTGACTTTTTTCCCCTCCTGTAAAATATTTTGGATGTGGCTACGTTTTACATATACTCTGTCTAAGGAGGGAAAATAAAAATGAAAAGGTAGATTAAAGAGCTAAAAATAAGTTAAAAGTCAGCAGTTAAATTCCTAAAACATCTGTAGAAGAACTCTGTATTAAAATTAACTCTCCTAAATGACAAGTTTGCGTGTCCTCAATGATTTTCTTCCACCTGGCTAAAAGTGAGCTATAACATCTGAGGTATTTAGCTTCTTGTGCCACTTGGCTTAGTTAGACATCTGGAAGATTTTTGTATGCACACAGAGTTAGAGAAGAATTCTTAGCCACTCCTGCTGTCTGTCCACCTGATCGGGTTTTAATGCATTGCCACAGTACTCTGTCCTACCTTGTTGTTCTCTTGAGCTTTGGAGACTGAAGGTGACTCTGCTCTATTCTATTTAGGTTGCTAGGTAGGTGCAGTGCTTATGTGTTTGTGTGAGTGTGTGTGTGTGTGTCTAGGAGGGTAAGAAAGTGGAAGAGAGTGAGCTGAAAGAAGACCTGTTAGTACGGATGTTCCAAGACATGATCAGAGCCTTCTTTAGCCTTAAGCCTATTATTAGTCCACCCTAGCCGACATACTAGAAGAGAAACTTTTTATTTTTTTGAGGAAGATTAGCCCTGAGCTAACATCTGCTGCCAATCCTCCTCTTTTTTTTTTTTTTTTGGTACTGAGGAAGACTGGCTCTGGGCTAACATCTGTGCCCATCTTCCTCTACTTTATATGTGGGACGCCTACCACAGCATGGCTTGCCACGCAGTGCTATGTCCACACCTGGGATCCGAACCGGTGAACCCCAGGCCGCTGAAACAGAACGTGCACACTTAACCACTGCGCCACCAGGCCAGCCCCTGGAAGAGATACTTTTGATTCCTACTTACTAGCTTTAGATGGATAGGGAGTTGGGAGGGCCAGGCTTGCAACTGAACAACCAAAGGGCCATGGGGTAACTCTAGCACATGCAGCCAGTTGGTTCTTTTGTTGAACTTAATTGTCAGAAAATTGGAATCTCTCTCACTTCTTGTTTCTTTAGTGGACTAAAAGATAGGGAATTTGGATTGTAATCTTATCATTAACATGTGTGGACTGACCTTGAGTAACCTTTTGGGTATCTAGGCTTCAGTTGCCTTCCGTGTAAAATAAGGGCATAAAGGTAGGAGATTGGATAAGATGATTTCTTGAGGCACTTTCCTTCTCTAAGGTCTGTGAACTGTTTAATGGCCATCGTCTGTGTCATGCAAGATTTTAGAGCCAAAAGCAAATGAAATTTGAGGCAGAAGAATTTAGTACTAAGTACATTGAAATTTAGCTGGTAGAGGTTGTACTTTAAAGTGACCTTCCTATTTATTGGAACTTCTTTGCTTTTAGCTGATGATTTCAGCTCTCAGGATAATCTTGATGACCCCGAAGCTGGTGGATGGGACGCTACCCTTACTGGGGAAGAAGAGGACGAGTTCTTTGAACTGCAGATTGTAAAACATCATGATGGAGAGGTAAACACAGCATAACGGGGGAAGATTGGATGGAAAGTAGTTTCGGTAACCTTTCCATAAGCCTTTTGAAACAATCAGCAAGGTAATCATTTCAGTGCTTACATTTCTCAAGACATATAAATGAAAACCTTTCATTAGGACTTCCAGAAAGAATGGAACCACTTCCAGAAGAAGTGGACCATCAGATTATGTCCATTCGCAGTTTTACTTCGTTTCCAGGTAAAGGACCTCTGTTGGGACTCATAGTTCAGGTCAGCGGTGGTCCACTCTCTAGGGAAATGCCACTGAAGTACACAGAGGTAAAATGATACAGTGTTTGGGATTTGCTTTGAAGTTCTTTAGTAAAACCTTTTAAAAAGGGAAAAAAAGAATAGATGAAGCCAGTGTGGCAAACTTGATAACGTTTGATTCTGAGCAAATGGGTATAAAATAGGAGCTTATTTTCTAATTTTGAGAATATTGGAAAAATTGTAAAATATTTTAAAGAAGGAAAACTGATGTGGTACTTTGAAGGACACATCGTCACTTAATGGTATTCCTAAAATGCAAAACTTGGGAGCTGGCCCCATGGCCTAGTGGTTGAGTTTGGCATGCTCCACTTGGGCAGCCTGGGTTCACTTCTCAGGCATGGACCTACACCACTCGTTGGTGGTCTTGCTGTGGCAGCAACATACATGCAAGATAGAGGAAGATTGGCACAGATGTTAGCTGAAGGCAAATCTTCCTCAAGCAAAAAGAGGAAGATTGACAACAGATGTTAGCTTAGGGCAAATCTTCCTTGGCAAAAAAAAAGGATGTAAAACTTGAATCTAATAGTGGGGAAACAATCAGACATACCCAATTGTGGTCTATTCTGTAAAACAGCAGGCCTGCACTTTCTTTAATAAGTTGGTGTCATGAGTGATGAAGAAACGCAGGGGCACCATTCCAGATTAAAGCAGACTAAAAGGACATGACAACTAAATGTGAATTGTGATCCTGGATTGGAACAATTGAAAATGTGAATATGGACTCTATATTATATAATAGTCTTACGGTGATGTTAAATTTCCTAAACATGATAATGGTCCTTTGGTTAGGTCAGAGGATGTCCTTGCTCTTAGAAGATACTTGCTGAAGTATTTAGGAATGTAGAGTTATATGTCTGTAACTTACTCTGAAGCGGTTCTGCAAGAAAAAAAAAGAAATCTGTGTATATGTTGTGAGTAAGAGAAAGAGAAAGGAAAAGTGGCAAAATGTTAACAGTTGATGAATCTAGATGAAAGATGTACAGGAGTTCATTGTACTGAATTTGCAAGTTTTCTTTATGTTTGTGCATTTTTCAAAATAAAAAAATTTTAAAGCCAGCCAGCCAGGAACATTATGCTCTGTACTCCCGGACTAGGCGGGTGAGGCCACATCTTCATATTCCACAGTCCTTCAGGGCACTTCTCCCAGTAGAACAGCACTCGTGACTGGATGTCCGGCTCCCAGCCTAAGCCAGGATGTTTCCTTGTGAGCGATTTGGCTTTTAGGGGTGATGGAAGCATGTTCTTTCTGTCTTCTCTGCAGGTGAAAGCAGAAGCCTCTTGGGACTCTGCAGTGCACAGTTGTCCTCAGCTCAGTAAGGGCACACCTGCGGAAGAGCGAGTGTTTCTCATTGTGCGGGTGACGGTCCAGCTCAGCCATCCGGCTGACATGCAGCTGGTCTTACGCAAACGAATCTGTGTCAATGTTCACGGCCGGCAGGTGAGTCATTAATCCTAGTTGAAGAAATGACTTTAACCAACTTGAGGTCCAGCACGAGGGCAGGGCCGTGGAATGGTTGCTCTGCCCTCCTATCCAGACTGGCTGCTTCCTTCCCAGAACATGTCATCCTGACTTCCTCCTAGACAGTATTAAATTCTTACACTGAATCTTTTTTATTACACATTCACAAATTACAGCCATTCTTTTGGGTGCCACAGAGCCCTGTCAAGGTGAAGTTCACTGTTTTTGCTTTTTTGTCTGGGTCCTACAAGATGAGAAGATTTCCTGCGGCGTAGCTGTTGTTTGTGCTGCTTACCCTTCACTTTCCATGCCTTTCTTTCCTTTCAGTCATCTCTGCTAATTCATTGATTTATATATTTGGAGAGTATACTCTGTCAAGCTTTGGGGTAAAAATAAGAAATAGTCTGCATCCTTGAAGGGCCAGTGTCCACCGGCATGTGTAGATGTCTAAACAGGCATCTCTTCTTATTGTGATAGTGCTGTGATGCAGGTGTCCACCAAGTGCTGGAAGGTTGCAGGCGGGAGAGTGTAGAATTCAGACCAAGGAAGTCCAGGGAGGCTGCAGAGAGCAGGGGGCATGTGAGCAGCTCCTTTGTAGATGGGGAGTTTGGCTGACAGAGAAGGAGAAGTTGGCTGCTCGGTGGGGAGGAGGAAATCCACGTGCAGAGGTGGTGAGGAAGGAAGGGGCGTGGCGGGCTTGGGGCGTGAGCAACATGGTGTGGAGGGTGTGCTACAGACGCCCAGGCGGCGCTGTCAGCATAGTTGCAGCTAGATTCTGAAGGACCTTGTGACATATGGACGAGTTTGGTAGAAAACTTCTGGGTAAGAATATGAACTGTTTCTCTTAAAGGCTTTGCGGACAGAGGATTCAGGAGGTTGATTCTAGGGATTCTTTTTAACAATCCATGCTCACTTTTGTGAGGTCTTCTCAATACGCAGACTAAAACCGGGACAGATGAAAATAAATCTTTTCATTTAAAAGAGCAGAGTCATGGTTGACAGAGTCCTAGATGTAATCTCCACCCTTAAAAATTAATCTTTAGTTCTAAATGTCACACTGATATCAATCTTTGAAATGAAGACTGGCGGTAATGCTGTTAAAATTGCAGCTCTTTAACTTGGCAATCCAACATCAATAAAATCCAGGTCATCGGGTTAGCTATAGATGTAGATGGTGTGTCTCCTATTCACTTTTTTCTCGGAAGTCTTTAAGAGACTGAAAAAGCCATGTTGCTCTTGGGGAGCATTTTGAAGAGTTACCTGCCGTTTTAGAACTAGATATTGTGGCTGCCGGGCGCTGAGACTGACCTGGCGCAGCTGCCAGCCTCACAGAGTCCTTAACAGAAGGGGTGCACTGTGGGGTCACCAGGTTTCTTCTGTTTTTTGTCTCTTTTTTTGGTTTTGTTTTAAATTTATTTTTTGGGGCTGGCACAGTGGCGCAGCAGTTAAATTTATTTTTTATTATAGGGACAAGGAGTTGCTGCATTTTTCCCCGGGTTGAAATGATTTGATAATATCTGACTGATACTGAATGAAATGATAGTATTGTAGGGTATGCCAGTTTCCCTCCCATTTTCAGATATTTTATTCCTAAAAATTGCTTATTTATAGCAAGAACAGGGACTTCCTTCTGACCCTAATACATGCATGTCAGCTTTATAATTCCATACAAAAAGAAAACAAAAAAGTAAGATAAGAACAGCGCCCAGACCTGCCCCCGCCACCTGCAGCTGTGCTTTGACAGAACTGCAGTGGCTCACCTTGCCAGACTAACAGTGAGAGAGCAAAGGGATGAAATGTGTTTCTTTGCATTCTAAGAGGGTAAAATCTTTTAAAAAATTAGCTAAAGGTCACTGAATAGGAAAGAAATTAGTACGTAAGAATGTGAGAATATGTACTTCTAAGACCAAACACCTTGATTTTTCTATTTTCTTTGGGAGTTTTCACATATTTCCTACTTCCCTTTTGCACGGGGGAAAAGGTTCAGCATCAGTTTAATGTTCTCTCTTCTTCTTATCTTTATTCACCAATTGCATTCTGCCCTCATCCCTGCTCTCTTCAACCTCTACAGGATGTTCAGTCTTAGCAGCATCTTCAAATGAGTCATCTATGCATTAATTCAACAGTTCAATTCTTAACTGTGCAAAGAGCGCAGTCAGCATAAACAATGACCATGCACTCTTAAATCATTCTTCATAATGATCCTGCTTTGGTCAAGAATTTAATGCCTGAACTTGTCAATATTCATGGTGCAAGATGTCCATCGTGCTGCAAAAAAAAAAAAAAAAGTGTAAGAGTCAACAGTCCTTGCTTACATCTTCAGTGGAAGGTCATTTTATTGTGTAGAAGTCAACAGGCTTATTTCTGTGGCCTTTAAGCAGAGTTGAACCAGATGCCTAGCGTTGCTTTCCAGAGTTTAGGGTCTGTACTTTTCATATATTGCATATAGGACCTGTCCCATGGCAGGTATCTAATTGGTTTCGTGCACTAAGAGGAAGTTGAGGAACCTGTATTTAGTGATTTTGATTTCATCTTGCTTTTATTGGAAATATGCTCTGTTTCTTTTTGGTTGGAGTGAATGCAGCAAGCTTTATGCTGTCTCTTTGTTAAAGAAAACTCAGTTTTTGGGGCCAGCCCCATGGCCAAGTGGTTCAAGTTCCTTGTGCTGCGCTTCAGTGGCCTGGGTTCATGAGTTCGGATCCCGGGCATGGACCTACTCCACTCATCAGCCATGCTGTAGAGGCGTCCTGCATACAAAGTAGAGGAAGATTGGCACAGTTGTTGTTAGCTCAGGGCTAATCTTCCTCAAGCCAAAAAAAGAGGAAGATTGGCAATAGATGTTATCTCAGGGCAAATCTTTCTCACCAAAAAAGACAATCAAAAAACCTGTCAGTTTTTGAGGTGGGAAACCATATCTTCTATTTTGTTTTTCTCTAGGGTTTTGCTCAGAGTCTCATAAAAAAGATGTCACATCGAAGTTCTATTCCTGGTTGTGGAGTGACTTTTGAAATTGTCTCCAATATTCCAGAGGTAAGAAGGATCATATGAAATTTGAATTTACTAAAAAGAAACATATAAAAAGAGCCAACTCCCTGAAAAGTCCCTACCGAAGAAATACGTATTAAATAAAAATGTGTATTTAGGGAAATGCCGTAGGTTTGTAGAGGTCGTTCCTAATTTTAACTTGATTCATAGTAAAATGCACTTGTGCTTTTAAAGGTTCTGGTTTTAGTATTTTGTTAAAGATGAACTTTTGAAAAGCAAATCAACACCTTTTTACTCATAGAAGAAGACACAAGATAACAATGTTGTAATCCTTGAAGGGAGGCAACATAGCGTAACACAGAGATTCAGGGTTTCATTTTGGAATCAACAGAAATCTTGTTTCTGTCACCTCTTAGTGACGTGAACTTGGGTAAGTTATTTGAGCTTAAATTTTTCATTTGTCAAATGGGTTAGTGATACCTCCTGTACAGGGTTGTTTTTAAGGATTAAATGAGACAGCATATACAAATTGTTGTGTCCATGCTAAAAATAAATTTTAATTACTATTATTGTTATAGTTATTATTTCTCTTTCTGAACTAATTGAGATATTCACAGGAATTAAATAAATGGAGCTTAAAATCCCTCTGAGAGAAGCCTGCTGGAGGACGTAGCTTATGTTTGCTTCCTCATACTTAATCCCCGGTTTAGACAGATTTAGTCACCTGGTCATTGGCACAGCTGGTAAGCGAGGCCTTCCTTACATGGGTAGGAGAAGTGAGGGTTCTAAGAAAAGAACTCTATGAAAAAAAGAAAGCAGAGCAGTTCCTTCTGCCACACTCACCATCCAAAGTCGGGGAGTGAATGAGGAGGCACAGACCGCTTTCCTGGGGTGGAGAATGGGAATGTGGGCCTTGGGAGTGGCTGCTCCCTCCTAACCACACCATCAGCGTCAGCATTATTCTCTTCGTTTGCGGGCTCAGTATTTATTGAGTGATTCTGTTGAGTATTTGAACAATGGGTGGACGATATATATTTTAATGTGGAGACGAGGTTTTAGAAGAGTAAAAAGACTACACAGTACTTAGGCCTTGTTTTAGATTTCTTGTATTGTAAAACACTTTTTCCTCTCAAATAATGTCAAATAATTTGTTCTTTCCTGGATCTTCAAAGTGTTAGACTTACATAGTAAATATTAACTGTTTATTTAATTTGGAACCTGCTGAACATTGAAAAATTATGCCTGTTTTCAGAGTTAGACTAGCTGTAAAATCTAGGGTCTGTAATAAATTACTCTTCATATATGTACTTGCATGTTTAGCTAGAGACTTAGTTTATTCTCTGTATCTGAATGTTTTATGTGTTTTTCTAGTTGTTTCAGATCTTAACTCTATAAATGGTTTGAATGCAGTTGAGACACAATGACAGCTATTGTGAACTATCCAGTTTTTCCTTTTGTCTTTTCATCTTCCCTCCTCTCCTCCCCTCCCATTTGGAGTTTTCTTATCCTCTTTAAAAGTGCTTTTATTCTTCAGGTCATTTGGTTTTCAAAGGGAAGAAATGTGGGGGAATCAGCTGAAAGATAAACGTGTAGCCTCATGTGACTGAGCGACCTGTTAATAATTAGCTAAACGTCTAAGTTAGCAAGTGTTAGTTTCACATTATCAAATCCTGATGATGAAGAAAAAGGAAAAGTGAGGCTTAAAGTTTATAGTGTAAGGAGTACACTTTATGTTTTATTTAAAAACAAAATTAAAAGATCCCTTAAGGAGCTAGGTTTCATCATGAAAAGCCCCCAAAAGTTCTTTGTGTTCCGGACTACAGAAGCTGTGAGGGCTTGGTGGCAAAAGAAGTCAGCGGTCGTGGGCCAGAGAGCAACAAGAGACAGTTTTGGCTGTTCTTTCCTTTTCTTTCTTTTTTTAACAACTAGAACGCTTTCATTGCTAGTGGGAGTATAGAATGATACAGTCACTTTAGAAAACTATTTGGCAGTTGATTATAAAGTTAAAAATACACCTACCCCATGGCCCAGTAATTCCACTTTCTGGTGCTTACCCAAGAGAAATAAAAGTGTATGTCCTTAAAAACTTGCATAAGAATATTCGTAGCAGTTTAATTTAAAATAACCCCAAACTGGAAACATCCCAAACATCCATCAGTGGGTGAATGGATAAACAGATTGTAGTATATCCATACTGTGGAGTATCCCTCAGCTGTACAATGAAGTGAACTCTCTGACTGAATCTCAAAATTGTTATGGTGAGCGAAAGAAGCTGGACACAAAAGAGTATGATTCTGTTTGTGCACAATTCTGAAACAGGTGAAACTAATCTATGGCGAAGGAAGTTATCTTGCCCTGGGGGAGGAGTAGGGTTACTGTGAAGGCCATAAGTGAACTGTCTAAGTTTTATATCTTGATAGGGATGTGGGTAACATGGGTATATACATTTCTTTAAAACGCAAGTTTTCCCTTTAAATTTAATTTTAAATTTAATTTAAAATTAAATTTAAATTTTTAAAAATACTTTTGAAGTGAGAATGTGTCTTATAATTGACGATATCTTAAAATTAATTGGCAGAGTCTTTTTTCTCCTTAGTGGTGTGTAAAATAATGTTTCTTCTTGAAATTGATGGCCTTTTAAGGTTCAGTGGCATATGGATATATGTTTTGTAGTTTTTGACATTATTATGACAAATGCACAAGTAACTAAAGTATCTGGTTTTCCCTGAGAAGAGTAATTTGTTATGAACCAAGTTTGCTTGAAATAATTAAAATACATTCACAGAGTTCCACCCTGACTTGTGACTCTCCCATTTATGTGCATGGCCAGCCCATGGCAGGGGAGCAGTCGTGGGCTCCAAGGGACAGCACTGTGAGTGCGGCCTTGCCTAGCTACTTCTCTTCTTGGGTGGCTCTGAGCCTTTGGCTTCTGCCGCTCCAGAGTTGAGGATTGAGACCAGTTTAGAAGCTGCCACAGTTTGAATATGTAGCCTGTGCTAGGCTTCTCAGCAAAAAGGTTGAAAGCGAGTGAGCACTTCTTTCCCCTCTTACTCTCTGTACCTGCGTCTGCCTCCTACTGGGGTTGTTAGAATTCCACCCATATCCCCTTATCTGGCTGTCGCTCAGGCCGCTCATTCCTCTCTCTGGCCTTCAAGATAGGTTCCTGAAGAACTGTTATGGGTTCAGCTACCCCACCAAATCTTTTCTAACAGGTAATGTTTTTGTTTGCAATGGAAATAGAGTAGAGACAGTTTTGTTGAGAATGTGCTGTGTTTCAGCTATGCTGTGTTTAACTAGCCTTTCAAGTTAACCTAACCACCATTTATACCATGATTTCTGTGGAAAAATGCATTTGAGTTCCAAATGCTGATTTTAAAATGGGATTTTGTAATACATCCCGTTTGTTAGTTCAGTACACTGTGTGTGTGTCTTTGTATAGATCAAGAAGCTTTTATAATGTTTTCCTCTGCAATGTACTTAATTTTAATGTACAACTTTTCATTCTCCAGGATGCCCAGGGAGTAGAGGAGCGAGAAACATTAGCAAGAATGGCAGCTAATGTTGAAAACACGGCTTCTGCTGACTCAGAGGCTTATATTGAAAAATACCTCCGAAGCGTGCTGGCTGTGGAGAATCTCCTCACTCTGGATCGTCTTCGCCAGGTCAGCCTTCAGAGCTGGACACAGCGGTGCTCACCCAGCCTGCTTCTGGGTGTGACTGTCTGCAATTCACAGTGTTGTTCCGTCTGAACTTTTGAACCATCTGTTTAACTGGAGCGTGTTAGCTTAGATTAGTCTTGCCGCTTAAGTCTTGGAAGATGCGGAAGCTACGTTGGGAAGGTTACTTTTTCCAAGACACTTAAGTGGTGTCTGGTTGCCTTGAGGTAGTGGAAGAAAATATTTAACTCTTGCTGGTTAAAGAATTATTTAAAAATTTCTTGAAACTGGGTAATACTCTCGCTGAAGAAATAGATGGTCATGAGGCAGAATGGGCCCTTCTTTACTTTGCTGGACATGTCTGCTAGCGCTTAGAGTGGATCTCTAGAAGGGATAATGAAAATGCCAGCAGTAAACCTAGTCCTTAGAGAAACCTAAACCTCACTTTACTTAGCAATATTGAGACTTTTTTTTAACCAAAGACACTAATAAAAAATAAAAGTGAAAGGTCTAATTTTCAGTGTCTTTCTCCGGGGACTACCTTCCAGCCAGCCAGGGGGGCCATCAGTAGATAAAGGAAAGAATGCTGCAGGTGACCTGTCAGCTGTGTAATCAACTTCGAGTATTCCACAGTGACTGCAACTGGGTCATTCTGTCCTATGAAGTAGCAGCTATTATTTAAAGAACTACGAATGTCTGTGTGTGGACGGTAGCTCTCAAAGCCTGCTTCAGACAGTATGCTTTGGGGGGGTGTCTCTAATGTGTATTTTTCCTGTGCGTATCTTCTGACTGCAGGAAGTTGCAGTGAAGGAACAGCTGACGGGAAAAGGGAAGCTGAATAGGAGGAGCATTAGCTCTCCTAACGTGAACAGAGTGAGTCCATGGGGCCCCCTGCTGTGCTCTGCCGGGCATCTCTCTCCTCCTCCTCTCTCCTTGGATAATCCTTTTGCACCCTTTAAATCTCATCTCGGGTATCATTTCCCTCTCTGAACTGATTTAAGTGCCCCCATTCTCCACCCAGTACCTCTGTCGCTGTCCTTACTAATGTTACAGGGGAAGTGTCCACTCAGATACCTCTCTCGTGTTCTCATTTGTCTTTCTATCAGCAGTGTCCAGCACAGAGACTGCAGGGGCTCAGTGAGTGTTGAACTAAAGCAAAACTAGCCAAGGGCCTAGAGCAGGCCATTTGAATTTTCTGGGCTTAACTGAATTACTTTTAAGTTGAGAAGTCTGGATTATGTTTACAAACTCAGTTGCTTACAGGCCATCCAGGGTCGTATAAATGAGTAGAATAGGTTTGTTTCCTAACAGTGTCTTAAGTTTATTGTTGTTATTTTTTAAAACATAGATATAATTTATGTACGTATTAAGCATACAGGTAATTCTTCAAAAAGAAATATGCTATTTGCCCTGCGATTTCTCTCTCCTTACTTACTTTGTTAGAGATGTGGATATGAGAAATATTACACCTTTGTCTGAACTTTACACCAAGAAAAACCATGGTACAAGCATTGTAATAAAGAGCAGCTGGCCCTTAGCCTTAGTGTGTGAGAGACGGCAGTGAGAGGTAGGAAGGACATAAACTGCAGGGGACACGTGGCCCCTGAGAGACTGGATGACATCACAGTTGATCTGAGACTGAAAGACTGGGAACATTCTCAGACATTAAGAAATATCACTGCAATTCAAGGTAAATATCTTCTCATTCCTTTAGAAGATGATGTATTAAAATGTACTGATTTGTGCAGAGATTTGGTATTTGGAATCCTATGGTTAAAAATAGGTTGTGTGTATACATTTGCTATGAATACCCAGAGAAAGGAGTCCTAAGATCCGGACTCCGTAAGATAGCAGTGAGCTGGTGTCCTGTAAATAGAAGAGAGAAACAAATGAAACAGCTCTGTCTCAGGCCCTGCCGGTTGCCTCAGTGTAAACTGGATCTGATCTTTATAGACCTCCTATCTTAAAATTGTGGATAACCAATTAGATTTTTAAAAAAAATAATTGTGCCGGGGCTGGCCCAGTGGTGCAGTGGTTAAGTTTGCACACTCCGCTTCGGGGACCAGGGGTTCGCCAGTTTGATCCCAGGCGCAGACGTACGCACCGCTTATCAAGCCATCTGTGGCAGGCATCCCACATATAAAGTAGAGGGAGATGGGCACGGATGTTAGCTCAGGGCCAGTCTTCCTCAGCCAAAAGAGGAGGATTGGCAGCAGATGTTAGCTGAGGGCTAATCTTCCTCAAAAAAAAAAAAAAAGTGCCTAACAGCATCCCAAAGGCCACTAAGTCTAGTTTGCAACTTTGATCTTGACAACCTCTCTGCTACCATTCAACTTAAACATTCTGTTGATTTGGTTTCCAAAGTCCTGTGTTTTCAGGACCATAGATTTATGTCCTTTCACGCACAAAGGACTAATCCCCCTCTTTATTTCTTCTTCAGTTGTCCAGTAGCCGACAAGATCTTATTCCATCCTACAGTCTAGGCAGCAACAAGGTAAGTGTTCGTAAGTATCTTCTGTCAGTCTCAGACCCATTTCCCGTTCAGCTTTCCTCCGCTCAGATATCGCATGCTGGTTTGGCATGCCAGAACTTCTCCTCCTCTGCTGTGCCATGGGAAATTTATTGGAAAGTGTTTGGAGTTTGTTTCTTTCCAGTTAGAAGAAGATTTACTAGAACTGCTTATTACTCTACTTTGTAGGGATTAAAAACCAATTTTGTTGCTAAAGTTCATTTTTCTGTTTAAAACATTCTTCCTGTTTGTGTCAGAAAAGGAACTTTGAATCAGATTTTTAATGGTAAAATATTGACATAATGATTGAAATGTATGAGGAATAAGAAGTTAATATCATTTGTTAAAAGAAAGAAAAATAAGGGAACAGAAGTTTTGTTAGCTGGAATTTATTTACTTGTTAATATTGATTTCGCCAATGTAACAATGTTTTAAGCATAGATAGTTCATTATTATTTACTTAAAGGGATCGTGCTCAAAACTGTTGTAACTAGATGTCACATATCAAAGTTTTGTGCCTGATGTCTTTTGAGAAACCTGGTCAGAGGTTGGTCCTGTCAGCTGTGGGCAACATGGTGTGTATATTGCTATCCTAACCCTTGAGGAGGTTAAAAGTGAATGGTGTCATGTAAAATGGTCTGCTATCGGGGAGTTGTTTCAAAATAATCCAGGGGGAGGAGTTAGGGGTACAGATAAAAGAAGATTGGCTACTTAATGATAATTATTAAAGCTGAGTGGGATTCATTATACTACTCTTTATTGTTAAGTATTCTATACTCTATTTTTGCATATGTTTGAAATTTTCCTTATAAATATTTAAGAAAAAGAACAGTGAAGTTGATGAATAATTAGACTCACTTTTAAGATCAGGTTATTAGTAGTTTGCCTGAAATAATACAGAGATATATATATGTATGTATATGCATATATGTATGTATGTGTATACATGTATGTATAAATATCTGTATTATTTCAGGCAAACTATTAGTAACCTAGATCTTAAAGATGAGAGATGTAGCTATTTATCTGTATCTGTCTATCTACCTGCCGATCAATGTCTATAGACTTGTAAATTGCTTTCCAGCGCATCGATTTACTGATCGCCTACCATGTCTCTGCAAGTGGGCTAAGGCTTTGCACTGGCCCCATGATAGGTTTGAGTAGCTCTTGATAAGCATAGCATAGGTTGTGATTACCTGAACGAAGCAGAATTTTTTGAAAATTGATTGTGTCATTATTTTTAAATGTAAATAAATGAAATATTTTAAGGAGAATATATTAATTTAAAAAATCATGACTTTGTGTTTTTTTGGAAATACGTCTAACCCAAATTCTCAATTAGATTGTAAGTTCCTTGAAGGAAGTGGCCAAAATTTCTTCAGCTTTTCTATCTCCCTCCTGTTTCCTTATGTTTAAATGGAGAAAACATAGAAAATAATAGTTTCTACTTGAAAGAAAATGATTGTGCTTCACCTACAGAAAATAAGTAGAATCAAGGAACATGGGTGCTCTAATAGAAGTGTGACTGGTAGAGCAGGAGCCCTAAGGAGGGACTGGGCACTTTCAGAGGCATTGTCCAGGGATCAAGAGAGGCTGCAGAGAGGCGATAACCTACCATACGCTTCATGCTGAAAGACGATATGTCCACTCAAGGCAGGGAAGGAGGTGAAGCCACAGCATGAGCAAAAGCGTGGAGGGGTGAAAAAACTTGCTGTGTTCATGACAGTACATGCAGCGTGAGTAAGGTGGAGGGCGTATTGTGGGATAGGACCCAGAAAATGGGGCCTTATTTTAGAAGTTCTGTTGTTATGACCCAAAGAGTAATGGGAGAGTTGGGTATCACCGAAGGAGTAACAGGGCAGTAAGACGGTTAAATTCGAGTTAGAAAGTTTCTTTACAGTCCATCTAAACCCCGCGTGTGTTCCTGGCTGTGGTCTGTAAAATTACATTAGATCAATGTATACAGTACAAATGTATACAGTTATCATTATAAAAGTGTGAAAAAACTTTTAATCAGAGGATAGAGAGATCAGGTAGGTAAGAAGATTCAGCAGTGGGGAGGGGGAGGAAGAGATTGAAGATATATTAAGGACATAGAATATCTAGAACTCTGTGGACGTGAAGACTGAGGTTGAGCCGGAGGAGACTAGGGTGACATTAGGGTTTCTGGATGACTTTATAGAGAGGTGAACTGTAGGAGGGCAGGTCTCTGCAAGAAAATGACTTGGTTTGGTTTTTGACATAAGATATCTGTGCCAGTTCAAGAATCTGGAAGCCTGGGCTGAAGACAGATTTGGGAGCTCAGAGCATAGTTCAAACAGTGTGAGGGATTGGATCACGAAGGCAAAGCTGTGAGGGCATGATGATAATACTTTGGGGCAAGTGCGGAAGGAGAAGCTGGCCAAAGTGACTGAGAAGGCGTCCTCAGAAAGGAGAGAAGACCTGGGAGGGGGAGTAGCTTGGAAACTGGGAGAGAAAGGTGTTTGAAGAAGGACTCCTTCCAGATGCTTCAGAGACTGAAAGATGAGGGCTATTTTGGATGTGACAGTAAAGAGCTTATTGAAGACCTTTCCCAGGGCAATTTCACTGGAGGCTTGGGGAGAAGTTAGCAGGATATGTCATATTAAATAAATAAATAAAACATTATGCATTTTTGCTACTCTGCCAGAACCTCCCCTTTTTTAGTCATCTTGATTTCTTGGGGTCCCTGGGTATCTTAGCAAAGATGAGGAAAGTCTGATTTCCACCCTCTCAGATTTTACTGATGTCATGGGGCCATCACAGCAACAAGGATGTGGGTCTCTCCACTTTGTTTCTGTGTGTATTTTGAGTTGCTGTCATATACCTCAGAAAAGTTAAATACCCTTTTCTCCCATTGCAGCAGTTTGCAATCTTCCTCAAAATTTGTCTTCCCACGCCCCTCCCCAACCACATCAGTCCCCACCCCCCAACAAACAGTGGAAGTTTTGTAGGGGAAAACAGAAGGTGCCAGCCTGCCATTACTAACTTTGCTCCCCATTCAGCCATGGACCTGTCATTTTATCTTCTTATGAACTCTTGACACCCGTGGGCCCTGAAAGGTCACCAGGTATAGCTGGGCTTTAGTCAACGTCTCGTCACCATCACTGTGGGCGTCACTTGACTTCTTGCTTGTGTCCCGATCAGTGTGTTAAATGAATGTCCACATATCAATATTAGAGACCTTTTGCTTTTCTTTAGAAGAAAGGTAGAGGAAAACTGTTCTAAGACAGATTTTTATGGATGGACCTGTTTAATGAGTAAGGAAATTCAGGTAATGGAAGATTATAACTGTGATGCTAAAAAACAAAGCAAAAAGAATACTGTGCAAAGAGGATTTGAGTCCAGGCTCACATTAGTAGGGAGTACAGAGCGGCTCCTCCGTTTTCAGAAAAGGGTCCCCTCAGTAGTTGTATCATCCAAAGCAGAGCATCCTAAAAGATTTTTAGGGAAAATAAACATTCTTAAAATTATATTTTCTTAGTAATGGAAGAACCCCCCCCCCCCACCACCAATAGCAGCAAGGAACAGAGGTTCTCCCTGTGACCTTTTAAATGAAACAGTGAAAAACATTCAAATATGGTATTGCCTTGAATTTAAAATGTGTTATTAGCGCTCCCTGTAATAGAATTCCTCAGGATTGGGTAGTGTTTAAACTAATTAACATACTAATTATCCAAATCCTATTAACCCCCTTTACACAGTGGCACTGCTTATGTACGTGTGAACTGACATGTGTACTAGGATGCCCACTGGGACACTGTTTATAATGGCAGGAGATTGGAAACAAACTAAATGTCTGTTGGTTTGGTCTGGTTAAGAACATTTACCACACACGTGTGCGCACACATACCAGCTGTGGGATACTGTGCAGCTTTAAAAGTAATGGGAACCCTTCCTGGTACTAATATGGAAAGATCACCAGGATATACTTAGTGATTAAAAATGAAGTGCAGGGCCTGGCCCCATGGTGTATTGGTTAAATTTGATGCACTCCACTTGGTGGCCTGGGTTCATGGGTTCAGATCCCAGGCATGGACCTACACCATTTGTCAGCCATGCTGTGCCAGCAACCCAAATATAAAGTGGAGGAAGATTGGCACAGATGTTAGCTCAGGGCTAATCTTCCTCAGTGCAAAAAAGAAAAAAAAGGAAATGCAGAACTGTGTGCTACCTTTTGTACTATAAAAGGAGGGGAGAAGAGAGAAGCGGGTGTGGCTCTTTATAGGTTTGCTTACACATGCATAAGAAACCCTGTAAGGATATATGAGAAGCTGATGCCATTACTTATCTGCCTGGTGAGATGGTGGGAGTGTGTGGGGAGCTGAGCAGGGAGAGGTAGTGGTAGGAAACGTCTCACTGTGTTGTGTGCCTTTTTATACTATTTGGGTTTTGGATCCTGTGAATAAATTACCTATTTAAAAAATTAAATAAATTAAAATTTAAAAATTTTGTTCTTTGTTTTTCTAAGTAGCTAGAAGTTTTTGTTCTCTTGTATGTAGCAGTTTGAGAAGGTCTCCAGTTGCTTTATCTGTAACAGTTTGCACACAAAGTCCTTAAGGAGAAATTACTGAAGAAATTGTTTTGGAAATCAGAAAGACTCATGTTATTTTTTTCTTTTCTTTTGGAGACTTCCTGCATTCTTCAGTTTTCAGAGACCCAGGGAGAGGTAATTAATCCATTAGGTTTTCCTAATGAGTGGGATACAAGTACTATCCTACTATCTAAAACTTATCATGCTTGCTTTTACCTTGAGATAAGATGCCTTTTTAAATGTAGTTTTTATAAGATGACTAAATTTGACACTGTACTAATTTTTTGGCTCTTACCCTTTTGTAAAAATAACACCGGTAGTCAGTATATCATTCCTTTCAAATGTACCTGGAAAGACTGTAAAAGTATCTGTCAAAAGAGACCGGGAATTAACGCATCTTAGTGAATTTAGAAGGCTCTGGAATGCAAGGAATTAATTCGTATTAAGCGAATAATACAGATAAGTGTTTGAGAACCTGTAAGGTTCTTTTCTCAAGCCTGGGAAAGGAGAGGAGCAAAGAAAACAGCAGAAGTGCTTTGGCACTCCCTTGACACCACAGAACTCAGCAGGACAATCTTAGTTTTTTACATGAAAGTATTTAATATACAAGAAAGTCAAGTCAGAAATATAATTTTAACCTGGATTTGATGATGCTTAAAATGCTATAAAATGTGTTTTAAAATAATTGAAAATTACAGTTACATTAGTTCCATCTACCTTGCACACTTGTGTGGGCCTATTTCTGGGTTCTCTGTTCCGTTAATCTGTGCGTCTGCCCCTCTGAGCTGGATTGCACAATCAGCATGTGACGTGCTGTGCCTCCCCTGTGTAATAGTGGAGCAATCCGCTTAGTTGAAACAATGTTTAGAAGCAGCGAGAGGCCACAGAGTAGATTCGAGTCTCCCTTTCCCTCCTAATTTTTAGTTAATATCGTGGCAAAGATTAGTCAGTTGGGAGCAACGTGACACTAAAAGGTGTGGCAGGGAGGCAGGACCAGAGAGTTTGATAGGGTTAGGGCTCTCGGGGAGGGGAGGGGAAGTGGTAAGGCCCTGAAACAGTCTCACAGTTTGGCCTGTAACACCTGGAATTCGGCCAGCCATATTTTGCATGCTCTTATTTATTGATGCTCGCTACATATTAAAGTTGGAATCGTTTTGCTGAGCTCCACCAAGATTGAATTGATGAATTAATTAATCTTAAAAAGATAAATTGAATTTGATTAATTACTCCCAACTTTTAAATTCATCTTAGGGCCTAAAAGAAGTCACTCTTGATAAGCTTTTCAATTAAAAATATAAAATATCCCTAATCGCAGTGATGTTGCTATTTACTGTTACTGGATATTTTATCATTATTGTAAGGAAATTTTTTTATAGACACAATGAAAATGTAGCAAACTTTTTATGACCAGTTTATGAAGATGGATTCATATTTAGGTGCAGAATTAATTTCAGTAGATTGTGTTTTTCCATTTGAAAATTGGCTGTGCATTGAGATCTTTTGCAATGCAAGGAACACTGTCAACATAAAAATATTGGGTATTTCTAAAGCCTTTTATATAGAATTATATTTTTTAATAAGTTGGTAAGATAGTATGTTTGTCATCTTCTGATAGGAGTTTTTGATGTAATTAAAAGTAACAAAAAGCCTAAATGAATATTCACTTAACAAAACTGAATTGTGTGTTTTGGCTACATCACTTTCCTGAACACTGCAGTTGTTGAGTGTGGCACTGGTGCAGGCTGGTGCCAGATATGAGTCACTTCTTCTTTAGTTGCATTAGGAGCCATCTTTGGACCTGGAATGTCACTGGCACTTCTCTTTGTTTACCTCTTTGTCACTTTCCTGATCAAAAACAGACCTCTTTTTGGAAAACCCAAAGAATTTGTGTCTGGCAGAAGAGCTGTAACAGGAATACTGAAGGTGCACGAGAGGAACCAAACCACGTTGTCAGGGCAACCCAGAGCTTCCTGTGTTTTTCTCTGTTCCGTTTTGCCTCGAAGCCCGGTGCTCACTAAGAGTAATTGGTATCTCAGATAGGATTTTATTTCTTTGAATTCAGTCTCTTAGCACAAATAGCCCCTAATAAGTATGAAGCTAGTTTAGGGATCCAAAATGAAGCCGGAGCTTTCTCTCTTGTGTCTCCTCCTCTTGGCTGATGCTGAAGTTTGATAGACAATGCAGAGTGTTAGAAACAGATTACACACTGATCTTTTTAGATTCCAGGTGGTGGGGATTACTGTGGTAAAAGTTTTTTAAAAAAGCATGCTCTTTCACTTTGAGAACTGAGCTCCTAAGAGACCAGAAAGATCCAGAGTCTGGCCAAGTCGTTTTTCTTCCTTGTCCTGAATTCATCTCCCTCTGAGGTACTTTTACCTGGGATGCATCCTGTGTTTCTTCCCCAAAATTTCAGTAGAGGGAGAATAACTCTGGAAGAGCCGAGTCAAGCATATAAAATTTATTAGAAAGACACTAATTACCTTGTCCCTGCGGGGCAGTGTGTAGCTAGACCCCGAACCACAGGTTTTGTTTCTGGCAAGAGAGAATGGACATGTATTGCAGGAGAAAAGAATGTAGTGAGTGATTTCAGTGGAGTGTTTCCCAGAGATCTGTGGGTGTCAGAAAGAGGAGGAGGAGTGTTGCACCCAGTTTAACATCCAAATTTGTTGTTCCCTCTGAAGCAGAGCCCATTCTATTCCAGAGCGATTTGAGATACTGTCTCTGGTTGGTGAGACCTGGGAACAGTTCGCGTATGAGATTCCTCAAGGTTAACATGGTGCTCGAGGTAGATGGATGAAGTCAGTGTGTCTCCATTTTTTATTATCTGATAGGGCTAGCAGTACGGCTAAGGTGGTATGTAAGAACTTTTGTCCTTTCAGATGTTCCCACGTGAGATATTTGAATATACGAGACAGTAACAGTTATTGCTTCCATTCTGGTTTGGTAGTAACATTGTGTGTGTGAGTACCAGCTGGGAAAAATTCTCTGGGAAACTAGCGGAGCCCCAACTGTGCCTTGGGGAAGATGTGACATCTAGATTATTTGTCATTGGACCATTATACACCAAACAGCCAAGCTGACTCCAAATTGGCTACTTAGTTTTCCTAAGGGACGTAGTGCCACTGTGTCAGCTGCCAAACAATGAAGAAAAATCTAAAACGTGAAAATAGATTTACCTCAAGTTAGGGGAGTTGTCTTCAAAACAAGCTTGCATGAGCTTAACTTGGTGAACCAAGCACGAGGCTTTTCTTCCTCTGAGAGGCTCCGAAGAGTGTTGACCTTTGTGTTCGGCCACCTGATTGTGACGTCTCAGAGTACACAACGCTGCAGCTTCCCAGACAGACAATTACATGTAATGCAAAAAACATTAACGAAACATTAAAGTATGTCAATCAGCGTGTGATTCATAGTAACACAAATGCTCCTACGGTGAAGTATTTCAGAGTGCATGGTTTCCCTCATCATCTCTTCATGTCTGTTTTGTTTCCTCGCTTCCTAATGCTAAACATCATAGTATTGTTTTAAACATCAAGTGCTGGGAGAGTTCCTAGGGAAAAGCAATGTTCTCTAAGGTGAACAGGATCCAGATCACTTAGGGCTTATTGATTTTATGATCAGTACTTAGGTTGCTGCTAAAAGCAGATATGTTTCCAATACGTATCTGAAACCTAGGAGGCCTTCCCTCCTCAGTCCATCCGCAGGAGCAGTGAAGGACTCGCTTTGCAGGCGCTTAATGAAAACTCAAGTTAATTGTTCGGGTTGCTCGTCCGTGGAACACTGGCTTAAACTAGTATAAAATACCATTATTTAACTCTAGTGAAAAAGAAGTCAGAGTGATTATCAGAGGATCGAAAGGGAGCTAAAAGCATTTAAAAAATTTGCATCTCATCTCCATTATCGGTTTTTGTACTTGTAACATTTTGTGGGGTTTATTTCTTTCTTAGATGGGACTGATGTTGAAAGTGCCTTGATGTTGTCACCATATTTATGCCTCGCCACAAGCTTTAGAATGGCAATTCAATCTATCAGCTGACTGGCATTGTTCTTGTATTATCCAATGAAATCTTTTTAATGGGAATTTACAAAATAAGTTGAGAGTACAGTAAGACTTGTTCATTTAGAGACTTCCATTATTGGGAACTTGTGATTACTTGATGATTTGGGCTTAACTGGAACTTATCTTTAGCCTCTATTAAAAATGAGAGGCTTGGTAATTTACTGTTCTAGAATTTTTACTTTCATGAGAATGTGTGAATGGATGGAAAGATGCACTCCTGGAGAGGAGAGAAGAGACGCTCGATGATGTTAGAGTTGTTCCTGGGTTTCAGTTGAGAATATGAAGTGAAAAAGTACATCTTGCGGCAGAAAAGCAGAAACAGCCCAAGAAGCAGAGTGTAGGGGAGGATTTCAAAAGAAATGTCTTAATATATCCAAATTTTGTGGGAAGCAACATGATGTATAGTAAAAAGAATGTTAGGATGGAAGTGAGGTGACTGTAACTTCTAAACTGGAGGGGATAGCCAAATGTGAGGTATTATTATTATTAGGGAAATTAATACTATAAAGAAGATGGAAAGTACAAGAGGAAAATTACTTAAGTAATCAAATTTACCATGTCCTATAAAGGTAATAAAGCTTTAGGAATGTATTAACAGTTTTTTCTTAAGTATGTTTAGATTTTTTTGTTGATTGATGTGAATCGAAGTTACTGATTTTGTCTGTAATAGGGCCGGTGGGAAAGTCAACAGGATGTATCACAAGCTGCAGTTTCCAGAGGAGTAGCTCCAGTTGCCCCATCGCTCCCTGTTTCTCCCCAAAATAACCATTCTCCTGACCCAGGTAAGTTATACCTTCATTCGTCAATCACTGTCATGAAATTTCAGCATCTTCCAGAAATAGTTGAAATCAGAATTTCCTACCAGGTAATCACTATCCTACTAGTTAATGCCCACCTGAGTCTTTCTCTTTCTTGTCTTAACACGTTGAGTAACACTGGTGTTTGAATGTTAAATTTATCTTGCATTCCTGTGATAAATACCACTTGCTCATGGCGTGTTATCCTTTATCTTTGCTTGTTTACATTTGCTGTTATTTTGGTAAGGATTTTTGTGTCTGTGTTCTTGCGATGAATAATCTGTACTTTTCTCATCATGATGTCTTTGTTGGGTTTTGGTATCATGATTTTCTTGGCCTCATAAAATGACTTGGGACGTATTTCCTCATCGTTTTTTTTTTTCTGAAACAGTTTACGTAAGCATGGTATTACTTCTTCCATAAATATTTTACAGGATTCACCAGTGACACTATCTGGGCCTGGAATTGTCTCTATGGGAAGATTTTGAATTGTGACTTCAATTTCTTTAATATAGGATTATTTCACTTTTTTGTATTTCCTTATGAGTCAGTTTTCATAGGTTATGTTTTTCAGAAAATTTTCTATTTCATCTAAATTGTTAATTTTCATCATGTTACAATGTTTCCTTATTGCCCTTTTAATGTTTATAGGATCTGTTGTGATATTCTTTCTTTCTATTCTGATGTAGCTAATTTTTGTTTTCTTTCTGTTTTTCTTGATTACTTTTGAGACAGCTTTATCAGTTTTCTTAGTCTTCCCACAGAACCAACATTTGTTTTTTTTTTCTGTTTCATTGATTTCTGTTATTTCTTTCTGCATTTCACAGATTTTGACCTGTTGTGCTTTCATTATCATTCTATTCACAATATTTTCTGATTTCTCTCTGATTTCTTCTTTGACTCATGGGTTTTTGGGTAGCATGTTAATTCATTTTCATATATTTGGGGGAATCTTCTTATTACTGATTTGTTAATTTCATTATGATCAGAGAACAGACTTTAACATTTCAATCTTTTGAAACTTTTTGAGACTATATTCTATCTTGGTGAACATTCTATGTGCACTTGAAAAGAAGGTCTCTTCTGTTTGGGGCATAACAGTTCTGTATGTATCAGTTAAGTCAGGTGGTTGATACCCTTGTTCAAATCTTCTGTATCCTTGCTTTTTGTGTTTTTTCCATTTGTTCTGTCAATCACTGAGAGAGGGCATTGGATCTCCAAATACGATTGTGAAAATCGCCTATTTTCTCTTTAGTTATATCAGTTTTTATGTCGTTCATTTAAGACTGTTACTAGGTATATACACATTTAGGATTGTCCTGTTTTCCTGATGAAGTGATATTTCTCCGTAAGAAATGTCCCTTTATGACTTTGGTAATGCTCTTAGTTTCAAATCTGTCTTGCTTGGTATTAATATAGCTGCATCAACTTTCTTTTGCTTATTGTTTGCTTGGGGTATCTTTTTCTCAGTCTTTTAAATTTTAGCCTATATTTGTCTTTAAATTAAAAGTGATTGTCTTGTAGGTAGACAGCATATGGTTAGGTCTAGCTTTTTTTTTTCACTCTAGTCTGACAGTTTCTGCCTTTTAATTGGCATGTTTAGTTCTTTTACATCTAATGTTGTGATGTCTGCTCTGTTGCTATTGGTTTCTGTTTGGCTTTCTTATTTTTTTTCACCGTAACTTCTTTTTTACCTTCTTTTGGGTTAATTGAAAAATATTTTTTAGCATTTGGTTTTATTTTCTCTTTTGGCTTTTCGGTATACCTGTATTTATTTGTTTATTAAAGTCTTTGCTTAAGGATTCTAGTATGTATCCTTAACTTATCATAGTCTACTTAGAATTAATATATCACTTTCCATGCATACGTTATAAGAACCTAGCAACAGTGTAATTCCATTTACCTGTCTCCCCCACCCTCGCCCTTATTTTGTATTGTTGTCATTGTATCTTTTTTTTTACTTTTTACTTTTTTTGTTTTTGAGGAAGATTAGCCCTGAGCTAATATCTGCTGCCAATCCTCTTTTTGCTGAGGAAGACTGGCCCTGAGCTAACATCCGTGCCCATCTTCCTCTACTTTATATGTGGGACGCCTGCCACAGCGTGGCTTGCCAAGCAGCGCCATGTCTGCACCTGGGATCCGAACCGGTGAACCCCAGGCCGCCGAAGTGGAATGTGCGCACTTAGCTGTTGCGCCACCAGGCTGGCCCATATATCTTTTACTTTTACAGATGTTATGACCCCATTTTACAATGTTATTCTTTTTGTTTAAAACAGCCATTTGTCTTTCAAGGAAATTAAGAGACTATAGATAATCTTTTATATTTTTCTTCATATTTATTGTTTCTGGCACTCTTCAACCCTTCCAGAAGATCTGATATTCATCCAATATTGTTTTTCTTTAGCCCAAAGAATATCCTATATTATTTCTTATTGTGCTTTTCTCCTCGAGAAGAATGCTCTCCCGTTTTGAGAGTTGCCCTCTTTATTTCTCCCTTTTTTTTAAAGGGTGTTTTCACTAGATGGAGAGTTTTGATTGATAGTTTCTTTCAGCACTTCAAAGATGGTACACTGTCTTTCAGACTCACTCTTTTCTGAGGAGGATGTAGCCTTCATTCGTGTCACTTCCCCACATGGAATGTGTCTTTGTTGACTTGATTTGCTTTCAAAATTTTTCCTTTTTTAAAATTTTTTATAGTTAAATGATGATGTACTTAGGTATAGTTTTCTTAGTGTTTATCTTGCTTGGGTTTCACCATTGTTCTTGGGTCTGTAAGTTGAGATTTTTAAACAAATTTGGGAAATGTTCAGTTATTAGTTCATTAAATTTTTTCCCTGTCCTTTTCTCCCTTTATACTTCCTGAGAATCTAATTCCAGATATGTGAGATTGCTTAATATTCCTCTAAAGGTCACAGAAGCTCTATCTATTAATTTTTATTTTTCATCTTTTTATATTATTCTTGTTTCTTCTGGTTGGGTCTTTTTTCTGCCATTTGCAGTCTTCTGTTAAGCACATCCAGGGAATTTTTTTATTTTGGTTTTTATTCTTTTTAGTTATAGAATTTCCATTTGCTTCTTTTTAAAATCATTTTAACTTCTCTGCTGATATTCCCTATGTGTACGTTTGTTAAGACTATATTCTTCTTTACATCCTTGGACCTGTATTTAAAAGCTGCTTTAAAGTCTTTATCTGCTAAATCTACTGTCTGGACCATCTCATGGTCTGTTTCTATTGGCTGCTTTTTTCTTGACTATGCGTCATATTTAATGAGTTTTGACAACCATATTTACCCATATAACTTACCCCCCAGCCAAGAAATAGAAAACTTATATGGCTCCAGTTCCTCCCCACAGTCAGCCAGTATTCTCATTTCAGATTAGTTTTGCCTGTTCTGTCTGTTCAGTTTCATATAGGTGGAATCATACAATGTGTACTGTTTGTGTTTGGCCTCTTTTGCTCAGCCTGTCTGTTCAAGTTATCCATGCTGTGGCATGCATCAGAAGTTTATTCTTTTTTATTGCTGAGAAATATTTCACAGTTGAATTTGTCCCAATTTTTAATTAGTTCTCCTGTTTATGGACATTTGGTTTGTTTCCAGTTTTTGGCCACTATGAATAAAACTTGTTTTTGTATAAGGCCTTTTGTGAACGTTTCTCTTGAGTAAGTACCTAGGAGTGAAATTACTGGGTCATACAGTACCACCTTGTTTTAAAATTCTGTAAATTTCTTTTTTTTTGAGTTATAATCAGTGCTTACTTGATTTATATATTTACCACTTTGCTTTCCTCATCATTGCTCCTTGCACCCTGCTCCATTCTACTGACTTGAGTTTCTTTTTTAGTGAATTACATCCATCATTAATGCTTTTAACAGTTGTTTTTTAGTGACAAACTCTTTATTTCTTTTATATGTTGAAGTTTTTACTTTGCTCTCATTTTGAAGAATCTTTTTGCTATGGAAAATATCAAATGTACAAAAGTAGAAAGAATAACATGTTGTGCCCTCACGTACCCCCTCCTGATTTCAAGATGATCAGTTCAGCACCAGTCTTATTTGTCTATACTCCTATTACTTCTCCACACCCTTTGATGATTATTTTGAAGCAAATCTCAGATATTACTTCATCTGTAAATATTTGTACAGGTATCTGTAAAGCAATACCCACAATAACATTTCACTCCTAAGAAAAATTAAAGTAATTCCTAAATATCATCAAACATCTAGTCAGTGTTTAGATTTTCCCAATTAGATCAAAAACGTATTTTAGTTGAGTGGAAATCCAAGTAAGGTTCATACATTGTGCTTAGTTGATTGTGTCTTAAGTCTGTTTAATCTCTGTGCTCCTCTTTATGTCTTTTCTCCATTGGGTTGTATTTGTTGAGGCGACCAGGTGTTTGTACAGTAGACTCTGTATGTTCTTATTTTTGCTGGTTATGTCCCCATGAGGTTGTTTAACGTGATTCTCTGTCCCTGTATTTCCTGTAAATTGGTAGTTCGCGCTGTAGCCTTGATGAGGTTCAGGCTAATTCCAGGGAGCGGTAGGGGTGGGATAAAGGAATGGGTAGTTCTGTGTACCTCCCTCGGAGATGCATCGTGTCTGCTTGTCTCTCCTTTTGTGATATGTGCAGCCTTTGGATGATTATTGGCTAGATCTTTATTTAATGAGGGGTCACCCTCACTCTGGAATGTTAGTTTAACTGCATGTAGAACTCTAGATTGATCCTCATTTTTTTGGTCAGCATTTAGATGATTCTATCTTCTGGCTCTCTGTTCATCTTAAACTTACTTTGTTTTCTGTTTGTCTCCTCTTTTTTTGTTTCTCTGTTCCCTATTTTTGCCTTGTAAATTATTTGGCTTTTTTGAACTTAGTTTTAATTTATCTCTTAGCATTATAGCTTTCTCTTTGCTTTACTTTTTAGTGATTACTCTTATGATTATAAAATATTCTTACCTTTTCATAATTTACTTAAGGTTAGTATTGTACTACTTTATGTAAAATATAGAAACCTTACGCCTGTATAGGTCCATGTACCAACTGTATTACCAGGGAACTTGGAGCCATTTCAGGAGTAGAGCAGAGGTATGGGGGTGGTTGTGAGCTTCTCTTCAGGCAGTCTCATACAAAGTCCTCAAGTTGACTTGCTTGTTCTTTTAAAAATGTTATGAGGATACAGTGTTTTACCATTTATAACTTGGATTAGATTTTCCTAAAAATTTAGTTTTAGGGGCCGGCCCAGTGGCATAAGCAGTTAAGTTCATGCGCTCAGCTTTAGTGGCCAGGGGCTCACCAGTTCAGATCCCAAGCACGGATTTATGCACTGCTTATCCAGCCATGCTGTGGCAGGAGTTCCACATGTAAAATAGGGGAAGATGGGCATGGATGTTAGCTCAGAGCCAATCTTCCTCAAAAAACAAAATTTAGTTTTATTCACTAAGGGTAAAGAACTCTCCTTATATCATAGGCATTGTTTGCATGTCTGCTCCCAGCCTTTGGTAATTAAGAGCAGGTAAGAACATGGTTGGTTCAGAGCATTTATTCTTTCTTGTAAAAACAACTCAAACACCATTTTTTTCCTCAAAGTTCAGTTTCATCATCTTCATTCAGGAAATAGCATGAAAAATTAAAATTAAATAAGACATAGTCTCTGACTTCGAAGAGTTTAAAGTCTAGATGGGGAGCTATACTTTTGTCATCGGCTATGTGATTTAAAAATGAAAAACCCCATTTTATTCTAGGACAGCAGTTAGTATTTGAACCAGGTAGTGACAGGCACTGGGGTTGGATTACCCTTCAGATACTAATAGGAACAAGGGATATTAGAACATTCTGGAGGTACCCCAATTGTCACTATTTAATTGGAAAAGGAAACACCATTGTGTGTGAGGGTAACTGTAATAATACTATGTTTTTCTAATATTACTTTTTTTACGGGTACTTTTTTGGTTTATATTGTTAGATTTGCTTACAAATGACGTTTGGAAAATTTACAGTAAAGAAAATGTCTATGTAATTGTTTTTGTCTTCTCTCTTTTCCTTTCAATATTGTTGACAGGACTTGGTAGCCTGGCGGCCTCCTACTTGAATCCGGTAAAATCCTTTGTGCCACAGATGCCGAAGCTGCTGAAGTCTCTCTTCCCTGTGCGTGACGAGAAAAGGGGCAAACAGCTGTCTCCCCTCGCACATCAGGTACAAGCGTTGGGAGAGCAGCAATGAGCATTTTTCTCATAGATTGTGGCAAAGTGATGCTCTGTGTCGTGCAGCGGGAGGCAGAGGGATAGCAGTGATGGGGGCTAGAACTGGGCTTTTAGGCCTGGTAAAAGCTTGTGATAATTTCTCTTCCACTCTCTTCACAGATAACAGAGCTGTTTAAACTTATTGACACTCTCAATCCTTTTTGCTTTTAAAAATGCCAAGTACGCTACTAATGTGATTTATGGTAATAACACTTAGAGCAACAATGGTAAAATTTATGAAGTGCACTTAGTGTTGTTTGTGTCTTGCCAAATAGAAAATGTAATTCTATTTTTAATTCTTGATTTCATTTCTTACTTCAAACAATTTTATATCATTACTGTCCTTCCCTCCCATCCTTTTTCCTCTACTGTGGTTTACCTGTTCTTTCACTTAAAATATTAAAAGTGATCACTTGTCTTATTTCCCCTTTTTCTTAAAACTCTCTACCCAGCCTTAGAATAAGTTTTACAGAAAATATTAAAGGGTTTTCCAAAAAATCAGGAAACTGCTTTATGTGATGGTGAAAGGGATGCCTGTCGGAAATGCAATTTCTAGCCTTATGTAGGTGTGAATTCAGCAGGAAATGATAAATGAGTGTTTATTTATACTCATTCAAAACACATATAGTGCAAGTTCAGTTGTTGAAATAGATCTTTTGACATCAGCTTCTCTACATTTGCTTAAACATTCAAGTTGCAGAAACGCAAGTGAGTCCTTATCTGAGACCTTAACTATTTCAAATAATTTTCTAGGTTTATGAATGCATATTCAGGGGTGATATTAGTTTTGTGAGCCTGCTCTGCCTTACAAAATTATATAATTTTTTCAATCCAGAATTATAAGCATATCCATAAGCATACATGTACACATATTGGGTGAAAAAATTAAACATCAAAATTTTAGAAATGTTTAAACTTAATTTAACTACGCACATAACAGGTGCTTGACAGTTATCAAAATAACTCTGTGACCATGAGAGAAATAGTAAGTCTAATACTTGCCAGGGGTTGGGGTAGGTAAAAATGATTTTTCCAAGGGTTTGTTGTTGTATACATTATTCTGTTCTAAATTTCTATATTGTTTCGCAAAGTATGATTCATGCACTGTCTATCAGAATTCCAAGATAGCTTTTAAAAAAGGTAACTTAAAAAAAAACCAGCGTGACCTCATAACCCATACCCCACCTGGGGACACCTTATAATCTACATTTCTAAGCATCAGGGTGATTCTTATTCACATTATAGTTTGATAACCACAGTTTTTAATTACTATTTGGTGAAGACAGAGTTACATAAGTTAAAGGAAATTGGAATGGCATTAGGAGTTACTGAATCAGACTGCTATAATTATAGTTGTTCTTTTAAAGCTGCTTTGAGTTTTTGACGTAGCAAGTCAAATCACCTACTACAATAAGAAATTGTGTTCACTGTTTTCCCAGTAAATGATTGGTTCTTGTGGATATGAGAGGAACAATAATGTGTTAGAAAGAAATCTAGTGATTGGCAGTTAACTGCAATTTATAATGTCCAGTTTAAGAGAGGTAATCTTGAAATATTTTGAAGATATCTTAAGCAATATTTGTTCATCGTTTACCTTTTTTGAGTATATATGAACAAAAGTATTGTAGAAAGTGGTCCCAAATGTTTCATATTTCATAAACACAAAACTGGCCTGAATGGAGATGCCCAGTAGTGGAACTGAAAGGTTCCGAGTGGTTCGCAAAACCCCCACCCTACTGAAGGGCCTTCTCCGAAGGTCAGCAGGGAGCTGCGTCTTGCCGGCACCATCTCAGTCCTCGGATGACTTGACGTCGTGCTTGAACACGCTGTCTCTGGCTTCAGCGCTGCGGCGTGTGCTGGCTCTCCTCCTGCTGACTGCTCAGGCTTTCTCCAGCGCCTTTTCTGGGACTGTTTATTCCATCAGGTTGCTAATATTCAGGTGCCCCGGAACTCCATCCTGGGCCCTGTTTTCTTGGTAATCTCATGGTAACTTCGTGGTAAATCTGTAGCTTTATTTGTGCATTGACAGGGCTCACATTTCCTTCTACAGCACAGACTTGGCCCCTGAGCTCTGGCCTTGTGGAGTGAATTACCCATTCTGCTTTTCCACTTGTATATCAATTAGGCATTCACATTTTACAAGTCCAGAACATTACTGTTAGTTTCCAGCTTGCAAGCCTGTGTGTTTACTCCCAACACACAAAATACTTACGTAAATACATGCCCACCTCAGTGTATAGCACAAATGTCCGCCTGGCTGCTTATACCTCTCAAATAGTCCATCAGTAAAATTTTGTAGATACTACTTCCAATGCAGTGACTTCTAGCGTCTCCATGACTGATCACTTATCCGTGCCACCATCATCTCACCCTGGCTGTTGCAGCAGCCTACCAATGGGTGTGTCAGGCACTTTTGCCTCACAAAGTCTGTCATTCACAAAGTAGCCAGTGATCTTCCCAAGCCTTACATTAGTTCATGGCTTGGAACCTGTTGCTGCTTCTCACTGAAACTGAATAAAATTAAATTCCTTACTGTGGCTTATAGTGCGCTGTATGATCTGGTTCCCTTTAATCTTTATTTCCCTTTGTTTTCCTCTCTTCACCATACTAAGCCATCTTGGCCTTTTTTTTTTGAGGGGAGAGAGGGGAGTGGTGAGGAAGATCAGCCCTGAGCTAACATCACTTGATAGTCTTCCTCTATTTTGTATGTGGGATGCCGCCACAGCATGGCTTGATGAGTGGTGTGTATGTCCGCGCTCAGGATCCGAACCCATGAACCCCGGGCTGACAAGCGGAGTGTGCAAACTTAACCACTATGCCACTGGGCCAGCCCCTTCGCCTTTTTTTTTTAATCTCATGGACATATGAAGCTCATTTTGATCTCAAGAGTTTTTGCACTTGCCTCTCCTTCTACTTGGAATGCTCTTTCCCAAAGTCTTTGCATGGCTAATAGGTCTCTAGTAGAGTGACCTCCAACTACCATGGTCAAGAAAGGCCACTGTACGGGAAAATGAGTTTAGAGTGGCCTTGACCAGCCAAACCAAAACAACAGTCTCTACCATACAATACACTATATTACCATGTTTGATCTTTTCAGTGGGAGACATTGTTAAAGTTAATGTTTATGGATTTTCTCCCCTCTGGAATGTAATCCCTGAGGGCACGGGCATAGTTGATACAAAATGTGTATTGGTTGACTGTTGACATATGTGTGTATGTGTATAGTATCATAGTATTAGATACAGATTGTAGTATTAGATAATTTGTATGTACCAAGTGTCATATAGTGGTATAAAGGACTATGTTTACAGTTTAGAGGAGAGAAAATCACATCTGAATGGGAATGTGAAATACTGAGACGTATTTATGAACTTTCTTTCCTAGATTGATGCAAGGTCCACTAAAGAACTATTCCTAAAGGGAGGAAAAACTTGAGCTTATCATTTTGGATTTAGTTGATCAAAGATGCTTGTGTCTATCTCATTTTTACTGACTATCTTTCCTAAAGCTCGAAGAGAAGTAAATTATAATTTTAAATGACAATATCAATATAGAGGTCTCCTTTACTAGGGCCACTTTAAATGTGCTTTAAATTGTTGCCACCTGAGTGGTGTTTCATCCTTGGAAATAGAGCATTTTAGTGCCAACAGAATTTCAGAATAACAGCTACAAGAGCAATGCTGTATCGATTAGACTCCTTTAGTGTTCCTCAATTTTTTAAATAGTAATCTTCACTATAATGGCATTCCATTCACTTGGAAATCAGATTTGATGCTTGAAAGTTGAGGTTCTTTCTTTTTTTGATAATCTATCCTACCCCTCCTTGTGGAACCTCTGTGTCCTCCAGGAACAAGGTCAGCTCATTTCCAACCAGTCTTTGCCTCAGAGTTTTCTCTGCAGTTACCCAGGAGTTAAAGGGAGGGGAGGAGGCTCTGTGTCCTCCTAGGCCTTCTCCAGACGGAGCAGCCAGAGATTAGTCAGCTGCATCTCAGAGAGTAGATGCTTCGTCGTCCCTCAGTTGTCTTACCAGGATCTTGCTCAAAGTGGGGAGCCCAGAAGGGATACAGTAATCCCTGTGCTTGAAAATAGTGCTACTGTTATCGAGATATTTTTTGAGTAATTATCCCGAGTGGCAAAGAGGTTAAGTTCATGTTCTACTTCAGCAGCCCAGAGTTTGCTGGTTCGAATCCTCAGTGCAGACCTATGCACCGCTTGTCATGCCATTCTGTGGCAGGCATCCTACGTATAAAGTAGAGGATGATGGGCACAGGTGTTAGCTCAGGGCCAGTCTTCCTCAGCAAAAAGAGGAGGATTGGCAGCAGATGTTAGCTCAGTGCTAATCTTCCTTAAAAAAAAAAAAAAGAAAAAATATATATACTCATTCTAGCTATCACCTGTAGAATTTTTAAGGGCATAGTCTGGCTGCATTTGAGTCACAAGCAAAATATTGAACGTTATAGAGCCTAAGAGAGATCCTGTCATATGCAGCTAGAGATCATTCCTGAAGTCACAGAGTGACAGATCAACACACTCAGCTCTCCGTATTCAGTAACTACCATCTCCAATCCACGTTTCTCCCCCTCTCTGTGAGAGAGGCCATGGGAGACTTTGTTAGATACATTAGGGAAATAAAGGGACACCACGTCCATGGCTTTCCTCGGTATCACCAGTCTAGTAAGCTTAAAACAAAAATTCATGCTGACGAGTATTCCCAAACCACCCTGTTTGCGGCGGCCTGGCTCTACCATAGCTCCGTGTGAGGAAGCTAATCGTACGACTTACCAGTAGCCTAAAGTAATACATGAATACCTGAAACTGGTTCCTATTTTGATTGTTTTTTATTTGCTGCTGGTGCCTTGTTAGTACACTGATTTCAATGGCCTTTATAAATAGTTGTTAATCAATATCAGACTAAAAAACTTATAGATTTTAGAATAACATCAAAGATAGAACCCACAAAAATAGAAATCACTGCATATGCCTAAAGGAATCTGGATCATTTCTACACTATAGGGAGGGACAAATATTGATATTAATATTGCAGGAGACGTAGAGACAATAAATAGCTAGTAACTTTGCCTAAGATTTGATGTGAAATAGCACAAAAACCGAAACAAAAATCGCAGAATGGTTTGGGGCTCAACAGAGACAGTGCATGGTAACCAAACATACCATCTATGATGGCACACTCTTATTTCTGCCTCACTCCCAGCCTTCTCTTTCCGTCATTTTTAAAGCCATTTCTCTCTCCATTTCCCACATAACTATAGTGAAGGACATTAAAACTTCCTTCTTTTTATGTTTCTGTCCCAGATTTGTTTGAGGACTTAAACTCCTCTTCTGAAATAGTCACAGTAATGAGGGAGCTCACGCTAACCTACCTAGACACCGCCCCTGGGCTCTCCAGGGCTTTATTAGCCTACACTCAGATTATTGCACTTGGTTCTGGATGTGTCACTACCAGAAAGCCATTGACCAATTGGAATTATTTCAGAGAAGAACATCAGGAATGATTTATGAGGAGGGATTAAAGGAGCTATTTATAGCTTGGCCAAACAATGACTGAGAGAGCTGACTGTATGAGCATTCAGGGATACCAACACCAGAGGCACAGAAGCATTGTGTGAGGGTGGCTCCACTAACTCGTGGATGAAGGGCACAGGACGGCAGAATGAAATTAACACAGAGAATGGTAGCCGCTGTGAATGAGTAGAGTGATTTATCGATAGCAGGGTACTTGGGAAGGAAACCCTGGGATTTCTGTCACTTCTATTTTTAAAAAATAAGAAGATTTTGAGAATATAAAAATAGTCCAAGTAAGAACCAAGGAATGGAATAGGTCCTGTTTCTACCAGTCATTCCTCATATTTTCATTGTTAGATTAAGTGGAAGAGAGGCAGAAGTTGCGTAATGAAGGAATGATTATTATCAAAAAGGTACTTTTAATCAGAGTGTCCTTGACATTTTCAAACAAGAATGTTCAGTTCCCTCCCTCATGCAGAGACACAAATAACCATGGTGTGAGACTCTAGTGAAAAGATTAATGTTTATTAACTTATTCTTTGGAATCAGCATGTTCTCAGATCAAGATGCTTTTTTTTTTGCATTATATTTCAATATTTGAAAAGATTCGTGGATCTTTTCTTGTAAGGTAGAAGTTAGCAGTTTATTCTGAAGATTTAAAAACAATGATTCTTAATATTTTACAAAGTCCTTTGGTTTGAACATATTCATAAAGACTTATATTTCTCATTTTTATGGAGATTTGTTTTTGTTTGAAATCAATTTCTGTCTGAGTTCCAGAAGTGCAGAGATACTGAACTGACAGAGGTGGCAGCTGACAAAATTGCTGTCTTTGACCTTCTGATGCAAGTTTAGTAACTAATCTGGAAAATAATGAACTGCAATTAATGAAATCTGTACTCATATTCAAGTGTGTTTCTCAGACAGCACATAAAATAATTGAAAGAACTTCCTGCTCTCTAATTAGTTAGATTGAATTAATTTGGCATAATAGCTTTTTTCATGTATCAAGAAATTTGTGTTCAGATGAAGCTATTTATGTACTTCAAACTTGGGGATTCCAAATGGCCTCTTTGGTTCATCTAGGGAGTTAAAGAGTTAACGCTTAGATTTAATTTCCACCATCAAAAGCACAGTCACATTTCCAGCCCATCCTTGTTTTACTGTCTGCCCCTTCTCAGTGTCCTGCACATTGCTTAGGACTGTCTTGTCAACCGCAGGGGTGTTTTCTCCAATTTCAACACAGCTTCCAGGGTGGTAGATGGACAAAGCCTTGAGGAGAGAGCAGCACCCTGCTGATCTCTGGTGCTAATTGAAAAGGTGCTTGTGTAGTTACGCCATCTTTCCTGTCAGCGATCCTTCCACATATAAAATGAGAACAAACAAACCAGCAACTAGTTCTTCCCTTGCCACAAAGATGCTGTTTTAGGGTACTCATACTTGGGATGTCTTGATGGGAGGAACCATATAAATGCTTGTCCTTGTGTCTTGATTAAGGGTTCATCATTCTAACTAACTAAAATAAGAAAAAGGACCTATATTTTGTTTTCTAGCCTTCAGTTTTGCTTAATTGTTCGAGTTCTTTAAAAAATAATGTAGGGGCCAGCCCGGTGGCATAGTGGTTAAGTTTGGTGTGCATCACTTCAGCAGCCTGGGCTTGTGGGTTCAGATCCCTGGCCTGGAGCCACACCACTCATCAAGCGATGCTGTGGTGGTGTCCCATATATAAAAGAGAGGAAGATTGGCACAGATGTTAGCTGAGGGCCATTCTTCTTCACCAAAAGAAAAATAATAATGTATATGAGCATGTTTTCCTGTCATTTAGTACCATACATGATAAATATATTTGGATATAGTAGGCTACGTTCACTTGTTCTTGAGTTAATGAAGGGAAGTTTGCACAGGCCTTCTGGAGTACAGACTTTTTAAGAAAATTTCAAGGCAGGTGATTTCTGTTCAGTTGCTTTAAGGATAAATTCTTGGGCATCCTTACTACTGTTAGGAGACAGGGTTTTTTTTTGGTGAGGAAGCTTGGCCCTGAGCTAACATCTGTTGCCTATCTTCCTCCTTTTGCTTGAGGAAGATTGTTGCTGAGCCAACATCTGTGCCAGTCTTCCTCTATTTTTATGTGTGGGATGCCGCCACAGCATGGTCACCATCAGTGGTGTGTAGGTCCATGCCCAGGATCCGAACCTGCAAACCCCAGGCCGCCAAAGCAGAGCACACAAACTTAACCACTACACTACTGGGCTGGCCCCCTGATAGGAGACTCTTCTCTCTCTTTTAGTTTTACAGAATCATGACTTTCTGCTGTCTGTCTTTGCCCCAGAAATGTATAGATACTGTCTTGACAGAGATCCTAAGTTGACAAAGTTGTCTTCAGAATCAGGTCTGTAGCTAATCTGAAAAATAATGAAGATAAGATAGTTTCCGAGATGGCGTAGAGGTCGATGGATGAGACCTCAGGCTGCCGACCATTCTTCAGAAATCGGCCTTGTGTGCTGTTGTCTGATTCTCCACACCAGGGCGTGGCAGGCTCTCTTTCTAAAGGGCCAGATGGTGTTGTTTTAGGCTTTGCAGGCTCTACTGTCCTGTCAAAACGAGCCACAGACAATACAAAGAAATGAGTCTAGTTGTGTTCCAGTAAAACTTTATTCATAACCCTGAAATTTGAATTTCATTTAATTTTTACATGTCACAAAGTATTCTTTTATTTCAACAATTTAAAAGTGTAAAAACCGTTCTTAGCTTTCAGGGCATACCAAGTTGGTAACAGTCTAGATATAGACCCTATTTTTAAGTTTTTAGATGAACAGATATTCTATGTTTTAAGTAAATATCCTTCATTCTTTACACTTGAAAAACTAATAAACGTTATTTTGGATGAAGTGAATATTACATCCTTTTTAAAAAAAATTAAATCATTTTTTTCACATAAATATTTAAATAAGTTTTAGCAACTATCATGTAGAAGTTTAAAAAGTAAACTAGCTAAATCCTGAAAATAAGAAACTGTCTTTTCTGACAATTACAGAAATATTAGTATTTAAAATTTTCTATATGTAGTACCTTGAATAAGTTGAACTAACACTTAGAGTGAAATAAAAAGTCTACTTGGATGGTCTTCATTCGCTTTTATCTGCTGATAAAATAGTTTACTTATTGAGAGAAAAAATGGTCCTTTTAATTGTTTTGTGTAATTAAAATTAAATAGAAATCTCGGGTGTTAGACCCTGAGTGCGTGTTTCTGAGGAGCATGGGGGCTGTGTCTGGTGTTGCTCACACTGTATTCCCAGCTCCTGGGACGATCTTTAAATATAGGAGGCACCTGCTACATGTTTGTGAATAAGTAAATTAATAAACTCTAAGGTTCTTTGCTCTAAAGAAAATGGAATTAATGTTGTATCCTGAATGGCTTTGGAACTGATAAACACGAGTATAAACTTTCGAGTTTTAGATGAGATATAATAGTTGATTGTTTAAAAAATGTGCTTATAGTAAGCCAACCTAGAAATGTCTTGCAAGACAACTCAAGAAAGCCCAGTGATCAGGATAACTGTGATACTTAGGAATGTCCTTCCTGTGTGCAGGAGTTTCGTACACGTCGGCTCAGCCACAGTGCTGAGTCAGATCAGTGCTGTCCGTGAGCCATGTGTGTCATTTTCAATTTTCTAGTAGCCACATTTAAAAAAGCAAAAAGAGTCAGGTCAAATTAATTTTAATAGTATAATTTACTTAGTATATTCATAATATTATCATGTCAATATGTAATCAATGTAAAAAACTTAGGTATTTCCATCTTTTTCTCTCTACAGTCCTTGAAATCAGGTGTGTATTTTACATTTCTAGCACATCTCAATTTGGGTACTAAATTTTCATCGGAAATACTTGATCTGCATTTAGAGTTCATGAAGTTGAAAAAATAGATCCACATGCCCAACCTATTCCAGACATACTTAAAGCCACTTTAATTTCTAAATTTACATATTATTAATTAAAATTAAGTAAAATAAAAAAACTGACTTCCTCAGTTATACTGGCTGCATTTCAAATGCTCAGCAGTGCCTGTGGCTGGCGGCTGCCCTGGTGGACGGTGCAGAGTTAGAGATGTTAGATCCTGATTAGACGTCGGGGAGAATGGTACTCTGGATGGTTAAGCACCTGGTCCAGGGTTACAGAGCCTGGTGAGTGGCAGAACTGAGATTTATATTCAGGAGGCAAAATTTAGTGCACAATTGTGATCTGAGGAGATTTCACTGGATTTGAATACAAATAGCAAGTGATTGTATTTGTACAATGAAAGAATCTGTAAAGCATTCAAAGGAGGGACTAGAAGCTGTGGAAATGCGCTGAGTAGGACCTATCCATATTTCCTTTTCTTGCCCATTCCTTTCTAAAAAGAATGTCTATGGGCAATGAGGAATCATTGACTGCTTTAAAGCAGGAGAGTGACCTGGGCAAATTTGTACTTCAGGATGCTCCTCTGACTGCAGTTTGGAGGGTGGGTTTGAAGAGGATAAAACTGGAGAAATTTATTCACGTGAATATAAAAACTTCATGAGGGATGGTAATATTGGTTGGAAAAGTGAAGTCACCTTCCCGTGCTTGACACATCAATACTTTAATGTCACTGATTGAAAGGAACATGTGGGAGGTAGGGTAACAATGTCTCTCCTGGCGCTAACTTGTGGCCACCCATCAGCCTCTCTGGGTGGCATTTTTTAGAGAATTCATGTGGACTGATCACCACCTTCCAAATGTGCAACCCCAGAGGTGATGAGGTTTACACAAGGGACTAATGGGTCAATTAGCATGCTGAGTTACTCATTTAAAATAAGAAATACAACTGCCAGAGGAATAGAAGTGCTGGTGTCATCACAGCTAGCACACTCTTGTCCAGATCACCCTGGAAAACCGGAGGATAAATCATAAGGCTGCTCCATGAGCATCGGGAGCTGGATGTCTGGACCAGTTCCTGAAGGTGTCAGATGAGGGATGCTCAAGCACCTGCCTTTGGACCAGTGCTGGGTGCTTACTGCCAGCCCTGCTGGACTTTCCACTCCCCATTCTTCCAGTCTAACCACACTGCCTCTGATTAGTGTAACCTTCAAAAAATATGTTTATGTTGATTAGGTTATTGCTGAGTCTTGATCTTCAGGTAATGGGATGTGTCTGATTTTATCCATTGTTGATTACTTTTATGAGAACATATCCGAAGACTGGGAAATATTTTGTTTATGTGCACTCTCCCGATTGGTTTTGTTTCTTATATTCTTTTCACTTCAGCAACATGAAAATCAAAGGTTGGCTACTTGTTATTTGTAGCAACAGTAAATCTTACACATCTTGTTGCATATTCTTATGCTTGGACTTAAATGATTGATTAGAGTTAAAAAAAAGAGACTTAGAAGATCATATTAACTTAGGAACCATTAGGAAATGACACTTAAGAATTTATCAAATTCAAAGTAAGGGGTGATTATTAGGAAAGGTTCATTTTCAAACAAGAAAAAATGCATCAGAAAATTCATTGTTTCTGAACACAGTGATTATTTTTTGCTTCTACTGATATCTCTTCTCCCCTCTACCTATCCCTAGGCCCAAATTTCAGAATGTCTATTTTTTCCCAAATTCTATATAACTGTACAATTTAGCTTTTGTCACGTCACTTAAGTAATTCATTCATTCACTTATTTTATTTGTTTATTCACTCAACAAGCATTAAGTTACCGTTTTATGTTTGGGAACACAGAGATGAATGAGACATAATCCCTCGCTGTCAGAGCTTGGTTTAGAGGAGCTCCCTTAGAGATGTGTCCCTGGATCAGTAGGATGATGATGTAGGTGCTGGAGTTGTGTGTCTGTCTGGGGGTGTGCAGCGAGCACAGTGAGTGTTTCTGCCTGCGGTTTCAGGAAGAGTAGATCATGCTTGAGCTGAGACTCAAAAATGCACAAGTATTCACCAGGTGGAACGTGATTCCCTAGGGGGAAGGAACAGCGTGAGGCAGGCCCTGGCAAAGCAGCGCATTCAAGGAGTTGAGAGTGGGTTCATCTAAGAAGCAGGGAGAGGGTGCACCCTCATGTGGGGGGTCGTCTTTACGTCATGCCAACGAATTAAACTTTATTCTTCTAGGCAGCGGGGTCTCCAACCATAGCTTTTATGCCTCGTGATGAACTTCTGAGCTATTCTGCCCTGTTTTCATTCATGTGGCCTGTGAAAGCCAGAGTTAAATAACGACAAGATAGGCTATGAGAAGTGACCGTCATCTTTTCCCTCAAACACGTCTAAGCAGTTCCCTTGCCCGTGACCGACTCATCTCTTCAGCTTCAGCAGTGCTCAGTGGACAGCGGGACTGCAGGTTCAGCTGGCGCTTGAGAACTCACTCCTTTTCCACCTCTGTCTCTATGCGTGTTTAACCATTAGGTAAAGCCTCTGAGCCTTGGTTTCTGCAGTGTGAAATGCAGATAATTATGCTTATATTCGTTTGCCGCATGGGACTTCTGCTTAATATTTATAGCTGCGAAATACTTTGCAGTCATTTTTATTAATAGTTACCAGATGTGTCGTAAGGATTAATGAACTTATGATCTGAAATGTTTTGAGCTCCTGAAATAGGAAGCAACTGTCTGCACAGGGGATATGTGAAAGAGCATTAAAATGCAAACAATACACATTTGGAAATTTGAGCTGTTATGTGTAAAGGACAAATGGCACACTTAAGATTTCACTGCACTTTGCAGGTATTTCTGATACCCTGACTAAGGTTGCTGAATTCATCACAAGCCATTGCCAAATGTAGAAAGCTAGGTATCCCCCCTTCAGCCTGCAGGTATGCACAGGCACAGGTGCGCGTGCACACACACACACACACACACACACTCATGCTGTTTCTGCTAATACCACCATTACTTTTCTCCCTATCATCCGTACTCCCTGAGCATCGTCTTTGACTCTTTCCTCAGCTTCCACAGCCAGTTGTTTCCAAGTGTTTGGTAGTCTCCTTGATATCTCTAGATTTTCGTTTCTATTTCCTTTTCCTCTTACCATCCAAGTTAAGGCTCTTATTAGCTCTCCACTGAACCATTGAAGCAACTTCTTAATTGGTCTCTCCAAGTTTAGTATCTCCCCTATTTAAGGATTAATCTTCTGTCAGCATAGTTCTTATCACTGCTTCATTCAGTAACCTTTGATAGCTCCTTAATGCCTGTGAAAATCAACCATAAGCTCCCAAGACCTCCTCCACTTGGCCCTAACCTTCCTTCCCTCTGCCCAGTGCTGGTCAGTCTAGCTCATTCTCTCTTCCCCAAGACCTTCTGGAAGATTGAGAGGCTTTTCCTGGGGTAGAGATGTGAGTAGAGGGGACACATCAGACACCAAGGGCTGCTGCCTTTCTCGTGCCTCTCTTCATGTGTGAGGGGTCCCTCTGCCCTGGGAGAGGCCGCTCAATCAAGACCTGTCTCAAAGAGCAGCCCTTGTGAAGGGATTCTAGGCCTGTTCCATTTGTGATCCCTCCTCCTCTGACTGTTCTCTGCTTTGGATACTTCCATTCTAATATCTATCATTTTCCTTGATGTTTTAATTGTTTGCATACATGTCCTTCCCCCAACTGGATTGCCAATCTTTTGAGAGCAAAGCCCACGTCTTTCTGACTTTTGAGTTCTCTGGAGCGCTTTTTGCAATGCTTTGTGCACTGTGAGACCTAAGTCGTTGTTGAACTGAACTTAGACATTGGATCAGAGCTCCAGTTATCTTCATGGAGGGCAGAATTATGGAAAAATTTGAAATATACAGGAGTAGAGAGAATACTATAGCTCATCACTAGCTTCAATAAAAATTAACACATGGCCAGTCTTGTGTACCCCCACACTCCTTAGTGTGTACCTTTCAAACATCCTCTGTCGGAGAAGTATCTACCTGTGGTCCTCACTTGTACGGAGTTAATATCTGGCAGCCACCACTACCTAGCACCCCGTGGAGGGAGGCGCCACGAAGCTACTGCTGTGTGAACTGGAGAAGTAGGTGTGGTCAAAGTACTTGACATTACACTCAGGACCCACTCACACCTGATCTAACCTTGTTTTGACACCATTTTTAGCCATTTCAGATGTGTTTAATCATCACTGGTTTGCACTTTATCTGAATGGTGGGAGTCATGGTGGACATCTTTATGAAGCAGAATGTTGCCTGATCATCAGGATGTGGTCAGTGAGAGTCAGTGATAGTGACAGGAAACCTGTGAGCAGTAGACATGAGGTCTTCAGCTTAGTAGCCTGGAGCCATGATGTCAGGGCCCAGGGGCTGTGGCACCATGAAGCCTGTGGGTCTGCTGGATTCCAGCATAGTGTCAGAGTCAAGCTGGGCCTTTAATTCATTTTAGCAAACATTGTTTTAATCATTTACTGGATTTTTCTAATTACTCTGAGTCATAGAGAAAGTGTGAATTACGTTTCCACGCTCTGTTTAGGAAGGCAGGAGTCACATCATCTTAGAAGAGGTTTCATCCTGTGTGGTTATGGTTCCTTCCTTGCTGGGATTTTTACATTTTTATGCTTTAAGGGGAAATTTCACCCCAATCTTGTCTGTTTTGAATAAAATCTAAAGAATGTAAGTATTTTGGAGTTTGAGCTTAAGAAACTGTTTTCTGTCTTTGCTAAGAAATATGCTGTGAACCTCTTTCCATTTGGGGGGCACTTCAGATTCAATGGGAAAAATGGAAATAAAGATAAGCAGCCCCTGCCTTCAAAGACTCTAAGGCAGAGTGGAGGGTACTTGCTTGAAAATAACTGCACTCTCATGGGGTTGACGCAGAGAAGGGAAGGAGAGAGCTCCTGTGAGGGGAACAGGGGAGGTGCTGTAAGAGAGGGAAGGAGGACTGTGTCGTGGGAGTGGAGGCGAGAGACTCTTTCCTGGTCAAAGAATTGAGGGAGAGGCTGGAGGGTCTTGTCATTCAGGCCCTCATCGTGTGCAATGGCCTTGCTGCCACCAGGGCGTCCTCCCTCACTCTGTTCCGTTGGCCCCTCACATTGTCTTTCTTAAACACACCTGCGATGCCAGCTCTCCCTGGCCTCAAAGCCCTGGTAAGCCCCCAGTGTTTGCAGAGTGAAGTGTATATTCCTTTAGTTCATCCCTAGGTCCTTGTTCTATTTAGCTCCACCTTCTACTTAATCTCCTCTCCTCTGTGCCTTTCCTCAAATCCTTTTGCTGTTCCCTCACCTTCAGCAGAATTAATCCGTTTTAGCACTTTTCTCCCAAGGGCCGTCCCAAGTCATAATTGGTTATAGTAGTCCCCTTTGCCAAAACGCAGTGATTTGGTGCTGTGAACTCAGGTTCACATGCCCTTAAGTGTGCCATCTTGTTCCAGGTGGGCTCTTGTCTCTTCAGTTAAGAGTGTGGGCTGCCCAGTAGGAAGCAAGACTTTGGCTGTCCAGCCTTAGTGCCTGCATGCTGTGCAGAGGGCCTTGATGGCATAGAAGGCTTTGGCACCCGGATATGCTGTGGGAACTGGGAGGACCTGGAGTGCTTAGGACCAGAAGAAGGGAAATGGAAAGATGCGGGATTTACTTCTCTAGGCAATTTAGATTAGACAATAGATCAGTGACCAGCTGCTTTTCCTTGTGGACCCGAAAAGAGAAAAGACACTCGTACTGTGCAGAAACCAGCTCTGACACCCAATGTTGACTCCTGTGAGACAGGACGAGGGGCGTTTGTTCTGCCAGGAGGGAGCCCTCTTAGAGCTGAGCATTCTGAGGCGAGGTCCAGACTCCTGCACTGGAGCAGGAGAGCTGGGAAGGGGCCAGAGGTTGGTTGAGGGAACAAAGGCAGAAGTGGATTCCTGATTTCTTCAAGATAATCACCTCTGCTTCCATGTCCCGCTGCCATCGTAAACTCAGCAACTACTGAATGAATTTCTGATTTCCTCTCCTTCACAGTTACCAGCTCCTTCTCCTGACATCCCTTCTCCTTATCCTGGTGCCAATCATGTTTTTACTCTTCTTTATTGCTCCTTGAACCATGCATCCATAAGTAACGATGTCCTTTCTTGTGATGTTGTAGCACCCATTAATTCACACCTGCTCTGTGCCTAGAGTCTCATTAGTGATTGGCCCACCTGAGTCCTGAGATATTTCTCCAGTCTTTTCCTTCCACACTGGATCAGTCTCCTGCTTTGTTTGCTCAGGCATCTCTGGTGGTCCTCGTCATTTCCTGAGTCAGTTAGCTTCAGATGCTAGAGCCTCTGTCCGTAGATCCCTCCTGCTCTGTCTTGTGCCTGAGCCAGACCGGCTTTCTCCCTCCTCGCTTCCTGGGACTACACTCACAGTCCTCCTGCTGCACCACGAGTGTTCCCTGGCATCAAGGCTTGGTTTGTATTCCGCCTCCCGTCTGAAGCCTTTCCCCATCTTTCCTGTTCTGATCACTTCTCTCTGTAAAGTCCTGTAATGCTTGTAGGTAGAAACACAGCCCTTGAGTGACGTGTGCCCTGCATGAGTGGAGAGAGCTTCTGAGAGCGTGTCAGCAGCCACATATCCGTTACTGGGTTCAGCGTGTGTCTTGCATTGCCAGTTGGGGCTGAGCCGCTTGCTGTGGTCCTTATTTCTCACATTTCCTTATATGTGTGATGACCCAGCCCTTGGCATGCTTAATGGGTAGCGACTTGTTAGAATTCTTGGAAGTTGTAAAAGTTCGCTTCAGGTAGGTCCTCCTGATGGACTCTCCAGCCTGTTCAATTAAAACCTCCTCTGGTTTTGTCTCTTTTGCTTCTCTTGATTCCTTACGCCGCACCTCCCCCCCACCCCACCCCGCCTTGTTTTCTCAGCCGGTGCCCCGAATCCTGGTGCAGTCTGCCCTCCCGGATGTCGGGCCGATCAGGATGGCGGAGGTGAGTTAGTCGGGCTGGGGTGGCGCCTTGGCAGGTGGCTGCCCCACATGTGGGGGTGGCCCCAATGCTATAATTGTTGGGTCTGCACCCGTGGCTTTTTTATTTTAGCGTTCCCGTTTTGATAATTAACTACCATGTAGGTCACTGTCTTCTCCCTCTCTATTTTCCTTGTTACACTTTTCTATTTTCAGCGTGTTAATCATATGATTGCTAAACTTTTAGGTGCTTGACTGCTAATGTAGTCTGCTGCGTTAATAGCCCACTGCTAGGCAAAGGCAATTTCTATAAACAGAACAATCTCCTTATTCTAAGTGTTTGCTTAATTCTCGGTTTTACATTTTATTCTGATTCATGATATCAGCGTGAAAAGACTAATGCTAAGCTGGGGAGAAAATAGTCTCTTATGATCTCCCGCAGATGAACAGCACTTCTCATCTTATGAATAGCAAAGCTGTTTTCTCCCACTGTGCATTCATTCTCTTAGGAAATGCTCTATCTTCACAGGAAAATTTTATTTATTAAAACAATAACAAAAAGGCCAAATAATTGGAAAGGAAATTCAGACCTCCATGAATTCACTCCTTTCTAAAAGGCCCTTTTCCAGGACATCCTTGGTGTTCACGAATGTAACTGAAGATAGATCTGTGGGCCCCTGCTGTCGCCTCCGAGTAGTGTTGATGATTTTGCTGAGGCAGGACTGGGGCCCCACGGCCAATGGGACAGGATGGGACCAAGTCCCTAACTGGTGAGGACCCTCGACCTCCCACTGTGTCCGCAGCTCAGGGCAGCTGTGCTGCTCATCGTGGTGGTTTCCTCAAGTCTAGGCTCTCCCAGCAGTCTCTGGAAATGTTAATGGTAAGGGTCTACCCCGAGGACGGCAAATAGGTTTCCACTCACATGTCTACTCCAGTCAAGTGGGAGCAGCTGCCTGCCAGGCGCTAATGGAAGGAATCGGAGGCTGCGCTCGGGCTCAGCAGGAAGGAACACTGCGATCAGGGGTTGCCTTCTGCCACCTTTGTTCTCTTCTTTGTCGTCACTGTGGATCTGATCTCTGATCCCTGGTTTGTCACTTACTGGAGGCTCTGGCTGAAGCCTGTAACCTCTCTGGGCCATGTTGTAAAATGAACGTGATCATACTTCCTGGCCTACATCAAAGGATTCATATGGAAGCAAATGGGCTAATACCAGGGAAACCTAAGGCACTGTCACTGGACCGTTCCCTGCTCTGGACAGGACCTAGCTGGCCCTTAGCAGGCTGCTGTTGATCTGGCATGATGGGGTCTCATCCCGCGGGGGAATAGGGAACACATACTCTTTTGGGACCTTAATTATCATTCAGATTCTAGTCTCTTGTAGTTTTGTTTGTGTTTTCTTCCCTTCCTGGTCAGTGATATTAAAAATAAAATAGAAAAGAATAAATAATACATGTACAACTTGCAAAAAAAATGATTGAAGGATTGCCTAATCTTTTAGAGTATTTATGCTGGTGACAGTTATTGATCTATTGGATTTAGTAAATTTTGCAGCCTAGAGATCCATCACAAAAATGGGCTGTTAATCTCAAGAGGCGCCGTTAATTTCGTACCCTGAAAGTGTGCCTAGGGGGGAAAGGAAGGCCCCCAGAGACAGGAATGTAAATGACAATTCACGTGAAAATGCATGATTTATCAAACTGCTGAGTTCAGCCAAGTAACTGTAAGAGACTTATAGATCTCAGCTGTTTCCCAGTTCAAATAAATCCTGCATTTCAAATGGAAAATGGCCATTCCTGTAATATAAATAATCTTTCCGTAAATATTGGAGAACATATTTCTTTTTCTGAACACCCCTCTTCACCACATCTGCCCCACTCCCCATTCCTGCCGCCTCTTTTCCCCTGTCATTGTGAATCGGAATAGAAAGATAAGCTTAAGATGGCTTAAGTTGTCAGCGAAAGAGCACCTTACAGGCCCCTCAGAAACAGCAGACTTTGGATGGACAGTGGCTGTCGTCATCCCCCATGAGATGGGGCTCTGTGTGTGTCTGCCAGCGTGACTCAGACAGTGACGTGAGAGGGAGAGGCCAGCCGCTGGGCTCCATCCTTGCTCAGCTGCTCCTCACTGCGGGGCCGGCTGTTGCTTGGCCTGTGTCTGCCAGGATCAGAGGGCCCCTGACCCGTGACATGGGACCAGCCTTCAGCAGCAGCCGGAAAGATAGCGTCTCAGAGAAAGGGCATGGCCTGCAGGCAGCCACTGTCCCCTCTTCCTTCCTCTGTGGCCCAGCCAGGAATGGCCAGTCAGCCCGCAGGCCCGAGGGTCACTTCTGCCTGAGCCTGTGAAGCTGCGCTCTAGCCCTGTCCGATCCTCCAGTGAGATCATCATTTCAATTTTGTGGGAGAACAGTGCTCTTCTGGCCTCTAGAGATTCTTGGTCTCTGTGAAGTCAGGGTGGGGAGGGGTCTGTTTCCACAGGAGCGGAGCTCTAAGCCTGAGTGCAGGGAGGTGGGGCATTCTGGGGGGAATGAGGGAATCGTGATTTTAGTGTGCGCCTGCTGGGTGCCGCGCTCTGTGGTGAGGGCCTTCGCCTGCCTGTCGTCCCACAGCAACCCTGTGTGGCAGTCGCTTATGCATTGTTTCCACACCACCAGGCGATTGTCCGACAGCAGCTGGGTGTCATACAGTTCAACTCGGTTCTGACACTGTCTACCCGGGGATAGCGGCAGACCCCACAGGTTAAGTGCTTAGTCTCACAAGACTGCCGCCACCTTACCCACTAAGCTCAAGTCTGGGCTGTCACCTGTGCTTCTGACCAGCCGGCTCTAGGTTGGAGGTTCCCATGATCCCCTCCTTGGGTTTGACTCATTTGCTAGAGTGGCTCACAGAACTCAGAGAAACCGTTTACTTACTAGATTACCAGTTAGTAGAAAAGGATATGGCTCAGGAACAGCAGATGGAAGAAGCGCACAGGAAAGGTATGCAGGAAGGGGCACGAAGCTTCCCTGTCCTCCACCTGTGCCACCCTCCCTGAATCCCCACGTGTTCTCCAACCCGCAGGCTCCCAGAAGCCCGTTCTTTTGGGTTCATTACGTAGGTGTGATTGATTAAATCATTGGCCATTGGTGATTGGTTCAACCTCCAGCCCCTTTCTCCTCCCCGGAGGTTGGGATTGGGATGGAAAGTTCCAGCCCTCTAGTCACAAGGTTCATTCCCCTGGCAGCCAGCCCCCCATCCTTAGGTGCAGTCCAATAGTCACCTCATCAGCATAAACTCAGGTATTGTTGGAAGGGGCTCCTTAGGAATATCAAGACACCTTTATTGCTTTTAACACTTAGAAAATTTCAAGGGTTTTAGGAGGTCCGTACCAGAAACAGGATGAAGGCCAAAAGTCTCTTTCTCTTTATAAATCACAGCATCGCAGGCAGCTGTTAGAATCTGATTTGTATGTAAGGTGGGGAGATGGAAGGGCTGCTCAGCTCTCAGCAGGGTGCACAGTGTGGAACCTGCTGGGGCGGAGTCGGCCCCTCAGCATTTGCTGTGTGAGATGCCAGGTCCCGTGGACGCAGGTGGTGGAACTGATGCTGGAACCAGGTCTGCCCTACTGCCCGGCAACACGCTGTTACCATCGAAGCTGTGACGTTTCAGCCAACAACAAAGTCTATCTCACTTTTGCATCCTAACCAGTTACGCTTCCCCCTTTCCAGCTACAGGCTCACCAAGAGGGCGTGCAGATTAGCGCGGCTCCTGACGGGGCTGTGCAGACGGCCCCTGTGGCGAAGATCTGCGACAGACCAACCAAAGCGCCTCCCCAGCAGGCCGTCCCTGCCAACACCCAGGCCCCGGACACTCAGGAGGGGCCGCCCAGCCCCCTGAGCGAGGCCTCCAGCGGGTACTTTTCCCACAGTGTTTCCACCGCCACGCTGTCTGATGCACTCATCCCTGGCCTGGATGCCGCTGCCCAGGCTGGCGGGCAGACGCCCGGCTCGCCCCCTCCTGCCCTCTGCCAGGACAGCCCAGAGGCCGAGCTCCCGCTTCCACCTGCAACGGCCAGCACAGACAGTCTTTCTGCCCAGTTGGAGGCTCAGAGCAGCCTTCAGTCACTGCCCGGCCCGGCGAAGCAGAATGCTCGGGGCGGCAGCAGTGGTGCATCTGAGGCTAAGGAAGCAGGTTCCTGGGAGAAGCCAAACAAAGAAGCCAGCGCTTCTCCAACTTGTCTTCCCACCTCTGCCCCCCAGAACGAATCACCCAGCCAGCAGAGTGGAGAAGTTTCCTCTGCCACCCAGCAGCCAGGAAGACCCCAGGACCAGGCGAAGCCGGCCACTGGCTTGGAGCTGGATGTCTGCAAACCACAGCTGCCTTCTGATCTCCTGCCTCAGGCGCCTGCCCCAGCATCTCCGTTCAGAATCCGGAAGGTGAGGACCTCGGAGCTGAAGTCGTTCACGCGCATGCTCGGCGGAGAGCCCGGCTGCCCCTCTGGTGCTGAGGAGGACCCCCTGGTCCCTGGGGGGCCGGGCAGCGGCAGCTCTGGGGGACAGGCCCTGGGAAAGCCAGAAGTCTCCTCAGATTCTGAAGAAGCCAGCGAAGTCCCCGAGTGGCTCAAGGAGGGAGAATACGTTACCGTGGGCACCAACAAAACGGGCATCGTGAGGTACATCGGGCCGACGGACTTTCAGGAGGGCACGTGGGTCGGCGTGGAGCTGGACTTACCTTCAGGTGAGTGCGGGCTCTGGAGGCGACTTGGCGTGGCCGCTGAGGTCTGCTGGAGCTGTGGCTGGCCCCGCGCTGCCCAGAGGTGTGCTCTGGGGCACACCGTGTGACCTCTGAGTCTCCGGGTCGCCGCTCTTCAATATCAGGAATTTTCACTAGATAAGAGTTTCCTAAGCATTTTAAGAGTCAGGTTCTCTTTTTTTTAACCTCCAGAAATTTTTCAGAAACCTAAGACATTAACTGAAAGCTACTCTAAATTTGGTAATGACTTTAAATGCCAGGTTTTTAGTCACAGGAGCCTGTGCATTTGAACAAGGACAGCAGCCGTATCTGCCGAGCTTGCTCAGGTTACAAGCGCTGGTGCCCGTGCACCTGCTCGGGTGGCTCACTTGTTCCCAAGACATCCCGAGGCTCCTTGGCCCGCGGGTCGAGAACAGGAGACGGGCGATCTAGGTGGGATCGTGGTGGCAGGCTCGCCAGCCCGTAAAGCCTCACTTAGAATGGCGCGTCTTAAAAGCAATAGATCATCATTTTCAGAAGAACTGAGGGCACGTCTTAAGGAAATACTGTGTCCTTCAGATGTTTTTTTTGAACAGCTTTATTGTGATGCAATTTACATGCCATAAAGTCCGCCTGTGTGAAGTGCACAGTGCAGTGGTTCTTAGTGTATTTACAGAGCTGTGCAGCCGTCGCCAGAGGTAGCTTCAGAGCAGAAGAGAAGCTCCGAGTCCCCCAGCAGGGGCACAGCCCCTCCCCAGGCCCTGGGAACCGTCAGTCTGCGCCGTCCCTCTCAGTTTCTAGGAAATGTCCTAATCTGGACTCTCATATAAATGGCGTCACACAGTGCGTGGCCCCTGTGCCTGGCTTCGTTCTCCTGGTGTGACGTTTCCTAGGTTTCTCCAGTCGTAGCCTTTGCGAGCCTGCATTCCTTTTTGCAGCCGAAGAAGGCCCCTCTGTATGGCTGCCCTGCGTAGTGTCCGTCTGTTTCTCAGCTGACGAACGCATGGGTTGTTTCCACTTTTTGTCTGTTGTGAATAATGCTGCTGGGGATGTTCGTGTATAAGATTTTGTGTAGACACGTGTTTTCACTCCCCTTGAGCGGAGACCCGGGAGGGAACTGTGTGTTAAGATTCTGAGGACGGCCAGACTGGTTTCCATCCTCCCTTCCCACCAGCGGTGTGTGAGGGTCGGGGTGGGAGCCGTGGAGACGGGATCGTGGGGGGCTTGTGTGTGGCCTGCTGGGTTAGCTGGGGGTGGAGGGGTGGAGGCATGGGAGCTCTCCTTGGTCGAGACAGAGTGAAGTCGGGGGGCGGCGGGGGCTCTGTGAACCGCGGAGCCTTCCCCGCAGTGACTGTCTCTGGGCCCCTCAGCTCAGCTGTGAAGTCACTCGCTATCTTTAAAAATAATTTTGGCAAAGAATGTCATAAATTGGAAGTGCTTCTAGAAGATTAATGTAGCACAGGCTGGAATATTTTTTAAATTCCATTTCTGCTGGATGCGAAGGAGAATTGGGAAAGAAGTTTATATTTGCAGTTGAACTCAAGAATTAAAGGGGATTAGCAAATAGATGAATTCCTCGGCAGATAGCTATCAAGGACCTGCTGCGTTCCCCCTGCATCTGGGGTCCTGAGGACACTTGGTGAGCAAAACAGCCCCTGGGTTCCCTGGACTTTCATTTCAGAGGGGAGACAGGTACCAAGTCAACAAACAAATAAAATCTGATAGTAATAAGCACTATGAAGAAAATTGGATTAGTGGGGAAAAGATGGTGGATGTGGGCAACGTTTTAGATAATATTGAGGGAAGCAAAGGCACGAGTGACGGAAGGAAGAAGCTGGGCTGGGGGCAGCATCACCGGCCAAGCCCCCAAAGGTCCCGCCTGCACAGGGACACGTGCCACATGCAGGGGGAGCAGGAAGGCTGGCCGAGGAGGCTGGAGAGGCGCGGTGGCCGGTCACGAAGGGTAAAGATGATAGGAAACCACTGGAGGGCTTAAAAAGATGACTTTGTTTTAGGAGAGTAGACTTGGGATGAAGTGTGGGGACAGGAGGCCACTTAGAAGGCTGCTGAGGATGCCCAGGAGGGGGGTGAGTGGTGGCAGTGGAGGTGGTAAGAGGTGGCCAGCGTCAGGAAAGATATGACAGTGAGGCCCCCGGATTGAGGGAGGAAAGGAGTCAGGCAGATACCTGAATGGGGCCTGAGGACAGGGTCACGACGGTGCTGTGGGCAAGCCTCGAGAGCAGGTGAGGGCGCGGGCAGGCGGGCAGGAGACCGCAGAGCTGGGTGTGGGACAGGTGGGGTGGGGGTGTGGGCTGGATGCTCTGGTGGAGGTGAGATGGCGGAGAGGGCCAGGCTCATGGCGAAGAGGCGTCAGGGCTCACGGAGTGTAGGCTGGGGCGGGTGAGCCCCCAAGGGGAGAGCAGGGCCGAGGGTGAGACTGGGAAGGAGGTGGGTGTCCCAGGAGCCGAGGGACAGCGGTGGCTGGAGAGCGGGAGAGATCAGCTGTTAAATGCTTTGAGAGGTGGCCCCGGGTAACCCTGGTTAACCCCGAGAGGAGCTGGTGGAGGCGAGGCGTGTTTGGAGGGGGTGAAGAGAGGGGCAGGCGCACGTGCGGACAGGGAGTGTAGAAAATTCATGATGCTTTTTGCAACAAAGATCGTGTTCCCCACCAGCCCATCACCACTGGATGGTGACATTTAGGGGTCAGGGCGGTCCCTTTGTTCAGTCTCCCCCCAACGTGAGCATTGTGTCCTCATCCTTCACCTTAAAGCATTTTCTATTCACTTTTACAAAGGAAACTTCTTCACTCCATCTTGACACACTGTATGACCTCTGACTAGCTACAATTTGGTAATTTGCTAGTTTCCATCTAATAGATTTAGGAAAAATAATCACTCTACCAATGCCATCCATCCTAGATTTACATTTTGACCATCCAGACTGAAAATGATCTGTGCCCCAGGGTGGGTGGGGGCAGTGCCAGCTCTGCTTTGGTGGCTTTCTGCACCTGGGTGTCAGAAATGGCAGGGCCAGCATGTCTTCAACCTCACGCCTGAGGCCGCTGGGGAGTCGGGGGTGGCGGGGTGGGGGGTCTGTCCCCGGTGACCACTGCGTGCTTCCCAGGGTACGGTTGCCCGGGCTGGCCTCGGCGTTCCGTGGTGAGCCCGGTTCGGGGCCATGTGGCACACGGGGCTCCTGTGGGAGGGCCCGTGGGGGCGGGAGCAGCCTGGGAGCCGCCTCTACGTCTGCTTTTCCTTTCCCCCAGGTAAGAACGACGGCTCCATCGGAGGGAAGCAGTACTTCAGGTGCAACCCTGGCTACGGGCTGCTGGTGAGGCCGGGCCGCGTGCGCAGGGCGGGGGGCGCGGGCCGCCGGCGCAGCGTGGGCCTCAGGCTGCAGGGCGCCCCCGAGCCCCGCAGGAGCAGCACCCTCTCCGGCTCCGCCAGCAACCTGGCCTCCCTGACGGCAGCCTTGGCCAAGGCCGAGGGCCCCGCGACACTCCGGGCCGACCGGAGCCACAGGAACCCCGAGAACCGCAAGTCCTGGGCCAGCTAAGCCGCGCCCACCGCACCCTCCCTGGTGGCGTCCTCCCGGGCCGGCGACACTGACGCGGTGGCGGTGCTGCCGAGCCTTGCTGCCCACAGCCCTGGGTCGGAGCAGAGTGGGCCGTGTCGCCTCAGACCCCCTCCCCCGGGGAGCAGGGCCCACAAAGCTTCTTAGACGCTGCAGGGCTGAGGGCCTCGCTGCTTCTCCGAGGCCTCTGGAAGCTCTGTTTCTTCCTCTGCCCGGACAACCAGGCGGCTTCACGGCAGGTGGCGGCTGTGGAGCTCCAGGAGCCCAGAGTGGCCCTGGGCATGGGGAGCGGGGTGCCCTGCGGCCTGGGCTGTTCCCACCTGGCGGTGTTGCTCTGTCTTATGCTCTGGTGACCCCATTAACCTCTTAATTTAAAAAATAATCCTAACTCGTGCCTTCCCTTCCCTCAGGGGCAGGCTGTCCTCTCTCCGCCCCGGCTGGTGCCTAGACTCTCCTCCGCGCCCCAAGTCCTGGCTGCTCCTCAGGCTCCCACCACCCCTCTCGGCCCTCGCCCCCCTCGCCCCAAGTCCCCACAGTCCTGCGGCATCCGTGCCTGGCCAGTCTCCTGAGGCTTCTGGCACGATGGCCTGTGTGCCCGAGGGGCCCTGGGCTGACTCCCCACCTTTCCCTCTTCCTTTCCACAGGGTGTCTCAGACATTTCTCCCTGGGTGTTTCAGCATCTTTATACCTGGAAAGTTCTTCCTCTTTGCCACTTATTCCCTTACCAGAATGCTTGGAATATATTTATTTATATTTATTTTTTCAAAATTCGGAATTGTTTGCGAGCCACAATCGTGTGCCCGGGTGTGAGTGCCCATGGCCTGCCTTGCACGTTGCACCTCTGCAGCCACTTGGGAGCTGCCCACCTCCCGCCTCGGGCGGAGCTTCCTAGAGGGGCCAGAGGATGACACCCCCTTAGGTTTCTTTGGTGCAGATACACAAGTGGCCTTATTCTAAGGTGACAGTGAAAATTTGGAGAATTGCCTTGTGCTTCTGGCCTTGATGGCAAAGTCAGAGGCATCACGACCTTATCTGGTGCAGTTTTGGTTTCTGGGGGTCCTTAGACCAGTGTAACTTATTGGTAGTTCTATGCCCAGGGGCCTGCGGCTTGCCAGGTGGGCCCTGGAGCAAGAGCCCCTCGCCGGCCCTGTGGCCGCCCCCGTGTTTGTCCCTTGGACCCTTGGAGAGCCACAGACCAGGCCGGCCTAGAGAGCACAGGCTGGCCAGCCTGAGACACCCCAGAGCATCGCCACCTCCTGCCAGGGCCTGGCTGGTCCCAGAGCCCCTCCTGCCGGGCTCCGTCGGGGGATTTGGGGCCTGGTGGCAGCCGGGTGCTGTGGGCGGTGCTGGGGGGCAGAGGCAGGGCTGCGGGTGGGACTCCGTCCGGGGCCAGGGCTGTGGTCTTTCCGCAGGCGGTAAGCAGCCTGGTGACCTCCTGCTGCAAGTGCGCCGCCCCTGCTGCCTGTCACCTCAAGAGCCCGGAGCCGGGAGGACCCCCCAGCCCTGCGCTAGGATTTGCACACAGCACTCTCGCTGCCTCTTTTTACTCCTCATGTTTAGACTCAAAAACGACATCCAGAAAGCGGTTATTTTGAGAAATCTCTGGTTCTCTAGGGATTTGCAGCCCCTCAGGAGGGGTGATGCCAGGTTCCCTGCCCCCATGGGCTGCGTGGGGCCTGCGGCCGGCCGGGGAGGCAGAGTCCCCGGGGCCACACGGCCTGCGCTCGCTCCCACCCGGGGGCTGGGGGGCCGGTGCCACCCTAGCTTCTGTTCATCGCCTCCCACGGGCTGCCCCGCCTGGGCCAACAGACTGCGGCTGGAATGGGTCGCTGCCACTTAGCTCGGGCTGGCCTGGCCACCCTCTCACCCTGGAGCTGCGGGTCTGCCGTGTCCGCGGGCGAGGGGACGGGCTGGGAGATGCAGAGCACAGCCTCTTACATGTGGCTTTAGTTCAGCGGAGAGGCCCAGTTTGGGAGCTGGAAGGGTCTTCTCACAGAGAACAGCTGAAACGTAGGGAAGCTCCGTGATCATCTCCCATTTACAGCAGCCCCGAGGCCGCCTCTGCAGCGCCCACCGGCACAGGGCCCCGCAGGGGAGCAGACGGCGCTGCCCTCGTGTCTGTCCCCGCCCACGGGCAGCCCTGGCCCAGGAGGGAGGTGCCTTGTTGGTGGGTGGCCCTGAGAGGGCCGGCCAGGAGGCCCAACTCCTTCCCGCAGGGCGGGCGGCGTGGGCGCGGGCCCCCCTCAGGCGGGCGCTGCTTTGTGTTCCTTCCTGTCTTGGGCTGGCGTTTTGGGGAGCACCTGCCGGGCGTGCGTCCCTGAATTAAGTGCTGTCAGTCTGCTCTGCTTCTGCTCTCACCCTCCTCCCCAGCACAGACGTTCTCCTGAAAGGCTGCTTTCCCTTAGAAGGTTTTCTCTCCTCCCCCATCGTCAGTTTGGTCCCCTCCTCAGGTACCAGCACCACCCCTTCTTCGAGGGGAGCAGCTCAGGTGACCTGGCCAGGGGCTCGTTGGAGAAAGGTGGTGTGGGTGTTCCTGATCTTCATTTACGTCCCGAAGCACTTGTTGGGGCCCATGTGCCCTGTAAGGTGGTGTCAGCAACCAGGACAGGGGTGTCCTGCTCTCTTTCTGTCGTTTGGCTCAATTAGAATAGAATAGACTGCAGTGGAACTCCTGATGAGCTGGGAGTGATCCTTCAGCTGTTGTCCCAGGAGGTCATTGCCCCAGGAGGTCTGGCGGGACCCCCTTCCTCTCTTCCCCTCTCTCTCATCCTCCCCCTCAGGCGGCCCAGCACGGCTTCACTGTCTCCCCTGGGCCTGCTGTTCAAATCTTCCTCGTTTCTGCCTGAGATTCCCCCCAGCCCTGCCACTCCTGGGTCCCAGCAGCTCCCCCCAGAAGCAGCATGTCCTGTGTCCTCAGGGTGCCTCAGAGCTTTGAGCTTTGGCAGGCGGCTTGGTGTGTGGGGAGGGAGCCGGGTCTCCTGGGAGGAGAGTGCTGTCGCTGCCCTTCATGACGGGAGCTCTCGGCTTGCCCGGGTTTTCTTACAGTGAAGTGTGTTTGGGGCCCGCATTTGGGGCCATCCTGGTGGTGCGAGATATGTTTGTCCCATTGGTGTTCTTGGTGAGCTGTGCCTGGGAGGTCAACACGTGGGCCTGTCCTGGGCTGGGGGAGGCTCGCCTGGCCACCTGGGCATCCTCGTCCTTCAGCATCGCTATCAGAACACAGCGCACTTGACCCGGCCCTCCTGACCCAGCTCTGGCCCCACGGACATCCTGGGACCCAGGAGGGCAGGAGCGGCAGTTCTGGAAGGACAGTAGGGGGTGGGAGCCGTGCTGGATCCTTGCAAGGGCACAGGGGTTGCAGTCTTGCCCTTCCTGTCTTCTTGCTCCACACCCTGCACATCACTTTAGGGCCAGCGTGTGACGGGTCATGACGGTCAAGTAGGGTGCCGCAGGAGGCTCATGGTGTCGCTTGACTGCTCTCCACCTCTGCTTTTTCTAGTGTCTTTGAAGGAAGCCTGCCCTGCTCCAGTGTCACTGTTTTTTTTTTTTGAGGAACATTAGCACTGAGCTAACTGCTGCCAATCCTCCTCTTTTTGCTGAGGAAGACTGGCCCTGAGCTAACATCCATGCCCATCTTCCTCTACTTTATATGTGGGACACCTACCACAGCATGGCGTTTGCCAAGTGGTGCCATGTCCACACCCAGGATCCAAACCGGTGAACCCCAGGCCACCGAGTAGCGGAACGTGCGCACTTAACCGCTGTGCCACCGGGCCGGCCCCCAGTGTCACTGTTTTTACCTTGGCTTCTCCGCACAGACTAATGTTAACCTGTGACTGGAAAAGCAGTGACATGTAGTAGACGAGGTCACTAAAGCCATGAGCCCAGGCACTCCCCACAACCTGGTATATGTTGGGCCTAAGATGCGGGCTCGAGAATCCTGTGAGGGTAGGAGGTCGAGGGAGGGGCTCCATCTCATCTGTCTTCTCGTCTCACCCTACTAATAAACAGGCCTAATTTTAGATGAAGTGTCAGCATTAGGAATCAAGCTGGGACTTGTAGCAGGTTCCCAGCTCTGGGATTTGGTCTGGCAGCAGGAGGGGATGGGCCACGTGGACGCTGGGGCCAGGGGAGTGTGCCTCCGCAGTGCAGTCTGGCTCTGGGCACCACATGAGCACCCCCAGGCCTATGGCAGACACCAGGCAGGGACCCTCCTGCGCCTCTGCCTCCCACTCTGCCCAAGCACAGTCACTGCTGGCCCCAAACCCCAGGGGGCTTCACGGGCAGTGGGGTCTGGCTGTCCCAGATGCCCAGCCCGGCCAGAGGGAGCAGGACCTCTCTGGCCGGCAAGAAAACGTGGCCAGCGTGAAGGGCCTTGTGTGTTTAGTGAGAGACTTGAGCTGTGAAAGGGCTGTTGAGGAGTTTGAAAGGCTTCGCAGGCGTTTAGGTCCCGTTGCTTCCTTTCATTTTCTCCTCTTGGCTTGAAGTTCCCTGTATGTGAAATGACTAGAAGTTCATGGGTATTTATTTTCCTGGCTAAGATTAGCCCCGCTTGGCCGCCTGTGGGCCCACGTCTCTCAGGGCTGTCAGCTCCCAGGGCAGCCACCTGTCTGTCGTGCCTTACCTCTGGGGACCAGGACTGCAGCCTGTGTTTTACGCCGAAGACGCTGCCTCGATTCTCCCCACATGCGTCTTTCTTTCAGAGAAGTCCGTTGTGCCTTCTGCCCGGCTGCTGACACTAATCGTGTTGGGGGAGTCTTGGAACGTCTTCCCTCTGTGCGGAGTTCTGTGAATATGATGGGTTCACATATGAAGAAGAGATTTTGATCGGGGGAGTATATTGATTTGCTACACATGAAATGGGAGTTAAAAAATCCAAAGACTCTGTAATGAATTGTAAAGACTTAATGATTTGTATTGTATAATGAACTAAATCTCTGTAATTTTGTACCATATATGCCTTTCCGTCATATGACCAGCAGCTTCTAAATAAAACCAGATGATTTCTTGCCTACGTCTGAAGTCAGTCTTGTTGCTTTCCCCTCCCCACTCTGCTGCAGAAGTGTTTGGCCTCAGTCTAGATTGTCCCACAGGGCAAGGGGTGGCCTGGTTCTGAGTGAGTGAGGTGGGCTTTTCAAGATAGAGGCTTCTAGACTAAGAGGGAGGTTCAGGGGAGCAGCAGGTCCCCCGAGCATACCTGCCCAGCCCTGCGCTCTTTGTGACTTGTACTAAAGAACTGGGGAGGCCCTGTTAGTCCCTATGGCCAGTCTTATACTCCTTAGTTGAGACTTCTTACACGAGCCAAAAAACAATAGAAATTTTCTGATCGCCCTAGACCCAAGATCATTGGAGCTTCCAGGCTAACAGGGAGACAGTTGGCCTGGGGTGAAAGGGTGGATGACTTCTCTGGAGCAAGGCTGTCCCAGCTCTAAGGCCATGGCTCCACTGTCGATCTTGACCTGCATGACTGGCCCCACGCCGGAACCCCCGACTGGGGAGTGGAGGACTTCTGCACAGATAGGTTGACCCTCGAAGGTTCTGCAACAAGGTGTTTACAGGAGGAGGACTATAGCTGTGGATGCTGACAGGGCCCGTCACATCCCTGCAGGCTGTGGGGCTCGATGTTATTTGTTGGGCCCTGCTTGCCCATGAGGCCAACATCCTCAAGATGTGGTGCCCAGCTGTGGTCCAGCACAGGTTCGCAACAGCACTGGGGATGGGGGGCCCAGGCCCCCTGACCTGGGAAGATAAGCAGGCCTCCTCACGGTCACAGCAGACAGCCCAGCTCCAGTGAGGGAGGCAGGCAGCCGAGTGCGCTGTGTCCACAAGGGCGCTGACTCGCTGGTGGCCCTGCGTAAAGCTGTTTTCTTCCCTGCGTCAGTGAATCACTCAGGCTTCGTCTGATGGAAGGTGCACTTACCAATGCAGGGCCGCAGCCACTCAGAGGGCTGATTGGAGGTGGCCATCAGTCAGAGCACATCTTAGCAGGACTTGTTTATATTCATAAGTGCCGAAGAGTTGTTCTCAGAGATAAGCACTGCCAAATCATGACAGAAATTTGGCAGCCAGGAGCTGCCCTGCTCTGAGGCGGGAGTCTGAATGTAGAATCGATCTAGCAGCCTCTAGGACACGTCTCATTTCTCGAGCTGCTGCTTACTCTCTTGCAACTCAATGAGATCTTTGTCTGCGTGAGGCTGTGGGGTTTTTACGGTTGCTCAGACCCCAAAATGGGCTCTAGTGGCTCCATCACATTTAGTTCGCTCACTCATTGAGTCAGTGCACATTTGTGTACCTGTCCTGGCTGGGCCTGGTGTGGCGTACACTGCAGACTAGCAGTCCTGACGAGCCACACAATCAGGCGGATCTGGAGCGCGGGGTGCCCGCAGGAGGGGCCCCAGAGGCTTTAGGGGTTGAGGAGCTTCAGGCAAGTGTGTTTGGGAGCCTCAGAGGAGATGAAGGCGGAGGGGGCAGTGTTGCTGGGCAGGCCCGGAAGACTTCTAGGCGGGGCGTGAAGGATGGAACCAGAAAGAGCAATTTTGGCCCAAATAGAGGAGCATGGGCACGGTCCTTGGTATCCCACCCCCCATCTCCTGCCCACCTCCACTCGGCGACTTAGACAGGGTTTAGGGGCAGCTTCAAATTTTGCATAGTCTTCCCTAATTATGTACAATGAGGAGGGGAAAACAGACCATTTACTTCTCAGGTTTTCTCTGAGAACGGGAAAGTCAATCGACCTGAATCTTCTGAGAAGGGAGTTAGGCACCTTGTCCTAGAGTCCTGCTTAAGAATTTGATCCCAAGGATTAGATGACTTAGAGAAACACAAATAATGAAGCTTCGGTGTTCTTTCATTTTGTTTTTCACTGCTAAAGGTGAAGCCCCAAGAAACATGGCTTTTTTAAGAAAATGAGGTAGATGTGGCCTGGAGTGGGAGAGTGAAGGTGCATGGAGTTTCCACAGTGGTCCTAGTGGTAGAGAAGCTGCCAGGATGTGGCAAGATGGTGGGAGGTGAGAAGGAAAGCTGGTGCCTGCAGTTAAGGGGACCACTGGGTGGAGAAGCTCTCTGGGGTCTGAGAATCGGGGGCAGCCCCGAGACAGAGCGCAGGTGGGAATCAGAGTGGATGCATTCTGGGGCTCTCCTGAGCCTGGCACCCCTCTCCGCCATGCACGGGTTCACTGTCACGTTGACCCTCTTCAAGGGTCCTCAGTCTCCGGGCACACTAGTCCTTTTTAAAGGACAAAGGGACTGATGTTCAAAACAGAACACGCCCCCTCTTTGTGAGTGTCAGGGCACTTCCCAAACGATTGTTCTTACCCAAAGAAATCCGGCCAGTCTTTGTTCAGTTATACATTTTATTCTCTAATAGGTACAATACTAAAATAAACACAAATTAAAAAAAAGTTTTATTAAAACAAAACTGTACAAAAAAGCAGTATACTACATTTTAATTACAGAACAGTCTACTGTCCAAAAGGCACTAATCCAGAATAGGAGATACAATGATACAGGACCCATTTGAACTATTTTAATCAATACGATAGAGCACTTGTTTCTTTGACCATTTACATCTAGAAACAAGGGCTTTTTGCTACAGTCATTACACATTGTTATAAAGATGAGTCCCACAGGTGAAGGTGCAGTATCGCTCTCCCTAGAGAAGGTTCACGTCAAGAGGGGCTGCCTTGGGGCTGAGAGGTGGGTGGGCTTCGGGGCGAGGCCGGGCTGCCGGTGGAAGGGCCCTGCCATGGGCACGTGGAGCAGTCTTCCAGCCTGGCCTCTCAGATGGTTGGTTTCTGGCCATTACTGGCAGCCACTTTACCCCCCTCTTGTGTGTTAGCACCGGGAAAGTGGGTTCTGAGATGCTTCAGGGACCTCGGGCTGGAGGCCTGGGTGTCCAGCCCTGGGTGATCCGACACCAGCAGCTCAGCAGAGGGGAGGCATTTTGGTAACCTGATCAGACAAAGGCAGCAACTACTCGGAAGAGGGACATGGAGCCCAGGGACAGCCAAGGAGCGAGCGGGGGCGCTCCATACAGCCAGGCAGGGCCCCCTGCTGCTTTCTGGGCAAACTGCTGGCCCAGAGATGAGAGGTCCTGTTCCTCACTTCAGAGAGGTGCTGCGTCCTCTCCCGGTGGAGAGTCTGTGTTAGAGAGATCTGACAATCTTTTGTTTTGGAAGCTGATTTCTAGAAGTGGGATTTTACTTCCCAGAGGCCATGTCCTCCCTCAGTCCCGCCTCAGGACCATGAGTGGCTCCTGGGCAGTACAGGGCGGAGCTTTGTCCGCGTATCCATGTTTGGCGGCCCAGACAACTCTCTAAACCCCAGATTTCGTTCTCTAATGGACTCGACCTAAGGAAGAGAGATACTGCAGCTTTGCAAACAGTGTCATACACATAGAAGACGAAGACAGGCATCTGATGTTAACAAAAATAAGTAACAAAGAAATAGGATTAAACCAAATCTCTTCTCACAGCATCCTATACTACATCCTCCTTCTGCTTAGCAGAAAATTGTACGTACACAAAAATACAAATACACAATTTTGTAGAACAGTCTGATTTTAATATATTTATATATATTTATATTTATACGAGTGGCAGGTTAGTTCATTATATAGAGCTTTTTGCACTTTTGGCTCATATGCAACAAGGCTTATAAATTCAGCTTTAGCTTTCATTCAGGTTTTATAGCTTTTGAACAATTGTTTTCACATTTAAAGCAGCATCCAATTTGCACTAGGAGTTTGTGGTGATCACAGGAAAGGGGGTCAGGAGTTTACTGACGGGAAAGGCAGGGCCAGGGCAGATATACATTCCAGTGTGTGTGGCGATGTCAGAAGGACTGCTATGGGACGGAGGTGACCATGATGACCCCTTGAGGTAGACTGAACACCTTACAGCAGACTCAGACACAGGTGCGACTCCCCTCAGGGACACATGGTGCACAAGATGGGGGACAGGGGCCAGGAGACGCCAAAGGGAAACACAAAGACTAAGACACACGACGGCCAAGGCAGGGAGGGCGCTCTGCCCCAAACCCACGTGGGAGGGATCCCACACAGCCTGTCGCAGATACTTGAGTATTTGGTGGATGCTAAAGACTTTTAGGCAGTCCCAAGGCATCTGGTCCCTGGTATCTATCAGATTACGACTGTTGAACTCGCTTTCCAATTTATAACTTGCTGTGCCAGCGAGTTCCCACCCCTATGGTGAACAGTGAGACGAAGCTGCACATGGTTCCGTGGTGGGATTATTGCCCAGCACGCTGCGCCTGCTGGAGGTTCAAGTCCAGTGAAGAGAAAAGCTGGGCCTCTTCCTGTCTCTAACTGTACTGCACGGCTGCTCCCTAGTCCGCTGCACTCTCGCTTACATTCATCTCTTCAGTTACACCCGGGGTAACTGACAAGCTCTTGGTAGAACCTGTAGGAAAGAGCATCTGGAGATTGGAGTGACAGTGCGCTGCCCGAGTCCAGGCTGGCGTAAGACGCTCCAGAAAAGCCTGACTTTGATCATCACCATGGCAGTGTTCTCCCCTCATCACTTTCATCAACCCGCCTCCCTTCTCTATCCAAGTCAGAAGACTTCTTCTGGCAAATTTGCCCATACGTGTTAAATGTGAATGCCCAGCTTGGGTTATTACATTGTCTGAACAAAAATGCTGGATTATTAATGAAAATAAAGTGCCTGGGTATGGATTGTTCCATTTTGCAAAACCTTCTAATGCACCAGCAAATCATCTGAGCACTGCTTAGTGCTGTGACACAAACAGAGTGCGGTCACAGAATAATCCACTGTACACCCACCACGTAAGGAAGGCCCCAAATTCAGGTCAGACTTAAATTACTTTAAAAAAGAAGCAAACAAATAATCTCACACTCATTTTCAAAGACGCACGTTCGATCTTGCTTCACTCCCTATGGATGATGGCCTTTCTGAGTCCTTGTGAGCAGACACCCTGATCCCACAACTCTAGGAAGAGAGGAAGAGGAGGCAGCCGGGGTTCCAGTGACTAATGACGGCAAATGGATGGTCAGTTCTTAACTATGATTATCCGACTCGGCCCTCTTGGACCTGCATGTACTTTCCAGCTGCTGACAAAGACAGATGGGATTCTGCTCTGAGGCTGTCTTGCTCTCCTGTCTTCTTCACTCAGTAGCTAGACTTCGCTAAGCAGGCTCCATAACATTCTCTGTGAACCAAGACCATAACCCCATCACCAGAAAGACCCCAAGAAAAGCAGCACAGGGGAGTGACCAAGCCAGCCTGCCAGGGCAATGACCATCTTGCCCCATGTGCTTGTCCTTGCAGCTGTTCTGCCTGCAGAACTCGGGGACCCTGGAGAGGGGCAGCCACCCACGCCTGCCCCTGAGGGCTAAGTGCAGAGTGGGGAGAGGAAGGGGGCGGGGCACAGGCTGACTCCCTGGCAGGTTCCAGAGGTCTGTAACTTGCTTAGGCACTTAAAAAACATAAATGGAAATTTATGCTTGGAAGGTACTGCATACGCAACGTGACCATGACCATGGAAGGGGGGAGCCCATGGGGAATCAGAGAAGGCTGTGGGCTCTTCCAGGGGAGGCAACTATGATGTTCTTGGCATCTTCTGGCAGGGACAGCGTCCCACCTTGCAGCCTGGGTGAATCTCAAGAAACGGGCTGGGCCCAGCAGAGGCCTTTCTCTTTCCGGGTTCTGCAGACCAGGAATGGATGGGGCCGAGAGCAGGTGTGGGGAAAGTCGGGACGGCCTGCTCTAGACTCACAGCGACAGGACTAGGGGGAGGGGCAGGCTGTGCGGACTTGCTTTCTACTATCAGTGTGAGGAAAAGCTACTAGGAAAAGAAGAGGCCCTGCTGAGAGGAGTGTTGTGGCAGAAGCAGTGAGCAATAAAGAGAAGCCTCGCCAGAGCTGCCAATGCTTGAAAAGAGCAGCTCTCCCTCTGCCCTGCCCCCAGTAACTTTGGTTTAGGTTTCATGGTGCCCATTTTCAGAGATGCATGATTAAGGGGTTCACTGCTTCTAACATATTGAAATGTGGTTTTCAAGGCAAATAATAACTAACAATAATGCTCTTGAAAGGAGCCCACAGCTGAGCTCTCTCACCTTCATTCAACCCACCCTACTAATTATGTACTGCCCCGCCCCCCACCATGAATCTGGCATAGAATTAAGAGTTCAACGTAATGTCGCTACAGTGGCTGCTGTTTACATTAATACAGCACTAATGTCGTCCTGTTTCCCATTTAATACCTTCAATGAATGATGAAGTGGAAAAATGACCCTCACAAGTTTATGCTGGGCTCTTCGTTCCAGTAAAACAGAAAAAGGGAGAGGTTTCTGTGCTCAAAGAAAGCCAGAAAACAACACTGAGATTAAGATTTGATTGAAAGTGATGGGCAGGTGAAAAAGTTATAGAGGCAACACAAGTTCTGTGACTCATCTTGGCCATGCGTACTGGTAAGGAGAGATGGTCACGTGCTCCTTCCTAGGGAGGAGTTAATGTCTCCATTCTGAAATTTCAGTGGCACTCAATCGCCACTAGAGATGTGAAATCTGGGTCAATACCCAAATGAAGGCACACATACCTTCTTCCCTTCACAATAAGGGTGGGGTTTCGGGTGGGGAATGGATAATCAAAAACCCCATTACCCAACTAATGAAACAAGGTGCCTATTTCAGGGGCTCTCAATCCCAAGTAGTCAACCTGGTGGACCTTCTCGCGGGGCCATGCCACCTGGAGCCTTGCTCCTGGGGTGGCTTCCACTCTCGGCCTCAGGGACGCCTAGAACATGACAGAGCAGATCAGAAGAGACAGTGACAGAGCTGGCCCTTGGAGAACCACTTACTTTTGAGAAGAAAAGAGCTAGAGAGGGAGGGAGGGAGGGAGGAACAGAATTTTAGTTAGTTGAGTCCTCAGGTCATCTTGGAGTGCATTTCCCTGACAACAGTCACTGAGCTGCCACTTGAACTCTGAGGCAGCTGGCCCCTTTGCTGGATTGTGGGTATTAGAAAGCTCTTATGCTGAGCCAAAATCTGGATCTGTCTCCATGCCACTGCTGCTTGCTGGCCACTTAAGGCTCATGAGGAGCCACAGAGAGCCCAGGGCAGACACTCACACAGTAGCAGAATTCCAGAGCCTCCACTCTCCACAAGTTCTGGCCTGACACCACTGCCTCTCATGACCGTGGTGGAAGGAACTGCAGAATGAGGTGGAATGGCTTAGCAAAACACTTCTAAACACAAGCTGGATGCATACAAGTAACAGGCACTAAGAATATACTAGAAGAGCTGGACAGAGAGAAAACAGGAAGCATGAGAGATTTTAATATGCTCCACTTCAACTAACTGGAACTAAACCCAAGGAGTGCTAGTAAATTCTAGTTCCTTTCAGAACTCAGACGGCAAGACAGCCATAACATTCTTCCCAGTGAAAGGCAAGACCTTCACATTTGCCTCCCAGAGATGGGGGGCTTGAAACAAGCATCACGGCTGCTGAGCCTCAGAGCGTTTCTCTCACCATCACTAACCAAGGAGGAAAGCCAAGGGGAAGGGATGTTGCAGTGTCTAGCTCATCATGGTAACACTGGCCCAGTGTCAGAGGGAATTAAGTGCAGAGAAAGATAAGGGCAATGCAAGTGTGCCAGTGGGGATTACCCAGCACTATCCCATGAGAAAACAGAACAGGTTAACAGGCAGTGATTTCCCTCAGCAGTGCCGGGCAGACTCTGTGGCCCATTCTCCAATTAACATCCGACTAAGATGAAAGAAGTGACTGGAGATTTTACTTGACTCCATTAAGGTAGTTCTGCTCAGAGTAGGGCCTGTGAATCTTCAAGAATAAACGAGACAGTAAAAATACTCAGCACAGTGCCTGGCACACAGTACACACTCAATAAATGTCAGCTGCTATTATCATGAAGTTCGAATGCTCCGGAGGTCTGAATGTCGATCTCTTGTAGTAGTATGATTATTTAGAATGAAATCTTTACTCTAGTTTCTTGTAAGAATAACTTATTTCTGGTGTTTTCTTCCAAAAAACACATATTTCATGGGTAAGCACTGCCTATATTTTCACCCATTTTGGTGAGCTTTCTTTTCTGTTTCTTTTTAGCAGGGGATGCTGGTGATAAAGGAATATATGACATAGGGCTTTTTAAATCACCAAACTGGCCTCTGGAAACATCTGGGAAGGGAAAAGTCTTGCTAACTCCAGTTCTTTTTAAGTAGCACCATCCCTTAAGCAGCACATCTAATACTTTGATCCCTAAAATAGAAGACTGTGTTAGAGGGTTTTAACTGCAATGATAATTCTATTTTCTCTGAATGTAAGGAGATAATCAGAATGTTCTGCTGGCTGTTTTAATGCATATCTCACAAATCAGAGAATTATTCTCATCCAGTCAAGTTCTCAGAATCACTAATCTTAAGACAACTTCTCAATTCTCATGGAGATAGTTATCTTTCAGCAGCTGGGAAGAAAAGGGACAGGATACTCTCCTTTGGGGGGGGGCATAAAAATCCACAATCATTCCAACTGTCAGAACATGGATAGGATTCCACAGGAAAGTCGCAATGACTGCACATGTATCCTGCAAGCAGGAGTGCAGGGGTGGGGGGCTGAAAGTTACCTTCAGATCTTACAAGAAGAGAACCACTGAGTAAAAACCTTTTATGGCATTATTTTCCCTGATCTAGCCCAACTACTGTACATTTGATTGTAGGTATTTTGAAAGGAACAAAAATAAAAGAACCCTAAGGTAGAACCTTTCCCCAAATTCTCTATGTGTATGTTTTGGGGTAGAGAGAACAGTTACAAAGCAGCAGGCTACTGCAGCATTTTCATGGAACTGAAGTTTAACTAGCATTTGGGTTAGGATTCCTTCTGATGTGTGAAGAGGGAAAAAGATTTGTATGAGGGTAAGCAGCAAAACAGGAGCATAAGCAAGAGCTGTGTTTTCTTTAGTGGCTACTAACCAATCCTGAGTGTCCAGGCCTGAAGAAAGAAAGGGCTCCCAGGCAAGGCTCACCAGCACAGTTAGGAGCCTTACATGAATGAAGCAGCTTGTGAAGGGCCCTCGGCACTATGCTGGGTGCTGGTATTCATGCAGACTCATTCCTGATCACATAACTGAAGAAAGACTTATGTAAGTGATCAGAAAAACAAAATGAAGCATATTCTAGAGAAAGACTAGATAGTGACACAGCAGCTCCCATCCAGTTTAAGGCCTCTGGGGGAGAACAGTGGACTGCACCGTCAGGGGACCACGTGAGGTGTCAAGACCATATGATGCTCAATGGGACATAGTGGATGGAAAACAAAGGAAGAGAAATGAGAAGGAGAAAACATGGATTTGGAAGGGCTAGGGAGGCAATCCCACTGACACAGCAGAACGATGGGGAGAACTCAGGATAACAAAAGGCTGCTGACATGGGGAAGTCGGTAATTGCCATGTAAGTGATGTGAGAAAACCAGGGAGAAACTCACATGTGTCCTTTTGCTCCAGTAACTTTAGGACATTGCAAATATCAGTATTTCATTTATGCCCATGGCTGTTTAAAGCCCAAATGTATGTTTATTTATGGGTTAGTGTCATGTTGTCTGTTCTAGATCATATGCTTCAATAAGGAAAACTCTACTTAACTAATGTGTAAGTTCCTGTTTGATAAATACTTTCTGATGGTGATGGTAATAAAAATATCAAGTAACCAAGGAAAAACTTAAAATTCTAGGGAGCTCATTAAGCAGTAAACGTCCTCAAGTCAGGCCAACACAATACTCCAGCTGGCTAGCAAGTGGGACAGGGGAATGTGGAGGCCTTGTCAGTGGCTGACTCAGTTTGGGATTCTCACTGTAGTTTCTGCCAAAGCTGGAGCAGGTTGAAATTGGATATGAGAGAGGTTTCAACTAATTTAGAAGTCAAATGGGGAGCAATAATCAAAGGCTTCCATTTTGAAGCTGAAATAACTCCAAATCCTTCCCTTTCACTTAGGAGGGGACATGAACACCATGTCATTATTTCAGTTTACTGAGTTGCTGTTCCAAATGTTCTTGGGAGCATTAGTGCTAAAAGGGAACAGGGAATGGGAGATCTGCCATTTTCAATCACATAAAGGACAGAAATCCTTTTAATTATGACCATGCCAATCTACATCTTGCTAAAACAGTTAATTACATGTCAGGAGGACATTCAGTCATTCAGAACAATTGTCGTTATATTTTTATATATTCATTCTATGCCACCCCCCTCAATTACCATGGTTACAGTTTGAAAGGATTCAGGCAAATCTTCATTTGATCACAGCACACCAATGTGAATCTGAGAGTTAATTATGGCTGTATAGAGCCACTTTTATTTAAAAGAGAGAGAAAATGAAAATGGAGTCAAGGGAGCCGGCATCACAAGATGTCTGAAGTGCCAGCCAAGCTGTGTGCACACACCCCTCCTCAGCGTAGCATGTGGCAGCCACAGTGCCAGCACATACCTGACTGCTGCCCCCACATGGGCTGCACTGTGGAGCTCAGACACCTGCCAGAGGACAAGATACTGCTGTCCAGACTGGGGCAAATCAACCCCAAAACTTGACAAATAAAAGGGACGTCAGGAGAGAAAGGCAAAGCCCCCTGCAGATGTATCCTTCTGTTTGTTGTTAGGGAGGTAGCTAATGAGATAAGGGGTGTGAAACGTGTGTGGTAAACTGTCAGTAGTGTAAAAAAGCTAGTTACATTTCACTTGAATGGAATCAGCTAGATTTAGTTCTGCTCATTGCTTGGCCCAAGTGTCATATGATGAATGCTAAAAATGAAGATGAGGGATACACACATTTGTAATCTCAAGGCGAGGATGTCCCAAGGACACGCTCGAGGTCCTTGGGTGCAGCCAAATTTTCCCTCTCTTCTCTCCTATATTTCTTCCTCTCTTGATTACAAAAGCAAACCAGTGTTATAGGAAACTGGATTTCTCACATTGTTAGCTTTCTTTTTGCTGCTGTTTCTCATCACCACCAGGAAAGAATAATGAAGCTGATATGGAAACTTCTCAATTTATAAACTTCCAGCTTTTGAATGTACATAGATATGAACAAAATTGCACTTCAGAAATCAGTGAGTCAAGCATCAGCCCTCTAAGATGGCAAGAGCAGTAGCTTATCACTTTTAGCTTATAAATAAAGAGAATTAAGAACAGCCTTTCTGAACATAACCTGTTTGTGAGAGAAGTTTCTGTAATCGGAAAATGGACTTGTAGGCTTGATGTATTTAAAAAGCCTCTCCCACCACCTTAGTATGGTAGTTCTCTTGAGAGTGGTAAGGAAATCTTTCCTCTTAAGTGACAGTCATGTTTTAAAAGGAAGAGCATAAGGAGGAGACTGCAGTACAGAAAAAGAAAGGGCCTCTGCTTTGTATCACACTACCATTAGGGAAATTCCTACTGGATAACCTGGCCATTCATAGTTGCCTCCCGGGGAAAACCTTCCATTCTCATTATGGTGCAATACCTTTAAACTGGATAATTTAGGTATTACTAGGTAATATAAATTAGATAATATGGAAATTAAGAAACAGTAAGAGGGTTTTCAGGGCATGCAGCTCAGTTTGCCAAATTCAATATGGCTGACAATTGATCCCCAAATCCTGAGTAAACATCCTTGCTATTTAGAGAGCGCACAAAAAGGAATGTCTTATGTCATTCCTACCCCTGCCCCACTGATCCCCCCACCCCACACCTATGCCCCAAAGATACCACCAGCAGGAGCTGGTCAACATGCCCAACTTTCACTTGGGAAATCTTGAAAAACAAATCCGGCTCAGTAAAGCTATAAATGGATTTGGCTGGTCTAAATGCAGCCCCAATGAATACAGTAGTAAAACATTACTAATAATCATAACAACAAAATGACAAAATCTATCATCTCTCTGACATAAGATTTAAATCACAGACAGAGATTAACACACAAAATCAACGCACAATGTCAAGGGTCAGGACTGTTCAATGTGGAGTGCTACCAAGCACAAAGTCATCAATAACAAGAAAAATTATTGCCTAAGAATCTCTTGAGACTCATTGAGGAAAAAATACTCTGGTTGTTATCTGAAAAAAAGACAAAAGGAATTTTTAAAAGGCAGAGCCATGAGTTACATGGGAAGACTGCTTCTAACCAAACCCTTCTTGAAGACCAAAGAGAGAGTAAGGACTTGAAATTCACATTTTTAGGACAGGGATGAGGGATCATTTATGAAACAGGGATTATTTCCACTGTTGTGGGCAGAGATGTGTAGCTGGTCAGTGGAATATGTAGCTGGTCCAAAAAGATGGGCTGCAAGACAGGAAGGAGTGTTTGTGTGAAGAGGTGGACCACACCCACCTACTGTGCCTGCTGTCAAAGATAAAAACATTCCAGCAAAGAAGTCAGCTCAAGATGAGGCCTTGGTGTTGGAGCCCAGGGGAAAACGGAAGAGGAGTTGTTCACAGACGAGAGGATGTGACTGGAGATTCCTGATCAAATGAGTTATTTACACTTGGTGCCTGATGGCTGGAATCCAAGAGGGAAGTTTGTAAAGCCAGAGGCCAAACAGGGAGAACTGAAACAACTGTATTAGTGAGCTCTTCATGAGTTGTCCCCTTTGAGGTAAAAATGTATCTGGATATCTGGCCCCAAGAGAGATACTGCTGATCACTGGACTGCCTGCCACCATCAATCTACCAGGAGCTGGAGGACTGAACTGGCACACTTCAATACCGATGAGCTGCTGCTTCCGCACACACGTCTTTGTAGCTGGTCACCTCTACTGAGCTAGAGTAAAAGGTACTTTAAAGGGGTCTTCCTGTTCCAGCATCTTCTTCCTGTGAAGGAACATGGCACTGTCTGGGGAGAGGCTGTCCCACCAAATGACAAAGGTGTGGGAACTGTACAGACTCCATAGGTAGGTGGAAGGTAACCACACTTACCAACTACTTAAAGGACCAAGACTGTGAAGCACACTGTCATAAGGGGTACTTCAACATTACAAGCTTTACTGAAATAAACCAAGATGTCTATTTGGTACTGACTGGCACTGGAAGGTCTCAGAAAAGAGTGTACTGTATTGCCCTGCCTGGCCTTCATCTGATATCAGGGTTATCAACAGACTGACGGAAATCTCATTAGGATGGTCCATCTTTAAAAGGTCCCTTTGTAAGGCTATTTCAAGGAGGGTAGGAAGTTTACCCATGCGACCATAGTAGTTCAACAAAAATGTCTTAAAAAAATAACAGACAAGTTACATGAACTGCTGGCAAGATTCCCCCACCCCACACTTTTAGTCTTCCTCACCCAGGAAGGAGCAGCCCCTGAAATAGTCCTCTGGGGCCTGAACAAAGTACAGCATGAAGTGAGAGAAGAGGGACGGAACAGCAAAAAAGCACAAAATGGGATTTTTTAAATGAGCCTGGCTATTTTCCCTTCAGGAAGAGAGCAGTTTAGGATTTCTATTTTAACACCATCGTTCAAACATGAAAAAGTTTAAGAAAAAAATTTAATATGCGAAGATATTACAAATTAGACAGTGGCAACTCCATATGCCATTATAAGAACTAAGGTAGCCCGGGCAAGATAGCGAAATAGAACCTGGTGACAAACAAAACACCAATGGTAAATTTAAATGTAGGCTCCAAAGAACTAAAATTTTACTCTTGGTGAAAAAGCGAAGTTCTATGTAAGGCAGTGGGTCTTAAGAGTAGGCCAGCAGTCTTCTTTAATTACAGGAAGAATTCTGGGTGAAAGATCCCTGCCTCCTGTTCCTGCTGAACTCAATACAATGTTCTCATACATTGGTAGATACGTTCTTTCACTTTTTCCAGATTGCCAGATAGGGCCTGGTACTGCCTTCATGGACACTCACTCTCCTTTATTTTCTGAAGCTTTTTTCCTTCCTTAAAGGTCTTAAAACAATGAAACCTTTTAGCTCTTCTCTAGCAATTACTGTATTTCTTTAGAAACTGCAGCTGTCTTAACAGTTTGAGTCTGTTTCTTTAAAATAAAAGACCAGCAAGAACAAATGATACTAGTAATGATAGCATCATAAAGAAGCTATCAATTATAATAATCTTCTTACAATAAATCATGGATGCAGCTTGTCAGACAGTGTATTTTTCTCTCTCCTTTTCTTTCTGATTCAACCGAGAATAAGCAGAAAAAATTCCATCAAAATGGAAAGATACAATATGTTATATTTCTCCTAAGTAATATAAAAGGAAAGAAAAATAACACAATCTTCCTAATTGAAATAAAAAGTCAAACACACCAAGGAAGAAAATGACCGGGGGGATCATTCCTGAGAATAACAAATGCTACTCTTGAATTTGTTGGTTCAAGTAATAGAGTAAAACAGAAAAGACTACTCCATTTTACTTCAACTCTTGGAAGCTGGAAAAAGTATATACATTTTCCCCCTGCAATCCATGGACAAGAGCAGGCCCAGGTCCTGCCTATCGCTCTTTAAAGTCACAGACCCATATAAGGTAGCATTGTCATGCCTTCTCAAAGGCTTCCTCACACTGATGTAAGCAGGATTAACAGATAAGGAGATGATCTCGTCAGCATGCGCCTTAAGTGGAGTTAGACCAGCTAAAAACTGGAGGATATTCAATATCTCGCTAATGAGAAAGGGAAAAACAAAGAAGGTCAGTAAGTCTCACTCTCTCTCAGTGGTTTTAAGTTGAATACATTTGCTGGGGGAGGAGGGGTAGGGCGAAAAGGAAATGGCACCTTCCTTCTATCTTAGAAATCATTTTCAGGTAATGGACAAAAAGACCGAAGCCCTGCTTAACAGCCAGCCCCGCATTCCCCTTTAAACAAGGCTTCATTGTACGTAGAAAGAAGAGACGGAATGAGGCAGAAAATATACAGCAGTTGTGCCTCTCTCAGACGCACCCTATGCTGCTACATTGAAGGCTGTTTCTTCTTACCCACAGTGACAGTGTGTCATTTAATCGGGATGCCAAGAGATCATTTTCATACAAGGCCAGCAGATGCAATTTCCTTTGATGCATGAATAGTTCATCATTTTGCTACTAGATGACAAGGTGATCACAGGGTGACTTTATAACGCAAGTTCACTGTTTGGTATTTTGAATTCTCAAAATGAAAAAAAGATTTATCAAATATAAATATCTTTAAAAAGTAACAAAAGTGCTACATATGTGATCAAGGAAAAAAATTCCATTAGTTACTGCTGCTTAAAGTAGATTAAACTTTACAAATATTACCACATCCATTATCAATATGGCTTCCAATTATTAAATAAATTGCCTGTAGCAATACAGCTTTTCACACCTCTACAAGGACAGAGTAAAGAGAACACCAAAGCAGTCACATCCCGTTGTATCTCGCGGACCCACCACATAAATGGCAGATGTCCCCTGCTTATTTCTGCTCCTGTTTAGGAAAGTATTTGCATTTGTGATAGTCAGTCAGCATAATCCCACTGTAACATCCTCTATCAACCTCTCATATTGAGGGGGTTTCAGTTAATGGATACAAAGATTGGAAGTTCAGTCACTCATTTTTGACCTTAGCTCCATCCTTGAAAGACTTTTTTGGTAGCAGGGAAAGGGGACACAGACAGGAGGCAAAGCAGCTTCCATGATGACCTCCAGCACTTTTCCAGGCAGGCACGTACTGTGCCACGTAACATATAGTGGTTCTGAGAACTGGACTTAACATCCATTAGACATTCAGCTCATGTTTTTTTCCAATGCTCTCAAGCTGGGTTGTTTTTTTTCTTTAATGACTTTCGTTTTTGTCTTTTTTTTTGTCTGTTTTACTCATGGTCCCAAAGGCAGAAGGCAGTATTTTATCTACGAAGACACACAGCTTGTGAGAGGAAAGGATGTCTGTGTCAGGCATGTTAACATCAACCAAAATCTGAGATCGAGTTTACCCACTGACATTCTTAGCACAGCACCCAAAGAAGTATAATCTAGCCACAGTGTGACTATTGTGAGGCACGGCTTATTGCAGCTGGAAATCAATTATTCCCACTCTGAGGTGGGGATTCTAGTGTTCCTTTTACTCTGCGGATACTCCCCACATGGTGTCTGTCAATCCTGGGCCACACTACCTCAGCTTGCATCCTGTCAGTCTTGGGGAAGGAAAAGGAGTACAGACTAGTGTTACAGGAATCTAAAGGTACCCAAGGTTTTACACGTAGCCTAGTATTTGAGAACCAAGGGCTATCTAAATACCTGGAAGCACTTTCTTGGAATGCTAAGACAGAGCAGCAAGATTTTCTAGCCTCAGGGGCTGGGAGAGGGAAGTTTGGTTGGTTGGTTGGTTATTATTTACTGGGAATTAATACTGAGAGAGTATATGCAAAGGCTGAGGGCACCATGCCATCTTCACAGAACAAGACCCTAACGGCTAACTGACATACAAGAAACTGCAAGTTATACTGTAAGAACACATGTTAAGGACCGAGGAAAGTCTGCTAAGGTGCTACGTCTAAACTAAGTTAACTTCTTGTGTTCAACCCTCCCTGATCAGTCGTCATCCAGGGCCTCTGTCTTGATTTCGTTGGCTCCTTGTCGGGCCAATGCCAAGATAGTGTGGTTGACTGCTGCCATTTCCACAGCTAATGAGATGGGGTCTTGGTGGTCACTATGGCTAGTGCTGTCATCCTAGATGTGCAGAAATAAGAAACAAATGTTATTAGTGGATTGGTAAAATTCTCGTGCTCACAGAAAGGCATGCTGGGGCAAGGGAAGGCAGAACATCCATGGGAGGAAAGAGTGGGGGAGGGGCGTATGACAGAGTAGAGGTGAAATGTATTTAAGTAGACACTGAATGGATATAGGTCCAGAGACTTCCAGTTGACATTTTTATGATTCAACAAATAAAAAGCACTAAAAATGTTTTCTTGCTGAGAATTTTATTCCTTCTATCAGAAAGAATGCTGGTGATGATAATCAAACCTGGATCATTCCAGGTTTGCAACAAATATAGCACTAGTCATTGAAGGACATAAATTCTGGATTGATACTCTTACAAAGGGATTTTCAGAATTCATGGTATCTCTCTTCTGAACAGAGAAAACTAGACAAAACTACAGATACCAACATCTTACAGATAAAAATGCATTTTTCTAAAAAAAAACCCCAAAACTCTCAATTCAACAGGACACAAGTGTAACTGCCGGAAATGGCTATGGGAGAACACGTGTGGCCCTCTCCTGCTGTAAGTCAGCTGGGCGAGGAAGGGGCAGGTGTCTTATTTAGAGGGAGTGTGAAGCTCTCCTTCCACACACAGCTCGAAGTGTTAAAACAATAAAGCTGTGAAGGAAACTGGCATTGCCGGATGTTGTCAGGCAGTGAAGATGGTGTTACAAATAAGGGGTAAGTTTCTCACCTGTCGCATCTTCAAGGGAACTCTGCATCAAAAAGCTTTGGAAAGGGTAAGTCCCTTCGGAAAAAAAGCATGGGACGTGCTGCCCTTAGGGCATCTGGAAAAAAAGATGGAAATGATCCATCTACATTGCTGGATTGAAAAATAACAGGAATGTTTCCAATTAGAAAGACTTACAGAACATTCTGTCGAGCAAAGGTTTCCTGCTGGGGTCTAGGAGAAGAGACCATATATTCTCTTCATATTCCAAATGGAAATGAATTTTAAACCCCTTAAAAATTTTAATGAAATCTGTCAACGGATAGGTGGGGGGGAAAGTTCCCACATTCTTAGTTACTGAATTATTCCATCCAGTGGCTACAATTAAATATATTTTTTCCCCCAAGCAATGAAGAGTAAGTCAGGGTGAGGTGAGAAGGCATGCATTTATGAGAGGATGTGTGTGTCAATGTGCCAGAGACTCTGGAAGAACCATCTTGGCACAAGGGTTCCCACTGCAATGGGGCCATAGTGGGTGGGACCTTCCACTGTTTGCTGCATCGGTACATGTTTAGGCATGGATCACAGCTACCCAGTAGCCCCTAGTATTTCTCAAACATTGAGTGTGTGTGTGGTGAATGGTGTAACTTGCTTGTTTGGATCAGATCCTCCTCTCTTCTTCTACCTTCTCTGCTTCTCTGCCTCCCTCTGAACTTCTTCCCTCCTCCTCCTCCCCATTGCGTACTTGCCAAGTATCCTGTTGTATGACAATAAATCCATGTGGGTGAATAACGATTTCTCACAAATTCAGCAGGACAACTGAATCTTACCACATTCCTTTCAAATTACAGGAAAATCTAACTAAACACACGAGCAGAGCGGAGGGACATTAGATCGCCTCCCATCCCCCACCCAGACAAAACACACCACAGAAGTGAGTTGTCATACTATCCCACCTGCTCTGTAACCAAGAACCTCTGCTCAGCTGCTCACCTGCTCTGAGTAGTCATTTCCGTCGACGTCATCACTGTTGGAATGGCCTCCTGGACTCTGTACATCTATCCCATGACTCTCCAGGATTGCTGCTTCTTCGAAAAAAGCAAATAGATCCCTAAATTATCTGTTACATTATCATAATGGCCTAAATACTGAATTAATTTTTGTGTTGAGGAAATTCAAATGTAATTAAATAAGAACCTAGATGGCTTTACGTTTTGTTTCTTTTAAAATGCAGATGGATGGAATTCAGCTGCACCATTCTGAAGCCCCTGCTGTAGGCAAGCTATGTTTGAGAAGTCGACTGCTAGGTGCTTCGTAAATACTTACCAACTAGTTAAACAGCCCTCCTGTCTTGGGGTTCTATAAAGCATTTGAGAATTGTACTGATGAAGAGGGAGTAAGTTTATACATGAAATACAATTTTAGAAGCTCAAAACCCACCTCAGTTCACATTTCTTAAATGCTTTTTTTTAAGTCTCTTTTTGCTCTGTTTTCTGTCTATTAAGACTCTTTCAATCCCATTCCATTAATCAGATGTTTCTTAATATCTAAGTCATAGCCCAGTGATACCATAAGCTTGGGGTATCACACTCCCTTTTCCAAGACCCTACAAGTATCTTTAATGTGCACCACAGGAGCCATTGCTCGGGGGCCAGGTCGAGTTCTAGATTCTACAGCGTTAAGAACACTGAGTTTCAGAAATAACAATACTATTATTATTATAATACAATTAGTGTAAATAACACTAACTATGAGTTATTAAAAATACAATGAAGAAAAACATAAGGGCAATTCTTGTTAGGCTTAAAAGTTAGGATCATTTAGACCTGCAGTTCTAAACTGAAGTCACTCCTAAAATAAACATAATATCCGTAACTACTTCAAAAAAGAAAGCAGCCTCTCTGATACATTACCGATATTGGCTCTCCGCTTGATCTCCTTCCGTCTGTTAGCAAACCAATTATATACTTTCAGAGACGTAACACGTTCCAGATCTGACAGTTTTTTGCCTGTGAAAGCATGCGATAAAATTTAGAGATCTATATCTGAGACCAAAAGGGAAATACTTTTGTTTTTTAAAAGTTCTTTTGATTGCATTTACTGTCAGAATAGCAGATACAGGGAGAATTGTTTTGTTTTGTTTTTTAGCATTACCTAGTACTATGTACGCAAATTAATATTGAACAAACACATAAATAAATACACAAATAGCAACTATTTACATAAAAGGCTTCAATTCAGAATGCCACATAATATTAAATACATTATTAAAGAATTCCACAAAGTCAGTCTGCTAGGGTTCAAAGTTCACATGACAGTACATGAAGGCTTCATTTAATTAGCTTCATTCTAGATGAATGTTATTCTTCATCACGTTTCCAAACAGCTGAAGTTTACTTACATCTTTAACATCTTACATTAACTAGATTCCTGCTGTCTTAAGACAGAGGATATTGTCCATGTTTTCTTGAAGACTGAAGGTCACTCTGACCAGCCATTATTGTAATTATGCTGGAACACACAGCACAATTCAGGTGCATTTTAGATTTATTATCTTCTTTGCTGTCAAATATGACTTCTCATGAATAGTACTATGCTTACCAACAAGGACCCACCCGTACCTTTCCCTCCTCCCCGGTTCTTTTCTGTTTCGCTTTTAATCCACAGTGGATGGAGAAACCAGAAAACGGGTTAAGGCCTTGATGATAGAGGGGTAAAGTGTTTTCCGGGGCGAGTTTGAGCTCCTGCACAGCTTTAGAGCTGGGACTTTGGCTTGTGTGAAATAAGGGTATAGATATTATTGGAGCCGAGTTGGTAGAGTCTAGAATGCTAGAAGTCTGGCTTCTAAGAATCCCTGGCTAAGGGAGAATAAATACAGTTTAACTATTTCAAAACATTGATAGATTTGTGTATAGCCTTTAAGGCATTCAAATTAACTAGCCAAATGAAGATCAACAGCATCATCTTAACTGAGAATGGTTTTTGGTAACAAAAACTATAAAACGTGGAATAATATTTTAGCACATAGAAGAAAAGACACATGTTTAAAGTGTTTAAGTGGCTCTGTTGACTTGCATAGGAACAACAAGACTTCAGAAAGAGATTACCCTAAAATTTTCCTAGCTAAACAGAAGTCATCCCAATGTGGGAAGGAGATAGAAGCCAACTCCAAAAAGAATTCTTTCTTCAAACAGGAATACAGAATTACACAATTTACAACAATTATATATACATATAAAAAACCTAACAATATTTTCATTAACAAGCCTTGCTTAAATATTCCAAACTTTAAAATTATTTTGGAATTGATATATTTATGCTATATTTTTGGAAAAAGAAATCTCTATAATATTTAAAAGAACAATTTCAAGGTCTCCTATCCCAAGCAGGAACACTCCTTGGAAACTTTCCCATGTGAAGATTTGATTTGGAGTACCAGAATCACATCCCTAAGTAGTAGTGTTTGAACAGGTCAGGGCGGTGACTGTCCACAGGAGGATGGTGCAGATGGAGCTGAGAGCATCCTAGAGGGATGAGTCGGAAGAGATTTAAAGTCCTAAATGATAATGTGAAGCCAAGAGCTCCACCACAGAGCAAAGCGGTGCTTGCTGCCTTACCTGGCTTCTGTATAACTGCATTGCAAGCATTTGCAATTTCTTCTCTCTTTGCTTCATCTGGGTATTGGTTCTCATTGAAGTAACTGCAGAGGCAACCGATGAAGACACAAAGTTTGTACTTTTTAAAACGTGCTCTCATTAAAACACTAGCACACTGAAAAATATGTTCTTATTTAGGATGTAACATTTGAGTGTCTAGTCCAGACTGTCCAATGGAATTTTCTGTGAGGATGGAAACGGACTGTCTGTACTGTCCAATAGGGTAGCCACTACTCACGTGTGGCTGCTGAGCACTTTGAAATGAGGCTGATGTGACTGAGGAAGTGAATTTTTAATTTGCTTTCATTTTAGCACATTTATTTTTATTTTATTTTTTTTCTGCTTTTTCTCCCCAAGTCCCCCCACTACATAGTTGTATATTTTAATTGCGGGTCCTTCTAGTTGTGGCATGTGGGACGCCACCTCAGTGTGGCCTGACGAGTGGTGCCATGTCCGCGCCCAGGATCCAAACCAGCGAAACCCTGGGCCGCTGAAGCAGAGCATGCGAACTTAACCACTTGGCCATGGGGCCAGCCCCTAATTTTAGCACATTTAACTTTAAATAGTTACATGCATCTAGTGGCTACTATATTGGATAACACAGGCCTAGCCACTGCTATGCGTCATTAAAAGATGTCCTTGATCTAAGTTACTTGTGATATGTATGGCTGGTTGAAATCACAGGGTTCTGTTACTGAGGCACTGATAACAACAGGACTTTTTTTGTGTCTCATATTGTTTGTAGTAGCAAAAACTGGAAATTACCCAATTGTCCAACAACAGGAGAATGGCAGAACAAATTATGGTACATGTGTATTTATACACAGCTATTTAAAAATGACTAAGAAAAAAATAAGTTAGAGCTACGTCCATTGATCTGGAGAGATGTTTATGACATACTCCTAAGTGGGAAAAACAATCTGCAGAATAATGTGCATGTGAAAATACCATTATGCAATTTGAAAAATTCCTTTCTATGTGTACATAAATTTTCATGGATAAAAGCTGGACGAGAACACATCAGGCTGTAAATATTGATTACTTGATTGTTGGGGAAGAGGGTTAGTGAGAGGAGATTTAAATATTTCTTAAATATTTTTGCCTTTTTCCAAAGCATATATTACTTCTGTAAAATAATACTTAAATAAATTAGGTTTACTGAACCCATCTCTAGTATTATCAGATCCGGAAGACTGCATGTGGAAACAGAATGCTTACTAGTGCTACTTTTTCTGTCATCTATGAGTTTAAAAAAAGAAAAAGAAAATTTTTGTGCTTTGAGCCTGGAAACTTAAGATCAGGAAATACCCCTTGTCAAATTCTAGTACCTCCCCTTTCTTCAGAGGGTTCCCTTCCCCTAGAATGCAGCTTTCCTATTCCCTCACCCACCTGTCTGCATTGGTGAAAATGCCATCCTACTGGGAATAAACACTGGAGGCCCCTATCCCTTCTTGTAAGCCTTCAAACCCAACTTCTGACATCACCACTCCTCTTCCCCTCAGCCCATTCCATGGAGAACATCCTTCACTGCAGTCACAACTCATAGCAGCTGCCATCACCAAATAGCCTTTCCTTTTCTAAAACAAAAGTAACAGAACTATGTCATCCCAGTCTTATCAACTACTATCCCCCACAATGGTCTCCTGTTTTATTCCATGATTTAAGCATCTCTTCCCACATGAGTTTCTGCTATCATTTTTAGGGCTCCAGTGTTCATATTGAGGATTTTTCCAAGTCACTGTCCCCATAACTGCTCCACTTCCACATTCCTATTGACATTTATCTTCTGCTATTTACTTGAGCAAAGACACTCTGGATTAGTTCCATGTACCAGCAGCACCAGCATCACCTGGGAGTTTGTCAGAATGGCAGAATCCCAGACCCCACCTCAGACTAAATCAGAATCTGAATTTTACAAGATCTCCCGGTGATCCAAATGCACATTAACGTTTGAGAAGCACTGGATTAGTTCATTCATTCATTTAAAATTCAGCAACAAAGACAACAAAAGCAAGATTATGTGCTTGCACTATGGGTAAAGAAGAGAATTAGATAGTTTCTGACTTCAAGGAGTTTATAATCTACTGGAGAGAGAGACATATAAATCAATATACTTGTGGTAAAATTCCATAGGCTGTCTGGGCAGAGTAGTGTGGGAGAACAGATGAAGGGGTGCTCAGTACTGTTTGCAGGAGCCTGGAAAGACTTAGCAGAGCAAGTGGCATCTAATTAGGTCTTAAAGATGGGCAGGAGTTTGCAAGGCAGAAGAAAGGCGGAAGAGCATTTCATGCAAAGGGAGCAGCATGTGCAAAGGCAAAAGGTAGATAAAAGCCTTGAGGATTCTGGGCACAGAGAAGAGTTCAGTGTGGTAAGAATATGGGCCTCACAAGAAGAAATAAGATATTAGCCTGGAAAAGTAGGATGGGGTCAGCTTGTGATGAGCTTTGTCTGTTCTGTTAAGTAGTAAAGACTTCATCCTGAAATAGAGGTTTTCAAGCCACACAGAGAGACTCTGATCTGTGTTTTAGAAAGATAATACTTCTTTAAGACGCAATCCCCAGAATTCCATAATCTTAAAGTCTGAAATTCCCCAATCAACTTTCTACTGACCTACTCCTCCTCTTCAAATTAATTTATTCTTTACTTTCTTTATATTTTAATCTTGAATCTTTTTAAAACCACCTCCCTAACTTAAAAAAAAAAATCTGTTTATCTATTACTCTTCTTCTGGCCTCAACTCTCATTTCTTAGCCTGAACTCCATGGCGAGCCAAATAAACCCCATCCCTTAGGAGAAACTGGGATTATTTAGCTTTTCTGTCCTTCCACCATACCTGTCCAGCCAATCTCCTACCCTGCAGAGAAAGTACCTTCCATGTGTTTTCTTCCATCTTTTTCTCAGGGTACCAACTGTTCCTGGACAAAGTCATAAGATAGGGCCAATTGGTTTCTTTATAAGTCTGTGCTTTTCAGCCTTAGCTGAGCCCCTCATTTCTTTTTCAAAGAATTTATTTTTCCTTTTTCTCCCCAAAGCGTCCCAGTACCTAGTTGTATATTTTTAGTTGTGGGTCCTTCTAGTTGTGGTATGTGGGACGCTGCCTCAGCATGGCTTGGTAAGCGATGCCATGTCCACACCCAGGATCCAAACTGGCAAAACCCTGGGCCCCCAAAGCAAAGTGCACGAACTTAACCACTCGGCCATGGGGCCGGCCCCTGGGTCCTTCATTTCTGACGGGAATTCTTTTAGTCCTTTCTAACCAACCGTCTTTAATATTCCATCTTTCATGCTCCACTCACCTGAAACCTTTTCACTCTTAAGTCCCAAGCCCTCAAACCCACCACTGTCATTCTTTTTGCAGATGACCTTGCCTCCTCTTTTACCAAGATGGAGATTATTTAATGAGTTTGCTTAATGTTTTTAGCTTCTCAACTTTTAAACTTCTCTGAGTCATTGCTCATTCATTTCTTCCTCTTCAAGATCCACTTCTCCATTTGTATCTTTGATCTCACCTGCCTTCTTTCATTTTCTAAACTGTTTCCTTTCTTTTTTGCATACCCCATCTTTTCACTGTACCCATGCAAATACTCTATTTCACTGATTTTTATAATGCACATTTCTCCATTATTATAATCTCTAAAATCAGGATACATCTTATAATTGGTGGTCTGAAAATCAACTGGCAATGTTTTTCCCCCCTCACTGGTACATAAAATAAAACTGTGTCTTATAATCAAAGCCTTCTTAGATCTTATGGAATATGGTAGTTGCTAAGACCTACAGGTCCTGTTTCAGCAACAGCTCTATGGCCACTACACCTCATTGCATTAATTCTTCTTCCAAATTATTGCAACGCTTGTGACTGATACTCTATCCTCTCTAATGTCTGATTAATATTCCTAATGCATATTTCTAGTCATGCCACTATTCTGTTCAAAGATTTGTAAAGATATTACAGAGGTGTTCAGAGTTCTCCCCAAAACTACCTTTGCATCTTTATCTGCTGCTACTCCCATATATGCATGCTACAGTCTAGGAAAATGGAATAACTCTGTAAACTCACCACATCTCTGTGCCTTTCTCCTGCCAGTATATCTGCTTTTTGCCTTTCCCCCAACCCAAACCTTGTCTGTCTTTTAGGATATAGTTCAAATGTTACCTCCTGGCCAAAGGGAAAATTTTTCCTCCCTCCCAAAATCCTACATCACTTCATCTGTTCCTCTCTTACACCTTTTTCATCTTGTATTATAGTTATCACTGCATACAGCTCTCCTACTACAATGAAAGCAAACTGAGGTTAAGGTGCAAATCTGATTCATCCTATTTGCACTCCTCATTGATGATAGTGTTGACAAGAAAATAACGATGAACAAAGTCACCACCAACCCAGTATAGGGACTTCAAAAGAAATGAGTTATCACTGTAAATAAACGGTTAGTAATCAGGGATATAGAGTTATTGCAACAGGGTCTCGAAGGATACATACTAAACTGTTACAAATGATGATTATCTCTTGGAAGCAAGAATGCTGGAGTGGGCAAAAGACAAGGAAATATTGGTGGTAATTAAGATCAATTTTCACAGGTGACATCACCAAGATGGTGATATAGGGTGTTCCTGACTTCACTCTCCCTCACAAGAAGAATAACCAACGAGACGACACCACTGATACAACCCTAGAACATGGGAGACTGAACCACCCGCCTGCACGTCAGAGATCAAGACAGACTGCATTAGAGGGGAAGAGAAGAGGCTACATGTTGACCACCTTGCCCCTCCCCCAGGCCAGCACAGCAAAACACAAAGAGATCTCCCCTGAGCCTCCAGTAGGAAAAGAGAACCCAATGGGGACAACTAACCCACCCTCCCAGCACTGTGGGTCACTTTGTGGGAGCCCCTCCTCTGATCTTGCACCACGGGGACTGCAGGTGTATCTGCAGGGCTCAGTCACTGAGAATCTGACTATGATCGATGGAGAAGGGTGGTGGGGCTTGCAACAAGCAGCACAGGGATCTCAGCAGACTGAGTTCATACCTGTAGTGCTCAAGTAGTAGTCTCAACCAGCAGCTTTGTTCATCTGAAGAACCAATTTGGGGGCGCATTCTGACCAGGGAACTCGGCGGGGTGCAGATCTGCCTGATTTGGATCCTGAAATGAGGCGTTTTCCCAGCCTTACCTGGTTTGCCACACCCAGGCAAGAAGCCGAGTCACAGCCCTACCAGCTGTGGAGTGTACCTTGCAAAGACCTGTCTGACTAGAAGGGCTGGTAACTCCTGGAAGCTGTGTGGCCCAATGGTACTTGAGCCAAGAGGTGGGTGGGCAGAGTTGATCACCCCCAGAGCAAAGCCAGTATCAGATACAGAAGCTTCCATTGCTATGCACAGGCAGGGATGGAAAAAGTCATTTCAAGCAAATGGTAACCAAAAAAAAAAAAAAAAGCAGGAGTAGTTGTACTTATATCAGACAAACAGACATTTTAAACTAAAAATGGTAAAAAGAGATAAAGAATGTCATTACATAATGATAAAGGAGTCAGTTCATCAAAAAGATATAACAACTGCAAATGTTTATACTGCCAACATCTGGGTACCTAAAGCACTAAATATATAAAGCAAAAACTAACAGAGCTAAAAGAAATAAACAGTAATGCAGTAAAAGTTAGGGACTTTAATATCCCATATTCAACAATGGATAGTTCATCCACACAGTGACTCACTAAGGAAACAGCAGATTTGACCAACACTATAGACCAAATGGACCTAACAGACATATATAGAACATTCTATCCAACAATAGCAGAACACATATTCTTCTCAAGTGCTCATGAAACATTTTCTAGGATAGACCATATGTTAGGCCGCAAAACAAGTCGTAGTAAATTCAAGAAGACTGAAAAGATACCAAGTATCTTCTCTGACCACAACAGCATGAAACTAGAAATCAATAACAAGAGGAAAATTCATGAACACATGGAAATTAAACAACACTCTCTTCAACAACCAATGCATCAATGAAACAATTAAAGGGGAAATAAAAAGCTTTCTTAAGACAAATGAAAATGGAAATGCAACACACCAAAATTTATGGGATGCAGCAAAAACAGTCTAAGAGGGAAGTTCATAGCAATAAACACCTACATTAAGAAGCAAGAATGATCCCAAATAAACCACCTAACTCTCCACCTTAAGGAACTAGAAAAAGATGAACAAACCAAGCCCAAAGTTGGCATATGAAAGGAAATAAAAAGATTAGAGCAGAAATAGAGAACCAAAAAAAAAAAAAAGAAAAGAAAAGAAAAGAAAAAGAGAAAGAAAAGATTAACCAAACTAAGACTTGATTCTTTGAAAAGATAAACTAAATTGGCAAACTCTTAGCTAGACTAACCAAGGAAAGAAGAGAGAGGACCCAAACCAACAAAATTATGAATGGAAAAAAGAAACATTACAATGGATACCACAGAAATACAAAGGATCATAAGAGGATACTACGAATAACTATACACCAACAAACTAGGCAACCTAGAAGACATGAAAAAATTCTTAGAAACATACAACTTACCGAGACTGAATCAAAAAGAAATAGAAAATCTGAATACACCAAATACCAGTAAGGAGATTGAATCACTAATCAAATATCTCCCATCAAAGAAAAGACCAGGACCAGATGGCTTCACTGGTGAATTTTACCAAATATTTTAAGAAGAATTTCTTCCAAAAAATTCAAGAGGAGGGGACACTCCCAAACTCATCTTATGAGGCCAGCATTATCCTGATGCCAAAACCAAAAAAGGATACTACTAGAAAAGAAAACTACAGGCCAATATCCCTGACGAATACAGATGCAAAAATTCTCAAGAAAATACTAGTAAACCAAATTCAGCAGTACATTAAAAGAATTATTAACCATGATCAAGTGGAATTTATCCCTCGGATGCAAGGATGGTTCAACATATGCAAATCAATCAATGTGATGCATCACATTAATAGAATGAAAGAACAGATTTTTTTTTTGAGGAAGATTACCCCTCAAATTTCAATTTTAATTTTTATGTTTGAGGAAGATTAGCCCTGAGCTAACAACTGCTGCCAATCCTCCTCTTTTTTTTTTTTTTTTTTGCTGAGGAAGACTGGCCCTGAGCTAACATCCATGCCCATCTTCCTTTACTTTATATGTGGGACACCTACCACACCATGGCTTTCCAAGCAGTGCCATGTCTGCACCCAGGATCTGAACTGGCAAACCCTGGGCCACTGAAGCAGAACGTGCGCAATTAACCGCTGCACCACCAAGCCGGCCCCGAAAGAACAGAATTATATGATCTTCTCAATAGATGCAGAAAAAACATTTGACAAAATCCAACATCAATTCATGATAAAAACTGTTTAATGAATTAGGCACAGAAGGAACATATATCAACATAATAAAGGCCATATGTGACAGGCCAACAGCTAACATCATACTCAATGGTGAAAGGTTGAAAGCTTTTCCTCTAAGATCAGGAGCAAGACAAGCACGCCCACTCTCACCACTCAAAGTACTGGAAGTCCTCGCTAGAGCAATCAGGCAAGAAAAAGAAATGAAAGGTATCTGAACTGGAAAGGAAGAAGTAAAATTGTCTCTATTTGCAGATGACATGATTTTATATATAGAAAATCCTAAATATTCAGACAAAAAAACTATTAGATCTAATCAATGAATTCAATAAATTTGCAGGATACAAAATCAACATACAAAAATCACTAGTGTTTCTATATACCAACAATGAATTTTCTGCAAAAGAAATCAATCTCATTTACAATAATATCAAAAACAATACAATATTTAGGAATAAATTTAACCAAGGAGGTGAAAGATCTCTACACTGAAAACTGTAAGACATTGATGAAAGAAATTGAAGAAGACACAAATAAATGGAAAGGTATTCCATATTCATGGATTGGGAGAATTTATATTGTTAAAATGTCAATCCTACCAAAAGCCATCTATAGATTCAATGCAATCTCTATCAAGATTCCAATGGCATTTTTCTTTTACAGAAGTAGAAAAAACACTCCTAAAATTTACATGGAACCACAAAATACCCTGAACAGCTGAAGAAATAGTGAAAAAGAAGAACACGGCAGGAAGCATCACAGTCCCTGATTTCAAGCTATACTATAAAGCTATAGTAATCAAAACAATGGGGCCGGCCCGGTTGCATAGTGGTTAGGTCCGTGTGTTCTGCTTTGGTGGTCCAGAGTTCTCAGGTTCAGATCCTGGGCATGGACCTAGCACCACTTATCAGGCCATGCTGTGGCAGCATCCCACATAAAATAGAGGGAGATGGCACAGATGTTAGCTCAGGGCCAATCTTCCTCAAGGAAAAAGAGGAAGATTGGTAACAGATGTTAGCTCAGGGCCAACAGGTACAGGAAAAGATGTTCAACATCACTAGTCATTAGGGAAATGCAAGTCAAAACCACAATGAGATATCACTTCATGCTTGTTAAAACGGCCATCATCAAAAAGACAAAGAGATAACAAATGCTCGTGTGGATATGGAAAAGAAGAACTCTTGTGCACTATTTGTGGGACTGTAAATCAGTACTGCCACTATGGAAAATAGTATGGAGAATCCTCAAAAAATTAAAAATAGAACTACCATATGATCCAGCAATTCTACTTCTGGTAACATATCCAGAGGAAGTAAAAATACTAGCTCAAAAAGATATCTGCACCCCCTTGTTCACAGCAGCATTATTTATAATAGCCAAGACATGGAAACAACCCGCGTGTCCACTGATGGGTGAATGGATAAAGAAGCTGTGGTATATATATACAATGGAATACTCTTCAGCCATAAAAAATGAGGAAATTCTACCACTTGCAACAACATAGGTGGACCTTGAAGGCATTATGCTAAGTGAAATATGTCAGACAGAGAAAGGCAAATACTGTATGATCTCACTTATATGTGGAATCTAAAAAAAAAAAACAAACAGGGCCAGCCCAGTGGCGCAGTGGTTAAGGTTGTACGTTCTGCTTCAGTGGCCCAGGGTTCGCTGATTCAGATCCCAGGTGCAGACCTACACACTGCTTGACAAGCCATCCTGTGGCAGGTGTCCCACATATAAAGTAGAGGAAGATGGGCAGGGATGTTAGCTCAGGGCCACTCTTCCTCAGCAAAAAGAGGAGAATTGGCAGTAGATGTTAGCTCAGGGCTAATCTTCCTCAAAAACAAACAAACAAACGCCCCCAAAGTCAAAGAAAAAGCGATCAGACATGTGGTTACCAGAGACAGAAGGTGCAGGGAGGGGAAACTGGGGGAAGGTAGCCAAAAGGCACAAATTTCTAGTTAAAAGATAAATAAGTACTAGGATATAAAGTACAACATGATGACTATAGTTAACACTGCTATACGATATACAGGAAGATTGTTAAGAGAGTAAATCCTAAGAGTTCTCATCAGAAGGAGAAAATTTTTTTCTTTTCGTTTTTTTTATGGTATCTATATGAGATGATGGATGTTAGGTGCACCTAGTGCAATAATCATTTCACAATATATGTAAATCAAACTATCATGCTGTATGCCTTAAACTTATACAGTGATGTATGTCAATTATTTCTCAATAAAACTGGAAAGAAAAGATTGGTTTTCACATTCTGCTTTATATACTTCTGTGTTGAATTTCTGAAACAAACATACGCTATTTTTATAAATTTCTTTTTTAATAAAAGAACTTTGTGAAAACATTGAAACAATTAAAAACAAGTTTAATGATTAATACAACTCTACAAAATTTATGGTTGGAAAGTGTATTTGGATCACCTAGAAAATATCAGGATTGTGATTGCTATTCTAGTGACTAACTGAATAAAGCTATAGTATTTGGGGAAGCTAAATTAGAATTTTTGGTTATTCATAGCATATATAACGAGTTAAAAAGTTTTAAAACTCATTTGTAATCTGTATTTTTAGGATCTAACTCTGTAAAGTAAAGAAGATAAGAGTAAAAATAAATCAGTAACTTCTTCTAAATCAAAGGCTCAAGAACATAAAAATTCATCCACTATAGTTTTAAATCTTTAAGCCTGGCAATTCTTTCTTTTCTGTTAAAGATCTATTTTTTTCTTTTTAAAGATTGGCACCTGAGCTAGCGACCGTTGCCAAGCTTTTTTTTTTTTCTTCTTCCCAAAGCCTCCCAGAACATAGTTGTATATTCTAGTTGTGAGTGCTCTGGTTGTGTCATGTGGGACACAGCCTCAGCATGGCCTGATGAGTGGTGCCATGTCCCCGCCAGGGATCCAAACCTATGAAAACCCAGGCCGCCAAAGCAGAATGTGCGAACTTAACCACTCAGCCACAGGGTTGGCCCCGAAGACATTATTTTCATAATTAAAAAATGCAGGTCTAGGGCTTAGTCCCATGACAGAGTGGTTAAAGTTCTGCGCACTCTGCTTTGGTGGCCTGGGGTTCACTGGTTCGGATCCCGGATGCAGACTTACAAACTGCTTATCAAGCCATGCTGTGGCGGGCGTCTCACATATAAAATAGAGGAAGACGGGCATGAATGTTAGCTGAGGGCCAATCTTTCTCAGCAAAAAGAGGAGCATTGGCAGCACATGTTAGCTCAGGGCTAATTTTCCTCAAAAAAACCCCCCCAAAACAAAAAACTAATTAATTCAAGATAAATAGTATACCTAAACTGACAAAATGATATATTTTAAGGTACCTCATAGTAAATATTTAAGTTTAAAATGTAATAATTAAAAATTTTAATTTCAATGGTCTTAAAGCTTTTTTTGTGGAGGGGAACAGACCAATAATATTGATGTAAAGTGGAAGACTTTTTAGGAAAGACAAAGGCAGGCATGGAAATAAAATATTCAAAAAATATGTATTACATGAGTATGAATAAGGCAGTATACTTAAAGAGGAGATGTAAGTTCAAAATATAGGCCTCGATAGAACATGTGGTTCAGTTGAAGAAGAAGATATGAAAAAGTCAAAACAATAGAAGGAGTCAAAACAACAGTTAAAACAGTAACATAACTGCAACAGAGCAGAATATATCTAGCTGCTAATTAAGTAGATAAAGGATGTGCTGAATAAATTCAGGATAGAGAGATATCTCTATGGACTAGGTTGATCTGGGAAAGCTCAGTGAATTGGGTGGGCTTCTGAAAAACACACAAATTTCAAGCATTGGAGAAGAAAGGGCAAAGTTAACAGTAAAGACAAAGATACAAAGGCATAATAACCTAAGATGTGCTTGGAAAACAGAAGACAATGAATGAGTAATGCAATCTGATTAGACTATAGGGGTTATGTATAGGGTGATCATCTATTTTGGTTTGCTGCTGTTATCTGGGATTATTAACAGATTTCACCCCTCCCCCCCCAAAGTATCCTACTTTGGACAGAAAATTATATAGTCACCTAAGGACGACATCACATTATAGTCAAGTGTTGCTTAATGACAGAAATGTGTTCTGAGAAATGCGTTGTTTTGATTTCGTTGTTGTGCAAATTGTAGAGTGTACTTACATAAACTTAGGTGGTATAGCCTACTACACATCTAGGCTACATGGTATTAATCTTACGGGACTACCGTCACATATGTGGTCCATTATTGACCAAAATGTAGTTATGTGGCACATGACTGTGTTGACCTATCTGAATTTAATGTCAACTAAAATCCTCTAAGTCGTTTTCACATGTGCTCTGTGAAAGAGGACATGGCAATTGCTCAGCAAAAAAGGAAGCATAAAAGAAGACAATAACTACAGTTTCTATCTAGTTACTCACAAGAGGAGCTATCTAAGCCCAAGGAGTTTGCTTGGCAAGTAAAAGACACTCAATAAGTAACTGCTTGATTAATAGATGGTTGAATAAATGAATACATGAAGAAATAAATGAATGAAAGAAGGAAATAAAGGTGAAAACATAGAAAATAGTGGTTTCAGTTAAGGCTTTTAGTGAAACCGAGAATATCTCTTTCAGGAGAAAACCAGTTGGGATCTCACCATATTGTACACTACCTTGTCTAGGTACATTCAGGGGTTTTAGACTAAGACATAGCTAAATACAGTTACATTAGTATAGTGTTTATTTTTGAACTATATATAACCAACGACTATTAAAGAAGTTGGGAAATAGGTCTAATGACTTTGATTTTGGACATAATTAATTAAGCATTCATTTAATCACCCAAAAGTATTGATTGAGTCCTAGCTTATACCAGGCAATTGGCTAAATAGTGGCAAAGATGAACCAGACAAAGCTTCCCAGTGCATTCCCAGTTCACTGGGAGATGTATTTATATAACAAAACACATTATAAAATATTGTAAAATGGACTATATTAGTGATATGAAAATAATATACAGGAGCAGAGAGAAATCAACATTTATGCAGGGTCTTTAAGAAAGAGCAGAGAGCGGGTAAAGTGAAATAATATGAGGCAGAGGAAGCAACACGTACAAAGAAAGGGACTCATGCAAGAGCTTAAAATGTTCTGAGAATGGGAAGGAGTTCAGTGTGGCTGGAATATGCTGTACATGAGATGGTGTAGTTGGGGATCAAAGTGAAGAAAAACATTGGGTTCAGATTTTAAAGGCTATGACAGAGATTGCAGTTAACTTCTTAGGCAACTGGGAGTGAAGGTTTTTAAACAGGAGTATTATATGATCAAAATTACTTTTGTAGGGCAATATCCCTGGTGATACTAGAGGCAGAAGCCAGTTAGGCAGCTGTGGCAATAGCTGAGGAAAGGGTCTGAAGTAGGTTCAGGCATGGAAATAGAGAGGAAACATGAGATTCAAGAGACATTTCAGAATGCTAATAAAAATTCAACACAGCCTAACTTCTCAGGTTTAGGCACTCCCGACCCCACTAAAAAAGATAGCCTTAGGACTAGTATACACTAATTGTTATTCACCTTCAAGCATTTTAACCTTTAGATTATTTAGAAAGAATAGATATTTCTACAGTTATCAGGTGGATAAGTTGTAGGAGAACTTGGCTCTAAGACTGTAAAAGGGACCTGTTTCTGAACTGGAATTGTGGAGTTCGAAATATACTTCTATCCCATATAAGAATCTTTATAGCTCTAGACATTTTCTAAGACAAAAAAGGGAAAGCAATGTAAACAGAAATCTACAGACAGCAATAAAAAAGTGATAAAATAAATCCTAAGGGCACTCCACTTTTATAGACAAAGGACATTGTCAGTTGAGTTATCAGTAAATGTCTTCACTGAGAGAAATCAACAATCATTTTGCCAGATAACGACAGCAAAAAATTAAACTGAAAAGTGGCAAAATAATTTACATGAGATGAGAAACCATAAGCTAGTAACAAATGGAAATGTCCTTGAAGCACTTTCATTTCAATAACACCGAAGTCTAAAAAAATTGCAGCCAGAAAATTCCTCCTTTTGTGTCTGGGTGAGCGTATAGAGAAGATGGAGACCGACTCTCTAAGCAAGGGATAATGCTATGTAAATGAACAGTTGTTGTTTTTGTCCTGTGCCCTTATGTAATTCTCTCTCCTGAAGAGATGTTTAAATCTCACCATTTTAGTAATTCAAAATAAGGTTTCAGGATTGTCAGACACTGCCCACTATCTACAATCGAGTGTGCATTTCTTCATCCTAAGTAAAATTACTGGGCAGTGGGCAGGAAAGAGAATAACATTAAACTAAAACACTTTGGAATCTGATTGTCCCATTTCCTATTTGAGACCATCTATGTGTTAAACGATCATCAGCAACAAACAAAATAATTAAAAAATTTTGTTCTACTTTTTTTTTGGTTTGTTTTTAAATAAGAGAGTGAAGCCAGAGAAGAAAGAAATGGGGAAACCTCCTCTAAGTACTACAACTATCTTTTGTTAATCCACAAAGGCCTGAGGAGTACTACCCTCAGATCACTTACAGACAAGGATAGTGATATTCTATATTTTATCCAAAGATGCCAAAGCCCTCTGATACTAATCATACCTTAAAATACCCCTGAGAAGCAATCAGGGGCCAGAGAGAAACAAAAGGAACAGAGCTAGAAATCAGCTATGCCTATGACTCTTCATTTAATGTGGACTTTCGGACAATTAGGGACCTTGAAAGATTATTCACTGATCAACCTCCTCACTTGAGAAATGGGGACAATGACAAAGTCACAGATGAGAAACTTCCCCAGATTTAGGATCAGAGCCAAGCCTCTTGACTTCCAGGCCCATGCTCTTTCCACTACTACTTGTTAAGGAAGTTGCTGAGTGTAGTGGGTTGTTCACATCCACCAGGAACCTCAGAAAGGGATCTTATTTGGAAATTTACATCTTTGCAGATGTAAACATGGTAAGGATCGAGATGAGGTCACACTGGCCCTAAATTCAGTGAGAGTGCCCTTATAAGAAACAGAAAAGAACAGAAACACAGAGAAGACAACGTGGAAATGGAAGCACACATTGGTGTGATATATCCGCAAGTCAAGGAATGCCAAGGATTGCTGGCAACTGCCAGAAGCCAGAAGAGAGGTGTGGGAGGGTTTCTCCCTTAGGGCCTCCCGAGGGAATCGACTCTGCTGACACCCTGATTTCAGATTCTGGCTCTAGAACTGTGAGAGAATACACTGTTGTTTTAAGTCACCCAGTTTGTGGAAATTTATGTCAGCCCTAGGATATGAATACGCTGGGTAAATCAAGTCAGTACAAAAAGAATGGGATGGTCTTAAGAGATAAGGTGATTCAACTATCGTATCTTGTTATACTTTATTTCAGTATAGAAATACATCTAGAAAGTAGATTGGAATAAGCAGCTATTTCTGTAAGTAAGTAGTCTGTCAGCTGAATGAGGCATTCTCTTCTCTAGAAAGTCTAGTCAAATACTAAAAAATTCTAACTTTCATTATTTTTCCTTTTGTAATCTAAGTGGGACTGCTACCCTTCTTCTTCTTTTTTTTTTTTTAAACTACCTCCTGTAAGGATTTTGGGAGGTTTTTTGTTTTTTGGTGAGGAAGATTGACCCTGAGCTAACATCTTCTGCAATCTTCCTCTTTTTCTTCCTCTTCTCCCCAAAGCTCCAGTATAGCTGTATATCCTAGTCGTAAGTCTTTCTAGTTCTTCTATGTGAGATGCTGCCACAGCATGGCCTGATGAGCAGTGTGTAGGTTCACACCCAGGATCCAAACCCGCAAACCTCAGGCCATGGAAGCAGAGTGTACGAACTTAACCACTTGAACACAGGGCTGGCCCCATAGACTACTACCCTTCTTGTGATGCTTAACATTGTCCTTCATTTGAACAGTTTTCATAATAAGCCCCATTTCAAATCTGTATTGAAATTTTTTAGGTTGGTTAATACTTGATAACAAATGGGGCCAAGAGATTGCCATATCTTCATTTGTAACTTCAGCAATTAGTGCACTGTTGATCTTTTTAAATCTTGGAACACCAAGTCAAGATAAACATTTCTGTAATACAACAGAAAGTACTGATATTAAAAAATCTGGGACCAGCCCCGTGGCCAAGTGGTTAAGTTCACAGCGGCCCAGGGTTTTGCCGGTTCGAATCCTGGGCGTGGACATGGCACCGCTCATCAAGCCATGCTGAGGCAGCATCCCACATGCCACAACTAGAGGGACCCACAACTAAAAATATACAACTATGTACCAGAGGCTTTGGGGAGAAAAAGGATAAAAAAATCTTTGGAAAAAAAATCTGCTAAGAGATGAATAATAAAAAAGTACAGTAAAATGTTAACGGTAGAATCTAGGTGGTAACTGTAAAATTCAACTTTACCGTATGCTTGAAAATTTTCACAATAAAATATTGTGAAAATGATAACTGGTACATTAATAATAAAATGATAAAATGCTAGCAGCATCCCCATTAAATCAGAAACAAGGCAATAGAGCCCACTATCCACAATACAATTTCTTTTTTTTTTGAGGAAGATTAGTCTTGAGCTAACATCTGTGCCCATCCTCCTCTGCTTTATATGTGGGATGCCTGCCACAACATGGCATGCCAAGCAGTGCCATGTCCACACCCAGGATCCAAACCGGTGAACCCTAGGTCGCTGAAGCAGAACGCGTACACTTCACCACTGCACCACCCGGCTGGCCCCCAATACAATTTCTTCTCTTGCTACAATTTAACATTTTTCTGAAAGTCTTAGTCAGTACAATAAGACATGAAACAGAATTAAAGAATAAATTGGGAAGGAGAGCCATAAAATTATCACTTGCATAATGGTGAAATCAATAAATTCTACCTCCTAGGGTTGCTGTGAGGAAAAAAAAAATTATCATTTGCATATTATACTATACCAAGAAAACCAAGGGATAAATTGAAAATGTTTCAGAAATAATCAATCAGATGGTTTGGGTACTAAATAGACAATCAAAAATATCAAAACTTTCAAGTATCGGTAATAACCAGTTTAACAACTTAATAGAAATTAAATAAATTGTAAGAGAAAAACGTCACCTATTCATGAGAGCAAGAAAAATGAGGATTAAGGGGCTGGCCCTGTGGCCGAGTGGTTAAGTTCGCACGCTCCGCTGCAGGCGGCCCAGTGTTTCGTCGGTTCGAATCCTGGGTGTGGACATGGCACTGCTCATCGGGCCACGCTGAGGCAGCGTCCCACATGCCACGACTAGAAGGACCCACAACGAAGAATGTACAACTACGTACCGGGGGGCTTTGGGGAGAAAAAGGAAAAAAATAAAATCTTTAAAAAAAAAAAATGAGGATTAAAAATAAAAGCACCTAAAGAAAAATATAGAAACCATATATCAAAAAATTTTACTCAATTTGCAGATGGGTATAAAAAAGATATAAGAAATGGAGAGGCATATAACACATTCCTAGATAAGAATGAAGAATATGACAGTGTCATTTCTCCCCAAATGAATTTTTAGGTTTAATGCGCTTCAATCAAATAAAAACACACACATTTTGGGGCCAGCCCAGTGGTGTAGTAGTTAGGTTCATGTGCTCTGCTTTGGTGGCCTGGGGTTTACAGGTTCAGATCCTGGGATGCAGACCTAGCACTGCTGGTCAAACCATGCTGTGGCGGCATCCCACATAAAATAGAGGAAGATTGGCACAGATGTTAGCTCAGTGACAACCCTCCTCAAGCAAAAAGAGGAAGACTGGCAACAGATGTTAGCACAGGGCCAATCTTCCTCACAAAAACAAACAAAAAACCCATTTTTTTCTTCTCTCTTTTTTTCTCAGTGGGAGTGGTATGAGTGAACAATATGATTTTAATGGTCATTTAGAAAAAGAGATTAAAATGGTTAAGATCATTTTGAAAATAAATAGTAATGAATGGGCCTCATCTTGTCAAATATTATGAAATTATAAATTAATTAATCAAAACTGTGGTTCAAGAACTGATGATGAGATTAATAGAACAAACAAATACAATAACTTTAAGTGCAAGAAAGAAAGTATCTTAAATCTAAGGAGGAAGGGAAAATTGGCTAGCTGGGAAATAAGACCAAATTAGATCCTCACCTTATGAACCCAATATATTAAGGTTAAATATAAAAACGATAACCATAAAAAAAACACTAGAAGAAAATATCTGAATGAGGAAGCATAACTAATCAAGGCAGTCACACAAGAATAAAGCACTGGGTTTATGTACATTCAAATGAAAAGTAAAATAAATTTCAAATAAATGCAGAAAGCGTTAATGATTTCATTCTCTAAAATGTTAATAAACGAGTTAATAAGAAAACATGAATATACAATAGAAAAATGGGTAAATGAAAAGAACAAACACCAGAAGATGAAATATGAATGATTAATAAACTTATAAAAATGTTCAGCCTCAGTAGTAATCAGAGAAGTTTAAATGTACACAAAAATAAAACGCTGCTTTTCACCTACCAAACAGGCAAAACAAAGCAGATTTTCACTCATCAAAAAGACGATGACAGTACACATGGAAGGCAGGCTGTGGTGCCAGGAGCAGTGTACACTCAAGGCCACTATGATGTGGATGTGGATAAATTCAGCTTTTTGGAGGAAGGTAGTGGGAATCTGGCCAAACCTATCATTATTCTTACGACAAAAGGTAAGTACAAGTGTGTTCATGTCAGTACTATTTAACAGGGCAAAATTGGGAAGAATTTAAATGTCTAATAAATTAATACTGGTTATATAAATTATGGTATAGCCATTTGAAGAAGAAGGAGCCATTAAAAAAAATCATGCTTTCAAAGAGTATTTAATGACATGGGAAAATGTCAGTGAAAAAAAGCAGGTTACAAAATCATATGTGAGTTATTCTCATTATGTTTAAAATAGATAGATAGATGGAAACACTAAATGTAAATGTACCAAAGTATTTCCAGTAGTTACGTATGAATGGAAATGTTAATTTCTTCTTTATACATCACATTTTCTAAATAGTTTATGTTTACCATTAAGATTTTCTCATAAAAAAATGCTGCCCCAAATAAAAATAAATTGGGTTATATAATATTACAAAAATCTACCTCTGACTAATTTTATAACTGCTTTTCAAAATACTTTTCTCTCTTTCAACATCCCTGTATCTATCTACAAACAGGCAACATAATCAATTATGAAGTTAGGACCTGAACTAGATAGATACAGTTGTCAACCTAACTGTCCAACTGTAGAGGACTGCGTAATAAATTATAGTATATTCTTAAAACGGATTTAGTCATTAAAAATCATGTTTTCAAAGAGCGCATTTGCTATTGTTAGAGCTGTCCAGTCAATTTTCACTCCAAGCAACTCAGTGTACATCAGAACACAATCCTGCCCAGTCTTTTTGCACCATCCTCTCACCTTTCAGTGCTATATCAGACAATGCTCCATTGCTATTTGTAGGGGAGGAAGACATTTCCTCTACCCACTGTGGGTTCTTCTGGCCAGAGAAGGAATTAAATTCACATGAGACAGAATAACAGGAGAAAATTAAAGAAAGCTTTATAACATGTAGACATGGGAGAGGCTCAGGCAAACTGAGAAACTCACCAAAATGGCTGAAGCCACCACATTAAATATCATCCTCAGCTAAAGACAAAGGAGGATGTTGGGGGTGAGGGGAGGCAGTTACAGGAGGTTACCAGATCATGCAGATTTAAGTCCTTGCCTTAGACACTGATTTATCAAGAGTTTCTAGAGATAAGGTCATCCACCCTTCTTCCTGGTACAGAGAGGGAGACACCTTTACAGATGGAGATTTCCTTTACAATGTAAATGTCTCTTAACAAAGGGTAAGTAAATTCTACTTTTCAGAGTTGCTTTCCTGTTTACAGTTTATTAAAAGTAACCAGCCCCAAATAATCCTCATGCCAAAGAGACATATCTTGAGGTGGCCAATTCCAGTCCCCCACATATTCATAGAGTTTTCATGGCCAATTTTTTTGGAAGTGGGCGGCCAAGTCCTTCTTCCTAGTCTGTCTTAGTCTGGAAGCTCTGCTGAAACCTGTCCACTATGGGTGACCCTGCTGGTTTGAAATACCAGTGGCATAGCTTTTAGCATCAGAGCAACACAGTTGCCACAGTATGACAACCAACAGACAGGTGGTGTGGTTCCCTGACAGGAAAACAAATCCAAACTGTAGCAGTGTGAGTGCCGAATCTTAGCCATTAGATCACTAGGGCTGGCTAAAGAGCATATAAATGATATTACATATAAAACTACATATATGGTATAACCTTCTTTTGTTTAAAAAGATATATAGATATATATATAACACACAAAAATGACTGAAAAGAAACACACCGAAATGCTCTGGATGGTGGTGGTAAGGGGTACTTTAATATTCTTCTTTATATTTTCTTGCATTTCCCCATATTTTCTATAATAAGTATGCACTAATTTTGTAATTAAAAAAGCATTATTTGAAAATAAAGTTTGCTATCTCAAAGCATGAGCAAGATAAAATTGCATAAGATTGTTTTTAAATAATATATTTTCCTTAGTTATCTTAACGTCTTTTGGCAACAAATTTATACTTTAAAAGTTTGTTTTGGGGGCTGGCCTGGTGGCATAGTGGTTAGGTTTGCGCACTCCACTTCAGACGCCTAGAGTTCACAGGTTCAGATCCTAGGCCTGTGCACTGCTCATCAGGCCATGCTGTGGCAGCGTCCCACATGCAAAGTAGAGGAGGATTGGCACAGATGTTAGCTCAGGGCTGATCTTCCTCACACACACACACAGCAAGTTTGTTTTGCAAAGACACTATAGTACAACAAACAAAATATGTTCTACATTAATGTATTTTTTATAAATAAGAGTTCATTTTTAATTCTACAGATTTAATAAAGGTTCTCTTCAAATCAGGCTTTTGGAAGCTTCATGTGACTATAAGAGAAAGCTAAAATATAAATGAATCCTTTTATAGAAGAAGACGTACGTTTGTTTTCATGGCTTTGCAGCTTCTTAAAGTTTTAGAATAGAAAAGCCTGGGAAAAGAGAAGACTTTTAAGTGGAAAAATTAGTATTGGCTTATGAACAGATTTAAGGATTCAAATATGAGAAGTTGAATTTTGGAATCTTAATTCATAAATGCAATAGAATCCCCTAACATAACTCATTGCACATGGATTTAGATATACTACAGAGTAGATCCTGACAAAGAATCAAAGAACTTTAAGATGGAAGGAAATATTACAAAAGTCCTCCTCATTATTTTGCATATCAGGAGCCAGAGAGGAGACCTGATCTGCTCAAGGTCACACAACCTAGAACTCAGGTTTCCTGACTCAGTTCATTGGCTCAAAGGCCACAGGAATGGTCATTATGCAGCTATGAAATGGCATTGTTTCAGACATCCTTTAAGATGCAAAGAATCATCTAAACTAAACTTCTTTGGTAAATTTCACAAGCGTTCTCAGAAGCAAAGATGTGACAGCATCATTAAGAAACCTATAACAGCCCCAGGACCACAACTACATCTCACCTAGGGGCTTTTTCCTCTGGGGAAAGGAAATCTAATTGCTCCAGAGACGACCATAACACTGACCTACCTTTTTTCCCTTGGGAGAACAACATAATACACATTTAAACTCTATGTATAGAGTGGAGTCAATCTATTGTAGAAGAATTAGTAGTACCTCCTCAGACACTAGTGATGAGGATGAAGGCTGCCCCAGGGAGAAAAGCCCAAGGCTCCTGCCCTACATACCAATCTATATCAGGAAGTCCTGTCCTGATCCGATCTGATTCTTGTCTAAAGTTATAGGACCACTCAGCAACCAGACCTCACCCTCACTGATACCATTTTAATGACTTTTTACATAATCTTTCCTTTGTCTTGTAAAGTGATAACTCACACACCTATGCCTTAAATTTAGCCCTACCCTCAACCCATGCCTGCAGCTCTTCACTGCCCATGGGTCCTGTCCCCATGCTACTCCATGCTATTCTCTGAATAAAGGAGCACTACTGCCAGACCTTGAGAGTCCAAGAAATCTTTCTTTCGACTCCTCGGTTCGCCAAGCCTGCATCACTAGCGCACACACAAAAAGCTCCCAAGTCCTTACTGGGATAGTGAGATACCTGTCTTTACCACTTTAAAAAAGGAAAATCCATACCTGACAGAATTATGGATACCACATATGAAAGGTGCCTTAACATAAAATTTTCATCTCCCAAGGTCCTTTATTGCAAAGATTCTATGCTGAAATATTTAACTTACTTGCTGCACGCTAATTGCCACTAGACTCTACTTATTATTTAATAAACAAGTTTCCAAGGTAACAATGAATTTAGGAGCTGAGTTTCTAGCACACTTTATCCTATCACTAAGCCTTAAAAACAACACAGGATTATCACTTGTCCAGTAGCATGCAGCCCTAAATGAAGTCCTACTATAGTAGAGATTTGGTGTGACTTCTATTACTACGTGACAATTGTAGAACAAAAGATATGTAACATCTTTTAGTCACAAGTCTTTTTATGAAGGCCATGAAAAGAAGAATGGAAACAATTTTCTGGAGCTGTCGGGCAAAAACAGTGAGACTAACAACCTCAATGAAAAACAACTGAGAATGGCATTTCTCTTCAACATGTCTCTTGACTGAATACCACTGAATTCACTAAATGTTTGTTCAACCCTCCATTTTATTTTAATAAGGAAGAAAAAGAACATGCACAAGAGGGCAGTGTTTGGTTTTACTGGTCCATGGATTTACTAGTTTCCTAATGAAACTTTAACTGTGAGTGATAATAATGTGAAGTTCATACCAGTGGAAACTGTGGTACCTGGAGAGTGAACCACATCTACCAGATAGCACACTGTCAAGGCATGGAAGCTGGTGTGCCCCTTGCTGCATTTACTTCACCTCTGGCTGGGTAGCAGCTGTATCTTCCTCTCTCTACGCTGTCAGCCTTTCCTGGTAGGATGTAGGTTTACAAAACAGATTTGTAAGGTGATCAGGAATTGTTAAGTTTCTAACAGTTGGTATACAAGTTGTCCTGAGGCAGGGAGCCTATTTTTAAATATAACCACTGAATTATAAACTGAATTATAAACTGGCCACTTACCAGTCTGACACTACTGAACAACAATTTACTATAATGTGAAGATCAACAGAACAGGATTGGTAAAACAAATCCAGTGTCTCCTGCATGGTTTTTCTTATGATCAATACTACGGTTCTGAAAAAAGACTAGCTCTTGCTAAAAGGATATAGTCTGTATCTAAAATGAGAACTTTCCTCCCAGGGGGAGGTCTCAACAAATAGCAAGTCAACTAGAGACAAGAGTATAGCTTCTTCAGAGAATCAGAGGTGCATTTGGTTGGGGATTATCCTGGTATCTCCTTGAAGAGAGAGAAACACGATACCTTGTGCTAAGGGGTACTTACTACTTTTTCTTAAACCTAGCTTTTCGCTTTCTGCTTCTTGGGTTTGTTGATGTTTTTTAGTGGCAGTCAATCAAACTACCCAGGATATAGATAAATGACTCTGTAATTGCCTTAAGAAAAGCCAAATTAATTCTGATAACATTTGACAAAAAACATGCTACTTACATTAATATTGTCAGAGCTGAAAGGTTATCTTACCAATTGTATACAAGTTAAATAAATTATTCACAGTGACTCTAAAGAGGAAATTTGGGGTATAGTTATGTTGTGAGGAAGGTATTTTGATGACAAACTAAGGTTTCTATTCCCAGAAAGATGAACTTATAGGATAGTTTCAAAATGGTTAGAACTATAAGTTGGTCTGGGCTTTTAGTGGATGACATGTCAAAGTAGGGACCAATAAAACAGAATATTTGGATGAGGCACTATTATGATTGGTATTTCTATGGTACACAAGTTTTCAAAGTATAAAGACCATTTTTAGATGTTTTCTATCACTGAAATTACACAGTCCATTCAGGCTTCCTCAACCAAAGGGCAGCTAAAACAGAAGTAAAGTATTTACCCACAAGTTCATATTCTACTAATTCGAGATCTTCAAATGTCAAACACATATGCAAACCTTGGCACATGCTGTGAATGTTTAGTCTATCAATAATGATTTCCTAATGCACTAGTATAAGGGCCAGGGTCACATTTGTCTTGTTAATTACTGTATCCCCCTGTATCTATCACAATGATTGGTACAAAGTAGAAGCTCAATAAATATTCATTGAGTTTAAAAAAGAAACAGCTCACTAGTTTTCTGTGAAGATTTTTCAGTAAGTCCATAAGTTGGTCTGCATCAGTATTAAAGTTTATATGATGTTTATAATTCTGCTTCTGAGATGAATCATATCTTTACTGGTGACTCATTACGTACAACACCAATATTTACGAAACTATACTTCACTTCTTTGTAAACTGTGGCCACAGAACAGTATGAGAAACACGGGGTCTTTTGCCCTGCTTAATTGGCTCAGGAACTAGAGAAATGAGGGGTCTTTAGTTTGTTTGTATAAAATGAAACTGCTGACAAATCTTCTATACAAGAATGGAGAGAATTTTTAATCTGCTTCATAAACAGTGTGATAAATTCTCTTTTGGCTATTTCTATTTGACCAAAAAGGAACCAGGAAGTATAATTTGCCAACTTTAAAATGCATTTAAGGATAGTTCATCTTACTGGCTATGAGAAATGGATTGGGATAACTTTACCTGTCAATAAGTGGGAAAGTTTTGTTGTTTTTTTCCTCAAATAGTCTAATGGATTGAAATGAGGTCATGTTCAGGCTCCTGCTGTCTTTATAGACAAATGTTAAAAACTTCCTTCTATTTGCAGAGATACAGGAGGTGTAGTTCATTATGTTCTACCAGAGTCATTCCATCGGAGTATGAAAGTGGATGAACTCTTTAAAACTCAACTTCTAGCATCTATTAAGTCCAAAATTTACAGTGTATTCCTTCAACATTTTCTATCCTAGAACAGCAGTGACATCAGAAGACAGAGAAAGGAAGACCAGCTTGCCAGGGGTTGCAATGATGGCAAGACAACCTAAGGGAGGGCAGAGTGCGTCAATTTTAACTCCTCATTCATTATAGACCAGGACAAACATTAGATTTTACAGGACACATTCTACCCCCACAAAGTGATTGTTGTGGGAAGAAAAATGGTACAATGATCAGACTAAGGAAAAATGACATTGAAGCATTTGAAAGTCATTTTTATGCTGTTTTTGAGTCATTTTGATTGGATCACGTTAAATCATCAAATTATCATTTATCATTGAATAGAATTGAAGGTCTTACAACTTTAACAAAATTAGAAAATCTGTATTACTCTACCCCACACTGTGAGTCTAATATGTCTGGCAGGGGAGGTAGGGGGATAGCATTTTCTGATTCTGTTAAAGTTGTAGGGTCTTCTTAAATAGTCAGTTTAATCAAGTTCAAGCAACACATACCGATGTCAGAGTTTACGCATAGCACTGTGTTAGCCTACAGGCCAGCTGAGTATAATCAAACCCTAGCCTGTAGGAGCACATAAACTACACCACGGAAGTACCAGGTAAAATCTACTCAACAGATGGTGAAATAATTCATTCCACTAAAGATATGGCTCAAATTTCTTCCTGACAACGCACTGCTATAACAGATGTCAGTAGGAAAAGTGAATTTTATAATTTTATAATAATCTACCTTTAATACAAGTCAGCAGGGAAAAAATGGATCAAAAGATTTTTTTAAATATTGAAAATGACTACAATTTCAACATATTTCCTTGAACACATAGAAAAGGAAATATTATTTAGGCTTTTGTCTTTAAAAAGGAAGGCTGAGAAGATTTTCCAAAATACTTTCAATTTTTTTAATTCCCAGAATGTTTCACAAATATTAGGCACAAAATCCACCCCACCCTCAAAATAATTTGAGTCCCTGTCATAAAAGAGCTATTATTGATGCTTTATATGTAGGAGGAAAGCAGTGCAAACAACCTAGAAAATGTATTAAGAGATTTTTTTTCAATTATTAGAACAACCATCCTTGGGCATGAATGCAAATACAATTGCTTTCAGAAAGACAAATGTTGCAACTGTGGCAATACAAGGGTTTTGCATAATCTGGATGCACCTACTTCCCCAGCCTCATTTTCTGCCTGCTTGACGATACACTCCAGGTACTTAATTTTTCATGCCTCTGTGTCTTTGCATATACTGCTTCCATTGCCAAGAATGCCTCTTCCTCTTTCCAACCCATCAAAACCATACTGCTCTATAGGATCCTCAAATGTCACCTCACACCACACTATGTCCTACAGTTATCGGTAGCTATCTCTTTTGCGAGTTTTTTTAACCTGACTCCTCCACTAGACTGAGACCTATTGGAGTAAAACCTTCTTTTCAGAAAATTCACATTTGAAGAAATCCAGAATCCTTTTTAAAAGTTCTTATGTGTTTAATATTTTTGTACTGACTAGTAGGAGGAGAGATATATTTATTAAACACCTACTTTGTGTGACATATACCACGCTTAGTACTTTACATGCATTGTCATGCAGTATTAAATCACAGCACTCCTACAAGATAGGTATGATCATAGTCATTTTATAGCAAGGATATATATAGTTGGTGAGTTAAGACAGTCGGAACTGGAACCCCAGTCTTTCTAAGCCAAAAATCTATGTTCTTAACTACTATATTCTCAGAAACAAACAAAAAGACAAAAAGTAACATAGAAATGGACAAAAATGTAGGGCAAATCATTTATTTAGAAGTTTTACTACCTCTCCCAATCTTTACCTTCATACGTTTATGACTTTTTACATTATTGTAATAATGCAATTTTTCTTCTATTGCTTAACATTATTTCACTCATATTTTTCTTCAAATTTACAGAGGCCACATCCTGACATTCCACTTAATAGATTCATCATTATTGATTTAGCTGTTTGCTAACAAGCTGTCATAGTTAAATGTAAAAACGTTGAAAAAAAAATTCACTGAATATCCTATTGAAACAAAATTACTGTCTTGGTCAGACACATAGCCTCTTTGGTCTTAGATGTGAAGAACATATTTTCTTCAGCTAATCCATTTAATTCAGCAGCAACATAACAAAGAAGAAAATGAGATGTAAGTTTCTTTACAATTGCTAAGTACTAAAGTTTTACTCTTAGAGATAAAATAGAAACACAGGAGAAGCAAATTTAAGCAAAGAGAACATTTTTAGTTTTCTTATTTTATAAGGAAGCAGTTCTCACTAGACTGAGAAAAGGTAGGTGAACGATGATTTCTTTGCGTTTTCAAGTTGTATACTCTTAAGGTATTTCATTACTATAATATTTAAACATAGAAATTGAGGGACCAGAACACAAGTTGATTGCCAAATAAGGTACTGAGATCGATTATGTGAATATACATAAATATAGTCCTAGATAACTGGTCTTCTGATAGAACTTACTTATCATGGAAGTGATTTTGTTCTTTGAAGTCAGTCTATTCATTTTGTTATGCTAAGCACCAATTATTTTCCAAAGATTTAATTCTATAGTGGGAAGTATTTTTCTATCAAAAGTCACTGAGTCTAAGAGGAAACAAAAGCTCCACACAAATCAAGAAATTATTTAGAATCTTTTTTTTTCTTTTGAGGTATATTAGCCCTGAGCTAACTGCTGTCAATCCTTCTCTTTTTGCTGAGGAAGACTGCCCCTGAGCTAACATCTGTGCCCATCTTCCTCTACTTTATACGTGGGACGCCTACCACAGCATGGCGTGCCAAGCGGTGCCACGTCTGCACCCGGCATCCGGACCGGGGAACTCCAGGCCGCCAAGAAGCGGAACGTGAGAAGTTAACCGCTGCGCCAGGGGCTAGCCTCTATGAAAGCATTTATAAGCATTTCTGCTCCAGTGTTTTTCCGGCGAGGTGTAATCTTACTGAAATGAGCAGGGTCCCTTACTCCATGAATTTCTGCATAGTTTGAATGATACCAAATAATATTGAGACACTACACAAAATAATACAGAAGGATACCACTAAGGAAGGAATAGGTGATTTTTTTTCCACTTTACAAAGTAACAGGATTCTCTTCAAGAGATAGAGGGATTTTTTTTTTAAAAAAAGGGAAAAATCTTAGTAGGCAAACAGTTATTTATCCATTTTTATGGTAATTAATTAAAGTCAAACTATATAAAGCAAAATGAGAAAAAGAATTAAAATGTGGTTTTATGAAATGGGAGCTGAAGTGGAGAAGACTTCCTGTGTAAAAATTTTTTAAAACACACTGTGGTAATTAAAGGTAATACAAGAATAATGGGAAGTGGTGCCATGAAAATAGGGCAGGTTAATATCATTTGGAGGTTACTGTAGAAGAACACAGAAGATCTTCCAGAACACTTCAAGTTTGAATCTATGTGATTCTTTTGTCTTTATTTTATTTACACAAACAAAAGTGTATACCATAAATCATAATATCATCGTAATTTAGCATATTTCAGAGTCAGAAGATTAGGAAAGAAATGTTCCCTGCAGATCAGGGTTTTGATGACTAGCAAAACACTAGCAAGCTTCCATTGCAGTTGTCTGAACCACACCCAGTCTGCAGTTAAATATAGAATTTAGTTTCTGGAACTATTGGTCTTCTTAACCTTCACAGTTCAAGTATTCACCAAAAAAATTAAAAGTATAAAGGAGAAAGGAAAGAGACTGAAACCCAAATCCAAATACTAATAAACTGTCCTGGGAAGAATTCCAAAATGCAGTAAATACCAAGAGAATTAAATTACAGAAACCTCAAGCAACATTCTAGAAATACACTTTACAAACCAATTTGTCTCTTCTCTGCTGATTCTCCCAGGACGTAGAATACATTTCTATAAAATGCATTGTGTACTAGACCCATGGCTCTAATTCAGATTATATATTCAGACACATCAAGTTAACAGGAGTGGCACCAAATTTAGAGCTATGATTTAATTTTGGTTTGTTATAGTATTGTGGTCGTGATGCTATTTTTGTTCATGAAGAGGCACTTTTATCCTAAAAAACTATTTTTAGATGCTTAAATTTGGGGGGAGGAGACATTCTCAAGCTGAAATTTTTAATACTAATTCTTTGCCTGTTGGGGAGAATACTTTGGGTTAAATTTTTAAAGCTGTTTTAGAGACAAAGGTTAAAAAAATAACAAAAAATGTTTTCCTTATAATTTCAAGGGTTCTGGGCTTTAGTAATAATTTTGTTTTCTATTGTTCAGTGCAGATGAACATAAAAAGAATCTAAGAGGAACAAAAAGCATATTACAGGCACATTGTTTCCATAAAAAAATAAAACATATAATAATTTTAATTATAAACACACACAGAGGTATACTCATTTTGTCTTCATTTTCTTCGACACATCCAGATACAGACTCATCATTCAGCTACTTTGATGATAAATAACAGTAATAAGTAATCTATAGACATAAATCTGGCTCCAGAGCTGGTACTCTTCTTAACCATTATATTCTATTACTTCTACCTGTCACAGCTATGTACTCTTAAATTTACTCCCGTATCTAGTCAAAGCCTTTTCCAAGTTGTTGCTTCTCTTTCTGTCTTGCTCAGTTGGGCTGAAAAACCTATATGAGAAGATTTGAAGGTTTCTTCTATCTTTCTCCCCTGAGACCAAAATAGGTGCAACAGCCAGGTCACTCTCCTTTGTGTCCTGCTCATCTATCTAACACTCCAGAGACACATATGTGTCTAAAGCTAAAAGAATACCCAGCCCAAATCCCTGAAAGGTTAAAAAGGAAAGAGTATATTAGAAGCCTTGTTTCTGGGCCATAAGGCCTCCAAAACTTTGGATCATAAACTCTAAAGACTTTGCAGGTCTACTAGGTTCATCATCCCTTTTTACTCCTTTCACCTTAAAATGTATCCATTCTCTCCATCCCTAGCACTTTGCCTCATTCCTAGTGAAGCACCTTGCTGAATGAATGAACAAAGGGACAGTTCGGTTTGCTGAATAAAGTCACATTTGAGTCTTACATTATTTGCACATGCAGATATTTCAGACATACGATACAGATGTTTTTTCCCCTTGAGAATATGTAAACTACTTGAGGTAAGCCTAGCTCAGTGCTAGCACACAGCAGATACTCTATAAATAAATGACTGAATAAATAAATACTAGTCAATTATCTAATTCTATTTTATCCATTAAAAACTAGTCAGGTCCTCTTTAAACAGTAACAAAATTTTTTTTAATTATGGAAAATTTCACACCTACACAAGTATAATAAACCTATGAATCCCCATGTACCTGTTATGTAGCTTCAACAATTACCAATCATTTTGTCATTCTTATTTCATCTTTCCCCCATTACAATCTCCATATGCTCTTAAGCAAATGGAAGGTTGCAACGCACATTAATCTAGTGGCCTCAGACTTCAGAGTTAACAAAGGCCAAGCCCGTATGTTAAAAACAATCAGTGTACATCCAAATAAAAATAACATTCCTCTTAGTTAATAAGGAGAACTCAAACCTATGGTTAGCATTGTCTAAGGGTCTATATGTGGCTGGGCTACTTATTAGGTTTGTGGCCCTGGGAAGTTATTCAACTTCTTAGAGCCTTAATTGCTTCACTAGAAAAAGGAGAAACCAGGACTGCAATAAAGATTAAATGTGGAGGATAAATATATGTGAAGCTCCTAATAGCACAATGAATAAATATTTCTTTTTTAAAACAGCTTTATTGAGATATAATTCACATACCAAAAAATTCACTCATTTAAAGTCTACAATTCAATAGTTTTTAGTGTATTCATAGAGTTGTGTGAGCACCATCACAATCAATTTTAGAAATTTTCATCACCCCGAAAGAAACCCAACACTCCTCAGCCTTCTCCCCCACGGCCCCCCTCCCACCCCCTGCCCAATACCTCTATCCTCCCCAGCTCTAGGCAACTACATATCTACTTTCTGTTTCCATAGATTTGCCTATTCCGGATATTTCATATACATGCAATCATATAATATTGTCCTTTGTGACAACAAATGTTTCTGGAACTGGATATTTAAAAAGTCAAATACATGGTATATACAATGTACTGAGGTCAGAGAAGTGGAAAAGGGCAAATAAGGTAAAAAAAAAATATATATATATATATATATATAAAATGAGTATCCACTGTAAGCCAGAAACTAAGATACATGCTAGGGAATATTACTGAAGTGCTTTGAAGGTGGTAAGAGCTAGGAAAACAGAGTATGTGTTTGTTACGTGCTACCAAGTGGGTAGTTTGTGGAATTCTCCTCTAGGGCTTCACTTTCCTCATTAAAACAGGAAGTAAGGTCATCATGAACATGAGGATGGGGAGTTTGCAGAGAGAACAAAGTGTGAAATAATTGTTTAGAAGGGTGGGAAAGAATGAACCAGGAAGGTACAGTATGATTGTCTGGCAGAATTAAAGACTCACTTGAGGTTTATGGTCATGAATTTAAAATAAGATCAGTCAGCAGAGTTTTAAGTTTTTCTCCAGCCATATTTAGCTGCAAAAACCCAGATACAGTATAAGCAAAAATGCAGAAACAGAAGAGATAGCTTTAACAAGGATTCATTCATACCCGTGGCTTTAACTGTACCTAATATATTGATGACTCCTAAATCTCCATTCCTAGTGCCACTAAAATCTCCTAACACAGAAATCTCAAAATGAATTCACAGTGAAGCTATAAGTGGAAGGAACTTAAATGGAAAAAGAACACTGTTCAACACTGGTTATGAGGAAGACATTCTACTATGTGCTTTACATATATTGTCTCACAACCCTTCTCATACTAACCATCTCCATTTTACAGAAAGCCAAAATTCCCCAAGATTAACATAAGGTGAAACTAGGACTAAACTGTTGAGTCTGTATGACTCTGAAGCTCATCCACTTTTTACTCTATCATAATACTTAACTCTTCTTTTTATAAATATGGCAAATGGGGTTAAGAGATGGTAAATGATTTTCCCCAGGTCAAACTATTTTCTAATGGTACAGGTACTGTCACCATCACCAAGCTCTCTTTTACACTTCATGCTCTGTCATCTCTATCTTGAATCTACAACTAGGTTAGGTTGTTTTTTCCTCAAATTTTCTCTCATATCTATTACTTTCTATCCATCTTCTGTCCCTTTGCTCTGACATTATAGTTTGGACCCCCATCCCCTCATGCATAGATTACTCTAACAGCCTCCTAGCTAGCCTCCATCCGTCCCTCCTCCAATCCAGTTACATATGGGTCAGTCATTTCCTTTCTCTGAGGCTCTTCTTTATAAGCTGTAAATAATAAAGTAACTACAGTACAGAATTGTGAAGATCAAATAAGATCAATCATATGGAATACTTATCAATAAGATCAATAATTATACACAAACTGTAAAATCCTACTCAAATGTAAGCTATTACTGCCTTAAGATGTATGAGGGCAATTTAACCAGGGAAGTGAAAGACCTATACAATGAAAACTACCAGACTTTCCTGAAGGAAACTGATGACGACATAAAGAGATGGAAAGACATTCCATGCCCGTGGATTGTAAGAATAAACATAGTTAAAGTGTCCATACCACCTAAAGCAATCTACAGATTCAACGCCATCCCAATCAGAATCCTAATGACATTCTTTACAGAAATAGAACAAAGAATCCTAAAATTCATATGGGGCAACATTAGAGCCCAAATTGCTAAAGCAATCCTGAGAAAAAAGAACAAAGCAGGAGGCATCACAATCCCTGACTTCAAAACGTACTACAAAGCTATCACAATAAAAACAGCATGGTACTGGTACAAAAACAGGTGCACAGATCAATGGAACAGAATTGAAAGCCCAGAAATAAAACCACACATCTATGGACAGCTAATCTTCGACAAAGGAGTTGAGGGCATACAATGGAGGAAAGAAGGTCTCTTCAACAAATGGTGCTGGGATAACTGGACACCCACATGTAAAAGAATGAAAATTGACCATTCTTTTTCACCATTCACAAAAATAAATTCAAAATGGATCAAAGACCTAAAGGTAAGACCTGAAACCATAAGGCTTCTAGAAGAAAATATAGGCAGTACACTCTTTGACATCAGTATCAAAAGGATCTTTTCGGACACCATGCCTTCTCAGAAAAGGGAAACAAGAGAAAGAATAAACAAATGGGACTTCATCAGACTAAAGAGCTTCTTCAAAATACGGGAAAACAGGATTGAAACAAAAAAACAACCTACCAACTGGGAAAAAATATTTGCAAGTCATATATCTGACATAGGGTTAATCTCCATAATATATAAAGAACTCACACAACTCAACAACAAAAAATCAAACAACCTAATCAAAAAATGGGCAGGGGACACGAACAGACATTTCTCCAGAAGATGGATGGCCAATAGGCACATGAAAAGATGCTCATCATCACTGATCATCAGGGAAATGCAAGTCAAAACTACACTAAGATATCATCTTACACCGTTAGAATGGCAAAAATAACCAAAACAAAAAGTAACAAATGTTGGAGAGGTTGTGGAGAAAAGGGAACCCTCACACACTGCTGGTGGGAATGCAAACTGGTGCAGCCACTATGGAAAACAGTATGGCGATTTCTCAAAAAATTAAAAATAGAAATACCATATGACCCAGCCATCCCACTACTGGGTATCTATCCAAAGAACTTGAAGTCAGCAATTCAACAAGTCCCATGCACCCCTATGTTCACTGCAGCATTATTTACAATAGCCAAGACATGGAAGCAACCTAAGTGCCCATCGACTGAGGATTGGATAAAGAAGAAATGGTATATATATACAATGGAATACTACTCAGCCATAAAAAAGGATAAAATTGTCCCATTCACAACAACATGGAGGGACCTTTAGGGTATTATGTTAAGTGAAATAAGCCAGATAGAGAAAGACAATCTCTGTATGACTCCACTCATATGTGGAAGTTAAACATGTAGACAAAGAGAACAGATTAGTGGTTACCAGGGGAAAAGGGGCATGGGGGGTGGGCACAAAGTGTGAAGTGGTGCACCTACAACATGACTGACAATAAAGTACAACTGAAATTTCACAAGGTTGTAAACTATCATAATCTTAATAAAAATTTTAAAAAACCCAAGATTTATGAGGGCAGATACTACAACTTACATTTATTTCCCCTTAGCCCTAGGCATCTGGTATGTGTTTAGATTCATATTTGATTGGCTAATTTCTTGCCCATCTTCCATACTCCCACTAATATTATCTAATAGACCAATCTGATCAGGTTTAATTTCCTTTATGATAAAGCTTGAATGCCAAAGCTATAGTATAATTAAGCATGGTACTTATTTAATTAGTCAGTGCTGGTGGTCTAGTGGATAAGATTTAGCACTTTCACTGCTGCAGCCCATGGTTCATTTCCTGGTCAAGGAACCACATGCCCATTCTGCATGTTGCTGTGATGCTGAAAGCTATTCCACCAGTATTCAAATACCAACTGGGTCACCCATGGTGGACAGGTTTCAGCAGAGCTTCCAGACTAAGAAAGACTAGAAAGAAGGACCTGGACACCACTTCTGAAAAAAATGACCATGAAAACTCTATGAACAGCAGTGAAGCATTGTCTGATACAGTGCCAGAAGATGAGAGGACGGCGCAAAAAGACCAGGCAGGGTTCAGCTCTGTGTACACAGGGGCACTAGGAGTTGGAATTGATTTGAGGGCCCTAAGAACAACATTTACTTAATTATAGCATGCATAGTATGACTAGGTCCTGCATATTCAAAATAGACATGCCCCTGATGAAAAACCCTATGGTCTGCCACATCCCTCTCCATAAGAGCATTTATTCCTCAGTTCTATAATTGCTTATATGCTAGTGCCCCCCCTAAAGTTTATGAGGGAATATATTTCCTGGTAACTAAGGAATTGATGAAAGAATAGTTCTTTATAAAAGAATTCTAGCTGATTAATACAAAAGTAGCGGAAAAAAATGGAATACAACCATTTTGCAGCCCCTTATGAAAAAAGTGACTAGAAAAAAATCATCAATGGATGCCAAAACACTGGTATTCAATTCTGGCTGTACTTCAGAATGACTTGGGAACTCTTCAAATATCCCTCTGCCTAGGTCCCACACCCAGAGATTATGATTCAGCTGGTCATTGGTAAAGTCTCATTGATATTTTTAAAAGCTCCTATGTGATCCTAACATGCAGCCAAGGTTAAGAATCACTGCCCTAAAATTATTTGGTAGATGGGGAACTTTCTAAGAAGTGGATCAGGATGCTAACACTAGACCCATTGATTAATCTTACAGTTACTAAAAATGGGACAATCACACATTATATGCCTCTATATATGATGTAACAGGAAGAACAAAGCACCAGTTATGTGCCAAAAGAAGTGAACCAGAATCTAATCAGCACTCTAGATCTAACTCCAGTCTACAGAAAATATGGGGTGGTCATGTCACATACTATGAAGATGTAACTGGCCAAATCTACAATGTATGAAATTCAATAGGACAAATACCTTGGTCTCATCAACAAACAGTATGAAAAAGTGTGTGTGTGTAAAGAACTGTTACAAATTAAGAGACTCAAGAGACATATCCATCAAATGCAGTGTGTAAAAATACATGTTTGATGAACAGGTGAATGCATCAATAAATGAATGTTAATTAGAGAAAAAAGACCAATCATTTTAAATGCTGAATTATTAAAACTTGTACTTTGAAAAGCAGGGCTAGGTGTGGAAAAGGCTGCAGAAGCATAATAATTTTGATATGTGAATTAGTAAAATATTTATGTCTCTGTCATAGTCGGATAGGAAATCTTCTAAAATATTTCAGTGGATTTAGGTTTGGTTTTAAATTTCTATTTGCGTTTGCCTTAAGATTTTGAGTAAAGAGAAAAGCAAAAACAAGTCACTATGGCGCTAATATAACCATTATTTTTTCTATTGGGAATGAGATATAGTTGTTCTATATCAGAGCTGTCCAGTAAAATTTTCTGTGATGACAGAAATGTTCCATATCCGTGATGTCTAAAACCATAGTCGGTAGCTATACATGACTACTGGGCAGTTGAAAAGTGGCTAGCGGGACTGAGGAACTGAATTTTAAATTTTACTTAATTTTAAATAATTTAAATTCAAACAGCCACATGTGGCCACCATATCAGACAGTGCAGTTCTAGATGACTACACCTCTCCTCTCTACCTCCTCCCTACCTCTACCTCTACATTTCCTCCTCTCCTTTCGACCTAATTAACTCTCACCACATCCCCTATTATAAGATCTCACAGCACCATGTACCTTTCATACACGTATTACAGTTGCAATTTAGCCTTGATTTGTGTGATTATTTGATTAATGTCTGTCTCTCCAACCTGATTATAAACTCCAAGAGGGCAGGAACTATTTATGTCCACCATTGTATTGTTGGGGCCTACTACAGTGACACTCAAATACTTGTTAAGTAAATGTTATTATTAGATAACACTGTGTAGTTGAGTTTTTGTGATATATGACGATTTTTCATTTCTCATGGTTCCACATGATTTGATCCAAAATTTAGATCCTCTTTTAACACACATATAATATATATATACAAAAATACACAGAACTGTACCATGAACCCCCAGATAAACATCACCAAGCTACAGAAATCATCAACTTACTGATACCACCCTTGTTTTATCCACATCCTTGCCCCTGCCGTTCTGTCATCTGTTATTTTGAAGCAAATCCCTGACATCACATCACTTCATCACATTATTATGCATTCAGTAAATATTTATAAAAGACAAGAACTCTAATTTTTTTTTCTTAAAGATTGGCACCTGAGCTAACATCTGTTGTCAATCTTCTTTTTTTTCCCTTCTTCCGCCAAAACTCCCCAGGACATAGTTATATATTCTAGCTGTAGGTCCTTCTGGTTGTGCTATGTGGGATGCCGCTTCAGCACGGCCTGATGAGCGGTGCCACGCCCGCACCCAGAATCCGAACAGGCAAAACCTGGGCCGCCAAAGCAGAACATGCAAACTTAACCACTAGGCCATGGGGCCAGCCCCAAGAACTCTAATTTTTATAAATGTAACACCATTTACATATAAGCAACCATTATCATAACTGAAACAAGAATCATCATTTATCCAGTGTTCAAATTTCCTTAACTTGCTAATAGATTTTTTTGCAACACTTAAAGAAACTGAATTATTACTCTCTCAAATCATGGATTTTGTTGATTTGAATCCCCATGGTATTGTTTAACAGAACTTTTGTTCTGCATTTCCTATAAACTTGGAGCTGGATCTAGAGGCTTGATTTGATACAGCTTCAATTTTGTTGGAAAAGCGTATGCTACAGGTGGTGGTGTGTACATCCTCCAAAAGGTACATAATGCCTGATGTCTGTCTTTTGGGGATGTTGGTAGCTATTAATGACCATTGTCAGATCCAGTGTTTCATTAGGAGTTTGCAAAATGATGATATTCTATTTGTATTATTCATTTTTCATTTATTAGCTGCAATCCTCCACCAGAGAAAAACTTTTTGGTTAATCAGAGATAATGTTCATATGTGAAAGGCAGGTTAAATGCTCAGTTCTTCCTTTTACTACTTTCAAATATTTAGTTGGTTCTCTAACATTCTCCAGGTGTGACCAATAATTTTCTTGAGTATCATTATTACACATGGATTTTTAATAAGTTTGAGGTGCTTCAATCTATCACAATTGGTATTATTACTGATGTTCAAACTGTCCCCTTCTTTGGACAGTGGGAGCCTCTTCAAGTGAGCTTCTGAGTCCTTTTGATATCACTCACATACCTGTAATGCTTTTACAAGATGCCCAGTCTCATCATGTATATTTCCTGGCCTACACCTAGAATCAGACATTTCTCAAAGGGGTGTTAACGGTATTTATGACCACAACCAGGGCCCCAGGCATGCTAATTTCTACTAGGTTGATCATTATCTATAGGCCTTTTGAGTAGGTAGAGGTGGGAAGACCAACCACCCCCCCCCCTTTTTTCAAGAGAAAATATAACAAATTCATATTATTATTTATAATTCAAATTCATGATTACAGGATTTTCCCATCAAAATTATAGCTGGCTTCTTAGCAGAAATTCACAAGCTGATCCTAAAATTCATACGGAAATGTAAGGGACTCAGAATAGCTAAAACAATCTTGAAAAAGAAGAAAGCGGAGAATTCATGCCTCCAGATCTCAAAATTTACTACAATGCGACAGTAATCATGACAGTGTGGTATGTCATAAGGATAGACATATAGATCAATAGAACAGAACTGAGAGTCCAGAAATGCACCCTCACATTTATAGTCAATTGATTTTTGATGAGGGTGCCAAGACTAATCAATGGGATAAGAAGGGTTTTTTTCAACAGCACTAGGACAACTAGATATCCACATGCAAAAGAATGTTGTTGGGTCCCTACTTCAAATCATATACAAAAATTGGCTCAAAATGGATCAAAGATCTACATGTAAGAGTTAAAAGTATAAAACTCTTAGACAAAACACAGGAATAAATCTTGGTGACTTTGATTTAGGCAAAGCCTTCTTAGATGAGACAATAAAAGCACAAACAGATGAAAAACTAAAACAAACTTCATCAAAATTAAACTTGTGTGCTACAAAGGTCATCATCAAGATGTGAAAAGACCACCCATAACATGGGAGAAAGTATTTGCAAACCATACACGTGATAAGAGACTTATACCTAAAACACATAAAGAAATCTTACAATTCAATATAAAAAGACAATCCAATTTAAAAAATGGGCAAAGGATCTGGACAGACATTTCTGCAAAGAAGATATACAAATAGCGAATAAGTATATGAAAAGATACTCAACATCATTGGTCAGGGAAATGCAAACCAAGACCACAGTGAGATTCTACTTCACACTAGGAGACAGATAACAAGTGTTGGTTAGTTACTGAAACCATCATACAGTGCTGGGTGGATGTAAAATGTTGCATCAGTCTGGCAGTTCCTCAAAAGGTTGAACACAGTTACCATATGACCCAGGAATTCCACTAGTACACAAATTTTGTTCATGGCAGCATTATTCATAATAGCTAAAAACTGGAAACAACCTCAAATGTCCATCAGCTGATGAACGAATAAATACAATATGGCATATCCATACAAAGGAATATTATTTAGCAATAAAAAGGAATGAAATACTGGTATATGCTACAATATGGATAGACCTTGAAAACATTATGCTAAGAGAAAGAAGTGAGTCACAAAAGGTCAGATGTTGTACGAATCCATTCATATGAAATGTCCAGAACAGGCAAATCTGTATATAAAAGTAGATTAATGGTTATCTAGGGTTGGAGGGAGATGAGGGCAAAAAAGGGGTAACTGCTACATGGTGCAAGGGTTTTGGAGGAAAAGACAATGTTCCAAAATTGGTAAAATGGTAAAATTGATTGTGGTGATGGTTGCATAACTGTAAATACACTAAAAAGCACTGAATTGTACACTTTAAATAGGTAAATTGTATCTCAGTAAGGTTGTTATTAAAAGAACAAATTCAAGATAAATTTCTATCTTTATGTACACACATAAACAAGATTATAGTGTTTTACTTAATTTCTTTTCATTTTATGTTTATATCTCTTTTACACTGAAAACCTTGGTTCCTAATAACATTAATATGATTACTTGTTTTATCTATATCTATATCTGTATCTATACAAATAAAAATAGTACCTGAAAACAATATTAATTTCACCAAATTTAGTAAAAATAGTGTAAGATTTCTTTTGTAGTTCTTTTTATTCCTAAGCAGGATCCCACCAGGAAAGCATAGTGAAAATATTGTGTTATAAAGCTATTTGATATAGTTCCCAAGAATTTAAGTCACAACTTATACACAATAGGTTTGTTTCATTTTAGTTATTTTTTAAGGATCACCTCTCCCCCCATTTCAATTTAATTTTGTTTTATAAGTGCATAAAATATTTACATGGATACAATGTCAAAACAAGGTACGGATATTGAGAAGTCTGCTTCTATCCTCGGCCCCTCCAATCTGTTTTATTCTGTTCTCCTATTGGTAACCATTTATTTATTTTATGGTTTACTCTTTCATTTTAAAACAAGTTACAAGCAAAGACATAAATTACAGCTACTATATATAATTGACTCTGCCTTTTTTTTTTAACATTATATCCTGGAGATCACTGTATACAGAAGTGAAGTATTCATTCCAAAAGTTACAAACATGCAAATAAGTCTTCCAAAATATTTAATAGTAATAGTCCAGAAGGTCACAATATGATTTTCATTCTGTGAAAATGAAGATTTATTCCTTTTTTCAGCTGCATAGCACTCCATTGTGTGAGCCTGAACATTCAACATATGGATGTACTATAATTTATTGACCCAGTTCACTACCAATAGATACATCAGTTATATTCGTATTTTGATATTATCACAAACAGGGCTGTTATCTTTTCATATTTTTGCCAGTGTACCTTTGGGATAATTTTCTAGAAGTGGGAATGTTGAGTCAAAGGGCAAACTCATAGGTAGTTTTCCCTGATGTTGTCAAATTCCTCCCCATGGAAATTATTCTATGTTGCATTCTCACAAGCAACATATGAGACTGCTCATTTCTCTACAGCTGAATCAAAAGAAAATGTTGTGGAACTTTTGGATTTTTGCCAATGTAATAGGAGAAGAACGGTTAACTGTAATTTTAATTTTAATTTCTCTTACTATGAGTTAAATTGAACATTGTTTCATATGCTTAATGGCCATTTGCATTGTTTTTCTGTTGATCTCTTTAGTCCATTTCTCGATAGAGTTGTTGGTCTTCTCTTTTAAAAGTTCTTTTTATATCAGGGATAATAAGTGGCAAATACTTTTCCCCATTTTTCTTCTGTTTTTTACTTTGCTCACAATTTTTTCTCATCAAGGCTTTCTTTTAATTTATGTAATCATATTTGTCAATCCTTTCCCTTATTGCTTTTGGATTTTAGTCATAGTTAGGGAAAATTTCACCATTTCCAGGAAATGGAGGAATCACCCATGTTTTCTTCTATTATTCATATGGATTCACTTTTTTGATTCACTTGAAATTTATCTTGGTGTATGGTGTGAAGAAAGGAATAATTTTTGATTTATACTAATATATTTGAGTAAGGCTAGTAGTTTGCTGGCTTTATTGTCTGTGCATATATATTTATTCACACCATCAGTCTAGGAAAAAACATCATGCATTGCTCTGAGGCTAGGGAATTTTATATTCTATGTTACAAAATAAAAAGTTCCATTTTCAGAGAATGAAATTATACCGTGACCTTCTGTACTATTGCTATTAAATACTTTGAAAGGCTTTTTGCATTTTTGCAACTATTGGAATAAATCATATACTTTCTTACTCGTTGTGACAGGTAAGATAAAATTAAACCAAAGATAACCAATTTCTGGATTAAAGACAATTAATATTAAGGTTAAAAAGTAAAAATTAAGATTAAATGAGAGCCTTACACAAGGTAAGTGATCAATATCTTTTTAACTGAAATTTAATCAGTGTGATTCTGTGGCTAGTTCTTAATACCCTGGAGAAAAAGAGAAAGAATTGCAAACCCTTCCAGGTTAAGTTTTGAAAATGCGTTAGGACTATCACCTATCATTATTAATGTTATCAATTTTAAATTAATCCTTCTCCACACTGACACTATGTGATACATGTATACTGGTATTTTCACGAAAAAAATTAAATGGCTGAGTCAGTAGCACAATTAGAACTTACACCAACAAGAAACCAATACCAAAGCTTATTTTGTAACCCAGAGGAAAATGTACGATAGTACAAATAATTTAAGTTAGATATTATTTAATTCACATCTGTTACATGGTAAGTTCTGAAGAAATTTCTTTAAATAATCAAAATTTCTAAATGAGAAAAACAGAGCAGACTGTAAATGTCAGATCTTTAGGATAATAAAGTCTCTTTCACTTTTTTTTTTTTTTTTGAGGAAGATCAGCCCTGAGCTAACTGCTGCCAATCCTCCTCTTTTTGCTGAGGAAGACTGGCCCTGAGCCAACATCTGTGCCCATCTTCCTCTATTTTGTATGTGGGACGCCTGCCACAGTATGCCTTGACAAACAGTGCTATGTCCTCACCCAGGATCCAAATTGGTGAACCCCGGGCCGCCAAAGCGGAACTTGCGAACTTAACCACTGCGCCACCGGGCCAGCCCAAGTCTCTTTCACTTTAACCACTCAAGCATATAAGGAATTGTTATTCAATAAATGGCCTCTACTCTTATCTATATTAAAGAGAGTGAGGAAAGAAACAGACGATAACATCAATAGACAAGCTATAGTCTCATTTTGGCTACAGGATCACACCCTCCCCTTAAGCAAATCTTTTCATTTCAACTTGATCACAAGAACAAAAACATGGCTTTAACTTCAACATTTTAAATCATCCTTCAGGTAGTGATGTTAACGAGTTGAGAAATAATCAGGAAACAGGCAGAAGAGAGACGGAAAAGTCCTAGATGACATTTAATTCACATTGGCTATTGAAGAATTTCATTTTATAGATAAGGAAGTTACAGCTGAGAGTTTGCGACCTGAACAAAGTTACCCGGCTGGTTGATGGAAAAGCCAAAACCAGGTTTCAGGTCTTCTGACTCTGAGTCAAATGTTCTTTTCAGTATGCCAATTGTTTGGTCAGATTAGATAACTGAAGAAAAAAGAATGTGAAGCTGGCTCAATGTAAATATGTATTCTAGATCAGCTTAGAAGTTAAACCTAGTTTTAAACATTCAATTCCATTCTTTTCTATTATTTAAATTACTGAGAACACTCAATATGAAACTTCAATTGTTTTTACCTCTGCCTAACATATTCTTTTTCTCTATATTTAATCTGAGGAAACAAGTACTTTTCTAATAGAAAATTATTATCTTATTGCATATAAAACTCCATCAAAATAAAATTCTATAAACATTACTCATAGGTAGGAGACTAAAATGATAATTCTATTACAGGACCCACCTTAAATACACTCAACATTCCATAATCATTTTAATTAATTTATGCCATTTCAGATGGGAAAACTGAAGCTAAGCAAGAATTCAAGTTTAAAAAGTACTGAGTACCTACTATGGATCAGGTAAAGGTGCTAGAGTCAGAGAATAAATTACCAAAATCAAAGTCAAAAACAAGTGTTTCTAACCTTTGGGACTAAGCTCATTTAGGCCATACTTCTTATTGAAGAAAGTTAAATCTCAGTGGCCTCCTATACAATTATTCAATATTTTTGATGAAAATAAGACTTCAAAGAGATTTTCCAAAATATAATACAAAGATCTAAACTCAAAATTCTCAAGTTTCTTAAATTACTGAGGACATCATTAAATTATATTGATAGATACTAACTCCAGTTTCATGAATTCTCAATGGTAAGATCATCTTATTTCAACAATACACCATTTATAATACTCCAAAACACTTTTAGAGATAGAACTCGGATCCCAAATTACTTGTTTGAAATGAAAACTTTCCAAATCTATCCAAAGATTCTCTCTTTCCTAAATTTGGGAGATTGCCCACAGGAAAAGGAGACATGTACCTTTCCATGACAGCTAGGCACTCCTTTCTCCAGGTAAATCGACTCCCTCGTCGTAATCGGAAGGTGCCAGATGTGGCTGAGACTGGGGGAGGTGTTTGTCTCCATTCCGGGTCCTCTATTGGAATGGGGGCTGGTCTCATACTTAGTGTAGCCCCTGGAAAAAAACAAGACAGTTTAGCAAATATCTCTCAATTTATTAAAACCAGTATGACAAATAAATTATGAAATCAACAATAAACTTTTGCCCCCCATTGAAATTTGTAAGCCAAATACATTTGATATCTATATTTTTAAAAAATTGTTTGACCAAAATAAAAATCCAAAGAGACAAAAGCTCTTCCTTAAAAAGTCTATCACTTGGGGGGCCAGCCCGGTGGCTGAGTGGTTAAGTTCGTGCGTTCTGCTTCGGAAGCCCAGGGTTTCACTGGTTCAGGTCCTGGGCGTGGACATGGCACCGCTCATCAAGCCATGCTGAGGCAGCATCCCACATGCCACAACAAGGACTCACAACTAAACATATACAACTATGTACTGGGGGTGCTTTGGGGAGAAAAAGGAAAAATAAAATCTTTAAAAAAAAAGTTCATCATTAGGGCTGGGCTGGTGGCACACCAGTTAAGTTAACACGTACTGCTTTGGTGGCCCGGGGCTCACCGGTTTGGATCCTGGGTTTGGTCCTACGCACTGCTTGGCAAGCCATGCTGTCACAAGTGTCCCACATATAAAGTAGAGGAAGATGGGCATGGATGTTAGCTCACAGCCAGTCTTCCCCAGCAAAATGAGGAGGATTGGCAGCAGATGTTAGCTCAAGGCTAATCTTCCTCAAAAACACAAAAAAAAGAGGGGGGCTGGCCCCGTGGCTGAGTGGTTAAGTTCGCGTGGTCCGCTGCAGGTGGCCCAGTGTTTCGTTGGTTCGAATCCTGGGCACGGACATGGCACTGCTCATCAGGCCACGCTGAGGCAGCATCCCACATGCCACAACTAGAAGGACCCACAACGAAGAATATATAACTATGTACTGGGGGGCTTTGGGGAGAAAAAGGAAAAAAAAATAAAAAAATCTTAAAAAAAAAAGTCCATCATTAATTATTTTAGAATGTCATTTTTCTTTTAGTGTCATTTGTCTTTTATCTTTGTTTATGTCATGTTTTTGAAACAAAGCCCAAAACCTCTCTCTTTAGGGGAGTAGGGAAGTATGGTCTTCGGCCCAGTGACAACTTAACAGTATCTTCCTCTAAAAAAGTTCTTCTTGAAATTCTTATTTGAGTGTTTTAATCATCTTGAACAATACACCTTATATGATTAGAACCTTTCATTACCATTCTAAGGACTTTTTGTTGTTGAGAAAATGGAGCCTTAAAAGAATGTATATAGGTAGATGAATTAAAATAACCCTAATTGTTGTAAATGCTTAAAAAAAAAGTCAAATAGAGCATCAAAGAAAATAACACGATATCTGATATGCTTTTAGTCTGCTAACTAAATCAGATCTCCATAGGTCTACTACCTGTTAATGCCAAACTATTTTCTGTAACCTTTGAACATAATAAAATCAATGAAAAAAATGTATAATTGAGATATTTTACAAATTCACACTAGCCTTTTCTCATATAACCTAAACTGGTGATGATGCTGTATTCATCCATTCACCATTTATCAAACCCTTTTCACATGGCTTGCTCTAGGCTAGAAGCTATGAATAAAACCAGGAAAGTAACATTGTCTCGGACCTCCACAGACTTATTTCAGAGAATTTAAATATAGCTTGGTATGCTTTCATAGAGTTCAGTTCCTGGCTCCCCACTGTTCTTCCATTTTTTACAGTGTTAAATGCGTCTTCCCAAAGCATAATTATGATCATATATATCACTCTGCTGACAAAAACCTTCAAAGAGTTCCCTTTGCCTATGGAATAAAATCCGAATTCAATATAGCCCTAGAAAGACAGCTTAGAACTTCTCTGAATTATGTATAATAACGCACACATTAAAAAATTATATTGTTTCTTGGGGCCAGCCCGGTGGTGCAGCAGTTAAGTTCGCATGTTCTGCTTCAGCAGCCTGGGGTTCGCTGGTTCTGATCCTGGCTTCAGACATATGTACCGCTTGTCCAGCCATGCTGTGGCAGGCGTCCCACATATAAAGTAGAGGAAAATGGGCACGGATGTGAGCTCAGGGCCACTCTTCCTCAGCAAAAAGAGGAGAATTGGCAGCAGATGTTTGCTCAGGGCTAATCTTCCTCAAAAATAAAATAAATAAATTTTAAAAATATATATATTCTTTCTTCATAAAAGGAATCATATTTTATTTACTGTACCTTGCAATTAATACCATAGGTAGTGTTTCTACTTCTGCACATACAGATCAATTTGTAGATCTCCCTTTAATGGCTGTATCTTTATATGCATTCTCTTATACAGTTGCCCAATATTTTAACCAATCCTGATTTTCGTCTCCAAACCTGTTGCCTTTCAGTGTTTCCTATCTGAGTAAATGCCATCTCTATTTTTCAAATTTTTCAGCTCAAAAACTTCAGATTCATCCTTAACTTCTGTTTCTCCCACATACTATATAACCAATTCATAGGCAAATCCCGTCAATTTTATCTTCAAAATATATCTAGAATCAGACCAATTTGTATTACCTTCACTGCTACCACTTTAGAACAAGTCTCATCTCTCCTAAGCATAACTTTCTGGGATAGGTTCCAAAGACAGACCTTCACAGTAAGTCATACCTCCTGGTAATCATGTCCTTGAATCTGGGCCGGTCCTGTGACATATTTTGACAACAGAAAATGGAAATAATTCTAGGCTAGGTAATAAGAAGCTTTGCAACTTCTGCCTACATCTCCTAAGATGCTCACTCTGGGGGAAGCCGGCTGCCATGTAAGAAGTATGACTAACCTGAAACCACAATGTTGAAAGGAAGCCCAAGCTAGCCATGTAGAGTGAGAGATGTCCAGCGGGCCCCCAGGAGCCACCAGACATTTGAGGAAAAAGCCATTTAGGACATTCTAGCAGCAGCAGACACAATGTAGAGAACTGTAGAACCCAGCTGACAGACAGAAATAAGGTCTTAGGCATACAGTCCCAATACAGCTATGTGGTAGCCAGCCTCCAAGGTGGTTGCTAAGGATCTCCGCCTCCTGCTATTCAGTGTGTTGTGTCATTGCTTCTCATATTGTACCAGGATTAATTAGTCTGTGTGACCAATAACATGTGGCAGAAGTGAAGGTATGTCACTTCCAGGATTAGATTATAGAATACGCCATGCTTGTCTGTCTTGGTTGCTGCGTCTCTTGGATCACAGGCGAAAACTAGCTGCCGTGTTGTATGTACGGGAGCTCAAGGAGCCCATGGTGAGAGGACCTGCTATCTCTGGCCAGCAGGCAAGAAGGAACTGGGGCCTGCCACCACTCAACATGAGTGATCCTGGAAGTAGACTGTCAAGCCACAGTGACTGCAGCACTGGCTGACAGCTCGACTACAACCTCGTGAAACTCTGAGCCAAAACCATCCTGATTCCTGACCCACAGAAATTGTGAGATAATAAGTGTTTGTTGTTTTCAGCAGCTAAGTTGTGGGTAATTCGTTGCATAATAATATAGAACTAATGTACGATATCACAACCATCTCCAGTTGTTTATTTCCTCATGTTCCCCAATGCACTGAGTATTTTAAGTATTACTAATTATTCACATTTATAAATTTGGCAGGCAAAAACATTCCCTTTAATACAGAGATTTCATTATTAGTAAGAATGAGCATCTTTTCCTGTTTACTGACCATTATATATATCTTTTCTTGTGAATTTATATATTTTGTCCTTTTTTCTTTTGAGTTATTAATTTTATTGGTGTATAGAAACCACAGTAATTGCTAGTTATATAGATCGCAACTATTTTTTTTCCAGTTTGTCATTCATCTTTATTTATGGTGTGCTTTGTGATCTTAATCTTTATGCAGTCAAATCTGTCAATCTGTTCTTTCACAGTCGATGTATTTTGTATCATTCAGAATATTTTTATAGCTTCCATTTTTGTTTAAACACTTAATAGATATATGATTTCCTGTTGTGTGTGATCTAAAGTAAATATTTAACATCTTCCTCAAACGGACGAGTGTGCCATCATACAATACTTTAGAGATTCATGGCTTAAAATGTGTGGCATGGGGCTGGCCCCATGGCTGAGTGGTTAAAATTTCACATGCACCGCTTCAGTGGCCCTGGTTTGTGGGTTAGGATCCCAGGCACGGAACTACTCCACTCACCAGCCATGCTGTGAAGGCATCCCACATACAAAATAGAGGAAGACTGGCACAGATGTTAGCTCAGGGCTAATCTTCCTCAAGCCAGGAAAAAAAAAAAAAGAAGTGTGGCAAACTATGGCCTGCAGCCATAGTTTAAATAATGTTTTATTGGAACACAGCCACACTCATTCATTTACACATTGCCTCTTTTTTGCTCTACAATGGCAGCGTTGAGTAGTGTGACAGAGACCACAGGGCCTGCAAAGCTTTAAATATTTACTATCAAACCCTTTACAGGAAGTTTGCTGACCCCTGGTTTAAAAAATTCCTGGCCTACACACTGTGAAACTCTAAACTGAAACCCTTCTTTAGACAGTTTAAGAAAGAAGATTCCATTCTGTCAAAATAACTTGGGAATTAGGCCTGGGCCTAATTCAAAGCTAAAGTTTAGGCTAAAGAAGGAACTATTGGGTTGGAGGGTTTCAAAGTCTTTGTTTTGGTACTTTTCTGAACGCAAGCAAGAATTACAGCATAACAAGGGCTCTGGAATCTGCCTAAGTTAGACTATACAAATTTTGTTCTTCAGCCATGATAAAAGGTCCAAAACAGAGCCTAACTGCTATCATGGCTGATCAAAAGAGAGGTAGAAGCAGGCTGGGTAAAGCTCTAGGTCCTCCTCTCCTTTGGCAAAAGGATAGAGAGTTTCAGGGTTTCATTGGGTAGAGGATGGGGAACAGGTCAGTGAATTCCAACTAGTAGGCCGTATCTATAACCATAGCATGCTTTCTTAGTTAAGCCGAATGATAAATGGGAAGAAATAAAACGAAGAATATAAAGAATCCTAACTCAATCATGAGGTTGAAGGAAATAAACCAACTGATAACAGGGGTTCTTTCTTGGTATTGGGGTTTATTGGTAATGTAATCACGCTTCTTTATAATATTTTGTTTTCTCCAGATTTTCGATAAAAAAGATATTAAGATGAAATAAAATTGGTTAGGAAGGAAAAGAAAGGGGGGAGAGAAGGAGGGAAAAAAAGAAAAGAGAGAAGTAAGTATTGGTCTGGTTACTTTAAAAGAAATCGAAGCAATATATGCACAGAAGGTGAAAACCCTGAATAATTTCAAACTTGTAAACATTTAATTTGAAACATAATATCACATTACTTTTGAGGGTTTTTTTTCTTGCTCCTTTTTCAAAGTAGCAGTATTTAAAAATAGCACAAGAAACACTCTGGAAACACTCCAATAAACACAGATTTGTTCTAGAAACCTTAGTTCATCTTGCTTTGGTTGAAACAGATGGAGAGCAATGAATAACCCAAGAATGGGTTCAAAATTACTGCCTTCAACAGAAAAATACAAAGATACTAGAATGTAGGAACAACGTATATAAGACTTTAAACCCCACTGAAGTAAAAAATAGTAGTTCTGGGTTGGCTAAAGAACTCAGTTTTTTTTTTTTCCTTACAGGAAATGTGTTGCCTATTTTCTTTACAGGAAGGTTTTTCCCATTATATCTGGGCTCCCATTAAGACAAAATTTTGGGGATTAAATGTTGTAAAGGTGAAATACATATAAAGTGCTTTGCCCAGTGCCAGATGCATGGCAAGTATACAATAAACGTTAGCGAACAACAACAAAAAGACAAAATTTTGCACACTTATCTAGCAAGTCTAAACCTAAGGGAAAAAAAAAAACCTCGTCCTAATTTACTGACAGATTTTAAAACTTTGGTAAAGGTTCACTTTGTACATATGATAATTTTTTTGCTTATCAGGGTTACGTCTTCCAGGTGAGCCTTTGCCAATCAGCTAATCAAAGAATGACTACAAGCCAGTCATTACTACTTCATTCACAGAAACTAGCTTCTCCAAAAGTAATTTCTCATCTTCCCTCATGTCACACATGATTTCCCTGAGGCTCTGACACTCTGCAACAGTGAATGAAGAAGGCATTATTTCTCATCTCCAAATTTACTTCATGGGCTTGCTGCATAAGCCTCTTGGCAAACTTTATTTAATTGTTTAATTTAGAAATATGCAGAATCAGTGCCATGAGCCAAAAGGAACTCAGCAAACCCTGTCTGCTATAGCAATGTTTAAATTAGACAAGGGAAAAGATTGTTGAGCTTAATTTGATTAAATAAAGGGGCTTTTGATGTCAACCATGCTGAATTTAGTATTCACTTCTTTAAAAAAAAAATAGGCATTTTCTTGTAAATCTTTTCATAAGAAACAAGATAAAAGGTATTTGATCAGTTTCCATCAGCCTATTTTATTCATATACCTTGGCAGGTTTTGGGTTATGCTGGGAAATTCTGATGATGGCTCTGTTTATCAGAGAACTACACTATATCTATATCTATTAGATTATCAGTAAAAATAACCTAAACATCCACTCTATTATTTTTCTTGCTGAGTCCACTTAAAGAGAGATGGAAAAGAAAACCCATATCCAAATGGATCCAGAGTGAAGAGGTTGAAAAAGAGAATTTCAATCAAAGTATACGGAGAGAAGTGATCTGAGTCCAGGAATAGAGGCAAAGGATGTACAAACATTTTGATTGTTTTCTAAATGCTTAAATTTAGAGAAAAGGCATTTTTTCACTTCGCAATTTTCCTTAATTTTTCATTTTTGCTCAGAATATATGCAAAAGGATGGTACGATTTACATTTCTTCTGATAAGCTGTTTGTCCTGGACAGAGAAAAATTTATAAAATAAAAGAACTGATGGGGCCAGCCCCACGGTTAAGCGGTTAAGTTCTTGCACTCCACTTCAGGAGCCTAGGATTTCACAGGTTCAGATCCTGGGCGAGGACATGGCACCGCTCATCAAGCCATGCTGAGGCGTTGTCCTACATAGCACAACCAGAGACACTCACAACTAGAATACGCAACTATGTATTGGGGGGCTTTGGGGAGAAGAATTAAAAAGGAAGAAGATTAGCAAAGGTTGTTAGCTCAGGCGCCAATCTTTAAAAAAAAAAAAAAGAGTTTACGCTCGCAAAAGCAGGTGTAGACTGTGTGAACCTAGGCTCTTCAGTTTTTAGTATCTTGAAAGCTGTTAACAAGGCAGGTTAATTTCTTTTTTGCCTCCCTCCTTCCCTTCCTTCTCTACTTTCTTCCTCGTTCTCTCCCTCCTTTACATTACACTTTATATGTATTTTTCAAAGGTATACTATAAGTACATGGTACAAAATTTACAAAGACACGAAAGGTCATATAGTTAACAGTCTCCCTGCCACCCCTGTACTCCCAGTCTCTTAGTCCCACACCACAGAGTCATTTGGGTCAGCTCCTAATATAGCCTTCCAAAGATGTTCTGTTTATATAAGCATATACGTGTGTGTGGGTGTGTGTATGTATTCCCCCTATATAAATGGCAATATACTATATCCACTGTTTTGTACCTTACTTTATTCACTTATGAATTTGATACTACCACATATAAATTCAATTCATATAAAACAGCTTAAAAAAAAGCTATATAGCCTCCATAGAATTCCACTGTACAGCTATACCACAATTTATTTAACCAGCTCTCTACTGAGGGACATTTAAGTGGATTCCAGCCATCTCTGCAATGACTTGCAAAGAAGATTCTAATGTACTATAAGAAACAGTGGATAAGCTGTTCTTAGATGCTAATGTAATTTTAGTTCATCTTATCCAAACCTATTAGTAGTTCCAAAGTGTCCATGGAATAAGAAAAAACAATATAATTCTTTAGCTAAAATCAAAGGATAAAAGTCAGCAAAATAAAAACTGCACATATCTAGAAAGAAATCTGTACAATATTAGCTCTATTAATAAAGGTGAAAATGCAAAGAAAAACTTTAAAAAATTAAATTTCAATTGCTATCATCCAATTACTGTTGATGCAACAAAAACTACCAATTGACAATTATGAACCTATCCTCTTCTCTTCAGCTAACTAAATTATGTCTTACAGAAAACTTAACTAGAACAAACCGGGAATCAGTATAGATTTGGTTTTCAAATAAAAAAATAGAAAGTCCTGGGCTGGCCCTATGGCATAGTGGTTAAGTCCGGAATGCTCCACTTTGGTGGCCCAGGTTCTTGGGTTCGGATCCTGGGCGCAGACCTACACCACTTATCAAGCCATGCTGTGGCGGCGACCCACATACAAAACAGAGGGAGAGTTGCACAGATGTTAGCTCAGGGCTAATCTTCCTCAAGGAAAAAAAAACAGAGGAAGATTGGCAACAGATGTTAGCTCAGAGCAAATCTTCCTCACCAAAAAATTTAACTAATTAATTAAACAAAGTAAAAATAAACATTAAAAAATTAGAAAATCCTTACAAGCAGGACACTTGGTATGTAACTTCATTGAAAAGCAAACATATAATTAGGAGAACTTATTCTTAAAAGCAGGTACTACCTCCTTAAAGAAAACAGTTCCTAATCAATAGCTGAATGAATGCTGTTAGTCCTTTCCCATTTTTCTGTTTCACTGCCCTAGTTCCACCTTCCTCCAGCTTCCTGATGATGAGTGAACCTAGCCCTGGTTCTAAGAGAAATTAACAAATATTAATTTAATATTTAAGAAATGTTTAATATTTAAAAAATCTTTAATATTTAAAAAATAAGATTAAAAACAGAAATAATTTTTTAAAAAACAGCTTCAGAAGAACACTATATCACCCCAGTACTAAAACAGGATTCCAATAGTAGTAGTATTCCATAGTTGGCAGTGCTATCAGATCAGTTACAAGAATGTTTCTGCAGCCTGAGAGATGGACCTTAGTTCTCCTTCCTGTTTCTAGTGAATTCATTTTCCTGGTATCCTAGTCCCTGCCTGGGACTGGAGCCCAGCCCTGAAATTCCAGGGTGGGAATTCAGCCTCACCAACTGTAATCAGATTATATGTCAAGGCATCGTGCTAATTGTCAAATCCAAGCGACAAAAATCCCTTCTCTTAGGGAGGCTGATTGCCTGACACAAGTTGACTAGTGTTTGTCCTCCAAATTTTTCACTGTTCTGCCCTATACATTTTGGAACATCTTGATAATCCCCCTGATGCTCCCCTCGGTAGCCAATTGCTGGAATGTAAACAGGCTTATGAAACCCCTGGGCACAGTTGCTTATTTACCTAGCCAAACCCTTGCTATCAACCGAAGCTGCTCTATTAAGCAGACAAAGTGCCAAATTTTTGTCCCTCTCCATCTGATTTGCTCTGCTATGAATCATGGGAGAAATGATGTCTTTGGAAAGATTGCTTAGAGCTGAGTTTGAAGTGTTGCTTCAACCATGATATATTCTAAGGCTGTGTCATCTGATATGGTAACCACTAGCCACATGTGGCTATTGAGCACTTGAAACGTGGCTGATTGGAAATTATATGTGCTTTAAGTGTAAAATACACATTGGATTTCAAAAAGGGAGGGAGGGAGCAAGGAGGGAAGGAAGGAAGAAATCTCAATAATTATTAAAAGCATTGATTAAATGTTGAACTGTTAATATGTATTTGTTAAATAAAATATATTATTAAAATTAATTTTAACTATTTCTTCTTACATTTTAAATGCGGCTACTAGATAATGTAAAATTACATATATCATTCATATTATATTTCTACTGAACTGTGTTGCTTCAGAACATTTAACTAATGGCAGCAACAGAGTCTTATTTTGAGAAGTTTGCTTATATATGGAGATATCATTAGAAAAATATCTAAAAATGAAAGTTCTTCCTGGCAGAAAAAATGCCAGCCGATAAATGTTGAAGGAATGCTTGATTAGATTATCACCATTTTGCAATCTTCATTGGAATAACTGATTTAGGTAGTCATCAATGGATGCTAAGACCACTGGCAAAGGTTATTGTAGAAGAGGATATTCATCCAGTGGCAAAATGATGTCCTACAGATTATTTAGAAACCGCAAAGATAAGATCTGGTGGTCACTACCTTAACAAATGACAAAACTTAGCATATGAATAGCGCTACAACCTGACATTTCATGCCTCTTGATATGTGGTAATATGAGCTGAAGCTTACCTACAAAGCATAAGCCCAATGCTTTGAGAAAAGTTTCAAACATAACAGCAACAATAAAAGAATTTTATAGTGAAAATATGTACTCATACCATCTAATATTTTATGTACTTTATCACATATCTACCGATCTCCCTATTCATTTTATTTTGATGCATTTCAAAGTAAATTGCAGCCATTAGTATATGCCCTCCCTAAATAATCAATGAAGTATTCTTGCCAAAAATGTTTAACCTCAATCTAATCAAGCTTCTAATCCTAGCTTTCAGTTTACAGGAGATACAGGGGCTAGAGAGGAATAAGTGAACTGACACTAAGAGGAGACAGAAAAATCCAGAATGTGGAACATTCTGTAAGATCAGATGGTTAAAAAAAGTTTGTCATTTTCATGTTTGAGTGACTAGATTTAAGAGTCTAAAGAGACATAACAACAAATTCCAATTTGTCAACCCAAACCAGATACTACTTAATAAAAAAAAGCTACAAAAGACATTCTCGCAACAACTAGAGAAATGCAAATATGGACTGGATATTAGATGATATGGAATCACTGTTAATTTTCTTAAATATGTTAATAGGGACTGTGGTTATGTAGGCAATTACCGTTTTTTTCCAGGAGATGAATGCTGAAGAAAGAGTGAATATGTGTGTGTGTGTGTATACATATATGTATATATATATTTTAAAATTTATTCATTTACTTATATAGGGATTAAAGAAAATACAGTAAAATGTTAACAATTATTGTATCTAAGAATAGGGTAAACAGGTGTTCACTGTGCTGGTCGTTCAAGTTTTCTGTACATCTTAAATATTTCAAAATAGAAATTAGGGGGCAGGGTAGATAAAAAAAATTCATTGCAGAGAGGTCTGCTCTGTTTTGTGCCTTTCAGATTGAGAATACAATCTCTGAAAAAAAAATCTCACCACAGACACACACACACACAAATATGTCTTTATTTACATTCTTTATTTCCATCTAAGAGCCAATGATACTATTATTAAGAGTCAATATGCAATATTCCAATTGGTTATTTAGTCTGTAAGCAAAGACTTTAATACTGTAGTATTACAGAAGACAGCTCAATCACAAGGTTAAACTTGGGATCAGGCTCACTGTCACCAGTCTGTGTACCGTGTAGATTGAGACAGTCTGTCACACAACTTCAGATTCTACTTTATATACCACTTGTTTGCAATAGATCTTGTCTATGCCTGGCAACTTCAGACACAAAGGTTTTTTGTGATCTTTTTCCTTAAGATTTCATTCTACTTTCCAAGCTATTGTTGCTCCTGAAGTCATCAGAGCAACTCTACCCTAAAGTCCAAAGACACATTCATCACCCAGGTAATTAGAATTAAAACCAGAAAATCATTAGCAGAGATCATTGGATATGGTATAGCATGAACTAAATAAAAGCATTAAATTTATATTACTAACTAAAACAAGATTTTATTAAATTAAATTAATTATTTTTTTTTAGGAAGATCAGCCCTGAGCTAACATCTGCTGCCAATCCTCCTCTTTTGCTGAGGAAGACTGACCCTGAGCTAATATCCGTCCCATCTTCCTCTATTTTATATGTGGGACGCCTGCCACAGCATGGCTAGACGAGCAGTGCGTAGGTCCACACCCAGGATCTGAACCAGCAAAGCCTACATTGCGAACCTAACCAACGAGCCACCAGGCTGGCCCCAAGATTTCAACAAAAACAAAACTAAAAATACTAGATATGGAATCTTATGTGTATACCTATAGTTGATGAAAAGAAAGTCAGCCACTGACAATCGTGATCTTTCTTTCAAACCATGGTTTGAAATCACATATAACCCAGAAACAAAGAGGCACCTTGAGGGAAGGAATGAAAATGACTAGATAATTTCAGACACTAAACTAAAAATTGGTACAATCAGCTTTTAGGTTTTACAATTAAGAGTGTTCTTTGGCCTAAAGGAACAACAATAAAAGTATGAAATTACCTTAGTGAAGACAAGTCAGCACATGGATTCAATAAAGTAATTAATTACATTTGTCTTGTTTCAGATGCAAAAAAAAAAAAAAGAATATTTACCAGGGTTTGTCTTCTCCAGTTGATACCATCGGTAAAATGCTCTTTTCTTCTGTTCACTCAGGTCTGATCCCTGCTGCAACAGCCAGTGAGAGATCCGGCTCTGACTGATACCTACGCAGAAAGAGAAATAGCTGTTGTGGGTATTGAAACTACAGGGAAGTTAATGAGGGCTCTGTTGGTTCTAGGTTACTGGGTGCTTTATTCTCGGTGTTGCTCTATAAGGAAGCTGCAACTTGAGCAAACTGTTTAATACTGGGCTTCTTTGTATAGGCTGACTACACTGGCTAGGATATATTCAGAAACGATCCATTGAAGGTCAAAATATTTTATTAACCAAGACTTGAAAGTGGTCTCTAACATTAATCTCTAAATCAGGTCCACGAATATGAGATAAACGAAGAGATTCCTAAGTAATAGTTATTTTTCAGAAGTTGATTAGATTTGTGCTCCTTCAACCACCACCATGTCCACCTCAATCCTGGTTTAGAATATTAGAACCTTATCAGATATTGAGAAGAAGAAGAAGAAAAAAAAATTCAAGCCAGCAAGTTTTGCTATTCATTACTGAAACTGATAAAAAGACTAAGGTCATTGAAAATACTCTCTCAATAAGCCTTATTTGTTAATTCATTTAGGCATTTTCACACTTGTCACCATTAGTACAGATAACTAAGAACTTGAAGACTTTTAAAATAACGCTGCAATATGACCTCTTAAGAAATCTCAAGAGGTAAAGATGTTCTTATAACACACAGACTTATCAAAAACTTGAACAGATTATAAAGCAGTACACTTCAGCTATTACTAAGTAGTTCTTGACAGCAATGAATTAGAAATGTGAAAAACCTCCACACGTGAAAGTAAAAAAGCATGTCTAATACATACTAGTCTGAGAATCACATGCTCCTTCAGGTCATTATAGTTATTCTAAAAATAAATAATTGAACATACAACTGGCAAAAGCAAAGAATAACAGGAAAGATAAAACTGTTTTACCTGCCCATAAGGTACTTCGCAAAAGACCATTCCACTATCATAGAGGGTTAACAGTATCTAAACTCTTCCAAGGAATTACTTATGGTAACTGGGTAGTACTGATACCCCTGTGCCAACACCTATTTAAAGCTATAATGCACAATTAAGAGTGGTCATCATAAAGTGATCACAACTGCAACATGAGAAGAACCAGGAGGTCTGATGCTCACATTTAACTCGTTAAGAGCAAGCCCCTTTTAAAAACCTATGTTAGGGGCTGGCCTGGTGGCGCAGCGGTTAAGTTCACATGTTCTGCTTCGGCAGCCTGGGGTTCGCCGGTTCAGATCCTGGGTGCAGACACGGCACTGCTTGGCAAGCCATGCTGTGGCAGGCGTCCCACACATAAAGTAGAGGAAGACGGGCACGGATGTTAGCTCAGGGCCAGTCTTCCTCAGCAAAAAGAGGAGGACTGGTGGCAGATGTTAGCTCAGGGCTAATCTTCCTCAAAACAAAACAAAACCTATGTTAAAAGAAAATTTGAGGAAATAGGGGAGGGGAGTTTTGTTAAAAGAAAGGTTGGGCTGTGAAGCAAGGTTCTCTGATTGGAAACACCTTTCACTTTCAAAGCGTGAAATTCAAACAGTTTTCCAAAACCTAAATGATTACATTCTCAAGTAATTCTCAAGTAAAACAACAGTTTTACAATGGATTAAATGTGTATTTGATACAGGTGACGGCAGCTAGCACTTTAGGTTTGTACTAAGAGAATACAAATTATTCTGGATAATTAAACTGCCTGTGTTTGGCAATGCTGTCACCAGAAGTCCAGTTTCAGACACTATACCATTTTCCACACTACTTTTAAACAAGGCTGAAGAAAATAACCATTTACCACGATGAAATCAAAACTGATTTTCATGTCAACAAAATGAAACTATTTTTTATAGATTCTTCGTATCTATATCTTGGTACTATACTGCTCAAACAAAGAAGGAATTTGAGGAAAATCTGTTAAGAAAAAAAAAGAATGTATCAGTTCTGTTATTCTGAATAGTAAGTCTTCCTCACAGAGTCAGATCACACAGAAAACAAACCACAGAGCCCACGAGGTAACAGAGCTATCTAGGTTCTGACTGTGCTGCAGTGGGGGAAGAGGGCAAAAGCCCAACAAAAGGAGATTAGTTAAATTATAGTTTACTCACATAATAAAATACTGGGCAGACTTTTAAAATTAATGTTCTAAAACAGCCATCAAAAGCAAACAACAACAAAAAACCCAAACCAAGCAAACGAAAAGCCATCAATACCAAGTGTTGGCAAGGACACAGAGTATTTGGAAATCTCCTACTGCTGATGGAAGCGTAAAATGTCAGGGCCACACTGGGAAACAACAGGGCAGTATTTACTAAAGCTGAATATACTCATACCATATGACCTAGCAATTTCTTTCCTTGGTATGTAGCTCACAGAAATGCGTACATTCTCAATAGAAACAGGTTAAAAAGACATGTGCAAGAAGGCTTACACGAGCATTATCCATGAGAGTCCTCAATTTGAAACAACTCAGATATCCATCAACAGGAGAATGCATAAGTTCTGACATTTATGCATTCTACTATAGACTACTAGATCAAACAGAAAAAAGGATAAACCACCGCTATATGTAACCACATGGATAAATCTCCCCAAAATAATGTTGGCCAAAAAAAAGTCAGACACACACAGAAAAAAGCCACACATTGGGGCCGGCCCAGTGGCACAGCGGTTAAGTTCGCACATTCCACTTCTGGGCGGCCCAGGGTTCGCCGGTTTGGATCCCAGGTGTGGACATGGCACCACTTGGCAAATGCCATGCTCTGGTAGGTGTCCCACATATAAAGTAGAGGAAGATGGGCACGGATGTTAGCTCAGGGCCCGTCTTCCTCAGCAAAAAGAGGAGGATTGGCAGCTGTTCGCTCAGGGCTAATCTTCCCCCAAAAAAGAAAAATAAGAAAGCCACACACAACTGTATGACTCAATTTACATAAAGTTAACAAACAGACACAACTTATCTACACAGATGGCCATCAGAAGAGTGGTTACCTACAGTTAGGAGACAGGAGGTTAATTAATGGGAGGCAGTGTGAGGGAGGCTTATATAGTGACCAGCACTGTTCTTCATCTTAATCTGGATGGTGGTTATATGTTCATCTTCACTTTGTAAAAGTCATTAACCTGGATACTTTTCTTTGTATATGTTATATTTCAATTAAAAAAAAGTTTCCCCCAAAAAGTTTTCAAAATTCTATGTCGTGTTTAAAAGAATAAATGGATATATATCAATATGGAATGATGCCCACGATACAAATTAAAAAGCATACAGTTTTAAGAATATATACATCTTTACATAATCCACGTTCCAATTTGTATAGTAATAAAAGCTTATATATAGCTAAAGACACACAATATGAATTTAGTGGCAGATGCTTCCTACACTGTATATCTCTAGATTGTTTAATCTTCCTACAAATATGTATTAATTTATTTTATTTTTAGTCTTTCCCTATAAACACTACATACTTTATTGGTTGTTTCATAAACACAGTAATTAAGTTAAACAACAAAGAAATGCAAAAAGAAGTTAATTTCAGCCTTCTTTCACCAATTCCACTCTGAGGTAAGCAATGTTAATTGTTAAAATACGTTCTTTCACAATTTTCTCTATGCATAATTACCAATTTAACAAAACAAAGGAAGAGAAGTTATAAAGAATATCCTCGTATCTAGTCTTTTGTGTGAGGAGGAAATAAATGAAGAACTTCTTCCCTGTAAATTTAATCTCAGTTTTCATACAATAAATATAGAAAACAAAGTAATAAAGCAGGTAGTTTTTCTAGAAGAGGCAGTATAAAAATTAAATATGTACAATAACACATTTTACAATGGTTTTTCTTAGTTAGCAGCTTACTGACAGGTAAGGTTCGCTTAACTCATTCTTCTGGGGCTGGTCCATGCCTTTGGAACTTCAGTTGAGCTAGGTGTCAAACGGCCCTGCAGCTTCTCTTTACTGCTGGCTTTGGTGCTTCTTGAGAGAAAATTTCCCTTACTCCCCTCTTACTTCCCAAAGCTGAAAAAAATGTCATTCTCCACAAGTTTTAGCTCCTCAAAACCTCTTTTCTACCTTTCACAAGGCAGAAGAGAAGAAAAATTTACATATAACCTTCATACATTAAGGGACTAAAACAAACCCTAATTAATTTCTTTCCATTAAGAAAGTGATCACATTGTACTGAAAGGATAAAAAAACCTTTTTGCAAGCCCCTTTCACATTCTTTTCTGGGCTTCACTTCTATTAGGCTCCTTCCACTTCCTCGAACGCCATGCTCCCTTCCACTAGAGGGCTCTCCACCACAACCCATTCTTGTGGAAGTCCCTAACACTACTACAAATTTAAATGTTTCCTCTTCCTTCCAATTCCTGTAGAGTGTGACACTACTGACTACTCATAGCATCTTCGTCCTTGGAATGTTGGATACAACTCTCCAACACAACTTTTCAGTCCGCTTCAGGGATTGCTTTGCTAGCTGCTTACATCTAAGTGTCTCCAGGGTTCCATCTTTAAGCATTTCTCTCACTCTATACACTCTTCCTTTAGTCATCTCAACTATCAACAACCATGATTTAAAATACCTAAATGCCAATGACTTCCACAGCATCAGACTGTTCTTACAAACTATCTGCTAGATAGCTTCATGAGAATTTCCCACAGGTCTTCAACATAGAAAATTTAATTCGCTATCTGCTTCCTTTAAATCTGCTCTTCTTTCTGTGCCCCCATCTCAACTTTATCTTTCACTCTACTCTTTTCTCCAACTCTCACATGCTTACAAAATCCAATCACTTTTTGTCTTCTAAAATTCTCTTCATGTTCTCTCCAATCCTCATTCCTGCAGTTTGGAATCTCAGCCTCTTTTACCTGGACAACTGAAATAACTTTGATGAAAAGAACAAGCCACCTAAGATCCACAAAGTACAAAATCCTCATGATCAGATCCTTTCTAATTAGAAGATCATGTCATAGTTGAAAAAGTGAAACATGCTTCTTCAAAGCAATTTTCTACTTGAGAACTGCAGTCATCTCTACTATTCACCTTCCACAGTGCAACCAGAGTTAGGTCTCAAAATTTTTAAGTTAAAACACATGCATGCATTCACCATAAAAATAATTAACAAAGAATTCAGAGGAAAAACAGTCCTTCCTCCTCAACCCCTCTATTCCCTATCCTAGAGGTATCCTTGTTTATTTGGTGTGAATCCTTCCAGACTCTTTCCTATGCATTTAATACATAAACATGTGCATATATATACATACACATAATTTGTTTTTCTTAAAAAAACACATTTGGAGTTATTCTATACATAACAAGTAACATGTTTCTCACATGCCATCTTGAAATTTTCTCATATGTTACATTATGAACCTTTATCATTCTAATGGCCACATGGTATTCTACACTATAAATATACCCTAATCCTCTTAACACTTACCTATTATTGGACATTTCAGTTGTTGCTAATGTTTTACTATTATAAATAATGATAGAATAAATATTCTAAGCATATTTTTGTGCATATGAATAAGTATTTTGGGGCCAATTCACAGGAATGGAATTTTTGATTTGTAGGCTATGAGCAGCATTTAAGTTTGTAATAGACTATCAGATTGTACCCCAAAGAAGGTTGCACCCAATTTTATACATAATCAATAGTGATGAGAATGTTTCTTATTATAAAAGTTATTTTGAAAGTCTGGTTTTCTTTTTGTAAACATAGTACATGCTTATTATAAGAAAGAATTCTAAGCAATTCAGAGGAAAGTAGAAAAAGAAAGAGGAAAGCTAATAAAAAAAAAAATCCAAATTCTTACCACTCAGAAATAACTACACTCTTTACAAGATCTCTCCAAGCATATCTACATATGAATCTACATAGAATAGGCAGAAATAATTACTAAACTGACATCATACTATAGACAAAATTTTTTAAATTAAAAATATAAAATTTAGTTTTATTTGATTTTAACACAAGAAAAATATAATAAACTAGAATGAAAATAAAGATCTACTCAAGTTTAGTAAATGAATCTACAGGGAAAATGAGGTTCCTAAAAGAGTGCACTAACGCAAGGAAAAAGGATTATACAAATACATTAGGAGGTTGGAAGCATTATTTTCTAACTTGTGGGCTGTAATGGCTCCTGGCTTAAAAAGCTGAGGAAATTAGCAGGCTGTGGGAGCTAACTGTGGGATCCTCTTGGTCTTCCTACATTTGTGTAATTCCCCCAACATTGCTTCAGGGTTGGTCTGTGCAACCAACAGAATACGGCACAAATGATAGTCTATGACTTCTGATGCTAGGTCATGAAAGACATTACAGCTTCTGCCTTGCTGTCTCTCTGAGAGAGTTGGTTCTAAGGAAAACTAGCTGCCATGTTGTGAGACCACTCAACCAGACCTATGGAGAAATCCATGTGGCAAAGAACTGAGACATTCTACTAACAGCTATGCAAGTGAACTATCTTGGAAGTGAGTCCTCTAGTCTTAGTTAAGCCTCCTGATGACTGAAACCTCCTAGACACCCTGAACCAAAGTGACCTGTCTAAGCTGTTCCTGGACTCCCGACCATAGAAACTTAAGTGAGATAATAAAGAGATTTAGGTTTCAAGTAGCTAAAGTCTGACATATATTTTATGCAGCAATAAATAACTAATATACATACATATACTATACTTTCCCCATCTTCCTTCCCAGCCTTTATATCTAATTCCTGATATTTGTAAGATATTTTTGCATAGTCAACATTTACCTTCCGTTCTGGATTCATAATTCCCATAGTTGTTTACTCATAGTTCTAGATTTAACAGGATTAAAGATTTACCATTCAGTTTCCACATTTTTTGATTCCTAAGTTCTATAGTTTTGTCTTTGTTTTTAACTGAGGCATATTTTACATCAGTGAAGTGCACTGCTCTTAAATGTATAGTTCAATAAGTTTTGACATATGTATACACATGTGACCATCACTCAAATCAAGATATAGATTATTTTCATGCTCCCTAAAAGGTTCCTCTTGTCCCCTTTCCAGTTAATGCCTAAATTCTGTATGTTCAATTTAATTTTGGGTTGGTAAGATTTCTTCCATCAAGCAGTTTTCATCATTACAGGTTTATTGGTGCCATATTCCTTAGTCCTTGTATGCCTATATGTTTGTCTTCCATGTTTACACTTTGAGAAGAACTCTACAAGGGGAATTTTTGGGCTTACACATTCCTTCAAAATCTCTTAAATTAGAGTGGTGTCAGTGGGAATGACAGAGTAACGACCTCTGAAAAGCCAGTCCTCCATAAAAGCAATGAGAGCAAAAGTTGCTTTACCATAAAAGCACTGGCAAAAATGGTCAGAATCAACATTTTCAGAGCTCTGGAAATTAACCAAAGGCTTGCAATAATCCACGGAGTGCTTATTCAAGAAAATATGCTGCACTTCAGTAAGAACAGCTATATGACACTTTAACTTGACCCATACTCATTCTCATCATCCCAGGATTACAACAGACTTGAAAACTAATATTCTTGCAATCACAGTGAAAACCAGGAGTGGCCTACTAGCCACTGGAGAGGGTAGAACAGGTCTGGAGTTCCCTAAACACCATTCTAAGAGAACTATTCCTATTTAACCTGTCTGGCAATTCCCTGGACACTCTCATTTGCAAGGCTTGTCCTCATTCAGTGTGAGAAAAGCCTCTTCCCCGGATGAGGAGAAGGAAGGGAGGTAGTTTGTTGACAATAATCAATGGCAATCATTTAACATTGCAGGTGCCTGAGGTGATAACAGTAGGGACAAACAAGGAACTGACCAAAATATTTAAAAAGCTGAGGAATGAGATACCAATGAGGGTTTCTGAAAAGTTTTGACATATTTCTAGGAATCCAGAAGGCCAGGTGCATGCGCAGGTCTGTGCACGTGCCTAGGTCTATGTGCATGACCAAGACAATGTGCATGTACAGGAAAGACCAGTGAAAGCCCTAAGCTCTCACCTCTGGGTGGCTTTGAGACATGGCACAAAGAGAAAGTGAAGGCTAAAGAAGAAGTATAAATTGCCTGCTTGAGCGTTAAAGGTGTGCCCCAAAACACATACAGAGCCCCTCAAGAAAGCTGGGAAACTTATTGGTTCCAGGCTTTTAAGGAAATCTCTGTCCAATAATTAACTGACCACTAAGCTAAAAAGAGACTTCAGTAGCCACACACCACAAAGAACACTGACTAGACAGGATTAGTTAAGGAAAGTCACTAAACAAACCAAGAGCAACAACAACAAAAAGCAATAGCAAGAAATCTAGGGGTGGGGAAGAATCTAATTTCCAGAGTTTCCACATTATATCATTTAAACTATCCAGTTTAAAAAATGAAACTTGTGAACCATGCAAAGAAACAAGAAAGTATGACACATACATAGTAAAAGAAGCAGTCAATAAGAAAAGTCTTTGAAGAAACCCAGATGCTGGACTTCTAGACAAAAACTTAAAGCAGCTGTTTTAAAGATAACCAAAGAATTAAAGAAAACACATCTAAAGAACTAAAAGAAAATATGAGAAAAATGCCTCTCCAAACAGAATATCAATAAAGAGACAGGAATTATAAGAAAGAATTAAATAAAAATTACAGAGTTGAATTGTACAATAAGCAAAATGAAAACTTCACCAGAGGCCCGGCCCCGTGGCCGAGTGCTTAAGTTTGCGTGCTCCTCTTCGGCAGCCCAGGGTTTCACCGGTTCAAATCCTGGGCACAGACATGGCACCGCTCATCAAGCCATGCTGAGACAGCATCCCACATGCCACAACTAGAAGGACCCACAACTAAAAATACGCAACTATGTACCTGGGAGCTATGGGAAGAAAAAGGAAAAATAAAATCTTTAAAAAAAACAAAAACAAAAAACTTCACTAAAGGAGCTCAACATCAGATGTGAACTGGCAGAAGAAATAATCAGTTAACTTGAAGACATGTCAATTGAAATAATCTATTAGGAGAAATAGAAAGAGAGTCCCAGAAGGAACAGAAAGAAAAGTGAAGAAAGAATACTCAAAAAAATAATGGCAAAACAATACCCAAATTTGATGAAAAATATTAATCTACCCATTCAAGAAGCTCAATTTTCTTCAAGCAGGGTAAACGCTGAGAAAGTCACACCTAGAAACACCGTAAACTGTGGAAAACCAAAGACAAAGAGAACATTTGAAAGCTGCAAGAGAGAAGTGACTCATTATGTATAAGGGATGCTCAGTAAGACTAACAGCTGATTTCTCATCAGAAACCATGAAGTTAGGAGGCAGTAAGATGATATATTCAAAGTGCTGGGGCGGGGGGAGAGCATCAGACAAGAACTCTATATCCAGCAGAGCTATCCTTCCAAAATCAAGAAGATATTAAGACACTACCACATGAACAAAACCAGAGAGAATCTGATGCCAGCAGACCTGCTCTACAAGAAATACTAAAGAGAGTTTCTTTGGTTGAATGAAAGGACACTAAATAGTAATTTAAATACACGTGAAGAAATAAAGAGCACCAGTAAAAGTAACTACATAAGCAAATATAAAAGACAGTATAAATGTATTTTTTGCTGTGACTCCTTTTATCTCTATTTGATTTAAAAGAAAACTGAATAAGGGAATAATTATAAATCTAAGTTGATTGGGCACATAATGTATAAGCATGTAATTTGTATGACAATAATGACACAAAGGAGGGGGTCAGAAATAAGGCTATAAAGGAGTAAAGTTTTTCTATACAATTGGAATTCAGTTGGTATTAATCTGAACTAGACTGTTATAAATTAAGATGTTAATGGTAATCCCCAGGGCAACCACTAAAGCAATAACTCAAAAAAATATAATAAAAGGAATGACAAGGAATTTAAACTGGTACCCTAGAAAATATCTATTTAACATAAAGGAAGGAAGTAATTGAGCAATAGGGGAACAAAACAGACACAAGACAGAAAACAAATGACAAAATGGCAGATGTAAATTCTGCTTCATCATAATTATATTACATTTAAGTGGATTAAACATTCCAATAAGAAGACAGAGATTGGCAGAATGGATTAGAAAAAACACAATTCAACTCTATGCTGTCTAACCTATCTATGAGAGATACATTTTAGATTCAAAGATACAAATATGTTGAAAGTAAAAGAATGGAAAAAGATATACCATGTTAACAGTAACCAAATGAAAAGGAGTGGCTATACTAATGTTAGACAAAATAGACTTAAAGACAAAATTTGTTATGCAAGATAAAAGAAGGCCACTTTATAATGATAAATACAATGATATTTGATATAATGGTAATTCATGAGGAAGACATAATAAAAAACATATATATATGCATCAAACAACAGAGCCCCAAAATACGTAAGACAAAAATTGATAGACCTGAAGGGAGAAATAGACAATTCAACAACAATAATTAGAGACTTCAATAATAGAACAACTAGACAGAAGATCAACAAGGAAACAGAAGACTTGAACAACATTATAAACCAACTAAACCTAACAAACATCTATAGAACATTCTATGCAACAACAGCAGAATATACATTCTTCTCAAGAGTACGTGGAACATTCTCCAGGATATACCATATGTTAGACCATAAAACAAGTCTCAATAATTTTTAACCATACAAAGTATGTTCTTCAAACACAATGGAATTAAATTAGAAATCAGTAACAGAAAAACAAAATTGGGAAATTCACAAATACGTGAAAACTAAACTACACAGTCCTAACCAATGAGTTAAAGGAGAAATCACAAGGGAAATTAAAAAATACTTTGAGATGATAAAAAAAAAAACACATACAATATACGAAAACATCTGAGATAAAGCAAAGGAAGTGCTTAGAGGAAAATTTATTGTTATAAATGCCTATTAAAAAAGATCTCAAACCAATAATCTAGCCTTCCACCTTAAAAATTAGAAAAAAAAAGAGCAAACTAAACCCAAGACAAGCAGAAGCAAAGAAATAATATATGAATGGAGAAATAAATGAAATAGAAAATAGAAAGTTAATAGAGAAAATCAACAAAATAATAAATTGGTTCTTTGAATAGGTCAACACAATTGAGAAACTTTTAGGTAGATTGACAGAGCAAACTGAGAGAAGACTCAATTACTGAAATCAGGAATGAGAGAGAGAACATTACTACTGACTTTACAGAAATAAAAAAGATTATAAGGGAATTCTATGAACTGTATGCCAACAAATTATATAACCTAGATGAAATGGACAAATTCCTAGAACAACCTATTGAATGTGATTCAAGAAGAAACAGGAAATTGGAATAGATCTGTATCAGGTAAAAATACTGAATTAGTAGTCAAAAATCTCCCCACAGAGGCTGGCCCTGTGGCCAAGTGGTAAGTTCATGCACTCCGCTGCAGGCAGCCCAGTGTTTCGTTGGTTCAAATCCTGGGCGAGGACATGGCACTGCTCATCAAGCCACGCTGAGGCAGCGTCCCACGTGCCACAACTAGAAGGACCCACAACGAAGAATATACAACTATGTACCTGGGGGCTTTGGGGAAAAAAAGGAAAAAATAAAATCTAAAAAAAAAAAAAACTCCCCACAAAGTAAAGTCAGATGGCTTCACTGGTAGCTTCTACCAAGTGTTTCAAAAATATTTAACACCAATTCCTCACAAACTCTTCCAAAAAAACAGACAAGGAGAAAACACTTCCCAACTCATCTTATGAGGTGAGTATGACCTTGATATCAAAACCAGACAAAGACATTGCAGAAAAAGAAAACTAGAGATCAATATCCTCTATGAATATAGATGTAAAAATCTCAACAAAATACTAGCAAACTGAATCCAAAAACATATAAAAAAATTTATACACCATGACCAAGTGGGATTTATCTCAGGAAAGCAAGGTTCATTCAACGCGTGAAAAATCAATCAATGTAATACACCATATTGAAAAATGACAAAGCTCCTGGAACTATTTGAATAGATACAGAAAAAGTAATTTGACAAAATCCAACCTCCTTTCATGAAATGGAACACTCAACAAACTAGGAATAGAAGCAAACTTCCTCACCTTGATAGAGGACCAACTATGAAACACACATAGCTGATAGCACCCTTAGCAGTTAAAGACTGAGAGCTTTGCCAGTGAGATGGGGAACAACACAATGATGTTTGCTCTTACTACTTCTATTCAACATAGTACTGGAGGTTCTAGCCAGGACAATAATGCAAAATAAAGAAAGAAAAGGCATCCAGATTGGAAAGGAAGAAGTCAAACTACTTCTGTTTGCAGCTGACATGATCTTCTATATAGAAAATCTGAAGGAATCCAAATGAGCACGCATGCACACACACATACACACACAACTATTAGAATAAATGTGTCCACCAATGTTGCAGGATACAAGATCAACATACAAAATTAAATTTTATTTTTACCCACTAGCAATGAACAACCCACAAATGAAATTTAGAAAGCAATTACACTTACAATAGTGTCAAAAAGTATAAAATATTTAGGAATAAATCTAACAAAAGTAGTGCAAGACTTGTACAACAAAAAATACAAAACATTGTTTAAAGAAATTGAAGAATAGTTAAATAAATGAAAGATATCTCGTATTTATGGACTGGAAGACAATCTTCTTAAAATGACAATACTCTCCAAACTGATCTACAGATTCAATGTAATCCCTATTAAAATTCCGGCTGGCTTTTTTGCAGAAATTGACAAAGTGATCCTAAAATTCCTACGGAAATGTAGGGAACCCAGAATAGCCAAAACAATCTTTTTTTTTTTTTTGAGGAAGATTAGCCCTGAGCTAACTACTGCCAGTCCTCCTCTTTTTGCTGACGAAGCCTGGCCTTGAGCTAACGTCCATGCTCACCTTCCTCTACTCTATATGTGGGACACCTACCACAGCATGGTGTGCCAAGCAGTGCCATGTCTGCACTCGGGATCGGAACCAGCAAACCCTGGGCCGCCAAGAAGTGGAATGTGTGAACTTAACCGCTGCGCCACTGGGCCAGCCCCCCAAAACAATCTTTAAAGAGAAGAATAAAGTTGGAGGATTCACACTTCCCAATTTCAAAACTTACTGTCAGACTATGGTAATCAAGACTGTGTGGTACTGGCATAAGAATAGACATATAGACCAATGGAATAAAATTAAGAATCAAGAAATAAACCCATACATGTATGCAATGGATTTTTTTACAAGAATGACAAGAAAATTCAATAGGGAAGGTATAGTCTTTTCAACAAACGGTGCTGGAACAAGCAGATATCCACATACAAAAAGAAAAAAGATGTTGGATTCCTACCCCACACTACATACAAAAATTATCTAAAAAATGAATCAGAGACCTAAATGTAAGAGGTAACATTATAAAACTCTTAGAAGAAAACATAGATGTAAATCTGCGTGACCTTGAATTAGGCAATAGTTTCCTAACTATGACACCAAAAGCAACAACAACAACGAAATAGACTTCATCAAAATTAAAATCTTCTGTGCTTGAAATGTAACTAACAAGAACGTTAAACTATTTGTAAACCCTATATATGACAAGGGACTGGTATCTAGAATATATAAAGAACTCTTACAATTCAACGTAAAAAGACAAAAACTTAATTTAAAAAAATGGGCAAAAGGTTTGACTAGACATTTCTCCAAGAAGATATGCAAATAGCAAAAAAGCACATGAAAAGAGGCTTGAACATCACTAGTCATTAAGGAAATACAAATCAAAACCACAAGATACCACTTTACAACCACTAGGATGGCTATAATTAAAAAAATTAATAATAACAAGTATCCATGAAGATATGAAGCAATTGGATCCCTCATACATTTGTGGTGGGTTTGTAAAAAAAGTTTGACAAGTCCTCAAATCTTAAACTAGAATTATCATATAACCCACAATTCCATTCCTAGGTATAATCGAAGAATATTTGTCTACGCAAACACTTGTATATGAATGTTCATAGCAGCATTACACACAATAGCCAAAAAGTGGAAATAATCCAAATGTCCGTCAACTGATGAACACATAAATGTGGTTTTATCCATACAAGGGAATATCGTTCAGCTATTAAAAGGAATGAAGTGCTCATACATGCTACAATGTGGACGAACCTTGAAAACATTATGCTAAAAGCAGGCAGACGCAACAGTTCAAATAGTGTATGAGTTTTATGAAATGTCCAGAAATATGTTTATACGTAAATCTACAGAGACAGAAAGTAAGTGAGTACCTGCCAGGAGCTGGGGGAATGAGGAGCTGGGAAATGACTGTTTATCAGTATGAGGTTTCTATGGTAAACTGCATCTATACAGGAATATTCCCACTATTCTTGTTGCCTCATTCCTCCAGAACTGTTACCCTTAAACCAAAGATCACGATCAATCATTCATAACTAAGACACTATCAGGGACACTTCTTTCCTTCTCCAGGATGGAGAAGGTATGTGTTAGTGCCCATCAATCCAAGCAGGATGTCCATAAATGTTTATACCCCATTTCACCAAATCTATGACTGACTACAAGATACATCATTATTTTATGTACCAATAAAAGAATAAAACTGCCAAAAATAAAACAAACCCAGTGATAATACTATTTACTGATATACTGATATGGGATAACATCCAAGTTAGAAAAACTTAGTGCAGAATAGTGTATATAGTATACCACCTGTTTGGCAAAAGAGGAGAAAAAGACTATAGATATACTTATTTGCTTATAAATGCATAAAATATCTGTGCAGAAACTGATAACATTAGTCTCTTCTGGGAAGGGGACTATGGCCGAGAGACAGAGATAGGAGAGAAATTTAGCACTGTTTACCCTTACATACTTCTAAAGTTTGAAACACATGAATATATTTTTTAATATAAAAAGTAAATCTAAATATTTTTATCTTTTTATTTTTAGTTTAATTATTAGGCTTTTATTTCAACAATAAGAATACACAGAAAAACTTTAAATTCTACTGTAGGAAACTAATTCTATTCAGAAGATATTTTAGAATAATTTTTACATTTATTCCCTCCCTTCTTTTTAAAACTGCTTTGAGATATAATTCACATACCACACAATTCACCCATTTAAGAACAATTCAATGGTTTTTAGTATATTCAAAGAGTTGTGCACCCATCATCACAATTGATTTCCCTTCCTTTTGAATAATAAAATGAGGATACTAGACAGAATCCTGGCAAGGTCGGTAGGTAGAGAGCTATAGGGCAGAGAAGAAAGATCTTGCCACAAAGGGAGCTGGACTTTCTCCTTCTCACTTCCTAACTCTGCTCAGGATGTTAGCTATAATAATATAAAAAACATTTTTTTAGGCAATTTTGTGCATGTCAAACTTTGGAAGGCTAGTCATGGTGAAGGAAGTTTCCTATGCTAACGTCAAAATGAAATTTAGATAGCTTTTTTTTTTTTAGATGGAAAAGGAAGGAGTATTTTAATAGCTTTTCCTATAATTGTGGATGTTCTGGATACTACACTAAAACTTGACAAGTGATATATTCTTTAAAGGTTAGCTGCGATGTTGAATCTGAAATCAACTCACTAAACTTTTTCAGACTCTGTTACGTTAAAATCCACTGATCTATCTTGAACTTTTTTTTTATTGTGTTAGTTTTAGGACCACAACATAATGATTTGATATACGTGATACCACAATAAGTTTGGTTACATCCATCATCATACATGGCTCCTTTTCTGGGTGATGAGTACTTTTAAGATCTACTCTTAGCATCTTTCAAATAGGTCACACAGTATTGTTAACTACAGTCGCCATGCTGTGCATTACATTCCCAGAACTTATCTATCTTACAAGCGCAAGTTTGAACCTTTTGACCCTCTTCACCCATTTTGCCCATCCCCCACCTCTGGCAACCATTAATCTGTTCTCTGTATCTACGAGTTTGGGTTTTTTTTAGATTCCACATATAAATGATATCATACAGTATTTGCTTTTCTCTGTCTGACTTATTTCACCTAGCATAATGCCCTCAAGGTCCATCCATGTTGTCACAAATGGTAGAATTTCCTTTTTTTTTAATGGCTATATATATATATAGCACATTTTCTTTATCCACTCATACATCAATAGACACTTAAGCTATTTTCAAGTCTTGGCTATGGTAAATATGCTGAAATGAACATGGGGGTGCCATATATTTTTAGAAGTGGTCAAAGGCTAGAAGCATTATGGTTAACATATTTAGTGTCAGGAAGCTCAGCTTCATAAAAGTCAATCTGGAAAGGGATGAAGGGGAAATAATTACTGGCTGAACATTAAGCAGTATAATAGTTAATAATGATAATAATAAAAAACTTCTACGGCAATTACTATGTACCAGAAACTTGACATAAACTAACTCATTTAATCTACTCAAGAACCCTGTTAGGTATGTATTATTATTATTCTCACTTTCCAAAAGAGGAAAATGAGGCTTAAAACATCCAGTAACTTGCCCAAAGTTACATAACTAATAAGTGACAGAAATTGTATTTTGACGGGGCCAGCTGGTGGCGCAGTGGTTAAGTGCACACATTCCGCTTCAGCGGCCTGGGGTTTGCCAGTTCGGATCCTGGGTGCGGACATGGCACTGCAGGCACACCATGCTGTGGTAGGCGTCCCACATATAAAGTAGAGGAGGATAGGCACGATGATACCTCAGGGCCAGTCTTTCTCAGTAAAAAGAGGAGGATTGGCAGCAGTTAGCTCAGGGCTAATCTTCCTCAAAAAAACAAAAACAACAAAAAAAAGAAATTGTATTTTGAAGCCTCAAAGTCATGCTCTTGACCACTCCACTATACTGCCTCTATAGACTGAAATGCTATGTCAAGAACACTAGCATTGCAACAAGACAAACATAATTAGCTGTGTGACTGTGGGCAAATGATTGAATCTCCTTTAGCCTCAGTTTTCTCCTCTGTAACTGAAGAAGTTAACACCTGCTTCTCAAATATATAAAACAGTTAGCACAGCATCTAGCACTTGTTAAGTGTCGAAATAAATTATAGCTAAACATAACAATCCTCCAAAAAGAGAGGTTTAGCTAACATGTGCACAGTAGTAAAAAACAGAGCCCCTGGTTATCTACAACTCACTGAAAGGGCTATATGCTTTCCTGGTAGGTATTTAGCACAATGATAAAGCTGAGTTAAAGTGAAAAAGGCATGGGCAACAATGGTTTATGAGATATTGTTCTCACTAAATATTATTATGTGTGATGATTATTTTAACACAAAGCACTCAAACATTTAAAAGACACTCTTTATGTCCTAGAAAAATTAAGGCAAACTGGTAAGAAATGTCCTTCAAAAAATATTTAGCAATGGAAAGGCTTAGGCACAGCAGACAATCTTTATGTGTAAAATAGTCAAAGGAGAAAAAAACCCCACGTTTATGAAAATAGCATATTCTAGTTCTTTAAAGTCTCAAAACATTAAACAAAGACACATTAACAATGTTTCTAAAAATCCTTTCCTATGTTTCTCATCGAGAACAATAACAAGCCTGGGGCAATGTTATATTGGACATGTACATTAGAAATCAATGTGTTCAAAACCAAGATAGTGTCCACAGATCTGCTTGGAAATGGGTTTAGAGAGGAGTCATTCAATATTTTTAAAACTACTACAGGAAGCAAAATCTCATTGCTTAAGTGAGTGAAAACAATGTTCTTTACTCAGGCACTCTAGGGCACAAGGAAGGGCTATTGCTGTATCTAAAGCAAACTCAATTTGGTTTGTAGTTTATAATCCTACTATTTCAGGCAAATTGCAAGAGAAAAGTATTTCTGCCAAGGGTAAAATCAGGTAGAAAAATATTGGCAACCTTTGAGGTATTAAGGGCCCAATAATCTCTGCAATTCTATATTCTATTCTGCTGACTTCAGTATAGGATACAAGCCCTATAGGTTTAGATCTAGGTAAGTCAGTCATGACTAGGTGTAAGATATTCACTATAATAAAAAAAAAGCACAGTCTCAAAATAAAGATATTGAAGGAAGAAATAATACCAATTCTACAACAATTCTTCTAGAAATAGAAGAGAAGGGAACACTTCCCAACTTGTCTTATGAGGCCACATTATCACAATAACAAAACTAGACAGGATATTACAAGAACAGAAAAAACAAAACAAACCTAGAACAATACCCCTCATGAACAGAGATGTAACAATTCTTAACAAAATATCAGCAAATTGAATCAAACAAATCAGTGGAGTTTTCCCAGAATGCAAGGTTGGTTAAACATTTGAAAATCAATCAATGTAATTCATCATATTAACAAGACTAAAAAAGGAAAACCAGGTGGTCCATCTCAATAGATACAGAAAAAGCATTTGACAAAGTATAACATCCATTCATGATAAAAATTCTCAGAAACTAGAAACAGAAGAAAACTTCCCTTGAAGGGCATCTTGATAAAGGGCATCTATGAAAAATCTACAGCTAAGATCATCCTTAATGCTGAAAGACTGAAGGCTTGCTCCTCAGGATTGGGAAAAGGCAAGGATGTCTGCTCTCATCACTATATTCAACAATTAACTAGTGGTTCTAGTCAGTGCAATACAGCAAGAAAAAGAAATAAAAGGCATACCTATTGAAAAGGAAGAAGTAGAATTCTCTCTATTCAGAGATCACATGATTGTCCATGTAGAAAATCCTAAGAATTTACCAAAAAAAGCTACTAGAACAAATAAATGAATTTAGCAAGGTTACAGAATAGAAGGTCAATATACCAAAATCAATTATTCTATGACACAAGAAACAAACAACTGAAAACTGAAATTAAAGACAGTATCAATAGTACCAAAAAAATAATATTTAGAGATGAATTTAAGAAAATGTGTGTAAGACTTGTACACTGAAAACTACTAATAGTTTTGAGAGAAAATAAAGAAGACTTAAACCAATGAAGAGATATACCATGTTCATGGATGGGAATATTCAATATGATTAAGATGTCAATTCCTAATGTTAGATTGACCTATATATTCAACACAATCTCAATCACAATCTCACTAAAAATATGTTTTGTAAAACTTGACAAGCTAATTTTAAAACATGTACGGAAATGCAAAAGACCTAGAATATTGACAGTGATCTTTAAAAAGAAAAACAATTAGGAGCAATTACACTTTCTGATGTGGAGACTTATTATAAGTCTACAATAACTTACAGTCTTGAATTGGTATAAGGATAGACATAAAGATAACTGGAACACAACAGAGAACCCAGAAATAGTCCCACATGAACACATTCAATTGATTTTTGACAAAGCTGCCAATATAATTGAATGGGAAAAGACTAGTCTCTTGACTACAGCTGACCATTTCAACGAATGATGCTCCAACAATTGGACATCCGTATGGAAAAAGAATATGTCTTGACCCTTAATTCACACATATACAAAAACTAACTTGAACTGGTCAGAGACTGAAATGTATGAGCTGAAATTATAAAACTTTTAGGAGAAAACATAAGAATATCCTTGAGACTTCATTTAGGTACATTTTCTTATGAAACAAAGAGCATGAATCATAAAGGAAAAAAATGATAAATCTAACTTCATCAACATTGGAAACATTTGCTCTTTGAAAGACAATATCAAGAAAAACAAAATGTAAGCCTCACACTAGGCTATCTGTATATTCACATATTTAATGACTTATACCCAGAATATACACAGAACTCTTGTAATCAATAACAAGGCAAACTACCTGATTAAAAAACAATGGGCAAAAGATCTGATAGACATTTCACCTAAGAAGATAGGTGATGCTCAACATAATTAGTCACTAGAAAAATGCAAAATAAAGCTAGAGTGTGATTCCATTACATATGCAGTAGAACGGCTAAACTTACAGAGAAGCACAAATACTAAGCACTGAAGAGAATGCAAAGCAGCTGGAAATCTCATATATTGCTGGTGGGAATGCAAAATGGTATAGCCACTTTGGAAAACAGGCAGTTTCTTAAAAAGTTAAACATACACTAAACAATTACCCCACAATTCCATTACTATGTATGAGAAATGTAAATACATATCCACACAAAAACTTACAGACAAATATTCATAGCAGCTTAATTCATAATAGCCAAAACCTGGAAACAACTCAAGTTGTCCATCAACTGATGAACGGATAAAGGAATTTTGTTATATCCATTCAATGGACCAATATCCAGCATTTAAAAGTTACAAACTACTAATTACATGTAACAACATTAATGAATCTCAAAAGTATCCTGTTAAGTAAAAGAAGTCAGACACAAAAAGGGTGGTATTGCATGATTCTGGTCACGTGACATTCTAGAAAACACAAAACTATACTGATAGAATGCAGATCAGTGGTTGCCAGGGACCTACAGTGGGGAGAGGCATTTGACTGCAAAGAGGCATGAGAGAACTTACTGAAGTACTGAAAATGTTCCATATCTTGATTTTGGTAATGACTATAAATTTGGTGCAACTCAGAGAACTCTACTCTTAAGCAAATTTTATCTCAATAAAGGTGATTAAAAACAAATAAAAAAATACATCTCCTCCGCATACCTGAAGTTTATTTTGTGAGGATCAAATGATATAGTCAAATTTAGCTGAAGTCAACATATGCTGATATTAAAAGCTTTCTTTAAGGTCATAAGAAATTCAATAATGGTTTCAAAATTTTATAGGCCTCTCAGATATTAAGGTCCTCAAGCTTAGTTAGTTTAGTCAGTTCAAGCTTCAGTTTCTTACCTAACTAAGTTAATAACCACACAATACTAAATCTAATACATCTTCCTGACAGAACAAATTATTTTCAGCAACTGATGCCAAAGTCTTTAAGATCTATCCCTGAGTAAACTTCAGGAGTTAACTGGCTCATTCCTTAATGCATAAAAGAGCATATCTACAGTTTACAAAAAATGGTATTTACTCCCTTCAGAGCTACCTTCTGCAGGAAGTTATTTATAATATTGCCTAATGACTCACAGAGACTACAGCTAAACCTTAGGTTTCGCTATTTTATCAGACACCTTCTGACTTTCTTACTAGGGTATTACTTCTTTCTGTCATTTATCTCTGCTGATTTTTCTTTAATATAAGAAAAGTTAACTTAGGTAAGAAATGTTTCACAAAACTGTTAAAGGAATATTACACCTTAAGTAAAGACTTTTCTCCACAATCTTAGGAAACAAGAATTAGGGAGAAATAAAAATGAAAATTACCAAGGGGGGAGAAAACCACTACTGTGCCTAACCTTTTAAGGTCACTTTTGTCAAAGCTTATGGTGAAAAAAGATTTTTTAAACATAGTTTCTACTTTAAATATGGGTGGAAGAGTTAACTTATTTTATACTTTAAAACCAACCTTCATAACTTTAACACTAAAAATGTACAGCCCTATACAGTTCATTTGAGATGATGAAATCTCTGGTAGGACAACGAATTTCAAGAATTGTAGAAAACTGACTTTTTAACAACAAAAAGTTTCCTCTGAAATTATTTTCACTCCAAGTTTTCACTTAGCTATCACCAAAGTGAGAAAATGTGAGTATTCAGATAGAGGCTGGACTTTTTCCTATGGAAAAAAAAGTAATCCTATATGTTGTGTTTACAAGAAAATAGTTTGCCAACAAATTGCAGAAGATGGAAGAAAATGAGATAAAAAGTAAGAATTTTTTGACCCACAGGACAACATCTGTTCTTATTCTCCAGAGGGTGCAGGACAAGAAAAAAATCCTAAAATATACTCTGCAAAACCATTTATATTGTTGGTAACTAAAGTCCATTCAAAGATTTGAAAAGAAGTTTTCTCCTAACAGAAACAAAAACTCTAAACCTTTTCAATTTGGAGACAGAAATTAAATCTCACATGTAGAAATCTACCCATTCTGTAGACAGATAACAGCCTTCAAACTGGAGATCTACATAAAACTAGTAAAATTCATTAGGTAGAAATTAATAAAATCTTGTTAAATGAGCATGATAATTATATTTGGTTGTATTATAATACAACGATTCCATAGTCTGTGATTTACACCCTACCAACATTGCTTTTCTAACGTAGATATAAACTGTACTTGTTTGTAGTAACTTTATTCATAATTGCCAAAACTTAGAAACCAAGATGTTCTTCAGTAGCTGAATGGAAAAATAAACTGGGATATCCAGACAATGGTATATTATTTAGCACTAAAAACAAATGAGCGGGGGGCTAACTCGGTGGTGTAGTAGTTAAGTTCGCATGCTCTGCTTTGGCAGCCTGGGGTTCATGGGCTTGGATCTCGGGCACAGACCTATACACTGCTCATCAAGCCATGCTGTGGTGGCCTCCCCCATACAAAATAGAGGAAGATGGGCATGGATGTTAGCTCAGGGACAATCTTATTCAAGCAAAAAGAGGAAGATTGGGAAGAGATGTTAGCTCAGGGCCAATTTTCCTCACCAAAAAACAAATGAGCTATCAAGCCATGAAAAGACATTAAGAAACACTAAATGCATATTATTAAATGAAAGAAGTCAACCTGAAAAGGCTATAATACTGTATGATGACATTCTAGAAGAGGCAAAACTATGGAGACCATAAGAAGATCAGTGGTAGCCAAGGCTTGGGGCGAGGGGGTAGATGTACAGGTGGGGTACAGAGGACTTTTAGGCAGTGAAAACTATAATATCATCTTATGATACTGAAACAATGGATACCTGTCATTATACATTTTTCAAAACCCCATGGAATGTACAAAGCCATTTATACCTAATGTAAACTATGGACTCTGAGTGATAATGATGTGTCAACATAGGTTTATAACAAATGTACCACTCTGGTGCTAGATGCTGATAGCAGGGGAGGCTGTGCGTGTGGTGGGGGGAGGGGAGAGCAGGAAGTATATGGGAAATCTCTGTACTTTCTGCTCACTTTTGCTGTGAACCTAAAACTTCTCTAAAAAATGAAAGCTATTTTTCGGGGCTGGCCCCGTGGCCGAGTGGTTAAGTTCGCGCGCTCCGCTGCAGGCGGCCCAGTGTTTCGTTGGTTCGAATCCTGGGCGTGGACATGGTACTGCTCATCAAACCACGCTGAGGCAGCGTCCCACATGCCACAACTAGAAGGACCCACAACGAAGAATATACAACTATGTACCGGGGGGCTTTGGGGAGAAAGAGGAAAAAAATAAAATCTTTAAAAAAAAAAAAAATGAAAGCTATTTTTAAAACAGGTATATTGACACTTTAGTTGATTTCTAATATCTGGTCTGAAGTTCTCTGTTTAGGGAGAGGATCAATATACACCTACTTTTGTAAAGAAATCACTACAACTAAATTGAATATGTAGTTATTTCTATCCTTCATTTTAAAGATAAATAAAACAAGGGAAGTGATTTGAGTATAGTTGAAACATGCCTAAAACTGGTTCAGAGCTTTCCTTTTTACAGGAATTCTTACATTTTGGGAATGATAGTCACTAGATACAGGTAAGATACACACTTGTTAAATGTACTTAACAGTTTAAAAACAGAACAGAATTTGACAAGTAGAAAAAATACTAAGAAAATATTGACCAAAGCCCATCATCTTATAAATAAGGAAACTGAGGCTCAGAGAAGCTCCATGATTTGTCCTGGGTCACAAGGCTATGTAATGACAGAAAGAAAAGAACTTTGGTATTCTAAAGCTTCATGGTTGCTTTTCTATTATACTAGTATTATTCAAGAAAACAAAATTTTGACAAATTTCTTAAAATTCAGAAACGCTAATTTTTTCCTTCTTTTATTTATTTATTTTTAAGTGGACATAAATCCAATTAGTATATTTCTTCTCCTGAAAAGCACTCACTCAAGCTCTTGCCCATTTACTCATTTATTCTGCCCTCCTAATTTTTCCCAGAGATCATTTATAAAGAAAATCATATCTTAAGAACTCTAACAGCCAAAAAAAAATGTTTTACCCTGAAAGTGAATATAAAATACATATGTTTACTACGAAATCAAAGGCTATGCTCCCCACCCCACCATTGTTAGGGAGAATTTAGAATCTTGCTCGACCTCTTACAGAGGTAAAAATTCACCCTTGGTGGGAGCAGCTGTGACTCTGTGAAAGAAGCTACAAATAACATGCTGGGAAATTCAGCAGGCACTGTTATTATATCCTGTTTATACTGTCATTTTTCCTATCATTAGGACATCATTTATACAGACCCCACCCATGAACTTCTTGTTTATCTTATTATAGAAATCCTCTGAATCTATAAAAAGAAACCCGTATTTGTTTCTGGAACAAGCATATGTGTTATAATTTTGTACCTCACTACACTTTTTTATTCAGCATTTTCTTTTGTTATACACCATTCATTCTCATTTTTATCTCAAGGCTGATTTATTTCATTATTTCACATATTGGAGTTGAACTTAACTGACTTTAAGTGACTCCTTTATGGGACAGAGATTCCGGAGCACCACATCCTAAACTTTACTTTGGGGTAGATTTCATCAGGTAGATAGCCTTTAAGATACACTTCAATAATTTGTTTAAAGACAGAAAAATGTGCCTATATACTGATCAGGCACCCTAGTGAGTGAGCCCTGGATGCCTAGAAGGCTTCCTACTCAGGCTACTCTATCCCAGGTGGGCTAATTATGATGGCCAAGCTTTATATTGGTTCTAACTCACTATTCTCTAGCTGGATCTCTTTTCTAAAATGAAAAGCCCTGCGCCTGAGTTTAGCTTGATGGCTAGATGGTCTGGGTGAAAATGTAACATGATAATACATGACAAATACATGAATTCAGTAAGTTAGCCAATGGGACAATGAACTAATCTGGTTATAAATCATCCTCATTTCCCTGCTTTATGTAAGTAACTGAATTAAAGCAAATGAAAGAAAAATGCAAGTTCCTTAAGGGTAGAAATTCAGGCAGCATTTGTTGAGCAAATAAATAATTATTTCTGGAGAGGGAACATCACTAGACAAAGTCATACAGGATAAATGTTCACATGCATAGCTTGTGTTAGCTTCACCAATACTCCCTTTACCCTACAGGACAGCACTACAAAGCGGCTAGGTAAACACGAAATCCTCAGAGAGCACGTATAATGGTAGACTCTTTGAGGATGTGTAAGAAAGACTGCTGCTTTTAAAGAACATTACTCTAAAATGTATAACTGAAATGAGGTTTATTACCTCAGGGTAGTGAAGTTAATTAATTTCAGAAGAAAGAGAGGTCTATATGGGCTAAAGTGATCAAAGAAGTCAGAATGAGGACAATAACTGAGGTAATCTTGATAAAAAGGAATTTACAAAAGGCTGAGGTGAGGAGGTAAAAGGCATCCTACGTACAACCAACGATTTGCGAGGATCCAAGTGAGCAGAATTCTGGAAACAGCGAGTAGTTGAATTCAGCTAGTGAGTATACTAAACAGACTATGGCAATAAAAAGAAGGTTGGAGTCAGATTATAAGAAGTTTCATTTTTCAGACAATGGAGAATTATCAAAGATATACGAACATGGGAAAATGAACCCAAGCTTTTGGACTAAGAATGAAGAGGAGGAAGAACACGTTGGGGTGAGACTGAAATGGGGAAAGAAGTTTTTAACAGTCCCAATCCTATGATTACAGTAGCAAAAGAAAGGTCCATGTGACATAACAGAAAATAAACGTGGAAAATATTTTTAACTCTTGTTTCCAAAGACAGGAGATGGCATCATGATAACTATGACTGAGTGGGACAATGTTAAACAACGCCAATCCATTGAAGTTAGTGTCAGGAAAGCTTACCAGTCTCCTAGAACAGTACTTCTCAAACTCAGATCACTTGGGGATCTGGCTAAAATGTAAATTCTGATTCAGTAGGTTTAGGGTAGTACTCTCTATCTTTACATTTCTAACATTTCCCAATACTGCTGTTTGATGGACTACATTTTGAGTAGCAAGATTCTAAAACATCTTTCAGTTTCCCTTTCCAAATGGGCAATATTTGATATACTATATTTAACCTATCATAGTATACCTAAATATGCCTAAGAAATTCCTTTTAAAGGTAATTTATTATAATTTGCATCAATGTCAGATGGGTTTCAAAAGCTATGGTTTTAAAAGTCCACGATGATTCAAGATTCATGGTATTCAAGATACTCAGAAATATTTTCACCTGGACAAAATCAACTTTATAATGCTGCTTCTATAACACTACAACTTTGTCATTTTTTTCAGGCTGGTGAACTAGAAGATACTACTGCTTCAAATCTTGGGGGCTGAAGTAAAAGCCCTGAAAGACAAGACTCCATCTTTCAAAGAGTACATCAGAAGTTTTGGTAAAATCCAATTAATCTGCCCTTAAGTGCCCTTATCACCATACCTTAATCCTTGAAGATAAAGGTAACAATTTATTTTAAATATCTTATTGAAAAACACCTGAGGATTACAAAAATTAAATTCAAACACCATCCTTGTGTTTAAGATTTCTATAGGACATGCCTTTAATTATAGTCTTTTACCATGAACAGGGGTGTCATTTATAAAAATACATTACTAGTGTTATATATTACACACACACGTATTAAGATTGGCTGACCTTAGATTCTTGGGATGAAATTTAAGACTTCTGAAATCTCAAATTTCATTTTTAACCAAATTAAAGGTCAATAACAACCTTTTAGGTAAATTAGCTTCCATGTGTATCAATGTCTAGAGAACAGAAGTAATATTGTAAAATTGGAAGATACTGTCGAAGACCAGATCCAACAATTTCATTGCAGAGGTAAGCAACTGAGGCACAGAGGCTAAAAAGCCCAGAGTCACATAGATGCTAGTGCATGTTAAAAAAAGAAGGGGGAGGAACAAATTAATTTTCATATCTATGACTGTACAACGTACAATGACGTATAAACTGAAACATGTTGAAAGAGTTTCTGGTTCCTCTAATGACTAATGCATTGTTGATTTTATTAAGGTCTTATAAATCATTGATATCCAAGAAAGGAAGACTACATACTAACAAAGAAAAGACATGTTTCCCCACAATTTAAGAACTTCATAAAAAATGCAATCTGAATAGAGAATGACACATATACACCACGCACTGGGGATAGGGCTGTGGTGGGGTGGGTAATGGGATGGGGTATAAAGAACAAAGATAAGACTGGTAACTCTTATCTTCTCAGTAACGGTTTGAGGAAAGCTTTCACATATAGAAAACCAGGTTAAAAAAAACCATCTTCTTTTACTCTTATGAATCATTTTTTAATTGGTAAAATCGGGAATTAGATTTGGAGGACTGCAAAGCTTTTAAAAATACGAACTATAGATAGCAGTTGGATGTGCATGTGTCATAAGCTCTGTCACAATTAAAAGAAAACCAGAGAACCCTTTTTTAGCCATAAAATAATGAATTTTGTGCTTATTACAAATGCTATAAAATTTATTAGCACAAGTAAAAGAAAAATCACTGGAGAAGTTCCATGATATCAGAGACAATGGGTTTTAAATCACAGGCATACATTATTATGCCTAAGTTGACAGATCTGCACTGCAATGCAGAAATGCAAGCAATATTCCAACATCTGCACCAGAAGGCAGAGACTAGACATGATTCTAGAATAAAGGGCTCTTCAGCTCTTACCTGTTACCTGTGCAACAACTGCTTGGGAAATCCTCCGATTGGCAAGAAAGGCTTTGATTTCCTCTTTTATCACACTGCTGTCCCTCCTAACAAAAACAGAAGACAAGACCAACAATGTATGTTGAAGGTAGAAATCCTCATCTTTGCTAAGAAAGGTGAAGCAAAGAGGTGGGGAGAACATAGAAAGAAAGGACACAAAAATAAAGATAAACAGACCAAGCTTGTGTGAAAACATGAAATTAAAACAAAGCAAGAAACACCAAATATTCAAGTCCTAAAACATCACACCACCAGACAGACACTTTAGTGAATGCCACAGTAGATATAAGTCTCATACCAGAGGATGGTTAATCGCATGCTGTGTATAATTCACATTAGGAACAAGGCTGCCATATGGTATATACAAAGTTTCATTACTGGGAATGAATATATCTTACACAGACAGAAATCCTAGAAAAATAAAAAGCAACAACAGCGACAAAAATAAGTTGTGAGCAGATTTTGGTTTGCATGTTAACTATGCAACTGCATAAGTAATGTTCAGTTCATTTTAAAACCTTTGTTAAAGGAATAGAAATCATCATCATTCTCACAACTGCTAAAATATTAGCCATTTTAAGAAAGGTTCTGCCTTTTAATTTGTCTTCTTCTTCCTGTATAAATCAAAACAATTTTAAGTGAGATGGGTTGAATATAAAATTTAACATAAAAAGGTACTTATTAATTTCCTATTACATGTAACACAAAATACTTTAAACTATATTCTGTGTCCTTGGGATTATACATTATAGACCTAATTTTTCCTCCACTATGATGCTTCATAAATTTTCACTTATTTAAAAATTCAACAGATTCTCAAGACTCGACATTCACTAGAATGACAATGAATGGCAAGATTCCACCAGAATAAACAGAAAACTTAAGTAAAAATTATACTCAAGCCCTTAAAGCTGACCAATTTCTCTTTGAATGGTTTACGTCCAAAAGGATTACATAAATAGAGCACTGATTTTTTGTTCAAGCTCAAAAGTAACGCAGAATAGTGGTAATTTATAATGTAATACGGGGGTCAGCAACCCTTGGCCCACAGGCTAAATCTGGCTTCCAACCTGTTTTTATACAACCTATGAACTAAGAATGGTTTTCACAGATGAACATTTACAGTCAATTTGATAACAGGGAACACTAACTTAACATGAAGTAAACAAAATATTATCTCCCCCGCCCTGAAAATTCTATTCTTCTCATTAGTAGGCCTCTATTTTAAAAATTATATTCAATTTTATTATTCTATATTGAATTTTGTCAACAAAGTCTAAAACGTTTACCACCCAGCCCTTTACAGAAAAAGTTTACTGGCCCCTGATCTGAGAGAAAGGGATCGCGAAATCTTTACAAATCGTTTTGTGAATGAACTACAAACTCCTTACAGGAGCTCAAGTCTCTCTATAGATTATTTCGATCAAAGAAAGAAAAGTTTCCTATCCAAAAAGAACCAGCTGTGATTTAACTTAGAGCAGATATTTTAGCCCCTTGATGAGGAGGGGCCATACATGCTATTGGTAGATTTCATGCTCCCTTTTAGGAATAGAAAAGAGATGAGAAGTGAAAGAAGAGACAGCTTCCAATCTGGAGCTCTACAGTATATTCTTAATCTACTGCTTGGAAATCCTACTCAAAAAGATTCCTAAAGGAAGAAAATAGTCAGCTGCCTAATCCAAAACTTAAAATTTCTCACATTGATCTAGATACTGACTAAATTCCTTCCAAAATGCTTGTTTACATTTGAAATATTTCTTTGAAAAATATGCATTCTCATTTTATTTTTAAAATTGTGTATCTGAAAGAAAAGGCACAAACACATTTTAAAGTCAAACAAAATAATAAACTGCTGAGTAAAATACAGGTAATGCAGACCAAGCAGCTTGCAAATATCCATCAATAATTGTTGAACAAGAGAGAACTTCAGCAGTATCTACTTCAATTGGCTTATGTAAATAAAACAACAAAGTCATTTAGTTTCTGATACAGCTGCAAAATTAATCTGAAAAAATTTAAATAAAGCATTGCATTTCAATTTATAGAATGTCCTTCTAGGAAACTGAAAACTGACTTGAAGAGAATTTTTTTAAGGCTAAATAAAAAATGATGTGCTTTCGTCAAGAAAATGATTAAATGGTATTTTCTTGACTACTGATTTAAATTGGAATTTAAATCAACTTATTTTAAATCAAATTCACCTGGAGTAGATGCCAAATCATAAAGAGGAGATAACAGTCAATTATCCCAATAGGAAATATCCAGTTTCTGAATTATTCACAGTCTTGCAGTATAACATTATCAAGGACTGCAGCAAGACAAAAAGAACCCCCAAAAGTCTGCAAAATAGCAGCAATTCAGTGACCCTCTCATAGCCTGTATTTTTAGATATGTGGCAAGTTTTTAAGTACCCACCATGAATTAAAAGAAAAATAGGGGCCGGCTCCATGGCCGAGTGGTTAAGTTTGCGCGCTCCGCTGCGGCGGCCCAGGGTTCGGATCCTGGGCGCGGACACGGCACAGCTCGTCAGGCCACGTTGAGGTGGCGTCCCACAACCCACAACTAGAAGGACATGCAACTAAGATATACAACTGCGTACCGGGGGGGCTTGGGGAGATAACGCAGGGAAAAAAAAAAAAAAGACTGGCAACAGTTGTTAGCCCAGGTGCCAATGCTTAAAAAAAAAAAGGAAGATTGGCAACAGTTGTTAGCCCAGGTGCCAATCTTTAAAAAGAAAAAAAAAAAAACATACTTCTTTACTCAACACTTTACCAGAGAGAAGCTTTTCCAAATTGAATAAAAGCCTAAGACTTAAAAGATAAGGGTGTGCTTAGGAAAGTCACTTAATAAAGCTGGACCTTAGTTTCATCATCTGGTAAAATGATAACATTAATACCTCTGTAATAAGGCTTTTAAAATTTCTCTCCAAGCAGTGAAATTAAATTTAAATAAATTTAATATTAAATGTGTGTGTATAACATATAAAACAAAAAGTTCTTCAATGTAAAAATTTCTTAACCTGTAAAAGCATTACATAAATGACTATTATTTTATAAAACCCCAGAAAGAATCTCAGGAAAAGAAGAAAAGAATGATCTGCTATAACTATACAAGATTGAAATTAACATCTGTATCAGGTACTTCCAGGCAACATAAAAGATTTCTATAGTGAATTTAGACACAAGCAGTGATATGTCATTTAGTGGGTTTCTCTAGGTATTTTCAAAATAGCAACAGCATTCAACTTTCACTGTGTCCAATTCTCTTACGTATTTCAAAGACTTCCATTCTACTGAGTTAACTTTGTTCTTTAAACTTTCACATGTTCCCCCTTATTGACCTTTCTTCAGTGACCGGCCTCTGCTACTGTCCCAGCCTTGTAGCCTGTGAAATCACCCGTTTCTAGGTGTGAAAACTCCTTCATTTTACACCAAATGTAATTCTCTCATCTTCTTACTTTCTCTCTTCATCTGAAATCTGACATCCTCTTTAAAGAGAATGAATTCCTTTTTCCTGCCTTCTTTTATAAAATCTCACATCCATAATTTCTACTCCTCAAGTCTTATGGAGTTAAAGTGAAGCGTAGGCTGACTTTCTTTGACTCCATAGCTGACTTCCAAGATAAGCTACCACTCTATTTGCATCTAACCACTTAAAGTCCATGTGATCTCCTCCTACTGCCTTTCCCAAATCACAGCCATGCTGGATTCATCCATCTATCTGGGTGACTTCCACATGAGGATAAAATTCTTCCTTTCCACCCTCCACTGCCCTTATTTTTATAACTTACTAAACTTTCCATTTTTATCTACAGATCTTTCTTAATATCTGGATGAATTAATCAGTAATGCCTCTTTGTGGAATCAGTCTTTTTCAAGACACAATTTACTTGTTATCTATTCAGAGAAGCTCTCCCTTCTTTAGCTTCTTTTTAGCTCACAGAGTTAAAAAAGATCTTTTCTTCCAATAGCTAACTTTACCATTTCAATTATACTACTCACATGCTAATACATTACATGTTATTCTGTATTACAGTTGTTCCTGATCTGGTCTTGTCTCTCCTACTAGCCTGTGAAGTCCTTTAGCACAAAGATTGTATCTTATTCATCATGGGGATTGAGTATAATAGAGCTTAATTTGTTCAATGAATGAACAAATCTGTAGTTGTAAGATAAAAGGTTGTAAAATGGAAAACCTGATCTAGATAATTTATAAAACAGCTCTAAATTCTTAATCTCAAATATGTTTAAGCTTCCCAAATCAGAAAGGAAAACAGTTATTTATGCCAGCTTGAAATAGCAATGCTTCCTTTTCTGGAACACAGGATATTAAAGACTACATGTTTAAAAGTGGTATGTTTTTAAGATCTTCTGTATTCTCTTGGTTGATATACACTCCACATTCTTTAGGACCTCTTAAAGGTAGCCATCTCAAAGACTTCCAGTGATAGAGTAATGCCTACTAAGACAGACTATTTCACAGGTGGAAAAATATAATTATATACAAATTCTTTCACGTTTGAATAAAAACTTTCTCCCTTCAATATCTACCCATGAAGATAAAGCATAATGTAAAAATTTAAAGGATAACTTTAAAAGAAAAGCTACTCTATATGTATAAACAACATAACAATATTTTGACCTATAGAACATAAATACCTTCCTATACAAGTAAATAACCCATTGTTAGGCATATACATAACCAACTCAGAAGAAAGTCTCAGAATCTTGTATAAAATACTAACTAACATACTCATAAAATTTAGTACATGGGTAGTTAAGAATAACATCTTTAATATACAGCATTGTTTACTAATTCTGATAAGCCTCATTTCAACTGTTATTTTACAATATATACACAATAGAAGAGGTACTTTAATAGATGTATGCTATTAGCAGATGTACATATATACCTATATATAAATATATATATTAATAGATGTATTTAAAAAATATTAACATGTAAAATGAGTCTTCATTCCAGCTCTTGGCTTTAAAGTCCTTCCTAAAATATTATATTCAATAATTTGTTGAGAATTCACATTCTAGTTTCCCTTTCTCTTTTTTACCCTGATCAATTAAAAAACAGAAAAAGTAGCAGTTTCTTTCTGATTCTTTAAGTTGATCAGGTGTATAGTTATAACCTAATCAAGTTCAACCAAAACAAACAAACAAACAAAGCGAAACAATAAAACAGCACCAAAACTCTCCTTCGTGTACCTTGAAATTGTTAGGAGTTAAGATTGTGGACTCAGTGGGTTATAAGATTTGAAAAATATATCTTATGGTTGAGTGGTTAGGGAATGTGACCATGCAAGAGGTGAATTACATATGATATACATAGAAAAGGAGGCAAGAAGGCATTCAGGTACCCATTTTCCCCAACTAGAGATCACCAAATCCAACCCACTATAATATCATCATAGTGTTCAGTGATCAGCAAGGGCAGGATAGCCCTATGTGGACATAGGATACTCAGAAAGATCCACTGCTCAAGAATTTCTCTGACAATCTACCAAATAAAAATTCATTTGGTTAGTAAGTGATTGATTTGAAGTGGCAAACATCATGTTGGGGGGAAAGGATAAGCCCATTAAGGCATTCACACTTTGTGTTGAGTTACATTAACCACCATTCCTAAAATCTTATTGAAATTTACAGACATGAAAAATTTATTTACAGAGGCAACAGATAGCAGCAACACATTGGTAATAAAGACACGGGTTAGAATTCAAGCTCTGTGACTTAATATTTAAGTTTTCTTGGGCCAATTATTTAATTTTTGTGAATCTCAATTTCTCTGCTCCACCTCACATACAGCATGGCTGTAATGATTAAAAGTGAGAACAGTCATGCAATAAGCTTCTCCCTCCGACCCAAGGATTGTTGCTATCTGCAACTTGAGAAAAACTAGAGGTGTGCATAGAGGAGTAGTGCAGGTGTGGCTTAGGGCACAGCCAGAAGATTCAATGAGACCCCAAGACGATTAGAGGACACCAAGACAGCAGTTCTAAGAAAGAAGCAAAGGAAAGGAAGAAGATAAAACGTCCTAACTATATAACAGGCGGCAACATGTAAATCACTGATAACAATGCATGAACATGTATCTATTTAACAGAGAAACTTGAATGTGTGTAACTGTGGGATTTAACTACAAATCCTAATCATTGCTAAATAGGTTTTCTCTTTAAGAACACAGATGAAGTATATCATTATGACAACCTAAGAGTTAATAGTCAAGTTTTCAGACCCTGGCCAATCTTCCAGGCCTTTGTTAAAAAGAAAGTTTTCCCAGACTTCCTGTTAGTCTAACACATGTTTGGGAATTAACTGTTATATTAAAAGTCATATCGAAACTGATTAATGGCAGCAACAACAAAAAGACAGGCAAGCATCCTCAGAAATAAATTTTTGTTTATATCCTCTCTACTCAAGATAATTAAAAGCTAATCTTATTATATTTTAATGACTGAATTCTATGACTGAAGTAACTTCTATTTGCCCAAATGGTTCTCGCTCTTAAACACGTTAAATTCGAAAGGAACATCTGAACTTTGGCCAGCTGCTTTAACAAGTGAAAATGAATTCAAAGCCAAATTGATCTCTTTATTTTTAAGTTTTAAAAGGTTAAATAATAGGGTCTTGTGGCTGCTCTATGAAACTATTCATCACAGGAATTACATTGGAATCTAGATACAATAGCCCATTTAGCCTACAGTTCTATATAAGGCAGTTCTACCCTAAAAATAGTTGCAGGACAGTTTGTTTAAAAGATTTTTCACTATTGCATACTATAGGATAGACCTTATGACGATATTAAGTTACCATTATATTATCTTCAAGTTTCAAAATCTTTAAGAAGAAATATAACTCATAATTATAGGTTTTAATTCTATTTCTGACAAATTCCTGCTACAGTTTCTTTCATTATCTACTGTAACTAATCCATTTGTAGTCTCTCCCCCTACTACAGTAGTGATAATTACTGAAAACAATGCTTTTATCATCTCTATTTCCTACAGACCGTAAAAACTCCTTAATTCCAACCAAATTAAACATAAATTATTTGTATGGAACTCAGATCTTTCAAGACCTATACTGTCTAATAATACACTATTCTTACTACGAGAGTCTAGCCCATCTGCAATCTTTATAAGACTAAACATGCCTTGCCTTTTCCACCTTTTAATATTCCCTTAACTTTAAGTAGAGTTCCTATATTCCAAAACAGAGCCTATCCTTTAAGGTTTAGCTCAAATTTATCCAGTCACTTAACATACTAAGCCCCTACCATGTGCCAAGGACAGTTCTAGATCCTGGAGACACAGCAATCAAAACACATGGTTGCTGCCCTCAGAGTGTCCCAGGTCCAGTGTCAAGCCTTTCCTAAGGACCTCTGTTGAAAGTGGACTTCTTCTTTTCTCTGTGTTTTAAACTGTAAGTGCTTACACTTATCTTGTAATAGATAACATTTAAAAAATTATATATATATATATATATATATATATGGCATCTATTGCTAAAATTAGAACTTTAGCTTCTTAGGGGTAGAAACCATGTCTATTTTCCTTCCTAAGAACACTACTTTTTATATAATAGTTGCTCAAAATTATTTTGTTGATTGGTATGATGGAGGGAAAAATTAACAGTGTACACAATCTGTATCATGATGAAATCATCTTATCCCTAAGAAAGATACTTACAATAGATTTAAAGATTAGAACATATCTGTTAACAACTCAGAAAATTCAGACGTTAGCAATTAGACCCATAAAGAGAGGGCAAACCTTTGCTTTGACAGAGAAAATGGAAAAGGCTTATCAAGCAGCAAAGAGAAAGGGCTGAAGTAAAGAAGAGAAAATTTGAATTAAAACCATAAAATTAGAAATTTTTTTCTTTCATCTCCAAAGAGGTGAGGGATAAATCACAGTTCTTATAGATAAGTAGCTGAAATATAGCTTATTACTCAAAATCAATCTAAGAATATAGACATTTTGGGGACTCTGAATAAGCAAAGCAACTAACCTCATTAACTCCTCTACTTTATCATCTACATCTAGGTCCTCTTCTGAGGCTTCAAAACTGTATGACCTCTGACCCATGCTGTTTGCATGGTAGCGAGTTGGTGACATCTTTCCATTGGATGTAGACAATCGCTCATTATTCTCCCTCCCATTTTGATTGGTAGTGCAAGGCTGTGGGGAGGTATCATAACTGTTGCTAGGTGATGGGGACATTCCGGAATGCTGTGTCTGTGTGGAAGCTGTAGCTGTAGAGGAAGATGCTGGAACATTGTTGGTACTATTCCCATATGAACTTCCTCCATAGCTGGACCTTCTTCCAAACTTGTCACTATGCTCTTGATCAAGACGGTCCAAAGTTTCCAAGGCATGAAGAATTTCATGTTTAGTCATTCCAGTACGTCGAAGGCGCTGAAGCAGATCTATCTGCTCTATGGTAAATCTGGGTTCATCTGTATAGTGAGACATGGTTTCCAGCAAACTAAAAAGAAAGATTAAAAAAATTTCCTTTATTTACCACATCTACCAAACAACATATCATTACAGACAATGCTCAGAAGACGATGTAACACTTGTACATCAACTTCTTTACTAAAAATGATTAAGACATTATTATTATATTATAATAACAATAATAATTATTACTCCATGCTCGAATGTTTTTGTCATGGCAATGGGCTGGTACAGATATTGACTTTATTAGCAGACTGACATTTGATACAACATAAAATCTAATTTCATATGGCAGACAATTTACATTTTCCTCATTCTGGTAAATATCTGAACCAAAATTTCAGTTAGAGCAATAATACCAAAATGACAGATTAGATGCATACAGTCTTAAGCCTAGGCTCACAGGTAATTTTTCCATCTCAAATTTATTATTCTACATTAGAGTATTAATGGAAAGTTGCTGAAAAAATAGTTTATATTATCTTGTTTTACTAAATATCAGCAAAATTGACCTAGGAGCTCTATAACTTCATTTAGTGTAAACAAACGATTTGGTAAGCTAAGCTCAAGCAAATATTAATAATCAGCAAAAATATTTAATAGAAAAGTAAGAGAGGTACATAAAAAACCTTAGTAAGTACCATTTTACCCACCACTTAGGAATTTTGTATTTCATCTCTATAATGCATTGTCAAATACTTATCCTGAGAAATGGATCTTTTGCGTTTGCAGCCAAACTGAACTATTCATTTTTCTTAGGAAATTCCTTCTACATTATGTTTCCTTTAACACAAGATACTGTAGCACACCAGAAAATGTCCAGAGTCAATAACAATATTAAGTTTAAAAGAGTTGTCAAATATCATAAAAATTCTCACTAAAATTCCTTTTTTATAAAATCTGATTTTCCTATTTAAGATTTTTTAAAGTGGTAATTTTCCTATTTTTATTTTTATAGCTTTAGTGCCAAATGGGATGCATGGCATACAGTAGGCTCTCAATAATTATTTGCTGATGGAAATAAAGGAATTTTCTCATCCTTTACAGGTAAACATCTGCTCTGGGCTAGTTCCCCTAAGCTGTTGGAGACTGGTTTCTTCATCCCTCTATACTAAAAATTTATTGAATATTTACTTCTAGGCAGGTATTGGGGAAGAGTTTCATATAATGTAATCTCATCTAATCCTCACAACTCTCTGTGGTAATTTTTTAACAATTTTATATTGATTGATTTGTTGAGGAAACTAAGGCTCAGAGTGGTTTTATACCTTGCAAAGAGTCTGATTAAGAAGTAGAAAAAGAGGGACCGACCCGGTGGTCTAGTGGTTAAATTTGGGCACTCCGCTTTGGCGGCCCAGGTTCGGTCTCCAGGCATGGACCTGCACCACTTGTCAGCAGCCATTTTGCAGCAGCGATCCACATATAAAATGGAGGAAGACAGGCACAGATGTTAGCTCAGGGCAAATCTTCCTCAAGCAAAAAAAGAGGAAGATTGGCAACAGGTGTTAGCTCAGGGTGAATCTTCCTCAGCAAAGAAAAAAAAAAAAGAAACAGAAAAAAAGATTCAAAGATCTTACTGACTCCAAAAGCATACATCATTTTGCTTTCCAATACATGGCAAGGCTTACTGGAATCATATGATTTGGGACATAGGCATTTTTCACTCTTTTAGGTCTCCAGTTAAAATCACTTAAAAAGCCAGCCTGGTGGCACAGCAGTTAAGTGCACACATTCCGCTTCGGTGGCCTGGGGTTCGCCGGTTGGGATTCCGGGTGCGGACATGGCACATGCTCGGCAAGCCGTGCTGTGGTAGGCATCCCACGTATAAAGTAGAGGAAGATGGCCACGGATGTTAGCTCGGGCCAGTCTTCCTCAGCAAAAAGAGGAAGGTTGCAGCACATGTTACCTCAGTGCTAATCTTCCTCAAAAAAAAAAAAAAAAATCACTTAAAAACCACTCTATTGATGGACTGGGTACTCTGGTAATACTATTTTATATGTAAAATGTTTGCTCTATCTAGAATTTATAGTTACTTAATGAGTGTGAAAGGATTTGAGCTTTATTTTTTCCCAAATGGATAGCTGGTTGTCCAATATACTATACTGAGTAATATGTCTCTTCTCTGATCTGAAATGCCACATTTATCATATATGTACAAAATTTCCACATAAACTTGTACCACCTTTGGACTCTCTATTCTACCACTGATTGTTTTGTCTTTCAAATACTTTAAAAAATAAGCCGGCAGACATCTAGAATTTTTATGTGAAATTGCTCTAGTTTTAGAGACAGGCTCAATAAAAATAAAAACAAACACATTTTTTGGACCAAAATAACATGTTGCAGTCCATTTGAGCCCATGGGCCACAGTATCTGCTTTATACATATACATATTATCTTCTGCTTGTTTAGAATATTCATTTGTGTAAGCTATCCATCATACAAGTCGTATTTTCATGATTATTACATTGTCTTGATTGCCAAGTTTTTTCATTCCTAAATTTTATAATGAAAACTTTTAACCATACATAAAAGTTGAAAGAAATTTACAGTGTGAATACCCATATCCTAACCACCTAGATTTTACCATTAACATTTTACTTGCTTTACAACATATCTATCCATCCATCTCGCTATTCATCTTTTTTTTTTTTTTTGAGGAAGATAGCCCTGCACTAATATCTGCTGCCAATCATCCTCTTTTTGCTGAGGAAGAGCTAACATCTGTGCCCATCTTCCTCTACTTTATATGTGAGATGCCTGCCACAGTACGACTTGACAAGCAGTGCATAGGTCCACAGCCAGGATCCGAACTGGCAAACCCTGGGCCGCTGAAGTAAAATGTGTGAACTTAACCGCTGCACCACCAGGCTGGCCCCTATTCATCTTATTTTTTGATGCATTTCAAAATCAGTTACAGACATCTGTATACTTCCTCCTTAATACTTCCACATGCATGTCATTAACTAGAGTTCAGTATTTGTTCAGGTTTTTTCTTCTGAGGTAAAATTTACATAAAAGAAAATACACAAATCTTGTGTTTACCATTCCATGAGTTTTGAAGTGCATGCACGGTGAAACGCAAATCCCTATGAAGATACAGAATATTACCGTCACTCCAGGAAGTTCCCTCATGCCCCTTCCTGGTCAATCCTGTCCCTTCCCTCAGAGGCAACCACTGCTCAGATGTTTTTCCCACCATAGGTTAGTTTTGCCTGTTCTAGAATTTCATAGAAATGGAATTTCTATGTACTCTTTTGTGTAAGGCTTCTTTCACTTAGCAGAAAGTTTTTGAGATTCATCTATGATGTTGTATCAGCAGTTTGTTCCTTTTTACTGCAGAGCAGTACTTCACTGTAGGAATATTTTAGACACTTGGACTGTTTCCAATTATTAGCTATTCCAAATTATTTGGCTATTAAAATTGTACTACACTAATTTTCTTGTTAGCTTAATATACCCCCATTTTTATTTATATATATATATAAATATAATATTTTTTTTTTCTTGAGGAAGATTAGCCCTGAGCTAACATCTGCTGCCAATCCTCTTCGCTTTGCTGAGGAAGATTGGCCCTGAGATAACATCTGTGCCCATCTTACTCTATTTTATATGTGGGATGCCTGCCAGAGCATTGCTTGATAAGCAGTATGTAGGTTCACTCCCGGGATCCAAACTGGTGAACCCCGGGCCACCAAAGCGGAGCGCACCAACTTAACCACTACGCCACCAGGCCACTCCTCCGCCCCTTACTTTTTTTTTTTTTTTTTTTTTTGGTGAGGACAATTGGCCCTGAGCTAACATCTGTTGCCAATCTGCCTCCTTTTGCTTGAGGAAGATTGTCACTGAGTTAACATCTGTGCCAATCTTCCTCTACTTTGTATGTGGGATGTGGCCACAGTATGGCTTGATGAGTAGTGTGTAGGTCCACCCCCGGGATCTGAACCCATAAACCCTGGGCCACCAAAGCAGAGCACGCAAACTTAACCACCACCCTACCAGGATGGCCCTATCCCCATAATATATTATCATCTGGTTGGGAGAGAAGAGAAAACTTTCAACCAGAGTAACTTGTTTACTTTTTCTCCTGACCAATTTCAAAAGAACAGTATACTTTGCTCAACACAAACGATTTATTATTAAAATGCTATGCAGTATTGGTACTGTTCTATGTTCTATGCTAGTTACATTACAACACAGGTGCATTCACTATGAACATTCACCAAGCTGTACACTACTGATTTCTACATTCTTCAGTAGGTATATTATACTTAAAGTTTGTTGAAGAATCTATGTGAACATTTTCCTAATGACTTATAACAGATACTTAACACTTTAGTTTCTCTTTTAACCCTCAGCCCTTTGTCAACTCTTTTAAGTGCTTAGTAATATATTAATCCTAAATCCTAGGAAGTTCTTTCTAAAAGCAGCTGTTGAACACCTTTAGTAATCCAAATAATTTAGCCCTTAGTTTTTTGATTTGGTAAACTGAGGTTTCTATACATTATTCTTTCCCCTTGACAATGAAGTAGACCTGTCCACTGCTCACTTCCTTCTTTATGCTTTCAAAATACTTCATAAACTGACTTTACTTTAGATATGAGACTCCAAGAACTGTTTTATTATATGGACACAAAAAAACAACAATCATGATATTTTCCTATCCTATTTATATCAGAGCAGATAGTAATTTGTATATAACTCTTCAAAACTCTCTCTGTAGGGGGTAGCACTCTGTACACTGGCATAAAACTAAAATAAATTATATGAATATAAGAATATAAATAGATGAAGAAACATATCTATCCTAAAGCTTGTAGTAGAACTATCACAACTAAAGAGTCCACAGTACCTAAAACAATGTAATATTTCATGTCGTTTCAGATTCACTGATGATGGGAACCACTTTTATTCCAAAAGTCATAAAAGGAGATAATAGAAGGCACCTATTATTTTGTCTGCCTAGAAAGGCTCATTGTTTCCCACCACTCGTCCTTGGGGCTGCCACTAATAATACTCTACCTCCTGGCCAACGGGGTGGGCACAAAAGGAATCTAAGCCTTGCCCTCCTCAAAATATTCAAGTTAGACTAATGGGAAGATGGAGGTCACTGTAACTGCGCTGAGTTGTGGGAAGATGTTAATCTGGGTACACTCCTCACCATGTTGAAGAAGCTAGTTTGTAGGAGAAAACAGCAGATGTATCAAGTACTGCAGAGCAAAGGAGAAAGCTCTGCAGTGTTCATATCCCTCGTTCTAGCAATTCCTAAGCTCCTGCTACAACCTTGCTTTTCTTGTTGTATTGTTATTTAACAGCATAAATTTTCCCTTATGCTTCACTTTGTTTAAATTAGATGTCTGTGCCTTGCACCGAGAGGTCCCTAATAAAAGATATACCTAAAGTAAAAACATCTACAATTGCTAGAATGAAATGTATGATCATTATAGAGTAGATTGATAATGGCATAAGGAGCAGGATCAAATCATGCATATGACACTGAAGGTACAATATTTTACTGAGAAAATGCCAAGATTAGAAGCTTTCTTGGATATTGAGAATAATATTCCAATGTGCATTAACATAAACAAAGGCATACATTCTGTCATTTCCAAATTTTATTTCTCATAATTTATCTAGTTTAAGCACATAATCATGAAATTATGGCAGTATGTGACCTACAAAGGTCATCTAAGTCCATGATACCAGCAATTCTTTTATAACAGAAAGAGATAACATGTAAGAACTGAATTAATTTTCTCATGTAGCAAAGGACTGTTCACAGGATAAGGAACATCTTTCACTTTAAATTACTAATCTGAATGCAGACTCAGGCCAACAATTGAAAGCGATGTGAGAAGAATTTTGACACAGCAATAACACAGACAATGTTTAAAGCATAAAAGAACAATTAAATTCAGGAATTATGACTCAGTTCATAAACTGATGTTTTAAAAGACCACGCTATTGGACCATAATAGTAAGCCTATTTTACAATAAATTGTATCCCTACTTGCATATGTACTAAACCCATCTTGGATAAGGCATGAGGTCCAGAACATTCTTTCTTAAACTAAATTCTACAAACACATAGAGCAAAGAAGGTTAAAGAATGCATAAATGATTACTCTTGAAATCACATGCACAAAAATGACATTACTATCTTACTTGCAAAGCGTGAACAGTTAAAAAGATTTTATTGGATAACACAACATTTTCTTCAGCTTGATTCTGCTGTCTTTATCTTTTTGTCTAGAATGACTAAGCAAAGTACGGCCTAGTCATAAGTTAGTTTTGTTTTGCATACATGATATTTACTGCAAGATGATTTAACACATTCTATAGTCAATCATAATACTCATCAACTAAAGATGTACTCAGGCCCTTCTTACTATTTGTGGCACACTACCCTCTTTCACAATTATTATTATCATCATAGAAGTGGCAGTCTTAAAGTAAGAAAATGACAAGAAGTGAGAATAAGTAAAGAAATGAAGATTTACTGGGAACTGAGCTTGACAGTATAATAAAATGATTCTATAATTCAAACCAATAGGAGAACAGACTAAAGCAAAAGAATAGAGGCTATGACAATAGACAACAACATAAAAATGTTCTTCTCATAATAAAAATACTTCTAGAAAAATAAGATTTATATTCCAATGTGCCAATCACATTTTAATGGTTATTTTTAAATTACGACTGATTAAGACTGAGATTTAATTGCAGCCACCTTATACATGTTTGGAAAAAAATCCAAGTAAAAATATGTAAATCTATAGAGGGAGATATAAATTAGGTGTGGAATCAGAGAATTGGAGACCACTTAGATAAAAATCATTCTTTCAACTGACATTTATTGAGTGCCCCCTGTTGTCAGACCATGTACAAGGCAGAGAAGACACAACAAGCAACAAATCAGCAAAAATTCCTGGCCTCATGATGCTTACACTCTACCGACTATTGAGAACAGCCATTAGCAAATAAATCATAAAAAGAAAAAAAAGGGAAATTAAGGCTGAAAGTGATGAAGTGCCATGACTTTGAGTTCACATCACTTGAGACTATTCCAGAGCCTTTTTGATATATGACAGAGTCAATAAGGAGGAAAAAACTGAACGAAAACCTAAATAATAAGGAAAATCTATCTTAATGTCTACTTACTGCATTATAGAACTGTCAACTAAAATGGAAGGAATTTGTTTATTTATTTGTGAGGAAGATTGGCCCTGAGCTAACATCTGTTGCCAATCTTCCTCTTTTCACTTGAGGAAGATGGTTCCTGAGCTAATCTGTGCCAATCTTCCTCTACTTTGTATTTGGGACACTACCACAGCATGGCTTGATGAGTAGTGTCTAGGTCCATGGCTGGGATCCAAACCTGTGAACCCTGGGCCACCAAAGCGGAGCATATGAACTTCATCACCATGCCACCAGACCGGCCCCAAATGGAAGGAATTTAATCGAAACACAGACTGTACCAAATTTTAGAAAATACTTATGCTAAAGGAACTCTGCATTACACTCTAAAGATGCACTTAATAAGCTAATAGATTCTCTAATATCTGAAATTCCCACAATACTTTTTTTCAAAGGTCTATTTACTATGAACTAGTGGTTAGTTCATATCCTAGCACAAAACAACTCTCAACATAATACCACCATCTCAATTTGTATGTTTTGCCCAACTCCAAAGAAAGGCTACCAACCACATTAGTTAACAGGCTTGACTACATTATTATGCCCAGTAGGTAAAGTAAAATGGCCAGGGTGCTTAGAAGTTTGCACACAAAAAGCATTATTAAGGTAAAATGCTTTCAGTATTTTGCCTGTCACAAGGAATCTAACACGAGCTCTTCTGAATGGTTAGCCATGTATTTCACAAGTTTCTAGGCTATTAAGCAGTTTAAAATAAGTAGAGTAATTTTACGTTCAACCGAAAATCAGTGTCAGACTTCAAAGTTGAAAAGAGAAATGGTCAAAGAGAAAGTTGATAGATTTGAAAATTCATTCTTTATCACATGATTATGAAAAAACTCTTTCAACTCTACAAATGTCTGCTGTCATTTTGAGATCATAATCATAATGATTTCTTAACTTTATTAAAACAATTCAGAAGATAAAAATTAAGCAAAGGACTAGATACTTACACCACTGGAAAGGAACTGAGCATACTTTACATGAGGTTAAGCAATATCCTTTCTAGAGATGATCAGCGTTATTTACCATTCTGTAGAATAAAGAAGGAAAATTTAGAAATATTTATTAATCAAGTGTTGAATAGAAATTTTAATTAAATAACTTAAGGATATTAATAATTAACATCAGCTGATCATGTTTTACAAAATTATTTTGCAATTTTGAAATGAAACATTGTTTTGAAGCAAAATTTTAAAAATAGAAAAATACTATATTGAGAGCTTTCAAAATTATTCTCTTGGAAAAAGTAATGAAAATCATACCCTGATGTTCAATCTGTCAATAGACACCACCCAGGGAAACATTAAAAAATGTAATGGTAGATATATAGTATAGTGATATTCAAGATAGCTTTATGATAATAATATCAGTGCATTTACATAGAAACCTATGGATAAAAAACACACCTCAGCATGATTGCAGCTAAAGGTCTTAACTGTAGGGTAAATTCTCAGGTGCAGTTCCAAGTATGTTACTTATTTTATTGCCAGCCAATCTTGAGTGACTTAATTTCTCCAAGCCTCAATCGCCGTTATCAAACAAGGTTAATAGATAACTACTTCAAAGGGCTACAAGAAGTTAAAACATTTTTTAAGTGGTGAAGGACTTCACAAACTGTCAAGCAGCAGGGGCTATTACTACCAATTTAAAAGAGAGATGACCATCCATGGTGCATTTAGATTACTGAACACAGTGTAAGTTAATGGAGTCAGTCAGTCCAGTATTTCTATCTTCTGATTAGCATTCTACTGCTTTATTCACCACTCAGACACTTTGACCACTTTCAATTCAGACATAGATCTTAACAAAAAATGCAATCTACTTTTCATGGTTTAGGAGCTAAAGATCATATAACTGAATGAACTTATTAGCAGTTTCAAACCACAATCTATAGAAGCAATATTTCCATTAACTCAAAGTTAAGATTACAAATTAGACAAAAGTTAAAAATGTTGATGTCAAAAACTCTCACATTAAAATACCCATTCAGCAATGAATTATATTAAGCAAAACCAAAATGTCTAACAGTGACTAATGATATATGTGAAATGTACAGGGTAAAGTTAGGAATCATTCATATTTGCATATCCTAAATTGTAGTTTTAATGAAGCTCCTGTTGTCGTTAATTTTCTTACTGACTTAAGAAATACCTGTCCCAAAAAAGTAGATATAAAGTACAAAGAAAATCTACTGAAAACCTTGTTGATTCCATTTCCTAGGCAAAATAGCAATACCAAGCCACAAAACTATTGGTCAATACACATTTTTCACTCTTGCTCAAATTTAGTTAAAATATACTAACTATCTACTTGCCCTGGCATAGGCATAAGGTCATAATATGAGTAAGATACAGTCCTAATAGTGTAGGAGCTTATTAAACTGTGGGGGAGAGTGAAATAAAAATCTCACACACACAAACACCTCTCTAATAAAAGGCATAATGTGAAAAGACTAAAAATACAAAGTTTTGAGAGTAACAATTTAGAAATTAACCTAGGTTACAGAGAACTGGGAAGACTTTGAGTGAGATCTCAGCTGTTATCTGAAGATTAGAGTAAGATTTTCACCAAACCAAGGTGTGAAGGGAGGTGTGAATCAGCAGAGGAAAGAGTCCAGGAAAGGAACAGTTAAAGAAGATTATGAGGTATGTTTAGGGAATAAGTAGACCTGTGCTGCTGGCCTTTAACATGTATGTATGAGAAGCAGATAAACTAGAAAGGGAGGACTTCCACAATCTACGGAGGGCTGGTACACGCCTTGGAGCAATCCTGACCCACATTCTGTAAGTATGAGGACCATGCTACAACTGAATCAGACAATCTAGGAAGTAAATCACCAAAGACCCTCATTTCACAGATGAGAAAACTGAGATTAAATCACTGACACAGACATATGTAACTGCAAATCACTGAATTTATGTTATTTATATTTCAGATATAAATGGGCTTAAAATAGTCGATAAAAACAAACTATTCTAAGGGCAGAAGACCAAACAAACAAGGTGCTATAGAAATTCTCTCCTCTCAGGTTCAATGGCACAGAGCCCTCCTGGCATAGAAGACAGATTCTTCTTTTTAATTGACATTTCTTTTTTCATGTTTTAAAAAAGTTTAAGGACTAAATAAAAATGTGTATTAAAATCACATTCATTAGAGAAGCTATCATCAAAAAACCAGAAAATAGCAAGTATTGGCAAGGATGTGGAGAAAATGAAATCTTTGTGTATTGCTGGTAAATGAGGTGTTATGGAAAACAGTACGGTGGTTCCTCAAAAAAATGAAACATAGAATTACTATGAGATCCAACAATTCCACTTCTGAGTATATACTCAAAAGAAGTGAAAGCAAGGACTCGAAAAGATATTTGTAAACCCATGTTCATAGGAGCATTAGTCACAATTTTCAAAAGGTGGAAACAAACTATCAATAGATGAATAGATTAAAAAGATGTAGTATATACATATAATGAAATATTATTCAGCCTTTAAAAGGAAGAAAAAATTCTTACATAATAACATGGATGAACCTTGAAGACATTACACTAAGCGAAATAAGTCAGTCACAAAAGGTCAAATATTGTATAATTCCACTTATATGAGGTACTTAGAGTTGTCAAATTCAAAGAGACAGAAAATCAAATGGTGCTTGAAAGGGGCTGGAGGAGGGGGAACGGGGAGTTACTGTTTAACGGTATGGAGTTTCAGTTTGGGAAAATGAAAAAGTTCTGGAGATGGATGGCAGTGAAGTTGTACAATGTATATGTACTTAATGCCATTGAACTGTATGCTTAAAAATGGTTAAAATGGTAAATTTTATATTATGTATGTTTTACCACAATAAAAAAAGGAGAGCATTATAACAATAGAAAATGTATATTAAATGGTATTAGGGATAAAACGCCACGGATGCTGGATCACATTCAAGCTCCTGGCTATAAAAGCAAGTAACCTATAAAAGATATGGGATCAGCTCCTCACTGGACTTCTCATCTGTTATACTTTAAAAAAACAAAAGAGAAAGTTGAATAACATTCATAAATGACAGCGAGAAAAGAATTTTGTATTAACAAAGCTTATATTTTGGTATATTAAAAAAATTGCAAATATGCAAGAATTTAGAGAGTGTATTTTCTCAGGTCCCCAAAATGAGTAAAATAATTGAGAAAGAGTTCTAACTAAGAAAAAATAAACCAGAATAGAGATGTGGTAACAGGGAAGATGAAAAGAGTAATATTATAAGCAATGAAACTTTCAGTTTATATTACATAATACACAGGTAATAACCGAATGTCTAGGAATGTACAACTTATATGATAAATAAGGACTCTTTAAACAAAAGGACTAGATCACAAAAGAATGTTAATGGATTTCTATAGAAGATGTGCTAAGTTATTTATTCAAAATAAAAGAGTTGTAGGCAGGTTAGATGGAAGTAAGGAGACGTAAAAGTACTCTCGAGATCTGACCGGGAAGGAGAGGATAAGTGGAAAAAGAAAGAGAGGCATAAAATAAAAGTACTCTAAAGGTCTCATCTTTTCAAGGTCAAGGAGACATCAGGGGAAAAAATGAGCATCTTTCTGGAGAAAACAGTATTTTGTTTTCAAGTAACTGCAGGGAAATATGTATCAGCCAAGGTATAATTTTAAGGTCAAAAGTACTTAGATAAAGAGAAAGATTATACAATTAGAAAATATACATAGTTTATGACCAAGATATACTGTATATACCAAATAACATAGCAAGTAATAAAGCAATGCTTATTAGAACTTTAATAATTTTATTTTTAAAAATACAAATGGGGTTGGCTTGGTGACATATTGGTTAAGTTCATGCACTCTGCTTCAGTGGCCCAGGGTTCGCGGGTTCGGATCCTGGGCGTGGACCTACCCACGGCTCCTCTAGCCATGTTGTGGTGGTGTCCCACATACAAAAAGAAAATAGAGGAAGATTGCCACAAATGTTAGCTCAGGAAGAACCCTCCTCAAGCAAAAGAAAGAGGAAGATTAGCAACAAATGCTAGCTCAGGGCCAGTCTTCCTCACACAAAAAAAATAAAAATAAAAAATACAAATATACTGGGGCCAGCCCCATGTCCTAGTGGCTAAGTTTGGCATGCTCCACTTCAGTGGCCTTGGGTTGGTTCTCAGGTGTGGACCTACATCACTTTCCGGTGGCCATGCTGTGGCAGCGATCCACATACAAAATGGGAAGATTAGCACAGACGTCAGCTCAGGGCAAATCTTCAAGCAAAAAGAGGGAGATTGGTGATGGATGTTAGTTCAGGGCGAATCTTCCTCAGCAAAAACAAAAACAAAAACAAATATACTGAGTTATTTCAGTATATCTTTTACAATGGATAACTACAGTTGGAAAGAAGAAAAAAATCAGAAATTTAAATATATTATCAATAATTCTGATTTTTTTTCCTGAGGAAGATTGGCCCTGAGCTAACATCTGGTGCCAATGTTCCTCTTTTTTTTTCTTGAGGAAGATTATCCCTGAGCTAACATTTGTGCCAGTCTTCCTCTATTTTGTATAGGGGTCACTGCCACAGCATGGCTTGATGAGTGGTGTAGGTCCACGCCTGGGATCAGAACCTGCAAACCCAGGCCACCAAAGTGCAGCAAGCCAAACTTAACCACTACAACACGGGGCTGCCCCAGTAAACATAATTTTTTAAAGATACAAAAGATACCTTGTAACCCTCTAACAAAGAACAGATGTTTTTTTCCTATGTCCAGTACCATGATCCATCATAAACATGGTCATAATGAAAGTTTTAACTAATTTCAGAGATATATAATCTAAAAAATTAAGAAAAATGTACAAACATACTTTTAAACTACAAGGTGATTTTAGATAATCTTTGGATCAAAGAGGAAATCAAAAGGGAAATTATGATCTACATAGTAAGCTATAAGAAAAAAACAGAATGATAATTAAAACCCAATTGACCCAGCAAAATTTGTATTCAGGACTAAGCTCACGGCCTTAAAGGCTTTCAATATTTTTAAAAGGCAAGGGAGGGGAAACTCAATAGATAAGAAAATAGAAAAATAACAAAATATGTCAAAGTAAACTAAGAAGAGGAACTAAGAGCTAGTGTTTGGTATTAACATAAAGTAAAGATGTTAGAGAAAGGATAAATAAGTCTAAAAGCTAGCTCTTTGAAAGATAATCACTCAGAGTTTTTAATAAGGGAGTGAAAAAGAAAAAGACCGAGAGTGAAAACTCACAAGATTCAGAATGAAAAGAGAAATACAACCATAAGTACAGGAGAGAACTAAGAAAACAAAACTAAGACAACACAGATGTAATTTCATGGCAATTCATTTGAAAACCTAAAAAGACAAGAATGATTTCCCATTAAAATAAGAAATATCCAAAATTGACCCAAGAGAAATGAATCCTTGAGTAAAACCAAATACCATAAATTAAAGGTAATTAAAAATCTACTATAGAAAAAGGCATCAAGACCAGCTGGGTCCTCAGCAGATTCTTAATCTTTAAAAAAATATAATTTTAATAACATTAGACCATAGACAAATACAGAAAGTGTTCCAATTCATTTTATGAAGTCAGAATAACTCAATGTTAAATCTAATAATGGTAGTACACGAAACATATCATAAACCAATTTCATTTAAAAGTTAAATGTAAAAATTCTAAATAAAAACAATCAAATTAGACAATAGAGTCTAGCCACGTATCAAAAACTATATACATAATTCATTGCAGAAATGCGAGTGGTTCTTTTTTAGAAATCAACCTAATTCAATATATCAACAAATTAAGGAGAAAAAAATCATATGATTATATCAACAGATGTTGAAAAAGAATTTGGTAAAATTCAGCAGCCATTTATAATAAAAGCTCTATGGAAAAGAATAGGAAAAAATTAAACATTTTTGGGGAAAAAAAACAACAGCAAGTTTCCTAAATAGCAAAATACTAAAACCATTTCAAATAAAATTAAGATGGTATCCACACACAATAAATAAATAAATATATATATACATGTATGTGTCTATACGTATATATCTATATCAAGAACTTGTTTCAGGGCCAGCCCTGTGGCCGAGTGGTTAAGTCTGCGTGCTCTGCTTTGGCGGCCCAGGGTTTCACCACTTTGAATCCTGGGCACAGACATGGCACCACTCATCAGGCCATGCTGAGGCAGCATCTCAAATGCCACAAGTGGAAGGATCCACAACTAAAACTATACAACTACGGACCAGGGGGGTTTGGGGGGAAAAAAGGAAAAATAAAATCTTTAAAAAAAAAAAAAAGAACTTGTTTCTATATGGAAATTTGAAGATCTGTGGAAGACTGGTTACTTTGAGTATAGGGTGGGAAATGGACAGATTAGGGAAAGGGTGGAAAGGAGATGGTTCACAGAAAATTTTTATTATTTTAACCATATGAATGTTATTACTCATTCAATAAATCAAATGAATAAAATTAGGAATTAGAGCAGGAAGTCCTCTAAACCTTTTATAATTTAACACTGACTTGAAGATGACAGCAAACTAATAAGACAAGAAAATAAATTAGGGCATAAATATTAGGATGGAAAAGAAAAATGCATTTTTGCTAACGGTCTGATAGAATACAGGCATACCTCGGACATACTATAGGTTCAGTTCCAGACCACCACAATAAAGCAAATATTGCAATAAAGCCAGTCACATGAGTTTTTTTGTTTCCCAGTGCATATAAAAGTTATGTTTACACTATACTGAAGTCTATTAAGTGTGCAATAGCATTATGTCTAAAAAAACAACGTACGTACCTTAATTTAAAATACTTTATTGCTAAAAAATGCTAACCATCATCTGAGCCTTCAGCGAGTTGTAATCTTTTTGCTGGTGGAGGGTCTTGTAAAAACGTAATATCTGCGAAGCGCAATAAAGCGAAGTGCAATAAAACGAGGTATGCCTGTACCTAGAAAACACAAGCAATTCTAGTAAAAAATAACCCTGAAATTAATAAAATAAATTATAAAGGAGAGCTATGATAAATACACTTAAAGTTAAAAATTTTCACTAGTTTAGCAAGAAACACCTAGAAAAATAACAGGAAAAATATTTCATTCACAGTAATAACTTGTCCTCAATATTTATAAATAACTGTATTGAGAAATAAGCCCAAAATATTTTTTTATTTAAAAATAAGATCTTAAGTTATAAAGGAGAAAATCTAAGAGCCACCAAGAAAATTGAACAAAAGGAGAAAACCATAAGTGAACTTCACTAACCACATGTCAGAATATATTCAAAAGACACTTCAGAAGTCCCCCCTTATCCACAGTTTCACTTTCAGCGGTTTCAGTTACCCTTGGTCAACCAAAGTTCCAGAATATTAAATGGAAAATTCCAGAAATAAAAAATTCATAAGTTTTAAATTGCCCTCCATTCCGAGCAGCATGATGAAAGCTGGTGCCGGCTAGAGCCGTCCAGCCCTGGCCTGTTCCATAATCATCCCTTTGTCCAGTAGCCATACTGTATGTGCTATCTGTGAGTCACTTAGTAGCTGTCTCCATATCAGATTGACTGTGAGGGAATCGCAGTGCTTTTGTCCAAGTAACCCTTATTTTACTTAATAATGGCCCCAAAGCACAGGAGTAGTGATGCTGGCAATTTGGATACGTCAAAGAGAAGCTGTAAAATCCTCCTCTTAAGTGAAGAGGTGATAGTTCTCGACTGAATGAGGAAAGAAAAAAATCCTATTTGAAGTTGCTAAGATGTATGATAACTTTTATTACAGTACATTATCATTGTTCTATTTTATTATTAGATATTGTTGTTAATGTCTTACTGTGCCTAAGTTATAAATTAAACTTTATCATAGGTATGTATGTATAGAAAAAACATAGCATATTTGATTTCGGTACTACCCAAGGTTTCATGCATATCTGTTGGGGGTCTTGGAACATATCCTGCAGATAAAGAGGGACTACTGTAATCAAACCAATATGGCACTGGCATAGGAATAAACACACACAGGTGGAACAGAATAAAGAACTTAAATATAGATACCAACACATATGAGAAAATGTACAAGTCAAAGGTTGAACTTTATTTCAGCAGGAAAGGGTATTTTTTAAACAATTATCACAATACTGGGGGTTATCATCTAGCAAAAACAAAAACTAGATCTTTATCTTACATTATATATAAAAAATAAACTCCAGGTGAAATACAGGCAAATGTAAAAAATTAATCACAGCAATACATTCTACAACAAAATTTAGAAGACATGATAGGTCTTCTAAACATCCTTAACAGCAGAAATTTTAAAAGAAAAGATGTCAGTTTAAAATTTCGTATGATGAAAAAACCATAAACTAAGCAATTAAATCAGAAAAAAATATCTGACATGTAGAGAAAGAGCAGATCTAATTTGCCAAGTTTACAAAAAATAGTCAAACTTACTAGAAGTCAGAGAAATAACAATTAGTTTAACAATGAGCTATCACTTTAGGAAAAATTTAAGATTGATACTATCTCCTCAAAAGGGTACTGTCATATTTCACTGGTCTAAATGTGAATTATGACATCCTTCTGGAAAAAAATCTAGCAACATATATTAAAATTTAAAGTACTTACACCTTTACTGGCAGTCCTACTACTGGGAATCTATCATAGAGAAATAAAAGTAATCATACATAATATGTACAAGGATGTTTATTGTCACTAATTTTCCAACTTCTTGTCTCTATAAACAGAGTCGTTTCAATCAACACAGGAATGGCTGAATAAATTACAATATACTTTGACCAATTAACACAATGCAATCATTAAAAGAATAAATTAAAGTTTTATCAGGTAACTTGGTGAGATTTGCACATTGCAGTGCTGAGTAGAAAAAGCAAAATGCAATCAAATGAGTATAACACGATCAGGTTTAAAAAGAAAAACTACAATTAAAAACAATCCCTTTATTAAAATGTGCGTCTCATGTCAGTGTGTATATCTACATATATACATACGTACATACAGATATCTAAGAACATGACCATGGAGAAAATAAAGGTAGTCAACAGGTAATGGAATTGGGGTAAAGAATGTGTGTGTGTGTATAGAACATGGGTCAGGAAGGATAAATGCATATATGCAATAGATATACACATACACATTTATGCAATAAAATTGTAAAAATTTCTACTATCAGAAATGGACTCAATTATCAAAGGATTAGGGTTGTCAAAATTCTACACAAAGTCAGGTTAAGCAATAAAGAAGTCTACTGTTAGCATTGTTGACCCTTGAAGAAAAAGATAACCCAGAAAATTCATTAGGAATAAGAACCCGTAGATGCTGTGTTACCCACAGGTGGGAAGAAGGCTCTTTTTTACCCTAGTTTCTCCCTTTAATATAAAAAGTAGTAACTACGTAAGGTAAAGGAAAAGGTGAATTTCAAGACACAACAAAAGGTAAGTCTGCCTCCCATCCCAAACTCTTTTTGTCTTCCATCCAAACACAATTCACAGTTTCTTCATACATCTTTGCACACGTGTGAGTATAACTTTGGGATAAATTCCCAGTAGTGGAATTGCTATGACAGAGTATATACATCTTAAATTATGATAGATAGATTTTGTCAAACTGCCTCTCATAGAGACACCAATTGACCCTCCCACCTTCAGAAAATACTTAATTGTGAATCCAGTACATCAGTGGTGATTTACAATTGAATTTACATTATGCAGTTCGGCATGTATCTGTTTTACTCAGTAACAGTAAACACAAAAATGGCAGAATATTTAAATCAAGGAAGAAGGAAATAAGAAACAAAGAGTTTAAGGTTTAGGAAGAAAACAAAGCATAAGAGAGAGTAAAGAGCTTAGTTACAGCACAGGTAGCAAAGGGAGAGGTGACAGAGGACACTGCAAACACCAGTTAGTGAGACCCTTAGGCCCAGATTTGGATACCAAAAGAGACTTCTCAGAAGTCTGAAACAGCCATTACACAGCCCCCTTTACTGCTCTTTTAGCACTTCACACAGAACCCAGTGTTATTCACCTAAAATACCTATTTAAAACAAAACAAAAAACGTGTTAAAGTACAGAGGTACAGAAGCCTCACAATCCCTTAAATTAGATGCTTTCAATTTACGGAGGAGGAAATGCACCTTCTTCCTGAGTAGATAAACATCTAAAACACACACACACATAAATACATAAACAAACATAATACATGAAGGTAAAAAAGGTCTTAAAACTCCACCAGAACAAATAAAAAGTGAACATCCCTTCCTTTTAGCTCTCAGTCTTTTTTTTTAAAAGTATAGTTGATATACAATATTATACTAGTTTCAGGTGTACAACAAGGTGATTCAACATTTATATACACTACAAAATGATCAACATGGCAAGTCTAGTAACCATCTGTCACCATACAAAGTTACTATGATATTAATGACTATATTCCCTATACCGTACATCACATTCCTATGACTTATTTATTTTATAACCAGAAGTTTGTGCCTCTTATTAGCTCTCAGTCCTTCTATCCAAAGATAAATACTAAGTTTTCTGTGAATCCTTATGAAGATAAAAGTTAAGAAATAAATATACATAGACCTGCATATATCTAACATACAATTCTTTTTTTATAACGTTGGATTTTAAAAACTTTTTACTATGAAAATTTGCAAACATATAAAGGCAGAGTAATAGATGCTTAAATACCCATTACCCAGCTTGAATAATTAACAACCGCCCACTCTGCTTCCTGGTTCCAATGGATATTTTCAAGCAAATTCCAGACATTTTATCATTTTAACATACAATTCTTAGTAAGCTTCAATACCTGGTTTCCAAATCCAGAGTAGATTAGATATAGAAACTTAGAAAGTGGTTGGGAAGATATAAAAAGGCTTTACCACCAAAAAATGATAGCTGTCTGAAAAGAATGAAATAAAGTAAATTAAAACAACTATTTAATTATAGATATATACACATTAACAACACCGACTCATTAAAAGTTAAAGTCATGTTTAGGATCTTTGTTTTAAAAAGGCAGGAAAGTATGTGATACATTTGTTTTTAAAAGGTTAAAAGAAAAGTTTACATTTTAGGAAGTTAATCAGAAGGTGTCTCACTTATGTCAAACATTTCTTCAACAACGCCAGATAAATGAGGCCTTACCACATTTAGTTGTGATTTGAGAGGCACATGGAGAGCTTTGCTGTGAAGAATGGTTGATGACATGTGGGAAAAACAGAACCACAGATATTAGGAATTAAAAACTCATCTAGATTAGAATACTAATCTCTCAAATAACACCTTTCATTATCTTAAAACTGTAAATAAAACTACTACCACTATTTAATGAATACTTCCCTGGGCCAGATACTCTCTGGGTTAAATGCTTTACACATACAAAGTCATTTAATCTCACAATCCCCTGAGGTAGGTAATTAAGACAAGACACTACTTGCCCTAGGTCAATCAGCTAATGGACTTCCCTTTTCTTATTAGAACTGTAGTTGAAGTACTTACTTAGGCCTCACCTTTCTCCTATACATAAGATTAGGGATATCATTTTCTATCATTTCTCTGGAGCAAATGTTTAACTGTGATAGGTATCATGCAGCAAGTTGAGCAACAGATATACCACTAAAATATTTAATGATGTTTATATTGTTTTACCCATTATGATTCATGATTAAAGGTAAGTACATCATATACCATGGAGATTTTACTCCAAAACAATTATTACATATATTACTTATCAAATCTTTAAAGACCTATAGATATTCATGTAGCTTTTCCTACATTTCCAGTGACAGGGAAGTTTAATGGAGTTTTCCTGATAAAGATCTTCCTTTTAGAGATTCTCAAACTGTTTCTTGTAACTTCAACCTACTAGTATGGCTGAATCAATAAAGACTAAATTTCCTCTTTTCTCTTCCACAAGACAGCCTTTTAAATATCTGCAAGATCTGTGCAAAGAGTCTCCATGCTAAATATTCCCAGCCTTGACTCCAGTTTGACATGGTTTCCTCCTCTGTCATTATCCTGACTGTCTTTTCTCAAAAAGCAGTTCCCAAACTCAACAGGATACTTCTGTAGAGAGTCTACCAGAGCAGGATACAGGAAACTATGAGTTCTCCTGTCCTGGACGTAAAATTATATTATTTTCTCCCACTACTCCAAAGTTCTTTTTTCTGTGTATTAAATTTGCAGAAAAAAGCCTTTTGCACACTCATTCAAGAAGCAGTGATTAAACATCTATGATGTAACTGAACCAGGCTTCCCTTTTCCCCAGGCTTCCCTTCTCTAAACTCAGCAATTTTTTTAAATGCAAAAGTTTCGTTTTTTGCTTTCTTTTTTCTTCTAAGCAAATATTACTATTTAACATATATTTATTTTATTTGTCTATTATCTGTGTCACTATTGTCTATATCTGTATCCCCTCCTAAAGTAGTATCTGCAACATAACAGGCACTACAGTATTTGTTGAACTAACTCATGAATAGATACAAGAGGGTGGAACATTCATATTCTTTATGGCTTCTGTAAAGGAGTCTCTAAACTACTATATTTCACTGCTAGATGATCTTGATGCTTTACCAGTAAATACAATTAATCAGAAGAACCACATGACTGCCACATACCCTCTAGAATTTACTATGGTAGTCTAATAATGGTAATTATAGGTTTTGATCACTATAAGATATGTGGTGGTTTTTGATGTTACTCTCAAAATGTTCCCTACTTTTCTTTCATTCTAAAATAATTATATAACCTGAAAATAAAAATACACATGCCCCTATTAATAACAGCAGGTCATTGGTAAACTCTATTGAACTATGCTATGAAATGTTAGGGAATACTTATCCTTAGGTCAGAGACTGAGCTACCATCTCTGCCTATATAGGTGTACTCGACTCAAATGTACTTGACTACAACCACGGGCACCTTTTATCATAGTCACTTTAGATGCCACTTCCCTGTGGCTTCATTATTTCTGAAAGAGTTGTAGTTGTACATACTCCGTGGTTTTCACATTTTTTGATTCATTTTAATTCAAAACATCTATGAAGCAGCTATTGTTTATACTATATTATAGCATTCCCTACTATGGAAGTCTCAGGGTGCTCTACTCCCACGGGGTTGTCACTATTAAGTTACATGTGACCCTACTCCATTCTGATTGAATTACAGTACAAAAATGTAGCAGGCAACACTTTCTATGTCAGTTTAGGACAGTTGTTCTCAAACTGTTATGTATCAGAATCACATGGATGTCTTTTAGAAGCATAGAGAAGGGGTCCAAGAATATTTTTAAACAGCTCCTGAGGTAATTCTACTTGGAAACTACTGGTTTAGAAGACAAGAAAGAACTCTCATAATGCAATGCCATATCTCGTGTCAAATACAATGTCTAGGCATAAAGACAATTTGAGCATAATGTCACTCCAAGCATCTTCTATTATTTCCCATACCAACATTCCAAGCTGACTACTTAAACAAAACAAATTTAATTAGTTATTTATAATTAAGGTAAATTTGACAGCACTTAAGATATATGTACTTCAAGGGAATTCATATAATAGACATTGATCAAAGCAACTCATAAATATTCCGAAACTAGCCTCTCTAACCTCTATTCATCTTACATAGTAAGTACTTGCCCCAGCCAAGCAATTCTCTTAGCCCTTCTGAAATGGAATGCTTTCCTCTCCCTTTCCTTTCTACCAGCCTCAGTGACTCTCTTAGTTTTTTTTTTGGTGAGGAAGATTGGCCCTGAGCTAACACCTGTTGTCAATCCTCCTCTTTTTGCTTGAGGAAGATCAGCCCTGAACTAACATCTGGGCCGATCTTCCTCTATTTTGTATGTGGCTCGCAGCCACAGCATGCCTTTGATGAGTGGTGTAGGTCACTGCCTGGGATCCAAACCCATGAACTCCAGGGCTGCCGAACTTAACCACTATGTCACTGGGCTGGCCCAGTGACTCTTATTTACAGCAAACATCCTTTTAAAAACTCTCTGCTAGAAAAGTACCATCAATATATTTCTGTTATACTATATTATAATTTGTACAACAAATCTTTCTCTCTCTCTCCTAGAATGTGAGTTTCTTAGGAGAAAGCATTGTTTCTGATCAACTGTTGTAGTTCTAGCTCCTATCAATGTGGTAGCAACGTTGTAAGCAGTAAATAAATCCTTGTTTAGCGAAGAAATGAAAGAAAATGCCTATTTTCAAGCCTCATTCAAATAAGATAATTTTAAGGGTTCCAATTCTAAAAATTAACACCAAAAGATTCTGTTACTAAATTTAAAAGTAATGTAATTGGAACATTTTCTAAGACAAATGATCAGCATGTATTAAGTACGTACTATAAGACAAATGCTGTGCAAGTGCTAAGGACAGAAAAAAATGGGCTTGGCTCTTGATAGTCAGGTAATACGAGTGTTTCCAGGACCAAAAAGATATCCTGTCATTGGTTTATGATCTACATCCACAGTGCCCTTGGAGCCAATCTCTGTAAGGACTGATGACACCCTTCAGGTAGCTAAAAATACTAGACTGAGAATTCAGGAGTTCAACAACTCCATGTTGCTTAACCCATGACAGTTCTCCAGAGTTCACTACAACAGGAAAACTTACAATGTGAATGGCAGAGTCTCCTATCATCATTATAAATGATTTTAAAAGTCTGTGTGACTAGCATTCAAAAAAGGAACTATCCCAGACTAAAACAAACACACAAAACACCATTCCTACTGGCATACATCCAGAATATTTTGATGTTAAAATATAACAGTTTACTCACAGAACCAATCTACATGCCCTGATCTATTGCTCAAACATCCAGAATATTTTGATGTTAAAATATAACAGTTTACTCAGAGAACCAATCTACATGCCCTGATCTATTGCTCAAACATACATATGGCTTCGAAGCCTCTCTACTCTTTTCCATGCAGAATATATAATACACTGATAAACAATTATCAGAGCAAAAACTTGTGGTTCTGCATGTCTGGAAGATCCAATATTTTCTTCCTCATTTTGCATTTCCTCTATCCCAGCAGTTTCCCAATGTTTAATAAATGAAATAATTATAGAATTGGAGTACGATTTCTTTAAGCTAGACTAAGGTGAGTCATAAAATCTTACATTAAATTAGAATTGAAATTAACAATGTATTCCAATCATCTCAGTTTACAGATGAAAAAAAAATCTGGTAATACAAACAAGAAACCATGACTCCCAGGTTAGTGCTTATACTAATTTACCAATAAATAAAAGCAAAAATTCCAGTCAGTCATTCAGAAACTTGGGGTCTATTTAAATGCATGTCATTTGAAGGTTTTGTTAAGAGTTCAGAGTTGTCATAAATGTGCAAACAGACACTGTCCATAATTGGCCCTAGGCAAGTATTTCCTGCAGCAGAGAAATAAAATTTAACATATTTCAGGAAATGTCATCTTAAGAAAAACCACACAATGAGATAATTGTTTGGTATCCACTTTCCCTATAGGCACTTCTTTTTATGCTTCAGTCCTGCAGGACCTTGCATTCATTCATTTATGCGTTCCACAAATATTTACTGAGCACATATTATTAGGCACCAGGAAATAGAGCAAAATCCCTGTTCACATAAAGCTTACATTCTTGTGGTGAAAGATAAGCAAATTAAAAAAAAAGTCAAACATACAATATTTAGATCATGATAAGTACAGCAGAGAAAAACATAGCTGGGAAATAATTTAGGGATTGTGGGTGGTAGGGTTACAATTTTAAATAGGGTGCTCATGGAAAGCCTCAGTGAGAAAGTTAAATCAGAGTAGAGATTTGAGCACAACCAGAAGGACCTACAACTAGTATATACAACTATGTACCGGGGGGCTTTGGGGAGGAGAAGACAAAAAATTTAAAAAAAGAAGATTGGCAACAGATGTTAGCTCAAGTGCCAATCTTTAAAAAAAAAAAACAAAAAGACTTGAATGAAGTTAGGAAGCAAGCCATGTAGATATAGAGGAGAGAACATTCAATATCAAGACCTTGAGGCAGAAACTGTCTATCACGTTCAAAGAATAGCACTGAGGATAATGTGGCTAGAGTTACAAGAGCAAAGGGTAACATTTTAAAATACGAAATCAGAGAAGCAGGGGCTACTGGAAGGGCCAGATCAAAAAGGAACCCACAGCTGAAAATTTCTATTAAAAAATGCTAAATATTATCTTAGCTAGATAGGGATTAAATCAACAGCTTCACTAGGGATGACCTAACTTTACAGGAAACTTAGAATGAGTTGCTAATGGTAGAATTTCTAATAATATCAATAGGTTAGTAGAGATATTATTTTTGGACATTCCCAGCATCCATTAAATTGTACCTCAGAAAGCATCATCAACTACTCTTAGGACTAGCTTTGAAGCATCCTCTTGTCAATTTACTAGGAGGTGAGTGCTATAAAGAAGATAAGAAGGCAGAGGATGAGGGAATTCATACACTCTCCATTCCAAGAGAAGTGGAGAAATGTTTTACCTCCCATATCTCAGGAGGATATGCTAATATATAATTCAAAATAAGCAGATAACCAATCAGATAATGTTTTACAACTAAAAGTTGAAGTCAAACAAATTCCAGGAAGCCAACTCACATTGTACTCCAATACCGATAATACTGTAACCAACCCCAGGACAACAGTTTCTTTTATTTTCCACCTTCCCCACAGTCTACAATAGTTATTTTAGGGCATCACATTTTGTATTGCCTGACTGAACAGACATAAAAAGCATCTCAAGTCATGAGAAAAGGCTTTCCTCCTGAGTTGGGGAGCACACAGCTTTCTCACACTCCTGTCTTTAAAAATCTGGGGCTGCAACTAACCATCACATTTTCTCTATTTCTTTTGTTTCTCTCTGTTTCCCATGACCTGGCCATTCCCAGTAAGATCACGTATTCTACTCCAGAATCATAACTTTATCTGCTAGTCTCCATATACTTCAGATCCCTTATTCTGAATTATTTTCCTCAGATATCTACTGACAAGCTCATGAGTTCTGAAACTACAATGATAATTATAAAAGTATAATGCACCACACAAATATACACTATTAATACTTTAAATTATTTATTATATGCTACCATATACAACTGGCCCTCAAAAAGCACCCTCTGGGGGCCAGTCCGGTGGTGCAGTGGTTAAGTTTGCACATTCCCCTTTGGTGTGCCGGGGTTCACTGGTTAAGATCCCAGGCGCAAACCTGCACATTGCTTGTCAGGCTGTGCTGTGGCAGGCGTCCCACATATAAAGTAGAGGAAGATGTGCATGGATGTCAGCTCAGGGCCAGTCTTCCTCAGCAAAAGAGGAGGATTGGCAGCAGATGTTAGCTCAGGGCTAATCTTCCTCAACAAAAAAAAAAGCAGCCTCTGTACTATAGTTTTATACCTAATTATAGGTGGCAAGACTTTTTCAATTTTTGGAAGAATTTCCAGATTCAAATCAGCTTTAAATTCATTTATATTACGTCTAACCAGCACTAAAAATGTGCTCAGTCTGTATGCCATGCTCTTTATTACTTATTTTATATGAGTTAATATACAAGAAAAATAAAGACTTAAAAATACCTATCAAGCACATTCATATTACAGATAATCCCTATGAAAGGCAGAAAATAATGCAGTCTTAAAATTCTGAGCTTATACTTTAAGCCATATCCCCAAATACTAAGTATTAGATAATGTCAACATAAAATTGATAGGTTGTCGTTTTAAACTGAAATTTATAGCTGTTAAAATCCACTCTGCTTATGGTGAACTAAAACAAAACCAAGTATATGCTAAACCAAGTGGTGTCAATTACCCTTCTTAGCAGGTTCTTTTATGAGACCTTCTCTATCTTACTTGAGACCTCTTTCTGCTGTGTTAAAGCCACAGTCTCCAATTGCTCTCCATTCTTATTCTTGTCACACATAGTTTAAAAAGTAATCTTTCTAAAATGTAAAACTGGGAGTAGGACAGAATAATACAAAGAATAAGAGACTTAAAGCAAGACTGTTTTGTGTTCAAAATCTCAGGTTCTACTACTTGTTAGTAGTTTGTTAGCCTTTTGATCTTGCACAAATGTCTTAATCTTGCTAAGCCCGGGTTTCCTCCTCTGTGAATTGTGGACAATGACATCTACCTAAAGGGGTCACTATGAGGACTAAATAAGATAGAATAATAATGTTCCTAAGTAGGCACTCAGAAATGTTAGCTCCCTAGACCTCTTGTAAGCTTGAACTACCAATCTTTGCAGAAGGTTATCACATCCTAGAGGAAAACTGATTTAAGGAGAATATCAGAAAAACAATGTAATGGCTGATATTGAGAATAACTGCTTTCTCGTAGACAGTTTATTTGGATAACTAAACTACGATGAGAAAGTAGTTTTGTGAGTATGCAGAAATCCCAAGGTAGGCAGAAAGCTCTTAGCCAAGAACTGCTTGGACAAGGCTTGCTTTCCCTAGTAACTGCAAGGACTCATTATCTCAAGTTTTTTACCAAAATTCAGATTTTTATAGTGCCTCCAACTAACCTTTTAATTACTCTAATTATAAATAAATGACTTCAACTATTTGAGAAAAAGCATCAAAGGCAGTAGTTTCTAATCATCTTAAAGGAAGTACTTTTTATCTCCCAAAAGCTGTGTCATCACCTTTGATGGATTGGGGAGGGAGCCATGGAAGTCTGACAACCTAGAGGAGGTTAAGAGGGTGAGCACAAGGAAAGTGACATGAAATAAGGACAATGGATGAAATGGCATGGTATCTTTTTCCATCTGGCGCTCTGAACTGGTTTTGAGCCCAGAAAGAGTAAAAGAGTAAATCGAAAAGATAAGAAACCTTTTCAAGAGATACTGTGAAACTGTGAGCACAAACTCTGCTGCTTTGGAATTGGGGGCGGGGGAGGGTGTGGGGGTGGAGGCAGCTCTCTAATTCAGCCCTGCACCTCCTGGGTACCTGGAAGACTGGCAGCTCTGAAAGCTCTAAAGACAGCAGTCCTGGCACTGCTAATAACCCTCAGAGAAGGCCTAGTAGCAGCGACAATGATAAGGCCCGACACTGGGGTGGCTTGGGGGATGGACTTCCCAAGCAGACTGCAAGAAAAGAATATTCACTTGTTTCTGAATGCATGTTACATTCCACTCAATGACTCCCAGAAATACTTAAGGAACTCTGAGGAAGGCTGGGGGCTTGTGTGAGCAGGAGGGAACTAAAAGCTATACTCCATCTCTAGATAGGTGATGAAGCCTAGAAACAATCATGCTACAAAAATATAAAAGTATTATGTAGAAGAGTGAAAGAACAGAAAACAATACTCTGGCAAGAGAGTCAAGAGGAAAGTCTTACCGGATTTTTTTTTTTTTTTTAAACAGGCTATTGCTCACTGAACAGGAAGTAGAAGAGAAAAAACATGAGAATGGCTGGAAAGAGGTTACTCAAGGCTCTGCTGGGAACCAACACACTTAGTTATGCAGTACCTACTTTCCAAAGTGGAATCTTTCAACTGCTTTAAAATGTTTCTTTTCTAAGGCATTGAAAGCAATGAGATCATGTTCTTGATTAAGTGCCAGGTTTTTTTCCCCTGCAACCCAGGATGTTGAAGTTAAAAAGAAGAAAAATTAGAGGAATGAAAAAGGGTGACGGTAGGAAGAATTGGGAACAGAAAACAGGGAGGTGGTGAACATAAATATATTTTATCAGGCTAGTGGTAGAAAATTATGGAATGACCAAATACACAGTTTGTTTTAAAAGTTAAGCATATCTTGCCCTATTCCAAAAATACAACCAATATCAATTCAATTTATTTAACTCGTGTTTTCCTATTCTGTTTTTCCAGAGTTAAAGTAACATACATAATCCCTTTATGTCTCACAGCACTAGTATTAAGTAATTATAAACACATAAATAAGCCATTTGTGAAAGATGGGGTTTGTACTAATACCACAGAGCTTGCTGGACCACAAAAAGGAATCTGGAGGCTAGTCTTAGACAATTTTGGTCCATATGTTTTCAAAGTGGAAATAAATGATATTCACTACCCTAAACAATGGATAGTAAGGGACAGAATTCCTAAAATAAGCAAGAAGTCAAATGTACAAGAACTAGAGATTAAACTCCATCTCGAAATGCAACTCCTCTGGTTTATAGGATAAATAACAAAACACGGTCCATGTATTATACTTTGTATCCATGACAACGCCTTCCACTTCCATCACTAGCTATTTAACGTAACTTTATATTTAAATAGCACTTTATACTTTTTCAAAGTATACTTACATTTCTCATGTGATGTTCACAATACCCTGTGAGGTATGTATGGCAGATTTTCATTCAGTTTCAGATACCAAAGCAGACACAGAAAGGTTGAGAAAACTTACAAATCAGTTGTAAACCAGGGATAGAATGTAAGGGTCCAGACCATCTGGTCCAATGTTTGTCAAAGTAACGTTTGTGGGCTATTACTCATCTATCCACTCAATACTTATTAAGTGACAACTCTGTTCCAGGAACCATAGGCAATAAGCATATACAGGCAACAGGAACATATAGAGAACACACATAGTTTCCACCCTCATGGAGCTTACAGTTTAGTGAGTCATCATTTAAATAATCATACAAATACATGGCAAAGCTTCACTTGTGGTGAGCGCTATGATGGGGTACTCAGTGCTGTGAGAATATATAATATGGGAGAGTTGACCCAGGAAAGGACTCACTAGGAATTAATGATAGGCTAGCAAAGGATTCTCTCAGGAATTAATGATAAAGCTCAGATCTGAAGGATAGGCATCATACAAAGAAAGAAAACACTAATTCTAAGCAAAGGCAACATCACGTGCAAAAGGCCGAAAGTACAAGCGGCTGTGTAAAATGCAAGAGATTGAAGGAAGAGCAGTGTATTTGAAGCAGAAGGCCTGACCCCCAACTTGGAAAGGTGAGATCAGGATTCCCCATGTGATCTTAGACATATCAAGGTTTGAGCGACTACTGCTCTAATCTTATGATTGTTTTATGATATCTTGATGTTTCACTCGGGAATAGAGGGTCGACTGAAAAGAAAGCAAAAATAAGGGAACTATGTCCACTAAAAAGCTGCCAAATTATCTGAATTCCAGGGGGTGATATCACTCTTAATTTAGGGCATTAAAGAGAGAATTTATAAAGGTGGTAACATTTGCCCTAGGCTTTTAGAGGTGTATTAAATTTCCATACATAGAGGATAAAGAGGCTACTATAGATAAAGAAATGAAGAGACTGAAAAGATACCTCTTGCTGCTTCATAGGAGTGTGACTATTTTATTTTAATGTAGCCTTTCCTAAGTGGTACTTCAGAAATATCATGCCCATAATATCGTAAAGTTGCAGAAGTCTTGTAGCTTACAAAGCTTTAATTTTATACTCACAACAAATCTATTAGGTTCAAGGGCACACATTAATTCTTTCAATTTTGCAGATAAAGAAAGCCAGCTCAATGAGGTTGACTTGTGTGCAAGGTCACATTTCAGTACTGCTCTTTCCTTTTAATATTATAGATTCCTGATCATCAGGATGTGGACGAGCTATCAAAGTTTCTTACCTGAAATATGGGGACTAGGCCTGGGATACTAGACACATAAGAATTCTATCCTAATTTGAGGCAATAGCCAGTTATCCTACCTTTAATTAAATGAAGGTAATATTAATAGGCAGGTGGCCTTCTCAGACAGTGAGAGAGGGAGAGGAAATGACAGAGAGATAGAAACTCAAATGAGGCACCCTCGATGAGACCTAATTATCTGAGGAATAAAAAGCTCAACTGTGGATAAGGGGCAGGCAGAGAGGGAGGACCAAACAAAACAAAGTAGTGCAATATTCTAAGGGACAAAAACGAACATGTAAGGGGAGACATGCTTCATCTTCAAACAGAACTTTCTAATCTTTTACAGTGATTTTTCAACTTTTCCCAGGAGTTGCCTTCAAGAAAACTCCTAATGAGGGGCCTGCCCTGTGGCGCAGCGGTTAAGTGCGCACGTTCCGCTTTAGCGGCCCGGGGTTCACCAATTCGGATCCCGGGTGCGAACATGGCACCACTCGTCAAGCCATGCTGTGGCAGGCGTCCCACATATAAAGTACAGGAAGATGGGCAGGGATGTGAGCTCAGGGCCAGTCTTCCTCAGCAGAAAGAGGAAGACTGGCAGCTAATGTTAGCTCAGGGCTGATCTTCCTCAAAAAAAAAAAAAAGAAAACTCCTAATGATCATGCTTTGAAAATCTATGCTGTTCTTTATCTTTATAAAATAAACACATTTATTCATCTTTTCCTTTTGCAACACATGGAGGTCTAAATGATGCAAATAATAGTCTTACTTCTATTAATAAATATTAAGTCCCTACTTTGTCCAAAATATTATGGAAGATACAAAGGTAAGGTCTCTAGTCTCAAAGGTGTATATTTTGGCAACACCAGAAGATACAATCACTAGATGATATTCAAGAAAATGTGTTGGGCTTTACTCTATTTTCATAAACAGATAGGATTTTCTTTTTCTACAGAACAGAAAATTTCAAAGCCATGAATAAGAAGATTCCATGCCACATTGAAACTGATCCTTCAAAGAACTGGGTGGAAGGCATGAATAAGAAGATTCCATGTCACACTGAGACCAATCCAAGGAACTGGGTGCCTTTGGCTTATGAATCTATCTGGCCTATAGCAAGTACTCTATAAAAGTCCTAACATACATATAAGAATAATTTTCCTTAAAGTTGGCATAAAGTTGGCAAGAACAGAGGTTAGGAATAATTGTTAACTGCTAATGAGAAGAAAATTTTGACAAGCATGCATAACAGGGATAATTCAGCCCTGAGCTAACATCTGCCACCAATCCTCTTTTTGCTGAGGAAGATTGGCCCTGAGCTAATATCCATGCCCATCTTCTGCTATTTTATACGTGGGACACCTGCCACTGCATGGTTTGATGAGCAGTGCACAGGTTCGCACCGGGGATCCAAACTGGCAAACCCCAGGCTGCCCAAGTGGAGTGCGTGAACTTAACCGCTACGCCACCGGCCAGCCCCATAAACAGTGATAACTCAAAACCACAATGCAAAGAACTTAGGCTATCTGTATAAAAATTCTGACATCCACTTCAAAATCTCCAGAACCAGTTTATAAATCTCTTTCCACCTCAGCTATACCATTCTCACTGACAATCTTATACACTTTCTCTTCTTCATCTCTCTCACTCTGTCCCAGTGAGATAGTCTGGGTGACTGAAAAGACGGTGGACTAACAACTGAAAAAAGGAATCCAGAAGGAAGAAAACAGTGTTTTCTCTTCTTTTGATCTCTTCAATACTACTGTCTCATCTACCTTAATATAAAACTAAGAACAATATTGTACCTTAAAAGTAGAATGACGGTAATGTTTTCTATTTTTCTTGCCCCTAAATCCCTTAATTTGGCTTTTTTGGAAAGTGGGCTTAGTTGCTGTTACTTTTTAACCCTCTGGTTCAGTGGTCCTTGATAGAAAAAAGGTTCTTAACCTCTGTAACATAGAAAGTTTAAATTTATAATGGATGAGTCATAGATCAGTCCCTACAATCTAACTTTCAGATATTAAAAAACTCATTTTCTTTGTGCCACAGACAAGTGGATTTGTGAAGCAATAGAGTTTGTCTCATTTGACATGAAATCATTCTCTTTTTAGCTCTAAGTGCCTAATACGTTCTTAGGAACCACTTAACTATCTTTCATTTCTCACAGTGGATAATTACCTGTTTTAAAGTACAGCTGGATCTCACTACACTAAAAAAGTATACGGAGGAAGTATTCAGGCAAAAAGTACATTAATGATCAATTAGTTATATTATTATTATAGTCTAAATATATAACACATAGTATACATTTATAATGTTATATCTAGTCATATAACAATAAACGATATGATTGTTACTTATCTCTACATCTCTAGAGAATTTTTTTCAATTGTTCATGAAAGTAATGCTGGTAAAAAGGATTGGCTTGGCATAAAGCTATAGGACACAGGCAACAGCAGTGTGAGCACTTCTCCTCTCAAAAGAAAATGAAAAAAAAAATGTGACTACACCCACTTTGGATTTCCATGGTCAACAAGGATCAGAAGGATAAAGTGAAGTTTACAGATCTGTTTATACAGCTATTGAAACATTTAAAAATTTTAGACTCCCCTTAAGAGAGAATGATAGTTGATTATGTGAAAAAGAGAGGTCCTTTCTTACTTACCATTTTTCAAGGGGAGGAATTAAATATCAACTATATATAGTAACAGTAATAATGATGATGATACATTAAATAAGAATAGCAATAACACTCTACGCATTTTTTTCATATCTGTTTTTTTATTTGACAACCATGGTAATCCTACATAATAGACATAATATTACCATTTCACACACACACACACACAAAAACCAAGGATCAGAGAACATAACAAAACACTAAGTTATTTAGTAAACTGTATCTTTGACAAATGCCAGAGTTAGGATTACACAAAAGAAGTTCCTGATTTGGGCCAGCCTGGTGGCGTAGTGGTTAAGTTCATGCACTCTGCTATAGCAGCCCAGGCAGCTCAGGGTTCGCAAGTTCAGATCCTGAGCATGGACCCATGGCACAACATCAAGCCATGCTGTGGCAGCATCCTACATACAAAAAATAGAGGAAGACTGGCACAGATGTTAGCTCTGGGACAATCTTCCTCAAGCAAGAAGAGGAAGAATGGCAAGAGATGTTAGCTCAGGACCAATCTTCCTCAGCAAAAAAGAAAAGAAACTCCCAACTCTATACTTAGCACTCTTTCTTCCACACTATATTGGAGTGATGGATTGCAAAATTAGCACAAATTATACCCTTCTCAGGATGCATGGCTGTTTGTAAGGTGACCTTATTGTTCTTTAATCATGTCTTTCAAAGAAAGAAAGTTTTAAATTTTGATGAAGTAAAATTTATCAATATTCACTCTCTTTTCACTCATGCTTTTTGGGTCTTCTCTGAGAAACACGGCCTTAGCAAAGTCACATTTTCTTCTATGTTTCTTCTAGAAATTTTATAATGAGTTTCAGCTCTTGGGCTTAGGACTCTAATCCATTCAAACTAATGTCTGAACATGGTATGAGATAAGGATCAAGCTTCCCCAACCCCCTCCATCCCACCCCATATGGATACACAATTCCTCTAGCACCATTTGCTCAATGAATTGCCTTGGCATCTTTGTCAAAAATCAATTGACCATTATTGTGTGGGTGTACAAAGACTCTGTTCTGTTCAACTGATCTATCCTTAAGTTAATACCACACTGTCCTGATTACTATATCTTTATTTTAAGTTTTAAAATCAAATAGTGTTAATTCTTCCATTTTCATTTTTTTTAATGTTATTGTAGGTCTTCTGAATTTCCATGGAAATTACAGACAGTTTATTAAGGTCTATAAAAAATCTTCCTAAGGTTTTGATTGAGATTGTGTTGAAGCTATAGATCAATTTGGGGAGAAGTGAAACTTTGAAATTACTGAGTCTTCTGATCCATAAACATAGTATACTCCTCCGTCTATTTAGGCCTTCTTTAATTTATACCAGCAGTGTTTTCAGGGGGTTTTTTTTTTTACAAGATTTTATTTTTCCTTCTTCTCCCCAAAGCCCCCTGGTACATAGTTGTATATTTTTAGTTGTGGGTCCTTCTAGTTGTGGCACATGGGACACTGTCTTAGCATGGCTTGATGAGCGCTGCTAGGTTCATGCCCAGGATCCAAACCGGCGAAGCCCTGGGCCACCAAAGCAGAGCCCACGAACTTAACCACTCAGACACAGGGCCAGCCCCCTCAGCAGTGTTTTGTGGTTCTCAGTATCAGGTCTTGTTCAGATTTATTTATTCTTAAGTATTTCAATTTTTGAAGTTACTGTAAATGGCACTGTTATTCAACTTCCACTTTTCACTTGTTCATTACTAGTACCAGATAAGGGTATACAGAATAATGATTTCTGTATATTGACCATATACCCTGTGATTTTGCTAAACTGACTTAATAGTTCTAAGGGCTTAAAAAAAGAAATAGATTCTTTAGGATTTTCTATAAACACAACCAGGTTGTCTATGAATAAAGACAGTTTTGTTTATTTCTTTTCCAGTCTATATGCCTTTTATTTATTTTCCTACCCTACTGCACTAGCTAGGAGCTCCAGTACACTGATGAATAGAAGTGGTAAGGGCAAAAGTTCTCGCTTTGCTCACAATCATAGGAGGAAAGTATTCAGTCTCTCACCATTGAGTATGATGTTAGTTTTAGGTTTTTGATAGATACCCTTTATCAGTTCAAGGAAGTCCTTTTTTATTCTTAGTTTGCTGAGTTTTGGTTGTTTGTTTTTCAATCATGAATGGTGTTCTTCTGCATCTATTGAAATGATCATAGTTTTTCTATTTTAATCTGTTAATGTGATGAATCACATTGATTTTAGAATGTTCAACCAACCTTACATTTTTTGATATTACACTAGTCATGATATATTAACTTTTCATTATATTGTTGGATTCAATTTGTTATTTTATGATTTCCTAATATTTTAATAAGAATTTCTGCATATGCTCCTGAGGGATACTGGTTTACAGATTTCTTTTCCTGTCATGTCTTTGTATCGGTATAAGAGTAATACTGGCTTCATAAAATGAGTTGAGAAGTGTTCCTCTTCTTTTCTATTTTCTGAAAGAGCTTATGTGGAACTGGCATTATTTCTTCCTTAAAAGTTTAGGAGAGGGGCTGGCCCAGTGGCGCAGTGGTTAAGTTCGCACATTCTGCTTCTTGGTGGCCCGGGGTTTGCTGGTTCAGGTCCCGGGTGCAAACATGGCACTGCTTGGCACGCCATGCTGTGGTAGGCGTCCCACATATAAACTGGAAGAAGATGGACACGGATGTTAGCTCAGGGCCAGTCTTCCTCAGCAAAAAGAGGAGGATTGGCACTAGTTAGCTCAGGGCTAATCTTCCTCAAAAAAAACAAAAACAAATCCTGCAGTGGCTTCCCAGTGTACACAGAATAAAATCTAAATTCTGAATGATGATCTACACTGCTGTATAAGATTTGGCCTCTGCCTTTCACTCCCCACATCCTAGGCCACACCTGCCTTCTTTTTGATACTTGAAAAGGAGACTACAAAACTCTATGTAGTGGCTTTCTTCCTAGACCATATGAACTAACAGCTACTTGCAAGCTGGGTTCAGGGACAGCGTGCTTTCATTTTATGCAAGTGAGAGCCCTTCTCTACAGCCTATATTGCAATGTTTGAAAAGTCTTAATGAAGATGTTCCTAAAGAACTACAAGCAAGAGAGTTTCACCACTGTGTTCTTTCACTGAATGAATGTTATAGATATTCTGTCATGGCTGTAGTGAAACTTGTGAAAAGACATACGAAGATATTCCTAAATAGCTACTTGCAAGCCGGGTTCAGCAAGAGCGTGCTTTCATTGTATGTGAGTGAGAGCCCTTCTCTACAGCCTATACTGCAATTTTTGAAAAGCAACAGAATAATTATGCCACATTAGGCAAAATAGTCACTCAAGCATTTTGGTATTTTAAAATACTACCTTGTCTTGATATAGAGGAGGCATCTGCAAATCAAGGTCAGATAAAGGTGGGCGCACTGTTACTGTTAGTTGATGAATCACTATCAGGATGAGGAAGGGTCAGAGGGCTATTGTGGCTTTCTGGTTTGGTTCTTGACTGTCAACTGCTACATTTCAGGGCTCTCTTTCAACTCTAATTGGCAATATGAATCCCAAGTGCTTTGGGATTATTGAACAAGACCAAATGAGTAATAAACGAAAGAAAAACAAACAGATTAGCTATAGGTCAAAGTGCTAAATTTTCAGTCAGAGTGAAAGAGTTAACTTTGTTACATTTACAGACCATTGCTATAATGTTAGATATATGAATGTTAGGAAACTCATCTACACATTACTCTTAAACTGATCTGTGCATGGACATATATTCTGTAATTTTGAATGGTCTTTCCAATCATGTATAAACTCATTTCACATGAAAATGACATTGCTGATAATAAGCTCATTTAAAAATCACTAAATTCTGAATTTCCTTCAATAATATCCAATCTTTCAATCAAAAATAGTGAAGAGAGACAGATCACAATAATCAGAGAGATCACAATTATACACCAACATGTTTTTTTCATAAGAAGATGTACCTTCATTAGATAATGTCAACTAGCTTAGCTATTTTTTTAAAAAACAAAAAACTTCCTGGTACATTTCTTATTTAAAAACCAGAGTCTAAATTACTAGTCATTGGGTCTCAAAAGCAAAGCAACCGTTTCAACATTTTTAGGTTGTCTTAGAAGAAAGCTCCTAAGAATACATCAAATCAAAGGGTCTCCAGGAAATCCACCTGATTAAAAAACAGGTAGATTTATTTTTTGTTATTGTTGTTTATTTATTAAGATAAGAGGTGAGTGATATATTCAAAGGGCACTTTCTTCAAAGAAAGACAGCAGCAGGAATTAGCATTAATTCTGGGGGAGCTCTCCAATACTACTGGGAAGGAAGAGGAGCCATTCGACTTCCTGGGTCAAGAAGCCTAAGTGATTTTGGCCCCTCAGGAAGGATTTCTACCTGTGCCCACAGGGAACACTAGGAACATCTCTACTGTATTACGGAGAGAGAGACAGACGGACTCTGTAACGAGAGGTGTTCCATCCTCATGGGGATATACTGAATGTGACAACAATATACAGGTAAAAAATCACTGAAAAACTCTGCTATAAAGATGACACATTTGAAAAGTTTTACTGTGTAACTTTTATTTTATTTGTTTTTTGAGGAAGATTATCCCTGAGCTAACTACTGTCAATCCTCCTCTTTTTGCTGAGGAAGACTGGCCCTGAGCTAACATCCGTGCCCACCTTCCTCTACTTTATATGTGGGACGCCTACCACAGCATGGCATGCCAAGTGGTGCCATGTCCGCACCCAGGATCTGAACCAGCGACCCCCGGGCCACCAAGAAGCGGAACGTGCGAACTTAACCACTGTGCCACCAGGCCGGCCCCACTGTGTAAGTTTTATAACACTATGTACCGAATATGATAACATTTCTAGGTATGGGGAAATTTCATGCTGCAACCTGAAATGATTTTTGAGAATATCTAGATGTCTGGAATGTGACATCCTGGACTTATGAGCTCTACGTAAGCTCATAGGACAGCAAAGCAGCTGTATTTCTTTCCTATATCTTAAGACAGTACTAATCATAAAGCGTAATTAAATATTATTTAATGACCAAATAAGTGTATGTATAAAATTTCACATAATTATATAATTTTTGGTACACAGGTTAGCAGTTGGATGCAGAATGGCATCCAGGTGCACAGGAATTCAGTAAATGAAACTTACTACTTTGGACACAAAAATGTGACAATCACTTATATGCAAATATATGAAATTACTTAAGTGAAAAAAGGAAAAAAAGGATAGTATGAGTAGCTAAGCCAAATACCATTACCCAGGATTCAACTCTCAGTAAGAAAATTCAATACTGAACTTATCATTTCAAGTCTTTCCTGTGATCTCATCAACAATTATTTACAGTAAATTGTATTTAACTGAAATAATCAGGGATGGGTCCTTGCTAAATATTCTGGTTGCTTGAGAATTAACTTTAAAGCAACAATATTGCATGGTAGCAATACTGTATCACTGACAATCTTTCTGAAGTATGTCAATATACTTTCATTCAATAAGGATATTGTAATCTAGGGGCCAGCCCAATAGCATAGCAGTTAAGTTTGTGTACTCAGCTTTGGTGGCGTGGGGTTCACCGGGGATCCTGGGCAGGAACGTAGATAATGCTCATCAAGCCATGCTGTGGTGGCATCCCACATAGAAGAACTTACAACTAGAATATACAACTATGTACCAGGGCTTTGGGGAGGAAAAAAAAAAAATTAAAAAAAAAAAAAGAATATTGTAATCTAGATCTTTGGAATATTTAGGTACTTGGTATTGTGCATATCTTCAGAAAAAAGTAAAATCTGTATCAATTCCTGTATACTCCTTGAAAGTTCTTCGTCTCAGTTTCCTTCTACTTTCCCCACAATTCCTAGTTTATCTGAATTTTCTTCTGTTTGCTGCTTTATGCTCACCTACAAAATTTGTTTTTGTCACCTCAGTGCTTACCATCTTAGTTCTCCCTCTCTGTTGCATCCTTCCTTCCTTTCCTGCCTCTGGTTTCCCTCTTTTTTGCCATTTTCAGAAACTTAGTTTGCACATCAATCACAGAGAACTAGCTAGATCCTCTCAAGGGATCACCTAACACACAATTAAAAACTTCTGGTCTCCACATCTTGCCCACTATGGCCCTGCCATTTAAAATAATACTGCTTATTTGGAGCTTTTAATTACTTGGGACCCAGCTGGGGATTCACTCCACTTTTTCTATCAGAGTTTCTCATGACTGAACTCAAACCAATTTCCTGAAGCAATTCATGAAACCAATTAATATGATCGACAAAACTTGTATGTTATTATTTTTCACTAGCAAAAAGAGAAATTCGTATTTTAGACACATATGTCAGATTCAAAGATTTTCATTTCTAAAAAGTTGTTAACTTCTGAGAATAAACAGTTCTCCAGTATCTGGCAAGCATTCAACACACATGATTTTTCTTGACTTTCATTTAAATCTGCAATGCCATGAAAACACAAATTTGATGGTCACTGTTATTTCTTCTATTGGTGTCACCTTGGTTATGGCTCTTTCAAGTAATTAAAAGCACGATTATAAAAGAATGTGGTGCTATCTTCATCCTGGCCAAATCTTAATGTAATGAGCAATATGGGACCACTTAAAGTATAATACATCCACACAATGCAATACGTTGCAAATGTAAGAAAGAATGAGGAAGTTCTCTACATACTGATATGAAAAAATTTCCATTATATAATTGTCAAATTAGATGATGAAAAGCATACATACATCAATGTGCTACCCTCACTGAAAAAGGAAGTAAAAATAAGCATATATATTTACATAGAGAAATTCCAGAAGGATATACAACAATCTAAAAACAGTGTAGGGGCCGTCCCCGTGGCCAAGTGGTTTAAGATCGCACGCTTCGCTGCAGGTGGTCCAGTGTTTCATCGGTTCAAATCCTGGGCGTGGGACATGGCACCACTCATCAAGCCACGCTGAGGCGGCGTCCCACATGCCACAACTAGTAGGACTCACAACTAAGAATATACAACTATGTACTGGGGGGCTTTGAGGAGAAAAAGGAAAAAAAATAAAATCTTTAAAAAAATAAAATAAAATAAAATGAAATAAAAACAGTGTTAACATAAGAAGTGGCGTAGGAGGAAACTTGGTGAGCGAGGGACAAATAGAGACCTTCCAACTGTCACTATATAACTTCTTACATTGGTTAACTTTGAACTATATAGAATATATTAGGTATTGAAAAATAATCTAACTAGCCTTAAATCTCCTCACCAGAAATGAAATTACAAATTAATATCAAGTTCAAGGGAAAGAATCACTCTTAGTTAAAATATCATGCTGAAAATCAATGTACTAACAAAAAACAAACAAAAAAGGGGGCTGGGGAGAAAGGGTAACCAAATATTTCCTAAATGGATTTCTGGTGACTCTCTCAATACCATATTTTATCATAATCATAAATCATTTGCCAATAATTTATATTCAAACTTCCCAGCTAGGTGCTGGATGACATGTTCCCTACCTTCAAAACTTTTACAACATAATTGTCAAGATAATTAAGATACAGTTAAACACAAACAAACAATAATTTAAGGGAGACTATCCTAATGCCAAATGAGTGGCACAAACAATACATGTTCCAAATGATTCAAATAAGTGAATGATCACTGAGACTCAAATAAATGAAGACTTCATAAAGAACTCAGGAATTAGATAAATGGAAAGAAAGGGAGAAGAGCATTACAGGGGAGTGGAATTGCTATAACAAAAATGCCAACAGAGAAAAAAACAAAAAGTACGCTCAAGGATACTGACTAGACCAGTTTGACTGAAACACGAGGCTGGGTGAAGGTAACAGTGAGAGAAAAGGAGGAAGTCTAATAAATATACTAATACTTGATATTTGTACAATATTTCACTTTATTATCCCATCTGATCACCAAAACAACCATATGAGAAAGGGTGGATTGTAGAGGGCACCTGAGTATCAGGTTATAAATAGATAGCAGCAGTATCTAAGATGGTCTACTCCATTCATCAGAGAAGAAAGAAACTGGAGACAGGGAGACTTGTTATGAAAGTTAAGACATAAGTTAATAAGGATCCAGGTTAAAGTGATAGCAGTGGGAACAGAAAGGAAGAAATTTATAAGACGATGGTGATAACCATGGAAGAAGGTAAAAAGGCTACTAGGGATTAGACCTAAATTATCAGGAGAATGATGGGCGAGGAACTGTTTTTAGTAATAAAGAGTCTGGTTTCAGAAATATGTGAGCTTGAAGCAACAGCAGCACATCCAGTTTCTAGAGTCTCTAACACACATTCCGATGAGTGTGTTCTAATTCCACCATCACCTAGCCAAGTGAGACATGTTTCTCTGCCATTAGGCCCAGAGCCTGCGATCCTCAAAAAGATTGCTGATGTGGGAGGGATGAATAGAGAGTGACTGCCTCATGGGTATAGGGTCTCCTTTGGGAATGATGGAAATGTTTTGGAACTACATAGGGGTGATAGCTGTACAACATCGTAAACACACTCAATGCCACTGAATTGTACACTTTAAAATGATTAATTTGTCATGTAAATTTCACTTCAATTAAAAAAAAAGACAGCTGAAACTAAGACCACAATGCCTTTCATCATGTTGTTATAAGTCTATCCCCAGAATACTCTGTACTTTCCCACCAATTCACTCTACCTATGCCTCTCCACCTTCCAACCCATTCCAATGTGCCTCTGACATTGTCTTCAGCAATAACCAGTAAATTTTATCTTTCCACTTTTGTCTGATTGCATCTCCTTACTTTAAAACAAAGCTGGCTCTCCCCTGAATACAATCCTTACAGCCCATTCACCTGGAGGCTACTTTTGTGTGTGTATTTTCTTTTTGTTGTTTTTTTCCTCACATGGCAGTTACCTTAGGGCCAGGGGAGGAAAATGGGTTCCCCTGGTCCCAATGTAACCTCCAGAAATTACTCTTATACCATCATATTAAAAAACAAATAAACAAAACAACCCATTTCTTTGATGCTCAGGCCCCCTCAGCTATATTACCAGCTCTCCCCTCCTTACTGCTGTCATTTCTTAACCTCTCAGTCATTCTCTCCTCATCTACCTAAGTCTTTGGCACCCAGCTTACAGCCTCCTACCCCTAATCCTTTTTTTGTTTTGTTGTTTTTTTTGTTTTGTTTTTCGGTGGGTGTTTTGTCCCTAAGCCTTGTCATCATCCTAGATAACTCTCAGATCCAACTTAACTACTTTCCTAACAGTGTGCCCTCAGCTCACCTCCAGTGATACTCTCCACACTACCTGAGCCATCCATTGCCAAGGTAAAACCTTGGACCCTAATCATCATTCAAACTGCTCTTCCACCAAAATTATTAACTCAGATATCCTATTATTATCCACTTTCTCCATGTATGACTGCATCTGAGCAGTTAAGTAACAACTAGAGTAAGTCCTCCAAAGGGCAAGTTGGTTTCATTACTAACTCATCATTACTGATCTCAAAGGAGCCCTCCACATAATCGAACAAGCCTACATTTCTCTAGTTAACGCATTCTTCCACACTCCACCACGCTATTGCAAATCTTCTCCATTTTCCTTGATTCTCTGACCAACACTCTTCTCTCTTGCTGTGAGATGACGACCTTTTCTCCAACTTTAGAGAAAATAACTACCAGGCAAGAACTTCAACATCTTTCCAATATGAAATGCAAAAACATACCCACAAAACTGCATCCATCCTATTATTTCTTCCTATCTCTTAAAAACAGTGGAATATCCTTCTTCCTATCTCAAGCTAACCCTACACTCCCTATCTCATTTCCTTCATTCATTCATTTAACATTCAACAAATACTTATGGAAGGCCTACTAAGTGCCAGGCACTGTTCTCCACATGGGAGACACAGTGAACAGACAAAAATTCTTGCCCTCCCAGAGCTTACCTGTTAGGACTTGGGGGAGGATATAAACATTATACAATAAACATAGACAATACATGACATATGTATGTATCACATGACATACGACAACATAGAATGTTAGAAAATAAATGCTGTGAGAGGAAAAAAAGCACAGTAGGAAGAATCAAGAGTGTGTGAGGCAGGGGACAGCAGTATTTCACTGTAAAATGGGTAGTCAGGGTGCACCTCACCCTATCTCAGATCTCTCCTCCGAGTTCCAGACATAAATATCCAACAGCACACGGAAACTCAAACAGGTCCAAAGGGAATGCATGCATGTTCCCCACTTCCCAATCTTCCCATCCTAAACAAATAAGCCAAATAAAAACAACTGTCCTATTTCAGTATAGCAGTCCCCACCTTAGCCACAGTTTCGCTTTCCATGGTTTCAGTTACTAAATGGAAAATTACAGAAATAAACAATTAGTAAGTTTTAAATTGCTTGCCATTCTGAGTAGGGTTATGAAATCTCGAGTTATCCTGCTCCATCCTGCCGGGGACATGACTCAACCCTTTGTCCAGTGAATCCACTCAGTATATGCTACCCACCCATTAGTCACTTAGTAGCCATCTCAGTTATCAGATCAACTGTCATGGTATTGCAATGCTTGTGTTCAAGGAACCCTTATTTTACTTAATAATGACCCCAAAGCACAAGAGTAGTGATGCTGGCAATTTGGATATGCCAAAGAAAAGCTGTAAACTGCTTCCTTTAAGCAAAAAGGTGAAAGTTCTTCATTTAACAAGGGAAGAAAAAAACTGTATGCTGAGGTTTCTAAGATCTACAGTAACCTGTGAACTTGTGAAGAAGAAAAAAGAAATGTGTGCCAGTTTTGCTGTTGCACCTCAAATATGTATGTAGAGGAAAAAACATAGTATATATAGGGTTCAGTACTATCCACGGTTTCAGGCATCCCCTAGGGAGCTTGGAAAGTATCCATCACAGATAAGGGTAATACCCTCCATGATGGCTGTAAAAGCCAGAACCTGAAGTTATCGTTGACACTCTACACTCTCTCACTCCCCTATTCAAAGTCTTGTCAATTTAATCGCCTAAATATTTCTGGAATTTGTCACTTATCTCCACCAACTGCCATCCTAATAACCACCACTATCATCCAAGTGCAGGCTTCCAGTACCTTTATTTGATCAGTCCATATTCATCCTGCCTCATTTCCTTTCCCACAATCATTCTTTACAGAGCAACCAGAGTAAGATTTTTCAAAACATACCCTTCAGCTTGCTTAAAACACTTGCTCTTAGGATAAAGACCAATTTCCTTAAGACATGTTACAAAAGACCATGGGTCATCTGACCCCATCCTACCCTTCTAGCCTCACTTTGTAATACACCCATCAGATTTTTTTTTGCCTCTAATCATACTGGCTGATCCTTATTCTTATCAAACTCCAAGCTACAAGGTTTCTGCTTCAAATGATTTTCTCTCCTCCTATAGAATGGTTAACTTCTACTCATCCTTCAGATCTCAGCTCAAGGGAAGTCTTCAGTGACTTCCCAGACTATATCAAACTGTTATGCATAGTACTATGCAACTCTTCTTTATAGTTGTTTATGATAGTAGTAGTTCTTTATAGTAGTTGTTTCAGTAGCAATTTCATATTTCTCGTATGGGTTATCTGATTAAAGACTGTCTCTGCCTCGTAAAAATTGCTATTAAAAAATTAAAATGGAGTGAATTCATATTTACAATGTCTACTCCAGTAGATGAAGAATTAAACTGAATGCCTCTTAAACTAGATGTGAAATAAGTCATGCTAGAAGCATTATAATTTTATGACAGAAGTATTCTCTCAAACTCAAAGGTAAAATTCAAACATCAGAAATTTAATATATTCAATCCATCAACTTTTTAAATGAATGTGTATGTATGTGTGGATAGGGTAGGTAGATGTGTAAAATCACCAATAAAATCACAAAATTCTTTCATATTTAAATATAAATTCTTAGGCCAGCCTTGTGGTGCACATTCTGTTTTGGCAGCCCAGGGTTCGCCGGTTCAGATCCCGAGTGTGGACATGGTACTGCTTGGCAAGCCATGCTGTGGTAGGCATCCCACATATAAAGTAGAGGAAGATGGGCGTGGATGTTAGCTCAGGGCTAATCTTCCTCAATAAAAAAATAAATAAATACAAATTCTTTAAGGGTTTCACCAAATTTTTTAGGAGGCAAGTAACAAATTCAGATTCATTTTATTACAACCAAATAAATCAATATCAAAAAACTAAAGGTGATGAAATGTTTATACTTTATTTGAGCAAATAACCATTTTTACTATCTGCAAGCTAGCATTTAACTGCTTCCAACCTTTCATTTATCATACATAAGATGAAAGTAGTAGATTCAAGGTCACCAAAAATAACAGTTGAGAGAAAAGCCTTTAGCTACATGTAGCTTACTTTTAAAATTATATTTATGTTAAAAATATGGAAAAATTGACTTTATAAGGATCAAAGGCAAAGATTTCTTTGAAATAAAAGATGCCTCTCATTAAAAAGACAAAAAAAGAGGCAACATAACGAGGAAGAAATAGTATAGATGACTTCTGTAAAACAATGAGAGAAATTTTCACAAAGGATTGTTAGGATTATAGGTGCTTTTAGTCAAACCTTCAAGGCTGAGTCAATATTTCTGACCTGGTCAAGGTGCTTTACCTAAAGTACTTTACTAAGAAACACATGAAATTTTCACCTATAGAATTCCACATGCTTTCAAAGTATTTTTCCCATCACCACCACATAGATGAAAGCAGGCAATAAATATACTGTTTGCCAATAAAGAAGCAAATGAAAGGATTAAACAGTACACAGCTCTAGTTTAAAAAAGAACAAAACTAGGATTAAGAACAACCTGGAGGGAAAAAGTCTTCTCTGCAAACCAGTTCAAACAAATATAAATTCTGGCTTATTCTGTCTTCTAGGTATTACTCAAGGGCTCAGTTCTTAGTTACTGATACCAAACACCTGACACACTCTGCAGCTATTAAGAACACATAAACAAATGAGCATGGCTGTGTTCCACCAAAACTTTATTTGTGGACAACGACATTTTCACATGTTACAAAATATTATCTTCTGTTGACTTTTCTCAACTATTAAAACTTTTAAATTTCAAAATTTAAAATCATTATTAGCTTGTGGGCTACACAAAAACAGTTGGTAAACCAGATTTGGCCTGTGGGCTGTAGTCTATCAACTCATGTTCTAGAAGAAAAATCACTAATAGGGCAGATGATCTGTTGTCTTATTTACATGTGATCCATGACTTCACTGAACTTCACTTTCTTCAACTATCAAAAAAAGGAACATCATAAACAAAAATTATCTTAAAATGGATCAAATACCTAAATGTACAAGTGCTAAAACTATAAAACTCTTAGAGGAAAACATAGGGGAAAATCTTTATGACATTGGATTTGGCAAGGATTTCTTGGGTATGACACCAAAAGCACAGGCAACAAAAGAAAAAAATAGGTAAACTGAACTTCATCAAAATTAAAAACTTCTGTGTAGGATACTATCACAAGAATGAAATGGGAAAATATTGAAAACTTGCAAATCAAATATCTGATAAGGGATTAATATGCAGAACATATAGAGAGAACTCCTAAACCTCAATGACAAAAAACCAAACAACCAAATATAAAAATGGGCAAAGGACTCGCACAGATATTTCTCCCAAGAAGATATATAAACGACCAACAAGCGCATGAAAAGATGCTCAATAATATTAGTCATTAGGGAAATACAAATCAAAACCACAAGATACCACTTTCTACCCACTACCATGTCTAGAATTTTTTAAAAATGAAAACTAAGTGTTAATGAAGATGTGGAGAAATTGGAACCCTTCTACATTGTTAGTGGGAACGTAAAATGGTACAGTCACTGTGTAATCAGTTTGGTGGTTCCTCAAGAAGTTAAACATAGAATTACCACACAACCCAGAAATTTGACTGCTAGGTTCAAACTCAAAAGAACTGAAAACGGGTGTTCAAACAAAAATTCGTAAACAAATGTTCATACTAGCATTATTCATAACAGACAAAAGGAAAAACAACCCAAATGTTTATCAACTGATGAATGGATAAACAAAATGTGGCATACCCATATAATGAAATATCATTCAGCTATGAAAAGGAATGAAATATTGATTCATGCTACAACATGGATGAACCTTGAAAACATGCTAAGTGAAATACGCCAGACAAAAAAGGCCATATAGTGTATGATTCCATCTATATGAAATGTCCAGAACAGGCAAATCCATGGAGACTGAAAGTAGATCAGTCCTCGCCAGGGGCTAAGGGGAACGGAGAATTGAGAGTGACTACTTAACAGGTACAGGGTTTCCTTCTGAAGTGTTGAAAAAGTTCTGGAATGAGACAGTGGTGATGGTTGCACAACATTGTGAATGTACTTCATGTGACTGAATTATATGCATTAAAATGGTTAAAATGGTCAATTTTATGTTATGTGTATTTACCAGAATTAAAAAAAAAACAATAAGAACAAGAAAGGGATAATGCTTGCCTACCTACAAGCCTTTATACACGATTACTCCATATGTAAAACGAGATTGGGTGCACAGCATCACTTTATAGACTATAAATTATTATTATTCCAGAAAAGTGCAGTTGCTACTGAAACACACTCTGTATAAATGAGATTTCATAGTGGTAGGTGATAGAATCTATTAGCAGTAATATATTGTCACTCCTCTTCAAACACAACTTTATGGGTTCAAAGTCTCCATCATAGATTAAGAACAATTTAAGAAAAAAACTGAAGGATTAATGCCTGATGAGTTCTTAACCAGAGGTCTGAGAACTGCTTGAAATTACATGAAAATTGTGTGTGTGTCTGTGTCTACGTATAGAATTCATAATTTGTAGATTTCAATGGTACCCAGGTTAACAACTACTGATAAGCCACAAAGATTCCTTTAAACAAAAGAATGATTTGTTTGATTTCCCAAAGCATAGATTTGCCTTTGCATAGATAAAGGGCTTGAAAAAAGCAGAACTCAGACATAAAGCCCACCAAAGTAATGCTCTATTATTTCAAGGCTAAGATTAGTTCCAGCCTCTTCCCTGAAGCTTTTTTTGAAGACTTTAGTTCATAATTATTTCTCTTCTCTTTTACTCCTCTTCTAAGTATTCCCTTTATGCTTAGCTTCTTATGTACCTCTCATTTGTTGATTTAGTTGTAATTCAACACTTTGGTATATATTGCCTAGATCACTAGCAGTTTTGTGGAGGTCTTCTCTACCTCCACAAATGGTAAGCTACCTAAAGATAGAGGTTTGCTTTTTACTTATTTAGTAGTCCTAGAATACAAAAGATAATACATTATTTTATTTTTATAAGCTCCATATATGTCTTTTAAAATTAACTATAAGCATGTTTTATTTATTATGGTACATGCTCTCTATATCAAATGAGGTATATATCTTTGAGTAATTGTGCAGTTATAACACTGAATAACGAATGAAACATATCCAGTTATCAAAGTCATCATTAAAGTAACTCCTAACCATGTTGCTTCATTTGGTCAACCAGATTTACTAATGCTTCACTGCATTATTAGTATTATCTGTGAATGCCTATTTTACCCACAGGTAGAGAAATATAATAAAATCTTTCCAGAACCTTTACAGGTTTCCTTTATACAGCAGTATTCACCGTGTGACAAACTAAGAATGAAAGGTCATAATCCACCATTGCAACATCAAATGATGACAAAGGAACTATGGAAATATATTTGGTTTAAATATGATCTAAATGTTTACAAAATGTTCATTGTAAAGGTTTTTTTGTCATCACAATGTTATAGGCATTCAGAACCACTTGTTATAAATTAAATTAGAATCCACAGTTTTCTTCTATGTTTAGTTTATCTAAGACTAAGTTATTCTTTAACTCAGGATAGGAAGTGAAATAAAATAAATCTCCACTTAAGTTAACGATTTCATCTACCTTAGGTTCTCCACCATTATTTCATCCACTCATTATTTTATAGAACTTCCAGTTTCTCAAAAGATAGATGAAGCCTTTTCTGAGACTCTCTTCTCAAAAATCAAAGCAGAGTTAAGCTTTCCTTCTCTTTTCTTATCCCACCTTGGGCATATTTCCATTATGGCAATAATCACACTGCTTACTTCATTTACATTCCTCTCTCCTTCATCTGACAGTAAACCTTAAAAGGTTGGGACTGTGTTTCATTCATATTATTTTTTTCTAAAACCTAAGCACAGTCTCTAGCATTCTAAGTGCTCACTAAATGTTTGTTCATTGATTTCTTTGAAGAAATATTTGAGTGTGAGGGCAGTATTGATAAGTGAATACATGCTTATGTAGAATCACTAAAGATAAAGCACATAACATAATCTAACCATACAGTATCTTCACAGTTAGATCTTTTCCATTACGTCAGCACAAAACAGCGACGAGATAAATTTCAAGAAGTGCCAAAATAACTTAGTCCCTTACACATATATTTCAAGTACAAAGGATAGGATGTACTTAGACCATCCTCTCTCTCTAGAAAAGAGAGCCTAAATTAAAATTTCATGGGAGTCAAGGTCATCTACTATCTATAAAAAAGTAACTACCAACCTTTGATTATAACATCACTATGTCATTTACAGGGTACATAAAAATGGTATATGGTACACAATATAATTATAAAAATATTAAATTATTTCCAACACTCTTATTTTGTATCAATCCTTTACTGTTTTGCTTAGAAAGGAAATTCCTGTCATGACCTATAAAAACAAGAGAAAAATGATTCTTCAAAAAGCGACTATAGAGGACATTGCTAATTGCTTGTTCAAAATCTTTTTTCCTTTATTCCTTACTAACAAAACTCTCATGTTGTTCGTGGTGGCAAAGGGAGTCACCAGACACCCTTGATAGTAGAAGTGGCCATATAATGTAGTTCTGGACTATGAGATGGATGTAGAAAGAGCTTGTCAAGTCAAAATAGGAGAAAAAAGTCCAAACAAACGTAACTACGACAGTTAACATAGGAAATAGGCCGTTTACAGCTAGTAGAGATTTCATAGGCTTTGTTCTAATTTTTTTTAATTAATAAACAAAATCACTTATTTTCTGACAAAATGCAGGTATTAGTCAACACAGTAATTGATAACACTAACAGAGCCCTAAGTATTTAACAGATACTAAATCCATGTGCTTTTACACTAAGTAACTCATTTATTTTTATTTATTTATTTATTTTTTAAAGACTGGCACCTGAGCTAACAACCGTTGCCAATCTTTTTTTTTTTCCCTGCTTTTTATCTTTCTCCCCAAATCCCTCCAGTATACAGTTGTATATTTTAGTTGTGGGTCCTTCTAGGTGTGGCATGTGGGACGCCACCTCACCATGGCCTGATGAGCAGTGCCATGTTCGCGCCCAGGATCCGAACCAGGGAAATCCTGGGCCGCCGCAGCGGAGCACGCTAACTTAACCACTCGGCCACGGGGCTGGCCCCACCAAGTAACTCATTTAATCCAACACTAAGAGGCAGGTGACAGTATTAACTTGTTAAAGATCACACAGCCTGTTAAGTAGCAGTTCCAGAATTTAAACTCAGATAACTTAATTCCAGAGTCTATCCTGTTAACCACTGTGCTCTGCTACTTATGTTCCAAACATGACAATACATGTATGTATATATGTATGGGTGTGAATAAACATGTATAACTAAATGTGTGTATATCACATCAGCTAATGTTGAATTTGAACACAAAAAATTCTCATAATAATGAAATTGATAATATATTCAAATTTTAAGCAGATATTGCCTAGGGTTTTAATTTATCAGTAAATATGAAAGGCTTATTAGTTAGGTATGACCAAGTCTGTCTTTGTCACAACTGTATTCCAAGCACCACCACAGTGCTTTGTTCATAGTAGGAACTTAATAGAGATTTGATGAATTACTGAATAAACAATATAAATAAAAGGGTAACATACAGATTTGAAACTAGAGCTATTGTCAAGTTTTCCTGGCTAATGTTAAATCCTGAAAGAAATATTTTTAAAATGCTATATTTGTTCAACTAAACATAACTGTTTATTCATAAGCCAATTTTGTATGCAATACATCTCTAAGCCTAGCTATTGAAAAAACACTTTGCTTGTTCTTTACAATATTTAACATTTGAAAGACCTTTTTGACTAGGGTTTTCATTTTTATATTAAGGTAATGTTACCTTTCACCTAAATAAAATTCATATTTACAGTTACCTTTGAACTTTAAAAAAGATAACCAAAGACAATTTTTCTAACAGTGATCTTTGAGTATTCATTTTACAAAAGAATTTAAAATGAGTTTTTTTTAGCTTTACCTGTTCTCCTTTAGGGCACCTGCAACAAAATTTGGTATATAAAAATTCAAATTATTTACTACCTTTCAAGGACATGATTTTGGTTGAAATAAAACTAAACATGTGTGTGTATTACTTTGACACCCAGAATTATAAACAGGTCATTCACACTGTGGATATCCTACATCATTCTTTTGCATCTATCCACTACCAGGATTAGTCCTCCACCATAAAAAGAAACTTGGCTATGACAGGAACATTGAACATTGACAACATTGTGTCTGTCACTTCTTTGTTGGTACATTGGCTAAGAAAAATAACTTTCTTATATTTCAATTTACTTAATTTTTCAATTTAGAATTGACAATATAAAGAAATGCTTTAAAAGTTGCTACAATGTTTGGATAATGTCTTCAAAAGAAGCTCCTGCTGTTTAAAACTGGATTATGACTTCAGTAGTCTTCACTGAATTCAGGCACTTAAAATGACTTTGTAACATATCATAAACAGCATCAGCAGATCTTTTTTTAGTTATTTGTTATGTATCTGGGAACTCACGTCCCAGAAAATGACTATGTTTCTGAACCACCTTGATTCTACTACTTTTAGACACTTAATACTAAGTTAAAGATTGGAAGCATTTAAGCTTGGTCTGCTGGTGGTAAAAGGATGTTTATACACTCAGATGAAGCACAAACACTTCATCAGTTATGGTTTTTTCATAATGAAAGAAAGGACATCACTAGAAACCCTAGAGAGATTAAAAGAATAAAGTAAAAACAACTCTATGTCCAGAAATTCAGCAACTTAGATAAGATAGACCAACTCCTTCAATATATACACTACTAAAAGAAATAACCTGAATAGTCCAACAGCTATTAAAGAAATTGAGCTCAGAGTTTAACAATACCCCGACAGAGAAAACTCCAGGCCTGGCTGGTTTCACTGACTGCAGGTGACCAACTTGAGGAAATGGAGAGAGGCAACATTAAGATAAGGCAGAAACTTTAAAACCGTGTTGTTGGGGCCGGCCCAGTGGCACAGTGGTTAAGTTCCCATGTTCCGCTTCTCAGTGGCCCGGGGTTCGCCAGTTCAGATCCCGGATGCGGACATGGCACCACTGGCAAGCCATGCTGTGGTAGGCGTCCCACATACAACGTAGAGGAAGATGGTCATGGATGTTAGCTCAGGGCCAGTCTTCCTCAGCAAAAAGAGGAGGATTGGCAGTAGTTAGCTCAGGGCTAATCTTCCTCAAAAAAAAAAAAACATGTTGTCTACTACAGGAGACACCACTCATGTGTTGTTACTGAGTCCTTGAAGTGGTGGTTAATCCCAAGTGAGAGGTGTTCTAAGTGTAGAATATATAATGATTTTAAAGCCTTAGCATGAAAAAGAATGTAAAATATCTCATTAATAATTTTTGTACTGATTACATGTTGAAATGGCAGTATTTTGGACATACAGAGTTAAATGAAAGATATTATTAAAATTGTCGTCTGTTTTTTCTTACTTCTTTAAACATAGTTACTAGAATGTTTAAATTTAAAAATGTGACTCGTATTCTATTTCTTTCGGACAGAGCTGCTCTAGGAAATTGAGAATGCAAAGACAAACACCACAACACCAAAAAAGATTCTTGATGACAACCTGGAGTCTCTGGATCAACTCTTGCCCAAAGTCTGCCCTGACTGGATTTTTCAGACACATAAATGAATAAACTCCTTCTATAATTTAAGTTAGCTTCTGTAGATCTTGTAATTTTGCAACTTAAAGTATCCTAACTCATACGCTAATCCAGCAGTATTCCTTCTATTGCCACTTTTAAGTAAAAATATGTTCCGTAGAAATTTTCTTTGTAGTTCTTTCAGTCTATTTGTATGTTTATAATGCACTCACTGGCTTTTATAAAGCACTTCATTTCCATTACAGCTATTTGAAGTATAACATTGTTTTCAAATAAAGTAGAATAAATTCTAAGCAAATAATTAGGTTCTTACTGAAATAAGAATAGACAAAAAAGAAATTCTTACTGAAATGAAAACCCCATATTCATTTATTAATTCAAACACTACTGATCACTTGCTAGGGATATCGAACAGGTTTCACTACTACACCACCTGTCATGGCTGTCTCTAGTGCTGTGGTTCAAAGGATGCTAGGCTGAACTTGATACAGATGTTTGGCATGATAAAGGAGAGGAGTGAAGGCATGTGCTCAGATATTTGCCTTCCCTGCAAAATAGTGTCTTTCCACCAAGTGGGAAAAGATGATTTTCATCGGAATTAATTTTTTAAACTTTTAATTAATGTTAAATTTCCCATTGATCTTTCTTTAGTAGGTAGGTTACATATTTGATCCCACAATTACAATTTCATCTTAAGTTCCTAAACATAGATTTTACCAAATAAGTTCCAATATTTTTCTAATATCCACTTCAACAATATAGGTTTATAAAATTCTAGGTATTTTTAAACAGATTAATCTATGTGTAGGACTTTAAACTCACCTATCTCAAGTGGTTCTACTGATTTACAAGAAGGCTTTCTCTCTTTAAATAAAGAGTCTCTTATTCATTTAACATATAGTTATTGAACATTTACTATGGGTCAAGCACTATGCTGGGACCTATGAAGGAATGCGGGGTGGGTGTGCATGTGTATCTCTAAGCATGGTTCTTGCCCCTATACAGTTTGTAGTCCAAGAAAGACAAATGAGTACAATAAATTGTAATGACTATTATTATAGGGAAAGTACAGAGTATTCCAGATGCAAGTAAGAGAACGACCTAACATAATCTAGGGAATTATATTAAAATTGAAACATGAAGAATTAGTTGGTATTGCCAGGTTGAAGAGTGGGAAAATGGGACGGTAAAATAGAAGTGGGAGGGAAAAGTGTCCTACTTAAATGGCAGGTGGGATAACTGAGGCAAGAAGTTTGCCCAACTGAGAAACTGAAAGAAGTTCAGTATAGCTGGAATATCAAATGCAAGAAGAAAAGTAAAAATAAAAAATTCTAGAGATAAGTGGGTGCAAATATGTTGGAGAGCCTTATAATGCATACCAAATAGCTTAGACTTGATCCTAAGGGCAAGGGTTTATCATTGAAAGGTTTAGGGAGTAACACTATCCATCTGACTATCCTGTGGGAAAGAGGGCAAGACCAGCACCAGGGAGTGTTATTAGAAGGTTTTACAGTAATCGTTCTAGGCTATCATTGACCATGGCTTGGATCAGGGTGAGTACAGGATGAAGTGAGAGAACTGGTGAATTTGGGGAGATATTTCTAGTACATAGAATTCTAGAAAATGTGGCAGGAAGGAGATAGAAGAGTCAGGGATAATCTCCGGGGTTCTGGCTTGAAGAGATATTTGATTTGGTGGTGTCATTTCAAGCAATAAGCAATACTAGAAGAAGAGAAAACTTGAATGTGTTTCTAAAAGAAAAAACTTTTAGAAATGTTGATTTTGAGATCCCTTTGAGACATCCAAGAACAAATGGCTAGTTGGATATAAAGTTCTCTCTGGAGCTCAAATGAGAGGTCTGGGCTAATCTATCAAGTGGTAACCGAGGCTATGGGAATAGATGAACTTGCCTAGGAAGTGTGTACTGATAGAAAATAGGGCCTGTAGCAGACCTTTGAGGAACTTGAAGAATTTACAGAGCAAGAGAAAGCCTCCAAGGGATTAAGAAGAAAAGCCAAAAGACAGAGTTATCAAAGACGTCAAGGCATAAAGTGTTTCAAAAAAAGAGGCATGGTCATTGATAAAAACTGTTGAGATATCAACTGGAAGACTGAAATTTATCCATGGATTTTAGTTACACTGTGGAAAACAGTTTTGGAGATTAGTGAGAGTATACACCAGATTCTACTGAATTGAGGAGTCCATGAAAGGTCAGGAAACAGAGGTGAGAGCAGTCAATATTGTCTGAAGAGAAGAGCTATATATGGCTGAACTGGGACGGGAAAGTGAGATTGAGGGAGCTTTTGTTTTCTTTTTCTTTTTAAGATGGGAAACACTTGAGTGTCTTCAAGTAGGAGTTCTCTCATTAAGAAGTTTGAAATTACTGGGGGCTGGCCCCATGACCAAGTGGTTAAGTTCACCCGCTCTGCCTTGGCAGCCCAGGGTTTCACCAGTTCGGATCCTGGGCGCAGACATGGCACCACTCATCAGGCCATGCTGGGGTGGCGTCCCACATGCCACAACCAGACAGACCCACAACTAAAAATATACACAACTATGTACTGGGGAGCTTTGGGGAGAAAAAGGAAAAATAAAATCTTTAAAAAAAAATCACACCTCAATAAAACTGTGGTTTTAAGTTCCTATGTCTTATTTTTTGGTTTTCATAGGAGGCTACTCAGCATTCTAGTAGGTCAGTTACCTGTATATTGTTTCAGGAGCAGTACTTGCTGTAAAAGAGAGCTTCCTAGCCAGGAATGATTCCTAATACACAGCTTTGGGACATTTATATATTCCAGAACAGTAGTTCTCAAACTGTGGTCTGCAGACTAACACCTATCTATCTGCACTGTCACTGCATGACCAGTCATTACCATGACTAGGTAATTACAGAAGTTGAGAATACAGTCAGCCCTTTGTATCCGCCTGTGGGTTCCGCATCTGTGGATGAAAGGCCTACCATGGTTGAGTCTGTGCTAAACATGCATAAACTTTCTTCTCTTGTCCTTATTCTCTAAACAATACAGTATAACAACTATTTACATAGCATTTACATTGTATGAGGTATTATAAGCAATCCAGAGATGATTTAAAGACTACAGGAGGATGTGTGTAGGTTATATACAAATACTATACCATGTCATATAAGAGACTTGAGCATCCATGAATTTTGATATCCATGGCAGGGGGGAAGTCGTCCTGACACCAATCCCCCGTGGATACTAGGGGATGACTGTATGTGTTTAGAAAGGTCAATAGTAATTTGACAAAGTAATACTGTATCTACTGAATCTGATAATAAAATATTTGCACTTTTATCCTATATTTCTTTGGTTACATTTTTTTAATTTAATTTTTCTAGTCATTCATTTGTACCGCATTTTACAGAAGAATCAGTCAGCCAATGATTAGAAACTTAAAAAACAATGTGTTGCCACTGATAGCTTGAGGAAGCTATTCACAGGGCTTTTCCACTATTCTACAATTGACCATGATACCCAGCAGTGTAGGTCAAACTAATTTTTTAAAAACATGTTTCCAATGCTCCCACTACTGTGGTAGTGTATTTATCAATGCCAAATTTTAAGGTCTTCTGCATAACCCAGATTTTAATAGATGTTCATCTAGTTTTCTGTTTTTATAAATATATTTTCAAGTTTATAATTAAAAGACAACAATTCTAACTATATATACTTACTTAATGTCATTCTTCTTCCCTGTCAACTAAAAAAACAGGTTTAAATTTGAAGAAAAGTAAACCTAGTCTTTGAACTCAGATAAACTATGGTCCAAGGAAGGGTCCTGTAAATCAAAACAAGGCAAGCAAATTCTATTCTCATTTTAAATAAAAGCACAAACCAAACCAAACAGCATGTTCCTATGTTCATCTGGAAAAATGATATTTAAATCAGTATAAAACAATATCTACCCATTATACAACATGATGTCCCAAATGTGTGTCAATGAATTAAATCAGGCAATACAATGACCAAGCAAACATATATTACTCAATAGATCTCTAGAAGAGGAGCTTCATAATGTAAGAGTCAGCAAATGCCTGAAGACTCAGGATAAAGGTAGAAGAGAAGCTGCCTAAGACCCCAGAGAGATGTGGGCAGCCTTTAGGCCTCCTAAAACACACAGTCAGGTGCAGAGGCATATAACAAATCAATGACTGCACAAATCATTTTTACACTACCTAGATGAGACTGTTTAGATAATGTGTACTATACAATAAAGTAATAATGAACACAGAAGAGAGAGAAACTGAACCTAGATCTGTCTATAAAAAGAAAGTTATTCAAATCTCCTAAGTGTCCAACACAAATTCACAGAATTTGAGCACAAGGACTTGGAAAGTTTCAGTTGCCCTTGGTAACAAATAGGACAGTGGAGAAAGTGTGAAACAAGGAGGTAAGTGACCTGAGGTTCTACCCTGGCAATAAAACTTCAGACAAGAACAGCTTTCTCCCCTTATTTCCTTATTGAACAAAAGGGATAAACCAGATTATTTCTGGTCCCTTCCTTTCAAGTATTCTACAGCTTAATGCAAAACTGCCAGGGACTAATTGCCCCAAGAAACTCAAGGGTGGGTTCGGAAGCATTTAACTATTTAAGAGATGCGATCACCAACCACCCTGAACCAGACCAAGCCTTACCGCAAGAGCAGGCCTATGACCTCTGCTTCATTTTTAATGCTAAGATCTCTTTCTGGAAGGAGCTTAGGCCTTATTATTACCACAAGCTGCAGTGTATGTGGAAGCATGTTTTACCCACTTCTCCCTTTCGAATACTCATTTCCCACCCGAAATAAAAGGCCCCTGCTTCCCTTTGTTCGGGGACATCACAACTTTGGAAACGATTCCACGTGCCTCCTATTTGCTGCAAATATACCTACTTTGTGTGACAACTACTTCTCGTGGAGAGTCTAATTTAACTCGCCAGGAGGAACTCTGCCAGGAGGGAAACCCACTTTTGGTTCAGTAACAAAATGTCATCACCACACACATGCAATAAACTACTTTAAAATGTTTACTGTGCCTCTTCTAACTTGAACCCTACATATATGGTTCATTTAGAAAATAATCTTTCTTTAAAAGAAATTCATTTTCCCCCAAAAAATCCCACTTAATTATTTTTCAAATAATTCTGATAACATTTAAAATACATTTGACTTAAAATTTACTATCTTGATCAGTTTGGAATTATTAGTTTGATAATCCATTCAAAACTATCATTTTCAAAAAGTTTTTCCTAAAAATCTCTACTTATGCCACTATGCTTGAAAAAGGAAAAGAAATGGATATGCAACGTTCAAGAAGTTAAGATACTGGGTATTTTATAAATGTAATACATTTTATAAATGTCATGTAAGAAAACTACGTAAATATACAGATAACTTTTATACAGTGAATTTTGTTTTTATGTAAGCCTGAAGGGAAGGAACGATTATTTTTAAAACTCTCATTAACTAAGAGTTAACCCAAGTCATGCTGGTTTAAGTAATCTCATCCTCCTACAGTTTCTCTAGATAAAGATCACGATCATTAGCAGAAAGTAGAGGGAAAAAGAGCTAACATTTTCCCACAACAACTATAAAAATAGTAAATAACAACTTTAACAATCTATGCTAATTCAGCTTCATCATCTAGCTCTAAGAAGATTAACCATCTTTCAGGTCATATTTCCCAGTGGGTGTTGGTTACTATATAATTCATCTGGATACCTAAAATGCCAGTTTCTGGATTTCTCTGATTAATCTCTGATTAAATTCTAAATAACACCATTTTTATTAGGCAACTAGCTTGTGCAAGTTCACGTAGCCAAAATTATGCAGATATTCTGAAAATTCACATAATCAAAGCTGAAAAAGTATGCTAGTAATACAAAGACTGGAAATGATACCAGCTCAACACAAAGTTGACATAAGGGAAGCCATAATGTAGAAAAGAAACCATACTGTAACCTTGAATGACCTCTGATTAACTAAGCCAGACATGCTCTGTAGATTTTATGGCTCCTCCCAGCTGTTATAAATTGATAACTTTGTTCTTCTGAGTTCCTTAGGAATGCGATGACCCCCAGGCAGAGAGTCTATGCTGACAGCCATCAACAAGGACAACTGAAAGATCAGGGTAAAAGGTGATGACACCTCCCCCTCCACCTCTGATACATATCCGGTAAAACAAAAGACTATCAGGAACTAAGACCAGATGTCTGCCCCGACCCAGAGATCAGATGGATGCCCCCATCTGGAGACCACATGCCTCCCCAATCTGGAGACCAGCCCCCTGTATACCTGGCCTGTAGTCCTTGTTCTGTAAGATGGTTCTTTCAGATGTTAGTCCGCCATCCTCCCCCTTGCTAGCAAGCTGTAATAAAGTCCTTCCTCTGCTATCACCTTGCCTCTTGACTACTGGAATGTCTTGCTGTGGGCAGACAACCCCCCATGGGCATTAACAGAAATGTGTTAGAATCAAGTTTTTAATTAACTAGTGAAAACTGAGATGCTGAGTTTCAGTATTTTAAAGAAGTATAAGAAATGTTTTGGTAAAAGGCACGAGACTGGCTGCTGAGTTTTAATATGCAAAGGTCCAGATGAAAGTAATCCAGAAATACAGAGGCCAATCATGGAAGTTAGTCTGCTTAAAACAGAGAGTTGTGGGGCCGGCCCCATGGCCGAGTTGTTAAGTTCACGTGCTCCGCTGCAGCGGCCCAGGGTTTCACCGTTTCGAATCCTGGGTACGGACATGGCACTGCTCATCAGGCCACGTTGAGGCAGCATCCCACAGGCCACAACTAGAAGGACCTGCAACTAAGATATACAACTATGTACTGGGAGAATTTGGGGAGATAAAGCAGAAAAAAAAAAAAGACTGGCAACAGTTGTTAGCTCAGGTGCCAATCTTTAAAAAAAAAAATGAAGAGCACAAAATGGCTTAAAGAGAAAAGAGAGTTGTTAAATAGGATAGGGCCAGCTGGTAGTAGTCTTTGAAGCACAAAAAAATATGATTAAATATATTGCATTAGAGAGACTGGAACCTAGCAAAATAATTTAATAACTTTAGTAACAGATAGAAAGGGCTTCCTGATTATCCCAAACACCCAAAGATTGCTAAAATCCTATCACGAAAGCATGTAAATCAAGAGTAAAGACCATTATTCTCTTTCAAAGGCCACCACTGGCATCCCCCCTGTCCTTTCTCCTCCATGATGTCCTCACAAATCCTACCAATTTGGAGCAAGACAAAATTCAATTGTAATATAACTATCTTATGTTTATAGAGTTTTTTTAATCTGTTTTTGCTGTGTGTGTGTATGTTTGGCTTGTTCATTTATTTAAGTAAGAAATAATTTTCAATGAACTTATTTTGAGGATAATACTTTTAAATAACAAAAAAATTCTTCAGTTCCTTATTGCTCATATAGAAGTTCTTAGCCAACCCCACTCAACCAATCATCACAATCAACTGATGCCTTCTAGTTTCTTCTCCTAAAACTGACATGAGATGCTATAGGCTACTATCTGATATGGTGTGCCAACCAAGAGTAGGTTGGTTTGTTCCCTCACTGGTGTATCAGTTGTTCTTGCAATTGTGGAATTTAGTTATATATTATCTAAACCAACAAAATATTAGAATGATGAATTGTTTCTATGAAAATCAAGTTGAGGGCCAGCCTCATGGCCAAGTGGTTAAGTTTGTGCGCTCCACATCGGTGGCCTGGGGTTCACTGGTTTGGATCCTGGGTAGGGACCTATGCACTGCTCATCAAGCCATGGTGTGGTGGCATCCCACAGAGAGGAACAGAATGACCTAAAACTAGGATGTACAACTATGTACTGGGGCTTTGGAGAGGGAAAAAAAAGAAGACTGGCAATAGATGTTAGCTCAGGGCCAATCTCCTCATCAAAAAAAATAAAACAAAATTATGCTGAAAAATAGATGGAATATTTTGATATAATAGATGATTTACTTTAAAAAAGAAAATGCTATTGAATTGGGTATGAATGAGACTACTGTAAAAGACTTGGGGAAAATAATAAAATATTAAGACAACAGATTAATAATTATCTTTAAGGTCTCTCTTCAATTTAAAGAAATCAAAACTTTAAATCACAAATAATAGATTATAGATATGGTGTATGCCTAGAAATATGATGCAGAGTGCCAATCTGTAGATTCACACACCAAGAAAAGGTCTTGGCCCTAGATCAGGGTTTGCTGACCCCCAGCACAACAGACATTTTGGACTGGAGAATTCTGTTTTTGGGGGCCAGCAGTACTGTCCTGTAAATTGAAATATGTTTAGCAACATCCCTGGCTTCTCTAATATTCACTAGATGGTAACAGCAGCACCCCATCCAGTTGTCACAATCAAAAATGTCTCCAAACATTGCCAAATTTACCCACGGGGTAAAATCATCCCAAGTGAAAACCACTGTCGTGTATCAAACAGTTGATGAATACATGTATCTTTATATATTTTCATTAAAGTAAAATGTTTAACTAATCAGTTTTTAATGATTTTTACTATAACCAATTTTTGTGATTAATTGATCAACTATTAGCTCATATTAAGTCACTTATGATGGCTTTTCTATACTTAACAGGAAGAAAGAAAAAAACAATCCTTGAACTGGTAAAGTGCCAAATAAGATAGCTTTACTTTATAAGTGACGATATTTCCATTTCTTCCAATCTTTTCTGTGATCAAGACTGAAGCACAGAATTACTGAATAGGTCAGAACAAGGGGAGGAGAACAAAAAAGCAGCAAAGGGAAAAAAAGAAATTTAAGAAACAATTTCCAGATGGTTGGAAGAGCAGCATAAGGAGAAAGCTTATTATCGCATGACTACGTAGTCCTATTTACTGCAACATTTACTGAAGGTCCATCCAACACCAGTCAAGAGAGGTTCCTATGTGTAAACTCCAGAAAGCTTAAATGTCGACTGTTAGGTGAATGGCTATAGCAAATTATGATTCACTCATTTATGATGTTCAAAAGAAAAGGTGAGAGCCAGCCAGGATGGCCTAATGGTTAAAGTTCAGCGTGCTCTGTTTTTTCAGCAGCCTGGGTTTGGTTCCCGGGTGTGGAACCACACCACTCATCTGTCAGTAGCCATGCTGTGGTGGCGACTCACATAGAAGAACTAGAAGGACTTGCAACTAGAATATACAACTATGTACTGGGGCTTTTGGGAGGGGAAAAAAAAAAAAAGAGAAAGATTGGCAACAGATGTTAGCTCAGGGTTAATCTTTCACAGCAAAAATTAAATTAAAAACATGGCGTGGAGGCCAATCCTGTAGCCAAGTGGTTAAGTTCCCATGCTCTGCTTCAGCGGCCCGGGGTTTCACTGGTTTGGATCCTGGACATGGACATGGCACCAGTCATCAGGCCATGCTGAGGTGGCATCCCACGTAGCACAACCAGAGGCACTCACAATTAGAATATACAACTATGTACTGGGGGGCTTTGGGGAGAAGGAAAAAAAGGAAGATTGGCAAAAGATGTTAGCTCAGGTGCCAATCTTTAAAAATAAAAAGTGGCTTGATGAAAAAAAAATAAGGTGAGCGTTTATGTACTGACACCATTATATATTGTTAAATAAAAATATAAGTTGGAGTATGATACAATTATATAAGTAGCCATTTGGGAATATGATTTGTACATGCAAAGAAAAAGATCTGACAGTAAACCAAATTATTAAGAGCATTTATCCTTTGTGGGTTGTATTTTCCATAACTGCCACAACAATATTACCTTCATACATGCTCTTCTAGAACCTTGTCACTCCTCCTATCAACAGGTAGAGTCAGAATCTGTGTTCCCTGCTCTTGAACCTGGGAAGGCCAGCACAACTGCCTCAATAAAGAGAATGCAGAAGAAGTAACACTGTGTGGATCCAAGGCAAGATGATAAACAGTGATATGTCTGGCTTTCTTTCTCTTTTGGGACACCGCCTTTGGAGCCCTGAGGTACCATCTAAGAAGTCTAGCTATCCTGAAGCCACCATACTGGAGAGTCCACACAGAGACAGAGAGAGGTGCCTAAGAAGCCACAATCATCCCAGCCTTCAGCTGTTTGAGTTCTCCCAACATGGGCATCAGATATGAGTGAACTAGCCTTTAGAAAACTCCAGATGAGAGATCCCAAGTGAGAATCACTTAACTGAGCCAACCCCCAGAACTCCCAGAGAGAATAATAAAATGATTATGTTGTTTTAAGCTACTAAGTTTTGGGGTAGTTTGTTACAAGCAATAGACAGAACACTGAGGTAGAATGTGTTGGGAAGAGGAGGGGGCAGCTACACTTGTTAGTTTATATATACTTCTTTATTGTTTGGATTCTTTCCTACGTAATGACTTTATAATCGCAATTTTTAAGTCCCTAGATCTCCTGCTGTCCTGGTAAAAAGAGGGAAAAACTGAGTTTATCCAGAGAAGACAGTGAATCTAAAATTCCTACCTGTCATCTACTCTGACTTTTCTTAACCACTGTCATTGGTACTAGCATTCTATAGGCAAAAGTATTTGACAGAGAAACTTAGACACAGCAATCTATCTGGTGTTAATTACTATTTTGAGGGTGGATGAGAAAAATTACTGAAACAAAAATAACTCAGAGTCAAGTTCTCTTTGTGATCCTATCAAAACCAAACTGTGAGCTTCCTAATCTCTAGGCCTACATCTTACTCACATAATATGTAATCAATATTGGTTGATAAACAAGAAGTAATAAATAAACTATGAAAATTAAAGGGGGGGGCGGAATGCAGAGAAGGCTAAGCCAATAGGACACTCAAGGACCTTATACTTCAACCAGGAGTCCAATTCAGACACATGAAATAAAAACTGAAATACTTAAAATATGATGTACCTTACAAAGTAAATACAAAAAAATTATATATACTAGTAACTGAATGCATAAGTGCAGCTTATATATGAAGTAAATGACTGGTCCAAGTGAAACACAATTCACTGAAAAATGTCTCCTCAGAGAAGGCTTTAAATGGGTTTGATTAAGGTTTTAAGTGGCAAGATAAGGATGTACAAACACATTAAGCAGGGAAAGCAGCAAATACCAAGAAATAAAGGCTGAAAACATACAGCAAGAAGAAAGGTAATTTACTTGAATGGAACAGAGAAAACATCTTTAGGAATAAGAAAATAGGATGCTAGTAAGGGAGGAAAGAAAATGTTAGAGAACCTGTAAAAAGCACAGTGATTAAAAACTGGAATATAACACAATTTGAACTGAGGTACAGTAACTTCTTGAATGACTTGATGAAAAGTGTTTGATGAAAATTATCCTAACAGCACTGTGCACAATGGAATTGAGTAGGGAAGAGGTAGGAAGGCCAGTTTTACTGCTGCAATCATCTCAGCAAGAAGTGATAAGGATGGCAACTATAAATGTAAAAAGGAAGAGAATGATCCAAGAGACGTGATGGTGAAAGAATGAGCAGAACACTGCTGGTGAATTAAGTAGGGGAGAAGGGAGAGAAGTAGGAACAGTAAAGTACTAAAAGGGTGATTTAAAGGTTTTAAATCTAGGAACTCCAAGGACAGAGATAAATTTTAACAAGAAAGGAAAAGGATGATGGAAGAAAGAAGACTGGGATAGAAAAATTTTAACTAAGAGGAAACAGGCATTTGCATGAAATGGAACTAAGGCCTACAAAAGAATAACTGAGGAAAAAACAAATCAACCAATAAAAAATTACTTAGCTAGGGGCCGGCCCGGTGACACAGTGGTTAAGTTTACACATTCCGCTTCGGCAGCCCAGGGTTCACCGGTTCAGATCCCAGGTGTGGACCTACGCACTGCTTGGCAAGCCATGCTGTGGCAGGCATCCCACATATAAAAGTAGAGGAAGGAGGACATCACCAAGATGGTGGAGTGAGTAGTCTTCTTTGTCTCTCTCCCTTCGAATCTACAACTAATTGGACATTCATCGCTTAACAAAGGATATCCATACAGCGTCTCAGGATGCCTGCGAGACCCATGCTACTATACATCGGAAGGCGGACGGACCTCCCCCTGGGAGGAGGTGGAGATAGGTGAAAACTCTCCAACCCCCGAACAGCCTAGTACCTGCAAGCGGCTTTCTTCCAGTGGACTCCCCCATAGCATCGCCACACACCAAGGGCAGGAGTGTGCACACACTGGAGGAGCAACGGTGGAAACAGGTGACTACAGCCCTACCTAAGCCCGCCCCCCGCGATTACACCTAAGCCCAGGGGGACACTCCAGGGTCCCGCACCGGCGGCAGGGAAAGCTTCTACTCGCCATTAGCGGAGAGGCCCCACCCAGCATTCAGAACGCTGGGAGGGTCCCTAAGAGGAGGACCCCGGGCAGGGCAGTAGCCCACCAGCTGCTGCCGGACTCACAGACTCCAGCTATCCCCTAGACAGGGAAAGCGGCTCTCAGAGATCCCGTGGGAGTGGTCTGGGGCTGGGTGGAGTTCCAGCGGCCTGGCTCCACGGCCCAGGGGGAAACTCTACAGTCTCACAGCAGCCTCAGCAAAAGCCTCTGCACAGCACTAGTAGAGAGGCCCCACTCAGCAATCACAAGGCTGGAAGGCCCTGGGGCACAAGTAGCATAGCTAGTGAGCTAACCACAGACTGCAAAAGATACCCCTAGCTCTGCTGTGACCTATAGTGGACAAGTGAGATTTTGTAGGCTCCAACAGTGACAGAGCTGCAAATATGGGTGATCCTGCTCCCGGCGGCTGGGAAAGCCCATAACACTGCTGCAGACCCTAACGAGGGAGCACGTCTAGGTGGTCTGCAACAGTAGGCACCAGCAGCCTGAAGCCCCCTTGCGACTGCCCCCACAGCTGAAGAGGGACCCCACAGGACCACTGTGACTACGAGGAGGGGCCCAGGTCCAGTTAGCAACAGCTGACAGGGTTCCTGGTTGTTGCAGTCTAAATAGCTGCTCCCCCCCAACACCAGTAGAAACAAGTGGAAGCAGTAACTAAACTCTATTTCTATGTGGAGGCACAAATCTACGCCATAAAGCAGTATGAAAAAATATATTAAATCTCCAGAACAGAAGGAAAACGACAAATTCCCAGAAAACAATCGCAAAGACAATGAAATCTATGACCTAAATGACGATGACTTCAAAACAGCCATTATTAAAAAACTCAATGAGTTAAAAGAGAATACAGATAGACAACTCAACGAATTCAGGAGCTATGTCACAAAAGAGCTTGATACTATAAAGAAGAACCAAACAGAAATACTGGAAATGAAGAACACAATGGAGGAAATTAAGAAAAATCTGGACTCTCTGAACAGTAGGGCCGATAATATGGAGGACGGAATTAGCAATTTGGAGGACAGGAATATAGAAATGCTGCAGGCAGAGGAGGAGAGAGAACTAAGACTAAAAAGAAATGCAGAAACTCTCCGAGAATTATCCGACTCAATTAGGGGATGCAACATGAGGATTATAGGTATACCAGAGGGAGAAGAGAAGGAGAAGGGGGCAGAAAGCCTGTTCAAAGAAATAATGGCCGAGAACTTCCCAAACCTGGGGAGAGAGATGGAACTTCATGGGACAGAAGCCAATAGATCTCCAAACTTTATCAGTGTAAGAAGACCAACCCCAAGGCATATAGTAGTGAAGCTAGCAAAAGTCAACGACAAAGAGAAAATACTAAGGGCAGCCAGGCAGAAGAAAATAACCTACAAAGGAACCCCTATAAGGCTATCAGCAGATTTCTCAGCAGAAACTTTACCAGCTAGAAGAGAGTGGAATGATATATTCAAAACTCTGAAGGACAAAAACCTGCAGCCAAGAATACTCTACCCAGCGAAAATATCCTTCAAATACGATGGAGAAATAAAAACTTTCCCAGATAAACAAAAGTTAAGGGAGTTCATTGCCACAACACCTCCTCTTCAAGAAATGCTCAGGAAAACCCACATACCTGAAAAATCAAAAAAAGGAAAGGAGTTACAAAACCAAGGGCAAAGGAGATAAGTAGAAGGACAATAACAGAAAGTAGCAGCTCTCCATCAGAACAGGTTAGCAAAAGTTAAATAAAACATTAAAGATAAAAGGAAGGGAAACACCAAGAATAAATATAACCCTGTCATTTTAACCACAAACTCACAACACAAGAAAGAAGAGGGAAAAAATAAAAATCTGACAACAACCACCTAAAAGGGGAAGAGAAAAGGGATGGAACATTTTAATTCAAGGAAATAAGAGGCTACCAGAAAATGGACTATCTCATCTATGAGATGTTTTATAGAAACCACCTGGTAACCACTAAACAAATAACAAGAATAAAGACACAAATTACAAAGAAGAAACCCAATACAGAAATTTACATACCTGAATTAGTAATCCAAAAATCATGGGACGAGAAACAGAGGAAATGCAAGAGAACTGGAAAACAAGAGATAAAATGGCAGTGGGAGGCCTATACATTTCAGTAATCACTCTAAATGTAAATGGATTGAACTCTCCAATCAAAAGACACAGAGTGGCAGGATGGATCAAAGAACAAGACCCAACAATATGCTGCCTCCAGGAAACATACCTCAGCCCCAAAGACAAACACAGACTCAGAGTGAAGGGATGGAAGACAATACTCCAAGCTAATAATGAACAAAGGAAAGCAGGTGTCACTATACTAATATCAGACAAAGGAGACATTAAAGCAAAACAGATAACGAAAAACAAAGAGGGGCAGCATATAATGATAAAAGGGACACTCCACCAAGATGACATAACACTTATAAATATATATGCACCCAAGACAGGAGCACCAAAATTTGTAAAGCAACTCTTAACAGAACTAAAAGGAGACATCAACAACAATACAATAATAGTAGGGGACCTCAACACCCCATTAACACCAGTGGATAGATCATCCAGAGAGAAAACCAACAAGGAAATTATAGAATTAAATGAAAAATTAGACCAGATGGACTTAATACATATATATAGAACACTTCATCTAAAAACAGCAGGTTATACATTCTTCTCAAGTGCACATGGAACATTCTCAAGAATAGACCAAACAAAGCAAGTATCAATAAACTCAAGAGGGTTGAAATAATATAAAGCATCTCTTCTGATCACAGTGCTATGAAACTAGAAATCAACTATAAGAATAAAGCTGGGAAAGGGGCAAAAATGTGGAGACTAAACAATATGCTACTGAAGAAACAATGGATTATTGAAGAAATTAAAGAAGAAATCAAATATTACCTGGAGACAAATGAAAATGAAAACATGCCATACCAACTCATTTGGGATGCAGCAAAAGCAGTCTTAAGAGGGAAATTCATTGCAATACAGGCTCACCTCAATAAACAAGAAAAATCTCACATATGCAACCTCAAACAACACCTAACAGACTTAGAAAAAGAAGAACAAAGCCCAAAGTCAGTAGAAGGAGGGAAATAATAAAAATTAGAGCAGAAATAAACGATATTGAAATAAAAAAGACAGTAGAAAGGATCAATGAAACAAAGAGTTGGTTCTTCGAAAAAATTAAAATCGACAAACCCTTAGCCAGACTCACTAAGAAAAAAGGAGAGAAGTCTCACATAAATAAAATTAGGAATGAGAGAGAAGAAATCACAATGGATACCAAAGAACTACAAGGGATCATAAGAGAATACTATGAAAAACTATATGGCAACAAATTGAACAACTTAGAAGAAATGGATAAATTCCTAGACTCTTACAACCTCCCCAAACTGAATCAGGAAGAAATAGAGAATCTGAATAGACCAATCACAAGTAAAGAAATAGAAACAGTAATCAAAAACCTCCCCAAAAATAAGAGTCCAGGACCATGCGGCTTCTCTGGAGAATTCTACCAAACATTCAAAGAAGATTTAATACCTATCCTTCTCAAACTATTCCAGAAAATTGAGGAAGATGGAGCACTCCCTAACACATTCTATGAAGCCAACATCACTCTGATCCCCAAACCTGAGAAGGACAACACAAAGAAGGAAAACTACAGGCCAATATCACTGATGAACATAGATGCAAAAATCCTCAACAAAATTCTGGAAAACCAAATACAGCAATACATCAAAAAGATTATACACTACGATCAAGCGGGATTTATACCAGGGACACAGGGATGGTTCAACATCCGCAAGTCAATCAACGTGATACACTATGTTAACAAAATGAGAAACAAAAACCACATGATCTTCTCAATAGATGCAGAGAAAGCATTCGACAAGATCCAACACCCATTTATGATAAAAACCCAAAATGGGTATGGAAGGAAAGTATCTCAACATAATAAAGGCCATATATGACAAACCCACAGCCAACATCATACTCAACGGACAAAAACTGAAAGCCATCCCTCTGAGAACAGGAACAAGACAAGGGTCCTCACTTTCACCACTCCTATTCAACATGGTACTGGAGGTGTTGGCCAGAGCAATTCGGCAGGAAAAAGAAATAAAAGGAATCCAAATAGGCAATGAAGAAGTAAAACTCTCGCTGTTTGCAGACGACATGATCTTATATATAGAAAACCCCAAAGAATCCATAGAAAAACTATTAGAAACAATCAACAGCTACAGCAAAGTTGCAGGGTATAAAATCAACATATGTAAATCAGTAGCATTTCTATACACTAACAATGAACTAACAGAAAAAGAACTCAAGAACTCAATCCCATTCACAATCGCAACAAAAAGAATAAAATACCTTGGGATAAATTTAACCAAGGAAGTGAAAGATCTATACAACGAAAACTACAAGACTTTTTTGAAAGAAATTGATGACGACATAAAGAGATAGAAAGACATTCCATGTACATGGATTGGAAGAATAAACATAGTTAAAATGTCCATACTACCTAAAGCAATCTACAGATTCAACGCTATCCCAGTCAGAATCCCGATGTCATTCTTCACAGAAATTGAACAAAGAATCCTAAAATTCATATGGGGCAAGAAAAGACCCCGAATTGCTAAAGCAATCCTGAGAAAAAAGAACAAAGCAGGAGGCATCACAATCCCTGACTTCAAAACATACTACAAAACTACAGTAATCAAAACAGCATGGTACTGGTACAAAAACAGGTGCACAGATCAATGGAACAGAATTGAAAGCCCAGAAATAAAACCACACATCTATGGACAGCTAGTCTTCGACAAAGGAGCTGAGGGACTACAATGGAGAAAAGAAAGTCTCTTCAACAAATGGTGCTGGGATAACTGGACAGCCACATGCAAAAGATTGAAAATTGACCATTCTTTTTCACCATTCACAAACATAAACTCAAAATGGATCAAAGACCTAAAGATTAGGCCTGAAACAATAAGCCTTCTAGAAGAGAATATAGGCAGTACACTCTTTGACATCAGTTTCAAAAGAATCTTTTCGGACACCATAACTCCTCAGACAAGGGAAACAATGAAAGAATAAACAAATGGGACTTCATCAGATTAAAGAGCTTCTTCAAGGCAAGGGAAAACAGGATTGAAACAAAAAAACAGCCCACTAATTGGGAAAAAATATTTACAAGTTACTTATCCGACAAAGGGTTAATCTCCATAATATATAAAGAACTCACACAGCTCAACAACAAAAAATCAAACAACCTGATCAAAAAATGGGCAGGGGACATGAAGACATTTCTCCAAAGAAGAAATAAGGATGGCCAATAGACACATGAAAAGGTGCTCATCATCACTAATCATCAGGGAAACGCAAATCAAAACTACACTAAGATATCACCTTACACCTGTTAGAATGGCAAAAATATCCAAAACCAAGAGTGACAAATGTTGGAGAGGTTGTGGAGAAAAAGGAACCCTCATATACTGTTGGTGGGAATGCAAACTGGTGCAGCCACTATGGAAAACAGTACGGAGATTTCTCAAAAAGTTAAAAATAGAAATAACTTATGACCCAGCCATCCCACTACTGGGTATCTATCCTAAGAACCTGAAATCAGCAATTCCGAGAGTCCCATGCACCCCTATGTTCATCGCAGCGTTATTTACAATAGCCAAGACGTGGAACCAACCTAAGTGCCCAGCAACTGATGATTGGATAAAGAAGATATGGTAATATATATACAATGGAATACTACTCAGCCATAAAAAAGGACAAAACCGTCCCATTCACAACAACATGGATGGACTTTGAGGGTATTATGTTAAGTAAAATAAGCCAGACAGAGAAAGACGAACTCTGTATGACTCCACTCACAGGAGGAAGTTAACATATAGACAAGGAGAACTGATCGGTGGTTACCAGAGGAAAGGTGGGGGTGGGAGAAGGGCACAAAGGGTGAAGTGGTGTACCTACAACATGACTAACAATAATGTACAACTGAAATTTCACAAGGTCGTAAACTATCATAATCTTAATAAAAAAAAAAAGTAGAGGAAGATGGGCACAGATGTTAGTTCAGGGCCAGTCTTCCTCAGCAAAAAGAGGAGAACTGGCAGCAGATGTTAGCTCAGGGCTAAACTTCCTCAAAAAAAAGTTAGCTGGAAGGGATTACTTGCAAGATATGAGAATTCTAATGATTTAGGAGGGGAGTAAATACCTTAGAAACACAAGCAGAGGCCAACTAATAATAAGATAATAAGGTGTGCCTTAATCTGTGCAAAGCACTTTAGAAATATTGTCTAATACGCTCACAACAATCCTATGATATGGGTACTATTATTTATCTCCAATTTATAGACAGAGAAACTGAGACACAGCAAGGTTTACACAAAGGTACAGAGTAAATTGTCGAGGTCAGATTTGCACGTAGCTAGACAGTCTGGCTTCAAAGTCCATGCTGTCAATCAGCTCAATATTTTAGGATTAACTAAGACTCTGAGAAGAATTATGACAGACCGAAAGAAAAGGTGAAGAATTAATTTGTGAGGGCAAAATTTCAAAAGATGGTTGATATACCGAAGCTCATATGGTGAAAAAAAAAAAACAAAACTTGCTTAATAGATCCAGAAAACTAGAATAAAGGAGAACTTACTGACAAAAGGGGCAGGGAGGACTGCCTTAAGAGTTGGTACGTAAACATAGTTTAAGAAAACGAACTGATGATATAACCATAAAAGACTAGGTGTTTGGCGCACAATACTAATCATTAAATATAACATCTAGAAAAACAGCCATGCTTAACGAAAACATATCCCATGGCACAATTTAGTGGCACTAGCAATTATAGAGGATGGACAGTCAGGTTTAACATAAGGCAGGCACATGTTAGGGAGGAAACATTCCAAGTTACAAACAGGTAGTTAAGATTACCAAGCACACTATCATAGAACCAAGCACATAGTAGGTTCTCAATAGGTATAATCCTATGCCTATGCATTTTCCAAATGTTCTGAGGACTACATTATTAGAATTACCTGGTATGCTTCTGAAGGACACATATTTCTGGGCCCATCTAAGATTCTAGGATTTTGGGGGGTGGAGTTCAGGAAACTAAAAATGTAATACTTTTTCCAGGCAATTCTTTTGCACAATAGTTGAGATGCACTGCCTTCCTCTGCTGGAGCTGAGTGTTAGAACTCTATGACTGCCCAACCGTGTATCTCTCCTGTGGCTTTGTAATCTCGACTCAGATCTTCTAGGTTCTTTTGTTGCCTATGCTTCACTTGTGCTCATTTCTAAAATCTCAGTCTTGGTTTGGTAACATAATCAAGACTTGGCTTTGGCATCTTTAGCCCTGAAATCCATATCAACTCCAATACCAAGAGAAAAAAAACCTTCTGGTTCCTTTCCCTGACATCACGGAGCTTCTACTGAATATAACACATAGTGTTGACTAGACACTGGACTGACCCAATACATCAATTCTTATGTTGCCAAATCTGTATTGAAAGAGATGTTCACTACCACAGACTCACCCTCTGAATTTCTGTTTATTGTCTCTAAAATAAGAAGGCACAAATGTCCTGTCTTTGTCCTGATTTGCCACAAACATCTATCAAGGATGAAAGATATTTTCTAAGAGAATAGTTGTCACTATATAGACAGTGTCTGTGAGAATGTTCCAGTTTCCAGAATAGCAAAGGAGTGAGTTCTTCTAAGATGTCTCTTGACACCAACAATAGGAGAAATGGTGGCCAAAAGGTTGTCTACTTGATATGAGGCAGAAATGAAAAAAGAGCCTCTCTATTCGGCCTGGGATGCTCCTTGATAGCAGCAACTAGGATCCTGAAAGAATGGCTTCTGGGTACTTTCACGCTTTAGGAGATCTATAACTCAAATTGTAGAGACAGAACATCCACATCTCTAGTGTTACCTATGTTCTCTTTCCTTAATCCTGGCTAACGCTATAGTCCTACTTTGTCATCTTTCTGGTTTGCCTGAGGTGACTAAGATAAAAAGCTAACAGTAGGAGACTTTTGCCATTTCCTGCAAATTACTTGATCCTTGAAGAAAAGGATTAAATCCAATTCATCTTTGTATCCCACAGAGTACCTAAACATGCACTGATAGACTTGACATGCTTAACTGAGTGTCCTCTTCAACTCCTACAAGAGAATCCTCTTCATGCAGAGCACCCAAAAGCATAACCTTATACAAAAGGTGACTTCTCCCTGTGTCCTACCCCCTACAGGGTCATGGAATAGGGAAAGTCATCTAAGTTATGGTCTTGCAATACATTCAGATTTCTCTCTTGCCAACTGAACTAAAAGAAACACACTGCCACAACTAAGAGTGACGCTTTAAGAGAAAAGAAAGAGCAGTTCAAGTGAGCACCATGGCAAACCAAATCCACTGGCAAGTCAAAGTTATGGAGAAGCAGAAACTAGGAAAAACTATAGCAAAGCAAATAGAAGTAGAAGAGAGAAGAGAGAAAAGTCGATGAAGCAGATACAGAAAGAAGGCAGGACAAGAAACCATATATCCCCAGAACGAAAGGCAGAGAGACTAGCTTCTCAGATTCTTGACAGTTCTCCCATTTGCACAAGGTCTAGTTGTTCTTTATCAACCCACAATGCTGGATCCCTACAACAACCTCTCTCTGAAGCCAAATAATGCCTAATTAAAGCACTATTTTTTTTTAAGAAGGTACACCAAGATAAATAAAAAGCTGTCAACAGATAAGTCCAAAGAGAAAAAAAAAAACTGTACCAGGAAGAAAGTAAAATCTCAGGTAGCCAAAAAGTTCTCTAAACACGAATCTGACTTATCAGGAAATACCACCAATATTTATCATATTCTGGTCAATGAAACAAATTAAAATTGAATTGATGTTTTCAAAGCAAATTGTCAGTGTTGATTAAAAAAAGTCTCAAACCCAGAGGAGACAAAAACTACATGATATATATTTTCTGTTAACATATTTGAAAATATTTTGTTAGCCTGTTTAAAGCAGACCTTTGTTGTTTGATGTCTGTAATAATCAGGAGTATGTTGGATTAATAGCCTTATCTTTGAAGACAGGCTTTATAACTCATACAGCTGATAAAGGGGAGGCAAAGGCCAGCCCTGTAACTAGCCTTTAACCTAATGGTCCTTTCTTGTACCTAGTCTAACAATTATATCTAGAACCCCTTTTTCCTCTCTGAAAACAGTTTCTGAAGAGAGTTACCTTACAACAAATCCAAAATAAAATTATGACATGAGCTCACAATCAATCTGACAAGTTTGCTTCAACATTGTCAGAGACCAAACTGTCAGAATAATAATAATTTTGGTTATCTAATACAGATTCTAGCATACTTCCTCTCTGGCAAGAAATATATCACTTAAGCCTTGAATTCATTTAAATCTTAGACATTTCACTTACAGAAATTTCCAATGTTATTGTTAACTTTTACTAAAAAAGTTTAATAGCTACTAACACTATAAACCTTCAATTAAGTACAGCTTGCCAATTTTTAAATTCTCCTAACAAGAAAGTTTAATTGGACTTTTCCATAAAAACTTTCAAGATGTGCCAAAAGAATTTCTGAACTCTAAAAAAGGCAAAAAAGTGAAATTACTGATCCAATATTGATATCTTTCTCCTTAGTTATATTGATAATAGAATTTATGAATAAGGAGGGAATTATTCAATCTCTATGGTAACAGAATAGTTCTATATCGTGACTACAGTGGTGGTTACAGAATCCACACATGTGATAAAATGGTATAGAACTATACATACAGACTGTACCACTGTTAATTTCCTGGTTTTTAATATTGTACTAAAGTTATGTAAGATGCAACCATTGGGGAAACTGGGTGAAAGGGACAGGGCCCTCTCTACTATTTTTGCAACTTCCTGTGAATCTATAATTATTTCAAAATTAAAAGTAAATAAATAAGCAAACAACTTAATAGTTTAATTAATGATAATGAAACTACCATATATAAAAAAATTAACCTAAATACCTTGTTTAGCAGACTAGAAAACTGAGACCTACCCAGGTAATACACACAAACTTACACAGTCAATAACAGGGTGAAGGCACTTAGTTGACATACTGTTAACTAAGACATTCTATTCCAGAAAATGGAACTTAAGGGGCCCGCCCCGTGGCCCACTGGTTAAGTTTACGCGCTCTGCTTCAGCGGCCCAGGGTTTCACCAGTCCAGATCCTGGGGCGCACATGGCACCGCTCATCAGGCCACATTGAGGCAGCATCCCACATAGCACAACCAGAGGCACTCACAACTAGAATCCACAACTATGTACCAGGTGGCTTTGGGGAAGAGAATAAAAGAAAAAAAGAAAAAAAAAGGAACTTAAAATTGAAGTAACTAATAACTTGTGCTCATTAAATAACGCTTATTTTAGGGAAGAAGACCAGGTTGGCTGATGCCTGTGTTGCACTGAAATATAAGCAATATATTTTTTAAAAATTATTATACTTTATTTAAAGGAAGGAATTTTTTTTGAGGGGAAAAAAAATCTCAAAGAAATTTATAGTTAACCTTAGATCTACCACCTTCGGAGGAAAATGACAATTTATTGAAAAGCATGATACAGTATTCCAAATTAATAAGATCATGCCATTTTTCCAGAGAGGTCTTCCTCAGACAATAGAGTGTACAACTACTCTTGTCCTGAGTGGTTCTAAACTGCTGCTATGTAAAACTAAACATAGGTTATCTTTGAGTCCACAAAATGGAATTTCAACCAAATAAAGATAATATTCAGAATAGCTACTTTCAAGTTCTCCAAAATGAACAACTATGTTCCACGATGGAGAAGACTGGCTAAACCAGTGGTTGCAAACTATAGTCATAATATAGCCTCCTACAAAAATTACATTCTTAAGTGTGGACTGATACCTTAGCTATCATTCTGCTACCTCTATACAATAGTTTTAGGTAAGATTTATCCTGGTGAGGCTCAGTTTGGTAAAAACAAGGAACTCTTTTTCTTCCTAGGGAGAAACGAGACACAGATATAAATCACCATATGGAAAACCAACTAAAGCAGTAGAAATAAACTAGCCACCCAATCTCAAGTATAAACATCAGTATGTAAATAAAATAGACATTTGTCTAAAGTGGCTTTCAGATCATATAATACAACTATTCAATTGTCCCAATAGTAATGTAAAAAAACCACATTACCTGAAATGGAGCAAGAATTCTGACTTGAGGAAAAAAAGTGAAAGAAACTAAGCAAAGTTACTAAGTCTTTAACGAAGTTAGGTGAGAAGATAAGAAAAGTCATATTAGCAAGTGAAATCTAGGTTAGAAACCTAAAAATGTATTAACAGGGCTAGGAAAGTGAAATTTTAAATTACATACTGAATTAGGCAATAATCTATTATTACTTTTTATTTTGGGAGAAAAAAATAGAAGCCAGAACAACAGAATATACTATCATTCTCTATACAGCAATACTCTTTGAAGTTCACAATTAATTCTTTACTTTTTTTTTTTTTAAGACTGGCACCTGAGCTAACATCAGGTGCCAATCTTCTTCTTCTTCTTCTTCTTCTCCCCAAAGCCCCCCAGTACATAGTTGTATATTCTAGTTGCGAGCGCCTCTGGCTGTGCTACGTGGGCCGCTGCCTCCGCATGATCTGATGAGTGGTGCCATGTCCATGCCCAGGATCTGAACGGGTCAAACCCTGGGCCACCGAAGTGGAGTGTACGAACTTAACCACTAGCCACGGGGCTGGCCCCAATTCTTTACTTTTGAAGACACTACTACCAACTATAACCCTCATACAGTAATACCCAGCCCCCCCATCTATGCTAAAGAGTGCTTGTTTGGCCTACTAGTAGTTTGGCATGCCTAAGGTATAGGGTCTGGGATTGGTAATAATAAAATATAAGGCAGGAACCAGAACATAAAATATCTGACATAATATAATTATAATAGTTCACGTTTATTATATGTTAGAAGCATTCTAAGGACTTAACAGCATCCTAAGGGCTCACAATAATCCTATGAAGGATTGGAGCTGGCCTGGTGGCGCAGCAATTAAGTTCGCACATTCCGCTTCTTGGCGGCCCGGGGTTCGTCCGGTTCGGATCCCAGGTGCGGCCATGGCACCACTTGGCATGCCATGCTGTGGCAGGCATCCCACATATAAAGTAGAGGAAGATGGGCACGGATGTGAGCTCAGGGCCAGGCTTCCTCAGTAAAAAGAGGAGGACTGGCAGTAGTTAGCTCAGAGTTAATCTTCCTCAAAAAAAACCAAAAAAATCCTATGAAGGATTATTTATTCCCATTCTATAGATGAGGAAATTGAGACGCAGACAGATTAAATGACTTGCCCAAGGCGCTTACCTAGTAAGTGGCAGAGTCAGGATTTGGACACAGGTAGAATGACAGTTTCGATTTATCTGAAAGGCTAGGGACCACTGAAGATTACTGACAAAGTATGGCTGACAATGAAATTCTCATTTTATTTTAGCAAGATCTCTAGGGGAAGAGTGAGTAATGACTAAGGAAAAAACTGAAAGCAGGAAGATTTGTTAAGATTTGGCAAGAGAAAAATGATGAAGGCCTGAATAAAGGGAATAGGAACAGAATGAAAAGAAGTGAATAGATAGACACAAAGGACGTAAAATCAACCTAACTTCATGATTGGATGGGGAGAGTGTGGATGATTCCAAGTCTTGACTGAATAGGCCCAACCCGACAGCTTCACATTTTAATCATACTACTACTTAAACAAAATCTGAAAGCAGATAGGTTAAGTGTTGTTATCCTCATTTCAGCAACAGCCTCAGCATTTGACTTTCCCCTCTTTGAAAAACGTGACTACATACATTAAAACTACTGTCGCTTGGCAACTCCACACTAATTGTTTAATATGCATACAGTAAAGAGAGCTATTAAAATGTTTTTTGATAAACCACATGCAGACCCTCAAAGAATGTAAGATGGACAGAGAAGCTACAGAGAATATGTGGAATTTAGTAAACATTCTTGTCATAATCGTCGCTCCAATAGACTACAATCACTTTATCACTGAAAAGGAGGGATCTGTGGACACCTGTTTTAAAATTCAAAAAAGGTAAAATAACTCATAACTTCAAAGCTAAATCAACCATTGTTCTTTTTTCTCCTTTTGTTTGTAACAGTAAAAAACACAAAAACACTATCCTTACAGCCCAAGTCAAGGATTTGTAAAATGCTGCATTAGAATTACAATAACCATTGGAAAAACTTACTGTAACATCAACCCTAGTACCACTGTAGGGGTAAAACTATGCTAAAGCCAGAGCCTTCCAGTAACTAAATGCTCTTGGAAAATGTCCAAGACAATGTTATAGTAAATATCCAACTTGTTTCATCTAAGATCAAGAAAAACAAGTTATCTGAAGCACCAGATTATGGTTAAGTAGACTCTAACTGAAAGTTTTACATCAAATAATCACTTGGAAAAATCTTTACTCTGTACTTATGATGGGCTCTAAGACCAGTAAGGGTCATCTGGGGGGACAGCTGCACCTAGGAATCTCAGTCTCCTATTACTCAATATTATTTTGAGAAAAATTTCAATACCAATAGCTTCCATTTTGAGAGAAACAGATTTTGGCACAATCTGTTAAAATAACAGTGTAAAATGTGATGGTGGTTCTCTGGTTTCTAGCTTGAACCACTGTTGAGAGTTTCCTCCTATTTGTGGTTCAGATTTCTTTTTTACAGGTTGTATGTTTCACGGATACTTACCAATTTCAGATATAAACAAACATAAAGGCACTTTCTATGTGAGTGCACATGTAAATGTACATATATGACACTCTAGACAATCTGTGATTTCTACTTATAACAACTTTTTTGTAAGTTAAAGTTCTAGTAAATTGAGAAGTAAAAGCCAACAGTTAACAGAAAAACCTAGCAAAATAGCAAAGAGAGCTATAAAATTAATTCTGGAAGCCAAAAAACCTAAATAAGCAGGTTCATAAAACAAACAAACCCAACACATTTTCATTCAGCACTTATAAGTTTATCTACAATGTTCAAGTTTTTAAAAAGTTGAGTGGTACGCCAACTTTAATTTATGAAAAATGACATCCTATGATAAATTTCTAATTCCCGGGAGAAATAATTCAAGATTAAAAATCTGAATATAAACATAATAGAAGGAAGAGCTGCAAAGAAATGAACAGAAAAAGTAAACATGGTTTTACAGGAAACAGGGAAACTGTCTGAAACATTAAAAGTGGAATGGACTGAATATAATACACAAAAGACCCAAAATGAACAAATGAAGCATAAATATTCCCAATGTGTTCAACATCTACTGAAACAAGCAATTCCATTCCACTCAATACTTGACACAAAAATTGCCATCAATTGGTTACTTCTATTTTTTTTTTTTTTTAAGATTTTATTTTTTTCCTTTTTCTCCCCAAAGCCCCCGGTACATAGTTGTATATTCTTCGTTGTGGGTCCTTCTAGTTGTGGTATGTGGGACGCTGCCTCAGCGTGGTTTGATGAGCAGTGCCATGTCCTCGCCCAGGATTCGAACCAACGAAACACTGGGCCGCCTGCAGCGGAGCGCGCGAACTTAACCACTCGGCCACCGGGCCAGCCCCGGTTACTTCTATTTTTTTAAATGATGAAACAATGAGAGATTTGTTCCAATATATTTTATAACTTACCAATACTGAGCTATTAAGTTTCTATTAGTGATGCTTCAACTAAGGATTTGCGCTAAGACGACTAAATCTGTTTGTACAGCAGTGTAAGTGAAGCCTCACTAAAGACATTCAACATAAAGCTGACCCCTAAAGGCTCCTTGATGCACACTTTGCAACCACGGTACTCACTATACGCAGTACACTAAACTAGCAACAGATTGGTTAAAAACTGCTTGGATTTTCAACTTCTCATAATACAGGAATCATTTTTAGAAGCAATCATATTAAAATAAATGTCTTTCACAGTTACAGGATGAAATTTTAAGCTGGACAGGCACCAGTGCCCTGATTTTCTACTTTTTTTGTAAACCATATGACGTCCACATGCTGTGAATGTTTTATGCTTTAACCTGCAGTAAAGGCTTTACATCATTTTAATGCTCAGTGCTTAAAATGCAACAGAATCACCCTCAAAGAATGCAAGGAATACATTTCGTTTACTTTTAATGATTTCAACCAGACTACTAGTCAGAAAAAGTTTAATGGAAGCTTTTTTCAGTAAGTAACTTTGCATTTCCACAGAAGAAACAAACAAAAAAATCTGAGTTAAGGGTGGGTGAGGGAAGGGTTGGTGGGTTTCCAACTTGTAACAGAATTTTAGTTTTTTATTTCTCAAATAAGTATTGAACACTTTAAAACTCTCTATGTCTAACAGAATATCTTTCAGCAAAAAAACCCCCACCCTATTCCATAGTTACATAGGATTCTTCTCTAGTTTTTGCAAAGTAATGTTTCAAGTCAACATAGAAGGTTAAAACAAATAATTGTGGAAATCCTAGTCTACAACAAACTAAAGGCTCAGCTTTGTACCAACATATTCTATATTCTAAATTTGAGATTTAGAAGACAACAATTTTTTTTAATCAGGTCAATCTAAATATATATGCTACCTCATGCTTATAGTCAGCTTGTCTGTGTGATTGACCAACTACAGAAATTTCAAATCAAAGGTTATAAAACATATCATAAAATTACACACTGTATCTACATGACTTTCAATTTTTATGGAATCCAAGGTCCTTTACTGATAGGTTCAAGAATTGATAAGTTTGGAGCCAAATATGTAAATACATTAAATTCTCAATAGTTGAAAGAGATATTATGCCACTTTCTTCAGTTATTTAAAGTCCATTACGCTACAAAACTGTCACAGAAAAAGGGTTATTGAAAAACATATTTCAGAATGAAGAAAGTACAAAATACATGATCTTAAATTCTCCTGGTGTAATATTATTAAATATTAAAGACTGTGAGAAACAAGAGATGTTGCAATCCTGTTCCCCTTATAACTTTAACTGAAACTTGAGGAAAAAAACAGAATTCAGATTTCCCAAACTTGACCCTATAAACATAATTCAACTAGATCTAATAACTTAGTTATGCAATTTCAAAATAAGTTTAATGCAAAGCACTGCAATCCTGATTCGTGATAATTACCTGAGACATACATGCAAAATAAAAATAAATGCAAATCCTTTTCATCCAGCGATGGATTTTATAGTAAAACCACAAAAAATGCAACCATATTAGCACAAACTAAATAAACAGGCACAGGAGGCATATGTCCATCCAGGAAGAGAAATCTACCACGCCAAGAAAGAAAGGAAGAACTGAAGGAAGGAAGAAGGGAAGAAAGGAAGGAAGGTAGGGAGGGAAGGCAGAGGTTTCTATACCTGCAGGATCACGGAGAAATAAACTAGTGACATCAATCTACCCAACATGATACATAAGGCTTTTTAAAGCTTTAGGGCAAATAAAAACAGCAATCACTTTATACCATTCAACTTTACATAGTATAGTATCTTTACCGCCAACGGCATTCTCCTCTACACTCACCCAGTGCTCCCTCACTCTTCCATTCCAGCTTTCAGACGAGACAGAACAGGGTGGGGTAGAAGAAAAATACAAGATGCGCCTTTCAGCTACTCCCCCGCCCCAATATTTTCCCACAGTTTTTCCTACTACGAAAATAAGTCGCCCTATCTCAACATACACAACAGTCATTCTGTCTTTAGTAGACACACTGAGACACATACACATGTCAGCACTCCAGACCCCTGCCGTACGCCCCCGAATCTTAAGCAATGTTTAATCTATTTAACACGAGACATCGAGATACCTCCACCTACTGTTTCGGGATGAGGGTGGGTGGAGGACGTCTTTCAAAGTAGCCCCAATAGTGTAACCAACACACGGTTCCGGAATAAAATATTAAGAACACTTCTCCTTTCCCCCCTATCTACCGACTTAAGGATGCAAAAATCCATCTCCACACCACCTCATCCCTACCATTCTCCTGCCCGGAGTTTGGGGTGGAGATCTGTCCGGGGCGGGGGCGGGGCAGAGGAGTGTGAGCGGGCAGTGGGACACAGACGAGTTGCTCACCCCGGCTACCCCGCACCACCGTCGCCAGCCAAAAGGTCCGGCACCCGGACCTCAAGCACACTTCTCTGCCCAGGCCCAGTTAAAAGCTGTGACTCCAGCTATCTAACTTCCTATCTACAGACATTTATTCAAAACTAACACATCACACAAGTACACGTCACACAGTTTAGCACACAGTTATACACCCCAAACAAACCCACACACCTCAAATTCACCTCACAGTTTCCCAAACTCCAAACAGGAGACCCCACCTCCAGGAGTCAAACCTTTCGCCCATAGTGGAGGAAACCAGAAGAAAAGAGTTGGGGAGCAGCCGACGCCTTTCAATTGCCGCCCCCCAAAAACTGCCCCACCCCAGACCCTCCGTCCGTGTTACTCACTAGGACGACCCCCGCTTCCTCCCTCCTCTCAATCGGGCCGCTTAAGAGACCCATCCCCAGCCCACTCACTTTCTCCCAAAAACCCCTCCAAAAAAAAAAAGTGAAGAGAAAGAAGCGAGGAGAGAGATTTGAGGTAGTCCGGCTTCAAAACCGCTCGACTCACCTCAGAATCCTTGCTGAGTTCTCTCCGCCCGGCACAGCCCCCTCCCCAACGTCCCAGTACGAAGGGCTGAAGTAGGGAGGAGGGGAAAACGGGAGGGGGAGGGGTGTCTTCCGCGTGGGGCGCCCGTCGGGAGGGGCCTGGGGAGGGGTTGAGGCCGGCGCAGGAAGAGGAGAAGGGGGAGGGGAGGCCCCTATCTCCCAGTCTCCCCCTGAAAACCTCTCTTGTCTCAATCACATCAGACTGACTGTCTTTGTCTGGCTGACAACCGCCATATTGATATCAACAGCCCCGCTCCCACCTGCTGCAGCCGGGCGGCCCTGGGAGTTGTAGTTCCTGCCTCCCTTGAGTAAAAGCGCGAGAGTCGGCGTCCAGAGACCCCAGAGAACTACAGCTCCCGACAAGTCCCGCGCCCATCCGCCTTCCCACAGGGAGGAGGAGAAAGGGGCGCCAGAGCTGTGGGAACTACACATCCCAGAATACCATGGGTCCCAGGCCCAGAAGGGGGACATGATATCATGCTGGGGTGGAGAGGGAGGATGAATTTGCGGCGGGGAAGAATTTGAGCTGACGGAGGCGGCCTTTAGAGAGGAAGGAGAGGAAAAGGAACGATGACCACAGGTCCCATGATGCTTGCAGAGATGACTACACTTCCCATGATGCCCCGGGAAGGGGGCGTAGGGAGGAAAGACTGCATGTCCCACGATGCTCTCGGCGGGCCGGTGGCAGAGATTGAACCGGAAGACGCTTTCTGGGTATGAGGGAGTCGAGTGACTGGTGTTGAACAACCAAAAGTCCAATATGAAACTGGTAAGTCTCTGCTCCTAGGTTAGAGGGCAAAGGTATTGCCATATCCTTTTGGACTTCGTCGTTTTCACTTTGAGAAGGGAACCGTCGTGGAGGAGAGGTGGCAGTTAGGAAACTATAAAGTGGGGTGGACTGAGGAAAGCTGCTATTTGTTGTTGAGGTTTGAATCCCACCTCCCACTGCACCCTACACACAATTGCCAGGAGATCTGATTCATCCTTTGGCGCATCCGTTTGGTTAGCTAAGAGGCTGACTGTCAATTTCTTCACCTACGAACTAAGGTTGGACTTGAACTATGTTTGACTTGTGTGTTTCTCAGCTGCCACGTGAGTGTTAGAATAAGTTCTTTCCGCGCGATTGGCACTTGATTAGCGTTTCTCTCTACCGTTGTTGAGAAGGCTTACGTTAAATATGAGCAGAGACTAGAAAATAATTTAGCAGAGACTTATCACTTATTAAATTTTCTTCTGTATACTCCTAAACGCCCTTGGAATTCAGAGAAGGAGCTCAGGGTGTGATCTTGGAGGATTTGAGCCTTAAACCCTGTGTAAGATTGGGGGAGAGGAAGTCTAGGGCTGTAGGGAGTGCATGAGCCAAGGATAGATGGAGCATACTATATGCGTGCAGAGGTCTTTGCATCACAAAATTCAAAGACTTGGCTTATAGGAAAGCTTCTCCAACCTTTATTTTGAGTCATTTTACTCTCGTGCACACAGATATAACTAGTTTATTCCAACTCTGTGGGATTAGTAATAGTATAATTCAGAGAGTAGAAAAGCAGGTGTGAGATGCTATTTCTCAACCTTTTAAAATCTGTGTTCCTGTAGCCACGTATTGTCAAGCTTTACTTCCTGTAATGTGTCTGTGTGTGTGTGTGTGCACGCGCTGAGGAAGATTGGCTCTGAACTAGTATCTGTGCCAGTCTTCCTCTGTATTGTATGTGGGACACTGCCACAGCATGGCTGAGGAGTGGTGTGTAGCTCCACACCCGGGATCCAACATGGGAACCCCAGGCTGCTGAAGCAGAGTGCACAAACTTAAGCACTAGCCACCTGGTTGGCCCCATAGTTCCTGTAATTTTTATACAAAAACAAAAGGTTTATTTTCTTAGTTATTTGAATATGCTTTTCCAGAGCACACATACATGCTACAAGCATATACTCTGCAAAGTGTCAGCTGTTTTCTGCAAAGTCAGAGAAAGTATTAAAAGTAAATTCAACTCCAAAACTGTCTCCATTTAAAGCAGTTTATGTAAGGGATAGGGTACAGATCAGTAAACCTTGAGAATGTCAGTTTGATTCTGGGTCAGAATGCAAAACATTTAAGAATGCAGAGTTGAAAATCACTGCCCTTGCCCTAAAGAAGCATGCAATCTAATGCAGAAGATAGAAAAGTAAGCCAAAATTATAATTTGCTGTTTTCATGGTAAAAGAAAGGCATGTTCAGGGTTTAGGGGATTGAGGATGATGACTGGGGGGTGGGAGGAGTCAGAGACAGCTTCCTGGAAAGGGACTGTTGAACTGTTAAGAAGGAGGAGTAGACTAGGGCCATACATGAAGAGGGTTCAGCTTAGAGAAGCAGAAGAGCTTGGCTTGGAACACAGACCATAGGTCCTCAATAAAGGATAAGTTAGGGACCCACCCGGTGGCATAGCGGTTAATTTCCCATGTTCTGCTTCGGAGGCCAAGGGTTCCCGGTTGGAATCCCGGGTGTGGACATGGTACCGCTTGGCAAAAGCCATGCTGTGGTAGGCGTCCCACATGTAAAGTAGAGGAAGACAGGCACAGATGTTAGCTCAGGGCCAGTCTTCCTCAGCAAAAAGAGGAGGAGTGGCAGCAGATGTTAGCTCAGGGCTAATTTTCCTCAAAAAAAAAAAAAGATGTTATATTTGGTGTGCTACGTGAGAAGGTAGGCAAGTGAGTGACAGTGTTTTTCATAACAGCTCATTTGCTGAGGGTATCAGAGAGCCAGGGCTTACTTTACATATACTTTGGTTTGCTCATAAAATCCTCCTGTGTAATTTATTTAGAGATGTGAAAACATAGAAGGGAAAAAAGTAGAAACTTATTTTTTCCTTTAAGAAGCAAAAGATGCCTCAGAGGAAGAGGAAGTGTTCTATCTATACTCCCTCCCTCCTTACTTTCAATCTATGTATTACATGCTAAAACTCATTTAGTAGGTGGTAGATGATATATAATGCAGAATTTCTATCAGCATAGCAAAGTGGTTTCAAAAACACTGACACTCAATAAGTCAGACTTCTTTTGTGTCTCATGCCTCCCATAGAGTTGGAATAAATCCTCCCATGGCCTAAAATTTTTAACTTTGTGTACTGTTTCAGGAATATGTAGTAAGCCATGTTTTACGTTTATAGTCATGAAACGCAGAAATAAATTGGTTTTTAGCACTTTTTTTTTTTTGAAGATTTTATTTTTCCTTTTTCTCCCCAAAGCCCCCTGGTACATAGTTGCGTATTTTTAGTTGTGGGTCCTTCTAGTTGTGGCATGTGGGACGCCTCCTCAGTATGGCCTGATGAGCGGTGCCATGTCCGTGCCCAGGATCCGAACCAGTGAAACCCTGGGCTGCCGAAGCAGAGCGCAGGAACTTAACCACTCTGCCACAGGGCTGGCGCCTGCACATTCTTGTTTTTGAGATTGTAACTTCCTAAAATACCCTTCCCATGTACAATCTGTGACCACATCTTATTGATTCTACTTCTGTTCTTGAACAGATCTGTTTCTCTCCAGTCCCACTAATACTGCCTTTGTAGGGGCTCTTTTCATGTGACGCTTGGAATTCAACAAGACCTTCTGACTGGTCTCCCTGCATTCAATCCATTCTCTACTGTGCATCCCAGAAGTTGTTTAAAACTGCAGAGTTTCATAAAATCCTCAGTAGCTTCTTTTGCCCTTAGGATAAAGTCTTACAATTCTTAACTTGGCTTACTTGGTCCTGCAGAATGTGGCCCTGCCTCCCTCTGCAGGCTCATGTCTAGCCTTCATCTCCCTTGCTCTCTTTGTTCCAGTTATATTGCACATCTTCCACTACCTTGAACTCACCCTGCTCTCTTTTGCTTTTGGGACTCTTTAAAAATATGTTCCATTGCCTGCAACATTTTTTTGCCTTCCTATTTCTTCATATATTTCAGATTTCTCTCTTCAAATAGCACTTCTTCAAAGTCTCCTTGAATTAGGTGACCCTGTTATATGCTTCCATGGCATACTTCCTTTTTGTAGCCCTTGTAATTAACGGTTTCATGTCTGTTGTCCCTCCTGTAGACTCTCTATTCCTAGGGCCTGACATATAGTGTGATGCCACTAAATAGTAGTCAAATAAATAATTGCTGAAGGATTATCAAAAGCTGTGAATATCATTGAGAATCGATTAAGGGGTGAATTAAAACATTACACTAGGGGCCTGCCCGGTGGTGCAGTGATTAAGTTCGCACGTTCTGCTTTAGGAGCCTGGGGTTCGCCAGTTCAGATCCCAAGCGCGGCCATACGTACTGCTTATCAAGCCATGCTGTGACAGGCGTCCCGCATATAAAATAGAGGAAGATGGGTATGGATGTTAGCTCAGGGCCAATCTTCCTCAGCAAGAAAAAAAAAAAAAACAAGGATTAGCAGCAGATGTTAGCTCAGAGCTAATCTTCCTCAAAAAAAATTACAATAAGCAATAACCATTGGAATAAAAAGGAATAATTGCTATCTTTTATGGAGCAATTTCTGTGTGCCAGGCACTATGCTAGGTACTTGCTATTTAGTGTCTCACTTAATCCTTTGATCTAGGTGATGGTATTCCCACTACAGATAGAAAATTTGAACCTCAGGGAGGTGAAGTGGCTCAAAGTTACACAGATGAAAAAAGTGATAGAGCCAAGGCCTGAACCCAAGATTCATTCCTTAAGAGTCTGCAGGGACTCCAGCACCTCGCACAGAGCCTGGCGTATGCCAGGTTATCTGTCAAACAGATGAAGATTAAAGTGAATAAAATAGTAAGAAGCAGTTCAAGAGTGCAGCATGTATCATACTTCCTATAGATAGTTCCAGAGATAGAGAGAATTTCTAGTTTATTCAGTCAACAAAGATTTATTATGCAATCGCAGTGTACCCTTGGCATTCAAAGTTTTAATACTTTCCATTTTAACTATTAGGTTTGACCCCTGAGATCGATGACAAGGAATTATTTGTAATTTTACTGAGGCTCAAATTTGAATGTGACTTTAAGATTAATGCTAATCTTTAGTGAATGAACCTGATTGCCTCACAGTCTGTGGCTCTCTGCAATTATTGTTGCTCTCTTGTTAAAAGTCTGAAAGAAAGGTCGTAAAATGCTTGTTATGCTATACTTTTTGAATTTGATAGAGGAAATTATGTGCTGTAGTTGTATTTACAAATTTAAAAACTCAAGAAGGCCATGAGGCTATTCTTCAGTAGTCTATGCTTCTTTGTACAAAATGCTGTTTCATTACTATGGCTTTTGGGAGAAGGCTCAAACTTTTAACTCACCACTTCTCCTAGGAAAACAGATGGAGCAAAGAAAGGGATTCATGGACTTCTTGTGAAGGACAAGTAAAACACAAAGTGGAATTGTAGATTATGTAGAAGATCTTTTCTTGAAAGGGGCAAATCCTGCCCCAAGGTCAATTTAATAAATCATTCCAAAGGGGTGTGGTTAATCCTCACCTTGGACCTGAGAGTGATGGATTTTTTCAATCTACAGAATTGTAGGATTCTTTTGGCTTCTTAGAATTTGGATCAAGAACAGAAAATCTCTTGCTATAAATTACAAACATTCACAATTTTTCCAGTGCTTAATTCACCTATTGCAGTGCGATTGTTAAAATGTCAGCCTGATTTCACTCTTTTTTCTGTTTCTCTTTGCTGGTTGATTAGAGTGCCCTCGTGTGTCTTTATGATGTAATACCAGTTAAAGCTTTGTAAAGGTCATGTTTTATCACCACCTCAGTGTGATAGGCTTTTTTTCCCTTTTGAACAGTTTCCTCATGCTCTGAAAAGAGATGGATGACGTAAGGCTAGGTCACATATCTTGTTCTGTAGCGTTCCGAGGTAAAAATGGATATTTTACTTTTGAGCATTTCAAAGTCCTAATTGTTACCCTGAAGATTAAATCTTTTATACTTACCAAGGCAAAAAAAGTATATCAATGTTAGATTTTTTTTGGTAATAGTCGTTGAATTGGGAAAAAAAGAATGCATATACATATATATATTTATCTCACACAATACAAGCATGACAGCACGTTGCTGTTGCTTATAACTGCAGTAGCACACTTCTTTTGTGACGGGTTTGTTCTGAGGACTCAAATCCCTCTGCCATTTGCTCTGATAATCAGCAAAGTATACTTGACAAGCAAGGGCCAAGAGTGCAGCATGGCTGTGGAACTCAGTAAAACCTAGCATTCCAAATGGAAAATTTGCTCCTGGCTTGCAAAATGCCAGGAGAGATCCAGGCATAAACTGCCCCTCAGATCTTCATCAGCATTCATTTATTCATTCAACAAATCTTCCTGAACACCTACCTCGTCTGTGCTAGGCATTGCTCACAGTACTTGTAAATTGCAGTGAACAAAATAGATTTACTCCCTGCCTTTATGGAACATGAAGTCTAGCAGGCTTACTGTGCAGTTTAAACAATATTACAGTGAACTTCCTGATGTGGAGATGTTCTTGGGCACTGACTCAAGTATTTTTTTAATGTCATGGTCAAAAAATGTACAGTCATACATCACTTAACAACAGGGATATGTTCTGAGAGATGCATTGTTAGATAATTTCATCATTGTGCGAACATCATGGAGTGTACTTACACAAACCTAGGTGGTATAGCCTACTACAAACATAGGCTATATGGTACTAATCTTATGGGACCACCATTGTTTATGTGGTCTGTTGTTGACCAAAAAACATCGTTACACAGCACATGACTAGTTGTGTCCAAGAATATGCCTTCTTAAAATTTTAACAGGTATGGCCAACTTGCCCACTAGTTTACCCTTCTACTAGTAGTGTGTGAGAATTCACTTCCCCACCCTTGCCAACAATACCATCTGTTTCTTTACTCTTACTATGTGTCTTACTAATGTAACTTTCTTCTGTCATCAATCCTCACACCCTCTTAACTCTTAGACTTCAGCCATATTTAGTAAAACATCCTTATGGTAGTGATATATGGATGTGGGAAGATGTACCAGAAAAAACAAATTTCAGAATAAAAAGTGGTGTCATAAGAATCTTTCAAAGGAATTTTTTAAAGAATTTAAAGCTTTGTTAAAGAATTTAAAGCTTTGAAAATGCTGATGCACAGGTATAGTAATTAAGATGACAGTATTATGGGATCAAGCAGATTAGAGAGGCCACTGGGCCAACTGTGCATAACTGGCAGAGGAGATCCCTCATGCCCCCCAGAAAAGGGATGACCAGTGAGATGAAGCTAAGAGCTGACGTGCTAGGAAGGGCTAAGGAAGAGGCAGGTGCCAGAATTTGCAGAGATCTTGAGAAAAGGCAAGAATGTGAACAGAAAGGATGAAGGGGAATAGGAAAGACTGTAGGAGAAAGGCGGCAGCTTGAAAGCCCCAAGGCGCTCAGTGATCAAGACTGAGAACTGTGTGGTGGGAACTTTACTGTGAGAAAAACAGCAAGTTTAAATTGTCCCTGATTGACCATATATCTGAAGGAAATGCCTTAAAGGTCTGAAACATTTAAATTTATTGTAAGCACAACTAAATGAACTTTAGCTCTCCCAAGGATAGATAATCAGATAGATGATGTTCAAGAAAGCAATTCTTTAACAGGAATTGCAAAACTAACACCCTTTTTGCCCTTAAGGTACAGTTTATTTTTCATCACTCATGTTTATGGAGGGGTGGAGGGAGCTGAATAATAAAAGGTCTTGCATAATCCATTCCTCAGATTTATGACCTCAGCAGAGATTCTCTTTTCCTAAATACAGTATTTCTCCATTTTTCTATTCCAGTAAAATAGAGGAAGGCATAATTAGATGTTCTAATTTAATGTCTTCCTTCCCATATTTTTTCCACATGTGGAAATATAGGTAAACAAGCAGTAGTATTAATGATGTAAAGGATATTATTATTATAATGGTTATCTTTAATGCTTTTTAAACAGCTTTATTGAGGTCTAATTTACATACCACAAAATTCACACATTTAAGGGGTGCAATGCAATGACTTTTAGTGAATTTACAGAGTTGTACAACAATCACCAGAATTTAGTTTTAGAATATTTCTGTCACTCCAGAAAAGATCCCTTGTGCCCATTAGCAGTCAATCCCTATTACTACGTCCAGGCTCAGGCAACACTAATCTACTTTCTGTGTCTTGTAGATTTGCCCTTTCTGGTCATTTCATGTACGTTGATTTATGCAGTATGTGATCTTTTGTATCTGAGTTCTTTCGCTTAGCATAATGCTTTTGAGGTTCATCCATGTTGTAGCATGTAGTTGTCAAGAATATTCCACTCCATGAATATACCACATTTTGTTTATCCATGTACCAGTTGATAGACATTTGGATAGTTTCTACTTTGGAGCTGTTACTATTGTGTGAACATAAGTTTTTATTTCTAATATCTCCATGTTTTCATTTCTTTCTCTTGCATGATTGCACTGGCTAGAACCTTCAGTACAGTATTGAATAGAAGTGTGAACAGACATCCTTGCCCGTCTTTTCCCCCTTCTGATCTTAGGGGGAAAGCATTCAGTCTTTCATTACTGAATATGATGTGAGCTATAGGTTTTTTGTAGATGCCCTTTATCAAGCTGAGGATGTTCCCTTCTATCCCTAGTCTGTTGAGCTTTTTTATCATGAATGGATCTTGGAGTTTATCACATGCTTTTCCTTTGGGTATCAAGATGATAATATGGTTTTTGACCTTTATTATATTAATATGGCGTATTACCTTAATTGAATTTTGAATGTTAAATCAATCTTGCATTCCAAGGATAATTCTCACTTAGTCATGATGTATAATCCTTTATATATGTTGCTCAATTTGGCTTGCTAATATTTTGTTGAGGATTTTTGCATGTATATTCACAGAAGATATTGGTCTGTAGTTTTCTTGTGATATCTTTGTCTGGCTTTGGTATCAGAGTAATATCGTTCTCATGGAATGAGCTGGGAAATATCCCCTCCTCTATCTTCTGGAAGAGTGTGTGAAAAATTGGTATTGTTTCTTCTGTAAATGTTTGATAGAATTCATAAATGAAGTCATCTGAGCCTGAGCTTTTCTTTGTGGAAAGATTTTTAATTGACTAATTGAATTTCTTTACTTGCTGTAGGTCGCTTCAGATTTTCTATTTGTGCATTACATTTTTTTTTAAGTTGCAGTAAAATACACACAACATAAAATTTGCTATTTTGGGCCGGCCCAGTGGCACAGCAGTTAAGTGCACACGTTCCGCTTCGGGTTCGCCGGTTCAGATCCCTGGGGCAGACATGGCACCGCTTGGCACACCATGCTGTGGTAGGTGTCCCACATATAAAGTAGAGGAAGATGAGCACGGATGTTAGCTCAGGGCCAGTCTTCCTCAGCAAAAAGAGGAGGATTGGCAGATGTTAGCTCAGGGCTAATCCTCCTCAAAAAAAAAAAATTTACTATTTTAACCATTTTTAAGTGTACAGTTCAGTGGCATTAAGTTCATTCACATTGTTGTGTAACCATCACCACATCCATCTCCAGAAGTCACTTAGCATAGTATCTTCATGGTTCATCCATGTTGTAGCATGTCAGAATTTCCATCCTTTTTTTTTTTTAAGATTTTATTTTTCCTTTTTCTCCTCAAAGCTCCCCGGTATATAGTTCTGTATTTTTAGTTGTGAGTCCTTCTAGTTGTGGCATATGGGATGCCGCCTCAGCATGGCCTGTTGAGCGGTGCCATGTCTGTACCCAGGATCCGAAGTGGCAAAACCCTGGGCCGCCGAAGTGGAGCACGTGAACTTAACCACTCGGCCATGGGGCGGGACCCTCCATCCTTTTTTTTAAAAGATTGTCACCTGAGCTGACATCTGTTGCAGATCTTTTTTCAGTGCTCCTTTCAAATATTTTAAAAAATATTTCTAACAGACACTTTGTATTTTCATTATCTAAAGGATAAGTTTAGAAATATGGCTGTTAGGCTGGAAGGTATAGTTCCATCACCCCCACCTACATCCCTCCCAACTGTTTTGAAAATCATTTTTTTCTTCCTCTTCTCCTCAAAGTGCCCCAGTACATAGTTGTAGATTCGAGTTGTGGGTGTGGTTGTGCTATTTGGGATGCCACCTCAGCGTGGCCTGATGAGCGGTGCCATGTGTCGTTATACTTTTTTCATTATGTGTAAACTGTGGAACTTCTTTTCCTTTGTTTATAAAATCATCTGTATTTTGGGGCCGGCCCAGTGGCACAGCGGTTAAGTGCACACGTTCTGCTTCTCAGCGGCCCGGGGTTCACCAGTTTGGATCCCAGGTGCGGACATGGCACCACTTGGCAAAAGAAAAAAAATCATCTGTATTTCCATTTCTTCCTCAACTCTCTTCTATCCCACTTGATCTATTAATATTATGGTACTAAACGATTTTACCTTATGCAGCTGTAGAGTGTATTTAATATCTTGTAGTACTCATTCCCGGTCACTGCTCTTCACTTCAGAATTTTCCAGACTGTTCTCAAACATTTATTTTTTCATATAAAATTTAGAATTATTAGTTCCCAGTAAAATGCTTTTTATATTTTTATTGGAATCAGATTAAATTTACAAAATTTAAGGAGAGAGTTGACATTTCTTTCAACATATCATTGAGTCTATCTCAGAATAAGAATTTTTTCCTTTATTTCCTTTTTTTAAACATATCTTTATCTTTTTGACTGTTACTGTAATTGGAATCTTTTCCTATATAGTTTACTTATAAGGAGGGTATTTTTTTTGTATTCTCTGTAAAGACCCCTGTCAGATTTTCTTATTTTAGTTTTTAGTAGTTTTTCTACTTGATTCTCTTGGGTTTTCCAGGTGTATAGCTTTGCAGATTATTTTTTTATTTTTGTTTTATTTATTTATTTATTTTTTTAGGAAGATTAGCCCTGAGCTAACTACTGCCAATCCTCCTCTTTTTGCTGAGGAAGACTGCCCTGAGCTAACATTCGTGCCCATCTTCCTCTACTTTGTATGTGGGACACCTACCACACCATGGCTTTTGCCAAGAGGTGCCATGTCCGCACCCAGGATCCGAACCGGCAAACCCTGGGCCACTGAGAAGCAGAACGTGCACACTTAACCACTGCGCCACCGCACCAGCCCTGCAGATTATTTTCTAAACTTGAGTTTTTTTCTGTGGTGTGCTTACGTTGGCTTATACTTCCAGAATAGTTTGGAATAAGAGTGGTGGTGGTCGGCATCTCTGTTCTGTTTCTGACTTGAGTGGACATGCTGCTGGAACTCAACATGTTACTGTTATATTGACTTTGGGCTTGAAATTTTTGTATATTTTAATTTACATGCTATAGCTACCCGCTTTCTTGCTCTAAAATTTTTTAGTCACTAATAAAGTGAGATTATTTCACATAGCCCAACACTAAGTTTTTTTCAAAGGGGAAGGTCTATTTGTGTTGTGTTGTTTGTTCTAGGCAGTTCATTATACCTTGCAAGCCATTTCCAGACTTTCAAGAAAACAATGGTTTTTATAACTTAAAGTCTTAGATGGTGCATAGCAGGTTTATAGAAGTAAAAGACTTCTATGACCTTAAAAGAAAATTGCAGGGTTTCTGTGGAAAACAGAACAGCCAGAAATAGTTTCTCTCTCTGTACTTAGAAGACAGGCCTGATAAAGGCAAGAGATGTAAACAAATCAGTCTGTTAAAATAAACATAATTACCACACCAAAAAAATCTCCGTAGAAACAAAAAGGGGTTGAGAGCCCTAGGCAGTGGCTTATTTATTTTAAGCTGTATTCGATTCAAGCTATGTACATCCAATAGGAAGAAACTGTTGATGAACGACTATATCATAGTTAAAACTGACAGATAGAAGAAGGAATAGCACACATCCATTGTTTGGCTATACAATCCAAAAGTGTTACTAAATACCTATCTTGTACAAAACCTCCTCAGTCTTGTGGGACATACTAAAGATGAATAAGACATAGATCCTACTTATCAGTAACTCACTGTTTAACACACCGTAGGTACAGTATGCTGTGTACACTATTTATGTATGTGACTGAGTTTGTGTAGTTTTAGTGATAAACCATGATAAAGGCAATAGTGAAGTATGTAAGATTAGGATTATGAAAGATAAATTCCAACCAGAGAATCAAAGTTTCCTAGAGAAATAAAATCCAAGCTGGCTTTGAAAAGTGCCTTGGCTGACAAATATGTCAGTGGAGGAGCATTGTGTCTCATTCCAGGAAGAAGGAACAGTTAAATTAAAAAGGATTTGTATTATGTTGAGTGTTCTTACATCGCGCACACACACACACTTACAAAATAATAATAACAGTAAAGGGAGTGAGAAGAAAGTTTTGAGTTGTAGTGGATGTGTTTGTGGCCTTGATGGTGGTGATGGTTTCATGGGTATGTACTTATCCCCAAACTCATCAAGTTATATACATTAAATAGAAACAGCTTTTTACATGTCAATCATACCTCAATAAAGTGGTTTAAAAAAAGATTTGGAAGGGAGATGTTCACTTTCCCCAAAAATGTGCATGTACACATTATGTATTTTTCGTTTTATAGTGCTCTCTAGTAGTGTGTGCAAAAATGGACACATTTCTGTCCTCTCACATCTTCCTAATTCGTTACTTCAGAATATCAACATTTTCATTATGTATGTTATTAACATCTGAAAGATTTGTGCGTGTCACTGGAGCACTAGATCACTGCAGTTGGGGCCAGGGGTGGCCTTGTTGAGTGGATTAGGAGTGAAAGTTAAAAAGGTAGACTGAAGCCACAGAGGTGGACTTTGAATACAAGACTTAGTGGTTTGGACAGTAACAGAATAAGGATATGTTTTTAAGAAAAAGTTTCAAGGAAATTTAGCAATTTATTCTTTTTTTTTTTTTTTTTTTTGAGGAAGATTAGCCCTGGGCTAACATCTGCTGCCAACCCTCCTCTTTTTGCTGAGGAAGACTGGCCCTGAGCTAACATCCGTGCCCATCTTCCTCTACTTTATATATGGGACACCTACCACACCGTGGCGTGCCAAGCGGTGTCATGTCCGCACCCAGGATCCGAACCGGCACACCCCGGGCCACCAAAGCAGAACATGCGAACTTAACTGCTGCGCCACCAGGCCGGCCCCAAAGTTTAGCGATTTAAAGGAAGAATTTTTAAACACCTGGAGCCTTTAAATTCATCCTTTTGGAAATCTAGGACAGAGGAGTTATAAGAACTGTATTTTACACACTTAAGAAAAACTTTGGAATGCGAAATCAAGTATGATTTATTGCAGTTACAGAAAATATTTTTGAAAAGTGAAATATAATCAAAACAAGAAGCATTAGGGAGCTTAGCAAATGCATCAAAGCAAATGCAAAGTCAGAATTACCTACTTAGGACAAGATTTTTCTAAGCACTGTACGAGGACTTCATAAGCTGTAACAGAACTCATAAATACATCAGAAGGTGAAAGGGTTTGTAGAATCAGTGGAACCTGTTGATGGGGGCCATGTGAAAAGAATGCCCAGATGGGAAAAGGCGAGAGAGAGACAGTGAATTCCTTGACTTTTATCTTTATTAAGAAAGAGTTGGGGGAGTCTCATTCCTGCAGAACCCAGAAATGCATAGAATATTCTCAGTCACATCAACAGGTTGAATATAGATAATTCAGTAGAAAGTGTAATACCATTCTCCGGGTATTTTTCGGGGAGGCGGGGGAGATATAATTTTCATTCAAGAAAACTAGCATAAATTTCAAATGTGCATACAGTTTGATGAGTTCTTATCAAGTTATGCATCCATGTATGTTCTCATTTGTGTCGGGTTTCTTTAACTCAATATATTGTTGGCCTGAAAGTTTCCAGGGATGAAATTGTTGACTTAACTATGTCACTCATCTATAAATAGCAACTCAGCAGAGGACTGGCCAACTGCCTGTGGGATTACCATCTCTGTGTAAGGTTCTTGAGAGGACCTTAGAAATTCAGCCTGGGAAAACCTATTTCTGGGCTGCAGGAGCTGCTGCGATTCAGTGGGAGGCTGCTGGGCAAAGGCAACATGGTTTCTTTTAAAAAGAAATCAGTCTCACTAAACTGTTAGAGTTCTTCAGAGGGACTAAATAAAAGAAAACTTGTTTCTTCGCTTGAATTTTTAAAATGCTTTTCTCAAAATAAATGTGTAAAAGATTTTTTTTCAGAACATAATTGAAAGATATAAAGAAGAAAACAAAAATCCCCTGTAGTCTCACCACCTGGAATGATCACTGTTAACATTTTGGTGTGTAATCTGCTATGGTGGATGCGTGCACTGATAGCCTTTTGTGTCAGTCACTCTTAAACTGTAAATCTGTTAGGATTAGATTCAGCTCTGAGTGATGGGAAGCCTGAAGTAACCGTGGCTTAAATAAGATAGATGTTTGTTTCTCTCTTATATAAATGAGGTCCAGGGATTATTAGTCCAGGGCTGATAATGACAGGTCCATGTCGTTAGAGACCCAGGCTCTCTTGCTAGCTTGCTGCCCCACCATCTTCAATACGCGGCTTACTCTTTGTGATCTGGTATGACTTTACCAGCTCAGGCCATCATAGCCTTTTTCTAGCCAGCAGAAAGGAGGAAGGGGCCAAGAAAGACATGCCTCCTCCCTTTGATAGTTTCTCAAAGTTGCACACATCCTTTGATTTCTGTCTTCTTAGGCAGAATTTAGTTGTATGGCTACATCTAGTTGCAAGAGAGACTAGGAAATGGTCTTTATTCCAGGTGGCCATAATTCTACCTGAAATTTGGAGTTCTCCTATAAAAGGACAAAGGGGAATACAGATGATGAGACAACTGTCTCTGCACAAGCCTTTCCGTTTTGAGTATCTGTATGGCTTATTTTGGTTATTTTTATAGTATTACATTGTGTGGATGTATTCTACTGTCGAACATTTCGGTTTCCATTCCCTGCCATCCAACACGATGCTGATGAGAACACTTTTATTTATAATTGTTCCACCCATCTGGTTATTTGCATAGTGTAAATTCCTTAAGTAGAATTGAGAGGTCACAGACAACAGTAGTCCTCCCATATTCTCGGGGGAATATTTTCCAAGACCCCCAGTGGACGCCTGAAACCTCGGATAGTACCGAACCCTATACATACTATGTTTTTTCCTATATATACATGCCCATGGTAAAGTTTAATTTATAAATTAGGCACAGTAAGAGATTAACAACAATAACTAATAATAAAATAGAACAATTATAACAATATACTGTAATACAAGTTACCATAGATTTTAGCAACCTCAGCATGCAATTTTTTTTTTCCTTAAATTGAGAACTTCCACCTTTTCACTTAAAGGAAGCACTTTATAGCTTCTTTTTGGCATATCCGAACTGCCAGCATCACTACTCTTTCACTTTGGGGTCATCGTTAAGTAAAATAAGGGTTACTTAAACACAAGCACTGCGACACTGATACCACGACAGTTGATCTGATAAGCGAGGCAGCTACTAAGTGGCTAAGGGGTGGGTAGCTTATACAGTGTGGTTACGCTGGACAAAGGGGGATGATTCATGTCCTTGGCGGGATGGAGCAGGAGGGCAAGAGATTTCATCATGCTACTCAGAACGGCACACACTTTAAAACTTAAGAATTGTTTATATCTGGAATTTTCCATTTAATATTTTTGGACTTCAGTTGTACAAGGATAACTGACGCCTCAGAAAGCTAAACTGCTAATAAAGGGGGACTGGTCAATATATACACATTTTAAATTTTGATTCGATATTGCTCTTCAGAATCTCTTTCATTTTCGCTCACTGAGAATAAATGAAAGTTTCCATTTCCCCATATCCTCATGATTAGCATCTTTATTCTGTGCCAGTGTGTGGACAGAGCCTTTTCTCTCAGGGTGGTTTTAATTTGCACTTGTATTACTTGTGGATGGTTGAACATCTCTGCATTTGTTTGTTTGTGGGTTTTTTTGGGCCCTTTGTGATGTTTTGTGAATTGCCTGTTTGTGTTTTTTGCTCATTTTTCTGTTGGAATCTTTGTCTTTTTCTCTCATTTATTAGAGTTCTTTATATATAAAGGATATCAGTTCTTTATCTTGATTTTATAAATGGTTTTTTCCAGTGTATCTTTTGCCTTGTTCACAGTAATTTCTGCCATACCAAAGTTTTTAGTATAAATAGTTAAATCTATTATTATTTTCTTCTAGGATCATGACTTTAGAATGGTGCTTTAAAAGTCCTTTCTTACTCCAAGATTGTATCAGATATTTCCCTAAAGTTTTAGAATTTCTCTGCTCACATTCCATACAAAGATTTTCAAAGAAGTATTTTATCATGGACCACAGCAAACTGAAAATCAAAATCAAACTATTTCCTCCCGGAAGTGTGGGTCTCCCTGCTGCCATTTCTATAGGACCAGTGTTAACTAGTAAAAAATTGCCTCTTCCTTCTCCCCAAAGGACCTAGACCTTGGAGGCAAATGAAAGCTCTCTCCTCTACTGACCCCTGACTTGTTACCGGTGTGTCTAGTAAGAAGTTTTTCTGTTGAAAAGCCTTTTCTAGATCCCAAAACATTGCTGATAGCCTGGTTTTTGTCCTGAATTGAATGCATGTGAAAAACCCAGCATGAAGGCCTCCATAAATAGTTGCTGCTTTTAGAAACTTCTTCACTTAATCAATAGCTGTTTGTAAATCCATTTCTTGGAAAATCTGAAGTGACTAAAAGGGGTGTAAGGTTTTCGCCTGATCCACCCAGAAGCATATTCATTCAAAGGTTGATTTAGGATAGTCTCCACGCTGATAGGCATTATTTTGGGCATCTCCCCCCTAAATAGAACAGTCTTAGCAACACTGAAAGTCTGTTCAGTTGGGTAACACCCCTTCCTGATTATCTCCCCAAGTGCCCCAGGAAACTCCCTGGTAACATGGTATCTGCTCTCTTCTTGAGGGTTGACTCTGATGTCCAGATTTGTCTGTACCATAAACATTGAACCAGTGTATTTGTATGTGCCTTGAAAAAAAGGCACACAATGTTTTTAACCTGCCTAGAATAAACTCACTTCCTCTTGAATAGTTCTCCTTGTTGGTGTGATCCTCTTAGCCACTTTTACCATTTTCTCAACCTTTTTTCTTCTTTCTTGCTCACTGTCATTGCTGCAAACTTTTGGTAATTTGTATAAATTCCGTTGTCCTTAAACTGCCTCTACTGTTAAATAATTCATCCCATAAATGATACTTACCATTTCCACACCTTTCTCCTTTTAAAGTCATCTTTATCTTTATCCATCATAATCGTGTATTGCTTTTTACCAGCACTTTTATCACCCTTACTGCTTTTGTTCTTGTAGGACATACCAGGTTAATAATGTTCATTAAACACCTGAAAACCAATCCCCAAAAAAACCAAGCGCTGTAGAACAAAAGTGAAAAACAGTGCGTAGGTCAATGGTACATCACCTGTAGTGCAGTTTCTTTTTGGTGGTGGTGGGGCACAGCTTTTGCTCTGGAGCGTGGATGTATTCATAGTTTCTGTGAAAGGTTAGTTTAGAGTAGTACTTATGATTTTAATTTATCGTTATCATTAACTATTTCTACTCTCATCTCTATCTCCCATATTCCTTATTTCCTTTCCACCAAATACCGTTACCTCTTTCCTCTCAACCTCTTTTAAAACTTTATTTCCAATAGAAACCTCTGTGGTAATTACTCTTTATTCCAGAAATGAAAAAAAGTTTTTCTGATTAAAAAAAAAATCTGGTTAATGTTTTAAGAAAGAGGAAGTCAAGAGTACAGAAGTATCTAAAGTAGAAGGTGAAAGTTCCAATATGGTCAACTACCTCTCCCCTACAGTAACCACTTTTGCCATTTTAGTATGTGTTTCCAGTCTTTTTGTTTTTTTAATTAAAAAAATATATTTATGTCAATGTGTATATTGACATAAATGAGGTCATATACATGGCTCTGTGACCTTTTTTTCTCATCAACTATAATTACTTTTTAACATTTTTAAAGTTCTATTGCCAGACAGTGAACAATGTTTGTTCCCAAGCCAACCCCTACCTATTTTCCCTCGCTTACCCTTAGTGTTTACTGTCAACATTCCCACCCTTCCTGAGCTGCTGTTGTGTGTAGGGGGGATGGGGTGGGGGCAGGGCAGTGCTTTTTATGACCACGCTCTACTCATTTACTCATTTTCTCGGAAAGCCAGGTCAGAAGACAGGATAAGCACAAGGGAGCAGCCATAAGTGTCAGTTACCCAGCTGTGTGTGATATCTAGCTGCACTTCATCCAGAAAGTGGCTTCTCTGTGTTCACCGTGCATGCTACAAATTTTCTGCTCAAGTGGAAAATTATCCCTCTATTTTATCCAGCTGTGTAGTCAGTTTGACAGTGAGTATGATTGGCATATTTAACAGCTCTCCTGCAAGATAGAATCAAGATACAAAGTGGAAGAAAGTAAAAGATGACCAAATAAAATTGAAATGTATTTGTAGAAGTCTCGGTGTGTTGGAGGGCCTGGCCCAAAATTCTTAGCAGGAGTAATGGTTCCAAATGAGGTGAATTGGGTTTAAGGGGAGCCAATTTAACTCAGGATGGTGTGGTATAAGACAGGGTTCCCAACAGTGCGTGCTCTCCCCTTTCTCTGCCACACTGAGAATCTTACACGCCCTGGTGGACATTGAGTGTTTCCTAGGGAGCTACAGTATGGATGGCAGTGAATGTGAATACTCAGGGGTGTCTGTGCAGAGGAATGTTCACAAGCCTGGAAGAGCTAGGTTCCTCATTTTTAACAGAGGTATTTGGACTAGATGATCTTAGAATTCCTTCCAGCTTATGAATTGTAGAATTTCTTGCATTTTCAGAAAGTCAATTGTTAAAGAATACAGTGGCACGGATATGTCTTGATGACAGGATATATAAAAGACAAAGGACTTTTGGTTGATGCAGTGAAATGTTGGAATAATGAGAAACAATGTTTTTGTGTTAAAAGAGAACTTAGAAATAATCTTCTTAAGTCTCGTTTGTCAGATGAAGAAATTTGAGACCCAAAGGATTTAGAGATTCCTTTGGACTAATACTAACATAGAGGCAAAGTTAGAACTAATACTTTATGCCTACGTTAAAGGAGATGTTGGAGGCTGTGGTGTACTGCCTTGCAATAAAATCTAACTCTGGTTTATTTAAGCTGAAAATAAATTTCCACTTTGGAAAACACTTTGATAGGTTCTGATAAAGTTAAACATATATAACCCAGCAGTCCCATTCTTTTTTCTTTAAAAAAAGATTGGCACCTGAGCTAACATCCATTTTGCCAACTTTTTTTTTTTCTTCTTCTTCTTCTTCTTCTCCCTAAACGCCCCCAGTACGTAGTTGTATGTTTTAGTTGTAGGTCCTTCTAGTTGTGCTATGTGGGACACCACCTCAGCATGGCTTGATGAGAGACACTAGATCCATGCCCAGGATCTGAACTGTCAAAACTCTGGGCCGCAGAAGCAGAGCTTGCGAACTTAACCACTCAGCCAAGCGGCCCGCCCCAGCAGTCCCATTCTTAAATATTTACCCAAGGGAAATGAAATTATATGCCCCTACAAAAACCTGTATGTGAAAGTTTCTAGCAGCTATATTCATAGTCATCAAAAACTGCAAACAACCCAAATGTCCATCAGCTTGTGAATGGATAAGCAAATTATGGTACAGCCATACAATGAGGTACCTCTTAGCAATAAAAAGGATTGAATACATTCAGCAGCACAGATTAATCTCAAAAGCATTATGCTAGTAGTGTAAGAGATTTCCAATTGCTCTACATCCTTGCCAGCACTGGCAGTCTTTAATTTTGACCCTTTTAGTAAGAGTGTGGTGGTATCTTGTTGTGGTTTTAATTTGTATTTCTCTAAGACTAATGTTTAGCACCTTTTCATTTGCCATCCAAATGCCTTCTTCAAGGAGTGCCTCTTCAAATATTTAACCCATTTTTATTGTGTTGTTTGTGCTCTTATTAAGTTGTAAGAATTCTTTTTTATTTTCTGTATTCAAGTTCTTTATCAGATGTATATTTTGCAAATATTTTTTCCCATTTTCTCTCTCTCTCTTTTTTTTTGCTGAAGAAGATTTGCCCTGAGCTAATATCCATGCTATTCTTCCTCTGTTTTTTAGTATGTGGGCTGCCAGCACAGCATGGCCACTAACAGAGCAGTGTGGGTCCGCACCTGAGAACACATTGCCATTGCCATGTCAGTAGTTTTAAGTTATGTTCACTTTACATTGGGACAAGTATGATATTAAAATGAAAATTATGAACTATTATCACTACTGAACACATTTCCTTGAAAATTAACAAGTATACCAGCAAATGCTATATTAATACTAAAATAGTTATCCATTATGATCTTCTCTTAGTTTTATTTTTATACCTTAAGACTTTCGTCATAAGGAAAATAGCACTACAAATTTTGACAATAGTAGGAAAAGTATAGTTACATAATTCTGATGTCAGCGTAAGTGTCTGATAACAATACAGAAAAGACACTCTTGCCCTCATTACTAACATTAAATAGATGTTAGTTTCCCTCTTTTTTTTGGATCAAATCCTCTTCCCCTCCCCTGCTTTTTTTTTTTTTTTAGCTGAGGAATATTAGCCTTTAGCTAACATCTGTTACCAATCTTTTTTGCTTGAGGAAGATTAGCCCTGAGCTAACATCTGTGCCAGTCTTCCTCTCTTTTATATGTGGGTCGTCACCACAGCATGGCTGATGAGTGGCGTAGGTCTGCGCCCAGGATCCAAACCCCACAAACTTGGGCCGCTGAAGCAAAGCACACCAAACTAAACCACTAGGCCACTGGGCTGGCCCCTCTCCCCTACTTTTTAAAGATGTAAGTTATGTCTAAAGCTAAGTTCACCAGCATTCACTTTTCCTCCCTCTTCAGAAGTTACTGTTTTCCTCAAGTTGATGCGTATCATACCCGTGTATGCTTTTATTAGTTTAGTATATATGTTAAGGTATATATATATTCAGCATTATTAGGTATTGCCAAATTTTTCTGCAGAGTAGTTGTACCAATTTATACTCCATTTATTGGCCTGGCCCAGTGGCGCAGCAGTTAAGTGCACACGTTCCACTTCTCGGCGGCCCAGGGTTCTCTGGTTTGGATCCCAGGTCCAGACATGGCACCGCTTGGCACACTGTGCTGTGGTAGGCGTCCCACATATAAAGTAGAGGAAGATGGGCATGGATGTGAGCTCAGGGCCAGTCTTCCTCAGCAAAAAGAGGAGGACTGGCGGTAGTTAGCTCAGGGCTAATCTTCCTCGGAAAAAAAAATATATGTATACTCCATTTTTACTGCATTCTCTCCAATACTTAATATCATCAGTCTTGTTTAATTTTAGTCAATCTAAGGTTTGCTCATTATTGTCTTATTTTGCATTTCCCTGATTCTAGTGATAGTGAGCTTCTTTTTGTATCTTCATTTATTGACCATTCTTCTTTTTTTTTAATCTTTTTGTTGTTATCGATTTGTATGAGTTTTTTATCCTGAATAGGTTATGAATGCTTTTCTCTTATAATTTGTTCTTTTTGTCTCTTAAATTCTCCACTGCCCCAGGGTGATAAGATATTATCCTTTTTTTGTTTTACTTTTCACTAAAAGTTTTAAAGTTTTTATCTTCATATCTTAAGCATTTAAGTCATCTGGAATTAATTTTTGTGTGTAGTGCAAAGTAATTTTTTCCAAATAGGTTGCAAACTCTCCCAGCACTATGTATGGTAATGCTACTTTTATTGTACGTCAAGATCCTAGATATGTGTGTGCCTTCTTTCTGGACTGTTTATTCTTATTCCTTTGGTTCATTCACCATCCCAGTGCGACATCCAATTGTTACTTACATTATAGTAAGTTGTAATATTGGAAAGTTTAAATCCTCTCTAACTATCATTCTTTAATATTTTCTTAGCTAGTCTTAGCCCTTGACTCTTCCAAAGGATTAACTTCTATAAAAAAAAAAAAAGATTAGTGAGAATTGCTATTTTTTGTAACAGTTTATTTTCCTTTCCAGTTAACATTATCTTTAAGTAGAGTTTTATGATTTTTTTGGTATAGACTTTACACTTCTTTTTTATTTATTTTTTATTTTTTATTTATTTATTTTTTTTTGAGGAAGATCAGCCCTGAGCTAACTGCTGCCAATCCTCCTCTTTTTGCTGAGGAAAACTGGCCCTGAGCTAACATCCATGCCCATCTTCCTCTACTTAATATATGGGATGCCTAATGGAGCATGGCTTGTCATGCGGTGCCATGTCCGCACCCAGGATCCAAACCAGCAAACCCTGGGCTGCCGAAGCAGAATGTGTGCACTTAACTGCTGCGCCACCGGGCTGGCCCCTCTTTTTTTATTTTTATTCTATGATACTTTTAATTTTTTGCTGTATAAATGATATTCTAATTTTTAATTCTTATTATTTTTGCTAGTTGTTCCTTGCTGACATTTAAGAACTCAGTTAATTTTTGTACATTGATTTTTGTATCCAGCAACCTTGATGCATACAACTCTTATTAGTTGTAATAGTTTGTCTTCAGAATGCTTTCTAATCATATCTCTATGAACAATGACAGTTTTATTTCTCCATTTCTAATCATTTTATCTTATTTTTCTTGTCTTATTGCATTATATAGCATTTCCAGTGTAGTGTTGAATTTAAGCAGTCATAGTGGGTATCCTTGTTTTGTTCTTGACTTTAAGGTAAGTGTTTTTCATGCTTCATCATTAACTGTGATGTCGGATCTGGTTAGGAACTCTTTATCAGATTAAAGATTAAAGAAATACCCTTCCATTTATAGTTTGCTAAGAGTGTTTGCCTTGAATCGTTGTTCATTGTTTTCAAATACATTTTCTGAATCTGTTGAGATTTGTTTTCCCCTATATTAATTTATGTGTGAATTATACTAATATGTTTTCTAATGTTGTACCAGCAAGCAAAACCATTACACAAAAATCAATTTGCTTAGGGGCTGGCCTCGTGGCGAGTGGTTAAGTTCACGCACTCCACTGCAGGCGGCCCAGTGTTTCGTTGGTTCGAATCCTGGGCGCAGACATGGCACTGCTCATCAAACCACGCTGAGGCAGCGTCCCACATGCCACAACTAGAAGGACCCACAATGAAGAGTATACAACTATGTACCAGGGGGCTTTGGGGAGAAAAAGGAAAAAAAATAAAATTTAAATTAAAAAAAAATCAATTTGCTTAAAGCATTTTTTTTAATGTTGTATTTGAATCAGAAACAGCAAAAGTCACTTCTTTATTCCTCTGCCAGGGAGAAAAGCAAACTGAATCTTTTTTCTTTTTGTTCATAGATCTCCACAGAGGATATATGAGTTGGTTAAATAGAGAAGGGAGAAAAAGAGGAAAAGCCTGGTGATGTCATTTACATCTTATTTCATTAACACTGTTGCCTATAAAAAACAACTCCTTCACAGTGGTATGCAACTCTCCCAAACAAGATTAAAGAACTTTTAGACATCAAACTAAAGGTTATAGGTTACATTACAGATATTTAAAGGCAGTTTCAGCTGTAAAACTACTTTATTGTGAGAGAATCCTATCACCTTTTTTTTGAATGGAATGGAAAACCCAACAAAAGAAAATTGCTATTTATGATGGATTACAGGCCAGTTTCATAATTTAATCTGCTAGGGACCTATTCAATCTACATTCTTATCAACTCAAAGTGGCTTTTAGAGCACATCATCTCTGCAATTTTTTTTTTTTTTGGTCTCTGACAATTCCTTTCTGTAGCATGGCATGCAACGGTGGTTAAGTGTACTCTCTCTGGATCTCAATGTCCTGGGTTCAAGTTCTGCCACAGCCCTTACAGCTTTGAACTATGTGCAAGCTTCGTAATCTCTGTGCCTCATTTTCTTCATTTGTAAGATGGGAATATAATTCCTACCTGATGGTGTTCTTGGGAAAATTAAAGGAGTTAAATGTAAAATTCTTGTAATGTGCCTGATGCCTAATAAACACCGTATCATAATAGCTATGTATATTATAATTATTTTAAACAAGACTAGGTGAAAGGAGACCATATATGATGTTGTAGTCCATGGTTCTTTCTGGAAAAGATAGACTTATTCCCCAAAGCCAATTCACTAAAATTCAATGTGCCTAGTGACCAAATTACCGAGTTTACCAAATGTACTAATTTGCCTAATTCTTGTGGTATTTTTTCTTTATGAAGTTTACAGTAATTCATGTTGGTTTTGAAGATTTCTGAGAGGTTAAGTTGGCTGGTTGTCATTTTGTCTTCATAGCAACTTTTTAAAATATTGGATTTGCTGAAACCTGAGGTTATAATGTGAGTCTTCTTAGTAATAGACGTAATATTCAGAAACACATATTTCAAAATCAGTTACCAGAAATTCCCAAGAGCTGTGTACCATGCTGAAAGGAGTGCTAGAAGAATATTATTCACTTGCTCATGAGGTTGGTAAGGAAGAGTGTCTCTGAAAGGAGCTTGGGCCAGTACTTTGAGAGTGTTGAAAGTCGGATTTGTATGCTCCCCTATATAGGATAGATATTCAAGCTGAGACATCATCATAAAACTTGATCTTAGGGTGGTGATATTTCTTGACAACCTGCCCCAACCTGTTCTGCATAGAATTCCCACAGATGGAGCCCCACCAAAGATGGACTTACCATCCAGAATTTTAAAACAACAGTAATGAAATTGACCATGAGTTAGAATCGGCAGACATAGCAAGACTCTCAGGCACTTCAGACAGTTGTACAATCTGATGGAGATTCTAAAATTAATATGTTAAAGTGACTAAAGACATATATGAAGATATCAAACCTATGAAAAAAACGAGATGATATTTTTCTAAAAAAAGAAAACTAGAAATAAAAAACAGCCATTGAAAAGAAAATTTCAGTACTTGAAATATGCTATCTAAATGTGCTATCTAAAGAAAGAATTAGCAAACTAAGAGCTGAGGAAAGTATCTAGAATGCAGTATATAGAGCAAAAAATTAAAATATGAAAGGATAACATAGTCAGGGAGATGGAGAGTAAAATGAAACATGACAAATACATTTAATAGACATTCCACTAGGAGAAACTAGAAGGAGGGAGAGAGAGAATATTCAAAATGATAATGGCTGACAGTTTTTTGAACAGTTGTGAAAGATGAGTCCTTATATGTTAGAAGCATAAACCAAAAAAACCGAAAAGTCGTATCTATGTACATCTCAATGAAAGATCAGAACCCAATGGCAAAGAGAAGCTTTTAATAACAACCTATAATGGAACACCAGTTAGACTGGCAGCAGATTTCTCATCAGCAATAATAGATGCCAGAAGACACTTGGATTAATATCTTTAGTGTTCTGAGGCAGTTTGCTGCCATATAATTCCACCACCATCACTGTTGAGGAGTAAAGTCAAAATTAAGAAACTTACAGACCAATCGTGACTAAGAGTTTACCTTTTGAACACCGTCTCTGAAGGTGGTGTACTAAAGAATGTATTTCAGGAAGAAAGGAATTGAACCCAAAAGGAAGAAATGGACTACAAGGATTGATGAGCAAAGAAGTTGGTTAAAATGTTGGTAAATCATTATTAACTGTGAAAATAGTGTAAAATAGTTCACTGACTCTGCATTACTATTGTTAAGACACATCTTTCTTTTATTTACATAGCACTGAGAAAAAAACATTGAGCGTTAAACTATGGTACAGTAGTTTAGTGATGGAACTGATCAGTACACTAATCTGTCCCACTAACTTCTCTTTCCTTTGAAATTTCTTTCATCTAGTCCGAGGAATGTGGCAATTGCGTTTGTGTGCATTGCTTTGAATGTGATATGGAATCCTATTGTACATAACTTGATTACAAAACATAAACACATGAGACAATGATTCACCAAAGGAAAAAGTGGTGTAGCTATATTATTTTGAAATAAATCTAGAAATAGATTTTAAGACAGAGAACATTACATAATGATTAGAAAAACTGTTCATTAGTAAAGATCCTGACCCTCGTGTCCCTAGCCATGTAGCCTCAAAATGTATGAAGCAAAATTTGACAGAATGACAAGAGAAATTGGCAACTTCTTCTCTCCTAAGTCTTAAGTAGGTAAGGATATAGGAGATTTAAATAACTCAACATACTCTGTATGCAACAATTAGGTGATATATTTTCAATTTTCGTGGACACTAGATCATTTTTTAAAAATCAACTGTTTACAGTATACGTGGTCACAAAGCAAGTTTCAGTAAATATCCAAAAATTAATGTCAAAATTCTATTCTCTGACCACAATAAAATTAAGAAATCAATAACCAAAAGGTGATCATTACCACCTGTATATTTGGCAGTTGAACCAAACACACGCGCACACACACCACACAACACACTCATACTTCTGAGTAGTTTGTGTCGCAAAGAAGAAATCACAGTGAAAATTACGTAGTATTTAGAAATGGATAAGTTGAAAACACAATATAAACTTGTAAAATGCATTGAGAGCATCATTTAGAGGACTCTTTGTAGCCTGAATGCCTCTTTTAATCAGCTACACATCCAACTGCAGAAATTTTAAAAATCATAACAGATAAAGCTTAAAATAGAACAATAGAACTGAGAACAGAAATTAAATAGAAATTGGAAAGCAAAGATATATTTATGTTACTAATAATTGAATAGTTGGTTATGAACTAAAGGAATAAAATATTTTAAACTGTAAAGGGAAAAAAATTAAATTAATAGAAAAGAAAGCAGTGCATTGCTTCTCAGAGAAATGTTATTGTATAGTAAAAATGGCACATTCCCTAAATAAATATATATATTAAATGTAGTCTCCATTTACATCCTTGGAAAAATGTTTTTTTAAGAATTGAAGTCTAGTCGCTCTAAATTATTTGAAAGCATTACAAAGTATAAACTTTACACCATTGGGGGTGAAAATAAAAAACATAACCAAAAAAGACCAGTGGACAAAATCCACTGTGGATAAGAGATCAATGTAGGACTATTTGCGCAAACGGTATTTTCAGAGATCAGATATGTTTGTCACCATAATAGCTATACTGCAGAAGTGTGTCAGTATCAAAAGGAAAGCAGCAAAGAAAAGTAAAATATGGGTAGTTGTTAAACCTAAGTAATGGGAGTTTATTATGGTAATTTTGCTTTTATGTTTGAAATTTTCCATAATAAAATTTTTTTAATGAAAGTAGCAGAATGGGAAAGATATGTACTAATTATAACTGATAAAATTTTTATCCAAAAAATATAAAGAATGCTTATATATGTTAAACATGTAACTTCTGAAACCAGATTCCATTCATTCAGTGGAAAAAAGAGATCAGCAGGCACACGAGAAAATATAGATGGTAAATCATCACACAGAAAAAGCCTGCAGCTTTGTTAAGTAGAAATAAGATTAACATGAAAGCATTACTATGTGCTTGTTAAGCTAGGAAAAAAATTTTTAAACCTGTTGGCTAGAACATTCACTTCTGTACTTGCTAGTGAGTCTAACTTCCTGGAAGGCAAACGCCATAGCAATAGACAATATTTGTAAAATTGTTCATTCGCTTTACCTAGTCTTGTGAGACACAAATGTCTAAGACGTTAGTGAATGCTACTGTAGAATAGAATTTCTTCCCTAAAATGCTGTAAACGATTGCCCCCAAATTTAGGTGGCCTCTTCAGCCCCTCAATGATTTTATAACTATAGCAAATGAACAGTGAGCGCATGCCATGTGTCAGGGGCTGTATCCATTCATTTAGTCCTCACAGCTTTGGAGGCTAGCTTCTATTACCACATCTTACAGATAAGGAAACTGAGTTTTTGTGAAGTTAAGTAACTTTTCCCAAATCACACATTAATAATGAGCATAACCAGAATTTGAGGCCAGGCAGTCTTACTTCAAACCCCTTGCTTTAAATCATTTCTCCAAACTGAGTTTCAAAATTAAAGCTATTTATCAAGTAGTTGACTTTCCTGTTTAGGACCATTTGGTTGCTGCCAGATAGCTACTACTAATATTACTGCTGCATTTTGGTATAGATTCTAGATTGTTTTGATCATAATGCTGATGGGAATAAGCGGTGAAACAGATCTGATACATTACTGACGACACTGTAAATAGGTACAACCTTTTTTGGAAAGCATTTTGGCAGCATATTTCAAGAGCTATAAAATGCTCGTATTTTTTGACCTATTTAATACCATTCTGGGAATCCTCTAAAGAAATAGTCCAATGTGGAAAAAGCCTTAAGCACTGCAGTGATCAACATAGCCATGTTTGTAATAGAGCCCCTGGAAGCAGCCCTTCACCAGTAAGGGAATGATTAAACGAGCGATGGTGTGTTTACTTAGGCAGCCAATAAAATGAAGTATAATGCAACATAGACAAAGAAAACATAGTCATGTGTTTTAAAAGCAGCATACAGAGTGGTATGTGCGCTAAAATTACAGCTTTTACAAATTATGCAAAAAGAATAGAAAAATGATTGTGGGTCATATTTTCTTTCTGCTATTTTTTGAATGTTTTGTAATATAGATTTATTTCTAATTTTAAAATTAAAATCACATTATTATTTAGTGTTTTCATACCCCTCACTAGATTATAATCTGCTTGCCGATTGCAGGCAGCATGTTAGAAACATCCAAAGAGCGACCCTGGGGACAGGCAAACTTCAGGAACCTTGCAGGTGCCTCATTCGCTAGTTGTGTGAACCTCAACCGGTCACTCCGTGCCTCAACAGACAATTAACTCACAAAGTGAGTGGTGCAATTTGGGAAGCCTGAGCGGGATCTTTGGAGACAGGGGACCTTGCTATGTGTCTGGCTTTTCTCAGACAAGCCTCTCAAACTGTATGAAGCTCAATTTCCTCATCCATAAACATGGAGCTAGTGAGATCAAGGTCTGCCACTCTTACATGATGCTCTGAAACCATTTCTTCCATTCAGTTATGGCCCTTATAAAGCGTCCCTCACCTTTATCCTTGGATGACAGGAGCAAATGTAAATTCTTTCAGCTAACTTCTTTGGCCTGAAATCTTTTGAGTAGCAGCTTTTACACGTCCATCTTCTGTCTTCTGGTGTAACTTGTTATCCATAGTTTAGTGTTAAAGACAAAGGTAAAGATTTTGTCATTCAGTGTGGCTGGCTAGATTTTCAGTTTTGTTTTAATCATATGTTTTTTCTAATTATAAAAATCTAGTAAATGCTCATTGTCATACATTTGAAAAATATAGAAAGCTGAAAGAAGTAAATTACATCATAATCTTTCCACCCAGAAATAGCCATTATGTACATTTCTCTTTTTTTAAGTTTTTTTTCTGAATATCTGATTTGTTTTAAAGGAGAAATATAGGAAATCTCTTATTAGAACATTTGTTTGGGGTAAGTTTAACATGATGCTTTCTGTTCGTTTGAGATAGTTTATCTTTAACAAATAATTCTTAGATGGGGACCAAGCTAGCAATAGGGAGCCAGATGGAGGACGGGGTAGGGATATCTCTGCCTTAATTGGTAGGAAGATTTCTTCTGTATTTCTGATACCTATCAAAGAATGAACTTATGTAAAGTATAATTACCCAAATCATGCTTCCTGGACTTTTGTAGGACAATTACAATTTTAATAATTTGTACTGTTTTCATCATAAGTAACCTTGTATACATTCAGACCGTGAGTTATTTTGTTTGTTTGTTTGCTGATGAAGATTTGCCCTGAGCTAATATCTGTTGCCAATCTTCCTCTATTTTTTGTATTCAGCTGCTGCCACAGCATGACCGCTTATGAGTGGTGTAGGTCTGCACCTGGGAGCCCACCCCAGTCTGCCAAAGTGGAGTGCGCCAAACAACTAGGCCACCGAGGCTGGCCCAGACCATGAGTCTTGAATTTTGGTTAGGAAAATAGAATCCTCATACATAAATTTGGAATAAAGAAGCAGCTTGCAAAATACCCACAGTTTCTTGGCTCTTGGCCTTATCATTTTTAGAACATGCTGTTTTAAAAAATCATCAGTCCCTGTAATGTCCTCTGGAAAAAAGTAGGAAATTTATTCAGTGACAGAACCTACAGTGCAACAAATACCTGAAAAGACAGCCCGAGCTACCATGGCCGTGTGGAGCCAGGCATTGATGTCGCATTACCCTGAGTTGTGCTGGACCTGTCCTTAAATCAGAAAGAAACAATGTACTTGCTGAGGGATTCAGAACATTGATCCCTCTATTTTCTGGGCTTTGCTGTTCACAGGAAGCTTCTACAAAATGACTTTAAGTGGGAGAAAAGCTCTTTTCTCTCTTCTTTCATTTCTTTTCTTCAAAACAGCAATAGAATTATGAAAGGTGACAGGATACATCCCATATAAATAATTTTCAGTGTAACGTATCTGTCATCCCCACAATACTGAGGACGACATGAGCAATGTTCGAGGTCAGTGTATTGTCTTGCCTCATCACTCTCCTTTTAATGCGCCATTGTGGCTTGTGCCCCTTTGACTTCTGAGGCCCGCTGCTGCAGGCAAGAGATTCTTGATTGGTGGGGAGTACGTGTCCCTCACTCCTGCTTTGTATTGCACATCAGGGAAGTCACTTGTCCTTTTGAGTCATTTCTTCTGACAAGGCTGAGCCATAACCCCTTCCAATGTTTGTTGTTAACCCTTCCCAACCATTTCATCTTTGAGGAAAGTCACTTGACTCGTTTATAGGAAGAGAAAACCTAACCTATAGCACAGTTTGAGGATCCAGCTTAGAATTTAATTGACTTCCACAGCTTTGGGCAGTACTTGGGTATGATGGGATAGTGGAAATTTGCAAGTGTCATGTGAGAGTGGAGCAGACAACTATAGCCCGGAACACTTCTATTTAGAATAACTTTGGACTCTCCAAAACTGTGCTCACCTAATAAATAACTTGGTACCCTACAAAAAATTGGGTATGACATGAAATTTGGAGTATTTTAACTGCTGGGCTAAGTGGTATCCAGAGCTATAAAAGGGAGGAAGTCACGTAGAATGTTAGCTCAATTTATATGCTGCTCTTATCAGAGAAGATGATCAGTTTTACTTAATTCACTGTACTTTTTAGGCTTTTTCTGCAATTGATTATTGATAAAAATGATTTAATTTTTTTTAGTATTGCCTGTCGGGGCACCCAACCTTACCATGCAATGTGCTCAAATTCAAATCAACCACCATTATGTTGGACTGTGGACTGGACATGACTTCCACCCTCAATTTCCTTCCTTTGCCACTTGTTCAAAGGTACGTGCTGATGCATCTGTGACAAAATGAGCTTTTGTTTGCTGAAAAACGGTATTCATTAGCATAAAGATTACTGGTACCTTGTGTGTTGTCCTAAGTTTACTTTATTCCCTTAAAAATGTTCTTCATCAAAATAATTTCCTTTGGCTAGGTTGATGGAAAGTGTTGTATTGATTTATTGATTGACTTCTTTATTATAACTTCTTGTGAGCTTCTGTAAAATGTTCCTGCAACTGCTCAGTGCAAGTGAGGTCATATATATTTCATCTTTCTTGCTAATTCATATGAGAGCTGATAAATGGTCAACTGATGAGCCCAAGAATTCAATTTTAGAATCATTTAACTGCCTTTGCAGGGACTTGACATCATAGAGCCCAACATTTCTCTTTGGTAGGTATCTATGCATTATTTTCATACTAGTCAGCTGTAGATATTATAGACTCATATATGAAGCCAAAGTCCGTGTCTTAAAGCAGTTAGATCACCCCAGGCCTACAATCAGACTGTTTACTGTTATAAAGACCTCGTCTAGGAAATTGGTTTTCCCAGCTTGCTGTTATTTAGAAGCAGCAATTTATAAGAGAGTGGGTGAATTTTAGAAGCAAATATACTCCCAACAGCAAAAAGTGATAACCATGTGCAAGAGGGGAGACAGAAAAGCTATTTAAAGTAGATTTAAGAGCTTGAAAGTGTAGCAAGCTAGGTAAACCAACTAATGTATTTCTTTCACTGCTGAAAACATCACTGTGTGCGATGGTTTTTCATAATGATAACCCTGTGAACCATCTAGAAAAAGTATAATTAAAAATCAACCATTGAGGAGCCGGCCCCACGGCCAAGTGGTTAAGTTCGTGTGCTCCACTTCAGCGACCCGGGATTTGCCAGTTCAGATCCTGGACATGGACCTAGCACCACTCATCAAGCCATGCTGAGGCAGCGTCCCACATAGCACAACCAGAAGGACCTACAACTAGAATATAGAACTATGTACTGGGGGACTTTGGGGAGAAGTAGAAGAAAAAAGATTGGTAACAGATGTTAGCTCAGGTGCCAATCTTTAAAAAAAAAAATCAACCATTGATTTTTTTCTGAGATAAAGGATACAATAAGGTGATAGGGATAAAGTCAGAGATAATTGCAGCTTATAATTTATGCAAAGCTAATAAAATTCAGTTGTAATCACACCCAGCACCTAGAAATAGATTTACCATCCATATATATATATATTTACAAGTAACTGTAGGCATTGTATGTGTTTCTCTACAAAAATGACTGACAGGGTGTTTCTTATTAGAATAGCCTGATATTATTGTCTGTTTCCCCCCAAAGATTAAAACGTTCATTCTTTGGTGTTTATTAAGAATCTGCACTGCACTGGATCCAGGGATACAGACATGAACAAGAAAGCTTCCCCTTCCTCGTGGAGCTTACAGTCTGTTAGGGGAGAGAGAATTACACAGTTGAAGATTTCGTTATACTTGTGTTGAGAAAACAGCTGTATACTTGTGGTAATTGCTAAAAAAAATAAAATACAAGATACTATGAGGGTTTCTAAAAGATGGCCTACTTGGCTCTGCGAGGTCATGAATTATCTAGGTGTTCGAACCTGACTTGGGCAGACAGTCCTGGCTACGTTTTCCCTTTCCTGCTCATTCTTGTCTTTACCTGATTCTCTATTCTCACAGCCCTGGCTCAGCGTTGAAATCCACTTCCACTCTCTCTTGCCTTTGTCATTGTTTTCTCTCAGAGGGAGGTTATAGTAGTGGGATGATATATACTAGTGGGCCCATATAGTTCGTTACAAAGTGTCGTCTTTTGCTCAGGCCAGAAACCTTGAAGATAGACTCTGTTGAAATAGTATCCCCAGTGCCTCCTGTCCCCTAATCCTGCTTTATTTTTCTTCATAGCACTTATCATTACATTATATATAATATTTCTTTATATATTGTCTGTCTTCGCCACTAAGGGATGTTTTATAAGGGCAGGGATTTTTTTGTTCTCCGTTGTATCCCCAGTGCCTAAGATAGTTCTTAGCGTGTGGTAGCTGCATGTAGCTTGGCGTGTAGTAAATAATTGTCATGTGAATGAATCCCTTTATCTTCTCTGGACTCTAACCTTTCTTACCTTCTCAGAGTCATTGCATTATTAGTTGTAATCTTTCCTCTATCTCAAACCTTTCCATCTTGACTCACTGCTTCCCAAATTATACTCAGTCGCTTCTAACTTAAAAAAAATTTTTTTTACCTTCTCTGAACTCCGCTTTCCCCTTCAGCATTCCTAATTCCCTCCAATCTGTGCTTGCCCACACCACCCACCAGAACACCTCTCACCAAAGTCACAAATGACTTCCATCTCATTAGCTGTTATGCATATTTGTCAGTCCCAACCCTACTTCGATCATCATGCATCCTTCAGCAGCACTTGCCACCATGATCATGCTTTCCTGGTTTTCCTCTTACTTCTCTGACTCTTCGTCTTCTGTTTACTTTGGAGAGTCATCTTCCTCTAATGGCCTTCACATATCAGAATTCTTCAGTATCCAGTACTTGGCCTTCAGAGTCTCCACCAAGGAAATTTAATAAATGCTCAGGGCTTCAATAACCATCCAAACAATAACTTACTAATGTGTATCTTCAGTTAATTTTCTTCTGAGTTCTGGATTCATGTATCCAAAATGCCTACTGAGTTTCTCTCTTTGGATGTGCCTTTGAAGGCACTTCAGAACTCATCGTGCCTCAAGCTGAATTCATGAGTAGACTTGGTGCAGAAGAGGAGCGCAGACCCTCCCAGAACTGGTTTTCCCCCAAGTACCCTATCTTAGTGAATGGCATCCTGTTAGAAAAGCCATAAAATTGGGAGTTAACTTCATCATGCCCCTCTTCCCTGCTTCCCACATTCAGTCTTTTATTAAGCCTTGTCGTTTTTACCTTCTAAATGCCTCTAGAATCCTGTCACTTCAGTGCTGTATTCATCATCATCTTTTACAGGTATTACTGCTAAAGCCTGCTAACCAGTTTCTTCAATTCTGATCTTGCCCCTGTCTGAATCCAGGGTCATTTTTTGTATAACTTTTTATTAAAATCACTTCAGGGGCCGGCCCAGTGGTGTAGTGGTTAAGTTTGCATGCTCTGCTTCGGTGGCCCAGCGTCCACTGGTTTGGATCCCAGGCGCGGACCTAGCACGACTTATCAAGCCATGCTGTGGCAGGCGTCCCACATATAAAGTAGAGGAAGATGGGCACAGATGTTAGCTCAGGGCCAATCTTCCTCAGCAAAACGCAGAGGATTGGCAGCAGGTGTTAGCTAGGGCTGATCTTCCTTAAAAAAGAAAAAGTCACTTCAGATTTACAGAAAAATTGCAAGAATAGTACAAACAACTTCCAGTTACCCTTACCAGTAGTTAACATTTTATCACATTTGCTTTATTATTTTCTCTTTACATGTATGCATATAATTTTTTTCTGACCCGTTTGAAAGATACAGACATCATACTCCTGTACCATCAAAATACTTGAGTGTTTACTTTCTAAGAATGAGGACATTGTCTTACATAACCATAGTACAATAATCAAAATCAGGAAGCTTACATTAATACTATACTTGTATCTAAGGTGCGTGCTTTATTCATATTGCCAAAGTTACACCAATTCATATTTCACTATGATTCCTTTTAAAGCAAAAAAGAAAAATAACGATACTGGTCCAGGATCCATTCCAGATCACACGTTGCATTTAGTTGTCATGTCTTTAGTCTCCTTTAATCTGGAAGAGTTTCTTAGTCTGTCTTTTGTGACCTTGTCATTTTTGGAGTACAGGCTAATTATTTTATATAACATCTTTCAATTTGGGTTTGTTGGATGTTTCCTCATGATTAGGTTGGGGGTTTTTTGGTAGGAATACCGCACAAATGATTGTATGTATTATCAGAAGCCACAGGATGTCAATTTTCTCCAAAATCATCTTTTAGAAGTACAAGTCTTGTCTCTTATCTGTTTAAAACCTTTCAGTGGTTTTTCATTGCTCTTAGGATAAATACCAAGTTCATCTTGGTGTATTAGACATTATGCCTACCCTTCTAGTATCTTGCTCTTTGTTTCCTTTCAATTTCGAAGAAATCTTATCTCCTGCTTGGGAGCAGTCACACGAATTATTTCTTCAGCCACGAAGGCTCTTCTCCCCCTCCCACATCCTACTTTCCTTAGCCTGCTTTGCAGGAGCTTCTCTCTCAGATCATGTATCACTCCAGTTTCTATATAGGAAGCAAATAGAGATGACATTCTAGTTGGATGAGGGGGAGAGAGTATATGGAACTCTTACTGAAATTTCGTTTGAATAAACTTTTATGTAAGATGTCTATGCCAGAGACTGGTGAGAAGGACTGGAAGAAAGTACTGGGCCTTGTCACTGTCTTCTTTCTTTATTCCCTCTAAACCCTGCCCCTTGAGCTTTCCCTTGACTCTACTGCTGTCCAGGTCTCCACTCAATCATCATAGACCGGAGAAGTCTTTTTTTTTTTTTCGCTGAGGAAGATTCACCCTGAGCTAACATCTGTGCCAATCTTCCTCTATTTTGTATGTGGGTCGCCGCCACAGCATAGCCGCTGACAAGTGGTGCAGGTCCACACCTGGGAACCAAACCCAGGCCACCGAAGCAGAGCACACCGAACTTAGGCCACGGCGCCCACCCCCTTGGTACTTTGTACTATACTGCTTCATCATTTTTAACATCTTGTTCTCTGTTTGTGTGCCTGCTTGATGTGTCTGTCTTCCCTACCTCCTTAGGAGGAGAGATGTGTTTTGCTCACAGTCATATCACCAGCACCTGAGTACTTGACACGTAAATAAAATTCATTAATGAATGAGTAAGGATGAGTTCCTCGTTCTCCTACAATACTACACCAAATGATGAGTCTGTTCCCTGTTCCCTCTTTCTGGAAAGACCTCCTCCATCTTTACTCATAACTCCTCTTGCCTGCTTTCCACACCACCGCACAGTGTGTAGTGTCAAAAGTGTCCTTTCTGTGTGTAAACCCATAACACCTTCTGCTTACCTCTGTCATAGGTTTTATTCTATTCTGTTTTAATTGATGTTCATTATCTCCTTATACTAGAATACAAACTAAAATGCAAGGATTATTTTATTTACTGTCATATCCCTATTCTTTGCATACTTTGCTCAAAGTAAGCTTTTACAAATATTAATATTAATATTATTGTTATTATTATTATTATTATTATTATTCTGGTGAGGAGGTAGCATCCATTGCCAGTCTTCCTCTTTTTGCTTGAGGAAGATTGTCCCTGTGCTAACATCTATGCCCATCTTCTTCTGCCTTGTATGTGGGATGCCACCACAGCATGGCTTGATGAGTGGTGCATAGGTCCATGCCCAAGATGTGAACCTGCAAACCCTAGGCCACTGAAGTGGAGTGCACAAATTTAACTGCTACACCACCAGGCCAGCTTCTATAAATATTTTTTGCATGAATGAATGTAGTTATGTCTCTTTCATTATTATTGTTGTTATTAATTTTTTTTGAGGAAGATTAGCCCTGAGGTAACGCCTGCCACAAATCCTCCTCCTTTTGCTGAGGAAGATCAGCCTTGAGCTAACATCTGTGCCCATCTTCCTCTACTTTATATGTGGAATGCCTCCCACAGCATGGCTTGATAAACAGGGCATGGGTCCACACTCGGGATCTGAACCGGGAAACCCCAGGCCACTGAAGCAGAGTGTGCAAACTTGACCACTATAACAGTGGGCCAGCCCCTCATTATTATTTTCTGATTATAAAAGTAATACATTTCAAACTAGGAAACTGGAAAAATTAAAAGTATAAAGAGAAAATGAATATCCTGTTCATTCTACCTTTCACAGTTTTTTCTAGGTGGTAGATTACTTTTAAATGCCTTAGGTTATTTATTTATTTATATATGGGAATATTTTACCTATTTTTTAAAGAAAATAAATACTAAAAAAACAGATCTTGTATACATATGTTTTTTCTTGACTATAACATTTTTAATGGCATCCTTTTTTTCTAAGAAATTATTGTTAAATAGTGGATGTAAAGATATGTTCATCTATAATCATAATTCTAATATCATCACCTCCCATATTTTATTAAAGTAGGTGTCTGTGGAGAGACTTATGTTTCCTTGTTTAAAAAACTTACACAAATTTCATAATCGTTAATAGCAAAGTAGTAAGTCCCTTCCCCTTTGGTAGTTTAAAGTTTACTAACTCTTTGTTGCTTAGTCATTAACTCATTGGAAGTCAGTAACCAATTATTTTCATCTCTATAGTCAGCATTCCTTTGCCATTTGGTTACACGTTTCCGTCGCCCTTCATCTTTGGCACTGTTGTTATAGCATGGTCATGCTGTGCTTTGAGCGTTCAGTCCCATCTACTTAGCTATTTCTCATATCCAAAATAACTATGGGTGTTTCATAGAAGGCTTTGATGTTATAAAAAAATGTTTAGCAGAAGTTAAAACCACAATACCTGAAATTTTTACTTTTTAAAAAAACAATTATTCTCTGATAAAGCAGTACACCATTTCTAATCATTTGTTGAGGACAACTAACTGCATCAGTCATCTGTAATTTGAAGGCTGATTTGTTTAGCCTTTTTACCAGTATTTTGTGAAGGGGAACACACAGATGCATGTCCTTTGATCAGTTCTCTTTGTAAAGGGAAGCGGATATTTACACCCTCATTTAGAGAGTTAGCGTGCATGAAATGAGAACAGAATTCACATTGTCTTGTCATTACACTTTTTTTTAGAATTTTTGATTTTATTTATTTATTTATTTATTTTTTTGCTGAGGAAGATTTCACCCTGAGCTAACATCTGTTGCCAAGTTTCCTCTTTTTTTGTGTGAGGAAGATTAACCCTGAGCTAACATCTAATGCCACTCTTTCTCTATTTTGTACATGGGTCCCCACCAGAGCATGGCTGATAAGTGGTGTAGGTCTGTACCTGGGATCCAAACCTGCGAACCTGGGCCACCAAAGTGGACTGTGCCAAACTTAACCACTATGCCACAGGGCCAGCCCTTAGAATGCTTCGTTTTTTAATCTGATCTGATAGTAAATTTATTTTTCAGGAAGTAAGAAGTCTATAAGTGAAGACATATATGTGACTATGAAATGAGATAGGAATTAAACAGCTAACTATTAATAGCATATTTTTCTGAGAGTTTAGAACAGAAAAATCCCAGAGTTAAAAAAAAAAGTTTATTTGTATAACTTATACCAAGCAAATTTGATTCTCCTTGTAAAGTAAATTTCACTCTCAAGTATGAAATCCAAAATTCTCACTTTTTTATTAGTAAAGGCAGAATGTAAACAGGAGAATCTAGGCAAAGATACGGTATGTGGGACTCTGTTGTACCTATATTCTTACAGCTTTTCTGTAAGTTTGGAATTATGTCAAAATTAAAATTACTTCAAAAATTCTCACTTTTTTTCTAAAATTAGATGCATGTATATTTATTAAGGTTTTTAACCTTTCCTAGAAGATTGACAAATATTCACAAAATAAATTTGTGTTTCTATTTCACTTTTGTACCTGTCACCTAATTACAAAGTCAGAATTTGATAAAATTATTTTGGGAAGAGGATAAGGGACTATACATTAATTTGCTTTCCGATTGGAGTCTTTTAATCGCACCCCCATACTTTGCCCTTAATTTTTACTTCACAGACTAATTTTGTGGTGAAGTGCTAAAATCCTTTTGCTCTCCAACTTGTTCTCCTCATGTGCTTTTTTTCACACATTACCTTGGTCATTAAGTTTTTCTTTTTACCAGTATTTTTTTTCTCCTGAGTTATTTGCATTTTCAGCCTCCAGTATAATTCTTCTGGTCAACTAATAGCACACAGTTAAATCCTAGGATTACCAGAAGTGAAGGATTTCTGAATCTAGACTTTTATATTGTCACATATATGTGAAATTAACCTCACCTTCTAGAAATTATTCACTTAGATATGGTGTCATTTTGTAACACTCAGGAAAACTAGCTTCATTTTCCAGAATTGGAACCTCAAGCCATGGGTGACAAGTGACTAATCCATTTATAAGCAGTGAATCTGGAATACAGACTTGCCTAGAGTTCAGGTATTTTTATTTGCGGGATTCTGGCTGATAGACAGCTCAGTGTTCTCGTCAGAGCACCTGACCCCTCTGAGTCTGTTTTCTCATTCATAATATAGTGCTCGCAGTCACCCTCCCTCGGGCTTGTTGTCAAACAAGCAAGGTGAAGTTGAGGGCAGTAACTGGAAAACTGTAAAATGCCGTAGTGTCTCATCTTTCTTTTTTCCCTTTATTATTCTGCATAGCATTTTTAAAATTTTCCCAATTTAGTGCTAAATTATTTGGCTTTTTAATGTTCCATTGCCACATAGTTCTTAAGCTTGATACAACATGGTTATTTTTCATCTTTTTGATTGGTGTTTTGGATGAGCATTCCTGCCAGTAATTTCCAACTGTTTTTAAACTTATGCAGACAGTACAGTCATCATGAAATAACTGAGGATTATAATCTATTTAGGGTAATTTAATCTTTTGTTTTGCAGTCCCAGGCTGTCTAATCTTCCCGGCTGGTCCCTAAAGGATGGAAATGCTTTCTTGGACAAGGTAATGATTAACTGAAGTGTATCTACACCAGTGGAAAGCCTTCTTGTCATACCGGAGACACCTGTGGGGGACTGGAATTGGCCACCCCAAGATATGTCTCTTTGGCACGAGGATTATTTTGGGCTGGTTACTTTTAAAAACTGCAGACAGAAAAGAAACTCTGAAAAGTAGAATTTACTTACCCTTTGTTAAGAGACATTTACATTGTAAAGGAAATCGTCTGTAAAGGTGTCTCCCTCTCTATAACAGGAAGAAGGGGGGATGAGCTTATCTCTGGAAACTCTCATCAATGTGGAAGGCAAGGACTCAAGTCTGCATAATAACCTGAGTCTTGTTTACTGTACTTGTGTGGTAATCTCCCATAATCAACTCCCCCACCCCCAACATCCTCCTTTGTCTTTACCTGAGTGTGGGATTTAAGGTGGTGGCTTCAGCCATTTTGGCGAGTTGCTCAGGTTGCCTGAGCATCTCCCATGTATACATGTTATAAAGCTTTGTTTAATTTTCTCCTGTTATTCTGTCTCGTGAATTTAATTTGTTCTCCGGCCAGAAGAACCCAGAATGGGTAGAGGAAATGTCTTTCTCTCCTACACAGCCTATAGTAATGTGACTGATGGATTCGTTTTTTTCCCCATGTATTCTCCCTGAAAAATCCCAAGATCAATGTAGGATCTTCAGTACTTGGTGATGATTGTTTTTAGAGCCTTTTAGGGAATCTCAGTGATCAGACACTAGTCCAGTTTTCGCATGTGTAAAAAATCTAAGAACTTCTGCTGCAAATACATTTTATGATCACAAAAGAAACTGTTATTTTTAGAAATTGCAATGAGAGTTTCGAAGGTGATGCTTATTAGTGAATTCCATCCAGCTCTTTTCATTTTGAGGCTGCACTGACTCTATGATGGAAGGAGTAAACTTTTTTTTTTTGCTAACTTTAAAATCATCACATATGTGAGTGTTAAAGTGCTTCTGTCAGGGGTCAGATCAGGAAGGGCTTTGTGGAAAGTTTGGGTCTTATTCTTTGGATGATGAGAGGCCACAGAAGGTTGCAGGAGGGCAATGTCATCTTACCCTCTGATCAGGTCACTTTGGCCGCAGTGTGGAGAATGGACTGAGGAGCTGGATGTTTAACTTCCTGGGCAGTGTGTTCTTGGGGGAGTGGGAGGGAAGCGTGTTCTCAGGTAAATTTGAGTAGAGGACCTTCCAGACTCATCTGTGATTCCAGCCTTTTCTGGTAGCCTAGAATGGACAATCTTATAGGTTGTGAAAAAAGAACACAGTTCTAGGAATCTAGTATTTGAGGTGTTACTGTGACTTTAATCACTGACTAACTAGACCTAAAATAAGTGGCTTCAATTATTTTTTTTTCAAAGCTATTATATTTTTGACCTTAGATTATCTTCACGGTAATTCCTTCCTCACATCAGTATTTAGACAGTTAACTTATAAATGAGAGACCAAAGGTACAAAAAATGTTAAAACTATAATCTAGTCAAATTTTATACTAAAAAAAATCGTAGGTAAAGGAAGGTTAAAAACTGTAAAGCTCACCCATGTCTTTCTTAGTCCGATAAATCATTTTTCCTCTCCCAAGTTTCACAGTTAAAAGACTGAATAAGTTTAAAGATCCTTAAAATGATTCATCTGAATAAGGCATTTCCTTCTTGTAATAGATACTGTTAAATAAAGAGGTGCTCTTTTACGGAATTAATTCCTGTAACTGCACCCCAACCTCAAGTGCAAGCCAAATGCATAATTTGAAACCAGATTTCCCACATAGCTAACTGTAAAATTATGTGACGTTCGGGAACCTGTGCACCTGATTTCAGCCTGACTTTCCTTCTGGCTGTAAATCATTGTTCCCTGAGAAGGGCTCAGAAGCATCCCATTACCGGTGCATTGTGAGCAAAATGACTTGCATGTGTATGTGGGAGCATTTCATTATAAGGGAGTGGTGAATAAAATAGCAACATTGTAAGTGCGCGGAATGGCAAATATGCTTCTCCAGGCGAGGAAGAGGGAAAGCCTCAGAGGAGGCTTTGTCCTGTGAGGTAGACATGCCCTGATAGGTAGCATTTGGGGAACTAAGGCTATATAGCCAGTTTAGGACCAGGCAGAGCTTTGAAATTTCCCGTGATTTGTCTTTAATCATTTTTAACCTCATCCTAAGGAAGTTGGGAGTCTTCTCCCATTAAACATAATTGCTCATTTGCTTTGAGCTGGCAGGTAGATTGTAATTAAGAACTGTTTTCAGTCTCTTCTTGGCTCAGCCTTTCGCTGGTTAACTGTACTGACGTAAGAAGAAGAACCAAAATTTACAGTGGGAGGCAAGAGGGGGGAGTATTCTGTCAGGGTTTTGTGAGACTTGTACAAGTTCAAAAGGAAAATAATATATAGTAACTACTGTATTTTCAGATAAGATTGAGAGTAAAACCATTCAGGCTCTGATATCTAAATATACATAGATATGAATCCACAGACATAGATATTCAATGACTAAGGAAAACATGATGGAACAAAACTCTAACAGTATTTTTCTCTTTCTGGAAAAAGCAAACTATGAACCAAGTTCTGTGTTTTACTGATTTTGTTATAAAGTCATAGCTTTAACTTTGTTAGAGCAAAAAATCCTCCAGAGATTTCAGTTTAAAGTGTCAGTGACGGGGGCCGACCTGGTGGTGCAGCAGTTAAGTTCACACGTTCCACTTCTGCAGCCCGGGGTTCACCGGTTCGGATCCTGTGTGCAGACCTATGCATTGCTTGTCAAGCCGTGCTGTGGCAGGCATCCCACATATAAAGTAGAGGAAGATGGGCACGGATGTTAGCTCAGGGCCTGTCTTCCTCAGCAAAAAGAGGAGGACTGGTGGCAGATGTTAGCTCAAGGCTAATCTTCCTCAAAAGAATAAGTAAATAAAATTTAAAAAAATAAATTAAAGTGTCATTGAGGGAAGACAACAACTCTAGTGGCCTCTAGAGGCATTGTAGCAAACCCTATTGGTGGCCCGCTCATATCTCTTCAGTGTGCCCTGTCATAACTCCAGCTGCCAATACCTGTATGGCTTGGCCTGAGAGCTTCTTCCTGAAGCTGCGCAGAATGCAGGAGTTACTATATTAATATCCCAGGTCCCTTGGCCCTGGGTAGAATAACTCCAAGGTGTATGTTTTATACCATTTCTCAGAGCTTTCCCATGGGAGTAAGTCCCAGTTGCCCACAGTGGTATGTAACTCAATAACATGGCCATTATCAGCCACCTTCCTTTCCCTTTATCACTTGCCCATCCTCCTGCTGTTTTTTTCAGCACCTCCCATAAAAGCTTGCACCCACCTTTTCTCAGGGTCTGTTTGTGAGGGAATCCAAACTAAGACAGGCATATTAAATATGGTAGGTCATGGGTGGAGTGAGGAGTTGTACTATATTCTTTCTTTATTAGTATACTTTTTCTTTTGAATGAATGCATTTGGTTTATAATCCCAAATAAATTGTGTGCTCTTCAAGAACAAAGATGTATTCGCGGAGGTGGTGGTGGTTCTTTAAGCTCTAGCCTCTGCTCTTCATCTCCCTCCTCATTTGTCCCTTGCCCCTTGACTCTTGGTAGGAGGAGAAAGAGGTTCTGAGTCCCAGTCTAGGGCCAAGACTCCTAACCTGATTGCGTAGCAAAGTCACTGGAGGTGCTTGTTATAAATCCAGGTTCTACAGCCTCATCCCTAGAGTTTCTGACCCTTTAGGGCTTTGGTAGGGCCTAGGAATTTTCACTTCCATCAGTATTCGCAAATCATTCTGGTGTTGCTGGTATGGACTACGTAACCATTATCTGGAAAGCATTGGATCGTGAGTTACGGAAGCAGCATGTGTCTACGCATGGCGTCCATGAAGAGTCATCAAGAAATGTGCATTCAAGTCCTGAGTCAGCCACAAACCAGTGTTTTTTATCCTGGAAAGACGCTTAGCCTCCCTGAGCCTAAACAGGGAAGAGTTGGCCTAAATAACCCAGCTTCCCTCCAGCTCTAGTGGTGTGTGATTCTTCATGGAAAGTTTGGTCTGGGAATGAAATTTCTTTGGTGCTGTGTCTGTTGGATATCTCTTCCAAGAGTTTTTTCATTTCATCTCTTTTAGGAGCTAAAGGAGTGCTCGGGTCATGTATTTGTAGATTCTGTGCCTGAATTCTGCTTGCCAGAGGTAAGATTAAAATGAATCTTATAGAAACAAAGCATGTGTCGTCATCTCTCAAAGTGAAGTCAAGAAATAATTTTAAGGGGCTTAGCTTTTCTGTTTTCAAATGGAAATGAATCTGTTGTTTCAGGTACATTGTTATGCAGCTAAAATATGATCATTTAGGAGCTCTTTATATTGTCTGTAAATCATTTAAGTCACTCTCTTCTTCCTGTTCTAGCTCTTTCTGTAATCTCTACTGACACTTGTACTAGGGCGTAGTTTTGAGCAAGGTAAAGAAATAACTCACGCCTTTCAGTTTTGTCATATAATGCCTGTGTTAGATTAGCCATACTTTTCCTAGTCTTGCTTATAGTAGGTAACTGGGAATTGCTGTTATTCAACCAGTGCAGTCAACTGTAAAAATTCTTGTTGACTTGAAATGCCGTATTGAATATTGCTTGAAATTTATGGATTCTGAACCCAGTCATGAATGTCTTTTGCTTGCATGTTATTATCACAGTGAGACTTGTAAGAATTTGGGGCCAGTTTCATCGTTTTAAAGGAAATGAAGCTCAGTTTCCCTTAGTTTTAAGGGAACCTAATCTCAGCTGGCAGGCCTAATACTCACAGTGGCCTACATGGAGATCTCAGCAGAAGATAAAGTGTAGGAAGCTAGTAGTTAGTCAGGGTTCCTGAGGAAATCGTTGCGAAGCTACCCTCCTGTTCTCTCCATGTGCCCAGTAGATTACGGTGCCTACAGAAAATACTTTCACAATTCAGTGCCGAAGAGAAAAGGAAATTTAGATTGCTGTTTCCCTTATTTTTGTCTTCTCTTTCCATTTCAACACTTTCTTTGATACCCTTTTTTCTCTCTTTGTATGTATATGTGCCCTTTTAGGGTACCAGAGCAAAAGAGAGGAAGGAAGAGAAAGAAGGACTTGGTAATCGAAGGTGGCAGATAAGGGAGAAAGTTGAGATAAAGTACTCAGAACAAGGGTGAAGGTAGAGAGTTACCAAGATTCCGGAGCTCTGCCTAACTGCTACTAAAATCTTTTTGTCATCTTCATGTGTCATTTAGGAATTGGTGGGGCAGTTCCCCATCTGTTCAAAGATTCTTAATCCCAGATGCTGCATTTATTTTCACTTACTACATATGGCACTGACTGCAGCAACCTTCAGTTTATGGACAGCGATGTAGAATTTATGATTTGGTGTTCTGGTGACTTTCTGACTCGCTCCATAGAGTACTAAACTTTGAAATTAGACAGTTTCTGTTTCACAGTTCACCTTTTGCCAAGCTAAAGGATTGTTGGATTCTAGAACCATGTAAGGTTTTTCAACTTGTGTCATAATTTGTAGTTTATGTCAAGTTAGTAGTAGTCGCTATTCTAAGTAATAGAGTGAGGGCATCGTATGATGGGGAGAAAATAGGAGAATCGGAAAATTAGTAGAGAGGTACTTTCTGCAGTCCAGTCTTGGCTGACTTGTGGGTGAGCCAGACAGACCTAATCCCAGTCCTCGTAGAATTTATAATCTAGTGCAACTACCTTAAATATCTTTGTGTGAGGTGTAGGACAGTATAACCAATAAATTATGGTTGTTTTGACTCAATTCATGGTGTGCAGAACCCAAGTGTCTGAATACAACAAGTTTAAAATTAAAATAATCTGTATTGGATTTCATTGAGTGAAAGTATGTGAATAAATGTATAAATATGAGTATATATATGTGGTTTGGATGGTAACTTTATTTCTCAGAGGAAAAATGTTTATGTAAACACTCTTGATATATATATATAAACAGACATATATTTTTTTTTCTTCTAGCTGTTCTCACGAAATTTCTCATCATTGTAGACTCTGTGCGCTTATTCTTATATGTTGAAGAGAAATTTCAAATAGCCTCACCTAGTTTCTGTATGTGAGAGGGAAGGTGGAGGGATGCTTTTGAGCTTTATTGATGCTTCAGCTGTCATTCCCTTGTTTTCTTCTGGATCTGTCACTCTAATTCCTTATTTGTTTAAAAATGGTTCTAGAGAGGTAGTGGGGAATAGGACCAGCAGAATGTTACATGACCCCTCATTATGAGGACCATGTATTGGAGCTACAGTGCACAACATGGAGTTAAAGGTGGTGTAAATTGGATATTATTGTCGTTAGGCATTTTATTCACACAGATTGCCATTGCCATGGCAGTGAGTGGCTTCTGACCTCTAATCGGCATGCTCTTCTCAGAAGCTGATTATGCCTTGGCAGCGTTAGTAAATTAACTTATTTTGTATGTAAAGTTCTTCAGCCAGAAAATACCACATCCAGAATGGCACACTGTCCCTATCATTTGCAAAGAGGACACAGACATCTTTGTTACTTCTCTGTGGGGGACATATTAGCTCAACGACTCATTCTCCTGAAACGCTTCCGTGACTTACTCCATGCTGTCGTTAGTGCACCATGCAGTTTCCCAGGGGTAACTTCCATGAGGGAGAACTCACTGACTGAATGATGTCTCTGAACCATGGTGTCTCACTTTTCCCCACAGAGGGTGCTGCTTATAATGATGCATTCCTCCAACAACAGTGCACCAAGGCCTGTCACGTACTGGCTGCCACAGCTAGAAGGGGACAGAGATGAGTCACACAGGATTCTTAACCTCAGAGACATGTAACCTTTGAGGGACAAGGTGATACTTTGAGGTGCCACTGTACAGAATGATAACTGCCGTAAGAGACATATACACAAAGTACCTTGGGAATCCTGAGGAAGAAGTGGTTTCTTTCATCTGGGCAAATCAGGAAAGCTTAGTAGAAGAAGAGACTTTAGCCTTAAAAGAAAGGTAGGACTTAAATTTATGGGGAAAACTTTCCCTTCTACTAAAAGAGTTTTCATAAAATTTACTAAACATGGGTAGCATTTTCCCTCATGTGCCAGCCTGTCTTTTCCCTTTTCACATGACCTTTATAATGGAGTAAAGGGTAGATTTAGGGTTTAGATTAGGGTAGAATATGAGAGTATAATTTCCTTTTATGACTCTGCCACTACATTTTTTGGGGCTCCGTATCCAGCACAAGTCTTCAAAAGTTACCTCCAAAAAAAAGTTGCCTCCCACATTTGGCTTTTGAAGAGCTGGTTTCTGTTTGCTGCACTCTCCTTTCCCAGTAACCCATAGCAGCGACGCATTGCCTTCTGGTTCCACTTGCAGCTTGTATTGTGCTCTCTCTGCTTCGTGTTACCTGGTTCACTTGCAAGGCAACAGCTGCTGAAGTGTCCTGTTGTCATTTGTCCTCATGTCTGACTCAGAACTCTGTTTTGGTAAAATCAGAGCACTGCTGGTGGACTGGCTACATTCTTGGTGTTCGCCATCCTGTCCTGCTATTTAATGTCAATATGAGGAAATATCCTAAAATGAGAAAATAGAAGTGTTGCAGGAAAGGCATCATTATTCTCTGGTACAAAGACTATTTCTCTTCATCCTGACAACATCATTTTTCAGTCACATCATGTTGATCTATGTGCCCTAAACAGATATGTATCATTCCCTCCCTCTTCTTTGCAGACCGAGCTAATAGATCTGTCTACGGTAGATGTGATCCTCATCTCTAACTATCACTGCATGATGGCACTGCCCTACATCACTGAGCACACCGGATTCACAGGCACGGTGTATGCCACAGAGCCCACCGTTCAGATCGGCAGGTGAGCACATTTATTCTCATCCCGTTAGGATGTGGCTGAAGAACTACGTTCAGTGGTACCTATATAATAGAGTTGTGCCAAGACTGATTGCTATTTCTTTCTGAGCAGCTGACCCAAAGAATAGGCATGAATAGACAACTCTAGATAAAACAAATATTCACTGGAATTGCCTACAGATTGATGCTGTGAGAATTCCTCATTAGTCTTTTCTTTTGCCTTTTTTTTTTTTTTACAAAAACTAGAAGAAGGAGTTCATAGAGACAACTCCTCTATGTAGATGATACTAATTAGGGGAGGTAACGTTTAGTAAGATGCCACAAAGATGCAATGCAAAGATCTTCAGGAGAAAAGAACAGCATATTTAAGAAAAAAAGTAGAAATTTTATTACTTTGCTTTCAAAATTTCCCCCCCTTTTGTGGTTTAGTGCAGACTGTAAATGGACACAGCTTGTAGAAAACAGAATAAGTAATTAGATGTTTAAGTTGTCTGTACTGTTGACAGAGTACAACTCAGGACTCCAAGGAGTAAAATTCTCAGAGCCTTCCTTTGACTTGGAATGTCCCGCTGTCTCTTCCTCTGCGCCTTCCAAGCCGTCGTGATCCAGTTGGTTACTGCAAGTAACTGAAGCATAGTTAGAAAAAAATTATGTGAAGAAAATTACCCCAGAAAACAGAATTGTGTTGAAGCAAATTAACAAGTATGGTATAAGGTGAAACTATCTAGACCCAAAATATGAGATCTAGATGTCGAATATAGACTCTGAGCTTTGGGTTCTAGTGTCTTGCAGAAGTCCAACAAGATAGAATTACTAGAAGTGAAACAAAATTGGTCTTTGTTTTTGTGTCAAATCACATTACCTGCAGTGTATCCAGAAAAACATAAGGGATCTGAGGAAGAGACATTATAGAAAAGTAAAACACTCAAGATGATGGATCAGGGACCAGCCCTGTGTCCTAGGGGTTAAGTTCAATGTGCTTCACTTTTGTGGCCCATGTTTGGTTCCCAGGCGTGGAGCTTCACCACTTGTTGGTGGCCATGCTGTGTCAGTGACCCACATACAAAATAGAGGAAGATTGGCATAGATGTTAGCTCAGGACAAATCTTCCTCAAGCAAAAAGAGGAAGATTAGCAACAGATGTTAGCTCAGGGCAAATCTTCCTCAGCAAAGAAAAAAAGGATGATGGATCAGTTTCAATGGGAGAATAAGCTGAAAACATTAGACTCTAGTCTGAAAAAGTTAAAGTGTAAAGATGGGCACACCAGACTGGTCTCCTGAAAGCGACAGCCAGAACGATAATGAGCCTGGATCCCAGATCTTCGAATGCTGGAACTAGTACTGCTCCTTCAACATGAAAGGAGGAGATGGTATTAGGAATAAATAAATAAATAAATGGAAATGAAATGAAGTTTTGTTCAGCATTAAAATGCTAATAAATTTATTGCTTGCCATATCTATATTTTGATTGGGAGAGGATTTAGGTCAATATGGATCATCTATACTGGGTTATAAAGGGGGATTCAAAAATGTTGAAAATCTGTTTCTAGCTTTTTGGTCATCCTCTAGCTGTTCAGGATTCTCACAGTTCTCTGTACCATGTCTTCCTCAGAGCTTGTGGATCATTGATCTACTTGAGTGAGGCATTTCTTAGATCCCCTTGCTTGTGACTCGGTGGTAATCCATCTGGTGATCTGCAGAGTCTGTCCTTTTACAGGTCCTTGATAGGTTTTTAGGATTAGTTCTTAGAGTATTCTTCCACATGGAATTTTGTCAATTCCTAAAACAGTGTCACGAAGACTTATTTTACCAGTTTGAAACGTACATTTAATATCGTCATTAAAAAAAAACAATCCTACCCCCATCCCAGCTGCCACCAAAATCAGGTACTTCACAGTCATTTAACTTTTTCTCTTTTTGTATTTTTAGTTACATAAAGGCAGAGATCTTAAAAGAGAGAGTTAAACCATAGGCTTATATATTTCAGTGTTTAGAGACAAGAAATGCGCCAGACTTGTTTTAAAGGTGAATTAAATCATTTACATTCAGAATTTTGAGCATGGAAATTCAATGAGAAGGCTAGGCCTTTGTTCTGCCTTATGTGAAATGGTGCCCAAGTTTATGTGCAACGGAGAGAAAGGTGATTGGGCAGCGGAAGGTGGGCAAGCCTATTTCTCTTGGCTACAGTGTGTGGTATTTTTCTGTTCCTCTCATGAGCGTTCTTCACTTTTTTTGTTTAAATCCAGGCTTCTCATGGAAGAGCTGGTGAATTTCATTGAGAGAGTGCCCAAGGCTCAGTCTGCCTCCTTGTGGAAGAACAAGGATATTCAGCGGTGAGCGATAGGCCCTTCTGTTCTCTTCACAGCAGAGCCTGAGGTTTTGCAAAACAGTCTCATTTGTTTTCTTATTTTATGCTTAAACATTTACACTGTTAGAACTAAAGATTCTCTTTTCCCTATTTTATGAAAGGGCTATGTTTGATTCAACCAGCATATTTTGAGAGAAAGCCATGCCATGTGCAAGGTACTGTGCTGGGCCCAGGGGTTTTTACTAATTAGTAAAACAATTGGCTCTGTCTTTGAGGTGCTCATGAGTAAATGAGAAATCAGACAAACAGGTAAATTACAATCTTGGATGGCATGTATTATAAGAGTGCTTGATCACAGTGCCATAGGCACTCAGAAAATGAAGAACTCTTTCTGCTTAGGGAAGCTGAGGAGGACATTCCTTAGCAGATGACAATTCAGGTGGGTCTTGGAGGAAGAAAAGGACTTTCCAGATAGAAAAGGTCGGGAAGTGGGGTCCAGGCACAGCATCGTAGCATATAGTATATGCAGGGAACAGTGAGAAATTCAGGGTGAATTAGAATGGGTAGAGTCAAGAGGTGAAAAAGAAAACTAGAGAGGTAAGGTGGAACAAGATAGTGAAGAATTTAACATGTAAAGTTTGAATTTTATATTATTCTGAGTGGGAAGTCCATCAGTGGAGGTTTATAAGGAGGAAAATAATGTGATCACATATTTGTTTTGGAAAAGTAACTCTGGGTGCAGCATGGAAGATGGATGGGAGTGCAGAGATGGGGGCAGGAAGACCAGGTAAGACTTTCAGAAACCTCGGGGAGAGAACAAAGGCCTGAACTAAGGCAGTAGCAATGAGCATGAAGAGTCTAATGTAAAAGAAATTTCTGAGATAGAATTGAAAAGAATTGGTAAGAATTGTGAAAGAGGCTGTGAAGCTGTAGTTAAGAAGGTAGAAGAAGAGCTGAGAGGAAGCCAAGGGAAAAAGGAAGTTTCCCAACTCCCAGGCTTGTCAATGGTGTCCGATGCTGCATAAATATCATCATGGAGATGAGGCCTCCGGCTATGGAAATCCCAGAGGTTAGTTTCAGTAGGGCGCTGGGATCAGAGACCAGATTATAAGAGGTGAAGTGGGTAGAAATATAGCAGAGGAGGCAAGGAGACGGCTTGATTCTCCTTCCATGCTCTCGTATTTAATTGGCAGCAGAGGACACCAGTCAGTCTGATACCGCAGTTTCTCTAACCCAGCTGCTGCCATCCCCTCCAGGCACCATAGTCGTCCCAGCCTTCCAGGCCTGGCATCCAGAGTCCAGAGTCAAAACTCGTCCTGTGCCTTCTTAAGTGGCGCATCTTCCACACACTCCTACCCAATCCACTCTTTGCCAGCTACCTTGCCACTGAGTTCTCTTTCCCTCTAGGTCAGTGATTTGTTAGCCATCTGGTTATCTAAACTTTAGATTGTCTTATTTTTTTGTGGCTATTGTTTCTACAAGAATATGTACATATAGCAAAGAGAATATGCTTTTATACTGTAACTGTTTCAGAGTTTGAGCATGTGGGTCTCCTCTATGCCTTCCTTTGTATACATGTTATTTGTTTAATTTATGTAGCGCTTTGTGTGTGCCAGACACTATTCTCAATGTTTTAATTCATTTACTTCTTTAACGTTATCATTTTACAGAAGAGAAAACAGGCACAAATAGGTTAAGTAACTTGCTCAAGGTCAGCCAACTAGTGAGCGGCAGGATCTGGATTCAAACTTAGGCAGTTGGGCTGGTCTAGTCCAGAGTCCGTGCTCTTAACCACTGTGCTGGGCCACCTCTTGTTGTGTGCGTGTGAGCCCCTCTCATGTGAGGGGAGGAGGAAGTATGTTTAACTGCACGTTTTCTCCTGTGTTTTATGGATCTTCTTTATGTCTCTGTTTCCTTCACTGGGGTTGTGGTGTCTGTGTGGCTTCACGTTAGGAAACATTTTCTGGACACACACTCGTCTGAGTGTTCTGTGTGTACATGAATGGCTTCCTTGATCTCACTGCCCTACCACTTAGTACAGGGTCCCCTCCCCTCCTCACTTGCATTCTTGTTCTCAGCTCCCTTTCCTCCTGCCCATTGCTGTACCTCCTTCCCCTTTTCTTTCTGTCTCCCATGTGCCCACTGGACCACATGGATCCAGTTCTCTGAGAGTATCTCCCTCCTTAGAAACCTCAGGACTTTGTTTTCTTTGCCTGTGGAACACGTATGCCCTGGGTTCCTTTACTTCCTCCTTTTAAGTTTACACCCTTTATAATATTCTGCCACAAATAATTTTGGCACACCAGAAATGATGTTCAAAGGTCACAGTTTCCTGACTCTCAAACCCTGGGCCAAGTCTTAGGAAATTCCACGTCCGTATTTTGCCTTTTCTTCGTGACCTTGGGTAGAGTTCTTGGCAGTTTTCCTTTAGCCTCCCATTCTGTGTAAAATACAACAAGATAACTAGCTCACAAAAGAAATGCCATTGTACACTAGGGAGAAAGATGAGGAACTTGAAGGAACAGAGGGCTAGGGAGGGGCTGAAAAAGTTATTTCGTAAGATACTTAGGAAATCTCCCTTTTTAAAAAAAAAAAGTGCTAGTTGAAATAAAACCTCGAATTTGCTATCTCACCCTGGTGGGCAAAAATCAGAAACCATTGAAAGCACTTGGTAGAGGAGCAAGGAGAATAATTTGGAAAGACAGTATTTCATTATTTCCTGCATCGTGACCATATTTCTGATCCTGGTCAAGTATTTTGTTTTGCCTTTTGAGTGTGAGCTGAGCCATAGTTACTGATAAAGACAAGGATCTAATTATTGTAAAGAATATGCTGAGGTGTTAGACAAACCAAGAAAGCTGTGTCCTCTTTTTCTCCTGGATAAACTCATCATAAATATTAGAAGCAGTAGAAGGATTTGAAGAGTTCTTCTGAAATAGTCCCCTAGAATCTCATCTTGGGCCGGAATACTGAAAGTGCTTCATTAGGGCAACATTTATGCTGAAGGATTAACGTCACATTTTAATTTCTCCTTCTCACAAGCCAGTTCTTATCTAGTGTCCCAAAGTACTGTGACTTACTGTATTGAGAAACACTTTTTTGCTGTCTGGTACACTGACATTTTCCCCAAGTGGTATGGACTGTGTCTTCTCTTTATTTTTTCGTTCTTTTGCCTTTTTTGCCTTTAATTCCTGCATTCTCCCTCTTCATTTCCTTTAAAGTAGGGGTCACAAACTCAGATGCCTCCAGGGATGGAAAAGATAAGGAATGAGGTGGACTGCCAGGAACGGTGGATCTATGACCACACCGCTCTAAAGGGGCAGCTGACACTCAGCTTCAGCAGATTGTGGCCATATGGGAATGTGAGCCTGTCGCTGCCAAATCTTCCTTTTCTTAAGAGGCTCAAAAATCTGGATGTTCTAAATGTGATTTTTTTTTTAATCTTTTTAAAATGTTGGCTCACACATTAAAATAAAATGCCTGTAGGATCCAAGCAAAACACCTCAGTGAGTTGGATTTGAGCCTCAGGCCCCCAATTTTTCACTTATATTTAAACTTTACACAGTCAGTCTCTTCCTTAAGTGCTTGGAATTAATGCATCTTAGTAGCTTAAGTTACTAATAAGCCCATCAACTAAAGAAAACAGTAAATGAAAATCTTTCCAACTCATTGGTCAAAGGAATCTGACAAATTCCCTTAAATCATTTGAAGTTAGTTTGAATCGGCATTTGATTTAGTATTAGAATATATAGCAAAATAATGATTATTCTTGCTTGTTGGCAGCTGTCTGACTCCCCGCCTCAGTTGACACTGCTCCTTGAGATTTATATAGAAGTTAGCTATCCTTCTTCCTCATTTTGACGCTGCAGTTTGCTCTTCTTGAAAAAGAGATTTTGAAGGATAGGAAAAGGAGAATCTCTTGCAATATAATTTTTGCGTCTCTGACTTTCCCACACTCACTTCAAAGTTTAGTTTCTTAACGGGAAAATTTAAAGCAGAATATTCCACTTAAGAAACTAACTCAGCCTCCAGTATTTTTTGTAGGAAGGCAGCATTTTTTTAATAAGACTAGAAATCTACAATTATAATTAAGGATAAATCATTACAAGATATTGTCATAATCCTCTCACAAGCATTAAGGAATTATTGCATTGATATATTCCTCACTGAAATGTTATGGCAATTTTCGGTACTCAGAGCTTAAAAGGTGGGTTCATACCTTATAGAAGACGTTTTTTTTTAAAAAAAAAGTCGTATTGTGGTTGAAGTTCTTCTACTCTGACACTCCTTGGGTATTTATAGAGGAATTTATCAGGTCTAACTATGTAAAATAGGAGGAAAATTAAAGTTATAGGTTTGGATAAATAGACTGGTGTTTGAATTTCAGATCTGCTTCTTAGTAGCTGCAGAAATTTGTTTCTTCTAGGCTCTGTTTCCTCATTTATAAAACAGTAATATTATTAGCAACTTCACAGGATTGCTGTGAGGACTAAATGAGTAATGGGAGTGAAGTCCTTAAAACGGCGCCAGGCACACAGTAAGTGCTCAGTGAACACTGGCGTCCTTTTCCCCTTTAATGATATGCTAGGCTCACGTAACCCCCTTTCAGTAACCAGGACCCATCTGCCTTCCCCAGCCGAATTCTCCTCAGACGCTGCCCTTGCTGATGAAAGCAAGGTTGTATAGTAGAAGGAAAACTGTTGTCTCGTCCCACTGTTGCTTCTAGTTGGTTAGCACTGTCATTCAGGTTCTGGGAATCAATCTCCTTTTCTGTAAAATAAGAGAATTGAATTAAATTATCTGTAAGTTTACTTATGTTATAGTTTTTAAAGATGTCCAAGGGAGAGGCTCCTTAAACATATCCTGCAGAGTGGCAGTACTTTGATGGAGTCATCACAGCTTGTGCTTCAGCTTTGCAATTCCAGAAACTGAATCATTTCATTTCACTCAGTGTAGATTTGCATCTCAGGGACTGATTCCGGCTAACCAGACTCCTAGGATACTGACTGACAAACAAAAATTCCATTTAATTACTTTATATTGAGACATCTGCCCAGCTCCAGAACTAGAATGGTTCATCTATCTAGGACACTCTGTTCTGCTTGGCAAGCCCACTTAAGAAATCAAATTATAGATAAGAGTTTTTTTCATGAGGATAGAATTAAAGCAAAGATAGTTTAGGTACTCTCGAGAATTGTTCTAACGTGCTTTGGTATCCTAAGCTATTGCCTTTGTACTTTTTAGAGATAAATTGATCTAATACATAAATCAAGAATTATAATCTAGTTTCTGGTTAATATTGAGAAATGCTTGGTTTTCAGGCTCCACTGTTGGTAAAGTCTAAATAGATCAGCACTCTGCTAACACATCTCACCCCTACCCTACCCACGTTTACGGTGAGCACAGTTTGCTATAATGAGAGGAAAAGAAGTTTTCTGAGGGTCAGCCTGGTGGTGTAGTGGTTGAGTTCATGCTTTCCACTTCAACGGCCTGGGGTTCACAGCTTCAGATCCCAGGCATGGACCTGCATATTGCTTGTTAAGCCATGCTGTGGTGGCATCCAACATACAAAATAGAGGAAGATTGCCATAGATGTTGGCTCAGCAACAATCTTCCCCAAGCAAAAAGAGGAACGTTGGCAATTGATATTAGCTCAAGGCCAATCTTCCTCACCAAAAAACAAAACAAAACTTTTCTGCTTCTTATAGTCTATATTCTCTTCTTATATTTGTCTTATTCATCCATTCATTCATCAAACACTTAGAAAAAGCCTAACCAATGTTTTATTTATAAGCTTTTAAGTGGTCCCTATAGACTTAAAGTCTTACTCTTTAAGAAAAACACATGATCTTGTGCTACTTGTTATGCTGGGAGGATGCAAGAAGAGACAGCAAAGCTCTGGCATGATGTCAAAGCATTGGGAAAAAAGTTTATTAAGCATTCAAGTGTGATAAGAACAAAACAAAACAATTAAATCTTTTAGAAAGGACTTATGAAACATTTAGACTGTGAGAACTTGACTTTGATAAATTAGAAAGCCAGAAAAAACAGAACTAGTTCCCAGTGGGCTATCTTATCCGACTTATCCTAAATCAGCCAATAATCCTAATGGCTTTGAGTGGCTCTATAAATGCCTTTCTATAATTATGGCCTCAAGTAAACATAAGGAGAGTTTTAGGGAAAGCTAAGTTAGACAAGATGTTAGGAGATAGAAGGAAATAATGACAAAGTAACTACGTATCTGGAAAGAGTCAGAAACAGAGTTAGCAAAAGGAATTTATGGGTATAAATTTGGAGTTCAGAGGACTTCAGATTTATTTGTTGATTAACTACCAAGTGCCTGGCATTATGATAACTTTGTAGAAAAGTGTCCCCAAAAGTTTAAGACATACTGCCTGTACTCAAGGAGCTTGTCAAGCAAAGATTATGTACTAAGTGGCAAATCTTAGGCTGGGCTTGGCAGGTTAAGTAGAGTTTGAATGAGGGAAGAGATTATTCCTATATAAAGGAACACTATGGGCAAAAACATGGCAACATGGATTGTTTGAGAGGTGACCAACTTGGTTAAAATCAGCCAAGGCACAGCAGGAAGGAGAGAGAAGAATTGACAGTTAACATTGTACAAAAGAATAGTGAAACTTGGTTCTTTGAAAAAGCCAACAATACATTTGACTAATTCCTAGTCTAAATCTTTTGTCTAACTAATAGAAAATTTATCGAAATTGCTTATTTGTGAAAATATAGTCACCAAACCTATATGAAAAAGGGAACCGCTAGACATGTCCAGATAGAGAAATGAGAAATTATTAAATAGTTTTAGATCTGAAAGATGTAGCTAGTACATAAGGTGCCAGAATAAGATAGCCAAAGAATTTAAGCATAAGGGTGAGAAGGGAATTAATGTGCACTGAATATCATATGTATATATATATTTTTAACTTTTTTTTTTTTTTGCTGAGGAAGGCTAACCCTGAGCTAACATCTGTGCCAGTCTTCCTCTTTTTTTGCTTGAGGAAGATTAGCCCTGAGCTAACATCTGTGACGATCTTCCTCTGTTTTATATGTGGGATGCTGCCACAGCATGGCTGATGAATGGTGTAGGTCTGTGCCTGGGATCTGAACCAGCAAACCTGGGTTGCCAAAGCATAGCAGGCCAAACTTAACCATTACACCAGGGGGCCGGCCTCGTATGTGTATTTTTTTTAAAAAACTGATACTTGTATATTTTATTACTCATTTGCTATAATCCTCACAACAGTTTGTGAGGGAAGTATTTTTATCCTTAGTTTAGAAACATGGAGGAAAAAAGGTTAAGTAAATTGCTCCATATTGCAGCTAAAAGAAGTAAAAATCAAGTTAAATGTGACATGAAGAGCAGCCTTCTATGAAAGTTCTGAAAATTAGAGTTTGTAAAAATATCATTGAGGAGACCTGAGAAAAGCCCAAACTTAGGTAAGGTATTAAAACATTCCCACTATACTAGAACATGGCCCAGAAAACTTCGTAGTTTATTAATAACCATGGGTTATTAATACCACAGTCTCCAGTTATCTGAAGCTCCACTGAGAAGGATCCCCTTCTTGGCTTACTCACGTGGTTATTGGCAGGATTCAGTTCCTCAGGGGCATTGGACTGAAGCTCTCTTAGGGCCCCCTGCCCCGTGGGCCTCTCCACAGAGCATCTCACAACATGGCAGCTGGTTTCATCAGAGCGAACAAGCAGGCGGGCAAGAGAGAGAGTGTGGGCAAGATGGAAGTCACAGTCCTTTGTAACCGAATCTTGGAAGTGACATCCTGTCGCTTTTGTCGTGTTCTCTTCACTAGAAGCAAGCCATTAGGTCCAGCACACACTCAGGGGGAGGGGATCACACAAAGGGGTGAAGACGGGCAGCAGGGGTCCTTGGGAGCCATATCAGAAGCTGCCTGCCACAAAACCCTGAACTGAGCAGGCCACACTCGAGCCCAGAGTCGCTGGGACCTGCGTAGCCTTCCTCTTCTGTCTCGCTCTTTGGTTCCTTCCTGACACTTTCACCACCTGGCCCGCTGTCGTAGAAGCCATGTCTACCCAAGTTTACTGGTGCGCTTGAGATAGGCCTCATTAGCCATTGACCTGCTGGTTCTTACCTTTCCTGGGGTAAAAAGTGAACAGACATTTTCCCTTTTGAGGGTCTTTTATGTTGGGCACTGTGCTCGGTGCTGAGGATACAAAAATGAAAAAGATACTACTGTGTGAATAATATGTAATGACATAAAAAGACATTATTGTTTTTGTTATTGTGATTGTTTAACAAGACTCATATCCACCTTCCAACAGTACTCTACTGAACTGGTTATCAAAAATCATCATGAATGTTTCTGTATAAACAAATGCTTTCTTAAGTTTCTCTGGAACACAAGTTTATGATTAGTATGCTTTTTACTCTGAAAAGGAGGACAGGAAAAGATCCAAGCTGAGATATACCTGAATTTTTCACAAGTCTTTTGTTTTGCTTAAGGTAATTTGTTCCCCGCCTGAAATACTCCAGCAGCTTCTCTAGAAATAGGTTCTGAATTGTTGAGGACAAAAGTAGTAAATATTTCACATCTTCAGTCTTCTGTCTTTCCCTTACCAAGGGCTCAGAGCATTTGCTAGCTTACTCTGGAGGGTAGATGTATGATTGTTTAATCACCAGCAGAGAATGGAAACGTTAAAGTAACCAGATGCCTTGTTTTGAAAAAGACTATTCCAGATTTTAATCTGCTTAATTTTTGCAAGACATTGTCCTAGATGGGAAGGGGAGAGTGTGCTGGGAAGGGCCATCGAGGGAATAAAGTAAAGCCCAGTGTTGTTTGGGTAATGGCAATACTGGCCGTTACCAAAGGATGGGGAAGGAAGCATGCAGTAACGAAAGGAGTTCTAATCTGGTCTTGTGTATGAGTTTTTAGCTCAGCCTCTAAGAGAGGTGACTCAGTGCAGGGCCTTGGCAAAGCTGAGGATACTGTAAAATAAATTCAGCTGGGCTGAGAGATATGGTTGGGCTGCAAGTGTTATTTATCATCCTCCCCACTCTCTAGCCACTCCTGTGATAGCCTTCCAGCTCTGGCGTAAAGTTAAGCAACCCTTCTGTTCCTACTCAGCCCAAAGTGAGAAGTCTTTACTTTTTGTGAAGGGCAGCCCTAGGAGCCGTGTCCTCTCTGATCAGGAAGAATTTAAAGAAGGCGCTAAAGCAGAGGAGTAGCTCGGATTCTTCCTTGGGACCCTCTAGATCAGTGCCTTGACCACTCAAGTGCGGAGTCATTGCTCCTCATCGAAGTAAATCACCCTGGGTTGAAGTCCACTGCAATGTTGAAAAATGCATGTGCTCCTGGGGCTGTGATGGCTGTGTGTGTTGGGGAGGGTTGGAGACAGTCTTTACTCAGCATCTGTTCTGTGCCAGACACATGCATTGTATCATTTACCCCTCGTGAGGGTGATATTCTCCCTGTCTTACAAATGAGGAAACTAGGGCCCAGAGGCCAGTAGGTAACAGGTGAAGAGGTCTGTTTTTTCCATTTTGTCACAGTGCCTCTGAGAGAAACCTCTCCTTCCTCAAAGTGGTTGGCAGACAGTTACAACGATGTGAAAGGAGAAGAGAAGCAGTGGCTTGGGCCCCTGCCAGTAGCTTCATCCAAAGGTAGCTTCTGTACCACTGTACCACTTCCTTGTCTCTGATGCTCGGGGTCAGGCCTCTTCCCAAGGAGCACATAAGAGTACGCACCTGGCCTAGCCTCAAGCACACAGAGTACACACCTGGCCTAGACTGGAGCACGAAGAGTATGCATCTGGCCTAGACTTGGGAAAAAGTGACAAATGGTCCAGGTTTCACAACAGGAGTAAGTAGGTATTGTCCGTACAAAATATGAAAAAGACAATGGAGGAGGTTACAGTCTTGAGGGAGCCTGGCACTGAGTAGCCATTTATGGCTCAGTATACAGATTATAGGCTGAGGAAGGACCCAGATAGAGAAGGGCCTTATGAAGTCATGCTGAGAGCGTTAGATTTTATCCTGAATGTACTGTGAGCCATTGAAGTTGGGGAGGAGAGAGGGGGTGTGTGTGTGTGTAGATTTGCATTTTTAATATATCATTTAGGCCCTTCTGTGAGGGAAGGCAAGTCTGCAGGCAAGGATGACTGATGGCTTTTGACATCTCTTATTACCTTGTGCTGTTGTAAAATTTTCTTAGACTTAAGCTCCTTGTGAGCAGAGGCCTTTATGTTGTGCCTGTTAATCCCTTACAGGACTTAAATGCTATGGCCAGGGTTAAGTAAATATTGACTAGATATTGTAAAACCTAAAGCAGTCCAATATACTTAGGACGGATAAGTAAAATAAGAAAATCTTCATGTGTCTGTTTATGCAGAAGCATTATTGAAATTTTGTTGCTGGAGAAACAAAAGTAAAGAGAATTGGGACAACGTGGTCTATGTACTGTTTTGTCTAAATCTCTATTCAGTGTTTACATTGTCATGACTGTATAAATGCAATTCACTGACCATATAATGTTGTTAGGATTATTTTTTCTTTCATGCACAACTTTTTGTTTTCCCTTGAATTAGTATCTTGTTTGCTTATTTGTTTAGTTTTCTATGTACTTATTCATAATTTATCTCTAACCTCTCCCCCATTTGTATAAGTCTCTCCTCAGTATGTTCAAACTTAGTAGGTATTCCAACAGTTTTATCTTCTTGAACACTCCTCTCCCAGAGCCCTCTCTCTTCCCCTGGTCTGACTTCAGCTGCTCTCGGGCCTGCTGCACAGTTGTCAGTTTAGGATTTTCACCGCCGTTATCCTGAAGATTTCTTCACATCTTATTTCTGTTAGAAGCTCTGTTTTCTGGGTCTTCCTTTTTCTTGTTACGCCTTTGTTTTGCAGGGCACATCCTTGAACAACATCTTGAGAAAGCATGCATGGGGGGTAAATTTTCTGAGACCTTGCATGTGTAAAACACTTTTGTTCTAACCTCACACTCTAATTGATAGAAATCCAGCTAAGGTGTAATTTTCTCTTAGAAGTTTGAAAGCATTGCTGTGTTTTCCTCTAGCTTTCAGAATGCTGTTGATAGTCCAGTGCTATTCTGAGTCTAGATCGTTGATATGTATCCTGTTTATTCCTCTCTGGAAACCTTTAGAATCTTCTCTTTGTTCCTTAAGGTCGTGATGTGCCTTCCAAAGGACCGTTTTCATTCATGTGCTAAGTACTTAGTGGACCCTTTCAATCTGGAACAGAGGTGGCACGAGGGCCAAGGCACTGTTTTATGGGCCAAATCTGGCCTGCTGCTGTTTTTTATAAATAAAGTTTTACTGACATGCAGCCACACTCACTCATTTACATGTCGTCTGTGATGTTGCACGGCTAAGTTGAATAATGTGACAGACTGTATATGGTCTGCAAAACTGAAAATATCTCTCCCTTTTCTAATCTTCTTCAAAAAATATTGTGTATTTTTGTTGGATTTATTCTTCACCATTTTATAATTATCTTGCTATTGTAACCATTTTTAATATTAGAATTTTTCTGATTGTTGTTTATGTATCAAATGCAGTTGAATTTGTAATTAGCAGTCTTCCTAAATATCTTTATCAATTCTAATAACAATATATTTAGTTTTGTCACCACAGGAAATCATGTCTGTAAGTAATAACAGTTTCATTTTTCCACTTTAATCCTTGGGTCATCTGTATATATACATATATATGTTTTCTAGCTTTGTGAGTCTGAATGAGACCTGCAATATAATACTGCCTAGACGTAGTAAAAGCAGTAATCATGTGTTCTCCCCAGTTCCAAGTGGATATGCTTTCCACTTTATCATTCAAGAATGTTTCCAAATGTTGTATTATAATCATCAAATTTGATAAGAGACTAGACTTAATTCTTACAGTTACTCAAAAGAAAGGACAATCATGCAATGTGATAGAGGTGCTAATTATTGCTACAATGGCAATCATACCACAATATATAATGTATCAAGTTAACATATTGTATGCTTTAAATTTACACGATGTTATATGTCTGATTTTTTTTAATTAAAAAGAAAAGATTGTTTCCAGCAGTTTTTTTATTGTAGCCACTCTATATATGATTATAGAATTTCCAAATGTTTCATAATTTGGTGGCTGAATGCCTGTGAATTTATTAAACGCTTTTCCTGCAATAACAACAAAAAAGTCTGTGTCCTTTTATAGAAAGTGTTTGCTGACCCCTCACCCCCACTGCCCAATATAGAAAATCAAGAAAAAAAAAAGAAACTCCTTCACTTTTTAATTTCCTCTTCCTTTTTGGTGTTCTCTCTTTATAGAACTCTTGTTATTTAGATGTTAAACCTCCTGGACTGGCACTCAAATTTTTTCTCTCCTCTTTGGGGTTTTTTTTGTTCTTTTGTCTGGAAAATTCTCTTAACTTTATCTCCCAGCCTATCTATGAGTTTTTCATTTCTGGTATCATATTTCTTATTTTGGCATAAATATTTCTATTAAATTAACCTTTTTTATTGTAATAGAAAACACAAATACCAAAAACACAGAAGACTAATATATAGTTAGTAAATTATTATAAAGCAACCAACCTTATAACCACCACCCAGGTGAAAAAACGGAAAATTTCCAGTAAATCAAAAGGCCCTCTCTGTGCCCCAATCTAATCACAACCCACTCTGAAACATATGCATCATGGATTTCAAGCCATGCAATACTGTCTTTTTTCCAACTCAGATTGTCTCATCTTTGGACAGTGAAAGTCTCTTCCTGTTGTCCACTGTGTCCTTTATTATGACATTTGCAGTCTTTGATTGTTTCCTTGCTGTCTAGTGTAGCAGGATGTTTAAGACTCTTTCTACATTCCCTGCAAATCTGGAATCACCCATTCCTCCAAGAAACTCTGGATTCTTTTAGTGGGAAATGGAATTTTAAGTTCCCATTCTGCTTGTTAGCAATGCTCATTACTACTTATTGGTCATTGTTTCTAGACCTTTTTGGAGGACAGAGCATATATATTCCTTCTATTTTTTTTATACTTTTACTATATCTATATAATCGGAACATATGGCCATTACATCCTACCCTCTCTCCATTTTAACGTTCACTTGGCCTTACTTCTGCAAGTAACTTATATATTTAATGTTCACTACCAGCCAATCTATTGATATTTCTAGAGTCATTTTGGTTTTCTAAGACTCATTCTTCAGGAGATATCTCAAGATGGGGTCACGAGAACAATTTTCCCTGAGTTCTTGCAGGTTAATAATTGTTTATCTGTGCTCTGACCTTGAAAGTCAGTTTTGCTAGATGTATAATCCTTGACTTGGATTTTCTTTCTTTGGATGTCTTAAATATGTTACTCTATTTTCTCCTAGTAAAACAGCATTACTGTTAAAAATTCTGATATAATATTTTTTCCCTTGTAAGTCACTTGCTCTTTTTTCCTAGATGCCCAAAAGTTTATTTTTCTGTTTTCTTTATACTTTCCCAGAATATATCTGGTGTTAGTTCTTCTGGGTCAGTATTCCCAGGTGTGCAGAATGTTCTTTTCATTTCTTCATTTTTCTTTTAGTGTTTAGTTTTTTCTTCCTATAGTTTTCTTACAGCATTACCTATTGTGTTTATCCACTCTTGTATTAGTTTATTCTTCATTTCTGAAAATTTTTTTTAAATTTCTAATTCTTTTTTTTTTAAAGATTTTATTTTTCTTTTTCTCCCTAAAGCCCCCCTGGTACATAGTTGTATATTTTTAGTTGTGGGTCCTTCTAGTCGTGGCATGTGGGATGCCGCCTCAGCATGGCTTGATGAGGGGTGCCATGTCCGCACCCAGGATCTGAACCAGCGAAACCCTGGGCCGCCGAAGCAGAATGCACGAACTTAAACACTCGGCCACAGGGCCGGCCCCTAAATTTCTAATTCTTTATTGAGTCTTCACCTCATTTTTAAGCTTTTCTGATTTTTCTTTTAGGTAGTTATTCATGTCTTGTATAATTTTTAAATGTTTGTAGCTTATTTTGAATCTTCAGTATGTTCTTGACATGCTTTCATTGTCTATGTGCTGTCATATTTTTGTTTCCAAGAGCTGTTTTATACTCTTAATGCTCCTCTTTTTTAGTATAAGCTGCTTCTCATTTCTTAGATATATTTATCTCTCTAAGGATAGTAATGACAGTATTTTTTACAGTTTTATTCTACCAGCCTAATTTATTTTTTCTCCTCCTCCTCCTTCCATTTGTTTTGATTTCATTTTAGAGACTTTTCTCAAATGTATGTCAATCCTTGGTTATTGGCTCATGTTTAAGAGTTGGACGTTAAAAAACTGATTACAAAGTCCTTGAGCCATGAGTAGTTCTTGTTGAAGTCTAGACTTTACTATAACCTAATCTGATTGGGCTGTTTCATCATGAGACCCCGTGTTTGGTATCTTTTAGTTGATTTTTTTCTTTAGTGCTGACCAAACTGTTCAGAGAAGGTTCTTTCAGTCTCCTATCCTGGAGGATATAAGCCTGACTGATAGTATTCTGGAAGACATATGAGGAGAAGAAAATTGTTACTGTCAGTGTATAAACTTTTGCTTAAGAAAGCTGCCTCTAGTTGTGGATGGTCTAGTCCAAACTCATTTTTCCTCTCTCCAGAGAATAACTTCTGGTGCCATGCCTGGGAGGGGAAGGGGTAAGCGCTGAGCTATAGGGACTAGGTGAGGAGAACTGGAAGGTTCTGCTTCTTAATCAGTTTTTTCAACAGATCCTCTTGTTTTTAGGCCCACCTTCAACCTAACTTCCAGACATACCTGTTGTTTATAATTGCTGAGCATTTTGTGGATTCTGCAGTATAAATTAAGTTACCTCAACTTTCTTGGGTCTGCTAAGTCGTTTATCATTTGTCTTTCTACTTTCCACTTACTAAAATACTGTTGCTATTATCTCTTCTCTCATTCTCTTTGTCCTGAGGGTGTGTGTGTGTGAAGCCCTTTACGATAGTTCACTGGTATTTCAGGAGAGAGAGCAGAGCTCATGCACACTTTTAATTCACCAAAAGTTCCTCGACCTCTATTGTACAGAGTCTCAGGGAAGTCACTCTTCAGGTCTCTTCTTGATTCTCTTGGAACAAATGATAAAATGTTTTTCTATTGACAAATTTTTGTTTGTTTGTTTTAAGGGATACTACTGATGCTGGTCTGAAATGTCACAGATGATGTTTTATTTTCCCCTTTAATCCATGCCTCATCTGTGTTTAACCCAATCCTTTTCTGTAGCTGAAAAGGGCCATGAGTAAAGTTTATTTCATTTATCATTTGGTAAACAGGGAAGAGAATTTGAAATGTCATATGGAAATGCTCTGTATTAAGATGTATATGGTAAGCCCTAGAACAACCACTAAGGAAAGAACTTTAAAAAAAAATAGTGAAAAATCATGAAAGAAAATTAAAAGGCTTCATCAGAAAATATTCACTTAGTGCCCAAAAGAAGGTAGTAAAGGAGGAACAGAGGGAAAAAAAGACATGACATACAGAAAACAAAAATTAAATTGGTAATTGTAATCCAACTATATCAGTAATAATATTAAATGTTAATGGATTAGCCATCTCAATCAAATGGCAGAGATTATCAGACTTGATTTTAAAAATATATACATATCCAGCTATCTGCTGGATAAACAGAATAGAGAGTAAAAAAAAAAGAAAATCAATGAAACCAAAAGTTGGTTCTTTGAAAAGATAAACAAAACTGACAAACCTTTAACTGGAGTGACCAAGAAAGAAAGAGAGCATACTCAAATTGCTAGAGTCAGAAATACAAAAGGGGGCAGTACTACCAACCTTACAGAATAAAGATGATTATAAAGGAATTCTGTGAAAAATTACATGCCAATAAATTGGACAACTTAGATAAAATGGACAAATTGCTTGAAAGGAATCCTCTGTAACATAAAGAATTGGCATTGTGATGCATTTACAGGCTGCTGCCTTCTCCTCTCAAGGATGCAGTGGAAGTATCAACCTGGAGAAGATGCTATACAATGCAAGAGGTGAACTCTGCCCTTAGCAAAATCCAGCTGGTGGGATATTCTCAGAAAATTGTGAGTATTAATATGATTTTAAATGATTTCCTGAATGCTTTTGATTCATATCGTTCTTCATTGGAAAGACCTTCTAGTTCCCTTTTTTAAGCCATTCAGTCACTAAGAATTTTGAACAAGGTGAAAAGACAGAGCGTCTGCCATTCCCCCCATTCCTCCCAGGTTGCTATTAGTGCTCTTTCCTAACCCTCATGTTCCTGTCACTCGCTAGCATTACATTGGCCAGCATGTAACAAGTGAGGAAAAAGGCATCTCATCCTATTCACATTAGAACAGTGGACACTAATTTACAGATTTTGGACAAGTGAACTAGGAAACAGAGAGCGTAAAAGAGATTAAGAAGCAATTTGGCAAGTATAACTTTTGAGCTCTTACCTGATAATGGTAAGGGTGCCCATTTTTGTTAACTTGTGCCCAGAGCCACTCAGTACAGAATGACCAAGAGATTAACACCTAACCTGAAAAGAAAAACAGAAAACCCAAGTATTTGTCTCTTTGGTCTATTTGGTAATATATCATCTCTGCCTTTTAATGAGGGAGGCCTGGGTGTCTGGTGACATGTGGATGGGCTGAAACTTTCACAAAGGTGACAAGTAAAGACTATAAGGATTAGTTTTGTGTGTACCTTGTGGTCTCTATTGTCTTTCTGTTTTACTTTAAACTTTCTGATTTACTTTAAAACAGTCTCTGTTTCTAAGTGGAGAAGAATATTTCTGTTGTTTCTCCTCCAAATTTGTTTGGTATGACTGCATCACTGACAGCTCAGCACACGTTCTTGCTGTGGTTCTCTTCCAGGAGCTCTTTGGTGCAGTCCAGGTGACTCCTCTCAGCTCTGGCTATGCCCTTGGAAGTTCCAACTGGATTATCCAGTCCCATTACGAGAAAGTATCTTATGTCTCTGGATCCTCCTTGCTTACCACACACCCCCAGGTAATTCTAAATTCTCTTTTAACAACTCAGCTTTTTAATTATTTAACATAAATTCAAAATGGATCCAGAGTACCATCAGCTGTTTTTAAATCTTCCTCATTTTGGTTTCTACATATATTCTTTTTTTAAATTTTATTTTATTGTGGTAAGTAAACTTTAAAATGAGATCTACCCTCTTAATAAATTTTTAACTGTACATTATTCTTAACTATAAGTACAACATTGTACAACAGATCTCTAGAGTTTATTCATATCGTTTAACTGAAACTTTATGTTTTACAGACACTCTATCAAAGTTAGATTATTTGTATCCCAAGATTTAGGATTGCAAGTTCCTCTGTAAGATCCTGCTGCCTTTAGGGTCACCTCCAGGATTCTGAGATTTCCCAATACTTCCAGTAACCGTAGCCTGATGTGGAACAGAGATGGTCACTCATTTACTCAGCAGATACTAATTACTTAATATTTACTAACAGCTTACTATGTGTCAAGCACTCTTCTAGGTGTAAGAGATTCAATGGTGACCCACACGCAAAGTCCCTGCTCATGGATCTATGCTCAGTTGATATATGGAGAGAGGATGGTGTGCAGAAAATAAGTGAGCAAAGTAATTTCAGATTGTGATACAAGTACTGAAAACAACAAAGCAGGATTATGTATAGAGTGTGGAGACTAGTTCAAATTGGATGGTCAGAGAAAGCTTCGGGGGGAGATCTCATTGGAACTGAGACCTGAAGAAATGAGCCTTGTAAAGCTGTGAGGGCAAAGCACTACAGGGACATGGCAGGTGAAGGCCACCTGAAGCGAGAACAAGCTGGGCATGTCTGCAGAGCAGAGAAGACCATTGTGATTGCCGCATACGCAGCGTAGTTAGCAGAGATGTCCAAGAGATTAGCAGAGGCCAGGTCATGTAGGACTTTGTAGACCATGATGAGGGATTTGGATTTTATTTTAATGTGTAGAGGGAAGCTACTGGAAAGTTTCAAGTTAGTCATTCCTTAACAGTCATATTGGCAAGAAGCTAAGCACATAAACATTGTTATAAATATATTATTTATTCTAGTTTAGGTATTTGTAAAGAATTTGTTGTTCATTTCATAAATCCTGGTTCTTTCCATGTTTGTACAGGAGAGCAGGAGAGATTAGATAGTTAGCTGATAGATAGATGTATAGATAGATAGATAACTTGGGGCAGCCCGTATCCCATTTTAGTGTGGGAAAAGAATGACTGCTGTAAATCTAGAACAATAGATGCTTCCGAGCTGCCACTCTGCATTGTTTTTTTCATGCCTTCTTTTATAATCAAGTTTCATTTCAAGGTCTGGAGGGGACAAGTTGCTATTTTTTCCTATAGCTAGCAGAATTCTGGGCCTTTCCCGCTTACTAAAATCAGAAGCCTATCAGTGTCATCTTGATCTGCTTCATTGAATCAAAATTTTTTATTGGCAGCTTCTATCATTCCTGATATATTCTTCCATAAAAGAGAGAAAGATTGCTTGGCTGCCAGCTCTTCCGATTTGTCCTGCTTAGATCAAAGCCTTTACAGTACTATTGATATAATTTCCAGTAAATTATTCTTACAAGGTCCATAAATTTAAAGGGAAAATAAGGTCTTGAAAGTAATGAGCAACATACCTAAGTAATTAATTTTAATTTCTAGCTGGCAACCAGTATTGTATGTAAAAAAGAAAATAAATTAGATTTTCTGTTACCCAGATAATTGGATTCTGTATTGAATTAGCAGCGATAAGAAAAGTGGTTTGAAAAGACTTGATAGTCTACTTCAGAGGTCAGCCAACTATGGCACATGGACCAAATCTGGCCCCTCACCTCTTTTTGTAAATTATGTTTTGTTGGAATACAGCCACACCCATTTGTTTATGGATTATTTACACGTGCTTACATGTGATTACGGCAGTGATAATTTAAAGTTAAATTCTACAGAAAATGGCAACCACTAGTCTACTTGAGTGGAACCCTCACTAGCGAGGAAGAATATAGCAGGCTGCTGTAGTGATCAGAGAATCATAGGGACATGAGGCTTTGGATTAAATCTGAGACAGTAAGAATGGAAAGGTAAGTTAAAGAAAACATTGGCACATCTTTAATTTAACAAACATTTGAATGCCCACTGTCTCAGGGAAGGAAAAATAAAAGTTGGAGATTTCATGCCTGGATGACATTGAGAATGGTGATAATGACATTAGTCAGTTGACGAGGAGGAGTTGACAGGGCGGTCATGGTTTTCAGAAGGAGGTAGAGAGTGTGATGAATAGGAATTTGAGAGAACATTGGATGATGGAAATACAGAGCTGGTACTTGGGTGTGAAGGCAAGCCTGGAGACAAATTGGAGAGTCATCAGACTTTTTAAAGTATATAAATAAAGGGCTGAAGGTGAGAGACTAAGCTCTGGGAAACATTTACCAATAAACAGTAGAAGGAAGAAAAATGGTCTTGAATAAGAATATTTGGAGAGTTACAGGAGAATTGAGCCAAAAAAAAGTACAGCATCCCGTGGAAGAGGAAGAGAACTAGCCTTTACTGAGCACAAGATCTCTGTATTAATTTTTTTTAATTGATCTGATATTTAGCAAGCATGCTGAATTCTCATATTAATTCCAATATTTATTGATAATAATATTATCTGCAAAGAAGTAACAATTTTGTCATTTCTCTTCCAATCCTTATATCCTTTATTTCTTTTTCCCACCTTATAACTAAGCTCTGTAGCCCCATGTTAAACAGAAGTGATATCCTTGTCTTGTACCAGATTTTAAAGGGAATGCTTTTGTAGTTTCTTCGTTAAATATCATGCTTACAATTTGTTTTTATTTATCAAGTTAAGGAGTTTCTCCTCTATTTCTAATTTTCTGATTTTTAAAGATTAGATATAGATGTTGTACCTTATCAAATTCTTTTTATGAGTCTGTGAGATAATCGTGTGATTGCTTTCTTCATACCATTAATGTAGTGAATTGTAATGTTAGCTTTTCTCACATTTAACCATCCTTGCATTCCTGGGATAGATCTTATTTGATCACAATTTATTCTTTTTAAAATACCCTCCTGGAATCAGTTGGTCAGTATTTTATTGAATTTTATAATCTGTATTCATAAGTGAAAAATAGAGTTATACCTTATTTTCTTGTACTGTCTTCATTTGTTTGGAATCCAGGTACATTAGTCTCATAAAATGATTTGGGCACCTTATGCCTTATGCCTATTTCCCTAATGCCAGAAATATACAAGATAGGGATTTTTTTTTTTAAAGTTAAATTCCCCATAAAACTGTCTTGGCCTGGGATTACCATTTTAATTTTTTTTCATGGTTGTTGAACTATATTTTCTGGGTCAAAATTGTGCCAATTTTGGCAGAAATTTGTCCATTTTGCCTAGTTTTTCAAAGTCATACACATGGAATTATTTATATTACCCTTTCATTTGTTTAAACTTTTTTGCTTAATTGTATTTTAATTCTAAATTTTGTTCCTTTTTATCACCTCTCTTTTTTTCTTGATCCGACTCACCAGAGGTTTGTCTACATTGCTGATTTTCTTCAAAGAAAAAGATTTTCCTTTCAGTGGTTTTTGTTGTATTTCCATTCTCTGTTCTGCCCTTTATTATTTCCTTCCTTGGGTTTACTCTTTTGTGTTTGTTTTAATGCTTACCTCATTTATTTTAGTCTTTCTTTGCATTTCAATAGGTATATTTAAAGCTATTAGTTTCTCTCTTATGTTATTTAACTGTTAAATTTTTGATAGGAAGTGCTTTTTCATTTATCTTGAAGTATATCATAATTGCCTTCGTAATATTCATGATTTATCTAACCAAAGGTTATTTTCTAGTACTTTTGTTTGTTTCTAGTACATCCAGTATGGTTAGATTTAGGGTTAGATAAGACTTTGGTCACATCCTACTTATGTTTCAGGATTCTAATTTTTTTTGCATTTTGATAAGAGAAGACTGATTCATTGAAATTTGTTTAGGCTTACTTTGAGACACAAGTCTCTTTTTGTAAATGTTCTATGTGTGCTGGAAAAGACTGTATTCACTTTTGAATGAAAATTTTTCTATTTTTCTATGTATTTATTCATTTGAGTTTATTGTGTTATTCAAGTTTTCATATCTTTGCTTAGTTGCCAGTTTCTGAAAAGGGTATGTTATTTGTTGTTTTATCTATTTCTGCCTATAGTTTCACCAGTTATTGCTTTTTATATTTTTAAGCTGTATGCTCACTGGTAAATGTGTTCATGATCATTGTGTTTTGTTGATCAGTTATTCCTTTTATTAGGATGTTGTTTGCTTTTTTCCCCTGTCAAAACTGCATTGGAAGCCAGACTTTTCCCCCTCCATATTTGCCTGCTGTTCTCTTCCATCTGTTTCTTTTCACTCTCTCTGTGTCCTTTTCTGGTGAATCCCTGTAGACAACATAGTAAAGGACTGTTTCTTTTTTAATCTAAAGAGTCTGTTTTGATTGGTGAGCCTATTTATGTTTTCTTGCAATTACTGTTGTATTTGGGGCTTATTTTGCCATCTTATTTCATGTTTTTTAGTTTACTTCATTCTTTTCCCCATCCTTTCTTGCCTTCTTTTAGAAAGCTAAATTTCTTTCTGCAAGTTTGAACATATATATTGTATTTTTATTCCTCTGGTTTGTCCCTTTGTTTATTTTTCCTGTGAGTATCTTAACCTTATTAATATCTGTATCTTTCCCTCCAGAGCCACACCTTCCTCTTGTCTCTCCCATCTTTTTCCTCTTCCTTCCTCCCACTTTCCTCCCTGCTCACCTTGTTGATACTGTCTAGAATTTGTTCTGGGTTATTTAGAATATACGTAGGGTAGTGAATATATTGCTTATTTAGATAACAGTGAGATTTATTGAGTTCACCCCCCCCACCCCCACCATCCTATATATCTCATAATCCTCCTAGATTTACTGTTCTTCCAGGAGTACTTGAGAAATTTTCACCAAGAGGGTCTTCAAATGGTAAACCTTATGAGGCCTTGAATTACTAAGAATATCTTTAATTTCTCCTCACATTTAAATGATAGTTTGGATAGATATAAAATTAAAGGAAAAGAACTCTGAACCATAAAGCTTTGAAAATGTTACTTTGTTTTCCACTTCTACCCTTGTTGCAGTTAAGAACTGCAAAGCCCGTCAGATTTGTGTTCCTTTATGGAATCTGCTTTTAGAATTTTAGCTTTATCTTCAGTGTTCTTAAATTTTACTGTGATGTGTCTTAAATGTGTAGTTTTTCATAATACTCTGTAAGATCTTTCAATTTCCTTTAACACAGAAAAATTCTTAATCATTTTTTAAATTATTTATTCCTTCTGGTTGATTTTTTTTTCTCCTTATGGAACTTTTAGTATATAGATGTTGACACTTGTATGTTTTCTATATCTGTTTTCTTTTATATTTCCAATCTCCTTCTTGAAGCCTCCTGAAAAAATTCCTCAGCTTGATCTTCCAGCTCATGAATTCATTGTTTGGCTATATCCATACTGCTCTTCAACCTATGTATTGAATTCTTTATTTCAATGGCTATATTTTCAGACACAGTATTTCCTAATATTTCTCTGCATACTCACTTTTGTTTTACTTACTTATTTTTATTTTATTTGTATGTGGACTTTTAAAAATACATATTCTACTACTCGATCTGGTTTATTAATTCTCCATGTGGGACAGGATTTTACTTCACTATGTTTAATCAATGTTGCATACCTCAGTGGTCTTGGTTTATTTCCCTGTCAGCTCTTACTGCTTGACCCTCAGGGAAATCCTCTTGTACCTGTGCTCTAAACACTGGTTTTTTTTTCCCCCAGAATTTGTCTCCCTAATGTGTTACCACTTAGCCTTGTAGCATGAGGGAACAAGCAAGGGCTGTTAGGTCAGCCTGCAACTTCTGTGAGTGATCAGTCCACTGTTCTGGTATTTTCTTCCTCACAGTATGTTGGAGAAGGCCACAATCTGCCAACTACAGCCTAGAGGAGAGAAAAAAGGACAGAGTCCTTTTCCTAACCTCTACTCATCCTGCAATGCCCAGGCCTCTATGGTTCTTGCTTGCCATTTTGTCCCCGTTCCGGGACTCATAGTTTCCCTGGGAATTTGTTGTAGTTTTTCAGTTGCCCTTATTTCTAGGCTGTCCCTCAGTTTAGATTCTAGATGAGAGCCAGCAGCTGTGTTCACTCTCTATCTTATCAAGAAACATAGTGAAGGTTTTGTTTTGTTTTAAAATAATCTTAGTTCTCTATATTTCTGATTAAAACATTAATTTGTACTTATTGTAGTGATTTTGGAAAATACTAAAATCTCAGAGAAAAAAATAAAAATTTGTAATAATCCTAATATTAAGAGAGAACTATTTTCAGCCTGCTTTACTGCTCTTTCTGATTAACTATTTCATGAACTTGCCTTGGGTTATTAGTATTCCACCACATGATGTTTGATATCTGCTTAGCATTCGATCCTATGGATGTACAATAAACTATTTAGCTATTTCTCACTGTTAGACATTTAAACTATTTTAAGTTAAAAAAACTTTTTTTCGAAAAAAATGTCTACTCCAAACAGATGTGCAGTCTTCCCAAAAAGAGAGCATAAGACCCAGTTTAAAAACAGTAACACTAACGAGCAAAACGAGCAATGACCATTGGATAGATCCCAGAAGTGCATTAGCAGCAACTAGTGAGCACTTTTGGTTATTGGGGCCAAAGGCTTTCTGGCCTTGGAAATCAAATTAATGCATTTGCTTGTGGGTTGTGAACCTATATTTAAACACCAATTTTTCTCTGATGGTAGTTTGAAAAGGCAACTTAATACTCATTATTTCAATAACTTCCTGGCAGTTCTGCCTGACTTCAGGAGTGGGACTTGAGTTTTAGACGTGAAAATCACCAGCACAATAGAGCAAAAGCTACGTGTACCTGGACATGGGGAGCTACGGAATTTTTGGTTAGTTTTCAAAACTGATCTAGTACAGGACACTGATACTCATGCAAGGCTAAGATTTGAAGTATGGAAAATTGTAGTGTGTGGTAGATATTTTTTATTGTTGTTACTATTAGTAGTGGGTTTGGGTTTGGTTTGCTTATTGTTTTGATTTTTTCCCATCCTTCTCCTGACCACAGAAAGGACCTAGAAAGGGGTCTGTCCCCCACATCAGCCCTCATGGCCTTGAAGATTCTCCTACACCTTGGTCTCTGGCCTGGAGCAAATTTGCAAGACCAAGCTCAGCCAGTAAACAAGCTATTTCCTTCCCCTTTAACCTTTGGCCTTGAGGGTAAGATAAGTGGTCTTCTGGTTTGCAAGGCTGGTGATGGTTATGAGGGAGAATGAGAGGAGAGAGGTTTTGAAAGCAAGGGCTCCATATGGGAGCGTCTGCCTTAGAGCAGTGCTTCTTAACATTTTGTGGGTCATGGACCCAAAAGCCTGATGGCGAGAATCTAATGAGAACTGTTAAAAAATGTCTGCACACCTACACAGGATTTTGCACTGATGCTCTGGAGACTGAGTTTAAAGAGTCCTCAGAAGCCCACTGTTAATTATCAGGTTAAGAATCTCTCACTTAGAACTTTGGGAAGAATTTTTTTTTAAGAAATAAAATTAATTGAAAATTTCTATCCAGTCAATTCCCTGAAACTTATGATGTTCACAATGGGAATTCTTTCTTGCCAAAGAGATTGGTAGCTGGCCTGAGAGAAGGTCTCCTTTTGGCACACACTTCCAGTGTTTTCTCTGCTTCCCCATACTGATCCTTCTCCCTTTCGAGTTTGGGGGGGCTCCTATTGGTTTCTTTTCTGGAGGTCTTAAAGACTTTGGCAGTAATAAGTATAGAGTCCTCTCTTAAATCTAAAGAAAACATCTCAAATTTGGATTCCTTGAATCAGATTTTTAGAGCTAAGGCATTTCTTGGGCAGGTTTGTTTTGCTCTGTTTTGTTTTCAACATTTTTCTCTTCCCTCTAAATTCCCCAGATGTTTTGTTGTTTATGCAGTGCTTTGATCTGAATGCTCTACGGTAAAAGGTTTTTTTAATGTATTTTATTTTATTGTAATAAATCTGTAACTTGCTCAAATCTGCATGTAGATGTGCATGTCATCATTTTTCAGCCACTCTTTAGTCTTCTGATGTAAAATTAGTTTCCTTCAAGAAATCCCTGGGAAATGGCTATAGGCCGCTGCTTCTCCCTCCAGGCCTGGCCTCGTGGGATCTTACAGTCGGGTCAGTCTTTGGGAATTTTCTGGGAGTGTCTGTCTTTCTCTCCTGAAGAACTGGGGGATTAAAGCCACCTGCTCACCTTCATGCACAAGGCAGAGCTGGATATGTGGAGTCAACAGAAAGACATTTTCTTGCATCCACAAAACTCAGGCTTCGATACAGCAGGTTGAGGATTCCTTTGCTCCCCTGGTCACCTAGCTCCTATGGAACACCTGCGTTTCAGTGCTCCCCTCTCTTCTTCTGTGAGGCATCAGAGCCCAGTACGTCACAGCCAGGCCTGGGCCGAGGGCTGACCCTTTCACTCAAGAAGGGGCAGCATGAAAATTATCACTTCACTTCTCTGGGCCTCAGTTCATCTGTGGAGACCAGGTGACTGATGTTCCCCAGCATCATATCTCTGTACAGCTTTCCCTGGGATATGTCCAGGAGGGCCCACTCTTCCTGGGTAAAGGACACAGACACGTCCCCAAAATGTTACTTAAGAGAAATGTCCAGGACAAGCCATAGCACACGGCTCCCTCCTCAGGGCCACAGACAGGAAACCTTTTCCTCCCCATGGCTGCAGCCCCAAGGTACCCCACAGCCACAGCAGCACCTCCTCAGCTCGGTCCTGAGGAAATGAAGCTCTTGCCCTCATTTTGGACGTGGTGCCAACCAGTTGAGGTTAAACCTAACATTTGGGGGTGGGGACAGCGGGGAAGCTGAGCTGCGAGTGGTTCGTGATCGGTTTGTAGAATTGGGCTCAGTAAGCAGATCCTATGAAGCAAGGAGGGAAGAGACTGGACAACTGGCTGGACTCCTGTCTGTTTCTCTCCACACTTGCTGTTTTGCTTCTTATCTGGCAGCACAGCTTCTCTCTGCAGAGTATTTCCTTCTCCCAAAAATAACATACACTACTTACATGCATTCATGTATTTGTTTATTCATTCCTTCCCTCATTGAGTCAGTGGTATTTCCTAAATCCCTACTTTCGACAGTGGAATGTACTAGGCTGTAAGGGGAACATGGATGAGTAGGTACTACATTTACAGAAGTTATAGTAATGGAGGAAGATGGGTACATACAGGACTTTGTTCCTGCAAGTGATCAATTCTGTCAGATTAGAAATCCACTGTGAAGTGCTGTGGGACTCAGAACGAGGATCACAGACTTCCCACTGGGGCTTAGGGGAGCTCGTGGAAGAGTGGGCTCTGACTGTCTCATCGCCTGACTACTGTGTTCTCGTTCTCTTAGCAGTGATGAGATTTCTCCTGTTCACCTTGTGCAACTCAATTGTACACCTGGCTTTTTGCCTCTTTCACCTCACGGATCTGGTTTCACATCTCTAGTTCAACAGTGATCAGTTTCTGGCCAAACTTTTACTTTTTCTATTCTCCACAGCATCTCACAGCTGCAGTTGACACTGTTCATCAGTCTCTTGTTGAACTTCCTTCTGGTCTCGGCTTCTGGAGCAAGCTTGTTGTTGTTGTTTTCCTCTTCTTGTTCTACTTGATCTTTTGCCGTATTATAGGGCGGAAGCGCTGTCTGTTGTCTCTCCCGAGCTCCTCGTTCTCACAGGTAGGGAAGCTCTTCACTGCATTATGTCCTGCTCTTTTGTTTGCTCCTCTCCCGTTGAATTTATGGTGTTTCTCCAGCCTCAGTCCTAGGCCCACTCCTCTTTCCTCACTCTAAATAAGCTGACATTCCTATTAACTCCTTAGATGAAGACACCTAGAAAATCTCCATATACTTCATACTCCACTGTTTATCTTTTACTCTCAGAATAAATTTGTCTTGCTACTCCCAAAATGCTTGCAGCTTGCCAACACTGAACTTATTACTGTGCCTTTATTCTTTTAAATCATTGCAGATTCAGATTTGGGAGCCATTTAAAGTCTTGCTTTCTTCATTATCCTGTGTATCCACTCCATTCCCAAATCTCTATTAATTGTTTTCTATGAAGTTGCATAGATCTGCTTCTTCCGTCTCCTCAACTGCCATGAAATTTTTTTTCTCCTTATGTCTGGGCTGTTACAGAGGCCTTCAAAGTGTTCCTTCTGTGTTTGGCCTCACCCCCTCCTTCAGCTGTCATCTGTAATCATTGTTACCAAAATGTCATTTTCCTGCTTCAGGCTCTTGGCTCTTCATTGCTCACCCTCTCAGTCTTCATGATTCTGGGTTTTTGCCCCTTTACCAGTGATACTTTCTCTCTTTTTACTAATCTCTGTTGTCAGCTACGAAGTAGACTTTGCTTCCTAGCGAGTAAATTCATTTGGCGTCTACAGGTCACCTTCTCCTGCCCTCTGCCCTCCCCAGCCTTCCTCCCACAGTTGACATCTTATTCTCACCTTCCTGACTTCTAGTGCGTTATTTTCCATCATGGAATGCTCTCACATTTCCTACCAGAACATGTTCTTGTCATGTTTTCATTTATTCAGCAAATGTTTATTTAGTACTTGCTGTGTGCCAAGCATTCTACTAGGAATTAGGATACAAAATCCTGCCCTCAGGGAGCTTCCTAGTCCTGTGGGAAACACAGATGAGTAAAGGGATGATTAGGATTCCATGGGATTAGTGCTGGGATGGAAAGTATGGGAGGCCATGGGGGCACATGTACGAGGGACATCTTGGTGTGGGGGAGGGAAGCAGTGTCACAGAGGCATTCCAAAGGTGGTGACCTGGGTTTGTCTTAAATTGAGTCTTAAGTTTCTTAGTGAAAGAAAGAAAACTAGAACCAAAACTTAATCTGCCAAAAAACCATGCACAAGTAACCTCACCTGGCCTGGTGCAGCTCTGAAGTCTGCGTTCCACTTGGCATATACATAAACTCAGCGCAAACTCTTGAAATTTGTGTTGTTCTCTATGGCTTTTTCAACAATCCCCTTTTTTGATTATACATACTTGCTTTCAATTAGATTGTAAGCTTCTGGGGCCTAGAGACTGGCTCTCCTTTTTCTCATGCTGTGTGCAAAATGTCCAATGAAAATCAACCAGCAATGTGACCAACACAATGGCCACAGCATCCTTGGGCTTAAGGTTTTTCCAAATTCTATTCCACAAGCTTGATTGTGACTGTCAGTTTTGTAAGGTATTTTTATTTGATTCTTGGACACAATGGAATTTTCTGTTTTTGTGTGTTCAAGCAAAATGTTCCCACTTGAAGCACTCAGTGAGTGGCCATTGACGCCAGTAATATATACATTTGCCCTTTGGTGGTGAAATGGAGATGTTGGTGGTGTCACCTTGGTTTGGAGAGTGTCACTAAAAGCCTTTTAAGCCTGCTTCTTTACAGTAACCCTGGGAATGAACAAGAAATGTCTCCGAGTTATAGGGCTAAAATTACGAACATCTAGTCTGACCTGATCATGAAGTATCTCGTAACTTCCAACTCAGTGGTATCATATTGTAGTGCTGCCTTTGTTATTTATTAAGGGCATTTAATTTTCAAGAGAAGGCAATGGTAATTGCTGAGGTTCAGAGATAATATTGTTTTCAGGGCCAGTGTTTGCTCCCTATTATATGTTATCATTTAGCTCAGTAGTTCTTAACCTTTTGGGGGTCATGGCCCCATAGGACAACCCGATTAAATCTATGAAAAAATGTGCATAGGCACACACAGAATTGTATATACCATTTCAGGGCGTTCCTAGGCCCTCTGAATTCTCCCATTCCCCATCAACCCTGTGAATCATTAGTGGCTTGTTATAATAATATCCTGATAACATTGTTGTCATTTTAAGCTAAATATGCTACCCAACAAAGCTTCGTCCCTTTTGTCACTGTTCTGGTTTCCTTCTGTTTCGTGCATACACACAGTGAACATTCCCAGGCTCATTACACATCTGCCACCGTAAACCACTACACTTCACTGCCCCTTCCTTCCTCTTGTGGAAACAAAAAATGTGTATATATTTGATGGAGAAGTGCAAATAGATAGATGGGTTCTGCCCAAGCAGAGGGAAAGCTCTTATATGCACTGGTGTGTGTCTGCAAATAGGAATTAGAAGCTATTCAATATAATTTTCACAACTGTACTTTTTCTGTATCCACAGTAAAGGCATGTTTTTCAGGTTATAAAGCAGCTTATATAACCACAATTTCACAACTGTACTTTTTCTGTATCCACAGTAAAGACAGGTTTTTCAGGTTATAAAGCAGCTTATATAACCACAATCATGTTATGTAAAAAGTAACAAATCCCATATATCCATGCTTGTATAAAATGCTAAAGGAAAATACATCAAAAAGCACATATTCTCAGAGATAACAATACAGACAGTGGGTCTTTACTGTGCTCCTATTTGGAATTTTATTTCTTTATTGGGAAATCTGGGTGGAACAGAGAAAGGAGGGATAAGGCTTCTCCGTAAATCATGTTTTTTGCTTTTTTCTTCTAATGTTCCAGTAAGTATATCAAATGAAACGGAGGAAAAGGTGTGTTACAAAATGAAAACATTTGTGAGTTCTCCAGCATCTCAATCCATGGCCCTTCATTTTTGTTTCCAGTTTGAATCTCAATTTATTTAGAAATGGTAGCATTTTTTTGAAATGCTCTGACAACAATCAAAATTAAATTCAAATTTTTCTGGGTAAAAATAAAAACACAACATGCTAAGGATCATGTAATAGTGCACCATAAGACTTCATAGTTCACAAGAAGATCGTGTGTGTTTGCTCATGAGACTCATAGAAATCCTCAAAGAAATATGCCCGTTTACAAGAAACCCAACTTGGAGCCTTGGCTGGGGTCACATGGCTAGTCCTGGAATTGGAGGAGGCTTTGTGTCTCTGTTGCCTAAGACAGTGTTCTGCCTGGCTCCTCTGCCGCTGAGCCTTAGGGGAAATCACCTTGACTCTGCGAGTCCCAACTTCTGTATTTTCACATTTATTTCATAGACTTTGCACAGTTGTTTTGAGAATCAAATTTTGCTGTGCAGTGGTTCTCAAGTCGTGATCCCCACGCCAACATGAAGAGCATCTCCTGGGAGCTTGTTAGAAATGCACACTCTCAGGCCCACCTTAGACTTGAATGAGAAACTCTGGGGGTGGGCCCAGCAATCCATGTTTTAGCAAACCTTCCAGGTGATTCTGATGCACCCTGAAGATTGAGAACTACCAATGATGTGAGGTAGCATTTTGAAAGGAGCAAAGCATTATAGAAATATGCTTTTTTTCATTGAAGTAAAATTTATATATAGTGAAACTCAAAAATCTTAAATGCATAATCCTATGAATTTTGAGATCATGTGCTCACCACCCCATTCAAGACAGAACTTTTTCATCACTCCATAAAGTACCCTCGTGCCTCTGCCCGTCACTCCCCATTCCTCTTGGGCAACAGTGTTCACTGACAGACTTTTCATTAGAGGAGGTAAGAGGACTTGATGATGAGTAGGAGATAGAAAGAGTGATGTCTCTATTCTCTTTCTCCTTTACTACTTGTAGGTGACATTCCTTTTTAAATTACTAAGCATAACTCTCTATGCTTTTTTAGCCCATGGACCAAGCTTCTCTCAAAAACAGCGATGTTCTCGTTCTGACAGGCCTTACCCAGATTCCCACTGCAAACCCAGATGGCATGGTGGGAGAGTTCTGCAGCAACCTGGGTATGTATGCAGCTCACATCTTAACTTGGATGATATGTTTTAAATTTATTTTTTGATACCTTGCTTCTGTGGTATTTTTCCCCCTTCCCTTCACATTCAGACCCTCTGATGCCTCCTTTTTAAGGCCTTTTCCCCCATTTACTCCTACACTTTCTGTTCATCCTTCAAAACCTACTCTGGTCAACAAAAGCAATTCTTAAGCAACTTAAATCTGAAGGTGCAGTAAGAATTGTTGTTATGACGGTAAATTTCAATTTTTACCACTTTATACAACAAATACTCAATATTCTCTCACTTGATTTATACAGAAAATTCTTGTTTAATCTCCTTGCTTTTAGGTGAGATTTGGTGGCCGAGCAAGGGTACTTAGAGGGTGGCAGTTGTCAAAGAAGGTTAGAATCACGTCTTTGCTTTGCAAATAATAGCACAGAAAAGACTGTATACTTTGAATTCACAACAGTGATACCCTGAAGAGCTGTATTTTTCCCCCAGTAATAATTGGTTGATGTTATTTTTTTCTTCTTTTGAGGGAAGACTAAATTCAGAAACTTGTGGGGTGTTTCCTACCTGGAAGAAATTTATTTTTCTTTGGATGTAATTGTCAATAAAAATCTAAAAATCCTGCCTTTCTTTTAGAATCGTGTAGGTTGGTTACTGTCTTAGTTTGGGCTGCTATAACAAAATACCATAAACTGGGTGGCTTAAACGACAGACATTTATTCTCACAGTTCAGGAGGCTGACAAGTCTGAGATGAGCTTGTCCAGGTGAGGACCCTCTTCCTGGCTTAGAAATGGCCGCCTTCTTGTTGTATCCTCACATAGCGGAGAGAAGCAGCTCTGGTGTCTCTTCCTCTTCTTCTGAGGGCGCTAATCCCGTCATGGGGGCTCCACCTTCATCTAAATCTAGCTACCTCCCAAAGGCCCCATCTCCTGATACCATCACATAGGGAGTTAGGGCTTCAACATGTAAATTTGGGGGGGAACGCAAACATTCAGTTGAGAACGGTTACCAAACAGGAGTTAGTGAGCTCAGACCCTGCACCCCTGGCAAGTGTAAGTGACATTACCTCTGCTCTGGGGAAGAGAAACAGTCGTCGTCTTACGTTTACACAGAAAGCACTCTCCTTTGAAATTTCACTTGGCCATGCCGATAGTCATCAGCTTTTTTTGTTCTTTGCTGTTATTAAGCCCAAGGTAATTTATTCTTACCCTGGAAAAATTATTGGACTAGTCTCAAATGGAATCTTTTGTTTGTATGTTTGTTTATAATCTAGAATCTTAGACTCAAAGAACTTTAGGTCTGAAAGGGACCTCACATCTAAGCCACTGTTTCTCAAACTGAGGTCCACTAACTACTTGCCTCAAGATCAGTGAGGCCACTTATTAAAAGTGGAAATTTGAGGGCCTTACCACAGACCTAATAAGTCAGACTCTGGAGAGGGGAGAGGCCCAGAAGCAAAGCTGTGTTTTCAGCACGCTCCCTGGCAATTTTCACTCAAACTAAAGCTTGAAAGCCACTCATGTAGTTCATTCCTCTCATATAACCAGTAAAGCAGCTGAGGCCGGCCAGGTTGCAGAGGCTCACCTGAGGCCCGGTAGCTTGTGGCGAAGGCAGGACTAGTGCCAGACCTCGTGAGCCCTCACCACTGGTTTTGTCTTTTTCCACAGTACCGCACCCTGGTGATAGTGAGTCAGCCGGTACTCGAAGTATGATACCGAGCAGTGGGCTCCCTCTGCCTGCCGAGATCTGAGCCAGTTAATCACAAGTTAGAGGTCAAGAAAGGAAGTTTAATTAGATAGCCAGCAAAGTGGAAGACGGGTGACTAATGTCTCAAAAACCCATCTTCAAGGATTGCAGAATCTTGGGGCAGTTGTATAGGGAAAACGGGCAGTAAGGAGGGGGTTTTCTCCAGGCATGACAGACTCCAGGGTCTTTTATTGTTCCATTCTTCTATCCGCTGTGGTGGATACCTTGTAGGTGTGTTTCCTGCCTATGGTCAGTCTGTTCTGGAGAGAAACTCATAGAACAAAGTTTTAAATTATCAAGCTATCGGGGAGTACATACATAAGTATGAAACCATAAATTAGGAGAGCATCTGAATTTTTCAGAGTATGTGCAGAGCAGTCAGTAGTCACACAGAGGAGGGGCTGAAGCATAACAAGATGGCCTCACTTATGCTCACTTACAGTACAGCATCTAGGTGAACCTGGATGTCAGAGTTTGGAACAGAGGAGGATAAAAGGCATTAGAGATTTCAAGTTATATACCCAAAAGCTGCTTGTTTCAGTTTGTTTCAAAAACCATACAAAAAATAAACTTGAGGGGGCACTCAGATTTTTTTTTATAAGCCAGTTAGAACTTCTAATATGACTAAACTTATATTTGTAATTCCTCGTTTGATAATTTATTTTGAGTATTTAAAATATGGAGGATTTTCTTACAGACAAAACTTTAATGAAAGAAAATGCCACTAAACTGAGTCAAATGGAAAAACTTGGCCAGGGCTGGCCCCGTGGCTGAGTGGTTAAGTTCTAGTGTTCCACTTAGGTGGCCCAGGGTTTCGCTGGTTTGGATCCTGGGCACAGACATGGCACCACTCATCAAGCCATGCTGAGGTGGCGTCCCACATAGCACAACCAGAAGGGCCTACAACTGGAATATACATCTATCTACTGTGGGGCTTTGGAGAGCAGAGGAAGAGAAAAAAAAAGAAAGATTGGCAACAAATGTTAGCTCAGGTGCCAATCTTAAAAAAACTTGGCCTGTTTCCTTATAGGTCATTCAGCAATGGTCAGAGACTTCACAGAGACAGACCCAGCAAAGTTTTGAGCAGGAACTAAAAGGAGAAGGAGCTTAGAGGGTCTGTCCTGACCCTGGCTGCCATTGGTAACCTTTGAAACCCACACCCTTAATGGCACACCCTATTCCCAGGAACTGAGACATCAATTAAAAACTCAGCCGATTGTCAGCCTCTGGATTCTCCCACTCTGATGCTGTTGTTCAAAAGAAGCAGGTGAAGTGAACAGTACAAACAGAAGTAGGGAAATGAAAGAAATCCAAATATTATTTTAAAAGTTCCACTCTACCTTTATAAAACTGTTCTTTTGATACTCTTGTTTTCCTTCTGGCTTTAACTTTTCTAGCGCTGACAGTCCGGAATGGAGGGAACGTGTTGGTCCCCTGCTACCCTTCTGGAGTGATCTACGACCTCTTGGAATGCCTGTATCAATACATCGACTCGGCCGGCCTCTCCAACATCCCTTTCTACTTCATCTCCCCTGTGGCTAACAGTTCACTTGAGTTTTCTCAGATTTTTGCTGAGTGGTATGTCTGTGTTTTTCTCTACAACTTCTGTCTGATTCAGCACATTCAAGCAGTTAGAATAGAAATGATCCTGTTTTTTTCTGACATTACTATGAAACTTTCATTTTGTTGTTTTTCCGTGTCTGTGAGATAAAGATTGTATTAATGAAAGCCAAATCAGTTATATTGCTAGAGTTGAGAAGAATAGTTATGAAGGAGGAAAGGAGGAAAGATAAAGACTTAACTTAGCTAGCACTTTCAAAATCAGTAACAAAAATGTTTACATTTATCTTCTCACATGCTGTCCTCTCTGCCTGTTACAAAGCTAAGTTGTATTCTAAAAGCTAAACAAATTTTAAAGCACAAGCTCACATTGTCTAACGTTTATAATACCAAATCTGATAGGAAAAACTATATTATTTTTCTCGTTTCAATGGCATGATATTTGACAAAATTGTTGTATCATAGCAGGAAATTGTTTGATCAAATCCTAGGGCGGGTAAATTATTACACAATATGAAGTCCATGAACCTTTTTAGGATTATTTAGGTGCATGTTTGACTCTAACTCACCTGGCCAAAGAAAGGGAGGGACGGGGGAAAGAGACTAACTTTTACAGTAGACCTAATCAAGCCTTAGAATGGGGCCGGCGCACACCCGTATAGGGTGTGTTTAATCCCTTTCCGTGGTTTGGGAGCCTAATGGACACAACATTCTACTAAGTTTCTAATTAGGATGTAAAGGGAATTTGTACATCATTCTGTCATAACATATCCCATATGTTGCCCCCCCGCACACTTTTTTAAGGACATTTTTTCTTCCCCTTTGAATTGTGGTCAAGATTTTTTTTTTTCTGTACAATCATGAGTCGCTTAACGATGGGGACACATTCGGACAAATGCATGATTAGGCAATTTCGTCATTGTGTGAACATCATAGAGTGTATTTACACAAGCCTAGATGGTATAGCCTACCACACACCTAAGCCGTATGGTACTAATCTTATGGGACCACCATCGTGTATGTGGTCCGTCGTTGACCAAAACATCGTTATGCACATAACTGTATTTAGATTCAGACAGGCTTGTCCATCCCATGTGCATATTATTTATGTTTGTCTGTAGAACTGTCACTTTAATTGGTACCCACTGAATTTTATCCTTTGCATTGGGTCTTTTCCCCCCCAACATAGGAAAGTAATCTTGAATAATTAGTAGTCCACCTTAAGTATAATGTGCACATTTAATCAGCATGTTCTGAGTTTCTTCATCCAGATCCTCAGTAAGAATATTGAGAAAGCAAATTCCCGGGCCCAGCCCTGTGGGCCCCTGTGGATGGTGTCCTAGCTTGTGTGTGCTCTTCAAGTCCACTCTTCACCCATTACACACTATTCTTATCGTCAGAATATCTGATCGGATAGAATTCAGGACTGCTAAAATGAGAGTGGGTTGTTTTGGTGTTTCCATTATTTGATATCTGTTAGTTTCTAATATATGTATAATACATGTTTACTATTAAAAAAAAAAAAACTTACAGAAAACAGTAAGAAAACTGAACCCATAAGCCCTCTGTCCAGAAATGATGTCACTGTCAGCATTCTAATGATTTCTTCTTTCCATGTAGGGCTCATACTGAATATTTGATTTTGGATCCTGCTTTTAAAAATGTTAACATTAGATTAGAGCATTATGAAATCTTTGAGAATATAACTTTTGCATGACTGCATTATTACATCATTTGTACATTATTTGTGTATGGTGTAATTTATTTAACTGTTATCTTATTATTGGACGGACAGGCTTTTCCCAATTTTTCTCCTTTTAGCAATCTTCAATTAATATCATTCTTTGTATATATGACTACAGCTTTTGCTTTAGGTAATTACTGAAAGTGGAATTACTGGAACAAAGGGTATAAATATGTTTTAATGTTCATTATACAAATCTAGATTGCTTTCCAGAAAGATCTTTATGTCTTCTGTAAATTGTTCCCTTTTTGCCCATTTACTTATTAGAAGTGTTATACTTTTCTTGTGTATTTGAACCCAGCTCTGTTGTATTTCTGCAGACATTTTTTCCCATTTTGGTACTTTTTGAATTTTGTCTTTGATTTTGTTTTTTAAAAAAATCGTTACCTTGGAATAATTTTAGGTTTACAGAAAAGTTACAGAGATGCCACAGAGAGCTCCCATATACTTCCACTTAGTTTCCCCAGTGTTAACATCTACGTGGCCGTACGCGAATGTCAAAACTAAGAAATGAACGTCAGCACGTTGTTAGCTGAGCTCCAGTCTCATTCAGATTGCGCTAGCTCTTCTACTAATGTGTTTCCTATTCCAGGATCCAGTCCAGGATACTACATTGCAGTTAGGTTTTTGATTTTTTTGACAAGTATTTTAGTTTTATATATTGATGCTAATTAATGTAGCATAATATCCTTTGCAACAATCTAAATAACTTTTAAATTATATTATAACTTTTAAATTATATTTGTCTCTCCACCTGAGTTTGAAATAAAGACAGTACTAGTGTCTGTTTAGATACTGTAAAGTAACCCTCCATAAATATCTTCCATATTTACATCTTCCTCCAAAATGGATATAAAGTGATGTGTTTTAAAACATAGACTACCTAAGACATCCACAGAGTCTAGATTGAGACAGGTAGTTGCTCTCCAATTGAGTTACCAGTGCTGCTTAGTGGGCGTGCAAAACAGAAAGTTGTGTCTCTGAGGAAGGGCTATCACTTTCTCCTCAAAATTGATCGCAGCTAATGCAATATGGTAGCCCGGATTGGATCCTGGAACAGAAAAAGGACCTTAGTGGAAAAACTGGTGAAATACAACTAAAGTCTGAAATTTAATCAGTTGTAATGTACTTATATTAGTTTCTTAGTATCACGGCTATATAAGATGTTAACATTAGGGGACACTGGCTGAAGGGTACACAGGAACTCTGTACTGTCTTTGCAACTTTTCTGTAAGCCTAAAATTACTCCAAAATAACAAGATTATTTTTTAAGAAAAAAATGTATTGAGGAGTTTTAAAGGTTAAAAAAAATGCTTACAGGAGACTTAAATCCTGAATACTCTGTAGATGCTGGTTTTCATTCACAGTGAGATTCTCTGGCAGAAAAATCTTAATAAACTTTAGGATTTAGTATCTGTACTGCTACCACTAGATGGCAGCAAGTGACCATGTGTGCCCTGCCTAACATGCTGGTTGTTCTTCCTCTTTAAAAGGCTTTGTCACAACAAACAGACTAAGGTGTATCTCCCAGAACCACCTTTTCCCCATGCAGAGGTAAGAAAATGGAATTATTGGGTCAGAGCAAGAAAGAAATGTTGATAAATGGATGTGGTTGGAGATAGCAGGTCACCAGATAAAAAAATTCCTTATGTAAATTCGCATAGCCCTTTGTTTCCCACGTGAGATGACAGTGAAGTACTCTAACTCAACATTTGTTACTTTCTCTTATTAACACATTATATTACCAGTGCGTTTGTACAGTTCATGACCTACCACTGTTCTACTGACTGCTGAGAGATTTTATCTAATATCTTTCTGTTGACTGGCGGAGCGGTTTTATCTAATATCGACTACTAACTCTTTTGCATAACAGATTTATTCATTGTCAAGGTCTTCTTTCCAGTTAGTTGTGTTGATCATAGAGGTAAATTTTAATGATGAAAATAATAACATTTCAGTTTAGAAAATAGAGTCAAAAGGTACAAACTTCTAGTTATAAAATAAATAAATCATAGAGATATAATGTATTGCCTATTTGAAAGTTGCTAAGAGACTAGATCTTAAAAGTTCTTATCACAAGAAAAATAAATTTTGTAACTGTGTAGTGAGAGACGTTAACTAGACTTATTGTGGTGATCATTTTGCAGTATATACAAATATCGAATCATGCAATACACCTGAAACTAATATAATGTTATATGTCAATTATGCTTCAATTTAAAACAAGAGAAAAATCCCCCTTCCCTCACAGAACTGATGAGTGTTTTTATATAGCCACATACCCAGTTTTGTTTGCATTGTTTTTTGCACCAAACAGTGTATCATGGACATTTTTCTGTGTGCCTCGTATCATTATATTGCTGCCTAATATTCCATAGCTATCATATGAACATATTATGGTATTTTTGACCATTCTCTTACTATCAGACAATTGCATTAGTCTGAATTTTTTGTTATATTAAAACCAAAAAAAGGATGTTTAAATTGGCATAACCACTTGAGGAAACTGGCAGTAGCTGCTAAAGCTGAACATATAACATACTCTCTGCCTCAGCAGTATTGTTCCTGAAGTCTGCACCAAACAGAAATGTGTAGGTATGTCACCACAAGACTCGCACAAAAATCTTCAGAGCATTCTTGGTAATGGTGCTGAAGTGTGCCCAAATGCCCATGACACTTTAATGGATATCGTGGTATATTCGCACCATGGAATACCATACATCAATGAGAACAGGAACTCTGATTGCATGCAACAGTGTAGATAAATTTCACAAATATAACGTGAGTGAAAGAAGCCAGATAAGAGAGTAGATACGGTGTGATTTTATTTATATAAAAGTTCAAAAACACACAAAACTAGTCTGTGGTATCGGAAGCCAGGATAGTGATTATCCTGGAGGTAGGGGTGGGGGCAGTAGTAATTGGAAGGGGACAAAGGGGGATTTCTGAGGAGCTGGCAGTGCTGTTACTTGATGTGTGTATAGGAATATGGAAGTGTTTATTAAAATGTCACCAAGCTAGGGATTTCTGTGCTGATACATATGTCTAGGGTTTGGTTGATTTATTTGTTTTACAGTTAACTATTTGACTCATAGAGTAAATTGCAACAAATGTACTGCTAATTATTTTAAATTTGACTGCTGTCTTCTTAATCCAAAGGACAGGTCTTTTATGAACCACAATGTCAAGTGGAATGCTTTGAGAAAGTTGTTTTTTCAGTCCTCACGCTCTGTTACAGCAGCCAAGGTTTTTGCAAGCTCTGTCATTGCCACAGTGAAATTCAGACTAGAAATGTAATAATGTCACAGAAGTAAGTGTAGCAAAACATATTTTGTGGTGGACTTTGCCACTGAAAGTCTCTTTTCCTCTCCCCTAGTAACAATTAGGCTTTCTTTAGAACTTCTTTTCTAAGAGTCGTACCGCATTCTTAGGGTAACACACATATGCCATGGATGACCTTTGTCCCATTTACAGTTAGGAATGTGAAAAGACCGCAGTTGTATAATCAGGGTTCCTGAACTGCACTTGTCAAGATTAGGGCATTATGGAGTTGACGCTTGGTATTGTGACCAGTTCCCATGAGAAAATACGGTTCTGCCCTTAGAACTGATGAAAAATTACTTTAGGGAATTCCTGTCCTACAGCTTCATTGCCTATACAGTTTGAACCTTACATCAGTGCAGAGGTAATTCTGGATGGTCAAGTGTCATAAGTCAGGTGGAGAGGTAGGTCCAATTGGCAGAAAGAGAGAGGCCCTTATCTTAGTTTCTATGCATTGATCAGGAGAACTGCAGGAACTGTAGGTAATGCCTAAAAAGTGACTTCAGTTGTGTGCAGAGACCTGCTGCTCTTCTTAGAACCCCATTCATCTCCCTGACATCTGTGCATACAGTAGCCTTAGCCTTTGAGACAGCTGCTCACCCATTTAACTGGGGCAAGTGATGATTTGGGCCAGATAGATTATAAAAGAAGGTCAGTTTATTTGTATATAACTTGGAAGGAAAGTGGGAAGTCAATGTTTGTTCCATCTTTACTATTCATATCCCATCTAAGCATGTGACACCTGATTAAGATCTCCAGAGTAGTATTTGCAATGTTGCTAATAAAAACAGTCTTCCTGAATTAAAGATTAAATGTTCAGAGTGAAGAGTTTGGCTTCCATTTGGGGACTGCCCTATTCTGGCTCCATTCTCACTATTGGGTGACTTGAGTTGGACTTGGAGTTGTTGACTGGGCTCCCTCGTATTATGGGTTACTTCAGGATTAAGCCGTATCACACACTGTTTCTTTACCCATCAAACAGCATCTCAGGGCAATACTCCCTTTGGCCTAGTTGTATTTGGGGTCTCTGAAGTCTGGATGTTTGTCGCCTGACCTTTTGGTGCTAGAGTGGGAAGGTGAGGGCGGGGCCAAGGCAGCAGGCAGAACTTGTGAGCAGTGTCAGAAAATGCCCTCAGTGGTTGTGACTGTATGTGATGTTGCCTTGGGTCGGGCCTGAGGCTGAGAGAGTATTATCAAGTGTTCTGCTGGAAGGAGACCTTTTTGGTTCAAAACAAACACTTTTGAGAGGCATGAGGCTGTGCATGGCCTGCTTCTTACTACAGCTCTCTGTCATGAGGGCATCACAGTTCCCAAATTTCTGAAAGCCAGTTTGTTCTCTGTCTTTACTAAGTTGCCACAGTAACTGAACACAGCTACACCTTCTTAAGAGGAGGTCTTGTGCTAGTAAACAATTTTTCTTGTGTGAGGTGTTTATTGTTGACAGAACTTGGTGATTCACACATTTTGGCAAAGTTACTTACACCTCAAACAAGGACCGATACTAGAGATTTCTGGGGCCCGGGCTCAGAGTGTCAGGAAGCTATAAAGAAAGAGTTAAACGAAATCAGGCCCTGACAACCTGAAGAAAAGTTTCCATTAAGTGTGTTAACATGTCACCAAAGGGCCCATCTGTTGAGTAAGTCACATTGTAGGTAAAAAATCGGGATCTTTGTCTAATTTTAGTAAGATTTGTCTGTATTTTTAATTTCGTTCTGCTCCCCCTCCCGTGCTGTGATCCTCCTTCCGCCTAGGCGGGCTCACATCTCTTTGTGTGCTTTTCACGTGTGTTCTAGCTCATTCAGACCAACAAGCTGAGGCACTACCCCAGCATCCATGGAGACTTCAGCAACGACTTCAGGCAGCCGTGTGTGGTGTTCACCGGGCACCCTTCCCTCCGGTTTGGGGACGTGGTTCATTTCATGGAGCTCTGGGGAAAATCTAGTCTCAACACTGTCATATTCACAGGTATGTAAACACACAAACAGAACCCTGCCCCTTCCACCGGGACCTTCCCCGAATGCACTGACCAGGTGGAGACCCAGGGAAGAATCTGACAGGAAGGCATGAATGTGAACCCTCTTCTATCGTAAATACCAAAGGATAAAGAAACCACAAGGTTAAGAGAGGAAAGCAAAATGTGCCGTGAGACAACTGAGTACTGGAGAAAGCTTTTACAGCTGATCCTGTAGCTTTCCCTGAGGCAGGTCTCTGCCGAGCTGCTTTGGATAGGGTTTGCAAGCTCTTGCAAGAACCGCGATGATGCTAGTACCGGTCTTGTTCACCCCCTTCAGGAATTATTTACTGAGATGGATCTTTCTCCTTCGGTTGTAGTTTACTCTGGCTTGCAGCTTTTCTTCTGGACATGAACCCCTCAGAGTAAAACAGATCCTTTAAGGAGGTTAAGGAGGGGTTTTACTGAATCACTGTATTATTTTATCAATTTAAGGTCTTCATTCAGCCTTGGGGTTTGGCAACCTTATGGGCAATGAAGTGGAAAACCTTGATCTAAAATCTGGTCCAATTTCCTGTAACCTAAGTGAAGTTACTCACCTCTCTGAGCCTCACTTTCCTCATGGGAAAGTGGGATAATTAACGGCTCCTCCTTGGACAGCTCTGTGCATTTAGCGACATAAGAAAGCACTTCGTACAGTGCCTGGCACATAAAGGCTATTGAGAAAGTATCAGTTAACTTCTTAGAGTTGTCTAATTACTTTTAAGACTCAAGGAATGGAGTAGAGCCTAGTTATGCCCAAAGTTCAGGGTCAGGAACACTGGGGCCTTTCCCTCTGCTCAGCCTGCTTGTGAGGAGTACCGGCGCCCTCCAGCCAGAGGCCACCAGGAACAACCAGCGGTGGAACAAAGTTGGGTTTATTGACTCAGTGCAGTGAGGGAGAACGCACTCCATGGGGAAGCGTGAGGCATCTCAGAGCAGGTTAGAAAGAACTTCTTGTGGATTTGGGCTCCTGCTTGGTGATTTTGAGGTGGGTCCACAGATATGGGACGTTGCTCTGGATCGAGAACGGGCAGGGAGCAAGAATAGGTCTATGAGTGGGTAGCTTTTTTTTCTTTTTCTTTTTTTTTTGCTAAGCAATATTCACCCTAAGCTAACATCCACTGCCATCTTCCTCTTTTTTTTGTCAGCCACCACCACAGCATGGCCACTGACAGACAAGTGGTGTAGGTAGCCTGAGAACTGAACCCGGGCTGCCGAAGTGGAGTACACCAAATTAAACCACTAGGCCACTGGGCCTTTGGGTATCTTTATCATTCTTATCTAGAAGGCAGGAAGAACAGAGCCAGGATAGGGTAATGTTTGCTTGTTTTGTGGTTTGGACAGTGTTGTGGTTTTGTGTTCAGGCATGATTACAGAGGGGTCTTGTTTTAGTCTTGATCCATCATGGTCAGTGAGTGGCCTTATCTGATGTTGGTGTTCTGGGAAATTGTTTATATCCAACAGGAGAACACCATGGCCTAGCCATGAGCACCAGGCCAGCTCTTACTAACACCAAGGCCTAGAACAAAGTGCCAGGAGAGCTCAGAAAAGCATCTGTCAGGGGCTGCTCTTCTCTTTCCCAGGCCCCCTTTTGGGCAAAAGCAGAGGAAATTCGGCCACAAGACAATGCATGATACCCAGAACCTCACCATTGCCAAGTTTTGCTAAGCAGGAGATCGTCCAGAGAACATTGCCTGTAGTAGGACTAAGGGTGGTCTCTCCTGTTCTTTCTGAGGAGATGTTGACTCTGATGTGACAGTGGGCCCAGTATTTACATAGGTACAGTAACAAGTGTTCACTATGACATAAATTTTCCTTTAGCCAGCTAAGAAGAAATTGGGGGCTGTGTAATTGTCCATGGACAGATCTGGGTAATGAATTTAAATTTAAACTGGTTTATTGGGCTTCCAGAGCACAAGTCATGTCATTTATGATGTCTGCTAGTGTCAGAGGTAAGTTTGGGACCACTTTTTCCGATTGTATTACAACAGCTGTGAGAACTATGGCTCTCACAGGACACGTACAAAAGGAGTCAGTTAGCCCTCCCAGGCGGCTCGGGCTGGCCTCACTTGGGGGCTTCTGGGTGTTCTTCTTAGGGAAACAGGATCCACTGGAGGGGTGGTAATTTAAAAATCTGGAGGTTCTCTCAGTGATCCTGAAGACACCGGATAAGTTAGTGTGACAGGTGAGTGTCAGCCTGAGGGCTGTGAGAAGCTGGTGACCACGTGAGGGCACAGACCGTGCTGGGAGTCTAAGTATTGTTTTCTACACCAGCAGTGAGCCAGCTCTTTTGGCTCAAGGTGGGCAGCATCCTCCAGTGGAGAAAACAATCCCAGCCAAGTAGGCCCCAGTGAGGGCTCTTGAGAGAACAGACCGGCCGTCACGGCGAGGATGGTTCCCGGTCGTGATGTGCTGGGCTTTGCTGAGAGGAGTACAACAGTCTCAGCAGAAGCATTTTGTTGACATGGGCTCAAGGTCCTTTTCTTTCTTCTCGGTGCATGCTGTCACACAGGTGACATGTGATTTGCCTCATACCGGGTGTTAACGTTGAGCGCTTGATTCGAGTGTCTCCCCCAGCTTTCTCCACACTGACGGAAGCCACTGTCTTTGTATTGAATCAGTATCTTGTGGGGGGGACACTTTGAGACTATGTACATATCCAATCTTCCCCAAATTTTTATCTAATGTTTTTAGCATCTATTGATAATTCTGGTCTAAATAAAGTATTACTGTGACAGTTGCCAAATGGCGATACATTTTCTTAATTTCATCATTTCTTTTACATTTCTTATTGGTTAGCATTTTGTTGCAAAGAAGAGCTTTCCCTTCTCCCTCATTTATTTACATATCCAATCTCATCCTTCTCTCTATGTTAAACCTCGAGCTCACACCCAGACCTCCAACTCCACATCCATCCTTAGCATTCATTCCAGCCTCTCCCTGTCCTTACTGTAACTAACTCATCTCTCCAACGATAGGGAACCTGGCTCCCGTCACCCTCAGTGCACTCACTCACTGGCTCACCCTCCCAGCCCTGCCAGCCATCTGCTTGGCCTTGACCACACAGCCACCACCTCGCTTGGCAGCTCTCTGTTGCCGACATTTTAAATTTTCTTTTTTGTGCTCTCCTTAGAACCTGACTTCTCATACCTGGAAGCTCTGGCTCCCTACCAGCCCTTGGCCATGAAATGCATATACTGCCCCATTGATACACGACTGAATTTCATCCAGGTGTCAAAGCTGCTTAAAGAAGTACAGGTAAGAAGGGAAACGCTTGTGTCTTCCGTGGTCCTGTCCCCTCTGTGTGTTTGTGTGTCTGTGGTGCGAGGGGGGTATCTAGCTTCATTTCTTGTCCTTACTTCTCAAGCATCTGCAGAGTACTGGGACGTGTGCTGGTTACCCTTTAGTCTTCAAAGTAGTGAAAGAAGTTTCCATTCTAAAGAAATCAAAAGTGGAAGGAAAAGAAAGCATAAACAGTCTATTATTTTTGATGAGGACCATCTGTGTCCAATTAAAAGCAAATTGCCCCACCACCACCCCCAAAAAAAGTCATTCTAGAAATATATTCATCAAGCTGAAAGACAGTTGAACTTAGCTGACACATGTATTGGGCCCTTATTGCACGTGTGGGTTAGTCCCACAAACTGTCGTTTTGCCTTTTGTTAGAGATTTGTTTGGGTTTGCTTTTGTTTGTTAGTTTATTTTTCATTTTGCATTTTCTGCCATAGAGAAGGGGAAGATGCCCTTGGGCTAAAGTGGTAGGGAAAGGAAGCATGTCTGCACAGAAGGAGAATGTGGAGGGAACGCAGGCAATAAAAACCACTGCCCTGGGCGCATTACCACTCGGGTGGCGTGTGTTGTGGCACTCAGGGGTGGGGGAGGCTGATGGGAATTGGCAAGGAAGAAGCTGAGCACAGGCCCGAGGAAGAGTTTGATTTCCCATCCCCTCAGTGTTTCCAGGACCTTACGTGAGCGCCGAGGTGCCCTACGCTTCTTGTCCCTTCACCTAGCCGTTTAGCGTGGGGTGATTAGCTCCCTTCATTTCTTGGCCTGGATCAGAAGTTCGCTTCCTCTTCACACAACCTTTGACCTCAGGATGAGAGGTGCTGACACAGAACTCTAAGGAAGGGTCACTAGAAACAGAGAAAGCTGGAGAACCTCAGGACTGTAGCAATAGTGGATTGTGGGGCTCACACACTTGCTGGCCCTGCGAAGAAAGAATGTGGGTTTTTTCTAGACACGATTAGAGCAGTTAACCAACTGTCGGCCTAGTGGGGTGATCTGATACCCCACTGTGTACACATCAACATGCTGAAAGAGACCATTAAGAGCTTGTTTTCATTACTAATAACTTCACACCTCAGTCCCTACACCCGCAGTATACTCCTCAGGCCCCTGGCTTGTGTGCTAATATTGGAAACTGGAGGCCACCTGGTCCCCACTATAGGAGAGGAAAACCTGGGGGACGTCTTCAGGCTGTGACTGCAGCGTGGGATGGCTCTGAGACAGTTATAAGATACTAGCTGGGCCAGGAAGAAGAACAAAGGCAGTTTGCAGAAGAGAGGAATTAGCCCTAAAGAACAAGTGCTGTTGGAAATGCTTCCAGGGACTCGAGGCTTGCTCCAAACTCAAGAGCAGTGACAATACAATGACCCTGTGGGCTGCCAGGAGCAGTGTGCAATTGGATGGTGTTTGTCGAAAGTAGACATTGGTTTACTAATTTTTTTCTCTGAAGATAACAAAAAGCGACTTTTTGCAAAAACAATTCTGTCTGATTCAGTCTGTCATACACACTTGAGTATGTGACCTAACCACCATCCACTGTAACACCAGTGGACCTGCAGAGAGATAGATACCAGAAAAAACCCAACCCCAGAACACCAAACTAGCACAAAAAGTCAGTTCCTGCTAATCAGCCAGTAGCTGTAGCAGTCGATGATGGTGTGGCAAGACGACTGTGCCCTCAGGGGGCTTAGAGACCAGTGGGGTGTAGACCCCCAGAAGTCACCATCAAAGTGACTTAAATATACTGAAAAAATAAAAACAAATGCAAACTGAGGCAGTAAATCCCTTGCTCGTCAACATGGCTGGCAGTTCAGGGGTTTGTCCTGAAATTTTTATTCTTCTTTCTCCCACTGCGCTCATCTCTGCTCCCACTGGTTACTTGGATTTGAAAGGATGAGAGTTCAAAATGGCCTGAACGTGGTGAGCCTGAGCGTCCATGAAGATAAAGTTAGATAAGGAATGGGCTGCCTTTGGAAGAGGCTCCTCTCGTTTCTTCCTTCTCTCTTCACCCTGTCCCTGTCCTCTTGGCTCCTCAGCCCCTCCACGTGGTCTGTCCTGAGCAGTACACCCAGCCACCTCCAGCGCAGTCCCACAGGATGGACCTGATGATTGACTGCCAGCCGCCTGCCATGTCCTATCGGCGGGCCGAGGTCCTCGCCTTGCCCTTCAAGCGTCTGTTTGAAAAGATTGAAATCATGCCCGAGGTGAGCTATTCTCTTTCTCATGGTTAAACTTGGGTTTTCCACTTGAGTCTCTGGAAGAAGACCGTCTCAGAGGTGGCTTTCTTTTGGGTTTGTGTCAAATATGGATGAACCAAAGAACACAGACCCTTAAGCAAGTAACTGGGAAGACAGGTGGGGTTTTCAGAGCCTTCTCATTTTTCAAGTAATGAAGTAATAGCTGTTAACATCAGGACTGCTGGACTGCTGCCTATATTAACACGTAGTGTGTGGTCCAGGAGGCCACGGCCTTGGAGAACAGAAATGCTGATGCTCTGTCCGTAACCACTTTAGGGTTGTGGATTTTCTCATCCTTCCTGGACCTCATTTATGAGCAAGGGTCAAGTTTCACCAAATTCAGAGATAGATGGAAGAGATAAGAGTAACCAAAACTAAGAAATGTTAAACTGGATTACCATTAGTATGCGTATTGTACGTGTGGACAGTTGGGGCATATTGTGCATGAGTGACTGGTCAGCGGGTAAGGCAGCAAGAGTCAGATGGCCCAGCTCCCACAGTGACAGCATAGAAAACTCTGCAGGAAGCTACTTCTGGCTTCCTTTTGCCTCTTAATACAGCTTGAACATGTCCTCAAACTTTTTGGTCTCAAGACTTCTTGAAAATTAGAATTCCAAAGAACTTTTGTTTATGTGGGTTATATCTTTTGATATTTGCTATATTAGAAAGTAAAACTAAGACATTTTAAAAATATTTATTGGGGCTGGCCCCACAGACTAGTAGTTAAGTTTGGCATGTCTGATTCTGCGGCCCAGGTTCAGTTCCCAGGTGCAGACCTACACCACTCATCAGCGGCCATGCTGTGGTGGCATCCTACACACAAAATAGAGGAAGACTGGCACAGATGTTAGCTCAGGGTGAATCTTCCTCAGCAAAAAAAAAAAAAGATATATTAATTCATTTTTAAATAATATAAACTTGTTAGATGTTAACATAACTAAAATATCTTTTATGAAAAATGTTTCTAAAATAAAGAAGATAATGAGAAGAGGGGCCCTGTTTTATATTTGCAAATCTCTTTAATATCTGCCTGTGGAAGACAGTTAGACTCTCCTGTCTCCTTTTGCTTTCAGTCTGTTGTGATAATACATGTCACGTAGCCTCTAGAAAATTCCAGTGAACATTCGTGAGAGGATGAAAGTGAAAAGGGAAAAGGCAGATTATTAGGACAATCATGGTGACCTCGATGTCCCTGCCCTGCACCGAGAGCCAGCGCTCCCGACAGCCTCTTGTGTGCTTAAGGCCCCTGACTTCTCTGCTTCTATTTTTATGGCTCTACCGTAAGATTCACTTTTCAATTAAAAGTATATTTATACATTGTAGAAAATTGGGAAAATAGAAAAAAAGGGATAAAGACAACAAAATCAGTCCTATTCCTAATATCAGAGATAACTGCTGTTCAGATTTTTGTGTGTTTGCCTGGTCTGCACGGTGTCTGAAGTTGGTCATACCTCATCTACTGTCTTAGTCTTGTAACAGTAAATAATTACATGATTAAAGATATTTTAAAAGCATCTTAATGGCTGTATAATGCTCTGTCATAAATGTATCATAATTTAACTGTCCCTTTATTGGTGGACATTATTTCTGCTTTTCTGTATTATAAATGACACTTTCAGAAACATTCTTTTACGTAAATCTTTGTCCATGTGTAGAATGTAAAGACAGAATTAAAGTACCATCTGGTTTTCCTAGGAAATGCACGTGGCAGATGAAAGGGTTATAAAATCTGTTGCTGTCCTTTAGATTCTGCTACTCTAAAGGATGCTTACTTCCCCCCCGGATGAAAGTATGTCCCCTGCAGCTTCCTTACACATCCTCCTCCTTTGTACTCATAAGTGCAAAGAGCGAGATCTGATATGTCGGTCTCCGTGGGCCTGTTCTAATAGGAAAATGCTGTTTCCGCGGTGGCGAGTGGCTGCCTCCTCCCAGGGCTGTCTGGGCTGAGTTGTGGTTGTTGTGGGCTCTGGGTAGACTTCCCTGTAGCAGGGCTGCCGCTTCAGAGGGTCTCCTTAGAAACTGAATTCATTCACAGGACCGCCCAGGGAGAGACGCTCACCTGCTTGCCTCCCGTAATGCCGTCCCCAGACCTCCCAAGCCAATTCTTTGACTTTAAAGTTCTGCCAGGAACCTGACCTGTGATGGGAATAATTGCAGTGTAGGAAGGAAAAGAATATTCATGGATGGGCATTGCCAGGAGACTGGAGCATACTGACATCTCCTCAGTGGGAACATTCCATGCTTATTCCATGTGTTTTCTTATTCGTGAATCAGTCTTCACATTCCATTTACCAGTCCTTTTAAATATCCTGAGCTGCTTCCTCCACCCATTTGTTATTGATCTTCATGTTTCGTAAATGGTTTCTTACATATTTATTTACTTTTGTTTTTATGTAAAGGAGGCTTGGGTAGGTCGAGGTCTACGTGTGTGTAAGAACAAGAGTCAACCAAACCCGAGTGTTAGGCTCCTCTTGAGATCACGCGTCACTGCCAGTAGCTGGGGGGGGGGGGGGGCTCTGAAGTTGCACAGGAGAGAGGGTGCGCTTCAGCTCGGGTGTTAGGGAGAAGGATGGCCCCCAGGGAAAAGCTCTGTATCCCCTTGTTGGGAGAAGCCAAGCTCCCAGGAATTAGAGAGCTCATTCAATCCAAATGCTGCCATCCTTGTCCGTCCTTCCTGACACTATCACCTGGAGAGGCGATGAGGACGAAGGCAGAGACTGCACGAAAAGTCAGCACTTGGTATGTATTCTGAGTAAGGAGAAGCCCTAAGAGGTTTCTGAGAGCTACTATAAAAGAGTGTTCGAGTCGTCTGGAAGCCATCTGAGAGATGGGGATGAGGTTGTGTTGGTTCCGATGACGAGCCGTGGCAGGGTGTTGGCATTTCATCATTTGGGGATTGACTTGCAAAAGGGGTCAGCAGAGGGGTCAGCACCCTGGGGTCCCAGCATGCGCTGACACGTGCCTGTGCTGGATGCCTCTGCAGGAGAGTCTGGGGAGGCTCCAGGAAAAGCCCCCAGGAGACACTGTATCTCAGAACTCGGGATCAGGTTAGCTCTCTTCCTCTCCTCAGCCCAGTTCACCCACCACCACCCCCTTTTCCTCTCTGTCTTCTCTTACCTCCTTTCTTTATTGAGATTGAGATAGACAGATATATATATTTATGTATGTGATACATTTTTGATTAAAAATTATTTAATTTTAAATTCAATTTTTTTTATTTTAAATTTATTTTAATTTATTTTAAAAAGACGGTAAAAGTTCTTTCTTCCTTAAAGTGATTTGGTCATTGTAAACTGTAATGATGTAAATAAAAATTCAAAAGAAAATAAAATGAACAAGGGTCATCACTAAAGGCTCAGCTTCATGACACTTGACGATGTGCCTTCTCACCTGGCTGGCGGCGCTGTGCGGTGCCTCGGGCGTCAGCTGAGCCCTGGGCATCACCGTCCATCCCTGCGCTCCACATGGAGGGTGGAGCTGCGCCCGGTGTGGCCTCCGAACCCTAACTTTGGATAGCACGGCCGCCGCACTCCCTCCCCCAGATTTGGAGTGTGTCTGGCTGAAACCCACCTCTCTGCCTGCAGCTCGCAGACTCGCTGGTGCCCATGGAGATTAAGCCTGGCATTTCCTTGGCAACCGTCTCGGCTGTGCTGCACACCAAAGATAACAAGCACGTTCTTCAGGTATCTCAGGGGAGGAAGGGCTGGGCTGAAGCCGGGAGGAGCCTCTGGGGCCTGTGCAGACGGGGAACCCCGCCCCAGTCCCAGCATTCCAACCAGCCCCCAGGACGCTGCTTCCCAAACCAGCAAAAATTAGAGACCAGACTACTTCAGGGATTAGACTTGAAACAAAGAGGGCACTGCGTATAATTCTTCTACTTCCTCCTCTGGCCACAGGCCTCGGAGGGATAAAAAGGAAGAGAAACTATTAGTCGTAGAGATGAGGCCACACATCATCCTGAGTGCTGTTCACAGCTCTGTGTCGGCATCACTCCGGGGCTCCTGTGGGCACGTCGTTAACACTTACCGAGCACCCTGCAGTGCGCTCGGTAGGTGCTGGGGGAGACTTCAAAAGAGCAGGGGCAGCCCCTTCCCGAACGAGGCCTGGAAATATGGAAATATAACAAGGCCTGGAAATACAAATCGCAGCTGCATGAAGCGGTCAGGGCCCGAGGGCCTGGGCACCTGGAAACCGACTCCGTGCTGGGCAGATGGCGCCTTTGCCCAGCGCTTTGTGCCTCCCAGTCGTGGTGAGCTTGCTGCCCGTGCTGTAGCTGTCTGGGCACTCGGCTCAGTCCACCTTAGAAAGACTCCTTTCAGATTCGGACTTGGCTGCCTTTGTACCCTGCATCATCTGCTGAGAGCTGCTGCTTAAAGGGGGCTGGACGCTGGGCTGGGTCCTTCACAGGCGTTGTCTTGTTTAATCCTCACAAAATTCTCTTCTTATCACCATTTTATAGGCAGTTTCTCTGACCTTCATTTTCTTGAAGGTTCCAGAGCCAGAAAGAGTGTCCTTCACCACTCTGCTAATGCTAGCCCTGCAAGTGCCAGAAGTTTATTATTATAAGAATTTACTTAGAAAATATTGAATTGAATCGATTAAAAATTAAAATGGATCTTGAGAAAGGGAAGATACCTTTGCCAAATAAGATGTTGATGCCGTGTGGATCGTTTAGCATCAGCTTGTTTGTGCTGTGAACTCCCGATGCCCCCCCCCCCCCCCCGCCACTGATAGAGACCCTGAAGGAAAATGCCTGCTGACTTTTATACCACGGATGACACAGGCCAGGCCCTGGGGCCTCCGTCAGGGAGGAGAGATTCCCTCAGGCTCTCGTGTGGCCTGCACTGACCTCTGCTCTCCAGGTTCTGGATGACATCCATGTTCTCCTCCTGCTCTAGCCCCCGCCCAGGCCGGCCCCACCCACAAGTGGTAAGAAGAGAAAGCGGGCGAGCGAGGACATTCCAGACTGCAAAGTTTTGAAGCCTTTGCTGAGCGGCTCCATCCCGGTGGAGCAGTTTGTGCAGACCCTGGAGAAGGTGAGCGCAGTAAGTTTGCAGTCTCAGCTGCGTGGGAGCCATCCTTTCTGCTGCCCACTGTGGCCCCTGCTTCAAGGGATGTACGTTGCTGCTTTCTGCTTAGTCTCCACTGTCTCAGCCACTGTCCCTGAAGCATCTGCTTGGTCCAGGGTCATGCAGGGACAGAACCAGGGGAGAGTCAGAGTCGAGAAAGACATGCCCTCCTCCTCATGCATCTCCCAGGTACTTCTCTGGCAGCCCCTGCCTTCCCATCAAGGCCCAGAAGCTAGATGACCACCTCACTGAACCCCAATTCTTGTGAGAACTAGAGCTGGGAAAGGCCTTTCTTCAGAAACGTAGCTGTGACAGATTGGGCAGGGTGGGAAAGGCCAGGATGGAGAAGGGTCTGCCCTCTCTAGAGAGCGCCTCACCTTTCTGCAAGAAGACCCCTTGCTGTCAGAGAGCCAGCATGGCCATGTCTCAGAAGAGGAGAGTCTCAGGGCTGAGTGTCAAGACTGGGGACAGTGTGGGCAGAGGGCATCAGTGTCGCCAGATCCCTGGGAATCCGAGAAGCACAACCAACAATTCCCAGATGGGGTGGGAGGAGAGAGAGGAAGTGGGCAGGGATCTTGGAGGACACTGGTCCTTCCCCGTCTCAGCACCTGTCCCACACCCGTGTCCCTGAGGACTGCTCCTCCCAAGAAATAGATTTCTTGACTACAATTAAAAGGAAAAAAATTTAACCTTACAGGTTTTTGTGATTTTGGCTTCAGTGCACATGACTTCATAGATCACTGTTTCAGCATTAGAATTATAGAATCCTTGATAGAAAGAAGAAGAAATTGGCTAAGGATAATAATAGTCACGCTGCTGCTTGCAAGAAGAACTGCAGCTAACTCAGATAATTCCAGAAAGAGAGATTTTCTTCTGCTGGACTATTAGTTACTGCCTTTTGTCCAAGCTAAATAATTCAGTTGCTGAGTTCTTTCAAATCTTAAAGGCTGTCCCTTTATTAGGATTTGTTTTCTCCATTAGTCGTTTAATTTTCCCTGAAGGAAGGGCTTCAGCCAAGTTGCGCGGCTCTCCTAGCCCTGGTACCGTGGAATGCTCCGTGGGAATTAACGTGGGGTACCCCACGTGATGTAAGCATGTCAGTAACTGCCTCCTCGTGAGCTTGCAGTGCCCCTGGCCCCTGTTGACAGGACGCAAGTTTTAAAACTTGAAACAACTTGCTTTCCCAGAAAGACCTTTACTTAGTTGTGCCTGGCTCATCCGGAATTGACCCCTAGGACTTGACCCTGACTATTCCCCTCTGCCATTTCTGCCTCATTGCCTTCTTCAGGAGGAATGTCAGTACCTTCCCCAAACTACACATGAGCTTTCTAGAACTAAGTGTGGCGCATCTCCTTAGGTCATGTTCTTTACCTATCTTGTGTCCCTTTCAGGCAAAGCAGTCTTCTTTCCACTTCTTTTCTTCTTTCTCAACCTTATGTCTGATGTGTAAGAAAATTCCATAATTTGCCTTAGAGATAGCTGGAGAAGTATTTGCCATGCTGCCTTATCTCCTTCTCCCTTCAGAGGGATTTGCCAAATCCAGGGTCAGTGGTATGTTGCTATGAGGAATGGCATTTTTCTGGGACAGGATGGAGCTTTTTCGCCAGGGATCACGGGCATGGTAAGGAGGCTGGTGATAGAACAGACCAGCATCCCAGACTCCTGAACCCAGGTGCTTGGATGTGCTCCTCAACTCACAAAAGCTTAAGCAGGTTGTAGAAATTCTGTCATGTTTTGCATAAGATTTTGCATGTTTGGGGGCTTCTTTTAAAGTCTATGAAACTATGGATTCTATTGTTACAGTAGGTCCTGTGATTAGTCTGAAGGATGGTATTGAGGAGTGTAAAAAATGCCAGTTTCTAGAATGTTCAGTTTAGCCAAGTCTAGGAAGTGTCATTTTTAGAACTCAGTTGCTGAAGTATCCTCCTGCCTTTCAGTCAGCCCCTTGCTTTTCAGACTGCCCATCATCCTCCTTTCTCTTGTCTTCTGGAGCAGCATGGCTTCAGTGATGTTAAGGTGGAAGACACAGCCAAGGGCCATATCGTCCTGCTACAGGAGGCTGAGACCCTCATCCAGATTGAGGAAGATTCAACCCACATCATTTGTGATAATGACGAGATGCTCAGGGTGCGGCTTCGGGACCTTGTCCTCAAATTTCTACAGAAGTTCTAAAGGGAACATCCAAGCCGTTTCCACTTCCCTGAAATCCTACAGTCCCTCACCACGGCCGCCCAGCAGGAGCCAAGTGACGAGGCCATAAAAGGTTGGCCATGTCTTTGTGGTGTTCCCTGACTTAAGGAATAAAGAAGTGGCTCTTGAAGGACATTATCAGAAGTTACAGCCAGAGTCTCCTGATATGGATTCCTAGAACTGTTTTAGGCAAGAACTTTCCTTTTAAACTTTAGACTCATTTTCTTCCCAATCCTGGCTCTCTTGGGTAAGCAGGACAGTAACGCAATGAGCTGAGGAGTAGCATATGGGTGACAGAAGTGGCTTTCCAGGAGGTTCATGGTGGAAGGGGAAGTAGAAAGATGACTGACTTGTCTTATGTGGCCTGTGTTTGATTTTCGTGATTTCACAGGGCTTGGGCAAGGGAACTAGTCTTTGATTTTATTTACTTGTCTACAGTGCTACACCTAATAAGAAAAATGACCCCAAAAAATTACTAAAGTGAACTCATCTATCTGTATTTTATATTGTGAGCCCGTTTTGTTAATAAAACTTATTTTTTATAGAAGTATCTGTGCTCTGTTGAACGTACAATTTATAAATTGATTTAATATGTGAAAAAATACGAAAATATGTAGAACAGGATAAACTTAGAAAACACCATGGCAAATTTTAGTTTGGTGTATGCATTAAATCATTTAATCCAGCATTGTTTACAAAACTCAGGAATATTTTTCTTAAATTGTATGAAAAGGTGCTTAATTTTATCGCAGCTGTGTCTAAATGGAAAACACCAACACAGATTGACAACACCAGCCCTTAACCTGGGGAAGGGCCCTGGCAAGGAGCTCAGGATCCACTAGTTGATCTTTGCCTGTCGCTGCCTTTCCCACAGATTCTCAGGATTCTTTGCATTAAGCTGAGCATTAATCTCAGATGCCCACAGACCCACTAGTAATAGCATGCTACTACATTTGAAATAATGCTGTTTCTGAATTGTTTAAAACAGATATTTACCAGATTACATCTAATCTAAAATAGCATCGGTTGTAACACACATGCTAGTTTTGCAAGTATTAAAATGGAGGGTGGGGCTATGAATCTCAGAACTGCTCAGCTTTGGAAGTAGGCCCAGCTCAGCTGCTGTTCTTACAGTCTGTTTAGACTGGTTGAAATTCAGTCAGGAGTCAGTCCTCCAACTCGGCTAGCAGCTAAGTATCACAAAGGCATTTAGTGACCCAGGTCTATACATAGCTATACATAAAATACTGTAGAACTACTTGCTCAGATTTTCTGGAGAGGTGGTTGTCTCTTCTCTCTCTGGAAGGGATATATCAATGAGAAAGAGTTCTTTAGAGGAAGAAAAAGCAACTTCATTTTTGCTATCTCCAACTTTGCCAAACTAGGGCACAAGAATGCTTAAACACGTCTCTGTTTTCCAAGGTACAGGTCATTCCAATCAAGGGGCCTAGGATGTGTCTACAGAGTAAACTGTAGGCACCTACAACCATGGGAGAGGGTTAACACTGCAGGAGACTGATGTGCCATGGCTATGAAAATTTTTATTTTTTAGGAGGAAAGTTTATTTTTAGGAGGAAGAGAATTATAAATATGCATCATATGTAGGCATACTTCCTAATAAAACTCTGGAGAGAACTGAAGCTCTATAAAATAGAGCTCAAAAGAAATCAAAGTGGTTATTTTACTTATATGTCCTAACAGTGACAGGTCCAGAAATGACTTGGATTGGACCAAGTCTGATTTCTGTTAAAGGGCTTGATCAGAGAGCCCAAGGCAGTGATCCCTTCAGAGGTGGTTACTAAAGAGACAAACTGTGTAAATGCAAATGAGCCAATAAACTGACGGGCAGAGAATAATGTAGAAATTATGAAGGTTTTAATCAAGTCATCACCACCTACTTAGTGGCAGAAGCCAGGGGCAGGAAGAGGCAAAGAATCATTTGTTAGAGCAAAAAGAAAATCTAGAGCTGGCCCTTTGAGTCTGAGGAGAGAGCAGTGGCAAATCACTCTAGCTAGAGTTCAGCTATTTGGGTAGCAAACCAGGTTGGTGTGTAGAAGACCCAGAAGAAATGGCAGAACCTGCCTTTGAGTGCTGCGATTATACCTGAGGGTGGCGCTGTTGGACATGTGGCCCAGTAACTGTCAATGCCAACCTGGTAAAGAGACCGCCATCTAGGAAAATTTCTGCTCAAGCCCAACAAAACCCTAATGATTAAATAGTAATTGAAAAACCATTAAAAATAGTGAGGAGGAACCTGATTGTATTATTTATTTTAATCTTTCTAAGAAGCGGTATGTCTGTTATTGTGTGACAAATTACCTCAAAACTTAGTGGCTTAAAACAACAAAAAGCAAAAAGAAGAAAAAGGGGGGGCCGGCCCCGTAGCTGAGTGGTTAAGTTCACGCGCTCCGCTTCGGTGGCCCGGGGTTCACCAGTTCGAAGGCTGGGCGCGGACACGGCAACGCTCATCAGGCCATGTTGAGACGGCGTCCCACATGCCACAACTAGAAGGACCCACAACTATAATATACAACTATGTACTGGGGGGGGTTGTGGAGGAAAAGCAAAAAAAAAAAAAAAACAAACATTTATCTCACCATTTCTATGGGTCAGAAATCTGGCGTGGCTTAGCTGGGTGCTCCTGGCTCAAGGTCATCATCTCTCCACAAGGCTACAATCAAGGTGTTGGATGAGGAAACTGAGATACAGAGGTTAAGTAATTTTCACAGAAACGCAGAGCCAGTAAGTGGCTTCTGCCTTACCATCATGTCCTATGCGAGTATCGGGGATCAGGAGCTGGCCAGGAAGGGCAGACATGCTTGTTAGTCCATTTCTGTTCAAGTAAAGGTAACAGCCACACCTCTCCATGATCCCTGGAGAGCTTAAGCTTTTGGCCCTCACAGTTGTTCTATGAAGGCAGGAGTCGAATTTTCCAAACTACAATGAAGTATCACCAGAAAGAAGAGTGAAGAAACCTCCAAAGCTATATGATAATATATTCATATGAGCCAAACAAATGGGTGAGCAGGAAAAGGAGCACTTCTTTTCTCTGGCTCTGAGTCCAGTTTTTCCCCTACAGCCGTGAGGAGAGTTGAATGCTATCTCATTGTTTCATACCACACTGGGAAGGTGGAAAACATCTGATGTTCTCAAATTCACTGCAGTGGAACTATGGGTAAATAATATCACTCTTCTTTGAGCCTAGAATGAGGTGGAAATAACCAACTGCAATTCTGGAGGAATCGTGGGCAGTGTAGAACTGAGCCAAAAATGTCTAATCTTGCAGGAGGCTAGGGCCAACATTGATCATAAGCTTATTCTCTGAAGATTAAGTACCACAGTTTCCACTGCTTCTTAGTAGCCTGTAATAGGTTTTAATCACATCATAAAAACATTATTTTACCATCTATAGATTCAATGCAATCCTTATCAAAATTCCAATGGCATTTTTCACAGAAATAGAAAAACAACCCTAAAATTCATGTGGAACCACAAAAACCCTAAATAGCAAAAGCAATCCTGAGAAAGAACAAAGCTTGAGGCATCACTAAAACAACAGTAATCAAAACAGTATGGCACTGTCATAAAACAGGCACACGGACCAATGGAGCAGACTCAAGCCCAGAAATAAACCCACACGTATACGATCAATCAATATTTGACAAGGGAGCCAAGAATACTCACTGGGCAAAGGATAGTCTTTTCAATAAATGATGTTGGGAAACTGCATAACCACATGCAGAAGAATGAAATTGGACCCTATCTTATACCACTCATAAAAATTAAAAAGGTTTAAAGACTTTAATGTAAGACCCAAAACTATAAAACTACCAGAAGAAAACATAGGGAAAAAACCTCTTTCACATTGGCCTTTGCAACAATTTTTTTTCCAAGTAATTTTATTGGGATTATAATGGTTTATAACATTGTATAGTTTCGGGTGTACATTATTGTTTATCAATTCCTGAATACACTTCATCATGCTCACTTCCAGTAGTCTAATTTTTATCCATCGCCATACACATGTGCCCCTTTGTCCCTTTTGCCCAACCCCCAACCCCCTTCCCCTCCAGTAACCACTAATCTGTTCTCTTTATCCATGTATTTGTTATGTTGGACATGTGAGTGAAATCATGCAGTATTTGTCTTTCTTTGTCTGGCTTATTTCGCTTAACATCATACCCTCAAGGTCCATCCATGTTGTTTGGCAACAATTTTTTGGATATGACACCAAAAGCACAAGCAACAAAAAAGCAAAACTGAGTATGTGGGACTATATCAAACTAAAAAGTTTCAGCACAGCAAAGGAAACCATCAACAAAATGAAAAAGTTTACCAAATGGGAGAAAATATTTGCAAACCATCTATCTGAGAAGGGCTTAATATCCAAAATAGATAAAGAACTCATACAACTCAATAGCAAAAAATGTCTAATTAAAAAATGAGCAAAACAGAAATAAAACCACAAGTTTTATGGACAGCTAATCTTCAACAAAAGAGCTAAGAACCTACAATGGAAAAAGGAAAGTCCCTTCAATAAATGGTGTTGGGAAAACTGGACAGCCACATGTAAAAGAATGAAAGTAGACCATTATCTTTCACCATACACAAAAATTAACTCAAAATGGATCAAAGACTTGAATGTAAGACGTGAAGCCATAAAACCCCTAGAAGAAAATATAGGCAGTGCACTGTTTGACATCGGTCTTAGAAGGATCTTTTCAAATACCATGTCTACTCAGGCAAGGGAAACAGAAAAAAAACAAATGGGACTACATCAGACTAAAGAACTTCTGCAAGGCTAAGGAAACCAGGAAGAAAATGAAAGACAACCCACCAATTGGGAGAAAATATTTGCAAATCATATATCCGACAAGGGGTTAATCTCCAAAATGTATAAAGAACTCATACAACTCAACAACAAAAAATCAAACAAACCAATCAAAAAATGGGCAGAGGATATGAACAGAAATTTTTCCCAAGAAGATATACAGATGGCCAACAGGCAGATGAAAAGATATTCAACATCACTAACTTAGGACAATGCAAACCAGAACCACAGTGAGTTATCACCTTATACCTGTTAGAATGGCTATAATTACCAGGACAAAAAAAAACAAATTTTGGAGAGATCGTGTAGAAAAGGGAACCCTCATACACTGCTAGTGGGAATACAAACTGGTGCAGCATATGGAAAACAGTATGGAGATTTCCCACAAAATTAAAAATAGAAATACCATACAACTCAACTATTCCACTACTGGATATTTATCCAAAGAACTTGAAATTAATGATTCAAAGAGACTTATGCACCCTTATGTTCACTGCAGCAGTATTCACAATAGCCAAGATGTGAAAGCAACCTAAGTGCCCATCAACTGATGAAAGGATAAAGATGATGTGGTGTGTATATATGTGTGTGTGTGTGTGTGTGTGTGTATGTGTGTGTACAATGGAATACGGCTCAGTCATAAAAAAAGACAAAATCATCCCATTTGTAACAACATGGATGGAACTTGAGGGTATTACATTAAGCAAAATAAGCCAGAGAGAGACAAACAGCATATGATTTCACTCATATGTGGAGGATAAACACGTGGACTAAGAGAACAGATTAGTGGTTACCAGAGAGGAAAGGGGTTGGGGGGTGGGCATAACAGTAAAGGGGCACATATATATATGGTTACTGACAAATAATAATGTACAACTGAAATTTCACAATTATAAACTATTATGACCTCAATAAAATAAAATAATAATTTTTTTAAATGGGCAAAGGACTTGAATAGACATTTTTCCAAAGAAGACATACAAATGGCCAACAAGTACATGAAAAGGTGCTCAGCATCACTAATCATCAAGGAAAGGCAAAGCAAAACCACAGTGAGATATCACCTAATACCTGTTAGAATGGCTTTATCAAAAAGATCAAGGATGTGGAGAAAAGGGAAGCCCTGTGCACTGCTGGTAGGAATGTAAATTGGTGCAGCCACTATGGAAAACAGTATGGAGGTTCCTCAAAAAATTAAAAATAGAACTACCATATGATCCAGCTCTCCTACTTCTGAGTATATATCCCAGGGAAATGAAATCATTATCTGGAAGAGATATCTGCATCCGCTGTGTTCATTGCAGCATTATTCACAATAGCCAAGACATGGAAACAACCTAAGTGTCCATCGATGGATGAGTGGATGAAGAAAATGTGGGATATGCATGCACACAATGGAATATTATTCAGCCATGAAAAAGAAGGAAATCCTGCCTTTTCCAACAAAATGGATGGACCTCTGAGGGCATTATGCTAAGTGAAATAAGTCAGCCAGAGAAAGACAAATACTGTATGATCTCACTTATATGTAGAATCTACAATAGCCAAACTCAAAGAAATAGAGTAGAAATGGTGGTTGCCATGGGCTGGGAGGTGGGGGAAATGAGGAGATGTTGGTCAAAGTGTATAAACTTCCACCTTTAAGACTAATATATTCTGGGGATCTAATGTATAGTAGGGTGACTATAATTAACAATACTGTATTATATACTTGAAAGTTAAGAGAGTAGATCTTAAAAGTTAGCACCAGAAAAATGGTAATTATGTGAGGGGATGGAGTTGTTAACTAACCTTATTGTAGTAATCATTTCTCAATATATATGTATATGTATATTAAACTTAAGCACTTTTTGAGTCATAGGACCACAGGTCTTTGAAAGGTGTTTCGCCCACATCTTGTTATTAGGCATGTAGAATATTTCTTGTTTCTCTTATGTTGTTATCTGAGGCCACTGAAAAAAATAGAGATGTAGCCTCTGCATAATAATGCTTGTGTTGGCAGCATTTATCCTTTCCCCTCCTCTACAATAAACCATACTAATAATTCCTAACCCATTTATAAGTCTTCCTGACATACAAGCATGAAATCGATTACAAACAAAAGGTAATTTTAATTTGCATAATATACAATAAATTTAGGGTTACTAAACACATTATCAACTAAAAGTTTGCTAAGATTTTTTTAGATTATGTAATATAAATTTTTAATCTAATAACTAATTACAGTGTTCACAATACTTTGAAAATAAGGAACTTTGATTTTACCAAGTCTTTTCCAATCATCAATAGGCCCTTCCAATCATCAATGAGCATCTATTTTACTTTTTTTTTTTTAAAGATTTTATTTATTTTTTCTCCTTCCCAAAGCCCCCCGGTACATAGTTGTATATTCTTCGTTGTGGGTCCTTCTAGTTGTGGCATGTGGGACGCTGCCTCAACGTGGTTTGATGAGCAGTATCATGTCCACACTCAGGATTTGAACCAACGAAACACTGGGCCACCTGCAGCAGAGCGCGTGAACTTAACCACTCGGCCATGGGGCCAGCCCCTATTTTACTTTTTTAAAGATTTTATTTTTCCTTTTTTCTCGCCAAAGCTCCCCGGTACATAGTTCTGTATTTTTAGTTGTGGGTCTTTCTAGTTGTGACATGTGGGATGCCGCCTCAGTGTGGCTTGATGAGTGGTGCCATGTCCGTCAGGATTCGAACCGACGAAACCCCAGGCCGCCAAAGCGGAGCACACGAACTTAACCACTCGGCCACAGGGCCGGCCCCCTGTGAGCATTTATTATCTGTTACATTCTGTGCATTGTGCTGTCTCTGATGACTTTAGCTCACTAGAAAAACAGACAAAATACAAGTTTCTCCTGAACTTCTCACAAGTACGGAGGAGCAAGTTTCCAGGACCATGAGCAAAAGATTATTTATATAGAAAATCCTAAGAAATCTACAAAACAACTATTAAAATTAATAAGTGAAATCAGCGAGATTGCAGAATACAAGATTAATATACGAAAATCAACTATTTTATATACTAGTAATAAATAATTTAGAAAATGAACTTTAAAAATAGCAATCCACTCGTAATAGTGTGAAAAAGCATACTTAGGAATAAATTTGTGAAAAGATGTGTAAGATCTCTACACAAAAAGTCTCAAAACCTTCCTGATAGAAATTAAAGATCTGAATACATGGAAAGATACAACATGTTCATGGATTAGAGACTCAATATTATTAATATTTTAATTCTACCCATTGATCTACAGATTCAGTACAATCCCATCAGAATGTCAGTGGATAACAACAAAAACAAACCCAATTTTAAAAATGGGCAAAGGATTTGAGTAGACATTTCTCTATTCAATATTCTCTATTTCTGTATTCTGTAAGAATATATACAAATGGTCAATAAGCACATGAAAAGATACTGAACATCATTAGTCATTAGGAAAATGCAAATCAAACCCACATGAGGTACCCCTTCACACCTCCTAGGATGGCTTTAATAAAAAAAAATTTAGTTAAAAAGCAAAACAAAATAACAAGCGTTAACAAGAATGCAGAGAAACTGGAACCCTCGTGCATTGCTGGTGGGAATATAAAATGGTGGTGCTGCTGTGGAAGACACTTTGGCAGTTCCCCAAAAGTTAAACATTGAGTTACCGTATGATCCAGCAATTCTCCTCGTAGGTATTTACCCAAAAGAACTGAAAGCAGGGACTCAAACTGATATCTGTACACCCATGTTCGGAGCAGCATTATTCACAGCGGCCAAAAGGTGGAAGTAACCCAAGTATTTGACAGGTGAGTAGATAAATAAAATATGATATAATATACATACACACAAATATTATACAGCCATAAAAAGGAAATTCTGATATATGCTACAACATGGGTGAACCTTGAAAACATGCTAAGCAAAATAAGCCAGATATGAAAGACTCAATACTGTATGATTGCATTTATATGAATGTCCAGGATAGACAAACCTATAGAGAGAAAATACAGGTTCTCAGGGGCTGAAGGGAGTCGGTAATGGGGAGTTATTGTTTAATGGGTACAGACTTTCTGTTTGGGAAGATGAAAAAGTTCTGGAAATAGCTAGTGGTGATGGTTACACATTGTGATTGTACTTAATGCCACTGAATTGTACACTTAAAATGGCTAAAATGGTCATTTTTAAGTTATGTATATTTTACCAGAATTTTTAAATTCCAACAAGTTTTCTAAAAGAAATTGACAAACTAATTCTAAAAGTTATATGGAGAAATACAAAGTACCTGTAATACCCAAAGTAATCTTGAGAAAAGCAAGTTGGAGGACTTATAGTACTTCATTTGAAGATTAACTAGAAAGCTACATCAGTCCAGACAGTATGGTACTAGCAACAAGGATTGACAAATCAGCATAACAGAAAAGAGAGCTCAGAAATACCCACGCTTACACAGTCGTTACATTTTCAACGAAGACCCCAAAGCAGTTCAATGGAGAAAGGAAAGTCTTTTTAACAAATGGTGCTGGAATGACTAGATATTCACATGTAAAAAAAGAATTAGAAACTTGACCGCTACCACACACAAATAGCAATGTGAGATGGAGCCTAGACCCAAGTGTAAAAGCTAACGCCATAAAACTTCCAGTGGAAAACATAAGAGAATGTCTTCATGATTTGGGGTATGCACAGGTTTCTTGAGCCACAAAAAGCAGTAACAAAAAAAGAAAAGGTTATAAATTAGACCTCATTGAAATTAAAAGCTTCTGCTCATCAAAAGATACCATAAAGAAAATGGAAAGGCAAGCCACAAGTTGGGAAGAATATTTGCAAAACATAGATTTAACAATGGACTAGTATCCGGGGTAAAGAATTCCTGTAACTCAACAATACAAAGACAGATAGTACATCCAGACAATGGAATCTTACTCAGCAATAAAAAGAAATGAGCTATCAAACCACGAAAAGATGGAGGAACCTTAAATGCACATTGCTAAGTGAAAGAAGCCACTCTGTAAAGGCTCCATACTGTGTGATTCCAACTCTACGACATTCTAGGAAAGGCAGAACTACAGAGACAGTAAAGAGGTCAGGGGTTGTCGGGAGATCGGGAGGGAGGGATGAATAGATGGAGCGCAGAGGATTTTTAGGAAAGTGAAACTGTTCTGTAGAATACTATTAATAGTGGATACATGTCATCATACTTTTGTCAAAACCCACAGAGTATACTGCACAAAGAATGAACTCTAAAACAAGCTATGACTTTAGTTACTATGTCAGTACTGGCTTATCGGTTGTAACAAACATACCCCACTAATGCAAGATGTTAATAGGGAAAATGGGGGAGAAGGAACTCTGTGCTTTCTGTTCAATTTTTCTGTCAACATAAAACTACTCAAAAAAATAAAGTCTATTAAAAATGTGTTTTTAAAAAAAAAAAGACAAACCAAATTTTTTTAAGTGGGCAAAGATTTGTCCAGATATTTCACAAAGGAAATATATATAAATGGTGTAAGTACATGAAAAGTGCTTAACGTCATTAGTCATCAGGGAAATGCAAACTGAAACCACAAGATATCATTACTCACTCACCAGAATGGCTAAAATTAAAAAGACTGACTACACCATATATTGGTAGGATATGGACCAACTGGAAATCTCCAAGTTATTGGTGGGAGTACAAAATGGGTACAATCACTTTGGAAAAAGTCTGGCAGTTTCTTATAAAACTAAACATGTATATACCTACCTTATCACACAACAATCCCACTCCTAGGTATTTACTCAAGAGGGAAACAAAGCCACAAAAAGACTTGCACAGGAATGTTCATAGCAGTTTTGAGTAATAAATAATAGCCAAAAACTGGAAGCAGCCCAAGTGCCTATCCATAGAACGGACAGATGTTGTTACTCAAGGGGACGCTACTCAGCAATCAAAGAAATGACTAATACATGCAACATTGGATGAATCTCAAAAACGCTATGCTGAGTTTCTAGAAGACTTGCACAAAAGAGTAAAAATTATGTGACACCATGTAAATAAAATTCTAGAATAGGGAAAACTAATCCAAGGTGGGAAAAAAATCAGAATATTGGTTCTATCTGTGGGGTGGTGGTGGAGATGGACTAGGAAGGAACATGAAGGAACTCTCTGAGTTTGATAGTAATGTTCTGTATCTTGAGAGGTGGGTGGGTTACACAGGTGTATGCATTTGTCAAAACTCTAGAATGTACATTTCAGATTTGTGCATTTCAGCATGTAAATTTAGTATGTAGATTTTACATTAAACACGTGGAAACTAATATTGACCTCCAGTAAATGATGTGTATGTTTATGTATTTAGAAGGAAGTGTATTGTTGTCAGTAATTTACTTAGATAATGCACCAAAAATAGGATGAATAATGAGATGGATAAAGGGATGAAAAATGGATAGAAGGATGCATATATAGATAACTATAAAGCAAGTATAGTGAAATGGTTGCTAGGTATACATGTTTCTACTATAAAAATTATTTAAATTTTCCTATAATTTGAAATTTTTCATAATGAAATATTGGGACCGATAGTTTAAATAAATAGAATGAAAACACTTTAAATTCTAACATGACAACTCTACAATATGACCAGGATTTGTACTCTTTCACAAATATGAAGACAAACGGAGAAAGGTCAAACAGTTTGCCTAATTAAAACACGTCCAGAAACAGGTGAAACTAAACAGCAAACCAAACCTGGCCTTTTGGCAAGGTGAAGATCTCTTCTAGAATCTATTCTGTGTCTTTAATTCTTGGCATGCTCTCTTATTCCCTTTGTCAATGAAGATTTAAATAATAAAAGCAGTGAATCTAAGACTTCTCAACCATTGTGTGCTAGGCTTCCTTAAACTATCCGGTAATACCACCTTAAATGTATTTCAAAAGCACTATGGTACTGATCGAGTTGGCTTGTTGCCAACTGTGGTTTCTATGTGACCTTCTTTAGTTCTTCTGTCAAATCATTCATTCATCAAAAAACTATTCAGCACTTACTATGTGCTCTGTTCTCAAGAGGCATAGAATCTGGTGTGGGAAGCAGTTATAAACCATTAGAGCGCAAGGTCAGGTCAAAAACAGGTCAGGCTGCTACACCAGGAGATGGTGGTCGGGGGCGCTAAGCAGCGACTTCTGAGAAGGGTCGGTTTCCTGAAAGCAGTGCCTCCACTGAGTCTTGAACAATGACTTGGCATTAAAACAAACAGAATGCAGACGGAGCCACCAAGAAGTTTACAGTATGTTACCCCAATAATAGTTGCTATCTATTGTGTGCAAAACAGCAGACTCTTCACATTTATATGTTAATTTCCAACATAACTTTAAGATGTGGGCACAATTTTGCCTTTTTTTTTTTAAAGATTTTATTTTTTTCCTTTTTCTCCCCAAAGCCCCCCAGTACATAGTTGTATATTCTTCATTGTGGGTCCTTCTAGTTGTGGCATGTGGGACGCTGCCTCAGCGTGGTTTCATGAGCAGTGCCATGTCCGCGCCCAGGATTCGAACCACCAAAACCCTGGGCCGCCTGCAGCGGAGCGCGAGAACTTAACCACTCGGCCACGGGGTCAGCCCCACAGTTTTGCCATTTTATAGATGAGATTAAAGTTTAGATAACTTGCTCCCCACCAGTTTAATGGGCAACCCAGAATTTGAACCATGTAGTTTATTCCAGCGCCCATACCCTTAACTGCAACATTATCCTTCTTAACCACATTGTTGTAAATATTGTGGAGCCTTCAATTTCAGTGGCAGTATTAACTACTAACACTGACCATTTTGGCCTACCTTGTTACGTCCAAGCCCGAACGAACAGGAATGGAACCTAAGTAGACGTGTTATCCCTGTGTATAGTAAGACACCCATTTCTACAGCCTCCTGCAACGTCCTCAAGTCTCTGCAGTCCCAGGACAAATTGTAACAAGGAGATGGATGCTTGCAAGAATAGGGGCTTGGCAGCCAAAGCTCCAGACCCACGTGGGCATTCCCCCCTGTATGACAGTCTTCTTGCCCCCTCACCTGCCAAAAACCTACCTGATCAATTGTCACACTACTTTAGGATTAACACTGACTTTTAGGTCCCATGCATCCTAAAGACTGTCAGTGTGAACTAGACCCCCAACTGCAGAGCCCAGGAGAGGAGCACTCCCAACTCAGCTTTTCTCTGGCTTCGCAGCCTCTTTCCTCTCTCCATCCATCTCCAATGCCTGTGACTCGGTGCTGTCTCCCTGCGGATGGCTCTGATCCTGTTGCCAAGCAGAAGTCTAGGACCACAGACACCAAAAGGATTGGGCTGCGACAGCTAAGAAGCATCAACTATTTTTTCTTTTGTTTCCTTTGTCTGGCAAGACATGCTATTCAAAAAGATGCTGCTAAAACTGATGTCGAAGAGCACATACTGCCTATGTTTTCTTCTAGAAGTTTTACGGTTTCACGTCTTACATTCTTTAGTCCACTTTGAGTTAATTTTTGTGCATGGTGTAAGATAATAGTCTACTTTCATTCTTTTGCACGTGGCTGTCCAGTTTTCCCAACACTATTTATTGAAGAGACTTTCCTTTCTTCATTGTATGTTCTTGGCTCCCTTGTCAAAGATAAGCTGTCCACAGATGTGTGCGTTTACAAATGGGACTACAGATGGGACCAAAAAACTTCTGCACAGCAAACGAAATCATCAACAAAATGAAAAGACAACCTAAAAACTGGGAGAAGATATTTTGCAAATCATATATCTGATAAGGGGTTAATATCCAAAATATATAAGGAACTCATACATCTCAACATCAAGGAAACAACCAATTTGAAAATGGGCAAAAGATCTGAACAGACATTTTTCCAAAGAAGACACACATATGGCCAACAGGCACATGAAAAGATGTTCAACATCATTAATTATTAGGGAAATGCAAATCAAAACTACAATGAGATACCACCTCACACATATCAGAATGGCTATAATTAACAAGACAGGAAATAAGTGTTGGAGAGGATGGGGAGAAAACGGAACCCTCATACACTGCTGGTGGGAATGTAAACTGGTGTAGACACTATGGAAAATACTATGGAGATTTCTCAAAAAATTAAGAATAGAACTACCATATGATCCAGCTATTCCACTGCTGGGTATTTATCCAAAGAACATGAAAACACAAATACGTAAAGATACGTGCACCCCTATGTTCATCGCAGCATTATTCACAATAGCCAAGACTTGGAAGCAACCTAGGTGCCCATTCAAGGGATGAATGGATAAAGATGTGGTATTTATACACAATGGAACACAACTCAGCTATAAAAAAGATGAAAGCTTGCCATTTGTGACAACATGGATGGACCTTCAGGGTATTATGCTAAACGAAATAAGCCAGAGAAAGTCAAATACCATCTGATCTCACTCCTAAGTAGAAGATAAAAACAACAAACAATCGCAGAGAGACAGATTGGATTAGTGGTTACCAGAGGGGAAGGGAGGTGGGGAGTACAAAAGGGGTGACAGGGCACATGTGTGTGGTGATTGTAATTAGACTTTGGGTGGTGAACACGATGTAATCTACACAGAAATTGAAATATGATGACATACACCTGAAACATATAATGTTATAAACCAATGTTACCACAATAAAAAAAAAATTAAAAAAAAACAAAGGAAAAATGGTATTAATAAACAAAAAAACAACAAAACTAAAAGCAGCATCAACTGCACACAAGTGCTTTTAGTGCCTCCTTGTGGAGCAGCAGAATAACCTCTAGCCCAGCTCGTTCTCAACAAGCCCTCTCCTCTGGGCTGGGGACACAGCACACAAGCTCCCCAGCACCACACCACACATACTTTTCAAAAATACCACGAAAAAATAAAGGTGGCATAAATGTGCCACGTGCCACATCTCACTCAAATCAGTTAAATGACACCAGAGTTCTTCTATGTAACCAAATGACTAATCCCAGAAATGGGTGCAGGCAAGGCTGCCCGTGCCTGTGCATGCCACCAGCATGACTTAGGCTGAGGCACGCAGGCTGCTCCAGGACCAAGCCACATAGCCCAGTCTTATGCTGGGAGAGTCCCAAATGGCCGTGCAGTGGTGGCTCCCTGCCCTGGACTCAGGCAGGCATCTTCTCTCAGGTCACTCTTCTGTCCCTGCAGAGGAAAATCATGAAAGACCCCAAGCTGCTTGAGTTAAAGTCTCCATTTATTTTTTTTACAAAAATCCAACGTAAGACCATTGTGCTCATGACTGGTAAAGGGGTGGGGCGGATGGATATGGCATGGATATCAAAGAGCGCCCCCCTTCAGAATCTCACTTCAAACCAGGAGCCCCCTGAGCACACCGCAGGCAGCCCTTGTAGACTCGCCGGCTCCGCGCAGACAGAGCCCGCGGCCTGCGCCCCAGCGTGAGGCACAGTCCACAGCAGACAGAGAGCACTGCCGGGGCGCAGACGCCCAGACGGCCTGCCGAGCACCTTGGGGAGGCTCTCACGAGGTGGATGCCCCTCACGGTGAAGAGCAAACTGGCTAGAGGAGAACAAGGAAGTCCTGGGCCCTGGGAGCAAGACCAGGCAACAAGGCGTTACTGTGGACAGCCAAGGAAACCCACGGGGGGCTGCAGAGCTGTCCTCCCGTTCCAGGCGAGTCACAGGTAGGTGGGAGAGAGGACATCTGGGATTCCCAAGGCGACTGATCAACACAGAGACACGTTAAGCACAGAGCTGGGCCTCTCCCTACTCCACCTTGCAGAAAGCAGCAGCCATCTCCAGGAGCGCCCAACCAAGCAACAGGCAAGAGGACCATCCTTTTAAGCCACTGGTGGCCAGTGTGCCTGCCCCCAGCCTGCTGCGTGGGGTCCTTTGAGTTCGCGTCTGGTTCCGGTCCACACAGCGCTCTCCTTGTTTAAAGCTCTGAGGTCATAACCCTCTCTGCCGTACACTTGGATGGTACCCATCACCTCAGACCGTTCAGCACTCCTGGATCTAGCACAGCACTCAGGGACCCAACCACCTGGCTCCACTAAAGGGGGTCCTAACAGACTGCTCCTTTCTCACCAGGTCCCACTGAAAGTCAGCTTACGAGTTCCTCACATTAAAATAAACAAGATAAAAATAGCAGCCACATATATAGCTCAAAACACCACAATCTTTGGCTCCCCAGAGGGAAGAAGGCTACTGCTAAAAAGAATAAGGTCAGGAGACAAGAAAAGGGGGTGAGAAAGTTAGGATGCAGGGAGTCTGCACCCCTTTGCTGGGTTACTGAAACGTATAACTCAATTTCCTAGGTAGCTGCCTCAGCAGGAGGGCTACAAGAAGATGCCAGTGGGACCCTCTGCACGACACGAGTCGTAGGAGCAGCGCTGCTCCTGCCTGCTGATGCAGAGCAGTCCCGCAGGTCAAGCCAGCCCCACAGTCGGGTGGTATCTCCAGGACAGAGCCTGGCTTCAAAATGATACTTGCTGAGAACCCAGTTGGTACAGGCAGGTCAGAGAAGAACGTGCCCCCAAGAAATAGAAGCACAGGATGTCAAGGTCTGGGGAGGACAGAACTCGCTTAAGGCGTGTGCATGACCAGCACAGACCTGAGCATTTGTTCAGATGTGGGAAACCACCTATAGCCAACCTCACTGGAAGAAAGTGGGGTCCAGAAAAATGGTAGAAGTCATGGGCTAAATCCCTGCCAAACGCCACTAACACCCTCTTCAGCTCCCCTACTGCCACCTCCACCAAGAAAAATGAGCCTATTTTCTTTTTAGCCCAGGCAATAGAAATTTAAACCAGAAGAGGAAAGTGGTAACGTAGAGTGTGAATGCCTGTTAAATTTCAGGCTAGATGTGAACTTAACAAATCATATCCTCCCATTGTTCTGGCACATACCAAGCCTCAGGGCGTCCTGGAACCAACCTGGCATTAGGGATCCAAAAACTATAGGTAACACAGGATGCAGGTTCAGACTAAGGTGGAGGGGAAGGTGAATTTCACCAAAGTATTTATCCCAAGGCAGGTGCCTTGCGGTAAGACTTCCCGGCCAGCCGGGTGGGGATCCACACAGGATGCTTGCTCGTTCTAGGCCAGAGAGCAGGCCAACCTGCAAACCACTGCAGACCACACCTGGAAGTGGAGCCTGACAGTTTTCTGTTCTCTTATACAACAAAGAAGCTTCAGGAAAACCTGAAGCCAAAGCACATGTTTTTCAAAAGGAGGGCTGGACAAAAAGCCGTAAGGGAGTGCTGTCCTCAGGTCTCGTTCCTTCCTCATTCCTCTTTCAAACGGGAGAGAACAGAAGAGCAGGGTCAAGTACTGGGACAGCATGATCTGATGAGGAGGGCTCACAAACCACCACATCCAGCACAGGCAAGCTTGGCTGTTCCCAAAGGTGCAGTCCTCCCCCGGGACTCAAGTGAGAGGGGAACATGAGTTACAGATGGCTGGTTGGCAACAGGAAGTGGGAAGGAACAAACCAACAGGTCTTATCTCGTCGAAGGCCCCACAAGAGAGCCAAGCCGGGCCCTTTTTGTTCTGCACACAGATGCCCCTGGGGAGGACGGAGATGATCTTCAAGGATGAGCCAGATACCCTAAGGCCAGGATCCATCTCTACCATAATACAGAACACCAGGAGCCTTGGCGCGTCCCTCACTTTGTGAGACAGACAGAAATTTCAAACTCCCTCCCGAAATAATATATATATATATATATGTATACGTATGTGAGTGTGTGTGTGCATATATATATATATATATACACACATATATATACACACATATATATAAATAAGCCTTGCATGGCAAATCTGAAACTTTATCTTTTTAAATAACAATAGTTCTTACTGAATTTAAAAACCACAAACCAGCTGTCCTGGGCTTATGAACTGCGTGAGTGACTCTCCAGAGTCCCCATGGTCCTCAGTGTAAGCTATCAGTCAGTGCCCTGTGTAGGGAACCCTGGTGTCCTCCAACCAGGGTTCCAGGCCCAGTGTGGCTGACTTCAAGAGAGAGGCAGCTATTTCCTTTTCACTCTTCCTGCCACTTCTCCCAGCAGAGGGTCTGGGCTGCCCACCCAGCAAATGTCCCTGAGGTCCTTCAATGTCTAGGAACCTTAGGATCCATCTCCCTCATTCTGCTCATCCTCTCCCCACAAACTGGAATGCCCCTAGATGAACTTGAAGCACTTGGTCTTGTCGTGGGGCAGGCGGGTCTTGAAGAGCACAGAGTCCACCCTGAATTGGGTGTACAGTAGGGGCATATAGCCATACACCTTGACAAAAAAGTTGATACATTTGTGCCGCTCGTGAAAGTGGGAATCATCATGTGACAGGGCCTGAGGGCATCCTGGGCATCGGAAAGTCCACCGTGAGGTCACCTGGGAAGAGGGAAGAAAGCACAGAGTGAGAATCACAGATGCTAATACAGACAGAAACTCTGCAGCTTAACTAAGCCGACACCTCCGTTGCCCCGGTGAAGACGCTGATACCACCTTCGCTCACAGAGTGACTCAGGAGCCAGAGCCCAGCACTCTCTCCCAGCCATGCACGGATCTACATCATTAATAAGGGGGCTCTTTCCAAATGGCTTGTACTTAACAGCTATCCAAAACCTTAAAATGCTTAGTGTTCCCTGTCTCAGGAACTTTAAATCTACTATTTATTTTGGTTGCACAGCAAGAAATAGGTATAAAGTTGTTCATTTCATCAGTTTTTAAGAGCAAAATACTAGAAAATGACCCATCTAAAGGGGACTAGTTAGGGGCCGGCCCGTGGCCGAGTGGTTAAGTTTGGCATGCTCTGGTTCAGCAGCCCAGGTTTGGTTCCCAGACATGGACCTACACCACTCGTTGGCAGCCGTGCTATGGCAGTGACCCACATATAAAATAGAGGAAGACTGGCACAGATGTTAGCTCGGGGACAATATTCCTCAAGCAAAAAGAAGAAGATTGGCAACAGATGTTAGCTCAGGCTGACTCTTCCTCAAGCAAAGAGGAAGACTGGCAACAGATTTTCACTCAGAGCTAATCTTCCTCAGCAACAAAAAAAAAAGGTGGGAGGCACTAGTTAAACAATTATAAAATACTACACATCCATTAAAAATGGTGTTTAAGGGGCCGGCCCCATGGTTGAGTGGTTAAGTTCACACGCTCTGCTTCGGCAACCCAGGGTTTCACCAGTTCGGATCCGGGGCACGGATATGGCACTGCTCATCAAGCCATGCTGAGGTGGCATCCCACATACCCTAACTAGAAGGACCCACAACTAAAACTACACAACTACGTACCAGGGGGCTTTGGGGAGAAAAAGGAAAAATAAAATCTTAAAAAAAAAAAAAAATGGTGTTTAAGAAAATTATATTTAAAGACATGGGAAAGTGGTCATATTATAGTTTAGTAGTTATTATTATTGTGAAATGTCAAGCAATTAGAAAAGTATGAAGAATAATAGCTTCACCATCAACAATGTGGCAGACCAAATAACATTAAAAACTTCCTTAGCACAGAATACCTGAAAACGCAGGGTAAAATATATAAACCATCTCTTTAAATATATGGCTGAGCTTGTAATGAAAGAAATGAAATGAAATGTAATGAAAGAAATGAAATCCTCAGAGGCCAAAATAATGAAAAAGCCAGAATCCAGGGAGAGAGCCAGGAGCTTTGGTTTTCATCGGGCTGGGGAGGGAAGAGCTGCGAAACCAGATCGGAGACTTTGCGAAAGGCTGGGAGCAAACGGAAGGCTGCATGGGCTGGAGGCAGCCGCACCGAGAGAGATGGTAAAGAAATGTTTTCTTCTCGGTCTTGGTTCTAAGGGAAGGAGGAAACATCACCTCTGAGAATCTATAACCACAAGCTGGCCCTCACACGGGTGAGGCTAGAATTTATGTTACTCATGTGTCCTGAGAAGCCCCAAGGTGCTAACTTAGCTTAAACAGGTCTCAGGTAGGTCCTGACCCAGGCAAACAGAAGAAGCAAATGCAAATCCCCTCGTGTGTAGATTCAGGCCTCAAAGAAGTGCCATAAGGAAAACCCCACAGAATATGATCTCACAATCAAAAGTCACCAGAAAGGGAAGGAGCCACGGGAGGGAGAACCCGCAGAAACCACAGAATCAGACCCCAAAACATGGCAAAATAGCAGGACTATCAGATAATGATTGTAACAGACAATGTGTGTAATACGTACAATGAAATTCAGAAAGATTAGAGTTTGATGGAAGGAAGAAGGGAGTATCAAAAAAGTCCTAGCAGATATGAAAAAGAACCAAATAGAACAAAGAAATGAAAAATACATGAATTAATTAAATCAGACACACAATAGATGAATGTGAAGAGAAAATGAGTGATGAAAAATATACTAAAATTAGAACCCAGAATGGAAAACAGTGACAAAAAGCTTTAAAAATATATGAAAGCAAGATTAAGAGACATGGAGAAGAGATACTGTATGATTCCGTTTATATAAAGTTCAAAACAGACAAAATTGATCCTGGAACAGAAAAAAGATATTGAGTTCCTGTCATTCTCCCAGCTGAACTCTCCTTCCTGCTCTCAGACCTGCGCCTTCTGCCTCCTGGAACCCAGGTCCTCTTCGCCCTGCCCTGCCACGGTGGAGGTGGTGTGGGAGAACCTCGTGTTCTGAGAACACTGCCTGCTCACTCTCATCAGCGCCCTCTGCCTCTGGCATTTCTGCTGTGTGTATGCTGCAGGCTCGGAGGTTTAGGCTCAGGGAAGTGAGAGCTCTGGGCCAGGAGAGAGCAGATCCAGAAAGCTGGGAGGAACTGTACAAACTGGGCCAGGACAGCAGAACAGCACCGTCGCAGCAGTGACCATGGCAGAACAGACACACCTCCCCCTCCCATACCCTGCCCTGTCTCCTCCCGCGCTGGGTACTAACTGCAGCTGGGAGTCTGTCACCTGCTGTGCCCAGTGCTGTTCGAGCTCACTTGTGGAAGATGTTTTCTATCTACCCCTGTTCACTGAAGACCAAACACCGGCTTGGAGGCAGCTCGCACGTCTTGCTCCTCTACCTCTCCAGTTAGTAGGAATTGGGATACGGGAATTGCAGGACATAGTAGTAGTCTAAGGTTTTTAGGTTCTCGCCACAGAGGAACCATCTCTAAGCTCTCCAGGGTCCAGTGGTCGCTGCCAGGTCTTGAGGCTTTGTAGAGAGCATTTCCCTCTTACGGGCCCATCAGGGAAGCAGAACACCTGCTGTGTCTGGCCTCATTCCAGGGGTTTGGCCTGTGTCTTGGGCATGGACGACTCCTGCTCTAGCCAGCCTATCTGCCCTAGAGTCATGGAAGGTGTCCCAAGAATATGGGAACTAGGAGTGACCACCCCCAGGCTTGAGGGCACACAGTTTTCTCACATATGGCTCTTTGTCATATCTTTTATTTTTTAAAGATTGGCACCTGAGTTAACAACTGTTGCCAATCTTCCTTTTTTTTCTTCTGCTTTTTCTCCCCTAATCCCCCCAATGCATAGTTATATATCTTAGTTGTGAGTCCTTCTAGTTGTGGCATGTGGGACGCCGCCTCAAGGTGGCCTGATGAGTGGTGCCATGTCCATGCCCAGGATCCAAACTGTGGAAACCCTGGGCCTCCACAGTGGAGCATGCAAACTTAACCACTGGGCCACGGGGCCGGCCCCATGTCATATCTTGTAGTATTCTGCTACACAATCATTCTAGTTAAAAAAAAAAAAAAAAAAAAGCACTGAGCAAAATAAGGAAATCTGAATAAACAATGGACTTCGATAAGATAAACTATCAATACTGGTTCATCAACAACAGGGGAGAGGCCGGGCCCATGGCCGAGTGGTTAAGTTCGTGCGCTCCTCTTTGGCCGCCCAGGGTTTTGCCAGTTCGGATCCTGGGTGCGGACATGGCACCACTCATCAGGCCATGCTGAGGCGGTGTCCCACATGCCACAACTAGAAGGACCCACAACTAAAATATACAACTATGTACCAGGGGGCTTTGGGGAGAAAAAGGAAAAAATAACATCTTAAAAAAAACAGGGGAAACAGTAGAGGGGTATACGGGAATCTTGTACTCTCTTCACAATTTTTCTGTAAATCTACATCTATTTTAGTATGAAAAATTTATTTTAAAAGTAAGTCATAGTGTTTAGGGATGCGTACTTAGGTGAAAAAAGTATGAAGAACCCTTAGTTGAAATCCCATTTCAAGAAGTGAAAGACCGTTAGAGGGATGAAGGGACTGGATGAGTTCCCTAAAGCTGCTGTAACAAAGTACCCCAACTCAGTGACTTAAAAAAACAAATTTATTCTCTCATAGTTGTGGAGGCTAGAAGTCTGAAATCAAGGTGTCAGCGGGTCCGTCCTCCCTCTGAAGACTCTAGGGAACAATCTGTCCCAAGCCTTCCTCTTAGCCTCTGGTGTTGCCAGCAACCCTTGGCGTCCCTTGGCTTGCAGACACGTCACTCTAGTCTCCACCTCTGTCATCACGTGGTAGTGTTCTCCCCTAGTGTTTCTGCATCTGTCTTGCTTCTCCTCTCATAAGGACATTAGTCATACTGGACTGAGCCCATCCTACTCTGGTATGACTTCATCTTAACTTGATTCTATCTGCAAAGACCCTATTTCCAAATAAGGTCACATTCACAAGTACCAGGTTTTAGGAACTGAACATATCTTTTTAGGGGACAAAATTCAACCCATGACAGTCTGCTCTCTGGCCTCCAAAATTTTATCTCCTTCCTCCATGCAAAATACATTCATATCAACATCTCCAAAAGTCTTAACCCATTCCAGGATCAACAGCTAAGTCCAAAATCTCATCTAAATATAATTAACTCAGAAAGTCCCAAATCTCTTCTAAAGCATCTAAACTAGATATGGGTAAGACTCTGGATATGGTCCATCCTGGGATAAAATTCCTCTCCATCTGTGGACACGTGAAACCTAAAGAACAAGATTAGCTACTTCAAAAATACAATGGTGGGACAGGCATATGACAGACATTCCCATTTTAAAAAAGGAGAAATAGGAAAGTAAAAAGGCGTCATGTGTCCCAAACGAGTCGGAGACCCAACAGGGGAAATCCCATTAGATTTCAAGGCCTGAGAGAAATCCTCTGTGACTGATGATCTGTCATCCTAGACTGCAGAGGTGGGGGAAGCAGCCCTGAGGAGATGGCATCACCCTCTGGAACCAAAGAGTGGTTCTGCCCCTGGGCCCAAACCCTTTGGACCATTGATGACAGAAGTCCCACTGGCCTCCGAGCCACTCTCAAAGCCTCTCCTTTCACTTATCTCAGCCAACATATTACAGCCAAGTAGCTCTATTGGCCCACATCCTGCCTGTAGAATCCCAGAAGTTTGACAGTCTCCCTTCATTTCATCCTGTCTGTCCTCTTCAGTTCAAGCTCGCCATGTTTCTGAGTTCAGGAGGCTAGAAGTCAGAAATCAAGGTGCTGGCAGGGCACTGCTCTCTCTGAAGCACCAGAGATCACTGGGGCACGGACACCAGTACCACAGATCACTGGGGCACGGATGCCAGCACCGCAGATCACTGGGGCACGGATGCCAGCACCACAGATCACTGGGGCACGGACGCCAGCACTGCAGATCACTGGGGCACAGAAAACAGCACTGCACATCACTGGGGCACGGATACAGCACTGCACATCACTGGGGCACGTATATAGCACTGCACATCACTGGGGCACGGATACAGCACTGCACATCACTGGGGCACGGATAACAGCACTGCACATCACTGGGGCACGGATACATCACTGGGGCACGGATAACAGCACTGCACATCACTGGGGCACGGATACAGCACTGCACATCACTGGGGCACGGATACAGCACTGCACATCACTGGGGCACGGATACAGCACTGCACATCACTGGGGCACGGATACAGCACTGCACATCACTGGGGCACGGATACAGCACTGCACATCACTGGGGCACGGATACAGCACTGCACAACACTGGGGCACGGATACAGCACTGCACAACACTGGGGCACGGATGGAACTGATGTGCAATGAAAACTGGGTATGAGAGAAAAATGAAATCAGGACCCTATCTCACACCAAACACAAAAATCACTTCCAGAAGGGTTAACGATTTAAATACAAAAGAGCAAAACCTAGAACTTTTAGAAAAGTATGGAGGAGAGCATCTTTAAGACCTGGGGCAGTGAATATTAACGAACAACTACAAGCATCAACACTGACTACGCTCACAAACAGATTATTGAGTTTTCAAAAAGCTAAAGGCAGAGGAATGCTGTAAGTTTGATTTCACTTATATAAAGTTTAAAAAAGCAATCATTTAGGGATTAAATACATATATGTTAAAACCATTCTTTTAAAGGGGGGAACGGAAGGGAATTTTTAAAACAAAATCCAGGATCGCAATTAACAATAAAGGGAAGATGCAAGATGGGATTATGGAGGTGCACATACAATGGGTGGGTATCGAAAATGTTAAACCTCATTATTCTGAGTATCATTTTTATTGCAGGGTGTTTGATTAAGGACGGTATACATTAAAGAACTATATATGGCTACACATATATAAAGAAAGTACTTACATATACATATATGAAACACTTGCTAAAAGTGGCTTAAAATATGTGAATGAAATATTATGTTTTTTAAAAAGGTAAAAATACAACAAACATGCATACCTATCAGTTTTGTCAAATATTAACATTTTGCCCTATTTGTTTCAGACTACATATTTTTCTTCTTCTTCTTTTTTTTTGAAGGAAAAAAACGTTACAAATAGAGTTAATGTCTTGTGTCACCCTCCGTCCTTCCATTCCTCCCCTGCTAGGTCACGGGGTACATGCACCTGCAATTATACCAGTAATACCAAACTTTCTTCAAAACCCATGTACCACAGTGTACACCCACCCGCACTGCATTATAGCTGCAATTTCTACACATCCTGACTAACACTTAGTACTATCACCCTTTCATTTCTGCTCATTTGATGGGTATAAACTGTACCCAATTGCTTTAATTTACATTTTCATGATTATTACAGAAGTTCAGCAACTTTCTACCCATTTATCAGTCATTCGGGTTTCCATTTTATTACACTGCTTTTTTATATACTTTACTAATCTGCTGAGTTGTCTTTTTTTCTCACTTGGAAATTCTTTATTCTGGGTATTAAGTCTTTGTTATTTATAGGCAATGTAAATATCCCAGTCTGTGGCTTGTTTTTCCATATATAGAGTTTTCTTGAAAAATTTTTTAATTTTAGTGTATTCAAACCAATCTTTCCCTCTATATTTTGCACTTTTTGTTTCTTAATATATTTCTCTTTGGCTATAATCACAAAAATACTTCTGTAATTTTGTTTTTATTAGAAGATTTAAAGCTTGCTATTCACATTTGGATCATTAATCCATCTGGAATTGACTTTGTGTGTAGTGCGAGATGCATTTCTTTCTCACAGAGATAACCAATTATCCCAGCGCTCACTCGTAAACACCGCCTTTATCATATATCAAGTTTCCATATATGCACAGGGCTGTGTCTGGACTTGACTTTGTATCATTGGTTTGTCAAGCCCTGTGCCAATATCACATTGTCTTAATTATGTATTTTATCACCATATCATGATTTCTGACAAGGCAAGTCCACATCTTCTTCACTAGTGTCTTGGCTATTCTGGTCCTTTGCCTTTCGATAAAAATTTGAGGATCTGTTTATCAAGCTCCACACCAAACCAAATTAAGCATCCTAAAAGGATTTTGATTAGAGTTACATTGAAATTCTAGATTTGGGGAGAACTAGCATCCTGCTGATACAGTCTCCTCTTCTATGAATACAGATATGATCTCTATCTCGATTTACTTAGTGGGTAACCTTGTCTTATTACTAACTTGAGTGGGAATTTCTAAAGTTTCATCATTAAGCTTAATGTTTGCTGTAGTATTCATGTCTCAATAAATTCTGGAAAACTCACATTTTTTTCAAAATTGCCTCTCCCTCATTCTCTTTATTCTTCCCTTCTTGGTTTTGTGTTGGACCTTTTTATATCTTCCATGTCTCTTAATCTCTCTTTCTTATTTTCCATCTTTTCCTATCTTTGTAATACTTCCTCAGAAATTTCTTCAGATTTATCTTCTAGGTTATTAATTTTCTCTTCAGCTATGTTTAATCTTTTCATCCCATTCATGGACATTTTCATTTTAATAACTATAATTTTCATTTCCAGTAGTTCTATTTGGGTCTTTCAAATCTGCTTGTTCTTTTTTCTTAGTAATTTGTTGGGGCTTTTTTGTTTTCAATTCTTTAGTTTTTATATTTGGTCATTTTAAACCTACTTATTTTACAGTCTATCCAGTTGTTTTATTATCTGGAATTCTTAGAGAACCAACCTTACTATTTGTCATGTCTGTTAATTTTTCCTCATTTTGTTTCCTCATGTGACTGGTAATTTTGGATTTCAAGCTCATCTTCAATAAAGCTTCATCTGTGGGCATCCTATGTGGCTGGAGGTGAAGGAATGTCTCTTTATAGCAGTTTTTGGTTTTATTCTGTCAAATAGTCAAAGGATATCAATTGCTAGGGTGAATTTTCATATAGCATGAGTCCCCAAGCCCATGGAGGTTCAGACTATTTTAAAATTCTCAATCTATGCTTCTCCCCCCTACCCTCCAGAATCCAGGTTAAAATAAACAAGTTGCCTGGGGCAATAATGGTAGGAGATCTCAGCTCTAATTCTCTGCCACTTTAAAAGGCCCAAAGGGGGGCTGGCCCCGTGGCCGAGTGGTTAAGTTCGCGCGCTCCGCTGCAGGCGGCCCAGTGTTTCGTTGGTTCGAATCCTGGGTGCGGACATGGCACTGCTCATTAAAACCACGCTGAGGCAGCGTCCCACATGCCACAACTAGAAGGACCCACAACGAAGAATATACAACTATGTACTGGGGAGTTTGGGGAGAAAAAGTAAAAAAAAATAAAATCTAAAAAAAACAAACAAACAAAAAAAAAAAGGCCCAAAGGTTCTTCACTTTTTTTCAGTATGAATGATAACACCCAAGCCTCTGGAAGACTAAGTTAACAGCACCCTACCCAGGGTAGCCACAGTGACACCTCTCACATCCTTGCCACTCTTTTAGTTACTCCTTCCTTTCCAGCAATTCTTTTACTTCTTTATAAGCCCAACTACACAATGAACAAAAATGTTTGTTACATGCAGTGAAGGGGTTTTTAGGTTATCCAGGCCACAATATTGCCAGAACCAGAAAATTTACTGTCAGGTGTTTGAAAAGCAAACTACAAAAAATATATATATTTAAAAAAAATAAAAATAAAAAAGCCATGACCACAGGTAGGGAACCAGAGAACCAAAAGAAATATGCCAAAAGGCTTGAATAATTTTTATTTATTTTTCAATATGTCTATCTTTTCCCAAATAATTTTAAAATTATCATTACTATTATAAATTGAGGTAAAAAATTTAAATTGAATGGCCCAACCTATAATTTATAGCTAAAGAGTAAGCATCACATACAGCCAATATAGCCATTCTGATGGGTTCTGCCCAGGTCTCCACAACTGAAACTGAGGGGGAGTACAGGCCAGTGCTCAAATGAACAGCTCACCTCAGAGCCAAAACCCTGAGGGAGTCAGGATTCCCACAGTCCCCTTCGAAGGACACCACCGGTCTCCTCACTTCCTCTCACTCACTGGCAGTTCTCCTAGAACTCTTCTGGCTCACACTTAACAATGAATTACTACTTGCCCCACCAGCTCTCACTGAAACAGGAGATGGTTGTCAAGAATTCAGAGAAGGATATTATCAAGCAGCATCTGTGTCCAGTATTCTCCTTTGTCCCCCCGTGCCTAAAAATCTTCCTCCTCATCCTAGATGCCAGCATCCAACCTCAGGGGAAAGCTCCTTAACCTGCAAGTGACTCCATTTGGTACTAAAAGTTATTTTATACTGATGTTTTCACTGAAGCAGTGATTCCCATTTTTTTTTTTCTTTTTGAGGAAGATCAGCCCTGAGCTAACATCTGCTGCCAATCCTCCTCTTTTTGCTGAGGAAGACTGGCCCTGAGCTAACATCCGTGCCCATCTTCCTCTACTTTCTATGTGGGATGCCTACCACAGCATGGCTTGTCATATGCGGTGCCATGTCCGCAGCCAGGATCCGAGCCAGCGAACCCCAGGCTGCCAAGAAGCGGAATGTGCGAACTTAACCGCTGTGCCCCGAGGCTGGCCCCGAGAGCTTTCACTTGTATGAACCTGCAATGATGCTGTAAAGGGTGATAGAACTGGTCTTTTTGTGTGCTTAGTATGAAATTGGTCAAATCTATTCAGCAACTCAAAGACAAAAACAGATTTCTAGAATTCTGAGAGTACTTTTGTTTTTGTTTTTGAGTAAATACCTTACATAGTACTTACTTATGTGCCAGGCACTATTCTTAGAGCTTTATATGCATTAACTAAAAAATTCTTGACTTTTTGTGCCATGGACACCCCCTGCTCTGGATTGGCAATCTGGTGAAATCTGTGGACTCCTCCTCAGGCTGTTTTTAAATGCATAAAACAAAATACATGAGATTACAAAGGAAACAAATTACACTGAAGTAGAATAATGTACGTGCTCTTTTATTAATCGATTAAGTAACAAGATTTAGGGGAAAGTTACTAACTACTATAATTTCAAAGCAGTGATAAACATAAATAATACTTTGAGATGTGGCAACAAATGTAATGTGATAGGAAAATACCTGTGACTTCTATTGGTGACAAATCACAGTTACTGCAAATACTCTTATGAACTGTAGCCTGTTTCATAACTAATGGCAATGCTAAATTCCATTAAGATACTAGTAAAAATTAAAGATGCAACATTTTTCCCATCCAAGTTCCAAACCCTCTGAATTCTATCTATTCTATTAGGAGTGAAGAGGCCCTGTATTAACAACTCACTTAACCCTAAGCCCATCCTATTTGGTTGGTGGTATCATTATCCCCATTTTACAGATGAGGACTCTGAGGTATTGTGAGTTACATACTGCACCACTGAAAAATAAGTGAATTAAATATGCATGCACCCCCAGTCCTATAAGTAGTGGGACCCTCACCTTGATGGGGGGTTTCCGAGTGATGTGGGAGACAAGGAAGTTCATGGCAATGTCCTCACAGTTGATGTATTCATCCACCATATCCCGGATGGCCTGGGGCATCACGTAAGAATACAGGTAGGCATAATACTGTCAGGGGTAGAAAAACAATCACATATTCTGTTAGAGGCCACAGTTCTTTCTGGCTTTTAGCAAAAATATGCATGGATCTAGGGGCTGTTAGGAAATTGGGGGGAGGGGGCGGAGGTTGGGTGTGGCAATCACTGGGAAGCACTTGGCATTTAGGGAGTTGGGGCCAGGGATGTTAAACATCCTGCATGGCAGATCTTCTGCAATGAAGAATTATCCCATCCAAATTGCCATTATCGCCCCTTTGAGAATCAGAATTTCATTTCATCTCCTTGGTGCCTCAGTGATTTTGCAACAATATAAAGATTTGCCAAATTAGTTCAGACACTGGTTCATCTGAACAACATTCTATCTCTGACAATGGCAATAAGGGACAAGTGAGGGGAAAGCTTGGTGATCTTCTAAGACCTCAGTAAGTCACTGAGCCATGAAACATCCAGTTCTTCAGTGCCTCACTTAAGGATTCTAGAATCTGAGCACTTCTTACCATCACCACTAGCTACCCCTTGCTCTAAGCCACCATCATCTCTTGCCTGGATTTTTTGTGTAATCTCTTAAGATAGTCTCCCTGCTGCCATATTTTCTTCCCTACAGTCCATTTTCAGCACAGCAGAGTTATCATGTTAAAACACAAGTCCAACTGAGCATGTCACTCCTTTACTCCAAACCACTCAATGGCTCCCTACTTCACTCAGAGGGGAAAAAAGCCTAAGTTCTTACAATGTCCTGCCAGGGCCACAAAGTGGTGTGCTGAAGCTGGCTCACACCTGCTATGAATGTCAACTACTAAATTTTCAGTAATTTTCTGAGACTATGTAGGAATTTTGTGAGCTTGTTATGAAAAACAGTCATTATTAAAAATAGAATTACATAAACTTTAATAAGTTATATTAAAAACCAATAAATATCTCAAGCTCATGACTTCTTAATTAGTTTGTTACAGATTATCATTGTTTATGGCATTTTACTGTTAACTTCAGATTATTCATGTCTGTCATATGTGTATAGTGAAAATACTACATATAATAGTGTGCAATTACCCATCTCTTCCCAACTACATGTACAGTGACTCATGTCAATAACTTGAAATCAGTCACAGTAAGAATATTTATACTGCAGAAATAGGCAAATGCTATAAAACAGGACACACGTTAACTGGGATGTGTTGCAATATGCAGCTGATGAATGAAGAGGTGAGGTGCCCAATAAAAATGACTTATATATTTTATTACCTTAAATAGTAGAATCTATGTAGTAAAATAATGATCATAAAATTTTTATAGCACACAGTGGTTCGCTGGTTATCTTGTGGCAAAGTACTTAAGAGATAGTGAACTTAAAAGATGAATTATATGTTTTTTCTTTTACAAAAAGGTGATTAAAGTTTGTTGACTCTTTAAATGGTCAGTGGCTATCATCAGTATGCTAATGAGAATATATTTATTAATTAAACATAATCCATATCTTCATCAAGGGAAAAATACCATAACAAGAAGGAAGAACAGCCTTTAAAAAATATAGAGAAAGCATTATTAAAACAAATTTTTAGAAGTATTTCCACCACTTTGTGATTTTGATGCCAAAATCATTTATGAAAATCCATAAAAACTTTCATATCTATACATTTTTAAAAACAGAAAAATTTGTTTAAAATTCTTCTAAATGAAAAGTTTCAATGAATTTAGAACCTACTCTAAAACATGAAAATGTAACACCTTCTCATTAGTTTGCTAAAAAAATTGAATGGCATCATAGAAGATGAAAATTCTAACCCAACTGCAACAAAATGTTACCAAACTGGTGGATGAGTAACATGACACAGTAAGCACAGCAATAAGGCATTTCTTCCAAGGACAGTGATTAGAACCAAGTATTATAAATATGCTTAATTTAGAAATTGACCTGACTTGCCATAACGCAGTGTCAAATCAAGATTTTAAAAACAGTAAAGTATATTCAATCATATTGCTTTCACTAAAATGTAAGTTTAATGAGAATATTATTTTGAAACTTTATTTCATTTTTATCTCAACCTTATAAAAATTCCTATACATACATTAGTACACACATATATATGATCTATAAGTAAATATAAATATTTGTGAGATATAGGTTCAAAAATTTTTATTTATAGGCAGTTATAATCAAAAACCTTGATTGCTCTAGATTAGGGATGACCAACTTAATTGTTTTCAAGGACCAAACAAGTAGGTAAATAAAAAAGTGACATTTTAAAGGAATGAGCGTATAAAATAGTCGTCGGACCAATAAGCGCACACATGCCCATCTACAGGGAGCAGTGGCTGCGCAGCTCCAGCCAGTTGGTACTAGGCAGGAATGCTGCCCCAGGACAACCTGATCTTTGTTTTCATTGAGGTCCAGACCTTTTTGTAAAATCCTCTGATTTTTAAAACCTGGCAGTGTACTAGATAGCACTGGGAGGCTAAACACACATTTCTGTAAGCCACAGAGGGCTTGAGAGCTGCTAGTTTGTAACCTTTGCTCTAGATTTTCAAACAGAAAAAAATCTAAGTTTTATTAAGTAAATTATTCACTACTTGAAAGGAAAGAGATCTGACTATTGTAACTTTTAAAAAACAATCAGAGAATTTGAGAAGGCAGACTTTTCAGAAGACAAGTAAAGTCTCAAGGTGTGAACAGACACTGCAAAAATCAGTGGCTCTTTCTCAGAGAAGCAGTGTGAAAATAAATGGCTCCTAGTTAGGTATGTTGCTTAGCCAGATGCTCTCTAATTCTACTTGCAATCCCTACCCCAGCCAACGCCCACTCAAGTTTGGAAAATAAGCACAAGGGCAAGGGTCAAGAATGGGATGAGTATACCAGTCTCACACATTAAGTTTCAAAAAGGCAAAAAAAATGCTGAAGGTTTAATGGCTTCTTAGGCTGGTTCAAAATGTCCCTAGTAAGATGACTTTCAAGGTTCTATTTGAGGTCACTTACAAACGCCACCGTCTAAGATATGGAATATATGAGGGACAAAAGATTTGAGGGAGTTGGGGGAGAGATGATGGGCTTTTAGGGGAAAAGTTCAGTTTGAAGTATCTGAGGGACATAGAGAGGATGTCCTGAAAACAATTAAATACACATCGAGTACAGATCTCAGGGAAACACCTACGCTGGAATAGAGATACAGGAATCACCAGCTTGTAGGTGCAAAGAAAAGCCACAAGATCTTGAGAGTATGAGAGAACGTCTAGGGAAAACACAAAGAAGAGCACTAGATGGAAGCTGGAAGCCTGGGTGTTTCAACATTAAGGGGAAAGACAGTGTGGTGAAGGGGTCTTCCACGAGGGTAATGAAGTCGCCTGGAAAGACAGAAGGCCTACAGTGGAGATCAGGAAGAGGGGCCAGGTGCCAAGGTCTTTGATTACCATGAGGGAATGATTAGAAGGTGATAGATGGCAGCAACAAGACAGATGGCAGGAGCCTCAAATGAGATTTTATCTGACAGTTGAGAAGTAATTGAGAAGTTGAGAAGTAAATGTCTAGACATGTCATTGGTAAGCAATGAAAATGGTTCTCTACATCTTCCCTGATCCAAAGTATAAATCTGGGAAAATTAGTAGCCTCAATCATTGTCCCTGGAAGAAATACAGAAACAAGCTAAAGGGAAGCATGGTGCTCAGAGAAAGTCAGGTTTCAATCATGTCAAGGAGATAGAAGAGGTCTTTTGTGAAGCAGGGGGTGTAGGCAATTTGGCCATCTCAGAATAGGGATTAGGGGTTCTTCACAGCCCAGGGGCAGGACTTGGGAGGGAAGGCACTACCCAATGAAAATATAATATGAGTCACACACGTCATTTTAAGTTTTCTAGTAGCCACATTTTTAAAAAGTAAAAAGAAACAGTAAAGTTAATTAGTAATATATTTTATTTAACCCAGTGTATCCAAAATAATTGCATTATAGCATACAATCACTAAAAAAAGTTGAGATAGTTTACATTCTTTCTTTCGTGCTATGTTTTCAAAACCTGGTGTGTACTTCACACTTACAGCACATCTCAATACTGACCAGTCATCTTTCAAGTACTCAACAGCTACATGTGGCCAGTTGCTACTTTATAGAACAGACGAGTATGCTATAAAGGGAAGATGAGTCAGAAGCAAAAAAACAGAAGAGTTTAGCAATAACATGAGAGGAGTAACAACTGAAGGGGTTTACAGTTTGGATATTCAATGACAATTGAGATGTCAGGCATGGTGAAAGTTACAAGCTCTAAGGAATCAAACAGAACTTGAAGAACTACAATAGATATGGTGGGGCTTGGGATAGTGGTGGTTAGCCTCAGTCAGAAGAATGCCAGGTTCAGCCTTCTGTTGGCCAGGCTACATATGGGATGAGAATGTTGAAACCAGATGGTATTTTAGCCCAGTGCTCTCAGTTTTACAGAGGGAAAGCCAATGTCCAGAAAGATGAACTGATTTTTCTAATGGCCTAGGTGCAATTGTACAGGCAGCCTCCTCATCCTGATTTTTTATTCCAGAGTTGCTCTAAGCATCAGGATTACTATCTTTAAAAACAGAAATAACTTACTTCTGGCATAGCAGGAACATATAAAAAGCATTAGCAGAGCTAACTTTAGGGCAGCATTTCACTACCACACAAAGCTTAACTCTTACCAAGTTCGTGCCATTCTTAGCAAGCTTTTTCTTACCTTGTGAAAGAAGGCAGCACCTGTCAGCACCATGGACAGCTCACAGGAGTAGTTGGAGTTGTAAAGCCAGGACTGATGAGGGATGTCCCATGCATGGTAACGGCCAGGAAAACCCACAATGCGGTCCCGTGCTTCTCTCCACACCCTCAAAAACACAAGTATATGCACACATTTGAGTACAAAGCTCAAAGATTATCAGAAATGTTTAAATTTATTATTTAAATGTTTAAATTAATTATTGCCTCTAGCTTGCAGGCTCTGGCCCTTGGGCTGTTACTTCATTTTCCTTTTTTTAATTTTAAATACAAAATCCATTACAACGCACACAGGATAAAAACAAATAAACAGTATCACATATAGGTTCCTCAATAAGCCCCTGCTTATTGCTCCTCTAATTTCTGGCAGCTGCATCTCTCCAGCCCTTACAGAAAGAACAACCTGGAGTAACATGGGAAGGAGCTAAGTCAGGGGTCTCCAAAGTGGGGTATGCACAGCAATCTGCTAAGAAGCAGGAGGAAGATATCAATTTCTATTTCTATTTACTTTTAATCTTAATTTCTTTTAAAAAGTTTTGTTTTTAGTAAGCGTGATATATTAGTACAGTGGGACTGGGATATAATTTATGTATGTTGCATACTTTTCTTTTACTGAGAGGTACACCATCAAAAAAAGCTTAGAGACCACTGGTCTAAACACAGAAGACTGTCATCTGGAGTACAGCAGACTTAACTCCTGATCTGAACAGAGCTGAGGGATAAACCTGCACCATGAAAAGAATGGGTCTGCAGGACCACATACAAATTGAAGATTTCAGAAATTCAAAAAACAAACTGAGAATTGAATGTGTCACCAGAGTAAACTTTCATATCATCCCCAAATTTATAAGTAAGGTAGAACAAATAAAATCAGTTACCCAGCTTCACAGGCTAAAGTCACAGAGCTGACAGCACTTATGCTCCACGAACACTACAGCCCTGAAGAAGTACTTCAGGAGGTCCGTAAACAATGAACCATCACTTCCCCACCCCACCTCACCCCCAAATGGAGATTCAAACTGCCTGAGAAACTCTCTCATCACTTACATGGAACTTTAATTTGTAAAACACATAAGATTTCACTTCAAAAGAGTCCCTCTCCTATTAAGTTTGAAAGCAATAAATCTAGTCCAATAGATGAGAAACCACAACTTCTATCACAACATAAGTCTTCTAGATGAGCTTTCTGATACTTCCCACCCAAATCCCTACTTCTATCCTAATTGATCTCCTAAAATTGACTCCAAATTACTAAACTAAAAAGGTCTAAGATGTTTCCATAATATATTTGACATTTACAGATGTTAAGAATTGATAATAAATACCACTGGCCTATCCAATTTTTATATCACTACTCCTGAAAATACTCTCTCTTCAAATGCCTATTGCTCCTACTAGTCCTGAAATAGCAGAAGAAAGAATGAGAAACTGAGTATTGCAGTTATCTGAACTGCCTGATTAAGTCAATATAAGGCAGAGTCTCATTTGCTACATGATATCAAAAGGTAACATATCTAATTTGCTAAAGGCTGTCAACTAAGAGATGGTCGACTGGTTGATGGGTGTTATTATCTACTAAATAATAAGGAAGAAAATCAATGTGGAAGCACAGATACAAGATAAACTCAAAGAAAGGCTTAAATAAATTCCTGGGACGATGCATCAAGAGTTTTAGATAGTATGGTTTCAATGGATATTTGAAAGTTAGGCATTTAAAAATATCAATTATAAACAATGCTACCAATTTACATATAAAAGTGTGGCACATAATCAATTCCTTAACATTATATTCCAACTTATGCTGCACTAAACATTTTTAACCTATGTGCCGTATCATAGATCATGCTTTGGCATACCTTAACTTTAATGAATTATTCTTTAAACGTGTTAATGTTCTAATTACCTACACATTATGTTAGGAAAAAAGTTCCAAAGGTAATTTTATAGCTCAAACTTAAAAACAAAGAAAATTCACTGGATAATTTCAACTTCGCAAACAACTAAAAACAAATTTAAAACTAACGAAATCAAGACACTATTCCACTGAAGAATTTGAATCATGAGTAATAGTCTTCTGTTAACATTTCAAATTTAAATACTATTACCTTTGAAATAAGTGCATCAGTTCAACCTTCTCACGGTATGAACTTTGGCACATCATTTACCACATCATTTCCACGTTAGCAGAGTCAGTTAAATAAAAAAATAAAAATAAAAAAAACTATTGACAGCCCAAATACTATCTATTTTAAATAAAGATGACATTTTTGTGCAAGTCTGTGCAACTCAAAACAATTTTTTAATGAGTTACCTGAATGAAGCAAAAGGTCATGTTACTATTAATGTTTAATTTTAAACTGATTTTCTGATCTGCAAAACTTAGGCAGAATGGTTTTGAATAAAGATCAGTAAATATTGAAAATATTACAGTACATTAAAATAATATGGACTTTATCATACAAAGAGACATTCCTATCCTTGTTGATTATACTTCCATGTTTTTTCGTCTGGTTTGTTAAGAAGCAGAGGATTTGAAACACAATAGGAAAACAAAGTGTAAAATCAACTAATAATCAAAGAATGTATAAAAAATATAAAGTGAGAATTTGCTCCCTATCTAAAACAAGTTTCTTTTCCAAATCCCATGTTTCTTAAATTACAACAATATGTAAGCATTTTCCTCCTCTCCAAAATAAAATATTAAGGAACCTATACCAAACCATGGTAAAGGAAAAAGGTATTTCTTAGCTCCCTTTGAAAAGGAAAACTCATAAAGCAGAGCCATGAAGTGTAGAAAAACAGATCAACATCAGATCCAGTGGTGGCATTCAAAAGTTCTGGTCTAAGATAACAGACATAATAACAGACAAAAAAAAGGATACAGGACAAGAAACCCACCTTCCAGTCCACAATCCCACACCTCCTCTTAAACTTACACTATCTCCTTTTCTTTTTTCAAAATAAAGTTTGGGATATAAGTCACATACCATAAAATTCACTCATTTAAAAATGTACTGTTCATTGAATTTTAGTGTATTCATAGAGCTGTGCAACCGTTACCACTACCTAATTTCAGAACATTTTCATCACCTCAAAGGAGACCCCATAGCCATTAATAGTCGTTCCCCATTCCCCTCTCTCCCCAGCCCATGACAACCACTAATCTACTTTCTGTCTGCATGGATTTGCCTGTTGTGGACATTTCACATAAAGAAATTCATACGATATGTGGATTTTGTGACTGGATTCTTTCACTTAGCCCATTTTCAAGGTTCATCCATGTTGTAGCATGTATCAGTACTACATTCCTTTTATTGCCAAATAATATTCCATTGTATAGATAGATCACATTTTGTCTATCCATTCATCAGTTGATGGACATTTGGGTTGTTCACACTTTTTATTTCTTTGATAACTGATTTGTGTGTGTGTGGCAAAATATATGTAACAAAATTTACAATTTTAGGGGCCAGCCGGGTGGCACTAGAGGTTAAGTTCGCACGTTCTGCTTTGGCGGCCCAGAGTTCACCAGTTTGGATCCCGGATGCAGCCTATGCACTGCTTGTCAAGCCATGCTGTAGCAGGCGTCCCACATACAAAGTAGAGGAAGACGGGCACAGATGTTAGCTCAGGGCCACTCTTCCTCAGCAAAAAGAGGAAGACTGGTGGCAGAAGTTAGCTCAGGGCTGATCTTCCTCAAAAAAAAAAAATTACAATTTTAGCCATTTTTAAGTGTACAGTTCAGTGGCAACAAGTACATTTACATTGTTGTGCAACCATTACCACCATTCATCTCCAGAACTGTTTCATCTTCCCAAACTGAAAATCTGTACCCATTAACCACTAACTCCCCATTCCTGCCTTCCTCCAGCCCGTGGTAACCACCACTCTACCTTCCATCTCTATGAATTTGACACTCTTGATACCTCATTAAGTAGAATTATATATTTATCGTTTTCAGTTGTTTATACTTGTTGACTATTATAAATAATGCTGCTATAAACATTCATGCACTGCTTTCCGTATGGACATATGTTTTCAATTCTCTTAGGTCCTCTTTATCAGTCCCTTAAGAATATATCTGCCTCTTTCTTTGCTGCATCAGCTGAAGTTAGCCAAGATCCATGTTATCCTTTGCCACAGGGAGGAATCTTGTTATATCTGCCCTTTCCTTTTGAAACTAAGTCTGTTTCATTCCCACTCAGGTGAAATAAACAAATTGAGGAGATTAATGAGAGAAGGCTTTTAGAGCAAAGGATGCCCAAACAAATGAGAAATGAGGGCCATAAAAGGTTAGGATGTGCAGCCAGAGATAATGCGCCAGTTCCATAACCAGAAGCTAAACCTCAAATTTCCAATGACTGTTAAGAGAGATTTTAAAAGCCTTCCCATTATTCCTTCACCACTTGGAAATCTGTTGACAAATGGAAAGGTCAAGTCTTCCTAAATCAAGAGCCATAAAAGACAGCAAATGCCAAGTATCTTAATAAGCTTCAAACTCATTAAAGCAAGACCCCTCATCTAAATCATTCTTGGGATCTAGAGGTGGTCGGCAATTCTCCCGTTATCATCCCATGACTCTGGGCACAGCTTCCAGGCCTTTAGCATGCTCTAGACTGCATCATGCTGTATCAGAAATACACCGCCTCCTGCCCAGGGTCCATCATAACGATAAACAATGACAACTGTAATGGCAAAAGATCATTTCTGGAATCATCACATGGCTTTCTTCCTTTCATAAAAATAAGTAGAGGGAGCTGGCTATTTATTATCATGTACAAAAAAGGAAGATATTCCAGTTCAGCAAGATTTTTATCACAGCTAACAACAGACTCTTGCCTCAATAATATAGTAGGAGGACGTCAAAGAAAATGTGAGAGGTTGGGTGGGAGAGAGGAAAAACAGATGTTCTAATTTGTCAGGAATAGATCAAATCATTTCTTTATAGATGGATTTAAGACAAATGCAGCAATAAAATTGCTGCTCCTTTCATCTGAGCCTCTCCACTTATCAACATAAACCAAAGTAAGCTTGAAAGCTAGGCAGGACACGTCAGGCTTTCAGTGAATGGAACAAAAGCACAGAGAAAAAGAGTTCTCCATCCTGGATCCATACTTAATTCGAACAAGATCTCCAAGGAAATCTAGTGCTTCTCAAACTATCTGTGGTAAAGAACTAATTTTCCCCCAATTTATTGTGGCTTAATCTTTTTGTAAAATACAATAAAAATGAATTGCATGGTTTCTTGAATAGGATACCAAAAGCACAAGTAAGCAAAGAAAATATATATAAATTGGACTTCATCAAAATGAAAAACTTTTGTGTTTCAAAGGATATCATCAACAAAGTTAAAAGACAACCCACAGAATGGGAGAAAATACTTGCAAATCAAATCTCTGATAAGGGACTTCTATCTGGAATATATAAAGAACTCCTAGAACTCAATAATAAAAAGACAAATAACCCAAATAACAATGGTCAAAGGACTTAAATAAACATTTCTCCAAAGAAGACATACAAATGATCACTAAGTACATGAAAAGATGCTCAACATCATTAGTCATTAGGGAAATGCAAATCAAAACTATATTGAAATAACACTTCACATAGAGTAGGATGGCTATTAAAAAAAACAGAAAATAAGTATTGACAGGATGTGGAGAAACTGGAACCCTTAGACACTGCTGGTGACACTATAAAATGGTGCAGCCACCTTGGAAAACAGTCTAGCCACTCCTCAAAATGTTATACAAAGAGTTACCATATGATCCAACAATTCCACTCCGAGGTATATATCCAAGAGAAAGAAAATGTTCATACAAAAACTTGTACATGAATGCTCATAGCATCATTATTCACAATAGCCAAGAAGTAGAAATGACCCAAATGTCCATCAATGGATAAATGGATAAACAAAATGTGTATATCCATACGAAATGGATCAAGTACTGACACTTGCTACAAGATGAATGAACCTTAAAAACACTATGTTAAGCGAAAGAAATCAGTTACAAAAGGGCACATATGATACAAATTTTATATGAAATGTCCACAATAGGCAAATTTATAGAGACACAAAGTAGATTAATGATTGCCTAGAGCTTGGAGGGGTTGTAGGGAAAAGGGGAGTGACTGCTAATGGGGACAGGGTTTCCTTTGGTGGTAATGAAAATTTCTAAAATAGATTGTGGTGATAGCTGTACAACTGTAAATATACTAAAAACCGTTGAATATGGTTGAAGTATACCACTTAAACGAGTGAAGTGCAAGATGTATGAATGAATGAATTACAAGAACTGCATCAAAAAATGAACTGCAAGAAAAATGATCACACACTTGGATGTCACAGTAAATGTCAAATTGCTTTAAAAGCTGCTAAATGCTTACTCTCAATTTTCGTAATTACCTCACTGTGGACAGATAACAAACTGTCCATGGGCTAGCATACCAGCCCATCACACACTTTGAGTAGCCCTGATGTTCTGCATTCTCTTATCTATAATGTTCTCTCGACTGAGATATTTAAGCTCCAACTAAGAAATACTAAGATTCAGGAAAAGAGTATAGTTTAGAGGTTGAGTGGAAGTTTTAGATCATGCAAACCTGCATTTGAATTCCAGCTCTGCCAGCTACTTTCTAGCTTCATGGTTTTGTTCTCTTGGATCTCAATTTACTCCTATATACAATTTACATCATCACATTTTACGAGGATGAATGAGACAAACCAAAGTGCTCAGCAAGTGTCAGGCACACAGTATGGGTTCAACAAATGTCATGCATTAGCATCATCATAACCACCTCTTCCTCCTCCCACTCCTTCTCCTCTTGGATCTTTGCTTCCAACCCCATCTTTCTCCAAATCTTTCAGGCCCTAAGGTTCTGGTACTGTTCCACTGCCCCAACACACCGCAACATTTTGCTTCTGATAGCCTGGGAGTTATTCTCCATTCCTCTAAACACAAAAACCTCAAGTTTCCTTTAGGAAACTACCCCTTGCCTTCACTCTCAGTCCAAGTGGTCTGCGGTTGGAGGGTGATCTACTAGCAGCTCCAGGGGCAGGTAACCCCAGTCTAGCCAATCACAGAATGCCATCTCCTCAGGCACAGAGGAGAGCCTGTATGAGCACAAAGGCAACACAGAGGAAAGCAGAATCTAGAGATGAAGAGAAACGGAGCTCTCCAACATCATCTAAGACCCTGGATCCGGCTATATCTTAAAAGTTAGCCCTCACTACCTCTCAGGATTTCTCGGTTACTATCAGCCAAGAATAGTAATTTAATTTTGCTGCCTAATCCAGGTTTCAGGTGGTTTTCTGTCGTTTGCAAACTAAATTGTTTCTTGATTGAAAATCAGCTCCTCACCGAAACCCAAACATGATTTCATCATGGCGGAGGTGAGCATCATCATCAATAGACAGGATGGCCTCTGTCTCAATTTCATTCCAGGGTAAGAATCGATTGTTCAAACTGTTCTTTTCAGTACGGACCACCTGTAAGGAGGAAGGAGAAACACTAACGATCAGTGCTGCATTATAGAACGCAAAACCAAAACTGCCTTTAGGTCAAAGGAGACTGTAGTTAAATTTACTGAATAATTCTGCCTGGTTACATATCACTTGTAAAATCCAGCACATGCCTTTCAGGAATAAAAACTGCCTTATAATTCAGCAAATATATAAGGATTTCACATTTTAAACTTTATTCATTTGCTAACTAATTTTCTTGTGAAAGAAGCTAACGCTGAGGATTATTTTACATATGTGATAAACACAGTCTAGGGAAATTAAAAGTAACTTTCCCAGGAGAACACAAGGTGGCAGAGTAGAACTGAGAGTCCCAGCTCTGGGATCCCCAGTCAGCTCGTAAACGTTAAAACCAAACTGTCAAATCCCTTGAGTCTAGGTCACTTCTGACTCCCAATTTTAACGCCCTTTTTTGGTATTAAAAAAAAAGTAGTCCATCCAGTTGAGGTTAATTATTTCACTTTTGCAATTCCTACCTGCAGCACTGACTACACATATAAAAGCTTTTTCTTTCAAAGTATACCCAATTTAGTACCAACAGCTTCTGTGTCCACAACAAATCCCAAGACAAAGAATCTCTATCCAAAGTGACCCATATACACAAAGCAATAGTTTCTTCATAAAACAAAGATTAGTGCCCAAACAGAACTACATTACAATAAAAATATTTATTTAAACCATGTCTCAGATAAGAATAGTTTACTACAATGTAGGTAGTAGCTTTGTTACTCACCTTGCCTCCTAATGCTCAGATAAACAGGGTGACCATACTTGGTACTTTGATAGCTCATTTGATTTGTACAGTATCTATATCTAATTAATCCAACTAACAAGGAGCCATCATTTTATTCTCAAAAACCAGAAACAGAGAGAACTTCTAGAGGAATCATCTTTCTAGAAAGCCAGGAAGGGTCATCTCACTTTCAACAGAACGTTTTAGTTGTACTGAGGACGACCTCTACCTAGCATGATGAATGCAATTATATCCGGGGCCTAAGTTTATGAATGGTTTCACTCCCATGACTCATGAGTACTGCCTCTTCCTCTTAAAACAGTCTTTCTCCTAATCTTCTACCAAAATTATTCTCCCCCTGGAGACCCAGGTCAGATGCCTCCTTTTACTACCCTCCTTGTCAAAATTAATCACTTCTTCTATGTTCTGAAACAGAATCCTCATACCTCAATTAATTCATTCCAGCACACTAAGGATCCAATTAGTTCAGAGTTAGAAGAGCCTTGGAGATCATATGGTCCAACTCTCACTTTATACACGGACAACTGGCAACAGCAGAGCTAGACTCTAACTCGTACCTTCTAATTCCAAATCAGTCTTTTTCTGCTAAACTTACGTTAAACTTATAAATCTAATCAAACCAAAGCCCCACAGAAAATGCATTATTAAATGGTGTACACCATCAAGAGAGAAAAATGCTGCCAAATAAGAGCACAAGAAATAGTTTATCACTTAGAACGTTTACTTAAAGAGCTTTTAAAGACTTCACCTCAGCCCCAGAGGAGTTCCTCCCAAGTCAAGACAAGGAAGGATCTGGAACAGATTTGCTACTACAGAGAAGAGATGTCAGAGCCAAGCAACAGACATAGAAATCCATCTTGCCCTGCAGCATGTTTGACCAGTACAAAAATCCCTGAGCTTGTAGCCTAGGTCTCCCAACGTCAGATTGAGCAGTGACAGAGCAAAGGCACTGAGGCCTGGGTCAGGGAAAAGAGAGAAGGAAGGAGGGGGAGACAGCCAAGTACTCACCATACTAGCTGCGGGCTCCATCCCCAGGGAGTAGGAGAGTGGCCAGAAGCAGAAGAAGCCAAATGCCAACCTCAGCAGTGGCAAAAAGCCATCTATCTTAAGACATACCCAATTTCAAATATATTAAAATGTAAAATAATGTCCACCTTAGAATCAACGGGATAGTAGCTGTTCACTCAAATGCCCCCAACAAACTACCCTCAGATCATTCATTTGACTTTCTGAACACACTTCGCATTCACTTAAAACAGAACTGCAACTCTGCCAGTTCAGATGAACAAAGCTGCCCTTCAACTCTGGCAGTGAATCCACACATCTTACAATCTAGTAGCAAATCCACATAGCTTACAATGAATAAAAAAATAATAGAAAAATCCAAGTCTTGAATATTCTATTGTAGATTAACAATTTTGTGGGTTCATCACCAGGATTATCTACAGCAAAATTAGTAATCCAGGATCACAGCACAGAGCTTTAGTACTCAAAGTGTGATCCCAAGACCAGCAGCCAGGGCCTCACCTGGGACTCTTACAAATGCAGAACTGCAAGCCTACCCCAAACCTACCAAGTCAGAACCTGCGCGCCCACAAGATCCCCAGGTGATTCCTATGGACACTGAATTTCGAGAGGCACTAGAACAGAGGAAAAAGCATGGATTTGTAGTCAACCAGACAAGCCTGAGTTCAAATTCCAATTCCACCACGTACAAGAGGTGTGAACGTAAGTAGGCAACCTCTCTGCTAAATCAACAGAGCACCAAGTTGTGTGGAAAATCTGAAGTTGTTTATTAGCCAAACTTAATCCTATAAACAACTGAATGCTTAATCTAAAAATAAGAAACGAGGAAAACTAAAATGATCATGATTTGATACCTAGAGCTTATCCGAAATTTTTGATACAATTTACAAAGTAAATCAAATCAAAAGGACCTACTTGTTCTTTGGAAGACTCAGAGCTGAAGGCCGAACATCAACTGTGTTTTGGCCTAGATTTCACATCCAGTTTTTTGAGCAAGTTTAAAAAGCCCATTAAGAGGCAAATCCATTAAGAACAACTATTATAGATTCCAGAAATACAGTGTGCGTACTACCTCTCCTCATCCTGGCACAACTCCTCTCGGGATGACAGCAAGATTTTCAGGATTAGGGAACTGAAGCAACAGCCGTCCGAATAAAAGAAAAGTTTTGCAAGATTCACAGAAACACAACATCAAGTACTGCAACAGCTTATCTGTGGCTGGCTCACAAACAACCATAGCCAGTAAGTCTGCCTGAAGAATTTAGAGCAGCAGCTCTCAATTAGGAGTGATCTTGCCCCCCAAGGGACATTTGATAATGTCTGTGGACATTTTCAGTTGTCACAATTAGGGGGGTGGGTGAGCTACTTGCATCCAGTGGACAGAGTCCAGGGATGCTGCTCAATCCTAACAATGCACAGGACAGCCCCTACAACAAAGAAGTGTCCAGTCCAAAATGTCACTGGTGCCACTGTTGAGACACCTGATTTAGAGTCAACCACAGGAGAGAGTAAAGCAAACTTTAGAGTAAATGTAGTTCGTTATTCAAGGACTTTTTCCTCATAACCAAAAAGAGATTTCTGTCCTTATAAATTTTGCAAATACAAACTAAAATTAAGTGGGGTGGGGGAGGGGGTCGGCCTGGTGGCACAGCGGTTAAGCGTGCATGTTCCGCTTTGGCAGCCTGGGGTTCGCTGATTCGGATCCCAGGTGCAGACATGGCATTGCTTGGCACGCCATGCTGTGGTAGGCATCCCACATATAAAGTGGAGGAAGATGGGCATAGATGTTAGCTCAGCGCCAGTCTTCCTCAGCAAAAAGAGGAGGATTGGCAGTAGATGTTAGCTCAGGGCTAACCTTCCTCAAAAAAATAATTAAAATTTTTAAAATAAAAAATAAAATTAAACGGGGGGGGGAAGGGAGCTTTCTTCTAACTGGTTTGCTTCAAAGCTATAGCGCTTAATGGCTAGACAAAAGCTGAGCAAACCAATGTTGATCCATTCTGGCACCAAAATCAGAAGGACCAAAGGACTCAAATATTTGTAATGCAGACATGCAGATCATCACCGGCCTCTAAGAGTCTGAAGAATAGGAGATCAACCATGAAAGAAATGAGTCAACCAGAAGTAGTATGTCATCTTTAGGAAATATTCTCATTTTTGTTATGTTTTGTTTAAAACCAGGCTCCCTCCTTTCCTTAACATTGGCCATTTTTTCATGCCTTATGATTACACCTTAATAACTTGTGAACATGAGGACTGACTTTCAAGTTAATGATTTTAATTACTGGTATGACACTGACCAGAAAGTAGAGCACAGTGCCTGGCATACAGTAGATGTTCAACAAATGTTTCATAAATGAATGAACAAACCAATGAGTAGGAAACAGGATCTAATTTAGCCCTGTCCATTCTATTTTCAGAATATGGAATAAAAGACGAGAAGTTCATATATTAAAATTATAAACATTTGATACACTGAAACCTCTTAGTATTTAATTTAATTTTCCATAGAAAAAATTCATCAACCTACAACAATCAAGTCAGGAGCAAAGCTCACTAAACATTCATTTTTCTTGTTTCACGTACAATGCTCCTTGATGATGCTCCACTCACTCTTCTGTTCATCATTCAGTTCATCTGTTTATCATTCATAAAAGCCTTGACTTTCTCTCATTGCACCTGGTTTCTCATCACAGTGGAACAGTACAGCAGGCATGGCCTAAAACGCTACCATACGCAAATATATGCAAGTGTATGCATGATCAAAAACTAATTAGTAACTTCAGTTAACATTCAACTTGGTTCCAGAGGAATTCTGGAGTTTATGAATGATAAAAGAACTACTACTTCTTCTAGTATGTTAACAAGGCATTTGTCTTCTAAATCCAGGCAGAACTAGCAAATCCACATGAATCAGCAAAGTATCAATTCACAACATAAATATTTAACTAGCCATCATGATAAGTTTGATTCCCAATTGATAGTTCGCAAATATCTCTTAATATCTAAGGGATCGAATGTAAGTAGTTATTGCCATTAACAAGAAACAATGAAACAATTTAGTAAGAGACAGTTGCTCAAGTGAAGCAGAATAATGAATGTGGATTCAAATGGAAGAACTACCTAAATATGGAATCTTTTTCAGCAGCTCATGACTAGCCATAGGCAGGTCTTTGAAGTTGGTAGGCAAGAAAAATAGGATATGAAGAGATTAAGTGAATTAAACCAAGTCACAAAGTAGACTAAGAATAGACAACACAAAAAGGTAGAACATCCCTGAGAAGCATAAAATTAGAAAATGTATGTGGAAAATATAAAGCGCCATACAACTACATAATGCCACTTACTAAATTCAGCAATTTAAATACACTTATAATGTTGTCCTTTTTCTCTTTAAGATCAACGTTTGCCCAGCCATCCCCAACAGTCTCCAGTCTCCAACAATACACACATGCACAAGGCACTTCTGTAATGAATCCACTTCTGAGAATGAACCTTATGTCAAGCCTCATACAGGCAATAAAGGTAAACAGCAACTACCTTTTATCCTCCACCCTGCCCTGTCCTCTAACTTAAAAAGGTAACCCATCATAGAGCTTGGGAATCAAGAAAATGAGATCGAAAAGGAAGCACACAGTCATGTGTACATACTTGTGAGGAGCACGTGAAATAAAGCTTGAGGTGATTGGGTGGAGAGGTGATCAAGAGAAGAGAGGACAACTGAAACAGAAGGAACATTTAAACTTCTTGATTTTTCAAGAGACTCATTCAATAAACACTAAGTGGTGGGGGCAAAAAAGTCAGGAAATGCAAAGAATGAAGGGAAAGAACAAGAAGGTAACACAGTGAATTGATTTTCTGTTTATAACTTTAAATTTGGGTCTAATGCAGTATAAAAAATAGTAATATGTTTTAGGTTATAAGATAAGTCTGTTCTAACTTATAAGAAAAAAAGTTACCAATGATCCTTGTGAAACTGAAGGCAAAATAGCATAGGTTAGAGGTTCACCATCAAATGAGAGAATGCATGTAAAGAGCATGACACAGTGCCTACCTAGCCCATAGAAAACGCTCAAAACGGTTAGCAATTATTATAACATGAGATTAGTACAACTTCGTCCTATTTTAATTTGTAAATATTTATATATAAATATATATATAACCTGTGCCTTTCCAAGAAATTTAGATTTTGATTTGATAAAACAGAAAAATATACAATCAACTATGGTCAGAAGTCCTAACACTTACATTCTAATTTAGGTATTAATTAGTCAAGTGACCTAAAGCAATAAAATTCTCTCAGTTTCAGATTCCTTACTTTGAATTAGTAAAAAGAGTACATATAAACTAAGAGGGGGAGACATTACCTAAAGAACTGATTTGCTGCAATTAGTAAGCCATTTATGCAATGTCACTTTTCAGCAATTCCTTTGTACATCTATAATTTTTGCTATTAATTTCTGATTTCTGATAGCTTTGTTTTACATAATTCTCCTTCACTGCCATGCAGCCCATTCTCACAGAAAAAGATAACTATAGTTATAGCCACAAAGTTATTAGATAAAATAATGTCAAATTAAAAAAAAACCCACCCAGATACACTAATACCCTGTGAAGTCTACCAAACTTTGTACAATCTTGGACCTAGAGAAACTGGACAAGTTTTTTCCTGTTAGCTTCTCTCAGAAATCACAATTTTAGGAAATTATCATCTGATAATTCAAGTAATATTTTTAAAAGTAGAGTGAACATAGATAAAAAATAAAGAGTATCAACTTTCTAAGGAATAAGGCTTTAGAATTATCTCTACTCCTGCTTGAGGTCCAGCCAGAAGTAAAGCCTTTAACAGCCTGATAGGCAGAGGCCCAAGCCCGAATATTAATGACGCTGAGTTTACTACACAGCCAGTTTCTCTTCCAGTCTTCTTTCTTTTTTCCCTTACTAGACTGCTGGGGAAACAGTATTCAAATAACTACCCTGGCATGACATTAAGTTCCAAAAACAGAACTCTTCTTGTTCAATTCTAACATCAAGGGCTGGGAGGGAGGGAAAAGGGCAGTGAAAAATAATCTTGTATCTCTCTAGTTTTCATTTGGAAAAAATGGTGCATTCTGGCCTTGCCACTTCCACAGAGAACCTGGAGTCTTCTAGGGAGTGTGGTATGCTTATCTCTGAATTCAGCATCTCCACCACTACTGCCCTGGTCCAAGCTACCAACACTCCTCACATAGGCTACTATAATAGCTTTTTAACTGTTTCTGCTCTTTTCCCCAGAGTCACACACATATCATATTACTCCCTGCTGAAAACTCTCCAATGGCAACCTAACACACTTAAAATAAAATCTAGAATCCTTACCATGGCCTAAAGTGCTAGCTTCTGCCTTCTCCGACTTCCTTTCAAACTCTCCCCTCAATCACTCCACGCTAGATACACTGAGTATTCTTGCCAGGTCTTGAACAGGACAAGCTTCTTGCACTTGCCATTCTCTGTACAGTCCTCCAGAATTTACATGGCCCATTCTCTCACTTCATTCAAGCTTCTGCTCAAACGTTACCTCTTCAAAGAAGCCTTCTCAGGCAGTCTGTGTAAATTAGCTATACCCTTTATAGAGAAGAGAAAAGTCAAGAATTGAGGGACTAGCTGTCACAAGACTATCTGAGAAATGAGTGAGTCTATAGTGCGAAGATGCACAATGTGTTGAGTGAGCAAGACTACACTGTTAACTGAAAGATATCCCCTTCATAACCAGCCCAAGTTCTAAAATTCCAAAAGAACAGATTTTGACGTTCTCATTTCCACAGAATGCTCCAAGAAGGACACTCTATTTGATGTGTTAACTGGCCAGAGTAAAGTAAATAACTCAAACCAATATTTTAAGTGGGACTATGTATCAAAAAGAGATCACTTGGAGGTTTCTGCCTCCAGGATGGCTGAATAAGCTCCTACCAGACCCAGTACTCCTGTAGATGGTAACTATAAACTCCAGACAAAAATACCAAAAAAGCAATTGCCTGAAGGCACAACAAACTATGGAGCAGAGCTGAAATTTAGGAATGAAATACCAACACGGGGAGAATCACTGTTGCTTTTATTCTGGGAGTAGGCCAGAGTCAGTACCATGCAGGAGAGCTTAAACTTGCACACAACATCCAAGTCTTTCTGGCCTGAAGCATAAGAGGAAAGAGTATGGGGCAACCACAGCCCAAGGAAAGAAAGAAGATTCCAGAAAGGAGACAGCCAGATAGAGGGAGCTCTAAGTTCTGTGTACAAACTGCCCAGTCTCTGACCAACCCCTAAGCCATGCATGCTTGGTGCTGTTTCTAAGCAGACCAGCTGAAGATTAAAGGACTGAACTCCCATTTGAGTTGCCATTCAAGAGACAGACCTTACAGTTTGAGTCTAACCAAATTAATTGTCTGCTCAAACTAAAATATCAACACTTTTCAGAGAAATAAAACAAAATCCAGTCTTCACAACGTAACACTCACAATGTGTAGGGTTTAATACAAAATTGTTTAATGTACAAAGAACCAGAAAAACATGACCCAGTCCTCAAGAAAAAGGAAAATCAATGAAAACAAATCCCAAAATGACCCACGTTAGAATTAGCATTGATGTTAAAGTAGCTACCATAAAGCAGCACAAAGTGGCCATGCTAAAGTAGCCAGCATACTTCATATGCTAAATGAAGTAAAGTATCCTCAGAATGGAAAAATAAAGACAGCAATAGCAAAGAAACAGAAACTATTATTTTAAAAAACATGGAAATTGAGGAACTGGAAAATACAATATCTGAAATTTAAAATTGACTGGATAAGCTTAAGAGTAGACACAAAAGTCAGTGAACTGGATGACAGATCAAAAAAAATTATCAAAACTGAGGAAGATAAAAAAAATATTTAAAAAAATGAACAGAGCTACTGAGAACTGTGGGACAATATGAAAAAGTCTATGACACATATATTGGAGTCCCCAAAGTAGAGGAGGGAAAGAATGAGGCATAAAAAATATCTGAATAATCAATGAAAATTTCCAAAAATATGATGAAAAACATAAACTGATAGATTCAAAAAGCTTAGTGAACCATAATCAGAATATAAATCAAAAGAAAACGAACGCAAGACATATCATAGTCAAACTTCTGAAAACCAAATATAAAGAAAAATTCTTGAAAGCAGCCAGAGAAAAACAACACTTTACGTACACGGAAACAAAAATTTGAAAAAGTACTGACATATCGTCAGAAACAACGGAGGCCTGGAAGCAGTGGAACATCTTGAAAGTGCATGAAAGTGGGGGTCCCCAAGGTATAATGGAGTTTTTCAAAAGACCAGCCTTCAAATCCCTTGGCACAATACTACTGTACATTTGACTTCCATTAGATATTCTTTGTTGTTACCCTTCAGGAGCTAAGGAATCTGACTCAACTGTTTACAAAACAGGCAACAGAAAGACAATCTCTGTATGACTCCACTCATACATGTAAGTTAAACATGTAGACAAAGAGAACAGATTAGTGGTTACCAGGGGAAAGGGGGGGTGGGGGTTGGGCACAAAGGCTGAAGGGATGCACGTACAACATGACTGACAAACAGTAATATACAACTGAAATTTTACAAGGTTGTAAACTATCATAATCTTAATAAAAAGTAAAAAAAAAAAAAACAAAGGCAACAGACAGACAGCAGTTGCCCACTATCACCACCTCTGTTCAGCAGTCCCACACCATTCAGATGAGAGATCTGCTTCAACTGGTGGCATTTGTTCCATCTCTGGGCAGAGTCCTGTCACCTTGCCCAGGCCCTATTCAATTTAAACTGAAATTCTCTTTACATAAAGCATTTGAGGAAGGAATGTCCAAGAATGGTGGTAGTGAAGATCACATTTACTCTAAGCCAGATCTGACGTAGCTCCCCTTTGTTATGTAAATAGTAGAAAAGAATGAGAAATTTTAATACATATATCCCAGTAGGTACTCCTAATACAATCTCTCTCTACTTAAACACTTCGGGTTCAACAGATTTCACAGCTTACAAATATGTGGCATATATGCCTATGGTTAGATGGGAACCTGAGCATAAGAGAAGCACAAAGCACGCAGCATTTTCTGAAATGGCGTGCAGGTTCCTGGGTTGATTCATTTAGCCAATATGCTGATTTCATTTTCCCTGAAGGACTGGAATCTGAGAGACTGCCTGGGAACCACCCTCCCCCTGCTAATTTTATAAAGACCTGTTAACTATAATGTAATGGATAGGGTAAGTCTGCATCCTAGGTGGAAAAACCACTCTGAGATGTCTCATAATGCTGCCATTTTTCCACAGGGGAGACAGCTGCCAGTCTCTCTCAAGCCTGATACCTGGGCATGTTGGCTCTATGCCTAATAGGTCCGTAATTCAACTGCTGCCCAAAAAACCTGCATAAATAGAAAGCATAGTCAAAATATTTAGAGAATGGAGTGAAATTCTCCAGCTTGAAACTGTTTCCTCTTTTTCAGAAGAACTAGAAAAAACCTGTATCACTAATATGAGCAAGCTATTCAGAATGGCCTCCCATTTGGAAAGTTTCTGGCATTTTCGAACAAGGCATTGTATTATTGCAACGAGCCACCCAGTAATCAAAGAGGACTACTTATTTCCCACCAGAGTTAAAAGAAAGGATTAGTTCTGGTAAGTTCTCTGATGAATTTCAGTTATTGTTAATAAAGGTGGCATCAGCTTCTCTACATCCCTACCAAATTCAAAGAAAACTCAGGAAAAACAGAAAACAAAGGCTGCTTTATGATTCTATTTGAGTAGCATCTACCTTTCACAGAATAAATGCTTTTTAAAAAATTTCAATGACATTCAAAAAGTTGTAATTGAGAAAGAAAAAAAGTGAAATTTAAATTTACCTGGGAAGGTCTATAAACAAATCTCCCCACTTTTCTTAATATACAAGATAAATTCTAAGATCAAATTTTTTGCAACCCTACACAGTCTTTGAATAGCTTCAGATTACAAATTCAACTAAATAAAATATAAGAAAAGATTAGAGCAGTAATAAGCAACTAGCAACAGTAATAAGAAAGAAAACTTAAAACAAAGATTTTTACAGGAGAAAGTAAGTAGTAACAGCTGTGACACAAAGGGAAATTATGTAGCAGATACAAGAGCCTTTATCAGAGAAGTGTGTGAAAGCTGTCCGTAACAGGCAGAATATCTATACTGCCTTCCATCTCCTTTGACATGAAGGGATAAGAAAGAATCAACCATTGGGCACCTTTCTAGATTCCTTACTTGTATTATCTTAGACTTCTTTTTAATCCCGAAGTCGAAGAAGTTAAGTAATTCATCAAAGATCACAAAATGACTATTTATTCACAGGTCTGTGTCACTCCCAAACACATACTTTTCTATCATACCATGCTGCTGCTCAGAAAATATTTCTCATGAATTAGTTCCTCAATGAAATAATTTTGTTTAAAACTGGTCTAGCCCAAGTATTCCCCTTCCAGAAAAATTCTTCCTTAAAACTACGCTAATTTTCTTAAGCAATGCATGGCCCATCAGATCTTGCCCTTCTTTGCTACTTTTTTCTGTAAAGTACCTGTGCTGCAGGGTAAGTGGTTGGCAGTTTGCTTAAGACTTGCTCTAAGGCCTCATATTTAAGAGAAATGGGTAATCTCATAGATTGCCAAATTTACATCAGAAAGTGGATAAACAAAGTATTCAGAACTAAAGCCCTATCTTGCATATTTGGCTATTATTTTTCCTGGAAAATATAGCATCCTAACCATGACAGATGGAGTAAAGAACAAGAAAGAACCTGCAAGAGACTATAAAAAGAGGTTCAGGATCTCCAACTCCCAAATATCAAACCCTGACTTCAGTGTTCCAAAAGACTTCTATGATATCCTGGTAAAGGAATGACAGAGGTCTCCCTCAATCTTTGGGAGGTGATTAAAACTGCAGCTTCTGGAATCAGGTATAGTATAGGTCAGCTCCTCCATTACTAATCATGACCTTGGGCGAAATAATTAACCTCTCTGGGGCCAGCCCAGTGGCGTAGCAGTTAGGTTTGTGTGCTCCTCTTTGGTGGCCCAGGGTTCAGCAGTTCAGATCCCGGGTGTGGACCTATGTACCACTTATCAAGCCATGCTGTGGCAGGTGTCCCACATATAAAATAGAGGAAGATAGACACAGATGTTAGGTCAGGGCCAATCTTCCTCAAAACAAAACAAACAAGCAAACAAAAAATAAGTAACCTCGTTAAGCCTGGTTCCATAGATATAAAAAGAAAAAAAATCATAATAATGATATAAGTTCTATAAATGCTAAATTATAGTGTCTAGATGGTACGCGCTTCTTAAATGTTATCTTTTCATCATCATTATCACCATCAACATCTTTATTATGACACAGAAGAAGTCTATAGGGTAACTGAAGGGGTTTTATAAACTTTCTGGGGCCAGCATCACTTTCAGTTTTGGAGAGTCTTAGAAGATTTAGGAAGTAAGCAGCAGAGATGGAAGTGGCAAGGCCTGAAAGAACTGAAAAAGAAACAAGCAGAAACTTCATAGGGAAAGAATCTGTATAGGTTAAAAAAAAACTATGTGCGTATATATACACATACACATATATATATGGAAAAGGGATTCAGAGTGAAACAGTATCTCATGCAACAACTCATTTTTCTATTACCATGATGGGGACGCCAATGTCAGGCCACAGAAGGTCCTCTGATGGTAGCTTGGGAGAATTCCACACCACCACCACCTTATTCAGGTAAGGGAGGCCATTCAATCTCTCTAAAGAGTTCATAAGCACTTCCTCCCGCTCATAAGTCAACATCACTACTGTGAACTGTTCTCGTGGAACATTGCCTCCAAGTGCTGCCTGAAACTCCTTGCCAGAACCCCCAGCTCCACCACCAATAGGCCGAAATCCAGTCCCTGAACCCAAGAATTTGGCCTCTGAGGGCAACACAGGGTCAAAGGGTGTGTGGGGGAAAAGATGGAAAGGCCCTGGAGCAGAGTTCCAGCTGCGGTAAAAGTCAGTGACAGTCAAAGTAAAGTTGCGGAGGTATTTTGGCGAGGCATAAGGTGGCTCCGTTTCTACTGGCCCCAGGTCCAGGTCCCCATTGTCAGCCATGTTGGGATCAGTTCCAGCCGCCTTGCCTGAACGATGGGGGATCTCAGCTGCTGCCTCTTCCCGGATGGGAGCGGCTGGGATCTGTATGCGAGTCCTAATCATAGCCAGTACAGTATTAAAAATACTGTCAGCAGTCGAGAAGTAAGTCTCCCAGAGAAATCGGCCTTGCCGCCTCATAGCCAGTAGGTCACTATCTGAGAGACTTCGTAACAGGAAGTGAACCTCTGTAACACGTGGCTTTGGCACCACCAAGGCTGCCTCATTCCACTGCAGCATGTCCTGGTAAGGAAGCTGTACTTGCTCCCCCAGTACAACTGGGACAGCACCAACTTCCAAGGCTTCAAAGAGCCGTGTTGCACACCCAGATGAAATAACCAAGTGAGGGTCCCCAGGAGTGATAATGAGGGCAAAGGTAGAAAGCTTCAGTAATTCTAAGCGGTCCTCCCGCTCCCCACACAGTGCCCACTCAGTAGGCAGACTGGGTTTTGGCTGGTTTTTGCAGGTAAATTCTACCAGGACCTGATCTAGCTTGCTATCTTGTACAGCCTTTAGGGTAGCAATGATACGATCGTCATAGTCAGCTGGAGGGTCACCCTCCATTTCTTCTTCAAAGGAGCGGGCCTCCTGAAGGCTGGATCTCAGTGATTCAATCTTCTCACCCTGAAAGGTAAAGAGATATTTCCGCTTAACTGGCACCTGTGGTGGGATTTCCATGAAGTTGGGCTCAGACATGGCATGGACTAGTGGCGATACTACCAAGTCAAAGCCAGGTCTGTACTGGGCAGCATAGAAAGTGGACTGGGCCACCATGGCACGGCCTGTGCTGACATTATATAGTAAATTCTGTGTATCTGACTTCCGTGACAGATTGATGATAACATGGTTGTGTCCATCTGTCCGCCAATATGGTAGAGAATACAACTGCTTCTCAAGTTCAGCAGGCCGCAGCACTACTGGCTCCTGCATTTCTCCCACTAATATCACATAAAGGCAGGCAATGTCTGCATTTTCTGTAACATAAACGTTGGCTCGTGCTGTAGCCTGAAAAGCTTGCTTGACCAAGGGATCCAGGTAGCTGCCAAAGGCAAACTGGTCACTGTCATAAACATAGACTGGAAAACCAGAGGTGAGAGGGCAACGAGAATAATCAAAACAATTGTGCAGCCGGCAACCCCGCAGGACCTTTGGGGGAGGAAGGCCAGCATCATCCTTCTCTGGGAGCAATCGGATGGGCAGAGAAAGTTTGGGCTGATTTTGGGCCATCAGCTCTTTGTAAGAATGCTCAGTCTGGCTAATGACATTCTTAAGCTGAAGCAGGTCCTGCTTGGCATTCTCAATACTCTTCTTACAGGCTTCGATCTTCAGATTCAGCTTGGCAATTTCACTGTTGAGCTCTTGCCGCTTGGCTTCCAGCTGCAAGAGCTCTTCACTTACAGACTCACGGATTCGGCAAAGATCCAGCACGTGCTTTACTTCGCATAGCTCACTACCAGCCCGTGGGCCAAAAATCCGCTTGCCTGCCTCATCAGCCTCATCCAGAGTGGTGAGATAATAGTGAGCAATGAGGGGGAAGAAAACCAGAATGATGAAGAGTGTAAAACTGAGCCACGTGAGTCGGATACGGTTGGACCACCGTAACATACAGGTTTGACCTCCATTCCCCACTCCCCCATTCCGCAACATGGTATAGCCCGTCATGAGTTCCTTTGTGGCTCTTGCCCCCTCTGATCACGTTGGGTCACTCGCCATAACCATGAGTTTCAATTAGACAAAACTCAATCTCTTTTCACTCAGAAGTTTCTGTAAGAGTCAGTGTGCTCCCTGCACAAGGCACCAAATAGAATGGAAATTTCATTTTCCTCAGCTGTAATTGAAATGGTCTCTGACTCTATTCCAGCAGATTTTGAGTTCTGGTTGTTGACCAAAGAACACATCCTTAATCTTTATTAAACGATAAAAGGTACCACACTGTTGATGAGATGAAAGGGAAGAGGTCCCTGATGATGACACCCAGGAAAAATACCCTGGAATTAGACAGACTTTTTCAACTGCCATAGCTCTTGTTCCTTGCTTTTGCTGACCAACCAATATGCATAGTTACTATTCACAGTTCTAAAGTAGCTATTTAGAACACAAATGAGTGCCAGCCTCTTAACGATGTCATTGCCAACAATCAGGCCTGCAAGAGAAAGAGAACCATGTCAGTCTTGAAGAGATTATGTTTCACAACTTTGCCCTCCCCCAGTACATTTCTAGAAAAAACTTAAATCTTATAAGATGGAACAATGGTTGGAACATTGATGTGTGTCTCACAGAATATTTTAAGTTCAATGCAGGTTTTGTTTGGTATGGATATTTTACTTGTGGTTAATAAGAAATGGATGAGGATATGTGTCCAAAAACAGCTTCAGTTTTTACACACACACACCTTCTTCCTATTTAAGTGGATACAGAGCAGCATTAGAGCCCTACAAAATGATGATCAACTACATTCAACAGAGGGCAAAGATGTTTGCAACAATCTGTATTCCAGACTTAGGCATCATCTTTAGATGAAAAGAAACACCTTCCTATCCAGTCTTGGTAGCTATGTTCATTCCTGACATGAAAGTCTCCTTTTGAAGCACTTTAAAAAAAAAACGAAAAAGACTCTGTGAGCAGCTCAATTTGTTATATTCAGTGTTGAAAAGAGCTGAAGAGAACTCTTTTGATTTTTACCCAGTAGTAGATGCAGTAATCCAGAGACAAAACGTATTTTCCAGTTTGCTTCTCATTTATCTTCTGTTAGCAGACATCATGCACTCCTTCTTAAAATATAAATAGTAACTTGTTCTTTTAGAGAGAACACTATACTTAGAAATGAGGGGCATTATTTCCTATCCTTTGGAGACAGATTTGCTATTAGACGTTATGCCTCAGCGTCCTAATCTTCCAAAACAAAGATAAGTGTATGGAGATGATAATAAATTTTGTTGCTATGAAAATAAAGGGTAGAGGATGTGAGGGTATTTTAGGCTAATAAATCTTGAGACGACATTCCCAGTCCTGTTCTTAGGAAACTTTACTATCACAGGCTACAAAAGCTTTTCACTTGCTTTCACCTAAAACTCAGCATACCCAGAACTGAATTCATAATATTCTGTGCCAAAGAGTACTCTCAATTTCTTTCAGTAATTTCTTCCAGAAGGTATTTACCATACTCTTAACATGTCTAAGACATGCTTAGTGAGAGAATCTGTAACGTAAAATAATCCTTGACCTCATGGAATTTCCTTTAGCCTAAGAGATAAGATAGAAACACACAGCAAGGGTACTACTACCAGGCAGTATAAAACGAGTAGTGCTTCACAGATGCTCCCTCCCTAGTGGAACCTTTGGTTAAAGATGTATAATTGTTAAAGGTTTGATAGAGTCTGCTCTCCCTTTAAATAAAAATAAAAATAAAAAGTTGATAGTGTTACAAAAAGGCTTGAGCAATTAGAGCAAGAGATAAGGACAACAAAAACCAAAAAATATTGATCATGCAAAAACCTAAATTTAGACGAGCTAAACTTTGATAATTAACCTGACCAAACATCCCAAAGAATGTAGGTCAATATTTCTAAAACATTATCCTTTTAACTCAAGCGTTAAAATCTTTTTGTTTTCAAAAGAATATTCTCTGTACTTTTGATCAAATCGTTAAGAAAGAAAGAATGGAGTGGAGGGAAAAAAAGAAGGCATAATCAAGGCAATTCAGCTGACTCATTCCCTCCTTACCGTAAGTTTCAGGATCCTTCCTTTCTCTGACTCATGTAGCATTACACGATTTCTTGAAACAGTGAACTTCGGGGCTTGCTCTCCTGATAGAAAACAGAAAAGAGGCACGCTATTAGAAAAATACTCGAAACCCTTTAAAGGTGCTATTAAAGAATTTATTTATTGTTCACTAGGAAAAAGCTCCTCTTATGCACATAAGGCGATGATAGAATTTAATGTCCAAACACAGACACTCTTTTAAGTGAAAAGGGGTAGTATTAATAAATACACTGGGACAATAGGCATACACTCAAAGGCACCCTTGAAGGCAAACCATCCAGATATATGGCTACCTATTTATATGCTCTAAGAGGCAATAAACCAAAACACGAAAACTTAGGAAAGTCCTTACCTTTCAGAAGTATATTCTGAGATATTTAGAGAGGAAATGATTTATTTGGGATTTGCTTAAAAATAAACACGATGAGGGTGGTGAGCAGTGTCTGGAGGTATAGATGAAAGATTAGCCACAAGCTAACTGCTGCTGATACCGAATCATGGGGATACATGAGGGTTTATTATACTATGTTCTCTGCTTTTATGTATGTTTGAAACTTTTCTTATTAAAAACTCAAAAATATATTACAGAGTCTAGCCCTCTATCACCACTCTTATTTAACATAGTACTGGAGGTCCTGGCCAGAGCAATCAGGCAAGAAAAAGGAATAAAAGGAATCCAAATAGGGAGGAAAGAAGTGAAACTCTCGCTGTTTGCAGACGATATGATCTTACATATAGAAAACCCCAAAGAATCCATTGGAAAACTCTTAGAGGTAATCAACAACTACAGCAAAGTTGCAAGGTATAAAATCAATTTGCATAAATCAGTAGCATTTCTATATTCTAATAACGAACTAACAGAAAAAGAACTCAAGGACACAATACCATTCACAATCACAACAAAAAGAATAAAATACCTCGGGGTAAATTTAACTAAGGAAGTGAAGGACCTATAGAATGAAAATTACAAGGCCTTTCTGAGAGAATTGGATGACGACATAAGGAGATGGAAAGACATTCCATGTACATGGATTGGAAGAATAAACATAGTTAAAATGTTCGTTCTACCTAAAGCAATCTACAGATTCAACACTATCCCAATCAGAATCCCAATGACATTCTTTACAGAATTAGAACAAAGAATCCTAAAAAGGGGCAACAAAAGACCCCGAACTGCTAAAGCAATCCTGAAAAAAAAAGAACAAAACGGGAGGCATCACAATCCCTGACTTCAAAACTTACTACAAAGCTACAGTAATCAAAACAGCATGGTACTGGTACAAAAACAGGTGCACAGATCAATGGAACAGAATTGAAAGCTCAGAAATAAAACCACACATCTATGGACAGCTTATCTTTGACAAAGGAGCTAAGAGCATACAATGGAGAAAAGAAAGTCTTTTTAACAAATGGTGCTGGGAAAACTGGAAAGCCATATGTAAAAGAATGAAAATTGACCATTCTTTTTCACCATTCATCAACATAAACGCAAAATGGATCAAAGACCTAAAGATGAGACCTGAAACCATAAGGCTTCTAGAAGAAAACGTAGGCAGTACACTCTTTGACATCAGTATTAAAAGGACCTTTTCGGACACCATGTCTTCTCAGAGAAGGGAAACAATAGAAAGAATAAACAAATGGGACTTCATCAGACTAAAGAGCTTCTTCAAGGCAAATGAAAACAGGATTGAAACAAAAAAACAACCCACTAACTGGGAAAAAAATATTTGCAAGTCATATATCTGGCAAAGGCTTAATATCCATAATATATAAAGAACTCTCAGAACTCAACAACAAAAAAATCAAACAACCCGATCAAAAGATGGGCTGGAGACATGAACAGACATTTCTCCAAAGAAGATATACGGATGGCCAATAGGCACATGAAAAGATGCTCATCATCGCTGATCATCAGGGAAATGCAAATCAAAACTACACTAAGATATCACCTTACACCCATTAGAATGACAAAAATATCTAAATCTAATAGTAACAAATGTTGGAGAGGTTGTAGAGAGAATGGAACCCTCAACCACTGCTGGTGGGAATGCAACTGGTGCAGCCACTATGGAAAACAGTATGGAGATTCCTCAAAAAATTAACAATAGAACTACCATACGATCCAGCCATTCCACTACTGGGTATCTATCCAAAGAGCTTGAAGTCAGCAATTCCAAAAGTCCTATGCACCCCAATGTTCACTGCAGCATTATTTACAATAGCCATGCACCTACAACACGAATGACAAACATTAATGTACAACTGAAATCACACAAGATTGTAACCTATCATTAACTCAATAAAAATATATATATATATATATTACACAGAGTCTAAACAAAATGCTTTTAAAAAGTCATCTGGAGGGGCTGGCCCTGTGGCCGAGTGGTGAAGTTCGCGCACTCCACTGCAGGCGGCCCAGTGTTTTGTTAGTTCGAATCCTGGGCGCGGACATGGCACTGCTCATCAAACCACACTGAGGCAGTGTCCCACATGCCACAAGTAGAAGGACCCACAACGAAGAATATACAACTGTGTACTGGGGGGCTTTGGGGAGAAAAAGGAAAAAATAAAATCTTTAAAAAAAAAAAGTCATCTGGAGACTGACTATACTTAATCTAATATTGCTAGTGCTACCAACTTATATATGAGCAGAGCTGGGAATAGAAACAAATGTTCTTATGGAAACCAATAATTCAACAATGAGTCAGAAAAATTTGTCCCCATTAATTCCATCTCTTTTACTGGAATAAGGCAAAATTATCATCCATGTCCACCAGCAAGAACTTTCTTTCCTAAACAGTTAATTAAATTATTTCAAGCACAAAAACGAAAGAAAAGAAAACCCTCAGAATCTCTTCTGTCATTCTCTGTAAAATGATAACAAAGGCACTAGGATCTAGAAATAAATGCCTCTCAAACATCAATAAGGAGCAATCTCCCGAAATTTTTACTCCCAATACAATACACATGCCTTATTCTCAGTCATCTGCCACAGCATTGAATGCCTAACTTGTCAGCCTGCCCCTACAATGCATTCTACGCACAGAAACCAGACTCATCTTCTTAAAACATGAATTAGACCATGTCTCTCCCCTCCTTAAAAATGTTCAATGGCTTCCCATTGTACTGCCAGGCCCTTCAGAACTAGCTCCTGACCACCTTTCCTAATTTCATTTGCCATCACTATTCCACTTGTTCACTCAACTTTAGCTACGCTAGCCTCCTCTCAACTCCTCAACTACGCCAGGCTCTTTACTGGCTCAGAACCTTTATATTTGCTGTTGAGTCTCAAATGCTGATCCTCAGGCTTTTCTCTGAGTGACTCTTTCTCAAGCTTCAGATATTAACTTTCATGACATTCCCATTTAAAGTAGCCTTTCTTACCCCCTGACACTCCCTGGCACTGACCTATTGATTTCCTTCATAATATCTTTTCATTTATTTATTTCTTACTTACCTTCCCCACCAAAACCTAATCTTTGAGGATAGGAAGCTTGTCTGCTTGGATCACTGCTACTTCACCAGTACCCGGCATAGCGTCTGGCACACTGTAAGTGCTCTATAAATATCTGTTAAATAAGTGTTATTATATCACTGATCACTTCCTCATTGTACAAATTCTCAGCTTTTCCCTTGATTTCCAATGAAATCATGCTTTCTGGTATTCCATCTATTTCCCTGACTTATTCTCCCATTCTACTTTGTTGGCGCCCAGTCTTCCCCATCCCTCATATAGAAAATGCTCCCTAAGGCTTTCAACATAATCTAGTAATGGATCCATCCACTTAAATGGCTTCAACCCCCAAAGCTACTTGTCCAACTCTAGCCTTTCTGCTTTGCACTAGTAGATCAGTATTGCCAACTCCCTAGAGGATTACCTCTCCTAGGGTATATCATGGTGACTTCATGATTCCAAATATCTTTCCAATAACTGTCAGTTCTGCCCATACTACTACATTCACCCAATCTTACAAACTAGAAACAGTGTGATATACAGGAAAGAGTACAGACCTCAGCGCCAGCTAGACCTGGATCAAACCAGCTTTATAAGCTATTAGATTGTCACCTAACCATTCTGAGCCACAGTTTTTTCATCAGTATAAAGGTAACAGCACTCATGTTCAGGATTGTTACAAAAATTAGAGATAGTGAATAAAAAATACCCTGCACAGTATCTGGCATATAGCAGGCTATTAGCTACAAGTCTTAGAGTTATTTTTAATTCCTCTAACTGCTTACATCCACATCTGATGTCCTGCCAAACTGTATCCATTCTTTTCAACAATAATAGTAATTATGGTAATAATACATTTATAATAATAATAATTTACAATAATGTTTGTATGTATCCCTTCCTTTTATTCCACTGCCTTCACCCCAGTACTGGACCATAACAAACCAAAATGCCTAATCTCAAATTCCCCATCAACTTATCCTGTGTATTACTTTAAATTAATATCTTTCATTTCATCTAATAGTGCTTCAGTTTGAATAATTTCAATTGATCTGTCGTTGAGTTCGCCAAACCATTCTTTTGCTGTATCTAGTCTACTGTTAATTCCATCCAATAAATTCTTAGTTTCAGGCGCTATATTTTTCAGTTCTAGAATGTCTATTAGGCCTTTTTAAGAGATTCCATTTCTCTATTGAAATTTCTCACCTATTCACTTTTTCTATCTTTTCCTCTATTTTCTTCAGCATATTTATAAGAATTAAATTCCTTATTTGCTAATTCCAACATCTGGGGCCACGTGTGAATTTGACTCTATTTTTTTCTCTTGATCATGGGTCATATTTATTTGCTTCTTTGCAATCTTATAACTTTTTATTGTGTGCTGGACATTGTGTTGAAAAGAACCACAGACACTGGAGTAAACATAGTCTTCCCAAGAGATAGTATATTTTTTCTGTCAGGCAGAGTGAATATAATTATGTAGAGACCTTCACTATCTCTATAAATACTTATTGCCTTAAAATTTACTCTGGTTGATATTAATATCAGTCATTCAGCTTTTTAAAAAAGTTTTATCATGGTAAAATATATACAAAATTTGCCATCTTAACCATTTTCAGGAGTACAACTCAATAACATTAATTACACTCACTATGTTGTACAACCATCATCACTATCTATTTCCAAAACTTTTTCATCATCCCAAGAAGAAACTCTGTAACCATCATACAGTAACTCTCCGTTTCCCTCCCCACCCAGTCCCTGGAAACCTCTAATTTACTTTCTGTCTCTATGAATTTGCCTATTCTAAATCTTCATATAAGTAGAATCACATAACATTTTTCCTTACGTGACTGGCTTATTTTTAATGTTTCAAGGTCCACCTATGTTGTAGCATGTACCAGAACTTCATTCGTTTTTACAGTTGAATAATACTCCATTGCAGGTATATACCACCATTTTGTTTATCCGTTCATCTGTTGATGGACACTTGGTTGTTTCCACCTTTTCAGCCACTCAGCTCTTAGTTAGTATTTGCTTACTTTAACTTTTTCCATTCTCTTTCTAGCAAAGTTTCCATGTCTTTGTTGTTTTACATACCTCTCATAAACGTGTAAGAACAAGATTTTGTTTTTTTAATAAAAATCCAATATAACAATCTTTGCCTCTAAACTACAGTGTTTGATCCACTTACACTTACTGTGATACAATAAAATTTATTTCTAACAATCTTTAGTACTTTTTATCATTTTTTTCCTATGCTCCTCACCCCTTTCCTGACTTCTGTTTAGGTGATCAAGTTTTTTATTCCTTTTTTTTTTAACCCTCTACCAGTCTGGAAGTTATATATTCAATTTATCTTCTTCAGTAGTTATCCGTAAAATGTAACATGCATCTTTGACTTAAGTCAAAAGTTTAACATTACCTCTAGTATTTCTTCCCTATTCTCAATTAATAAAAGATCTTTACCTCTGATTACCTATCTCTGACTTTTATGTCATTATTGACTGACATCCTGATTACAAAGACTGATGATTATGGACTTTCTGAGAACAGAATCAATAGTCAACCAATTTTTAGCCAAGACTAGCTCTCTGCCTCCATCTCCAATTAAAATTCTTTATAATACAACGTCCCTTCTTTGGCTTTAAAAGTTCCTGACTTTTATACTCCCTATTGGGACACTATTTGGGTTTCTACCTGAATCTGTGCTCCCAAATTGCAATTCTTTGATCCCAAATAAACGCCTGCCTCTTAAACTGGTTTCTGTTTTTGCAAGTTGACATATGACATCAGAAAGCGGGACTTGAGGCACTCTTTATCTTCGTGGACTAGTGTCCCCTGGAAATGGGTTTGGTACCAACACGAGTCCCCTTGTGTGCTCACCACTTCCACGGATGGCTGCACTGACTCCTCCAATTGTGAATACTCTCTGGTTCTGACCTCCTTCCCTTTCGGTTGAGGTCATTGCCTTTCTTTGGGATTCTGGGGCAATAGCCCCATCTGGGATGGACTGACCAGGAGACAAGTGTCTCCAAGCCAGCTCACAGCTATTGCCGTCTGGAAGGGTTTCTCTGTTTGAGCCGGGTCACAGCAGCTCATGGCTGTTGCCGTCTAGAAGGGTTTATTCCCTATCTGGTGAGTACTCAAATTCTGTCTTTTCTGTCACTTGTCCAAATAGCTGTAGCCAGTGGGTCAGAAGCATAGCTAACAACCTGGGGCTTGCAAATGGTGTCTCTTTGTCCAGCCATGCTTAAGCATGGAAATTGAGAAGTTCCTCTCTCGGGAATTCAGCTGGGTTTATATTTAAGAACTATAGTCCTTCCTCTTAAAGATGATTTAAAATTACAGTGGCTGGGGCCGGCCCCATGGCCAAGCAGTTAAGTTTGCATGGTCCACTTCAGCAGCACAGAGTTTGCCAGCCAGATCCTGGGCATGGACCTACACACAGCTCATCAAGCCATGCTGTGGCAGCATCCCATGTAGAAGAACTAGAATGACTTACAACTAGGATACACAACTACATACTGAGACTTTGGGGAGGAAAAAAAAGAGAGAAAGATTGGCAGCAGATGTTGGCTCAAGGCCAATCTTCCTCAATTAAAAAAAAAAGGAAAATTACAGTGGCCACTTTGGGGCTCCTTTGAACTTCCAAAACTTGTCTTTTCGTGCACTAGACTTGAGAACCACAGACCTGACAAATTGAATGTATCTTTTTTTTTTTTTTTTTTTTTTTTTTTAAAGATTTTATTTTTTCCTTTTTCTCCCCAAAGCCCCCCGGTACATAGTTGTGTATTCTTCATTGTGGGTTCTTCTAGTTGTGGCATGTGGGACGCTGCCTCAGCGTGGTCTGATGAGCAGTGCCATGTCCGCGCCCAGGATTCGAACCAACGAAACACTGGGCCGCCTGCAGTGGAGCGCGCGAACTTAACCACTCGGCCACGGGGCCAGCCCCTGAATGTATCTTTAATTACTAAAGAACCAAGCATGCCACCTTCCAGCACACCTGCTTAAAAACCATGGTCCAGAAAGCTGCAAATATTTACAAACAGCAAAATCTTGCTAAGCTTGTTTTGTGTCCTCAGAGCTTGGCTTCCTAACCATCAGGCTGAGGGCTCTAAAATACGGTCAGATAGAAATGTCAGTTACACCCCATTCGCGCAGAAATGGGAGTTAAACTCCATTTGCAACTAGGATCTTACCAAACTGCCAGCCCTCAGGAGAAATTACACTGACTATAGAAGGAACATTCCAATTAGATAAGGTCATTTAAGAAATACACTTAAAAGCAAAAGCTTCAAAATTCCAAAATAGCCTATTGAAAGTTTTGTTACAAAAGGCTAATGAAAAATTAAGATGTAAGAGGTACCTAAAAGAAAAGACTATACAAATGTCCATTAAGTGAATGGCTTTACAGACACCCCCAGATCTACTACCTTTGAAGGAGGGCCCCATATGGGCCCCTCCATGTGTTAAATAGACTCTGAGAGATTTTCTGGTAAACGGCTACATTATTCCATTAAGCAGTCAAGGGGAAACTAAAATTAAAATTAATGGAGTTGTTTAATATTGCCAGAAATATTTACTGTTTGCCTGGAATGAAACCTGACAAGATATCTGAAAGGATTTAGAAACTTGGCCAAATTGGAAGCAAATAGTCAGAGCGTGGTAGAAATTTTTTTTAGGCTTCCTCAAGCTAAAATAAAGTTATGTACCCAGAGAGAAAGAAACAAATGAAGGATAATGTAATTAAAAGGGTATGTTGGTCCTTGATAAGCAAGTAACCTCCTATTTATCTCAAAAAGCTTGTAGCCTCTCCAGGAACTGTTATGTAGACCACCCTTGATTCCTAAGACTGAAGGGAAAAAGCGGGGAGGGGGCAGCTTTTGGAGATGCAGACTGCTATGGAAGCACTCCTGCCCAAAACTCTAAGGAAAATTTTAAAACGAGACTGTAATCTCTGTTTGCATCCGTCTGTACGTTTATACGTGTGTCTATATATGTATGTTATAAATATGTGATATTTTTCTACCTCCAGATGCTATCATCAAGAGTAGTTTATAAGAGAGGTCTATTTAATTGGCTTAAAAACAAACAAGCCCTATATATATACTCTCAAAAATATAACTAGCCAAATGAATTTCAGAATCACATGATCTAGGAAAATGTTCAGTATTAAAGCTAACTTAAGTTTGCTGGTTTAATTAAAATAGGCATATCTTTAGAGTTATTATTAAAAATAAAACTTTTGTTCTACCTAGGTTTACCAAAAGTCAAACAAATTCATGTTATCTCTGTTATAAAAGTTGGCAGCAAAAAAATTGATGGCTGATTTTGTCTAACATCTCAAGAAGTTTTTGTAGGTAATCTAAACATAATTACTGGGAACAAATAAACTCAATAGATGTAAGTAAAATAAAAGGGTTTTAGGTGAACTTTCTAACAATAATTCTGTGTTAACTTAAAAATAACTTCAAATCTTTTGGTAACTTGAAACCTTAGAGTTCTGCTAACTTAAATTAAATGACAGAAATTTATTGAGTATCTAATTTCCAAATAAGGTAAAATAATAGACATTAATTACTAAATAGGTTTATCTACTTTTAGCTTCTTATTACAGAAAAAACAAAAGATGCTTAGGTCTATTAGTAAACACGTCTTTTGTCACACTAAAAATTTATGCTACCAAAAAAATGTATGTTTTCAGTAAAAGAAGGTATAAAAAATGGAGATATTTTTGTTAAGAAAGTAAATTTGTCGTAAAATTTGTCATGGGAAAGCAGAAAGGACAAATTCTGAATGTAAGAAAGCTACAGAAGATTTGTGGAGGAGGAACCCTGAGAAAAAGAGTTTTGTGTATCATCAAGCTGGCTAAGATTGGAATGAATTTAATTAAGTAAATGAATTTTTTAATATCAAAAAGATTCACGGAAAGGACTCTGAACTTACTCTAGAATGCAGTTTCTGATAAACTTTCAGATCATAAAACTGAACCGGGTGAGAAATTATAGAACTCTAACGGAGAGACTGATGGCTTCATAAAGCTGCTAACAAAAGATCAAGAACAACTATTAGCTACGTGGGACTACATGAACTGAGGCAGATGCTCTAATGTTTTGTTTTTCCAGATTTAAAGACATCTTTTCTCTTAAGATATCAGCAATTTGGTAAGATATAGCTTTGTAAACAAAGAGGAAACATTTACTTTTTCTCCCTACCTGATCCCTCCAGAATTCAGAAATTCAGCAAGTATTCTTATTTTCACTTGTATAAATAATTGGGCCAAGTTTTTAATATAAACAAATAAGCTTTACTGTGATTATCTTAGCTAAAAAAAAAAAAAAAGTTGAGGGTAATTGTAGAGAGAAAAAATATGCTGGCACCTTCACAGATAGAGATTCTAGTACTGTCAATTGTCTTTGAGCTTTTGTTATAACCTGTAGACTGGACTCCCCTGGCCTAAGGGACTGCCTTTGGTCTCACCGACTGTTCCCAGCATCCTCGTTGGAAAACATAAACTCATTCCACATGAGACAGTCACTAGCAGATCAATGTCTATTTGTACACAATCTTCTGCTGATCCCCTTGTTGTCTCATGCTAGTATGACCAGCTACTGTAAGTCTCGAATGTCTTATATTCAAGTCTATCATCAACAGGCTAAAGAAGATTTCTTGGATTCCAATTTAAAGGATTCTGTTGGTCACAGTCCAGAGTCTGGTGACTGGGTATTCTGGAAGCATCATCAGAGGAAGACAGCTCTTGAGCTCCAATGGAAAAGACCTTACCAAGTGTTCCAAACCATTGACACTGCTGCAAAACTACAGGGCATTTAACCCCTCACAGCTAAATAAGGCTCCACCTGACATCAGGTCCTGCACAAATGCTGGAGGCCTCCAAACCGACTACAAAGAGAAGCAGTCAACGTCGAGGCAGACAGCTTTCCCAAGATGGCTGGACCTGGCCTGTACAACTTTGACTGTTGCTTCTCACCTCACTTTTTCCCTCTTTCTTGGAAAAGTAATACTCTTGTCCGCATCTCTTAATCTATTACAAAAAGGGGAAATCTTTCTGTTGGGTTTGTCATCAGAAGCCTCATTCTGTACGAATTTAGAGAATCCTTTCGTACATTTAATTACCAATCTCTCCACCACTCCTCCCCTAATTCCTTGTGTTAAGCGTCTAGAACTTCTTATCTAACCAATCAAACCTCCAGAGGTAACACTTGTAGCTGTTGTAAATACCTCTTGTTGTACTTGGGTAAACACCTCTGGTAAGGTAACAGCAGAACTAGACCGACCTTGAGCACTAGCTGAATGGTTAACTGCAGTGCCATGGACACCCCATAGTTCTTTGATCTCTTTAGCTGGCTACCCCCAAGAATTGCTTCCTGGTTCAGATCTATTCTCAGATTTGAACTTGGCATTTTGTTTATTTTTATAGGAATTCGCACTGTTGTACAATTTTGTCTCCTCTGCATGGCTGAATGTTATAAAAACATCACTCAGTGCTTTAAAATTATTGCTAAGGCTAATGAGACTTCATCTGAGAAACTTGGAGGAACTACAATGTTTGTCCTTAAAGGAACTTGATGGTAAGGCTTTTCTCTGCTCTGGCAGTCTTCTTGCTCAAATGTGGCCTAAGGCTCCTAAGGAAACCACTTTCCCTCCTGCACGGGACATGATATACTGGGAGTGAGCCTTCCTGGTGACGTGGGACCAATGATACTTGGATGCCTAACCAGCAATGCTTTCCAACAGTCAATTAGCAATGCTTTCAAATGGTTGATCAGCAATGCTTTCAAAGAAAGGTCTCAAACAAAAGGGGAAAATGTCAAAATCGACTTCAGTGGAGTCATTTTAAAATGGAATCAGAGGGGGCCAGCCCAGTGGTGCAGCAGTTAGGTTCACACATTCCACTTCGCTAGCCCCAGGGTTCACCAGTTCAGATCCCAGGTACAGACCTACACACCGCTTATCAAGCCATGCTGTGGCAGGCATCTTACATATAAAGCAGAGGAAGATGGGCATGGATGTTAGCCCAGGGCCAATCTTCCTCATCAAAAAAGAGGAGGATTGGCAGCAGATGTTAGCTGAGGGCTAATCATCCTCAAAAAAAATGGAGTCGGAGATGACCTTCCAGAATAACAGCCTTGCTGTCTTGAACCTTGGACTGAGTCAAACCTTTGGACTGGGCCAAAACAGCAATTGTCTTACAAGCAATTGTTTGAGAAATTGACAGGAGAATAGATATCCTGATGACAAAGGCTGAGTACTGTAGACTTTCTGACGATAGAATCAACAGTCAATGTTTAGCTAAGACTAGCTCTCTGCCTCCGAGTCCAATTAAAACTCTTAGTAATAGAATCTCCCTTCTTTGCCTTTAAAAGCCCCTGATTTTTACTCCCAACCAGGACACTATTTGGGTTTCTACCTGAATCTGTGCTCCCGAATTGCAATTCTTTGATCCCACATAAACACTTGCCTCTTAAACTGGTTTCTGTTTTTGTAGGTTGACATTTGAAATCCCTCTACAGAACACTACATTATTCTGGGTACCAGGTCAGTGCTCAATAGATAACGACACTAGTGAAAGTCTTTGTTTACATTTTCATTCTCAATCAAGTTTGAGATTTAGAGCCTATATAGTCTTGGTTTAAGGAAAATAAAACACTGTAAAATAAAAGGAGAGAACTTCACAGCTGGGAGGAGGCTTGAAGGCCATCTGGACTTGCCGCCAGACTACCTGGCTCAAAACTCAGCGCAGCTTTGAGAATTTAGGAATGTTACATAATTTCCTCCATAAAGTGATGCTGAAAATCCCTACCTATCTCCCAGGCTATTGTGGGGATTAAATGAGATATTATAGATTAAAAAATTTGTGGGACACAGCTAAAGCAGTGCTGAGAGGAAAATTTATGCATGAAATGCTTACATTAGAAAAGAAGGAAAGTCTCCAAACCAATAACCTAAGCTCCTACTTCAAGAACCTAGAAAAATAACAAAATAAACCCAAAGTAAGCAGAGGAAAAAAAAAAAACCTAAAGAGTAGGCATCAATGAAACCTAAAACAGAACAACAGAATAGAAAAGGCAGTAACACAGAGGTTTGTCAAGAATTTTGGCAAGACTGACAAAGAAAAAAGAGAAAAGATATAAATTACCAAGATCAGGAATAAAACAGGGGATCTCACTACAGTCCCTGCAGGCGTCAAAAAGATAATAAGGTAAGACTATGAACAACTCTGCACACATAAATTTGACGATTTAGATGAAATGGACCAATTCCTTAAAAAACACAACTCACCCAATATGAAATAGACAGTCATGCAACAATTAAATAAATCAACTTCATAATTTTAGAACTCCCAAAAAAGAAATCTCTAGCCCCGGATGCTTTCACTGGAGAATTCTACTAAATGTTTAAAGAATAAACACTTATTCTACAAAATCTCTTTCAGAGAAGGGAACACTTCCCAGTTCATTTTATAAACCTAGCATTAGCCTGATACCAAAACCAGACAAAGATAGCCCCCAAAAGAAAACTACAAATATCTCTTATGAAAATAGGCACAAAAATGCTTAAAAAGATATTAGGGAACAGAATTCCGTAACATATAAAAAATATTAAATTACGTTGCATTTAAGAAGAGAAGTATTGATTTAAGTACGGAAGTGTTATTTTAATATAGTTAACCTTATCCAGAAGCATGAAAATTCTCTCCATTTGTTTACACCTTCCTTTATGTCTCCTATCAAAGTGTTTTCTCATTCTCACCTCCCCCCATATCCCATATTAGGTTAATTTGTATTTTATATTTTTTACTTGTCCATTCTCCTGGTTCTCCATCCCAACAGCTCTTTCTCTGGTTCCTTTCACTACTCCTTACATACAGTTGCTCCTCATGGGTTTGTCATTTATCTTCTCTCTTTCTGTCTTTACTTACTAGAGCTTGCCAATTAGCTTCAATTAGCCCCTCAACTGGATGACTCTCAAATTTACTTCTCTAACCTTGACTCCTCTCCTGATATCTCTTTTCTAATGGTCAGCAACATAGACATCCACACCTTAATGTTCTAATGGCAGCAAGGGTACATCTCCCATGTGGAGAAGGAGGTTACAGTAGTAAGTATCTTACACCAGCAAAGAAGGAAAAAAATTTCAAAATACTTGTATACAGCTAGAGATTTATCATTCAGATCATGGCCAATGCCTTACTTTTTATTTTTACTCTTTCCCTAATCAAAAATTTTGCTGATAAATAGAAGTATCTGATAGGTAGAAAATGCTGATAAGTAGAATTCCTGATCTGCTAGGCACTCACTGGAGGGCTTGAAACAAGCTGTGTTCCTGGAAAGCTGAAATGGTAAAAAACCTCAATCCAAAAGTCTAAGAGGTAGCTGAGAAGTTAGCTGGGGCACAGAGTTCCGATTCAGAATTCTGCATGTCCTTATAGGCCCCATCCATCTTCTCATTCCTGTACCTCAACATAGCAACGCCCTCTACTATCTCCTCTTCTTTGCAGTGTCTTATCTTCTAACATTCCTTCTCACAATGGCAAACTCTTTAATTATCAGCAGGCACCTTACCTGTGATCAGGACCTTGCTTTCAAGAGTTTGTTGATATAACCACCATCCTACTGACTCAACTTTTCTTCTTTTAAAACTAAAACACTCTGATATTGAAACTTCTTATTATGGATTTGGGATATCTCTCTGTTTATTTTGGTCTTCTTTAATGCCTGTCAATAAAGTTGTATAATTTTCTTCATACCAAAAAACCCCCCACAAAAACTGAACTAAAGGGAGAAAGCAAGCAGAAGGGAATAGCCGGTTCCCTTTGGGCTGCTATTGTGCATTACATTTGAAAGGTATGAAAGGAGAATGGGGCAAGCGACAGAGAAGCCAGACATGTTCCAGACGTTCCCAAATGAAACCTTCAACTCACTTTAATATTTTAAATAACTATAATTATTTAAATTATGTTTAATTTTAATTATTTTATTATTTTAATAAATAATTTAATAATTTTTAATTATTTAAATTAAAAAATAGCTAACATTTATTGAATGTTTACTGTGTGCCAGGTTAAACCTATTACGTTCCTTAAATACTTACCTTCACAACAATCCTATGAAATAGGTACGACTATTATTCCCATTTGTTCATGAGGAAACCAAAGTAGAGAGGTTAAGTAATTTGCCCAACTGTCATCCATACTGACTAAATCTTGGATTGAAATCAAAGCAACTCTAACTCGAAGGCCCACACTCTCAATGTCTTAACCATTATGGTAAACTGCCTGCAATATTAACTCAAGGAACACAGTGCACACACATATCATGCATAAATTATTTTTAAATTATCCATATTACTATTGCTTACCATAACTATGGATAATGATTTATTATAATTAAAATACACGGTAACACTACTGTGAAAATAATTAAAGGAAACTTCATTTAAATTGGAGTCAAGAAGCCCTGAGAGGGCAGCTCTCACGCACTACCACTCATTGCCATCTGCAGACCCTAAAGAGGAAGAGACCTACCTTTCATCCCCAAGAGAAAGAAGCCTGCTTTACTACCCCAGCAGAAAGAAGGAAGATTTTCTCCTCACCCAGCAACAGCCCAGCCAATGAGAAACCACCACATTCAACCACTGAGAAGTTTGAACTCTAGCTCTCCTCCAATGCACTCCTATTTAAAAGAGCCTCTCCCGACTTCCTCCTTTCCTCTATAAAAGCAACCCTCTCTCCTTTGTCCTCTGGAGTTGCCTATGGTTCACCACAGTTTGCATTTACTGAATTGCAATTCCTCTGATATTCCTAAATAAACTCATTTTGATGGTGAAATAACTGGCTAGTGAAATAACGGTCCTGTGGCATAGTTGTTAAGTTCAGCACACTCCACTTTAGCAGCCCGAGTTTGCAGGTTCAGATCCCAGGTGCAGACCCACACCACTTGTCAGCCATGCAGTGGCAGTGACCCACATATAAAGTGGAGGAAGACTGGCACAGATGTTAGCTCAAGACTAATCTTCCTCAGCAAAGCAAAAAGGTGGGGGGCGGGGGGGGGTAGTGCCCATCAAGAAGGCAGATTCCATTACAACCCAGATGCAAGTTCAACAGAACTGTCTGGACATTATTGCTGTTATTGCCATCACCAGAGGCCCTTCAAATCAGGTAAAGATAGTTCGGTACAGGAAATCATTTCAGTAAGGTTGTTGAAAGCAATATTCAGAGGTTCTGTTTTACTTTTAAATACTAACAACCCAAAAGAACATAATTTCCTGATTTCCTACTATGACAAACAGCCCGTTATGGCAAGGTAGTACCAAGTTCAAAACTCAGGAAGTATATTAATAAGCACTAAAACAAGTTTCCCAATACTATCACCATTGTTAAGATTTTTTGTCTTTAAAATATCTTTATTTTACTTCATACATGATTAATCATTTAATTAGATATAAAAATCTAAGTTAAAAATAATTTTCCCGGGGCCAGCCCAGCAGCGCAGTGGTTAAGGTCACACGTTCTGCTTCAGCGGCCCAGGGTTCACCGGTTCAGATCCCGGGTGCGGACATGGAACCACTCATCAAGCCATGCTGTGGCAGACATCCAATATATAAAGTAGAGGAAGATGGGCTTGGATGTTAGCTCAGGGCCAGTCTTCCTCAGCAAAAAGAGGAGGATTGGCAGCAGATGTTAGCTCAGGGCTGATCTTCCTCAAACAAACAAACAAATAATAATAATAATTTTCCCTTAGGATTTTGAAGGCATTGCTCCACTGTTAAGATTCTAACTTCTGAGGCCAGCTCTGTGGCCAAATGGTTAAGTTTGTGTGCTCTGCTTTGGCGGCCCATGGTTTCTCTGGTTCAGATCTTGGGCGCAGACCCAGCACCGCTCATCAGGCTATGCTGAGACAGCATCCCACACGCCACAACTAAAAGGACCCACAACTAAAATATACAACTATGTAATGGGGGGCTTTGGGGAGGGAGGGAGGAAGAAAAAGAAGGAGCCAGAAAGGGCAGACTTGGTAGCTTATCCAAAAAAAAGCTACTAATGAGTAATAGTTGGCCACTGCCTTATTTTAAAAAAAATATATATATCTCTCCAATAAAATCTAACTTCGAAAAAAAAATGGGGGCTTGCCTGGTGACATAGTGCTTAAGTTCGCGTGCTCCACTTGGGTGGCCTGGGGTTCATGAGTTTGGATCCCAGGCACGGACCTACACACCACTCGTCAAGCTATGCTGTGGTGGCATCCCACATACAAAATAGAGGAAGACTGGCAACAGATGTTAGCTCAGGGCCAATCTTCCTCACCAAAAAAAAAAAAAAAAAAAAGATTCTGACTTTTCTCTTCAATTGTTCAAAATAACTAAAGGCACTTTCCAGGGAAGGTCACTAGATAAAGAATGACTTGTAAGAACTGAATGTGGACAAATCATGAGTTAGAGTAGATCAAGGCCCTGTGTCTTCCACATTACAACCATCACAGTAGCTCATTTACTAGATAACCTTAACCTGGGTGTAAAGTAAGGGAAATAGAAAGTTGTGAACAATTAAAAACCAAAATCAGATGAGAAAAACTGGTTGCAAGCTGACATACTGAGTTGAGTCAAGATTATGATACAATCGCAGAGAACCACAGAGTTGAGCCACCCTTATCAGAGGGCTTTTAAAAAGTGAAAAACAAGTATTCTTTGGGCTCAAGAGCAGATTTCTAAGTCCAAAGATATTCCACAAACGCCACTAGTAGACAAATTGCAAGATACACAAAAGGAACTCATCAATAAGTAATAAGCATTCCCTCCACTGCTCAACTGCATATAGGTATTAATAAGTACACTAAGATTCTTGACTAACCCAGGTCACCTGTACAGTCAGCAATAAACCTGAATCTAGAAGTCTCAACTCCTAGGATAAGTCCTCGACTTGAAAATTATGCCATTTCCAATACCTGCTTCCCTTCCCACCAGTTTGATAACATCCTACAAATCAAAACCATGTTGTCTTACCAGTTTTTAAGTAGGGTTACAAATCCGATTCACAACCCTACCGAGAATTTTGTCAAATTATAAACCCAGGCCCACCCAACATTAACTGAGTAAGAATTCCCAAGTATGGGGCCCAGGCTCCTGCAGTTTGACACGGCTCCTAGGTGATTTTAACACAGAATATATAACTCTAACTCAAAACCTTTGGTCTAACAAAGAACTGATGACAATCCCCATTCAGACTGATGACATCTGAATCAACATAATTACAGACAACTAGGACAAACAGCAATACAGCTTATTCACGTAGGAAATCTACAGACTACATCTTACACGTTTCGAAGACATGGGGAGTAGGGGAGATTTTCACTTGTTTTAACTACACTTAGTTACATTTGCAATGGAGTCTAGATAAAGAACGTTACACATATTATCTCACTTCATCCTCCATCAACCATCTGGGAGTGGGTATTGTTATTTCCTCTTTACAGAGAAACAAGTGTGAATTACTGAGGTTAGGTAACTTGTTCAAGGCCATATAGCAAGCAAGTTGAGGAGCCCAGATACAAATCCAGCTTTGTCTGACATGTACTCTGTTACTCTCATATTTACTATTTGTTTACCTAAAAGACTCATTTTTGTCTTCCTTCAATTTACAATAAGCACGTATTACTTTTGTAATTAAAAAAATATTATCTTGCTGCACTCACTTTAAAGTACACCACACTAGATTTTTCAATAAATAACACGACAATTAGCTTTGGAAAAAATAAAGTCAGATTCCTGTATGACAAACCAAATCCAGAAATACGTCCCAGATGGATTCAAGAGATAATTGTAATAAATGAAACCACAAAAAGAACAAAAGGAAAACATACATATAATTTCATCTTGAGATAAGTACAGCCATTTTTATAGGAATCCAAGAAAAAGCAGAATCCATAAAAGTTCAACTACAGAAGAATCAAAGCCTTCTACATATTTACAAGAAAAAAAAGTTTAGATTCAATGAAAAGACTGGGGGAAGCATCTACAACATGACATTACTTTAACAAAAGTAAAGGCAATATAACAGCGGTCAACAGACAGTTACACAAAAAGGAAGTTACACACACAGAAAGTTACACAAAAACAAGGCCCAAATGATAAACATTTTTAAATGTTTAATCATCCTAGCAATCAAAATAATGTACATTTAAAACAGGATACAGTGACACTTTCCACCAATAAATCAGCAAAGGATTATAAAATTATAAGAAGTGGTGCTAACCAGCATCAAGGGTGACATCCCCAGAGTCTGCTGCTGGCAGTGAAAATTGGCACACCTTTCTGGAGCACAACTTGGCAGTAAGTAATAAAAGTCCTAAAATTGTGCCTACCCTTTGACCCTACAATTCCAATTTCAGAAATTACTCTTAAGAAAGAACCATGAATGAGAAAAAAAGATTTAACTTCAAGAATGTTCACACTAAAACATTACAAAGTATACCACTTAATACATTACATCTCTGTACTATGCTGGCAGCTACAGTGTGACAGGTACTCTTATATTGTATTAGTAGGAAGGTAAACTGAAAAGTAATTTCCCATTTTAACAAAAGACTTAAAAATGTTCACATCCTCGACTCAGCAATTTCACTTTCTAGGAATGTATTCTATGTAAACAAAGATTTGTATTACAAAGATATAATCGCCACAGCATTCTTTATAATAGCAAAAAAAACCATTATAAATTAAATGTCTAAGATTAGCAGCAAGGTGAAATAGTATGATAAATCCATGTCATTAATATGACTATCATGCTGTCAATAAGCTTTTCAATCATTTTAAATAAAAAGGGAAAATGTTCACAGTATAATGTTAAGTTGCAAAATACAGATTCCACTGTATGGGGGCGAGGGGGAATAAGGTCTTCAGACGGATTTTGCTAAAGTATCTTCCTGGAAAAGTCAACTTGATGGTGCCTAGAATGTAAACTAATTTCTCTACGGTTTTGATTTCTCAAGAAAATACGTTTATTTTAAGGTACAGAGGCATAGAAGTGCTCTCATTTGTGCCCTAGGGCTCCCTAGGAAAACTGAAGTAAAAGTCTCTAAGCCATACATAATAATCAGCTTTATGACCCGGGCATCCTACTTCACCCTTCATGAGTGAATTCAACTTGAGACTTCAGTTTTGCGGTCCCTTTGTTATCACCAACTTTCTGATCCATCAGGTCTCCTAACTTCACAATTCCTGTCCTTCTTGACTCATGTGCTCCTTATCCTTTTTTAACTCATAAATTAATGGGTTGAAGTAGATGACCTCAAAGATCCTTTCAGATTCTAGGACCCCAATGACTTACAACTGCCCTGCACACAGAAAGCACATACATACTCATTTTATTGGGAGAGAAAATATTACCAACATATCAATTCAAGGCAGAAAGGCTATCCCCAAGACCTGATGTTTCACTTTCAAGATTCAAGCATAATGCTCTCTCTTTTTTTTTTTTAAAGATTTTTTTTTTTTTTTCCTTTTTCTCCCCAAAGCCCCCTGGTACATAGCTGTATATTCTTCGTTGTGGGTCCTTCTAGTTGTGGCATGTGGGATGCTGCCTCAGCATGGCTTGACGAGCAGTGCCATGTCCGCGCCCAGGACTCGAACCAAGGAAACACTGGGCCTCCTGCAGCAGAGCGCACGAACTTAACCACTCGGCCACGGGGCCAGCCCCCATAATGCTCTCTTTTAAGGCCCCTCCTTAATTTTCCATTGAATCCATTAGTAATAGTTAGGGTCCTCATCAATTATTTTCTCCATTCTAAGCCACGGTGCTTTTATAGTTTACAGCTCTACTTCAGAAATAAAGAAAAGAAGTCATGCTGAGAAGAGTAAGGCAAGGTTGGGAAAAAACCCAGGATACAAAAAGATTTTATTAATCTGGAATATCTAAGCAGATGAAATTTAAGAGAGACAAAGGCAAAGTTCAGCACTTAGATCCCAAAACTACATGGAAATAATTTAGTTTAGTAATAGCATGCACACACACACACACACAGTTGTGATTTCAGCTGATTATAATTTCACTGAGTCAGGAATATACGACTGTTTAGAAAAAAAAACTACCACCTTGTTTTCCTGTTGTTTTTTTAACAAAGTACAGTGTCAAACACGAAGGAGTAAAAGTTGCTCTCTGTACTCTCTCAGACAACACCATATATTGAGTACTGAATGCTGTGCTCAGTGCCACACTTTAAGAGGGACATTAACAAAGTAAAGGGAAGGCAGAGGACTAAGAAGTTGGTGAGGAGATTTGAAACTGCCAAATAAACATCTGTAGGAAACGAGAATACTGAGCCTGTGGAAGGGAAGACCTAGGAAAAGTACGGCAATCTCGATGACCACAGAGGCCTCGCAGAATGAAGCAAATCAGTGAAGCCGGCAGGTAGAGACTTTCGCAAGACAGAGTGCACTTACCATCTAAGGGAGATCGCTGCCATCAGAAACGTGAGCTCTGTATCTATCACTGAATCCTCTAATTTTTTTCTCAAGAAAAGCCAGAAATACAGATTTTTATGTGAAATCTTCCCTTTTCTAAAAGTTGGCTCCTAATTTAAGTTTTTGTGTAAGTTGGGCAGCCAAACGATATGTACACGGGCCTCATCTGATCCATGCGCACCAGTCTGCAACTCATGTCTTGGGGAAACGTGACGGCTAGCTTCCAGCATCTGAAGAACTGTCATAGGGACTAGGAATATACTTGTTCTATACGACCCTAAAGGGTGAAAATCACAGAGAGGCAAACTGCAGCTCAAAAAGGAAAAGCCTCCTAAAAACTAGTCTACAAATTAGAATGGGCTGCCCAGGGAGGGTCACTGCAAGTATCTAAATGCGCACGGGTCAGTAAATATCACTGGCCAGTTCAAGAATTCCGCCTCTTACTATATCTAGCCTTGGTCAAAAAACCAAGCCTCCCCAACTCAGTTTTCTTTCCTACCTTCCTTCACCCTCAAAAAAAGGAATATTGAGGGCCCAGCCCCATGGCCAAGTGGTTAAAGTTTGGCATGGTCTGCTTCAGCGCCAGCGTTAACCAATTCAGATCCCAGGTGTGGACCTGTCCCACTCATCAAGCCATGCTGTGGCAGCCTCCCACATACAAAAATAGAGGAAGACTGGCACAGATGTTAACTCAGGGCTAACCTTCCTCAAGCAAAAAAAAAAGAGGAAGATTGGCAATGGATGTTAGCTCAGGGCAAATCTTCCTCACCAAAAAACCCAAAAAAGGAATACTGAGGCCGGCCTCATGGCACAGCAGTTAAGTTCAGTGCGCTCTGCTTCGGTGGCTCAGGTTGGTATCCTGGGTGTGGACCTACACACCGCTCATCAAGCCATGCTGTGGCGGTGACGCATGTACAAAATAGAGGAAGACTGGTACAGATGTTAGCTCAGGGCAAATTTTCCTCAAAAAAAACAAATAAAGGAATATTGTAACATTTAGCCTCCTATCTCCCAGAGTTACTGTAAAGATCAAAATCTATGTGAGAAAAAAATATATGAAAGTACTATATGACAGCAAAGAACTATAGTAACTTAAGACATTATTGTAATCTACCATCATAATGCATTTATGTATGTCTTCTCTCTCTTATTTTACAGGCTAAGGGCATAATCCCAATCTAATTCATTTTTTATTCCTCTCTCAGTGAATCAAATATTTGTTGAAAAAATGCTTAAAAGGAAGTTGGAGATGAGGGTTAAAATAATGACAATATAAGAGGATAGGATAACAGAGAAAACAGTCAACAAAGTAAACATCCAGGATGTTAATCATTACTATCACTGACCAGTCTAAAAGGTATTGGCACAGTGAAATGGAGGAATATACAAAAGTACTGACGTGTGCAAGGGGGTGAGCCTTAGAGCAGGCCCTGGCAAACTACAGCCAGCTTCGTATTTTCTAAATAAAGTCACATTGGAACACAGCCCTGCTCACTCAGTTATGGACTGTATGTATGTCTTAATGTATGTACATATTGTATATATATTATGTACATGCTACTCTATTGTATATTGAGAGGATATATATATTATATATATATTATATTATATATAAGACATACATAAATGCATTATGATGGTAGATTACAATAATGTCTTAAGTTACTATAGTTCTTTGCCGTCATATAGTACTTTCATATATTTTTTTCTCACATAGATTTTGAGGCATGTACATAATATATATACAATAGAGGAGCATGAACATAATATATATACAAGATAGTATATTGAGAGGATAGGATAACAGAGAAAACAGTCAACAAAGTAAACATCCAGGATGTTAATCATTACTATCACTGACCAGTCTAAAAGGTATTGGCACAGTGAAATGGAGGAATATACAAAAGTACTGACGTGTGCAAGGGGGTGAGCCTCTAGAGCAGGCCCTGGCAAACTACAGCCAGCTTCGTATTTTCTAAATAAAGTCACATTGGAACACAGCCCTGCTCATTCAGTTATGGACTGCATGTATGTCTTAATGTATGTACATATTGTATATATATTATGTACATGCTGCTTTCAACCTGCAATAGCAGAGCTAAATAGTTGCAAAGCTTAAAATCGTTACTGTTTTGCCCTTTACAAAAAACTGTGCCTACTTTTTTTTTTTAAGAATGTAGTTGGCATAGCTTTTTTATTTTATTTTATTTAATTTTATTTTTTGAGGAAAATTAGCCCTGAGCTAACTGCTGCTAATCCTCCTCTTTTTGCTGAGGAAGATTGGCGCTGAGCTAACATCTGTGCCCATCTTTCTCGACTTTATATGTGAGACACCTGCCATAGCATGGCTTGCCAAGCAGTGCATAGATCCACACCCAGGATTCAAACTGGTGAACCCCGCCCCACCTAAGCAGAACGTGTGAACTTAACCGCTGTGCCACCAGGCCGGCCCCTTGCCTACTTTTCTATAAAAGTGCTCTCACGTTACAAACCACAGAGCTGGCTGAATGCTGAGACCTAGTTCATCTACCTACGGCTCTATCCCTGGGATTCTAATGGGTCATTTTGGTGCATGTGATTAAAATCATACATTGAACATTATAGCCTAAGTGTATGGGAGGTAAATATGTCACTAAATGGAGTCTCCATATTCCTCTTATCTACTCAAGATCACAAAATTTTTAATCCTGCTTCTTTCTACCTAGTAACTTCACCAAAGAGATCTGAAAAATTCCAAGTATACAAAGTGTGTGGGACTGGTTCAGGCAGGAAAAGATAACGCTTATAGTGAGCTTACCTCTGACCCTCCTGAGTTCTCAAACTCAGTCTGCCTGAGCTCCACTATGTTCATGGAACCTACCAATATGTGCAAAATCCTTTCTTTCCTCTTACTTAGTTACCTTATCATTACAGGGTTTCAAAAGAAACAATTACTGAAAATTAAGAGGAAACAAAAATAAAATGGAAATAAATACGTTAACAGTTTTCTGAGCTAAACTTAATATCCAGCAGAAATTAGTGCAGTTTTAGGACTTTATGAAAGGTTCACACTCCTCACCTCTCTCTGAAGGAACTATACGCAAAGACATTCAAACCTCTACCAAAGTAGATCTGGAGGAATCTTCATTTTTCTCCTAATATCTGACTCTACTTCTACTTCCAGCAATACTTCCAACCCTCCTCCAACACACACCACTGCCACCGACGTCATTCCTGCACCACCCTCCAGTGACTTTTCACACAACAGCTGGCCTAATGCCCGAGGAAAAGGGCATGTCCTTATCTAGTCCCCAGACATTCTTCTGATGACTTCAAACCATCCTTTGAACCTTCCCCTCTCTCCTAGAAGTCCCCTTCTCAGGCTTAATCTTGCTCCTGACTCATTTCTCTCTAACCTGTTCATTTAAAGTCATCTTACTCATAGGTTAAAACTCTGCGGCCTAATCATTAAAAGATTCCAACTACAGAGCAAAAAGTTAATGCCAGTTTTTTCCTCCTAGAAAAGCAAGGGGTGGGGGAATGAAGACACATGCTTAGTATGTGTGCCCCTTGAGGGCACTGACCATATCTTCAGGTATTAAATAAATAATGTTTCAAGCCTTCTGAAGATGCACAACTCTGATTTTCTTTCAGAAAGCATTTTAGCTGGTTTCTCTTATATTTATGAGTACTTTTGACTCCTCAGGCTCCCCACAGGCAGAAGATCAGGAAATTCCCACAGAATAGGCTATTTTTAACACACCATTAGAGTTGAAGAAGATGGTTTTCCTTTCATTGCAAAATATTTAAAAGTCTCCCTGCTAAAGAAGTTAAGAACGCCTAGCTTCACTCAAGACTATCGAGGCCCCACAGGTTACTACCCCAGTCACTCCCGAAACAGTTATAATACCTGTATCCAGGGGCCAGCCCCGTGGCCGGTGGTTAAGTTCCCACGCTCCCCTCTGGTGGCCCCAGGTTTTGCTGGTTCGGATCCTGGGCGTGGACCTAGCAGGCTCATCAGGCCATGCTGAGACAGCATCCCACACAGCACAACCAGAAGGACCTACAACTAGAATATACAACTATGTACTGGGGGGACTTTGGGGAGAAGAAGAAGAAGGGAAAAAAAAAGATTGGCAACAGACGTTAGCTCAGGTGCCAATCTTTAAGAAAATAAAATAAAATTACTGTATCCAGAGTGCAAGAGTAATTGAGTAAAGCAGGGGGAAATGCGGACAGCCTAGTGACTAACACACACAGATTTTTAAAAGCGGAGAAAAGATGAGGAGCCCAGCCTTCAAAAGTGAAGCTACGTAAACTGGAGGAAGAACAGGACAAAGTCAGGAGAAGAAATGCTAAAAATGCCTCAAGTAAATCACATATGGGGGAAAAAAATGGACATGTGTTGTCCTGCGTTTCCTCCTCCTCCTCCTCCAAAGGTGCTGAACCAAAAGAACTTAGAAATTTTGAAAAGGCAAAAGAACCAAAAAAAAGCCCAGGTTGGGGGGCGGAATCCACCAAATTCAAGTCTTCTGAGAGCCACAGATACCTAAAAAGGAACTAAACCACGGGCTCAACGTGGAGAAGAGAGAAATACTCTCCGCAGCCAGTCAGCCCTGCCTGATTTCCAAAGGGCTCCAGATTGGTTCCGGTCGGGTCACTAGGCTAAGGTTTCAGCGGGGCAGACATGCCCTTGGCAGCCCGTCTCCTGCCCTAGCAGCGCTAGGCCCATCGCTACAGAGCCTGGGCGCCAGAGCCGCACATGCAGCGAGCAGCGGCACCTGGACCCTCGGACAGGAAGTGGCCGCTCCGGCTGTGGGCTCATCATGAAAGGAGGGGAGCCTGGGGAGAGAGCCGAGGAAGAGCAGCTGCAAGAGCCTGTCTGAAGGCAGCGCCGAGCAGATGTGGAGTGCGTGTCGGGGAAAACGGGAGGGGGCAGTCCGGGGCTGCCCCTGCGTCCAGAGAAGATGCTCGACACACGCAGCCGGACCAACTCAAGGGGCAAGGGAAGAGTGGAGGGTTTTAGGGCGCAGACCAGGCTGCACAGCTGAAGCCGAGCTCCCAGAAAAAGGAGTGAAGGTGGGTGCGAGGCACCCCAAACTGGGGCCACGGGGGCGTGTGAGGGTGGAGGGGCCGTGTTTAGAGCCCCACGGAGACCCGTTAACCCTCCTCGCTGGAGGCTAAGGCCCTGGAAATCTCTCCCCAAGCCCCCGAGACGTCCGGGAGGCCTGCTCCGCGGCTGCACGCCCGCGCCCGCTGGGCAGCAGCTCCCCGCGAGCTCCCGCGGCCCCGGCACGGCCGGACCCGTCCCGCCCGCCCGTTGCCGGCGCGTGGGGCGAGCCCGGGATCCCTACCGCGAGCGCCTTCCGGGCCGCCGCGCCAGCTGCTCGGGGCTCCCGCCGCCGCCAGCAGTCCTACCAGCTTCCAGCTCAGGGACGAGCCGCCGCCGCCTGCGCGAACCCCGGCTCCCCGAGCGCCGCTCTCGCCGCCTGCCGCCCGCCTTCCAGGCCGCGCCGGATCCTCCGCTCCCCCTGCCGGCGGGCAGCCATTTCCGACAAGCGACTGCGGAACTTGCCGAAGGGCGCTGGGCCGGAAATGGCCGAACCACGGCGCTCGGGAGCGGGGGGGGGCTGGCGGGACGCCAGGCGTCCGAGGCTTTCCGGACGGCTCCCGAGGGGCCGCCGACCGCGGGCTCCGCCGCCGGGCTCGCCAGGCTCCGGGAGCGGCGGCGCCGCCGGGGATTGTGGGAACGGCGGGCGGGGGCGACGGCGAGCGGGGCGGCGGGAGGAGCGACCGCGGCGGCCGCCTGCTCCCTCCGCCCGCCTCCTCCGGGGCCGCTCCCCCTCAGCGGGACCTCTTGAGGGGACGTCGAGGACGCTCCCCGCGGGTCTGCGCCTCCGCCGCGAAATCCAAGGCTGAACAGAAGCCCGTCCGCGAAGGGAAGGCCTCCCTAGACGCGCCCACCGGGCTGCAGCCGGGCTCTGGCCTTCCGAAACCCTGTGACAACGAGGAGGCAGAGGCCGGCGGCAGGAATGCTTAAGGGAGACATCCCGGGGCTTTGTAAAAACAAAGGCTTAATCCAGTGGTGTGGCACGATCAACCAAAACTAGGAGGAACAAGGAAAACCGTTTGAAATACTTAAGAGCCAACCCCTGGGAACCTAAAAGTGCACTTATTCTACAGTCCCAAGAGACGTGACTACTTCCACACTTAAGAGTCAGGCCAGACTTTTTGGATAACTGAAACCATGGGGGTGGGCGAAGGAACTCTTCATCCTAAAAGGCACAGCTGATCATTATTGTTAGGAATGAGTTAAACACATTATTTAAAATCTAGAAGTGTAATTTAAGATGAAGTTTGCTTCAGCGTATTTTTTTTACACGTTTTTAATCCCCAAAGGGCAGGGGTCCTAATCAGGGAACCGAAAACACACCAGGACCTGGAGCAGCGAGGGAGGGCCAGGGGCTGGCTCCTATCCCTGCGCTTGGGTGGTCTCCTCCTTCAGACGAACTGCACCCCCGAGCCGGCTCCACGGCTGCCCTCCCGCATCCACACGCCCTTCCTGGTGGACCCAGGCCCACGCTCTGGCTAGGAGGCCGCCACAGCACTGAAGATCGATTAGTTTCCCTCAGGGGACAGTTTGGGCTAAGGATTCCGTGGTTGCAAAACAAAACTTTAAAAAACCTAGCAACCTGGTTTTTCAGAGCACACTCATCACTCCAAACCCATCAGCCCCTCCTCTTTGTGACCTTGCTTTTTCTTTTCTCTTTCCTGACATCTCCCCACTCTCCTCTCTCCTACTTTCCCCTCACACCTCACTCTTAGCTCTCCTTTCCCTTTATTACTATGAACAGACCTAAACGTTCAAAATCTTATCACCATCATATATGTGCAAAAACAACCGCTTTCTAACTTTTACCAATTTCGTTGAGCAAAGTAAGAGGGAAGCAAATTTTTAAAAATCAAAAACATTCCAAGAAATGAAAATGGGGGAAACTGTTGCCCAAATATCATGAATAGCCTACAGTTATCCTCTTTTTTTTTTTAAGTTCATCTTCTTGGCTCTCCTCCAGAGGTCTGTGGCAGCAGGCAGAAATCTGGCAGTGTGGGAGGAGACAACAGACGCCCAGAAGCAGCAGTAAGAATTACCAGGTGTTGGTTCACCTCCACACTGACAAGAGAGGACCTGCTACCTGGAGGACTCAGCTTAAGTGTCTTCTTATACATCTGAGCGACTTAACACATTGCTGCCCCTAACGTCGATTTATTTGATTGTAACGATAGTCAAGCTTTAGGAAGAAAAAGGATTGCCAACCAAAATTTGGCATACCCCTGACTTCACTGCTCACCACCCTCCTCCTTTGAATCTTGTAAGCCTGTCTGCTTCTCCGTCTTCCTGTCAACTGGTCTAGCTCAGTCTCCTCTTCTGGCTCCTGTTCCTTCTCTTCACTCCTAAGAGGTGTTCACTGCAAAGATATGACTTGGGCTACTTTCTTTTTCCTCTCCAGACTCTCTTCCTTGCC